>NC_137838.1:40852500-42102500 GCF_948465745.1 Chenopodium album
ATAGCAATAGCATCCATTAGCACAATGGTCTTCGACACTCTCTGCGTAACAAGCTCACCACAGAAAGAGGAATCAGCACTGACAGGACCACCCAGCAACTTAACGCCATGGACAGGACAACCAATATTTGGAGGAAAGACATCCACGAGACGGCTACGAGGGTCCTCCGAGGGCCAGAAAACTTCCGTTTTCTCAACATTGACATGGAGTCCGAGACGAGGTCCCTCAGCCAAAATCAACTCCAAAAACTTTCCTACCACTAAGGTGTCACCAACAATAGTGTCGTCATCTAAATACCAAGCCTGCAAACATAAATCAAAAGAATCCCTGATTTGGCACACTAACGGATGAAGAACTAAAGCAAAAGGCAAAGGGCCTGGAGGATCACCCTGCTGCACCCCCTAACATGACCATAAGGTATGCTCCCCGTAAAATAACCTGGCTGGAGTAGAGTAACAAAATTCAACCCATCGTGAGAGAGCTGGACAACGGAGACGAACTTCACGTAACAAAGCCGAACGGTCAACCAAATTAAATGCATTCTGGAAATCCACCAGCAACATGGAAAGGCCAACTTCACTACCACGAGCCTCAACCAAACGATTAACAGCATGAAGAATTGCCTCACCACCCGCCGGCACCCCGACACCAAACTGAAGACCTCCTAGATAGCTACCCAAACGCGGACCAATCAAAGCAGCCCCAACCTTTGAAACCAGACGCCTCCAAACGGTACCCACCGCAATAGGCCGAACCACCACAAGGCTTAACAAGAGGTGTAAGAGGAGCACTAGCAATATATTCTCCCAACGTAGCAGGACATTTCCCAGCGAGAAAAAGATTAACCACCTGCGTAATAGAGGCCACCAACTCATCTGAAATAGCAACTGCAGCACCACTCAAACAATCCATAAGGTGTTGAGCACGCAAGCCGTCTCTACCGCATGACGTACCTCGCGGAAAACCCCTAATCTGATCCAAAACAACAGCAGGAGTAGCAATAAGGTGCTGATCAATGGGAACATCAGGTAAGATAGGAGCCGGAAAAGAAGGGTGCTTAGCTTGCAAATTTGCAAGAGTAGCATCATTGTAAGGGGCAAGACCAGAAGACGAAAGAACCCTAACAGCAGCTGTGTAATGTCCGTCAGAAAACTTTCTCTTACACTGCTTAATATTACGGTCAGACAAATCAACGTCCTCATCAGCATCCAATAAAGGCGGAGACACATCAGCCAACGTGTCACGCACAAGTTGCACAGAACCACCAGGCTCACACCAAGAACGAATAGCAGAGGTGATACTCTCTTCCTGCCGCTGACGCTTGATCCCCGAAGAACACTCACGGCTACTCCTCGGAGAAAAGGTTTTAAGGACACAAAGAAGCAACACAAGCAATTGAACCCAACAAGAGATGTCACCAGGCTGACAAATCACCTTATCAAGGGCCCCTTTGAGAACCCGAGAATAACCCAATCGACACTTAGGAGGAATAGATTTCACCGAACAAAACCGCTTAGATAGCAGACTATCAAGATAAGCAACATCAAAAGCAAATTGAGGCTCACGAGGCACACCTGGAACAAGATCAGATACCACCGAAGGACCCTGCGGTTTTGTAAAACCATAATGAACAAAACTCACAACACCATCCCCGGAATCAGGAGGGGCCACAAAATCATTAGGACCAGGACCATGCCGACATTTCGTACGAAGAGTATGCGTCTTGAAACACTCCCCACAAAGCCAAATGCCCATACGACGAAAGGTAGACTCCGCCTCCAAGAAAATAGCCAAATTAGAAGAAAGAGAGTGCCGGGTCAAATCCCGCGCACTTGCACACCAATGACGATCACGGAGATGAGTAAGCAATGAGGTCTTTGTTATTATTATTATTATTATTATTATTTTAGAATCAATATTATTATTATTATTATGGAAATTTTGACTTTTACCACCAAAAAATTTGGACAAATTGTTTTTTACCACCTACTATTTTAAAAGTTGTATTTTACCACCAAATAATGTTCTAAAAATTGTTTTCACCACCTACAGTTAAGAAAACCGTTAAATCTAACGGTGTTAAAAAACATTCTTCGATTTTTGTTCCTGAAATATGTTTTTTTATAGGTTTAGGGGGGCATTTTGATCCTACGGGTCCAATTTGAGGTCAAAATTGATAAAAAAATGATCAAAAATACCTTGTTTTGCGTGTTCACGCAATTCGATGTATTTTTAAACACGCAAAACGAGGTATTTCCGATCATTTTTTTTATCAATTTTGACCTCAAAATAGGTCTGCAGGACCAAAATTCCCCCCTAAACCTATGAAGAACATATTTTGGGAACGAAAATCGAAGAATTTAAAAAAATTCTGTTAGATTTCACGGTTTTCTAAACGGTAGGTGGTAAAAAAACAAGTTTTTGAGTTTTATTTGGTGGTAAAATACAATTTTAAAATAGTAGGTGGTAAAAAACAATTTGTCCAAATTTTTTGGTGGTAAAAGTCAAAATTTCCTATTATTATTATTATTATTATTATTATTATTATTATTATTATTATTATTATTATTATTATTATTATTATTATTATTATTATTATTATTATTATTATTATTATTATTATTATTATTATTATAACTTTTACTATATATTTTTTTATTATACCAAAAAAAAATTATATGTACAACAACTATATGAATAAGAAATCAACACATATGATAGAAACCAGTTTTGATTGAAATACTTTTATAATTCTCACAAAAAAATTCCATAAGCACCAATTTTAATGTTTGGCCAAACAATATAATAATCAATATTAAATTCGATCTTTAGCTTTGAAGAAGGAAAATAAAAAAAAAGTTCCAAATTTTAAAAAAGATAGCGATCTTTAACAGCAACCAACAGTAGCAGATAGTAGCGGAAGCTTCCAGAAGTAAGCAGACATTAGTTGGCAGCAGCTTCCAGCAGTAGCAGACATCAGTGGAAGTAACTAGCAGTAGCAGCAAATTGAAGTAGCAAGAGTCAGCAACAGACAACAGTAGCAGTAAAAAAACATCAATGACAACAAAATACAGCAGCAAAACAGCAGTGACAACAAAACAGCTAAAAACAGCAGCAAAACATCAGTAAAAGTAAGTTCTTGTAGCATCATAAATTGCTATCCCAATTCTTCATCTTAGTGAGTGTCATTTATGACACTCATAGGGTAGTCTTTTAGGATGTTTTCACCCTATTTTCACAGCTTTCTTTTATTATTTTGGTCTTTTCTCTTTTAGTTTCTCTATTTCCTTCTTTCTTCGTGTTTTGCTTTCCTTTATGTGGTTTTCTTCGTGTTTCCCTTTTATTTGGCTCTTTTTCTCTTCTATTTTCTCTCTTTGCTAACTTTTGAAGGTGCTTAAGGAGTTGGCTTTGCAAAGGGATTAAGAAGAACCAAAAGGACTAAGCAAAGAAGAAGCAAGCTCCTTGGAGAGGGCACAAAGCTTTTGCCAAAATCTGCGGGCGTGGGTAAAAGTGCACAAAATGGAGATTTTTGGTAGTAGCTCTCCGCGCCTTGGTCGCGGCCTAACCGGGGGCGCGGATTATTTGGAGAGACCGCTTCTGATTGGAGAGATCACGGGCCCCTCATTACACTTGGGAGCAGGGCATTTGTCGCGCCCTTAGCCGCGGGCGTGGGGGTTTTCTTCGCGGGCGCTGGTTACACTTCCCGCAGGCGCGGGGGTTTCCCAGAATGCCCGCGGAGTTTATTATGGGTTCTGTACCCATTTTTTCCGCGACTGCGGGACTTGTTGGAGAGGGCGTGGCCGATTAGTTTTTCTTCTTTGCCTATATATACTCTTATATTTCCTTTTGAAAAGACAACTTTTAGATAATTTCATTTGCTTAGTTTTTAGAGAGAGAAACTAGAGAGAAAGTAGAGATAGAAGTTCTTGGATTTTGATTTGTAATACAACATTGCTTCAATCAAGTTTAGATTTCTTCTTCATATCAATGAAAGTTTGTGAGATTTCTTTACTTTAAATTTAATTTTATTGCAATTTCCTTTAATACTTAAAGGTTTGATTTGAATTTTGGTTTAGGTTTGAGAAATTGTTGAATGATTGAATTCCTTCTTGATTGAACTTGAAATGAATATGTTTGTGATTGAATTTGTTTTGTCTTTCAATTTCACCATGATTGGTGAGTAGATTAGTTGCTAGGGAGAAGGGGAAGCATGCTTGATTGATGATTTTTGCTAGTTGATGATCATTGATTGATTGAATTGTTGCAGTTAAATTGGTTGACATAGTTGTGCATGTGACTAATTAGACTAGGAGTGATCAACCTATAAGATTAATCTAGATTGCATTGCAAATTTCAATGACATGAACCCTTGATTTGAGAATTGAATTAATTGATTAAATTTGATTGTGAATTTCCTTGTTAGCCATTCATAGTGAACCCTAGCTTTGTTTATAGGAGATAGCTTTTGGATTCCTTTGATTGCAACCATTGTTTGTCTTTTGTAATGTTTGAATCGATTGAGTGATCTATTAATTAGCATAATCATTGAGCTTGCATGTGGAACCTTTATCCGTACTTTTTTGCATATTGAATTTCTCGATTTATCTAGTTTCTTGATAACTTAGTTACCAACCATAACCATCTACATTCTTCGAAGTAGCTTGACATAGGCTATAGCTTGCACCGACTCATTCCTTTGGGTTCAACCCTTGACTTACCGTATACTCGTATTAGGTTGCATTGGTCAAGTGTTTACAAATTTAGTGTGGCTCTAGGAAAGGGTAGAAAACGACCTACATTTTCCTCTTGTCAAAATGGCGCCGTTGCTGGGAATGTTTGGATATTTCCTAAAGATAATGGGCGAGTAGCGGTTGATGATGATGTTTGAGGCGATGGTTATGATGGTGATAATGGAGAAAAACAACAACAACAACAACAACAAAGGAGAGGAAGAAGACAACAATAACAACAACAACAACAACAACAACAACAACAAAAACAACAACAACAACAACAACAACAACAACAACAACAACAACAACAACAACAACAACAAAAACAACAACAACAACAACAACAACAACAACAACAACAACAACAACAACAACAACAACAACAACAACAACAACAACAATAACAACAACAACAACAACAACAACAAAAACAACAAAAACAACAACAACAACAACAACAACAACAACAACAACAACAACAACAACAACAACAACAACAACAACAACAACAACAACAACAACAACAAAAACAACAACAACAACAACAAGACTACCAACAAGATTCCTATCTTCGTGAGATGGCAGCTATGCGTGAGTAAATGGAGCACATGCAATTAAGCATGCAAGGTATGTATGCCGATCACCAACTTTTTTCTTATCAAACTAGCGCCTTATATGATGCTAGTGTGCGTAGGGGGGAGGTCACTCCTCTAGCTAATTACCTGTATGTGCTAGCCCAACAAGGGCTCGTGCCTTTTTAGGGTGGTGACAACCTCCCTACGTACCCTTATTGGTCGAGTGTCACGAACCCCGATGAGCCTAGGCGCGATTTCCCCGATAAGTCCGGTCATTATGACTACCGGGTTTTGAGAGGGAGTGATTATATGGGGGATCCCAACCACTCTTATGTTCACCCCACTCACCCCGAACTTTGTATGCAACCCGAGCCATATGATTAATTATCCGCATCCCAACTTGACCTCTTCAAGGGTCATTATGGGTGGCCACCTAGTTATACCAGTGGTTGGGATTCCTATGGCCCCTCTTCGGGATTTTCTTATGATGGGGAGGATGTGGGTGATAGTGGTGCCGGCCCTAGTGGCCATTAGTACCCCCCTTGGTTGTTTATTTCCTCTTTTTGGCCCCACTTTGAGTTTTATTTGCTTGTGTGCATCGTGGTCGATGCCCTAATTTTTTGAGGGCGGAGTCAAAACGGGTGTATTTTTGGTAAGATTAGGGGGAGGCACGATGGACTCATGGGGATATGTTTGAGTGAGTTTTTCATGCTTAGAGTTTGGTAGTCTATTTTGGTATGTTGTCTTGATGATGATGATGATGATGATTTTGGGATCTTGGTTTTGATGATGATGATGGTTTTTTTTTTTTTTTTTTTTTCTAGTTTTTGTTCATAATTTTCAAGTAGTTTTCTTTTGTTTACTTTTGTATTGAAGTTACTAACAATTTTCTTTGTAATTATTTTTTTTTCTCACCTTGCTTTGACACTTATGCTTTGGATTTCGAAGATTCATAAAGGTTCTCTTTCACCTTGTTTGATGTACCATAGCTTTGACGCCCGGTGAGATCCTTCTATTTTTCTTCTTTTTATTTTACTTTTCTTGGATGCTTAGATAAGAATTAGTTTTACGAGGAGTTGAACGGTTCGAGGATGTTTTCTTTTTAACACCTTAGTGTTTTTGGGAACATTGGCGTTGTGGCCGAATGTTCACCTGTTTGTCGATTGGGACTTATGTGTGTTAGCATTACTTCCTTGTTGCATTTCTACTTCTCTTTTGTTTTTCTATTTTTCATTTCAGATCTTTTTCCTCATTTTCTATTTTCTTATGGTTTTCGTTTTCCTTTTTGTTTCCTTTTTCTCTTTTCTTCTTCATTCCTTTTTGTATTTTGCTTTCATATATTTTGATCTTAAACATTTCTTTCATTTGAAAAAAAAACATAGTTTTTGTAAATAAAAATAAATGTTTTTGAGTCATTGCTTTTCTTTCTTTATAATTTTGCTTTTACTTTGGACTTAGTACCCCTTAAGCTTGCACATTGGCTATTATTCTTCCTAAAAACAATGGTTCGCACGGTTTGAGAGTATCTTTGGTTGACTCTAGGATAGAACATGCTAAGGTAGTTGTCTAGAACTATTGGAACCTTGAAACCGGATTCTCTTATTTTTGAAAACTCGCAATTGTTCCCTTTTGGTGAATTTGATGCTTTTAGTGAGTTTTGGCCACAACCTTGTGAGGTTTCTTTGTTTTCAAGTCTTCTTTAATTACTTGTATGAGCAGCATGGATCCTTGACTATTGCGGACTTAATATTGAAACTTGACTCATAATTCTCAAACACGAGACCGAACCATCTAGGGAGGACAAAGACATCTTTTCGGGGTGGTAATTTTTCTTTTCTAGGTTAATCTTCTTTATTTTTAGTTCTTGGGTTCACATTTGCCTTCTTTCTAACCATTTGAACCTTTCCCCTTCTTTTCTAGCCACATCTTTAGATCTTTAAGCCTTTTGTTTCTTTTTGTTCCATTTTTGGTTCTGTGAAGCAAATGGTCATGTTCTTGGAGATTATGGTATTTGCGTTTGGATATTAGTTCTTATTTGTAACCAAGCTTGTGTTTTGAATATCTTGTGAATAGTGGCAAGTGATTAAATGAATCAGCTGTCCAAAGTTAAAAAATGGCAAACACATTGAAATGCATAGTTGTAAAAGTCATCCAAAGTTACAAAAAGGCAAGTATGTTTAATAAAGTGAAAACTTGAAAAGTTGAGAAAAAGCAAAGCAAATCTCTTAAAGCTTTTGCAAAACATAAAAATGGTGAAAATGAAAAAGTTCAAAAACATTGTGATGTGAACGTTTCTCCCTATTTTAAGCATTGAGGACAATGCTATTTTCTAGCTTGGGGGGGAAGCGTTTTACGCTTTTTGTATATATGATTGTGGTTATAGCTTTGAATAAGCTTGGGGGTGTTAGTTTGTTTTTGTTTAGTGACCACTTTGTTTTGGTGTTGAGATTTGGCCGATCTTGCTTCACAACTTAGGTGTACCACCAAATTTTAAATTTTAAGCCTACCCTCAACCTTTCTCCCTTACGTTACAACTTTTGGGAAAATTTTTTTGACCTAGTGGTTGAGACATATACTGAGGTAGGGAATTATGAGTTAAAGCGTAACAAGAGGGGATGCAAAGTCAAGATGTCGAGAAAACCTTAAATCTATTTTTTTTTTGCGGTTCCTTCGAAGAATTATATAAATGCTTACTGAGAGAAGATTTGAAGCCAATGGGTGAAACGTGCTAAAATTGTTTTAAGATGAAGGTGAATTGCGTTTTTGTAGTTCTCTATACTTAGCATGTCTTATGTTTCAATCAACCCTTGATATCTTAGAACGTGCTTACCATTGTTGTTTTAGAAAGTTTGATATCCTCTCGTGTTTTGATCATGTGCAAAAGTCCATTGTATAAGCTCCTCTTTTCCTTTCAAAGTTTTAACTTTCTCTTTTCTCCTCTTATACTTTGCCTCCTTTTATTTAAGAGTTATAGGTTAAGCTCTTCGGAAACCTTTACGAGACCTCACTCGTCCTCATAGGAAACTTTGGGGATTAAAGGGCTTGTTGTAGCTAAAAACAATCGTGATTCCTACGTTAATGAGTCTTAGTGTATTATTCTTTTTCTCTATTTTTTCATTTCTTTTCTAAATAAACCCTTCTTTTTCCTTTTTAGCTTTTGTTTTGCTCGGAACGAGCAAAAGTCTAGCTTGGGGGAATTTGATGAGTGTCATTTATGGCACTCATAGGATAGTCTTTTAGGATGTTTTCACCCTATTTTCATAGCTTTCTTTTATTATTTTGGTCTTTTCTCCTTTAGTTTCTCTATTTCCTTCTTTCTTCTTGTTTTGCTTTCCTTTATGTGGTTTTCTTCGTGTTTCCCTTTTATCTGGCTCTCTTTCTCTTCTATTTTCTCTCTTTGTTTACTTTTATAGGTGTTTAAGGAGTTGGCTTTGCAAAGGGATAAAAAGAGCCAAAAGGACTAAGCAAAGAAGAAGCAAGCTCCTTGGAGAGGGCACAAAGCTTTTGCCAAAAGCCATGGGCCAAGTCTTGAAGGCCGCGGGCGCGGGTAAAAGTGCAAAAATTGGGGATTTTTGGAAGTAGCCCTCCGCGCCCTGGCCGCGGCCTAGCCGCTCGCGCGGATTATTTGGAGAGACCGCGGGCCCCTCACTTGGGAGCAGGGCATTTGCCGCGCCCATAGCCGCGGGCACGAGGGTCATTGCCGCGGGCGCGGGCTCTACTACCCGTGGGCGTGAGGGTTGCCTTGATTGCCCGTGGAGTTTGTTATGGGTTCCGTACCCATTTTTAGCGACCGCAGGACTTCTTGGAGAGGGCATGGCTGATCAGTTTTTCTTCTTTGCCGATATATACTCTTGTATTTCCTTTTGAAAAGACAACTTTTAGATAATTTCATTTTCTTAAAATTTAGAGAAAGAAACTAGAGAGAAGTTAGAAAGAAAGTAGAGATAGAAATTCTTGGATTTTGATTTATATTACAACATTGCTTCAATCAAATTTTATTAGAGTTTAGATTTCATAGTGATCCCTAGCTTGGCTTATAGGAGATAGCTTTTGGATTCCTTTGATTGCAAATATTGTTTGTCCTTTATAATGTTTAAATCGGTTAAGTGATCTATCAATTAGCATAATCATTGAGCTTGCATGTGGAACCTTTATCCCTAGTGTTTTGCATATTGAATTTCTCGATTTATCTAGTTTCTTAATACCTTAGTTACCAACCATAACCATCTACATTCTTCAAATTAGCTTGACATAGGCTATAGCTTGCACCTACTCATTCCTTTGAGTTCGACCCTTGACTTATCATATACTTGTATTAGGTTTGTTGAGTGTTTACAAATTTAGTTTAGCTCTAGGAAAGGGTAGAAAACGACCTACATTTTCCTCTTGCCAAATCTTTATCCAATTGATCCTATGTGTGAAAGCATCATATATCAAACAACTAGAACGAAAAAGAAATAACGCAATAATAAGAGTTACTACTTTTTAAAAGATTGTATATTAACCATTACCTCATTTCGCTGCTTTTCATTAGAGTGTATAGTGGGATTATTATCTATAAGTTCTGGATTGGATGATGCATTTTCAAGTGATCGAGTCAAAGTATCCAACACTTCTGGATCAATTTGCTTGAGTGCCTTCATTAATTCTGCTACAGTTTCTTTCACAATTTGGTCTTTATAGGGCTTTAAGAATTCATCGGGAATTATTGGGTTGTTTCTCTTTCCCCTTAGTGAACATATCCCCGGTTGCCTTTTTCTATTGCCAAAGTTATTTGGTATATTCATTACTTCATAGCATGCAACATCTCTATCAATTTCACTTTGAATTTGTACCTCCTCCATCTTGTCCTACAATGGGAATATATCAAATAAACAACTAATTTGAGACAAATAATCATATTCTAAAAAATATGGATGTAATAGGACTTACAATGTTACTTTGGGTGGGCTCATAAGATGTTTTGTATTTCTTGTCAGCTTTCCTTTTACGACTTTCTTTGTACATGAGTGCTAAGGATGGTGGCTTGTTTTCAACATCTAGTTGTTGCTAGAATAAAAACATCCAAATAAGAGTTGAAACAAGATTGTTTACATGATCATAGTGAGAACGATAAAGAAGGAAGAATGGTATAAAAATATACCAATTTATGTTGTTTCCACGCGAAAGTCATAGGACCCATAGTGTGCCTATCATATTGATCAATACTTATTTCCCTCTTCTTTACGTTGTCCTCCTACATGCGTGCATAACGTACAGTTCATAACTTAACACATTTCATTTTGAGTGGGAAATAAGCAAGTGTAAATATAATCGAAACAAACAACATAACTTTACCTGTACTAGTTCCAAATTCCGAATTTCTAGCAACTCTTTGAAATGCGCTTTTGGAATTATATTAGGTGAATTTGCCAATCTATCACCATCATTGTCATATGGAGTAAAGTGTGTTGCCTTCACACTACATTTATATCTACACCAAAGCCTTACCACGGATGACAAAACACATTCTTTACCTTTTTCCACGATAATGTATTTCTTCTATATTAAGTAAAATATTAAACAAGAAAATTAGAGAGCAATCAATTACATCAGCTGCACATATAATAGAACATAAACTAATAAAATCAATCCACTAAATAAAATGATGTGAAAATATACTTGGCAGGCACTATAGGCATGAAATCATTCTGAGGTGGTGGTGGATGATAAGGGACTTTGATGATTTTGTCAAGGGATTTGCAGCAAGCTTTAGTATCACAACACAACAACAACAAATACCAGCTTTTACATACGTAATAAAAGGTACATACCTGCACATAACTCCAAATTTTATCCTTGTATGTAACTGTAGGGGATATTTCAAGCATTACGCCAAACTTGAACCCTACTGTGATCATACACTTAAGCATGGTGGCATCCAAAGGGAAGGAAGCTAGAGAAAAAGAGTCGCCAACAAGTTTTAGGAACTTGTAAACCGTTCACAGGGTGAAGTTTACACCCCTTAACGATCCAAGAGATCGTTAACTCCAATAGGTCTGGAACCAAGACTAGAAGTTCGGGGATGAAGGTACAAATCCAATCTAAAAGAGAAAGAACCTGCCCTAATAATAGGCCTTTACTTTATTCTTCTCGTATTCATGTGCGCTTTCTAACTAACATGCAATCAATAGGCTTAACCCTAAACCCGTTTATCTATGTTGGTTGAATATTGATGCACAAACAAAACTATTATAGGCGATCAATTAAATTATAATCAAATTAACCCTAAGCAAGATTATTAATTATCTTATTAAGTGTGATTACAAGTACAAATTCCCTTTAAACATGCATAAAAGGCGTGATCAAGCAATAACAATAAATATCAAGCAACAATAATAATCAAAATATAACAATCATCATAATAATAACCATTATTATAACCAATAATCATGTTAAAGCATAGCAAGATCCTAGGTATGAACTAATAAGATTAATAACAAACCCTAGCATGTCATTAAACATCAAAGATCAAATATATAGCCCTAACATGATACTAACATGAATATTAGGAAAGACAATAAAAGGCATCATAAAAATCATAATTGATATTATATTCTTTACCCTAAACATGGTACTAGGAATCATTGTTGTCATTCAAAACATCAAATATCTTAACATGATACTAGGAATAAAAATAACAACCTAGACATGATTTCTATATCATAATAACAATGCAAACAATTAAAGCACTTACTTGGTTGCCTCGTACCTCTTTCTAATAACAAAATACACGCGTTAGTAACTTCAAGGAAAATAATAATCCAAAGAATTGAACTAAATAATTGAAAGAGAGATTTGGGACCAAACCCTCAGAAATTAAAATCTTTCACGTCTAGGGCGATGACAACTTCAAACTTGGCTAGATGTGTCTAGATCTTGTGAATGCGGAATTTTGTATGAGAAAAGCTAGTTTAGAAAAGAGAGAGAGAGAGTTGTATCTAGAGTTGGTGATTGAAAACGGAGGTTTTAGGAGGCTATTCATGGAGAAAATCAGCCGGATATGATAAAAAACCGAATCAGAGATTTGAAAAGAATAAAACACGACGCTGTTGCCAAACACGCGCCTGTCGCCAGACGCCAGGTCTGTCGTACAGAGCTGTAATCAGTTTTCCACGCGTTTTTTAATTTTGATAAAATTTAAGCGTACGAGAGGGTAAAACTGTAATTTCCTTAAAAACACTTCTTTTATTCTAATTAAAACTCTTAAAAGTCAATATATCAATGCTAATCAAAATAGGATTCAAAAGAACCTTTTAGAAAGATTCTAGAAGACTATAATCAATCCTAATCGCATCAGGAATGATAAATCAGTAATAGGTCCTCCTCTAGATCATTGAGCCGCATATAAGAATCAAACCGAGCCCAGTTTAGTAATTTGGCAATAACTTCCTCATTATTAATTTGAATTGGGCTTAAAATATATCGTTGGAAAGCTCTTTTCGAACTCGATCCAACTACACCATTATTGGACCCTTTCCATGGACCAAACCAAACTGGATTGGTTGTTTTCATAAAATAGGTTTTTAAAAACAAAGAGAAAGAAAAGAAATAAAAACTAACTTCATTCAATTATGATTCGACGTAAAAGGTACTCATCACTGGGTTTGGTTTTGGGGAGACACAAATGGGTGTCTACAGTAACATGATGCTAATTAAACTTGTTTAATGGCGCTAGAGAAGCATTATGTGCTAATGTCCCTAAGAATCTGGTAAATGTATCTACAGTCTTATCATCAGGTTCAATAAGCTTTCCCATTTCATTAAGAATAATAAGCTTACAATCTTCTAATGTCCATTCGTGAACATCTTTACACATAGTTGGTCCTCTAGTTTGCTTCTTTTTTGGAAGTGCTACATGAACATTAACTCAACAAAGTTATTAAAATCATACATGGTTTTTATCTATCTTGAAATATTTAGAATAGAATTATAGTGATCATTACCTATTTGTTCACTTCCGTGCTCTTGATTCATTAGTGGTTCATCTTGCATTCCTAGCTCCTCGCGGGTAAGAGTACTAAAATCATCATATTAAAACACATCTTTTTCATCTACATATTGTTCCGAATTGAGTTCATTTGAACCCATATGATTCTTGTAATCTTCTTGTAAGTCAGGTCCAATTCTTTGTGGTTGTGAAAAACTGTGTGCTTGCAATCTCCCTAAAAGCACCTGCGAACTAGCCATGTTAATGAAAAAGGGTTGAGACTAGGTCGTTGGACTAATCTTCCCTAGGACAAATAAAATTTGTAATCACTCAACACACCCTTATAACTAGCATAGGAGTAAGTCGAGGGTCAAACCACTAGGAATGGGAGGTGAATGCTAATGCTAAAGCTAAGCTATTTCGAAGAAGTAAAGTAAGGTGTGTGTACTCTAAACACTAGGGTTTAGGATCCACATATACATGCAACAGATACAACTAATTGGGATTGGAATTGACTAAGTCGAGTGTTGCGAGGGAAAATCAATTAAGCAATCAAGAGAGTATGGTAGGCTAATCTCCTAGAGGTCAAACTAGCGCCAACTACGAGGAACTCTAGCTAGAACCTTCACAAACCAACTTAATCGACAAATGAAAGCCACAAATCAATTGTCCGTATCAATGTGAACTTATAAGCAATCTAGTGCAACAATCAAAGTTAGTTACTCTTCAATCAATCACACACATGCACTTAATCAATCAACCAATTTAATCACTACATCAACTCCATCAATTTTCCCCAATTAGCATCAATCCATTACTCATATATGCTTCACCATTCCCCTAGCAAGAAAACTACTCACAATCCATGGAAATCAAGATCAAAACTAAGCTAAACAACAAATTCATCATCATCATATTAATCAAACTAATTCAATCACAAATCCAATGAAACTTGAGCAATCAACAAAACAATTGAAATCAAAAGCTAAAGATTGGATTAAAGTAAAAGAAATCCTTACAAACTTGCTTCAAATCAATGGAGAAAATGCTTAGAATCATCAATCTTCAATCATCAATCAAGAACTTCTCTCTCTACAACCTAGAGTTTCTCTCTCTACAAAATGATCTAAAACTTCTATTATAATTCTCCTCTTTCAAAAACTTACTCTAAAAATAGAAGGAAAGTCTATATATAGTAAAACTAACAAAGAGAAAGTAGTTAGATCATCCAAAATAATCCCGTACAGGCGCAAGCATCTTCAAGGGGGAGCGTGGCCGCGCAAAACTGGGTACGAAATAGAGACCCTGAGAGGCACGACCGCGCCATGGTCGCGCGCGCCCGCGCCTGGGAGCAGGGCAGCCTCCTTCACCTTCGACTTGCTCTTTCTCATGCGCTCCACTTGATGATGTTGATGAACACGGAAGGAGGCAGTCTCCAAATAGCCCCCACAGTGGGTTCAATGGTGTACCCACCACTTGCATGCACGAGCTAGAAGACTTGGACTATACACTCCTTCAAACTTTTACTTCAAATGATAGGCAACAGACATCTCAAACGATGTAAAACTTGGGAAGGAGACTCGGGAATTCTCGAATTACTATCATAACCTGAAAAATGAACGAAAACAAGAAAATAAAAGAGAAAATAACAAAATAAACCAAAAAATGCACAAAAATATATAGATATTCAACTAAGAAAATGCAAACTAAAGAAATAAAGAGTAAAACTAAAGAAAAGAGCTATAAAATAGCATGAATTGCACCCTAAAAAGAACCAAATGAGTGCCATAAATGACACTCATTAAATTCCTCTAAGCTAAACTTTTGCTCGTCCTCGAGCAAAACAAAGCAAGAAAGAATAAGGATGAATGACTTATTCAAAACGAAAAAGAAAGACATGAGATGGGAATATACACTAAGACTCACTAACATAGGAATCACGGTTGTTTTTAGCTATAACTAGCCCTTTAAACCCCAAAGTCGCCTATGAGGATGAGTGAGGTCTCATAAAGGTTTCCTAAGAGCTTAACCTATAACTCTCCACCAACATACATGAGGTAAACCACAAAAAGTAAAAGAAAAAGAAAGAAAAACAAAATCAAAACCATTACGAATTGGACTTTACAAAATGACTACACTTCTAATGAATAAAAATCTTTCTTAAGCAAATAGGGGAATGCACGCTCCAAGATATCCGAGGTTGATTGAAACATAGAATATGCTAAGTGTAGAGAACTAGTTATCACAATCCACCTTCATCCCATTAGATCTTACCGCCTTCTCCTTATAGTCTCAAATCTCCCTCTAATGAGAATCTCAATAGCTCCTTGAAGGAGCCGGAAAAGAACATACTTTTGGGCTACTCGATGACTTTGCGTCCCCTCTCTTTAGGCTTTAAATCATAATGCCCTCCCTCGATATGCGACTCAACCTATAAGTCAAAAGGTCTATCCCAATGGTTGTAACATAAGGGCAAAAAGGGTGAGGATAGGCTAAAAATTTAAAAATTTGGCGGTATTCCTAATTAGTGAAGCAAAGGGTGACCAAACCTTCTCCTCATAACCAAGCAATCTCAAAACAAAAACAAACTAATACCCCCAGCTTATTCAAAGATATAACCACAATCATAAATACAAAAAGCGTAAATGCTTATCCCCCAAGCTTAAAGGAAGCATTGTCCTCAATGCTTGAAAAGGGGAAAAGAATCATATTAAAACATTTTTGAATTTTCTCTTTTCACATTTTTTACTTTTGTTTTTGTTCTTTTCATTATTCTCAAAGCAATAGTCCTCGCCTCTTTTAACTATGGACGGCTCTTACAACTTTGCATTTATTATGTCCTTGCCTTTTTTAACTGTGGACGACTTTTTCCATCATTCATTTGCCATTATTCACAATATATACACAAGACAAGTTTGCTTACAAAAGGAACCAATATCCATACTTATATACCACAATCTCCAATAGCATGACCATTTGCTTCACAAAAACAAAAAGTGGAACAAAAAGAAACAAAAGGCTCAAAGTTCTAAAGATGTGGCTTGAAAAGAAGGGAAAAGGCTTAAATGGTTAGCAAGAAGGCAAATGTAAACCCAATGAACTAAAAATAAAGAATATGATCCTAGAAATGAAAAATTACCACCCCAAAAGATGCCTTTGTCCTCCCTAGATGGTTCGGTCTCGTGTTTGAGAATTATGAGTCAAGTTTCAAGATTAGGTCCGCAATAGTCAAAGATCCAAGCCGCTCATGCAAATAAATGTTGAAGGCTTGAAAAATGATGAACCTCACGTGGATGTAGCAAAAACTCACTATAGGTGTCAAATCGACTATAAGAAGAGACTACCAACATGCCACAAACAAGTAGAATCTGGTTTCATGATCCCCTGGTTCTTAGACATGCTACCGTAGCATACTCCTATCCTAGAGTCAACCAAGCGTATTCTCAAACCGTGCATACCATTACCACTTAGGAAGATATTCATTTAAAAGAAAAAATCGAATGTATATAGTCCAATTCAAAAGAAAGACAAAAAATGACAAATAAAGCCTCAAAATATACCACAAACCAAAATCAAGAAGAAAGAAAAATAAAAGAAAAGAAAAGAGAAAAGGAAAAACATATATAAAGGAAGAGTAGGAAAAGAAAGAAAGGAACAAAGATGCAAGTATAACACGTAATTCCTAATCAAAAAACAAATGATCAATTGACAACATCGCCAATGATCCCAAACACTCTAGGTGTTACAAGCATCCATGCTTGAACCATTCTACTTCTCCTAAAACTAATCTTAAACTATGCGTCCAAGAAAGGAAAAGAGATAAAGAAAAATAAGAAAGATCTCACCGGCTTCCGAGCAATGCTAATAAAAAGAAATAGGTGATAGAATCGACCACCTTCGTTGAGCTCCAAAGACAATAGCAGTATTATCAAAGCCATGTGAGAAAAAAAGTAGAAAAAGGAACTATATACAAAAGAAAATGGTTAGTAACTTCAAAAAAAAAAAAAAAAAAAGAAATTACGAAGCAAAACTAAACTAAACTATCAAAAAGCAAAGATAAGAAAATAATAACTAAATAACCAACTAAACACCTAACTAACTACAAAGCGCTAAACTACAAAATTTGGATTCAAAGGTTTAGATTCATGGGATTTGGATTTTAGGGGGTTGGATTTGAGGGAGAAACACGTGCATCATCATCAAGGAAAAATAATCACAACAACAAGATAAATAATGAGAGAAATAGGCATGAAAAACAAACACCATCAAAGAGAGATCAAGATAGAGACCATCATACAAAGAGGCAAAAGAAAACAAGGAAATCTCAACAACAAATTTGCCACCGAGACAAACCCCTAAGAAAAGTAAAGTTCCCCCAAGCTAATCATAAATACATCTCAACATCCCATCAATACAAACAAGCACAGATAAGATAAGGGATGGAGGCAAACAACACAAAAATAAGGGAACTAGCTACCACTACCACTCGGTCCGGTGCCATCTTAGTCATCCCTATCATAGGAAAACCCGGATGGGGGACCATAGGGATCCCAACCCTTGGTGTAACCGGGTGGCCAACCATAGTGCCCCTTAAAGTTATCTTGTTGCCAAGGGGCAAGGGGAGTAAATTTCTCGGGCAAAGCGAGCGGTAGTGGGTGCTTGGGATGCACATATGGGTAGTTAGGATCACCCCTATAGTCGCTCCCACCGGGAACACGGTAATCATAGTTACTGTGCTCATCGGGGAATGAGCAAGTCTCGGTGTTGGACCCTGGGGGTCCTTGCCAATGGGGTACGTAGGTACCTGTAGACACCCAAATGTGTCTCCCCAAAACAAAACCCAGTGATGAATACCTTTCACGTCATTTTATTATCGAATAAAGCGAAAGTGTGAAAAGTCTAGTGATGAGGATGTTTTTATTAAAATATATCTTCTTTCTGTTTTTGGAGATATTTCTTTTCTTACCTTATTTTAATAAAACAGCCAATCCAGTTTGGTTTGGTCCATGGCAAGGGTCCAATAATAGTTTAGTTTGATGGGGCTTGAAAGGAAATTTCCAACGATATATTATAAGCCCAATTCCGATGAATAATGAGGAAGTTATTGCCAATTTACTAAACTGGGTCCGGTTTGATCTTTATATGCGGCCCAATGATCTAGAGGAGGGCCTTATATGGATTTATCATTCCTAATTCAATTAGAATTGATTTTAGTTTTCTAGATTTTTCTAGAAGGTTCTTTTAATTTCTAATTCAATTAGCATTGGTAAATTGACTTTGGTTGACTTTTTAGAGTTTTAATTAGAATGAAAGAGTGTTTTTAAGGAAAATAAGAGTTTGCCCTTTTGTATGGCTAAATTTTATCAAAACTAAGAAAACCTGTGAAATTAATGACTAGCGTTTGACGACAGGGATTAGCGCCTGACGCTAATGCTTGGCGCTTGGCGCTAATGTCCAGCATCTCCAAATCTGTTTTATTCTCGTTGAAACTCTAATTTATTTTTCTATCCGTCTGGCTGATTTTCTCTATAAATAGCCTCCTAAAAACTCTGTTTTCCATCATCAATTCTCATCAATTCTTATTCTTTCTAATTCTTTCTTCTCACCAACTCTCATCAATAATTTCTTCATTATTCTCTCTCTCTTTTCTAAACTAGCATTCTCTCATATAAAATTCCTCATACATTAGCACTAGACACACCTAGCCAAGTTTGAAGTTGCCTTTGCCCTAGACGTGAAAGGTTTTAATTTCTGAGGGTTTGGTCCCAAATCTGTCTTTCAATTATTTAATTTAATTGTTTGTTTTATTATTTTCCTTGAAGTTACTAACGTGTGTATTTTGTTATTAGAAAGAGGTACGAGGCATCCAAGTAAGTGCTTTAATTGGTTTATTCATATTATGATATAGAAATCATATTTAGGTTATTATTATGATTCCTAGTGTCATGTTATGGTGTTTTGTTCTTCCTAGTATCATGTTTAGGGTAACAACTCAAATTTAAAATATCAAATATGCTTATTATGATTCCCGTGATGCTTCCTATTTCTTTCCTAATAGCATGTTAGTATCATGTTAGGGTTAAAGCTTTGATCTTTATTGTATAGTGACATGCTAGGATTTGTTATTAATCTTGTTAGTATCATGCCTAGGATCTTGCTATTATGCTTTAATATGATGATGATGATGATGATGATGATGATTATTATTATTATTATTATTATTATTATTATTATTATTATTATTATTATTATTATTATTATTATTATTATTATTATTATTATTATTATTATTATTATTATCATGATTATTATTATATATAATTTGATTATTATTATGTTGCTTTATTTATTGTTATTGCTTGATCACGCCTTTTATGAATGTTTAAAGGGAATTGGTACTTGTAATCACGCTTAATGAGATAATTAATAATCTTGTTTAGGGTTAATTTGATTATAATTCAAGTGATCGCCAATAATATTTTATTTGTGCATTAATATTCAACCAACATAGATAAACAGGTTTAGGGTTAAACCTAATGATTGCATGTTAGTCAGAAAGCGCACATGAATAAGATCAGAATAAAGTAGAGGCATGTTATTAGGCCAGGTTCAATCTCTTTTAGGTTGGAATTGTACCTTCATCCCCGAACTACTAGTCATGGTTCCAGACCTATTGGAGTTGACGATCTCCTGGATCGTTAAGGGGTGTAACCTTCACCTCGTGACCGGTTTTACAAGTTCCTAATACTTGTTGGCAACTCTTTTGCTCTATCTTCTTTCCCTTTGGACGCCACCATGCTTTAGTGTATGATCACAGTGGGGTTCAAGCTAGAGGTAATGCTTTAAATATTCCCTACAGTTTTTTGCGACTTGGCTGGGGAGGAATTCTATTTTAATTCCTGAAATTTATTTCAGCAATGATTTAGAATGAGTGGATGAGACTCGAAAAGTTCTAAGTATTTCATGTGCGTAATTTTGATTAACATTATTATCATATGCATAAAAAAGATCTCATTGGAAAGACCATTCGTAATGAGTTAAAAACATAGGATTTTTACATGTAGGAAATTTGAGGAATATCTTTCACAACTTGGATCGAAATAATGCTGCGCAGAACTGGAAAATTTTATCGAGCACAGAAAGCTGCTGAGGCATGTAGGAACTAGCGTCAGAAAACAGAGTCTAGCGCTGGCCTCTATTTGCTAGTGCCAAGTTCTTCCAATACCGAGCCAGAAATATGCGTTCTAATTTTGACCAGTTTTTAGCACTGTTTGCTCGATCCTACTTCCTGATTGAGTTTTTCTCACTTTTCTGAAACCCATATGTGTTCTACATATGGACATAACCCTCTGGGAATTCATGCTCCATCTACCTGATTGAACGCTCTGTGCAACAAAGGGTACATCCGAGAATGTTGAATTCACCAAACCATGGAAGCGAGTTTTTTCTTCACTCGCGGTGTCCCATCCACTCGCGCCAACCCTTCACGGTTAGGCTTCCGCGCGGTGCATCCAGAAAATTAACCATGGAACCACTTTGACTAACCCATATCCCGAACTTTAGAGAACTAGAGCCATGGTTAGGTTGCAAACTCATTGCATCATATTGTGCCTACTTGACTAATTGTGCATTATTTGTTGTGCAAACTCTATGTGTTTTTTCCTAACCGTTTGTTTGACTTGTGTTAAATATTATTAAACTAATTAATGACTGAAGGACTTTGCTTAATTAATTAATTAATTAATTTGAGCTAATAAATACCTTAAAATCGAGTCATAGCTCCTTTAAGTCAACCTGGATTTTTATTCCCGTATACTGCACAAGCGTCAACTTGTTTTTGTCATAGCCAAATTTCTAGGAAATACTACGAATCGTATAACGTACGGATCTGTAGCCCCGAGTTTTATCTTTAATTTGGCGTTGGTTTCATCCCAATCAGAGTCACAGATCAAAAGTTATGACTAAAATAACACATCTTGTCCGGTTTAATGCATATACGCGAGATCTTAATTTAGTCTTTGTTCGAGTCTAGTCACATAGTCTAGCCACATGGTCTTACACAAGTCTTAACATGTCACCTAGCTACACTCACTAGTCTTAGCACACACTTTGAATATATGTCATCATGACCATGTCTTAGGTTCATGCATGAGTCGGTTTTTTCCGTCATTTGAGTTGGGGGTACATTCTATTCCTAATCTTTTCATATATCTCCATCTACATCACCTTTCTCCATATCACAACCTTAATTCTTCCTACCTTCTTCCATCCATACATGTTGAATCGAGTTTGAGTCATGTGACTAACAAACAAAAAAATGAGGGTAATGATGAAACAAATGCACAAGGCAAGCTTCTCTCCAAGATTTCATGCTTTCTTCTTCTTTTTTTCAAACCCTTTCCCCAATAAGTCTAGCATAGACACTAGAGCTGTCAAAAGATGACCCGACCTGAAATACCGACCCTAACCCGACCTATTAACCGACCCGTCTGAACCCGAAAAATTAAAAATGGTGACCCGAACCCGACCTATCCCTACCCTAGACCCGAGTTGACTCGAGTATTTGAGACCCAAACCCGAAGATTAACCGACCTAGTGAGAACCCGACCCGAATGTAACCCGTAAATTATTGACCTGAACCGAACCCGACCCTAACAAAATTGGCCCAAACCCATTTTAACCCGTCAAAACCTGAATTCAACCCGACCTGTTCCTAACCCGACCCGAATTCAACCCGACCTGTTCCTAACCCGACCCGAATTTAACCTAATTTGCTACAAACCTGACTCGAATTTCAACCTGACCTATTACAAACCCGACCCGAATCAACCCGACTTGTTATTGACCCGACCCAAATTCAATCCGACTTGTTATTGAATCAATATGTATAGGTCGTTATCTCATGTTGGTATTGGAACGGAAATTGAATCCTAACTCTATTCCTTCAATATTTCACTTTGGGTTTTAAGAGGTTAGTATCACAACATGTTTTTAGGACAAATTTCAGGGACGAAACATGTTTTCCGCAAATTATTGACTTGAACCGAACCCGACTCGAACCCGAGAATGACCCGATTTGGAAATGACCCGACTTGATTATAACCCGCAAATTATTGACTTGAAGCGAACCTGACTTGAACCCGGGAATGACCCGACCTGATTATAACCTGTAAATAATTGACTTGAACCGAGCCCGACTTGAACCTAAGAACGACCCTAACTCATTAAAACCAGTAAAGACCCGAATTTAACCCGAACTATTTTTCACCCGACCCAAATGTAACCCGACCTTTTACTAACCAAACCTAAACCCGACCCAAACCCGATAAGATGTATGACTCGACGTGACCTAACTCAAGCATGACCCAACGCGAACCCGACCCGCATATTTTATGACATTAACCCGTATTGACCCGACTCACACTAACCCGATTCAAACCCAACCCGTTTACCCTTCATCCTCCTTGAATTTATTTCTTAGAGTTTGATTTTTACTCTTCACTTTTTAAATAAAATGAGCATTTATTTCCTGCATATGATCATTTCATCAAAACAAAAAAAATATTCCATGTCGAATTAAGCACAAGGTATACCAATGATTTGAGGCACCCCTTGTAGCCACATCATATCACCTTTTACCCTTCAAATATGCAATCCTTTGTTGGTAAACCACTTTGAGCCTCGTCAAATGATAAACCCTTCAATTTTAAACCCATATCTACCTAACTTTGGGATGGGATTGTGTGCAACTTATGCAATTTTCAAAAAAAAGCTTGAGTGACTTCAAAAGATTAAAATAGCAAAAAAAAAAAAAAAAAAAAAATAATAATAATAATAAAAGTGTACAAAAGGGCAAGTATTCCAATGTCTTTGATATGAAAATATCTTTGATAAGAACACGTCTCAGATTGCGTCTCTTATCGAGTGCTCAGTACCGTGCCTGAGAAACATAAATGCCAAGTGAGTGATAGACCGCATGATCGGGATTTCCCATACTTATCAAAATAAAAAATGCAAAAGCAAAAAAAAGAGAGCAAAAAAAAAATAATAATAAAAAAGAAAAGAGCTCAAAAGTAAAGAGCATCAAGCATGAAAATACAAATATTCCAAAAGCAAAGTTGCACACCTTGGGGGCTTATCTAGGGTCTTGAGCCTTTATCCCCTTCTTCTTCAAACCTTTAGCCTAACCACGTTACAACCCTTCAAAAGACCTCTTTGAGGTGTACACACTTGTGCGAGTTTCGGCAAGAGCTACGTTCGGCCTGATTCCTAACGGATACGTAGGCAACCTCACATCGAGGTGCGGCCGTAATAAACAGGCATTCATATTCACATTCACACACCATGATCATATAAAGGGATCTCCAATGCTCATCCCTATCTACTTAGAGTTAGACTTGGGGGGTTGATCCCTACATTATTAACTTACCTAGCCTAAGAGTCACCATCATTTGACTCTTCTTGAAATAATATCTTTTTCCACACACTTAGCCCTTGCGGCCTAACTTTAGTGTCACTATAATACACATCACAGATACTTGACCAAATATACCTTCCCTTAGGAACCCTTTGTCATGAAATCTTAACACAACGCTGAAGCCTGCCTTGTCATATTAACATTACTCATCATTCCATCATAAAGTATGAAGTACTTAGCCTCCGCGCCTAAGTTACCTAAATACTTTCATTATCAAGACAATTGAGATAGCTTAGGATGGATTAATCCTTGCACCTTGAGACAACGTTAACGGATTAAGCTCATTCAACATGCATCTTAAAAAAACATCACTTCTTTTTTTTTTCGCATCTTTCTTTTTCGGGAAAAAGTCAGTACCCTCTTGTAGACACCAAAATGTGTCTCTCCAAAACCAAACCCAGTGATGAATACCTTTCATGTCATTTGATTATCGAACAAAGCGAAAGCGTGAAAAGTCTAGTGATGAGGATGTTTTTATTAAAATATCTCTTCTTTTTGTTTTTGAAAATATTTCTTTTCTTACCTTATTTTTAAATAACGTGCATTCCAGTTTAGTTTGGTCCATAATATGGGTCCAATAATGGTGTAGTTGGACAGGGCCACTACTACAAAAGGCGTGTTTTTTGGACGCTTTTTAGGCCTTTTTTCGACGCTAAAAAGCGTCGCAAAAATATTTCTCGACGCTGCTAAAAAGCGTCGAGAATATGTGAGTCGAGAATTTTTAGGGACACAAAAAAGCGTCGAGAATATCGACGCTTTTATGTGTCCTCACTAATATACGAAGTGTCAGAAAATATTTATTTCGCGCATTACCCCAAATTTGTGTAGTTTTTTAGCGACGCTTTTACATGTCCACATACTCAAATTTAGCGACGTTTTTTATTATCTTGCGTTTATTCGTGTCAACCTATGGTATGGCGAGAAACTCTTGAAATATGAAAATGTGCAATATATGCAGACATTAAAAAGCGTCTAGAATTTTTTTTTAAAGCTTTTTGCTTTTTCCTTTTATTAAATTATTACCATCATACATACATTATAGTTATTAGAATTTATCACAATAAATTAAATTAATAACATTAAAGTTAAAATAAACAAATATTCTATATAACTAGATAAACAAAAAAAACAATAATTATTCAACAATAATAAGAGTACGTAGTCAATTACCAAATTTATAAGAGAAACCATCAATAAAATTTAAAAAAACGTCGCATATTATAGTAGCTTGGCCCTAAATAAATACATCACTAATATAAGACTAAAAACCAAAACAGATAGATGATGGCCTTATAGAAGATATAGTCGCTTGTTTTGACGCTCAAGTTTCCCGACCTATTCTCTTGTTGCACCTACATTGCCTTTTCCAATCTTAAAAAAAAAAAAAAAATACAAAGTATAAATTAGTACATTACACAATATATGCTCAAGATTCAACATGTTGTATTTAAACAAAAATGAAAAGACCAATGTATTTAAACCAGAACATATTCATGCTGAGAAAACTATAACTTTTATAGCATATTAAGAACTAGTCCACAATTGAAACTAATAAAAGTCTTTGTATCAGCCAAGTATAATAAAGCACCATAATATACCATGATAAATATCAAAACATAAGATAAAATAATTAAAATGAGGTTCAACAAGTATATAAGAAAAGCTAAACGACAAAGCTAATAAAAAGGATAATTGACGCTTATACACACACACAAGATCTGAATTACACACACACACAAGCATATATTTTGAATTTCAGCTCTGATTTCAAATGTGATTTTTAGTTCTGAACTTCAGATCTGAATTAAGTTCTCTGAATTCAGCTCTGAATTCAGTTCTAAAATTCAGCTCTGAATTCAGTTTTGAAATTCATAATTCCTCTCCTAGATCTACAAGATAACAAGAGAATAACTGAACAGGTAACTATAGCTCCCAACTGTTTGAGCAGCACTAATGAAACCAAGTAAATATGAGCAGTGAAACCTGGTTTGGAAGTAGGAAAATATTCAAGTCCTCTCCTGACTACTGAGTAAGAGATCATCCCAGTCTTGCTATTTATAATCCGATTTCAGTTTGCTGAAAAATAAAATGGCAGAATTGCAAGAGCATTTTATTAGAGTATCAACAATCAGATAAAGATTAAGCCCTTACTAAAACCGTTGAGTTATTTTAGCTTGCCGCTAGTCCTCCTTGAAGCATGACAAAAAGTAAGCAAACTAGCTGAGAACTGAGGACTTGCCACCAAATGTAACCAAAACATAAAGTAAGCAAACTTGATGTAAGAGCATGCCAATAGTATCAAATTATTTGAGCACACTAACAAATCAGCGAAGTAGTTACGAAAGCTAGGATCTTCAATTAGATTAAACCAGACAACACTCGATTAAGATCCTTTCGTGAGACAACTACAAATTTCCACTAAGAAAGCCATTATATATCATTATGATACTAGTGACAACTTGAGCAATATACATAAAAATGCAGTTAAAATTTTTAGAAGACTCGTATCAGTAAAAAATGGATGGAAGCAAACCATGTATCAGGATAATTTTTTCTAAAGCGCGGTATAGCTTAGCTTGTGTAATTGCGCCAACTTCCACCACATTTATCATAGAGCTAGGAAAATAAAAAAATAACCTCAATTATTGTTTCCATAGCCATGAGATTGCTTGTGCATAAAAATGATGACAGAGAAGCAGCATAAATTAGAAAAAGAAAAGGAAGAATTTTAACATTACCCACTCTAAATATGCGAGGAGATAATATTTCATTAGCAAGATAAACTAGTTACCAAAATGTATTAGTTATTTGATCCAATAACTAAGATCAAGAAACTGAAGCTTATGAAGCTTAGGAAGGCTGGTATAAAAGGATTCTGGGATCACCCCACTAAATTTATTATTTAAGAGATCGAGGTAAGTTAGGAACCTGCAGCTAGATATGAAACTTGGAAACTCTCCTTTAAAATTATTGTATCCTAAATTCAAGTGGGTCAACGAATGCATCGTAGCAAACTTTGACCAATCAGGACTACTAAGCTTATTTGATCCAATATCTAAGTAACTTACTAAGTTCAACAAGAACTGCATCAGCTATATCATTATTATACAGGTCAAGATACTCGAGCTGTAATAAGTGACCGATTTTAGTAGGTATAACACCTACAAACAAGTTACTGTTGAGGTGTAAGTGATTAGGTTGAGAAATATTACCAATGTTTGGTGGGATTTGAGCCTGCAGCTGGTTGATATTCATAGGGATAAGCTTGTAAGACTAGGAAATACACTGAAGTCAAGGCTGCTGAGTGTGCTGCTGAGGCTTTGATTGTCCAGGTTGGTGACAGAGTTAAGGTTGTCACAGACAATGCCAGTCCAGTTGCTGTAAAGACTTTGGGCATTGGAAAGTCTCCATGAATTGAGCGAGTAAGGATCAGACAAGGAGTTTTTCCAATGGACTAGTGCCTACACTTCTACTATTGTTTTTGCTGATGTTAGAGTTAAAAAATGTGTAAGAAAAAAGAAGCAAAGAAAGAAAAGCTGATTTTTTCGGTGTTTTGCTATGACTCGACTTCACAGGAAGTAAAGCTTACTTTCCTTTATAGTGCAACAACAAAGAGGCTTGAATTCCAAAAGGTTAAGAGCTTGGTTTTTAAGAATTTGGATTTTTGTAACTCCTTATATGGCTAATATACTAATACAAAAATTATACTTCTTTCGTTTCTTTATATCTCACAAATAATACCTTTGTTACACATAATAAGAAACGGAGGTAGTATTAGTTTGACTACCCTAAGTCACTCACAAGTAATCGTACATAGTAGGAGTTAAGTCAATGGTTAATCAACAAAAGTCTTTGTTGTTGTGCTGATATGATAGTATAGATTAGTCTACAAATATTTAAAAAATTCATAATTGATCCACGAGGTTAATTAGATCCCATTTTTAACGATTAAAAACACCTTTAATTTGTCCTTTTAACCTTTTCTCACTAGTTACTGTTCATTATAATCAGAATTCAAAAGTGAAATTCATTATCACACCCAATAGAAACATCATGTACAGAAATGGGTGTTTAGCACTCAGAATATTAAACTACTGCGTCTTTACATCTATATATAGAAGGGTGTATCGAATTCCACATTCAGTTTTTAGCTTTTGGCGATTTTAGAAACTTGTAAACTCGAGCACCTAACATTCTCTAATATTTCCATCACAAAATCAACTCATTAGTACAAAACCAAGAAACATCAATTTGCTTTGTTAATAGTAGTAATTTCATTTAGAAACTTGGAATTTTAAAATCAAAATAAGATTCACATATTTAAGAACAAAGATACATGGACGGATGAAACCTCTTTGAGTAAATAACTCTACAATTCAACAAAGAAACAAAATGAAAAATTCAGAGAAACAATGAATGGAAGAAAGCAAGAAACCAAAAGAATTGCTAACAATTTTAACAACTTTACCACTATATTAGATGAATAGAGCTAGAAGAGGAATTAATTATAAACAAGAAAATGTCAGATTAATTACCAATAGTACCCAAACTCAACCAATAATGAAACACAAAACCTCTGACCAATAATTTCATTTAACTATGATGCAGAATTATATAAATTATGAAGTAGAGAAGTGAGGGCAATCATCGACAACCTATCCTAAATGAATTAAGAAAAACAATTAATTACATAATTGGATTTTGATAAAAGCATAAAAACCTGTAAATTCTTTCGAAAAAAACCCTAAAATTGTTCTTCATGAGTCGAATCCATCTCTTACCAAAACATTACTCAACATCATAACACTTAAAACGATAAAAAATACAAAATTCTAAAACGAAATTAGGAAAAATTATTACACACATCGGAATTATCGATCTGAACAAGAAATGAAATTGAAAAGACGATAATTAAGAACAACACTGCTGCATCGTAATACACCAGGGAAAAGTAAATCTGAGACCAAACTCCATGATTTTCTATGCATTTTTTAAGGATTGAAAAAAGAAAAAGAGAAGATATCAAGATTAGAATGATAAGAGTCATAAGAGTGGGGGTTTCTTGTTGAGAAGCGGCGGTTTTATTTTTCAAGAGAACCAAATATGAAGATGTGGGTTAGGTAAATATGTCACGTGTTCCGCATGTGAGGGTTTTCTCGACGCTTTTGAATGTCGAAATTAATTTTCGACTTAAAATGGCGTCGAGATAACACGGAAAATATTTTACTTAGCTAACTCCCCTTATACAGCGTCTTGCCCACAACGTCGAAAAAATACGCATTTTGTAGTAGTGGCTTGAAAAGAGCTTTCCAACAATACATTATAAGCCCAATTCCGATGAATAATGAGGAAGTTATGGCCAAATTACTAAACTGGGCTCGATTTGAGCCTTATATGCAGTCCAATGATCTAGGGGAGGGCCTAATATGGATTTATCATTCCTAATGCAATTAGGAATGGTTTTAGTCTTCTAGATTCTTCTAGAAGGTTCTTTTCATTCCTAATTCAATTAGCATTGATAAATTGACTTTTGTTGTCTTTTTAGAGTTTTAATCAGAATAAAAGAGTGTTTTTGAGGAAAATACGATTTTATTATCCTCCTATATGGGTAAATTCTATCTGATTTTAGAAAACACGTCAAAAACTTGATTAGCGCCTAACGCCAGCATTAGTGCCTGACGCTAAGCTTGGCGCCTGGCGCTAGCGTTAGCGTTTGGCGCTAATGTCAGCGTCTGGCGCTAACTCTGTTTTTTCGCGTCTCAGAACTCTGGTTCGATTTTTTTAATTATGATTGTTATTAATATTATGCTTTAACATGATTATTTTAATTATGATTGTTATGATATTAATTATTATTATTATTATTATTATTATTATTATTATTATTATTATTATTATTATTATTATTATTATTATTATTATTATTATTATTATTATTATCTCAAAAACAAAATCATACAACCTACAATAAATTAGTGGGAAGCCGAGATACAATCTGGGCCCCCACTCCTCTAGCTATAGAAAATCCTACCCTAGTGAAGATATGAGCTGCAGCACGAGCTCCAATGTCTTGCGTCGACGAGAACCTCTGAATCCGCTTCAGTAACGCAACAGCCTCCTTCTCTAATTCCCCAAGCGAAGAAAAGGAGAAGGGAATGAAACCATATCCAATCACCTGACATCGAGCTTCATACTTAACCCGCTTCCGATGAGCAGCATCAGCCACAACGCGCCCAGGAATAAAGTCAGATAGCCCCGACTGTGTCAAGGGAGAAGACCCTGTCAAATCAACACAGACATCGCGACCACGATCCCATGAATAAAGTAACACATCCGCAGGTCTGAGGGCCTCGTCGTTCCCTCCAGCCAACCCAATGTCAACCTCCTTTCTCGCCGAAATCCCAGAACGATAGCAAACATCAACAAGGGTATCCCGAACGACATTATGCCGATGTTTAATACCCACAATACCAGCACAAGACACCGCGTGATCACCGAAAATATCTCCAGCAAAAACCCTCGAACAAGCAGAGCACGACGTCGAGACAGAGAATAAAGGAACACCCAACCGATAGGACAACACACATCGATAAGTCTTAGCGTTCATCGTCTGACCCAACCCCGAAATAGGAACCGCCCGAAGCCAAGCTGAGGTATGATCACCCTGCTGTGATTTCCATAATGCTGATTGTCGAGGAGTTAAAGAATAAGCAGATTCTGCAGAAGCGGTAATCTTTGTGAAATACATATCTGCCAATTTCTTCAGGGGCCGCGACCTCACTAGGATTACTCAAAATGTCAGACTCCACTGTTCCATTAAACAAACACAACGCATCCTTAAAGGCTCGTCCAAGACCAACAATGCCAGCATGCCGAAGAAGTTGTGTCTGCAACCCAGCAGACTGCAACCGAGAAGCAAGAAAAGCATAGTGACGAACATCACCTGCAGAATAAACACCAAGCCCTCCAAACGCAAATGGTAAGGTGGCAAGCCGCCACTGCCAATCACCAAACCCAGGCCCCGAAGCGGTAACAATACGCTCCAAGGAAGATCGAAGAGCTCCATCAAAAGTGCGCTGAGCTACCTCAAAAGTACTAGGAGGACAAGTACGTAATGCAAAGTAGAGTTTTGAAACTCCAGTACATGCCCTAAGTAACAACAGTTCACACTGAGGATCATCAAGCATAGCGACCTTATCCATAAGGACAATTGTCTTGGTCACCCTCTGCAGCACAAGGTCACCACTGAAACCAGAATCGGAACTAGCGGGACCTCCAAGCAACCTAACACCACGCAAAGGTCGAGCAATCTTAGGCGGAAAGACACCCACCAGCCTGCTTCGAGGGTCTTCCGTAGGCCAGAAAACTTCAGTTTTTTCCACGTTAAGACATAACCCAGAACGAGGTCCTTCCTCCATAATCAACTGCAGAACTTGCCCCACCACCAAAGTGTCACCAATAATCGTGCCGTCATCTAAATACCAAGCCTGAAGACATACATCAAAAGTCTCCCTAATTTTACATACCAGGGGTTGTAAAACCAAAGAAAAAAGCAAAGGACCAAGGGGATCACCCTGCTGCACCCCTTGAGATGACCATAAGGTTTGGTCCCCATAGTACAACCTGGCTGGATTAGAATAGCAGAATTCAACCCATCGCGAAATGCCCGGACAACGGCGACGTACCTCACTTAACATGACCGAACGATCAACCAGATTGAAGGCATTTTGAAAATCCACCAACAACATAGATAGACCCACATCAGAACCACGGTCCTCAATCAACCGATTCACCGCATGAAGAATTGCCTCACCACCTGAAGAAACCCCAACACCAAATTGAAGGCCATCAAAGTAACTCCCTAAAGACTGACCAACCATAACAGCACCCACCTTCGAAACGAGACGCCGCCAAACCGTACCCACAGCAATAGGACGGATACCACCACCGGGCTTGACAAGTGGCGTAAGAGGAGCACTAGCAATGTACTCTCCTAATTCCATAGGACATCTTCCAGCTAGAAAGAGATTAACCACCCCGGTAATAGAGTCAACCAACTCATCTGAGACTGCCACAGCTGCACCACTTAAGCAATCCATAAGATGTTGAGCACGCAAACCATCCCTACCACATGATGTGCCACGAGGGAAGCTCTTAATCCGATCCAAAACAACAGCAGAAGTCGTAACAAGATGAAGGTGATCAATAGGTATATCAGGCAAGGATGGAGCTGGAGATGGAGGGTGCTTGGCCTGTAAATCCGCAAGAGTGGCGTCATTATAAGGAGCAACGCTTGAAGAAGAAAGAATACGAACTGCAGCAGTGTAATGGCCATCGCAAATCTTCCTACGACACTGCTTTATATTACGCTCTTCCAAATCAATGTCCTCATCATCAACCGCCGACAAAGTAGGAGAATCCTCTACCAAAATTTCCCTCACAAGCTGCAAATTACCACCCGCTACATCCCAAGAACAAATAGCACGGGAAATACTCTCTTCCTGATGCCGACGTCTGACCGAAGACCGAGACTCACGACTACTCCTCGGGCGAAAGATTTTAAGGATGCAAAGAGGTAACACCAACAAAGAGACCCAATTAGAAATGTCATCAGGCTTAGAGATCACCTTATCAAGAGTGCCTTTCAGAACCCGAGAAAACCCCAAACGACACTTGGGAGGGATAGACTTAACAGTGCGAAACCCCTTAGAGAATAAACAATCAAGGAGAGCCACATCAAAACCGCCGTTATTATCTCGCACCTCACCATCCACATGACCAACTCGAGCAGGAGAAGAAGAAGAAGGAGCTTGCGGCTTGCTGAAATTATGAAGCACAAAACGAACAATACCATCTCCTTCATCAGGGGGTGACACATCCTCATCCCTATCATGACGACACTTAGAACGAAACGTGTGCGTTTTATAGCAAACTCCACATAACCAAATCCCCATACGCCTAAAAGTAACTTCTGCCTCATTATAAACAGCCAAATTAGAAGTAAGAGAATGTCGGGTGATATCTCGCGCACCGATACAACAATGACGATCACTAAGATGCCTGATTAGAGAACGTCGAGTAAGGCCATTTCCACTCCCATCTTGACAACCACTAAGACCCACAAACGGACAATGAAACTTCACAACGACTCCCGACATAGGCTGCAAATAACCTCCCAAGTGACACTTGGAAACTGCTAATTAAACCCCTATAAAGCTGCCTGAAAACTGCACCCAAAACACACCAAAAACACCACCAAAACGCACCAAAACAACTGGCCAAAAATTGACCAGAAAAACCAGTCCACAAATAGACTTAAACCAGAGCCAAAACGCCTGAAAACTGACCTGAAATACGCCAGAAAATGCACCAGAAACAGACCATAAACTGCACCCAAAAGCAGTCGAAACTGCACCCGAAACTGCCACAAACCACAGCCTTAAACTCGAGCAGTACCAACCTGAAGTATGCCCTAAAAACGAACAGAAATTTGCTAGGAAACCAGCCTGAAAACAGCCCTCAAACAGCCCGCAAACAGCCCTCAAAACTGACCCAAAGCCGCACCCAAAAACGCTCCAAAAACACACCCTAAAACACGACTAAAACAGACCCAAAAACACGATTGAAAACAGAGCAGAAACAACTTGAAATCGATCAGAATGTCACCTGAAAAATAGCCTGAAACTAGCCCGAAAACAGCCCTCAAAACAGACCCAAAAGCCGCCTGATCATTGCACCAAAATCGATCAAAAAACGCACCCAAAATCACGACTAAAAACAGAGCAGACCTAGCTTGTAGATGCTGCCAGAAAACCGCTGAACTGCTCGCGCAACCTCTCAGAAAATAGCCCCGAAACTGCCTGAATGTCGACGGAAAATTGCGTAGTTGTTGCCTGCTAAGAACCCAGAAAACGCCCTTTGCCTGAGACCTAACACTTCGCCGGAGAAGAAGCCGGAAAATTGACGTGGAAGCCGGTGATCAAGCCTAAAACTACCCAACCCTAATCGCCATCACCAACCCTTATTATTATTATTATTATTATTATTATTATTATTATTATTATTATTATTATTATTATTATTATTATTATTATTATTATTATTATTATTATTATTATTATTATTATTATTATTATTATTATTATTGTGATTATTATGATCATGATTATGATTATAATTATTATTATTGTTATGATTTATGATTATTATTATGTTGCTTGATTATATTTATTGTTATTGCTTGATCACACCTTTTATGCATGTTTAAAGGGAATTTGTACTTTTAATCACGCTTAATAAGATAATTGATAATCTTGTTTAGGGTTAATTCGATTATAATTCAAGTGATCGCCAATAATAGATTTGTTTGTGCATTAATATTCAACCAACATAGATTAAAAAGGTTTAGGGTTAATCCTATTGATTGCCTGTTAGTCAGAAAGCGCACATGAATATGATCAGAATAAAGTAGAGGCATATTATTAGGGCAGGTTCAATCTCTTTTAGGTTGGATTTGTACCTTCATCCCCGAACTACAAGTCATGGTTCCAGACCTATTGGAGTTGACGATCTCCTGGATCGTTAAGGGGTGTAACCTTCACCTCGTGAATGGTTTACAAGTTCCTAAAACTTGTTGGCGACTCTTTTGCTCTAGCTTCCTTCCCTTTGGACGCCACTGTACTTAAGTGTATGATCACAGTGGGGTTCAAGCTAGGGGTAATGCGTGAAAAAGGGTAATGATGAGACAAAACATAAGGCAAGCTTCTCACCAAGATTTCATGCTTTATTCTTCTTCTTTTTTTTTTTTTTTTTAAAACCCTTTCCCGAATAAGTCTAGCATAGGCACCCTTCATCCTCCTTGATTATATTTCTTAGAGTTTGAATTTTACCCTTCACTTTTTTAATAAAATGAGCATTAATTTCCTTGCATATGATCATTTCATTGCATTGCATTGCATTAAAAAAAAAATCATTGTCGAATTAAGCACAAGGTATACCAATGATTTGAGGCACCCCTTGTAAACACAATGTTTTGGGTGTTTTTGTCCCTCGGGAGAGTTACAACACGAAGACTGATCTGGGATGAGCTGTACCTGCAAAACAAACGGAGACACTTGTTGGGTGGTGCTCCGCCTCCAACGATCAAGTTAGTAACTTGAAAGGGAATAAAGAGTACGGAAATTTAGGTGTGGATCTGCTCGGATTCCAAGCTCAGGATGTCTCTATCAAAGAGTAAATGTGTATTAAATGATAAAAAAAACGTGTCCTCAAAATGAGGGACATCTCCCTATTTATAGGGTCTTGGGGAATTGCCTCTGATTAGGTCACTGAACCCTAATCATTGGTGGACTGCGCCGTTTTTCGGCGTTCTCGGGATTTGGGCCTGAAGGCCGCCTTTTTCCCTAATTATCTGGAATGACACGTGTCGAGCAGGGATTGGTCCACTTTGGGCCATCCTAAGGCTGACACGTGTCATCCTCTGATTGGACCACGTGGCGGGGTAAAATTACCCTAAATATTTGCCCCTCACAAATGTGACGTGGCACGCCACGTGGCATCTGTGACACATGTCACGCTCCGGTTGGCGGTAATTTTACCGTTACAGAGTAACTGTTCACCTTCCGGGTAAATTACGGAAATGCCCCCATATTTACCCTCTATATATAGCCGTTTTACCCTCATAATTTTGTACGTTTACAAAAATTTTCTAGAGAGAAAAACTTTGAGAGAGCAGAAGTCATCCGTTTGAGTCAGGCGCGAGCAAGAAACTTTGTTCTTCCGCAACCCAGCCGGACCCGCCTTCCTTCAGATATCAAATCCAAAGGTACCGTCTCTGTCTCTCTCAGCTCTTTTCTTTTTTCACCGCTTGTACATATTTCTTGCAATAAATGGATGCATCACCAACACACACGACACAGCCTAGGTTAGAGTCCAGCCGGTCACCAGGGACGGCTAAGTCTAGGACTGGGAGTGCTGGCTCGGGGTGTTGGGACCACCCTTTGCCATGGATTCTGACCAGTTATGTGTCTGTGCAGGACACCATGGCTCGGACAATGCAGACGGCCACTGATCCAAATTACAAAAGCGAAGGCTCTAGCGGCCAAACGCCTGAGGGAGAAACGTCTGGTCAGGGAGACTAGACGGCTCTGGAGAGATCCCCTCCGCGCGCCCCTTCAACCCCTGCTGACTCTTTCTTGGAAGAGTGTGACCAAGGCGGCGACGAGGCCGCCTCTGCCCCCATGGACCAAAGTGAGGGGGAGACGGAGAGTGACAGCTCCGCCTCTACCTCTGAGAGCAGCGATGACTTGCCCCCTCTTCCGGATAGCGAGGAGGAAGAAAGGAAAAAGTGGAGTGAGAAGGACGATTCCTTCAGCATCCACGTCTCCTCCAAAGACCGGATCCAAATGGGGGAGAACTTAGAGAACTTTAAGAAAATGCACCCGCTTGGAGACGGGTATAAGATCCGGGTGCCGCCTGAGCTGGGCACCATCGCTTGGGGGGATGATCAAGAGAACGCCAACAGCTATTTTGGCTGTTATGAGGCGGCGTTCAAAGCCGGCCTTCGCTTCCCCCTTCACCAGGCGGTGAAGGCAATTTTGAGAGGCTACGGCCTTGGGCTCTGGCAACTTACCCCCAACTCCTGGACCAACATTCTGGGGTATGTTGTCGCATGCGAGTTCCAAGGGCTTAACCCCGGCTGGGAGGCTTTTGCAAGCATGCACTACCTCAGTAGGAGCCCAGGCGGCTGGAGGGCGTGGTACACTCTAACCACTCAGCCGCAATATATGATGACCTTGGACAAGGTCTCCAAATTCGATGGCTGGAAACACAGGTTCTACCTGATGTCAGCCCCAACCAGACGAGAAAACTATGAATTCCGTCTGTACAATAAGAAGCCTGACTTGTTGGGCAGGAAGTGCGCTCTTCCCCGGATCCCAGAGGAAGACTTTGACAAAATAATTGAGGCAGACTTTTTTGGCCTCACAGACGCAACTTTGTCAACCGGGGAAACAATAAAAGTCCCTAAGAACTGGATTCCCAAGAGCGCCTGGTTCAGGGATGAATGTTTCTTAGTCGCCTGCGGGCTAGGGCACATGTTTAATAAACGTATGCACCTGAGTTCATACCGTCTGTAGTATTTTTCTATCGGTATTGATTTATGATGTTGACCAATTTCTTTCTTTTTGCAGAAGAAGCATTGAACATGCTGCAGACGGAGAAAACTCCCAAGCGGTCTTCTACGGCCATCCGCAAAGAGCTTGCGGAGAAAGCTGCGGCCGAGGTCAGGGCCAAGGTATTGAGCGCCTGACCCTTTCTTAAGTTTATTTTATAAACTGTCTTGCCCGGATACTAACCTTTACTTGTTTATTTTCACAGGGGGGAAAAGTTGGGAAATCGTTTGAGAAGAATCTCAAACGGGCTAGAGAGGAGGCCCCAGCCGTTCTCAATAAAATAAAAAAGTCTGCCTCTGCGTCAACTCCTGGCGCCTCAACCGGGGCTAAGACGATAAGGATTGCGGGGCGACTCGAGAAGGTAGGCGGCAGCCTGTGCCTTGATCTTGCCAACCCCTCAGCAGCCGCCGGGTTCACCACGCCTGCAAGCGTTTCCCGCTTGGCCGGCTCTGAAGGTAAGAACCCTTTTGAATCCCCGCTTGAGCTGGGGTGGCCTTTACGGGTGAAATTCCACTCCCAATAGACGTCATCCTCAGACGGTCGGCAACAGATAGGTGCTGCCTTAGTTTCGCACTCATCACGTATTGATTATGGTGCAGATCAATCTCCCCGCTGGCCAGACGTCCAGAAGCACGCCAAGGCCATGCTGGACGCCGTCCGAAAGAGGGATAAGGACAATATCCCTGGGATAGAGACGTTCAATCTTGAACGCATTCTATCCCTTCTGGCTGAGGTAAGAAACTTTTCAATTCCATGTTATATTTTTCAAGTAATTACCCCGCCTATAATTCTTATGCCGCCTGCTTTTTTGCAGGCCATGCTGCGGGTGGACGGGCTCAAACGTCCTTATTCCCGCAAACGGGAAGAGGTAAAAAGGGCCAAGAAGTTTGCCATAGACGCTGATAATATTGCTTTCCACTCAACTATCGTAAATGAACTTGAAACTAAAGCAATAATTATGACACAGGCGTCTAAAATCCAGCAGTTGGAGCTTGATCTGAAGGCGGCCGACCAGCGGGTAACGGATGCTGAGACGGCCAAGAAGGGGGCGGAGGAGGCCCAGAAGAAAGCAGACGAGAGCGCCAAACAGGTTGAAGAGGCGCTCAAGAAGGCCCAGGCGGACCTTGGCAAACTGAAATCTAGGGTTGAGAGGCTGGAGAAGGATGTTGCTCAAGCTCAGAAGAACTTTGCAGCAACCTTGGAGGCAGAGCAAAACCGCCTTGTTGCTGAGAGTGATGCTGACAACGACGCCCGTATGAAGATTGCTTGGGCTGCCTTGTATCCAGACGCTGATTATAGCATCTGGACAATGGCACACAGCTATGCAGAGTACGTGGTGTACTTGAGAGAGCAAGGTGAGCCAGAGCCTGCCTCCTTTGAAGCCTGGCTCAGCAATAATGAGCCGTCCGCGCCTGAGCTTCCTGGTCCCGGCGAAGCACATCAATTTCTCTCAGATGATGAGGAGAAGGGGGAGAACCAGGAGGCTCCGTCTGCAGGCCAGAAGTGACTTTTCAGCGGCAGTATGCCAATCTTTGCTTTTGTCTTTTTCTCTTATTCAGCGGCTGTATGCCAAAACTTGCTTTTTCCGGCCTGCGTGCCGAGTATTCTTGTATTTAGCGGCTATGGAGCCGTGTTAATTAACAATTTCTTTCTCCCGGACGAGGTCCGGTTAACATTTGATCCATTACAACTGTTTGGTTGGATGGACTTTTATGAATTGCACCGACTAAGTCGGTTTTGATTATTTTGCATTTGAATTTTTAATTTTTGCCTATCTTATGAAAAGCATGCGGCGATTCTTTGCCTAACTAGTCAATAGTCTGGCTGTCCTTGCCCCTGGACGGCTGTGTGATTGGTTTCAGTTGGAGCTGGTTGATTGACTTGAAAACGTCTGATGCTGCAAAGAGCATGATATGTTTGTAAGTCAATCAATCACAGTAGTGATTGCCCCAAACCAAGTGCACAGCCGTACACCCACAGGCGTTTCGGTCACTACCCAGACGGGTTACGCCCGTCTTGGTAGAGATTTCATAGCCATTGAACTCTTGCCCCAATTGGGGTGAGGTGCAATTTTTTGGAATGGATAACCTAAGTGAGAACTTCAGCCGGTGACCGACTGATGCCTATGGGCATCCGGTATTTAGGGACTTATTCGTTCTTCGTAGGTTATTTCGATCAAACGGCTATGAGTTGACCAATTCGGTCGTTCAATTTTTGCCGTCTGCATGGATACGTAGAACCGACAGATAATCTGTTCTCTGCGACGATTGCACCCGGACGCCTTTGTCCATGTTGGGACAGGCCATTTTATAAAAAGAGCAACCATCCGGCCATTTTAGCCTCTGGTCTTGTTTGAGACCGGTTGTGTAGCCACTAAACGTTTTTGTGCTTAGTTTCTTAATCAGTGTTGAATTTACACTAAGTATCGAACTTAGTTTTTTAATCAAACGAGTCTGTTTGGGTATTACCCAGGCGGATCATGCTAAGTATCAAACTTAGTTTAGAAAAATGGAGAATCCGTCTGAGTATTACCCAGGCGGATCATGCTAAGTATCAAACTTAGTTAGAAAAATGGAGAATCCGTCTGAGTATTACCCAGGCGGATGGTTAAGCAGTTGAATAAACAAAGTATCCAACTTAAGTAAACAAGGGATCTGAGCATTACCCAGGCGGATAAACAAATGTAACCTTCACTAAGTATCGATCTTAGTCAGGTAGATGGGGAATCCACCTGGATATTACCCGGATGGATAATCAAACGATAACTCAATTTTGCAAACAAAGGCTGAATCTTCAATAATTGACTCATTGTTTACAAAGAATTACATTCTTAGAAGTAGTACTTTTTTAGATTGTCTACATTCCAAGTTCTAGGCAGGCGCCTGCCGTCTGGGGTTTCCAGGCGGTACGTGCCGTCTCTTACTTCTTCATAGATCCGGTAGGGGCCTTCCCAATTTGGAGTTAGCTTTCCTAACTCATTAGCCCTACCGGTTGCCTCCATTTTTCGTAACACTAAGTTGTCAACTTTCAAAGGACGCTTGTGTACTTTTTTGTTGTAGGCTCTAGTCATTCTCAGACGGTAAATCTCATGACGCAAGGCGGCATTGCCCCGGCGTTCTGGGAGTGAATCCAATGCCAGGCGCATTGCTTCCCAATTTGCCTCTTCATCATACAACATGATTTTGAGAGTCGGCTCGTAGTGTTCGATGGGCAAGACGGCTTCAGCACCGTAAACCATGAGAAATGGGGTTTCACCGGTTGCCCCTTTTGCTGTCGTCCGGATGGCCCATAGGACATGGATTAATTCTTCTGCCCATAAGCCACCGGCTCTTTCTATTTTATTTTTGATGTCGTCTGAGATGATTTTGTTGAAAGCTTCAACTTGGCCGTTTACTTGGGGCTGGCCAACAGATGCAAAATAACTCGAGATCCCCTGATCTCCCAACCAAGTTTTTAGCTGAGGCGTCTCAAACTGAGGACCATTATCAAACACCATAGACATGGGTACCCCGTACCGGGTGATAACATTCTTCCAGATGAAGGAAATGACGTCTGAGGTCTTGATGTTTTTAACCGCCTCAGCCTCAACCCACTTGGTGAAATAATCCACAGCCACTAAGATATAGCGCTTTCAGCCTGGAGCAGGCGTGTAAGGACCTAGAATGTCCATGCCCCACTTTGCAAACGGGATTGGACTGTGGATGGCCGTCAGGTCAGTAGCCGGTCGGTGAATTCCAAACTTTTGGCACTTGTCACATTTTTTCACCAATTCCTTGGCGTCTGCCTCAAGAGTGGGCCAAAAGTAATGTCGTCTGGCTCTGACGGCTAGGGACCTGCCACCTATGTGAGAGGCGCAGAATCCTGAGTGCAAGTCTTCGAGAACTTCTTTCCCTTTTTCTGAGTGACACACTTCAACAAAGGCTTTAGAAACCCCGCCTTGAAGAGTTCTCCATTTTTCAACTCGAATCTTGCAGCTTGCTTTTTCAGGACGGCTGCTTCCTGTGGCGAATCAGGAAGTGTGCCGTCTGAAAGATAGGCCCGGATGCCATCCATCCAGGTAGAGCTTCGGTCCAGAATTCCAACGGGATCCTCATAGATGCTTCTCTTTTCAAGAACTTCCCAGAAGACTGACCGAGGCTTATCATGGCAGGCGGAAGATGCCAGCTTTGACAATGCATCCGCCTGGTTGTTTTCAGACCTAGGCACCTGATTCAGTCGGAATTCCTCAAGTGCCCCGGCCTCTTCTTTGACTGCCTGAAGATATTTGATCATAGCCGGATGGGTAGCCTCATAACTTCCCTCATACTGGCTAACGACCAATTGAGAATCAGAGTAGGCGTCAATTTTCATGGCCCCTGCCGCCTTACACATGCGTATGCCGGCTAGCAGGGCTTCATATTCCGCCTCATTGTTAGAGGCCTTAAACTTAAAGCGTAGTGCATATTCAAATCTGTCTCCTTCAGGAGACTCATAAATTACGCCTGCACCACAGCCGTTCTTTGTAGAGCTCCCGTCTACATACACTTTCCAAACCTGATCAAGATTATCCGGAGCCACCGGACGAGTCATTTCTACAATGAAGTCGGCATACGCCTAACCTTTCACTGCCTTTCTTGGTTCGTAAGTGATTTCAAGACTTTGCATTTCAATAGCCCATTTCAACATTCTCCCGGATGAGTCCAAGGTAGACATCGGCCGTGTGAGTGGCTGGTCCGTGTAGATCACCACCGGATGTGCCAAAAAGTAAGGCTTCATTTTTTAACCATGGGGTACCGGAGTTCAGCATTTTTAAGAACATGACTAATGAAGTAAACCGGGAGCTGCACGCCGTCTCTCTCAGTAAGGAGAACGGCACTGAGGGCATGGTCTGAGACGGCTAGGTACATATACAACGTCTCTCTAGGCAAAGGACTGACCAACCTAGGCAGAGAGTGCAAATGATCTTTCAACCTCTGGAACGCCGCCTCAGCATCATCCCCCCCCCCACTCAAATCTGGTCTTCTTCCTGATTGATTGGAAGAAATAGAGGCATTTGTCGCCTAACCGGCTGAGGAACCTCCCCAAGGCGGCCAGGCAACCGGTGAGTCTCTGGACTTCCTTGACAGAACGGGGTCACTTCATGTCTATCACCGCCTGTATCTTTTCAGGGTTAGCCTCTATCCCCCTTTGATCAATCAGGAATCCGAGAAACTTCCCAGACTCAACACCAAAGGCGCATTTCTTAGGATTTAACATAACCTTATGCCGCCTGAGGGTGGTGAATGTTTCTCGGAGATCAGCAAGGCGATCCGTCTGCAGCTTGGATTTGACTATCATGTCATCAATGTACGCCTCCACATTCCTCCCAATCTGATTAATGAAGACCGTATTAATCATCCGTTGGAAAGTGGCAGGCGCATTTTTCAAGCAAAACGACATCACAGTATAACAAAATAGCCCCTGATCAGTGACGAAGGCCGTCTTCTCTTGATCTTTCTTCCACAAGGGTACCTGATGGAAGCCGGAGTAGGCATCCATAAAGCTCATCAAGGCGTGACCGGCTGTTGAATCGACCAGACTGTCGATCTTTGGAAGCGGGTAACTGTCCTTTGGACACGCCTTGTTGAGGTCTGTGTAGTCAACACACAAGCGCCAGGTCCCATTCGGTTTCTTAACAAGGACCACATTGGCCACCCAGTCGGGAAAATTACAAGGCCGGATGAACCTAGCGTCTAGCAGCTTTTTGACTTCGGCAGCTACCGCCTGACTTCTTTCCTCGCCGTGGTTTCTTTTCTTTTGCCGGATGGGCTTGTTTTTGGGGTCCACGGCGAGCTTGTGGACAGCAAGATCCGGGCTGACGCTTGGCATCTCTTCCACTTCAAAGGCAAAAATGTCTTTGAATTCTTTCAGCATAAGGTGCAAGCTTGCACCCAAGGTAGCATGAGCTACCGTCCCAACCTTAACAGTACGTTCTAGATGGCTGTCGTCCAGAACGAGATCAATGCTTTCACCAGCCGGTTGGGGACGAAGCTCGTCTGACCGTTCACCGGTCAGTGATTGCTATTTTTTCTCTTTCTTCACCTCCACCGGCAGGGGAGCCTTTCTTTTCTTCCCGGCTGCTGATGGGGCGGGAACTGGGTCGGCATCCTTGACGTTGTCAAGTTCTATTGGTTCCTAACCGCCTGGGGTGAGTATATCTCGGACGGCTGAGAGATAACACTCTCGGGCCGTCTTCTGATCCCCATTCAAGGAACCAACAGAGCCGTCATCCCTCTCATACTTGATGAGCATGAGAGACGGGATGATTACGGCCTTGGCTACGTTGAGGGTTGGCCTGCCAAGGATGATGTTATAGGCGGTCAATTCCTCAACAACCAAGAATCTGACGACCATATGTCGTCCCTGGCCTTTCTCTCCCAGCCGGATGGGTAAGTCAATTCTCCCGGCTAGGTAGACCATCCCACCCCCAAAACCAACCAAGGGGTGGGTGACCGGATGCATGCTGCCGACGTTGTATTTCAGCTTTTGCAGGCACCGGAGGCTGATGATGTCTGATTAGATGCCGGTGTCTATAAGGATCCGTCCAACCAGCTTGTTGGCAACCTTACATTCAATGACCACCGGGTCATCATGCGGGCAGCGGACGCTGCCCCTGTCCTTCTCAGTGATCAAGACGTCTGGGAAGGAGAAGCTGGCTTCTGCCTGCTCATCATCATCTTTATCCATCTTTCGAAGATGGCTCTTGGTGTCCCGGATGGTAGGGCCACCACATGAGAACCCGCCTGCTATAGTGTAGACCGGCTCCTTGTCGGTATCCGAGCTACTAGCAGGCTGGGGGGTAGTCTTGGAGGACTGACCCTTGTTTTTCTTTTTTGCCCCGGCTGGGGACTTAGAAATGTAGGACTTCAACAGCCCTTTGTCAGCCAGACGGTCCAACGCACGCTGAAGACTGAAGCAGTCGTTGGTGTTATGGTCGACCTCCTCATGGAACTGACAGAATTTATTCTTGTTCCGTGACTGGACAGAACTCTTCATAGGATTCGGCTTCTCAATGGACAGCCGGTCCTTTACCTCCATGAGGATGGAGTTGCAGTCTTTGTTAAACTCGTACTTGGGGACGTACGGTTTAAACTCTTTCTTTTTCTTCTGGGACGGCTGGTCAGACTCAGTAACCGCCCAGACTTCTTTTCTTTTCTTGCTCTCTTCTTTGTTTTTGGCCGGCTGAGCTGACCGGCTGACTTTCTGTTTGTCGGACTTCTTAGAGTCCGACTTGCTACCAGGCGAGCAGAGGTCGGTAGCTTGGATGTAGCTTTCCGCCTCCCACAGGGCCGCTTGTAGGGTAAAAGCCCCTTTTCTGACGAGGTCGACCCGTCTCTCAGACCCTTGAAAAAGTCTGTAAAAGCTACCTCGTCAGACAGTCCTTGAATCTGAATTCTTATCAGATTGAACCGCCTGACATATGAGCGCAACCCTTCTCTCTCTCCCTGCTTAATAGTGCTCAAATCAAGGCTTGTTTTCTTAGCAGGGATGTTCATTGAGAAGTTGGAAGCAAACAGGAAGGCGAGGTTCCTGAAGCTATCGATGGACCCGGCTGGCAGATTGCCAAACCATTGTTGGGCAATGCCCTTCAATGTAGCCAGGAAACACCGACACCACGTGGCATCATCCAACCCCTGCAGATACATAAGGTTGGTGTACGCCATGAGGTGGTCCTCTGGGTTGGAGGTACCGTCATAGGTACCAACCAACACATTCTTAACCTTGGCCGGCTGAGCCGCCTCGGTTATCTCCCGAGTGAACGCTGAAGGTTGTTCACCCAGGCGCAGCAGGCGAAGCTGCCAGTCCAATGGTTGGACGTTTGGATATGCCGCCTGACCCCCAAAGAAGGTCGGCTGCATGAAGTGAGGAGGATACTGCCCGTAAGCCGGAGAAGGCACATACGGGACAACTCCAATCATATGAGGGCCAGATTGGACGGTATTACCGCCTGTCTGACACTCATGCAAGGAGGGTGCACTCCCTGCAGAAATGTTGTTGAAGCTGTCTGGAAAGTTCGACGTTGAAGCCGACTTAGACAGCGATTGATTTCTCTTCCGGTTAATAATTTCCCGGGCATCAGAAGTTGGTTCTTTACTTCTCACCGGCTGTTGGGGCCGGCGAGTGTTATTGGTGTTCCTCCCAGGAAGGAGAATCTTCGACCAATCAATGGTCCCGACTGCCTTCTCCTTTGGATGAGGAGTGGGCTGCCGGTTTCTGAATGACTTCCCCTTCCCTGGAGGAGTCTTCTTAGCCGACTGACCTTTACTTGGGCCAGCCCGGATTTTGGTGATCAGCTCTGTAATTTCACCCTTGAAACTAGTCATGAACCTCATGAGTTCGTCTCGGGTGACAGGGGCTGATCCAGCTGCCGTTTGGGTTGCCCCTTCCGGCTGTCCAGTGGATCTGCTCGGACCCGCCTGGGAGGCGCCCCGCTCCAGAGTCTCTCTGGGCCGGATGCGCTTGACTCTTAGAGAGCCATCCTCGGCTGTAGAGGTGTCGACCTGAGGATCCTCATCCTCCTCATGGTCTGTAAAAACTTCTGGGTCTTCACCCAGACGGTTAGGTGGCACAAACTCTTGAACAATCTTTGAGGTACTCTCCCCACAGACGGCGCCAAATGTTTTGGGTGTTTTTGTCCCTCGGGAGAGTTACAACACGAAGACTGATCCGGGATGAGCTGTACCTGCAAAACAAACGGAGACACCTGTTGGGTGGTGCTCCGCCTCCAACGATCAAGTTAGTAACTTGAAAGGGAATAAAGAGTACGAAAATTTAGGTGTGGATCTGCTCGGATTCCAAGCTCAGGATGTCTCTATCAAAGAGTAAATGTGTATTAAATGATAAAAAAAACGTGTCCTCAAAATGAGGGACATCTCCCTATTTATAGGGTCTTGGGGAATTGCCTCTGATTAGGTCACTGAACCCTAATCATTGGTTGACTGCGCCGTTTTTCGGCGTTCTCGGGATTTGGGCCTGAAGGCCGCCTTTTTCCCTAATTATTTGGAATGACACGTGTCGAGCAGGGATTGGTCCACTTTGGGCCATCCTGAGGCTGACACGTGTCATCCTCTGATTGGACCACGTGGCGGGGTAAAATTACCCTAAACACACAACATATTGCCTTTCACCCTTCTAATTTAAAATCCTTTCTTAATAAACCACTTTGAGCCTCGTCTAACGATAGACCTTTCATTTTTCAACCTATATCTACCTAACTTTGGGATGGGATGGTGTACAACTTATGCAATTTTAAAAAGCTTTAGTGACTTCAAAAGATCAAAATAAATAAAAAAGCAATAGAAAAAATAAATAAAAGTGTACAAAAGGGCAAGTGTTCCAATGTCTTTGACATGAACATGTCTTTGATATGAACACGTCTCAGATTGCATATCTTATCGAGTGCTCGGTACAGTGCCAGAGAAACATGAATGCCAAGTGAGTGATAGACCGCATGATCGGGATTGCCCACTTTTATAAAAATAAAAATAAATGCTAAAAAAAAATGAGAGACAGAAAAGAGAGCTAAAAAAGAGAAGCAAGCCTCAAGCATAAAAATATAAAGATTCAAAAGCAAGGTTGCACACCTTGGGGGCTTATCGAGGGTCTTGAGCCTTTATCCCCTTCTTCTATAACCTTTAGCCTAACCACGTTACAACCCTTAAAAAGACCTTTTTGAGGTATACACACACTTGTGTGAGGTTTGGCTAGAGCTACGTTCGGCCTGATTCATAACGGATACGTAGGCAACCTCACATTGAGGTGCGACCGTAATAAACATGCATTCATATTCACATTCACACACTATGATCATATCAAGGGATTTCCAATGCTCATCCTTATCTACTTAGAGCTAGACTTGGGGGCTTAATCCCTACATCATTATCTTACCTAACTTAAGAGTCATCATCATTTGACTCTTCTTGAAATAATATCTTTTTCCACAAACTTAGCCCTTGCGGCCTAACTTTAGAATCACTTTCACACACATCACAGATACATGACCAAATATACCTTCCCTTAGGAACCCTTTGTCATGGAATCTTAACACAACGTTGAAGCATGCCTTGTCATATCAACATCACTCATCAATCATTATTGTCATTGCATCACGAAGTATAAAGTGCTTAGCCTCCGTGCCTAAGTTTCCCAAATACTTTCATCGTTAAGTCAACCATTGAGATAGCCTAGGATGGATTAATCCTTGCACCTTGAGAGATAGTATCAAACAACATTTGACTAAGCTCATTCAACATGCATTCGAAAACTTCGATTCTTTTTTTGCGTCTTTCTTTTTCGGGAGAAAGTTGGTACCCTCCACAAAAATGACAAAAATTTTTTGCTTTTTTTCATTTTCGAGCCGCACAATCATAATACAATGCACACACGGGTCATGAGTCACACGTGTCATTTCACTTCAAGTCGTGTCAACCTCGAGTCAATCACAGCGAGTCAAGTTTATAACTTGAGTCGTGTCTAGTCAATGAGTCAAGAGACATTAAAACTTAGGTCAACCCTAATTACATGAACGAATTCCTATAGTCAAAGATAAATACAGGTGCATTCAAGCGGCACCAAGAGCAGAATAGGGTTGACCCAACTCCAGCGCCAGACGACAACATCTAGCGTCTGGCAATAGATTTTAGCGCCTGGCGCTAGATTCCAGCGTCTGGCGACAGAGCCGAATCTTGGCGCCAGAAGCATTGCAGCGGCGACAAAGCTCAACCACTCATAGCAGTTATTTCAACCTCTTTCAGCAATTTCGGGTTCCTTGGTACGCCTGTTAGCCCCTATAAGCAATTTGACATGATTAAGTAGTCGGCTTGATTACAATCGTTATAAGTGATCGACCTGACGAAAGATCGTCTCACTTAGCTTAAAGCACCTAAAACATTAGCTCATCGCAAGACACCGATGTACTGGTTCATAAACAGGAGAGACACCGACATACTAGTTCATAAACAGTAGAGGCACCGACATAATGGTTCACAAGCATAAAAAGCGCCGACGTACTGGCATAGTAGAAGCAAAGTTCAAGCGAGCTTCAAAGATCGACAAGCGTTGGTTTTCGGAAGTTTTATTCGGAATATTATCGCAACAAACATTCAAGTATTAGAGCTCTATTGTTCAGAGACGCGTGGACATATCATCAAAGCTCTTTTGTTTAGAGACGCGTGGACATTTCTTTCAAGCTCTTTTGTTCAGAGACGCGTGAACATTTCTTTCAACCTCTTTTGTTCAATGAGGCGTGGACATATCATCAAAGCTCTTTTGTTCAGAGACGCGTGGACATTTCTTTCAAGCTCTTTTGTTAAGAGACGCGTGGACATTTCTTTCAAGCTCTTTTGTTCAGAGACGCGTGGACATATCATCAAAAGCTCTATTGTTCAGAGACGCGTGGACATATCATCAAAGCTCTTTGTTCAGAGACGCGTGGACATATCATTCAGAAGCTCTTTGTTCAGAGACGCGTGGACATATTAAAAAGAAGCTCTTTGTTCAGAGACGTGTGGGCATATCATTCAGAAGCTCTTTGTTCAGAGACGCGTGGACATATGAAAAAGAAGCTCTTTGTTCAGAGATGCGTGAACATATCCGAAAAGCTCTATTGTTCAGAGACGAGTGAACATCAAAACAACAAGATAGCTTCCTAGCTTATGGAAGGTTGTCACAATGACAAATGCAGCAACAAATCAGTTACCCCAGAGACGTGTGCTCGACAATGCAAGATACGCGTTTCTTAACTCCTTTATCTGTTTAACTAACGCTAGTTTGTAGGTATCGGTGTTACAAGAGTGATTTAGGATCGCGGAACGTTCTGAATTATTCTCCGTCCCTATCGATACTTTAACTTTTGTTTTCGAAACTTGCGTTTCTCCAAACTCAGTCAAAGTGGGGGCTTCTGTAGACACCCAAATGTGTCTCTCCAAAACTAAACCCAGTGATGAATACCTTTCATGTCATTTGATTATCGAACAAAGCGAAAGTGTGAATAGTCTAGTGATGAGGATGTTTTTATTAAAATATCTCTTCTTTCTCTTTTTGAAAATATTTCTTTTCTTAACTTATTTTTAAAAAACGTGCATTCCAGTTTTGTTTGGTCCATAATATTGGTCCAATAATGGTGTAGTTAGATAGGGTTTGAAAAGAGCTTTCCAACGGTATATTATAAGCCCAATTCCGATGAATAATGAAGAAGTTATGGCCAAATTACTAAACTGGGCCCGGTTTGAGCCTTATATGCGGTCCAATGATCTAGGGGAGGGCCTAATATGGATTTATCATTCAGGAATGGTTTTAGTCTTCTAGATTCTTCTAGAAGGTTTTTTTCATTCCTAATTCAATTAGCATTGATAAATTGACTTTTGTTGACTTTTTAGAGTTTTAATCAGAATAAAAGAGTGTTTTTGAGGAAAATACGATTTTATCCTCTTGTACGGTTAAATTCTATCTGATTTTAGAAAACGCGTCAAAAACTTGATTAGCGCCTAACGCCAGCATTAGCGCCTGGCGCTAATGTCAGCGTCTGGCGCTAACTATGTTTTTTCGCGTCAGAACTCTTGTTCGATTTTCTATCTTTTTGGCTGATTTTCTCTTTAAATAGTCTCCTAAAAACTCTGGTTTGAATAACCAATTCTCATCAAAAATCTCTTGATTACTCTCTCTCTATTTTCTAAACTAGCCTTTTTATAAACAAAATTCCGCATTTACAAGACATAGACACAACTAACATAATTCGAAGTTGCCTTCGCCCTAGACGTGAAAGGTTTTAATTTCTCAGGGTTTGGTCCCAAATCTCTATTTTAATTATTTAATTTAATTGTATTATTTTAATATTTTCCTTGAAGTTACTAACGTGTGTATTTTGTTATTAGAAAGAGGTACGAGACATCCAAGTAAGTGCTTTAAAGGTTTTTATTGTTATTATGATGAAGAAATCATGCTTAGATTGTTTTTATGATACCTAGTGTTATGTTAGGGCGTTTTGATCTTTCTAGTATCATGTCTAGGGTAACTTTAATATCAATTATGATTTCTATGATGCCTTTTATTGTCTTTCCTAATATTCATGTTAGTATCATGTTAGGGCTAAAGTTTTGATCTTTATTGTTTAGTGATATGCTAGAGTTTGTTTTTAATCTTGTTAGTATCATGCCTAGGATCCTTCTATTAATATTATGCTTTAACATGATTATTTTAATTATTATTATTATGATATTAACTATTATTATTATTATTATTATTATTATTATTATTATTATTATTATTATTATTATTATTATTATTATTATTATTATTATTATTATTATTATTATTATCATCATTATTATTATTATTATTATTATTATTATGATTATTGTGATTATTATGATCATGATTATGATTATAATTATTATTATTGTTATGATTTATGATTATTATTATGTTGCTTGATTATATTTATTGTTATTGCTTGATCACACCTTTTATGCATGTTTAAAGGGAATTTGTACTTGTAATCACGTTTAATAAGATAATTGATAATCTTGTTTAGGGTTAATTCGATTATAATTCAAGTGATCGCCAATAATAGATTTATTTGTGCATTAATATTCAACCAACATAGATTAAAAAGAGGTTAGGGTTAATCCTATTGATTGCATGTTAGTCAGAAAAAACGCACATGAATACGATCAGAATAAAGTAGAGACCTATTATTAGGGCAGGTTCAATCTCTTTTAGGTTGGATTTGTACCTTCATCCCCGAACTACCAGTCATGGTTCCAGACCTATTGGAGTTGACGATCTCCTGGATCGTTGAGGGGTGTAACCTTCACCTCGTGAACGGTTTACAAGTTCCTAAAACTTGTTGGCGATTCTTTTGCTCTAGCTTCCTTCCCTTTGGACGCCACTTTACTTAAGTGTATGATCCCATTGGGTTCAAGCTAGGGGTAATGCTTGAAATATTCCCTACACCTCTACAAAAATGACGCAAAATTTTTGCTTTTTTTGCATTTTCGAGTCACACGATCACAATACAATGCACACACGGGTCATGAGTCACACGTGTCATTTCACTTCGAGTCGAGTCAACATCGAGTCAATCACAGCGAGTCGAGTTTATAACTTGAGTCGTGTCAATTTGATTAGTCAAGAAACTCTAAACCTTAGGTCAACCCTAAAAAAATTAAAGAGATTAGCAAAGTCCTATAGTCAAAGATAAATACAAGTGCATCCCGGCGGCATCAAGAGCAGAATATGGAAACCCGACTCCAGCGCCAAACAAAAACATCTACCGTCTGGAAAAAGTTTTCAGCACCTGGCGCTAGATCCCAGCGTCTGGAGACAGAGCCAAATCACGGCGCCAGAGGCATTGCAGCGGCGACAAAACGCTCAATCACTCAGAGTAGTTATTTCAACCTCTTACAGCAATTTTGGGTTCCTTGGTACACCAGTTAGTCCTATAATAAATTTGACATGATTACGTAGTCGGCTTGGTTACAATCGCAATAAGTGATCGACCTGACGAAAGATCGTCTCACTTAGCTTAAAGCGCCGAAACATTGGTTCATCGCAAGATACCGACATACTGGTTCATAAACAGCAGAGACACTGACATACTGGTTCATAAACAGTAGAGACACCGACATACTGGTTCATAAACAGCAGAGGCACCGACATAATGGTTCACAAGCAGAAAAAGCGCCGACGTACTGGCATAGTGGAAGCAAAGTTCAAGCGAACTTTAAAGATCGACAAGCGTTGGTCTTCAGAAGTTTTCTTCGGAATATTATCGCAACAAACATTCAAGTATCAAAGCTCTTTTGTTCAGAGATGCGTGGACATTTCTTTCAAGCTCTTTTGTTCAGACACGCGTGGACATTTCTTTCAAGCTCTTTTTCTCAGAGACGCGTGGGCATCCTATTATCAAGCTCTTTTCCTCCAGAGACACGTGGGCATATCATTCAAAAGCTCTTTGTTCAGAGACGCGTGGACACATAATTCAGAAGCTCATATTAAAAAAAAGTTCTTCAGATCAGAGACGCGTGGACATATCCAAAAAAAGCTCTATTATTCAGAGACGAGTGAACATCAAACCAAAAAGATGGCGTTCCCTAGATTGTGGAAGGTTGTCACAAACGACAGCAAACATCAACAAATCGGTTACCTTTAGAGACGTGTGCTCGACGATGCAAGATACGAGTTTCTTAACTCTTTTATCTGTTTTAACTAACGCTAGTTTGCAGGTATCGGCGTTACTAGAATGATTTAGGATCGCAGAACGTTCTGCATCATTCTCCGTCCTATCGCTACTTTGACTTTTGTTTTCGAAACCTGTGTTTCTCCAAACTCATTCAAAGTGGGTGGTTCTGTAGACACCCAAATGTGTCTCCCCAAAGCCAAACCCAGTGATGAATACCTTTCACGTCATTTGATTATCGAATAAAGCGAAAGTGTGAAAAGTCCAGTGATGAGGATGTTGTTATTAAAATATCTCTTCTTTCTGTTTTTGGAAATATTTCTTTTCTTACCTTATTTTAAGAAAACAGCCAATCCAGTTTGGTTTGGTCCATGTCAAGGGTCCAATAATAGTGTAGTTGGATGGGGCTTAAAAGGAGCTTTCCAACGATATATTATAAGCCTAATTCCGATGAATAATGAGGAAGTTATGGCCAAATTACTAAACTAGGCCCGGTTTGATCTTTATATGCGGCCTAATGATCTAGAGGAGAGCCTAATATGGATTTATCATTCCTAATGCAATTAGAATTGAATTTAGTCTTCTAGATTCTTCAAGAAGGTTCTTTTCATTCCTAATTCAATTAGCATTGATAAATTGACTTTGGTTGACTTTTTAGAGTTTTAATTAGAATGAAAGAGTGTTTTTAAGGAAAATTTTATCAAAACTAAGAAAACGCGTGAAATTAATGACTAGCGTCTAACAATAGGGATTAGCGCCTGGCGCTAATTTTTGGCGCCTGGCGCTAATGTCCAGCGTCTGGCGATAATCTGTTTTATTCTCATCGAAACTCTAATTCGTATTTCTATCCGTCCGGCTGATTTTCTCTATAAATAGCCTCCTTAAAACTTCGTTTTCCATCATCAATTCTCATCAATTCTTATTCTTTCTAATTCTTTTGTTCTCACCAACTCTCATCAAGAATTTCTTGATTATTCTCTCTCTCTTTTCTAAACTAGCCTTCTCTCATACAAAATTCCTCATAAATTAGCATTAGACACACCTAGCCAAGTTCGAAGTTGCCTTCGCCCTAGACGTGAAAGGTTTTAATTTCTGAGGGTTTGGTCCCAAATCTCTCTTTTAATTATTTAATTTAATTGTTTGTTTTATTATTTTTCTTGAAGTTACTAACGTGTGTATTTTGTTATTAGAATGAGGTACGAGGAATCCAAGTAAGTGCTTTAATTGGTTCATTATTGATATAATGATATAGAAATCATGTTTAGGTTATTATTATGATTCCTAGTGTCATGTTAGGGTGTTTTGATCTTCCTAGTATCATGTTTAGGGCAACAACTCAAATTTCTAATATCAAATATGCTTATTATGATTCCCGCGATGCTTCCTATTTCTTTCCTAGTAGCATGTTAGTATCATGTTAGGGTTAAAGCATTGATCTTTATTGTTTAGTGACATGCTTGGGTTTGTTATTAATCTTGTTAGTATCATGCCTAGGATCTTGCTATTATGATTTAACATTATTATTATTATTATTATTATTATTATTATTATTATTATTATTATTATTATTATTATTACTATTATTATTATTATTATAATAATAATAATAATAATAATAATAATAATAATAATAATAATTATTATTATTATTATTATTATTATTATTATTATTATTATTATTATTATTATTATTATTATTATTATTATATGTCAAAAACAAAAAGTCATACAACCTACAATAAATTAGTGGGAAGCCGAGATAAAATCTAGGCCCCCACTCCTCTAGCTATAGCAAAGCCTACCCTAGTAAAAATATGAGTTGCAGCACGTGCTCCAATGTCTTGCGTCGTCGAGAACCTCTGAATTCGCTTAAGCAACGCAACAACCTCCTTCTCTAATTCACCAAATGAAGAAAAGGAGAAGGGAATGAACCCATATCTAATCGCCTGACAATGAGCCTGATACTTATCCTGCTTTCGCTGAGCTGCATCAGCCACAACCCGTCCAGGAATAAAGTCAGATAGCCTTGACTGTGTCAAAGGAGAAGATCCTGTCAAATCAACACAGACATCGCGACCACGATCCCAAGAATAAAGTAACACATTAGCAGGTCTGAGGGCATCACCGTTCCCTCCAGACAACCCAATATCAACCTCTTTCCTTGCTGAAATCCCAGAACGATAGCAAATATCAACTAGGGTATCCCGAACAAAATTATGTCTATGTTTAATACCCACGATACCAGCACACGACACCGCGTGATCGCCAAAAATATCCCCTGGAAAAACCCTCGAACAAGCAGAGCACGGTGTCGAGGCAGAGAACAACGGAACACCCAATCGGTAGAATAATACACATCGATAAGTCTTTGCATTCAGAGTCTGACCAAATCCTAAAATAGGAACGGCCCAAAGCCAAGCAGACGTGTGATCTCCCTGCTGAGATTTCAACAATGCTGCAGAATCGGTAACCTTCGTGAAATATATATCTGCCAATTTCTTCATAAGTTTTGGGGCAGCGACCTCACTAGGATTACTTAAAAAATCAGACTCCACCACGCCAATATCAACCTCTTTCCTTGCTGAAATCCCAGAACGATAGCAAACATCAACTAGGATTACTTAAAAAATCAGACTCCACTTACTGCAGAATCGGTAACCTTCGTGAAATATATTATTATTATTATTATTATTATTATTATTATTATTATTATTATTATTATTATTATTATTATTATCATTATTATTATTGTTATTATTATTATTATTATTATTATTATTATTATTATTATTATTATTATTATTATTATTATTATTATTATTATTATTATTATTATTATTATTATTATTATTATTATTATGATCATGATTATTATTATATATAATTTAATTATTATTATGTTGCTTTATTTATTGTTATTGCTTAATCACGCATTTTATGCATGTTTAAAGGGAATTGGTACTTGTAATCACGCTTAATGAGATAATTAATAATCTTGTTTAGGGTTAATTTGATTATAATTCAAGTGATCGCCAATAATACTTTATTTGTGCGTTAATATTCAACCAACATAGATAAACAAGTTTAGGGTTAAACCTAATGATTGCATGTTAGTTAGAAAACGTACATGAATACGATCTGAATAAAGTAGAGGCCTATTATTAGGGCAGGTTCAATCTCTTTTAGGTTGGATTTGCACCTTCATCCCCAAACTATCAGTCATGGTTCCAGACCTATTGGAGTTGACGATCTCCTGGATCATTAAGGGGTGTAACCTTCACCTCGTGGACGGTTTACAAGTTCCTAAAACTTGTTGGCGACTCTTTTGCTCTATCTTCTTTCCCTTTGGACGCCACCATGGTTTAGTGTATGATCACAATGGGGTTCAATCTAGGGGTAATGCTTGAAATATTCCTTACAGTACCCCATCACCCCCAAAATATGGTATAGGACCATGTTGGGGTGGAAAGTAAGGGTAGTTAACCGGGGGAGTGATGTCTCCCCAGTTAACACCCGCATCATACAATTGTTGTTGTTGGAGAAACATACCTTGTTGCATCTCAAAAATTCCCCTCATTTGAGTGTAGAGGGCCTTAAAATCTTGATCTTACATACCGTCCAACCGGATTTGCATACCCTTCATTTGAGCACTAAGGGCATCCAAGTCGGAGCTAGCATATTAGTGTTGTTGTTGTTGATGTTGTTATGTTGCGGAATTTGTTGTTGTTGATGTTGCTGTTCTTCTTCTTCTTCATCACCATCCCCCATCTCTTCATCATCATCATAGTAGGGAGGGCGGTGACTCAAGGGGACATCCCAAATATTCGCTACATTCTCGCGGTGGAGAGAAGTCAAGGAGGGGTTAGGGAGATAACACCAATGCTTGTTATCCCTAAGCCAATCGAACACCTCGTCATCATTGTTCTTTGCCAAAAACTGAATTTTCTTTAATTTCTTGATGTCAAGGTAGAGAGAATTAACATCTCCCACTAGAGTACAAGATAGCAAATAGTGATCAAACTCAAGGTTGGTCACGAGCCTTGTGACCATACTACCACATGGAATCTCGCCGGATTCCCTATCTTGCAAACCTTGGCAATACTTCACAAAGGTGTACCCCAAATTTAAGCGACCTCGGTATTCCTCATGAGTAGCCAACCAAAGAATTCAAAGCTCTAACTAACTCATTTTGCCTAACTCTTGCTTCAGGAATACCGAGTACCCCAAAAGCCGATGGAGAACTCGGAGACATGGTTGGAACACCTTATTAATCTTAGCATACCGGGTCTCAAAGTCACCACACCCGGATATGACATCCCACCATGAGTTTTGTTCATACTCATTGTTGAAAAAGAGCTCGGGATCCAAAATATCCAAATTCGGATCAAAGTCAAGAGCCGCATTGAACTCTTTAAGAGAATGATCAAAATGGTTGTTGAAGAGTTGAAATCGAACTCGGTAGTTTCATCCCTAAACTAAAATCGAACTCGGTTGAGGACCTTAGCGAGTAGGTCGCTAGAGGGCACACCTTGGCAGACTCATGCCCGTCCGGAGCTATGCTACACAGAGGCATTACTTTCGCTCTAAGCTCCAGCACCTGCTATGCAAGAGGGAGCAAAGGAGGTATTCTTCATATTTTGCATTTGTTTCTTGTATAACCCCTAAGTAGGTACAAACTACTCAGCTTTATTTTGTAGGATGCGAACGCGGAGTTTATTGCTCCTCCCATATCCATCACTTATCAGGGGATGTATGGCCCCGCCGAGGAGATGATTCCTCTAGCTCTTGCGGATCACCGCTTTATTAAGCAGTCGATACCTCGGCATCGGACTTGGGTGAGTCATTTATTTGCCCTTTTACTTGCATATATGTCTTTGATTATTACAGACTTGTCTCTTGACAGTTCTCTCGCGAGGTGGTTACAAGGATGGTGAGGGGTTTGGACGCCTTATGTTACCAGCTAGTGAGATAGAGGGATCGAGCTTCATGTCGCCGTGACGACACTACAGAGGTATTTCTCTTAATCTTATCTCATATTTTTATTTATTCATTAAGCATCTTACATGGTGTGCTTTTGCAGGGAAAGCCTATTCCTCCTCCACACACTCAGACGAGACCAGAGGCTAGGAGAGAGAGGTCTAGGTCTGACTCGAGGCGTCGTCATTCCTCTTCCAGGGGTGAAGGTGGCCGATTAGAGACGACTCCTGCTGAGAGACCGAAGGGTTCAGGCTCTTCATATGTGGGTGCATACGCTAGGCCGGCAGGCCAAAGAGGCGTACCATCAACTCCTTTAGGGGATGGTTGGAGGTACGAGGTTGGCTCATCGTCGCAGCAGCCGCCGCAGCCTCATCTGTTTGCTATTCAACATTAGGTTGAGCCTGCATGGGCTGGCCCTACTTTCTCGATCCCGACTGTCGACGATCCCGGAGCCGATGAGGGACATACTCCACGATCTACCTTGTTTTTCGACACTTTGGGAGTGCCTCCCCATTTGCGTCCTCCGGCACCGTAGTTGTACCTGTGTTTATTTTATTTGACTTGTAGGACTTTATTAACATGTATTATATGACTTCTATTGTATATACAAACTTATTATGCTTTTTTATCTTTGCATTTTTATTTTTTATTTTGTGTGCGTGTGAAAAAAATTACGACTAATTTTTGCGCAAAAAAATTCCGTCATTTTTATTATATGTGGAGGGTATCCGACTTTCTCCCCCAAAAAGAAAAAATGTAAAATAAAATTTTGACTAACATAAGCCTAAAAATTAATTAAGCATAAATTAATCGAAAAGTGTTTGAAAGGATAAAAAAACGTAAAGTCAATGTACAAAATCGAGTCATAATTAAAAAAAACATATGATTTGCATAGCGCGAAGAAGCTTTCGTCAAACCTACTCTCTGTCGCCAAACGCTGATTTCGTCGCCAAATGCTGATCTGTCGCCAGACGACAGGCCTCGTCGCCAGACGATGTTCTTGTCGTCTAACGCTGCACTTTTTTTCCCCTAATCCTTTCAGGAAACAAACTGTAGCTAGTTTGTGCATAAATAGCCCCCAAATCTGCTGAGTTTTGTATATTTCGAGCAGATTAAAATGATAGTTATAGCTTTAATTCTCTTTAAGCAATCATGTCTAAAAGTTTTACTGATTTTAATCGTGAGTGGTGCCGATCTTTGACTACTAGGGAGAGAAAAGAGCTTGATTTCTTTCATCTGGGAAGTATTTATGGTATTAAGGGGGGTAGATATAGATATAGATTTTATTCATACCTCCTTAGAATATTGGGATCCAGACACCCATTGCTTTAGACTAGGCTATGATGAAATTAGTCCTATTTCGGAAGAATTTGATGCTATTCTAGACTTTCCTTTTATGAATCTTGCGATAATTCCTAATATGAGCGAATATTATTATAAAGATTTTGAGCGTTTCTTTAATCTTAAAGACAGAGATCTAACAAATATTGTAGTTGGAATTGTAGTTAATCTGAAAGAATTTGCACGCCACTACTTTCATAGACCATATTCTGAGTCTTTTCATGTTTATAGGAGGAGAGATTTTCTCCTTTGCATGTTTAGCTAATATCTTCTCACTAGTGGAAATAATCGTGAGGGTCAAGCAATATTAGTGTCTGCCATGGAAAAAATTGAATTAGGGAGGAATCCAATGCCGTTAATTGTTGGAGAAACTATGCTCAGTTTGGATGAATTAAAGAAAATCCAAAAGCACCTTTTCGAGGATCTGCAATTTAATTACAGGTAGAAAAATAATATTTTTGATTACAGAATTCAAAAACATATATTTTTGTATAGTAATACTAATTATTTGTATTGAATTTTTGCAGATGTGGCTAATGGAGAGGCTAGAATTAGTTAGCCCTCTTGACAACGTTGAAAAATATATACCAAACTGCTTTGTGAGACGAAAGAAATGTTTTTCCATAAAGATGGGTCGCTGGGAGTTGAGTAAAATATTCGCTTCTTGTGATTTTGATATCAAATGGATCATCCCATGGTGGAGAATTGAGAATATGATTGATGTTAACAAGCAACCTTTTTGTCGTCTTCTTAGCATATTCAAGTTGACTTTTTATTACCCCTGCAAGGTAAAAAGACAGTATGGCCTTGCTCAAACAATTCCTTCTTGAGACCTTCGTCGTCCTTATGAATTTCCTGTTTCACAAGAAGTAGAGAGGTTTGATTCTCATTGGAGTGCTAGGCCTTTATGGGAAGCTGTTATCCAAAAGGTTCCTCCTTCTTTGTCCAAGGATGTGAAGCATTGGCTACTTGATAGGCCTATAAAGAACAAGAAGAGAGATAAAAATACAACCAATGTGAAGAATAGTCTGGGAGACAAGATAGCTCCTGCTAAGGAACGCCTAGGTGAAAAAGTTGAATTTAAAACTCCTATCATGACTTAGAAGAAAAACACTACTAAAGGCAAAGAGAAAAGGAAAGTTGACTCCACAGAAAAGAAAATATGGGTAGAGAAGAAACATGGTGTAATGGCTAAGGGAGAAACTATTGACACCAAAATTGAATGCAAATCCTCTAAAGGATGCTTTCTAGAAAAAGTAATGGATGAGGAAGAAGAGGCTGACAAGAATTGGAAGAGAGAAAAGAAAGAGAAAAAAGATTAAAGCATTGTTTCACTTTCAATTTATTAGACAATTTTAATTTTAAGTTAATTTATTTTTTAAGCTTTCCTTTAAATTCCATCAATAATGTAATTTTACTTTATTTTGTTAATGCAATTTTCATCTTTTTAAATTAAATCTACATATACATTATAATTTCCATTAAAGCAATGAAAACACTTAATTATTTTTCTGAAAATTATTCGAGTACGGAAGTCGAAAATTTCAAAAATACACAAAAATTTGCCCAGTTTTTTGCGCAAAAATTAGCGTCGCAATTTAGGTCTGTCGCCAGACACATATGTTCATCACCCGGCGTTGTCTTCGTTGCCAGCCACTGCTTTTCGTCGCCTGGCGCTGACCTTGTCGCCAGACGCTGCTGCTGTCGGCCGACGCTGACATTTGTCGTTAGACGACAACTTTTCTGGGATGCGTTTGCAAATTTTCATGTTAATTGCTTTAAGTTGATTTGTCGATGCTGGGATGTGAGATTTGTAAAAATTAAAGTGGCCACAGCCTAAAAGGGTTGCCTACGTATCCTTTCCTAACGAATCAGGCCAAACGTAGCTCTATTGAGTGTCCTACTCAAGTAATTATGGGTAGTACTTCTTAAGTTGGTCAAGATTTGTCATGTTTGAGAATTCAGTGCCATCCATATCAGTCAGTTTTGCAGCACCTCCTGATAGGATAGTTTTGACAATATATGGCCTAGACCAATTGGGTCTAAACTTTCCTCTTGGGTCTAAAACATTATTTCGTAATGCTTTTAGCACCAAGTCTCCTACTTTAATATTCCTTGTCTTGACTTTCTTAATAAAGTGTCTAGCCATACGAGTTTGATAACATTGAGTATGATGTAGAGCATCTAGTCGCTTTTCATCAAGTAGAATTAGCTCTTCATATCTGGCTGTAGTCCATTCTATTTCATCGTGTTTACTGTCCAACGCGATGCGTAGGGAAGGTATTTCTAGCTCTACGGATTGTACGTCATCCATTCCATAGACTAAGGAAAATGGTGTATTCCCTGTTGATGAGAGAATTGACGTGTGATAACCCCACAGAGCAAAGTGGAGTTTGTCAGGCCAATCTTTGTAATTTTCTGTCATCTTCTCGATGATTGTCTTTAAATTTTTATTAGCTGCCTCAATTGCACCATTTGCCTGAGGTCTGTATGGAGAAGAATGATGTTTTTGAATGCCATACTTTTGTAACAATTCTTCACATTCTACTTGAAAGTGAGTTCCATTGTAACTTATCATTTCATGTGGGACTCCATACCGACAAATAATGTTTCTTTCGATAAAGAGTGCTACATGTTTTGCAGTGAGCTTGGCATATGATTTTGCTTCAACCTATTTAGTGAAGTAATCAATTGCTACTAATATGTATTCATGGCCTCCTGTTCTTGGAGGAATAATTCTTCCAATAATATCTATTCTCCATGTTAAGAATGGCCATTGTGATGTATAGGTGTAGAGGAAAGATGAAGGAACATGTTGCAAGTTAGCATATATTTGGCATTTAGGGCATCTTTTGACATATTGATGACAGTCCATATTCACAGTAGTCCAATAATACCCTTCGCGCATTATCTTTTGGACTAGCATTTTTCCATTTACATGTGTTCCACATACCTCTTCTTGGACTATTCTCATAGCCCTTTGGGCTTCCTTTTTGCCTATACATAGAAGATCTCGACCTTTAGGTACCCTTTTGTGTAATTTGTCGTTAATGAACACGTATTGGGAAGCCAAAAGTCTTAAGGCTCGTTTCGCACTTTTGTCAACATGGGGCGGATATTCTCCCTTTTGGACATTATTGAGGATGTCTGTATACCAAGGTTCTTCCTTTCTTCTTCTTCTTGGGTTACTTCGTCATCCTCTATTGCTTAGATATAAGCTGGTTTATACCTCGTTTCTATTATTAAGGGAATTCGCTCAATTTCCATTGGAATCCTAACCATTGAGACAAGTCTTGCCAAGCCATCAGCAAATTTATTTTCCTCTCTAGGTAGATATGTGTATTCTACCTTTTCCAATTAATTTGTGAGAATTTCTAAGTAGGTTTCGTAATGGGCCAAACTTCCACTCCTTACTTTCTATCTGTTGAAAATTTGATTAATGATCAACGAAGAATCCCCGAAAATTCAAAGTTTTTTATCTCCCAACGCCAATGCTGTTTCTAGGCCTACTACGCATTCTTCGTATTCTGCAGCGTTGTTGGTAATGTCAAAATCTAGCTTTATGGAGATTGGAACATGTTCTTATTTAAGTGATACCAATAGTACACCTATGCCACATCTCTTTTGGTTTGAGGCTCCATCGAAGTAGGGAGTCCAAGTATCATCTTCTGTGACCATCAAGTCTTCGTTTGGAAAATAATTCTCGTGTATAGGCGTAGAATCTTCAATTGGGAAATCTTCTAAGAATTCTGAAACCACAGATCCTTTAATAAGCCTTTTGGGCATGAATCTTACATCAAATTGGGTTAAGTTGACTATCCATCTTGATATTCGCCCATTTAATATAGATTTCTCGAAAAGATACTTGAGTAGATCCATTCGAGATACTACGAAGACCGTATTAATGAGCATGTAATGTCTTAACTTGGTTGTGGCCCACACCAATGCGAGGCACAATTTCTCAAGTGGTGTATAACGTATTTCATACTCGAGCATCTTCTTACTTAGATAGTAGATGGCGTTCTCCTTTACTTTTACTTCTTGTGCGAGCATAGCCCCCATTGTCTCTTTAGCGACTGTTAAGTACAACTTAAGTGGTATTCCTGGGAGTGCTGGTGTTAATACTGGATGATTAGCGAGATAGGCTTTGATCTTTTCAAATGCTTTTTGTGCGAGCATAGCCCCCATTTTCTCTTTGGTGACTGTTAAGTACAACCTAAATGAGATTCCTGGGAGTGCAGGTGCTAATATAGGAGGATTAGCGAGATAGGTTTTGATCTTCTTAAAGGCTTTTTAACACTCATCGTCCCATATTATTGGCACATTCTTTTTAAGATTTTTGAATCACTAGTAGAAAAAACGATATTGGCACCGGTTAAAAACCCCTCAATGCCACCGGTTTTGAACCGATGAGTATTAGAGGGGTGCCAATAATCGCATAAAAGCCACCAGTTTGAACCAGTGGGAATACTTGTTATTGGAACCGGTTAACCGGTGCCAAAAATACCCAAAAAATATAATTCCCTCCTTTTGGCACTGGTTAACCGGTGCCAAAAATGTCCAAAAAAACATAATATATTTTTTTTTTTTACTTAAAAATTAGCAGAAAACTTATACAACACCAAATATAATTGAAATTCAAAATCAATAATTACACACCAAATATAATTGAAATTCATAATCACCAAAATGTTATATATATATACATAATACATTAATTTTCAATACATTAATACATAATATAATTGAAATTCATAATCTGTAATTTTACACTTGCAAAAAAAAAAAAACAAAAAAACAAAAAAAAAAACAAATGACGAAGAAGCAGAACAGCATGAGCTCAATAGCTGAATAGCAGAAGTACTATCGGCCATCAATTTCCTCCTCCGACCCCGAATTCAACGAAGATAACTCACGAACTAAAAAAAAAGCCAGAAACTCAAAATTATAAATAAAATGAAAAAAAACACAATATCCCTAAGAAAAATAAAAAAACCCAGAAAACTCAAAAAAAAAAAATGCATCTACCCAGAAAAATCGATTAATTAAACCCAAAATTAAACCCAGAAAAAACGAGAAAAATCGAATCAAAATACAAAACCGATTAAATTAGGATAATTATGCCCAGAAAAATCAAATTAAAATCCAAAAATCGATTAAATAAATCCAAAAAAATCGATTAAAATAAAAAATCAAACCCAAAATTAAATCCAAGAAAATCGATTAAACTCGAATTAAACCCATAAATTAAACCCTAACCTCGAATAATTATACCCTGAAATTGTTGTTGATGTTGATGTGGTGGGCTTTGCGGCGGTGGTCGAACTTTGTGGTTGTGATGATATGGTGGTGGTGGCGGCTTTGCGGCAGTGATGATGTTGTGGTGGTGGGCTTTGCGGCGGTGGTCGAACTTTTTGGTGGTGAAGATCTAAGGGGAGATGAAAGAAGATCGAAGAGAGAGAGGAGATCGGAGAGAGAGTAGAGATCAAAGAAGGGAGAGGAGATCGAAGGTAGAGAGAAGGGAGAACAGAGAGGAGAGAGAAGGGAGAGGAGAGAGAGGGAGATTACAGGAATTAAGGAATGAAGGAGGCGGAGAGAGAAGCTAGGGACTTATGGTTTTAAAGATGAACCGGTGGCAATACTTTTCTCTTAAATCCCCGCCCATTTTTCCCCTTTTTTTCCCACCAGTTATAAGAACCGGTGCCTATAACTCGGTGCCAATTACAATTTTTCTACTAGTGAATATTGGTTCACATATTGTTGTCAATTAAGATATGAACCTACTTATGTATTGCAACCGGCCAATGAATCCCCAAATTTGCTTTTCGGTTTTGGGGCGGTGGCATTGACATGATTGCCTAGATCTTCGTTGGGTTTATCTATATTCCTCTAGAGCTAATGACGTATCGCAAGAGTTTTCCTAAGGTGACTCCAAAATCACACTTGGATGGGTTCAACCTCATGTTGTATTTTCTTAAACTTTCAATAATTTTTCTTAGAGCTACCAAATGTCCTGGGTGATCCTTTGATTTTACAATCATGTCATCTACATAGACTTCAACTTCCTTATGCATCATGTCGTGAAGTAAAGTATTTTTTGCTCGTAGGTAAGTGGCACCCGCGTTTTTCAACCCGAATGACATTACCGTGTAATAGTAAGTACCCCAAGGTGTTATGAATGTTGTCTTCTCCATGTCTTCTTCTGCCATGAGAATCTGATTGTACCTTGCGTATCCATCCATAAATGAGAGAATGCGTGGTTTGCTTTATTATCTACTAGAATATTGAAGTGTGGTAAAGGGAATCAACCTTTGGACTTGCCTTATTTAGATCTCGATAGTTGATACACATTTATACCCTTCCATCCTTCTTCAGAATTGGGACTACATTTGCAACCCAATCGAGGTATTTTGATACCCTGATAAAACCTGCTATTATCTGTTTTTGTACTTCTTCTTTTATTTTAAGGGCTACTTCAATTTTCATTCGACGTAACTTTTGTTTTACAGGTTTCATTCTTGGAATTAGTGGAATTGTGTGTTGATCTTTTTCTCTATTAATGCCTAGTATATCTTCATATGACCAAGCGAATACATCGATAAATTCTTTTAATAGATTAATAAAATTGGTTCTTTCATCTTTATTAAGTGTTAGTCCGATTTTAACATCTCTTTTAATGGTTGGATCTTTTAAGATATCAACCATTTTAGTATCCTCAATTATCGGTGTTTTATTTTCAAGTGTTTCCATTGCTTTAATATTTCTTTGTAAATTTCATTGTTAGTTAAGCAATGCTCATTATCTTGAGTTAAATAATGACACGAGGAGTAAGCAAAAGAAGACATGTTATTGAATTCAAAAACCATTACATCAGATAAAGTTATGTCTGTTGGGACTTGAGTATGAACTATTTTAGGAGAAGGTGATAAAGAAGAACTAGGAGAAGGTGCTATAATTAAGGACTTAGAAGACTCAATAAGGGAAGACTCTGACTCCGACTCCGACTTAGATGATTCTTCGAACATTGTTCCTTGTCCTGTTGTAATAGAGATTTCTCTTCCACTTGGAGTAGTCACCTTCACGGTCTTTTGCCATCCTTAAATTAGACCTTCTGCTGGAGTGATAAGTTAGGAAGGATCAAAGTTATCACTCTGTAGTACTGTTTGAATGAGCAAGGAATTGTCTTCAATATGCTTTGGCTCATTCCTTTCATACCCAAAGAGAAGTCCCATGACATTAATGTCAAATCATAGGGGTGCTTTCTCCTTATGGATGGGAGTTGGAACATCATCTAGAAAGTTACAATCTAAAAATATTTCAAACCCACGTTGTCTTATCCCATTTTTGACAAAGGGTTTGAGAAATTGATAGCATGGATAATCCTGCCCCTCTTATATGAATTGTCCATTTAGGGTAAGAGGATAATGATCCATTGGGATTGCTTTTTTATTTTTTTATGTACGAGCATTCCTACATGCATTTGCCTTTTTCCGGGCTCGCTTAAGATCTCCCGGAGTTGGTTCAAATCCAAGTCCAAAAGTGTCCAATTTAGGGAGGCCAGGTAGTCCCATTTGCTTTGCTATCCCTTTCTTCTTTCCGAGGTTCATTCCAGGAAAGTATCCCTATTTCTTGAGGATAGCATTTACCGTCATGTTAGTGGAGGTCATAGTGAAGAAGGGTCCTTTCATCCTCCTCAATTAAGGAGACCTCTTTGTTAAAGCCCCACAAGTCTTCATCATCTTCATCATGCTCCACATTTATGATGGGATTCTCGATAGCCTTGATTTTCATCGGTGAAACATCGATTGTGACAAGGATCCCTCAAACTATAGCCTTCATTTTTTGATGAAAGGATGAAAGGACGACTTTTATTCTCAACAATAGGTTGAAAGATGCTTTAATATCTACCACTTGAAAAGTAGTAGCATGTTCTATGACTCCTGCCATTACATTCATGGTGATAGTTCAAAGACCTTGGCGGCGAGTGTTGTCATAGGCTCTACGGAGACAATTCTTCATCTTTTATCCCAAATATTCTCGCAGTTCGGTGTGGACATACATTAATCGCTGATCCATTATCTGCAAAAGTCATTGGGACATTTATCCTCTTGCAGATTACTATGAGATTTAATGCTTTGATGTGTTAATCACCCTCTGAGGTAAGTCCTTGTCAGAAAAGGTGATCAAATTAATGGGACTAGACCTCATGAGAAAGTTAGCCAACCCCTCAGGAGTGGTTTTGGAATCTCTTTGCCGCGCCCAGTGCCGCGGGAGTGGGTGGCTATGCCGTGGGCACGGGTACTGTAGCCCGCGGGCGCGGTTTTGCACATATTTCCCGCGAAGGCATTTACGGGTTCTGTACCCATTTCTCCGCGCCCGCGGGGTTTCGAGGAGAGGCGCGGCCGATCAGCTTTTGTTTCTTTGCTTTTATATACTCTTGTAAATCCTTTTGAAGGCCAACTTTTAAATAATATTTTAATTTGCTTAGTTTTTAGAGAGAGAAACTAGAGAGAAAGTTTGAGATTGTAATCTTTGGATTTGAATTGTAATTCAACATTGTTTCTTCAATCAAGTATTTGATTCTTCTTCAATATCAATCAAGTTAGTAAGATTTCTTTCCTTTGAGTTTACTTCAATAGCAATTTACTTTTATGCTTGAATATTTGTTTTGGAACTTTATTTAGTCTTGAGAATTTGTTGATTGATTGATCCTTTTGATTTAGCTTGAGATGGATATGTTTGAGATTGAATTTGTTCAAGTTTTAGATTTCATCATGATTAGTGAGTAGATTAGTTGCTAGGGAGAAGAGGAAGCATGCTTTATTGATGGTTATTGTTAATCGATGATCCTTGATTGATTGATTGTTGCAATTAAATTGGTTGACATAGTTGTGCATATGATTAATTAGACTAGGAGTGATCAACCTATAAGATTAATCTAGATTGTATTGCGAATTCTAATGACACGAACAATTGATTTGGGAATTGCTTTAATTGATTGAATTTGATTGTGATTCTCCTTGTTAATCATTCATAGTGAACCCTAGTTTAGTTTATAGGAGGTAACCTTCAAATTCCTTTGATTGCAACTATTGTTTGTCCTTTGCAATGTATGAATCAATTTGGTGATCTATCGATTAGCATGATTCTTAAGCTTGCATGTGCTACCTATATCCCTAGTGTTTAGCATTTTGATTGAATTCTCGATTCTTGTTATCATAGTTATAATACTCAACCTTTAACATTTCTTCGAAATAGGTTAATGTTAGACTATAACATGGTTTTGATTCATTCCTTTGGGTTCGATCCTTAGCTTGCCCTATACTCGTATATGGTTTGTTAAGCGTTTACAAATTAGTTTTACTTAGGGAAGAATTTGATAACGACCTAGTTCCAACCCTTATCAACTCTCGCAAGCGGGAAGAGGTAAAGAGAGCAAATAAGTTAGCCAGAGATGTTGACAACGTTGCTCGATACTCCTGTACATTAAATGAACTTGAGACTAAAGCAACGATAATGATGCAGGTGACGAGGATTGAGCAGCTCGAGACGGACTTGGGGGCAGCCAAGCAGAAGGTCGGCGAAGCTGAGACGACGCTAAAAAATTCTCAAGAGGAACTTGGCAAGGCTCAGGCGGAGCTGGACAAGCTCAAGGGTATTTCCCAAGAGAACTCCGATCTCAAGGCCAAGGTGAAAGAGCTGATGGACGCGGCTTCTTAGGCGCAGCTTAACTTTGCAGCGACATTGCAGGCGGAACAAGAGCTCCTGGTTGCCGAAAGTGAGGCTGATAACGGTGCCTGGATGTCGATTGCCTGGAACGTCTTGTACCCAAACAAGGAGTACGGCGTCTGGGAAGTGGCTCACAAGTATGCAGAGGAGGTTGTATACTTGAGAGAGAAGGGCGAGCCAGAGCCGGAGTCCTTTGAAGTTTGGGCCAATACTGAGCTTCCAGAGCCTGAGCATCCCGTGCAAGGTCAAGCGCATGAAATTCCTTCTGAAGAAGATGATGAAGGGGACATTGACCAGGAGGACCCGTTTGTAACTCAACCATGATTTCTGTGGCAGTATGCCATTTTTAATTTTTTCTTGTTCAGCGGTTGTATGCCAAATCAACTTTATTTTCGGCCTGCGTGCCAAGTATTTCTTCTGTTTACTGGCTGAAGAGCCGGGTTAACATTGCTCTACCACAGCCGTTTCGTTGGATAGACTTTAATGAATGTGCCGACTTAGTCGGTTTTGATCATTTTATCATTTTCCGCTTGAATTTTGCATTTTTAGTTTTGCAAGTATACTTTGTATTTTTGCCTAACTTATGAAAAGCATGCGGCAATTGATAATCCGGCTGTTCTTGCCCCTGGGCGGCTGTGTGGTTGGTTTCAACTTTAAGTCGATTGATCGGATTGGAATCATCTGATGCTTTAAAGAGCATGATATGTTTGCAAGCTAATCAATCACATTAGTGATTGCCCCGAACCAAGTACACAGCCGTCCAAACGACAGGCGTTTCAGCCTTCCAACCAGATGGAAAAAGACCGTTTGAGAAGATTGCAGGAGGCGAATAGCCGCCTGTCCCTTCATAGGACATGAGGCAGGTGGCCGCCTGTGGTGTTTGCAATCCAAATATACTTTCCATGTCCTTTTACCCCATTGGGAGGACTTGTATAAGTTTAGAAGGTAATCTAGGTTAGAACTTAGGTTGGTCACCGGCTAGTGTCTTTTTGGACACCAGGTTCCCGAAAACTTGGTCGCTCATTAGATTACCCAGGTCAGGCGCCTATGAGTTGACTAATGAGGTCGTCCATTTTTTTCGCCTTCCTGTGTACATGAACTCTTTGATAGAGTGCTTTATGTGACGATTGCACCCGGAGGGGTGTTACCGGATGCCTTATTACTCATTGGAGAAGGCGAATTTTGTAAAAATGTACAACCATCTGGCCATTGGGCTCAAGTCTTTTCCCAGACGGTTGTATAGCCATTGCACAACATTTTTTGCCCTTGACAGGAGAGTTTATGCTATTTTGGAATGAAAAGCCTAAGAACTTCGGTCGGTCACCGGCTGATGTCTTAGGACATCCGGTATTTCAAAAACTTAATCGTTCTTTAGACTATTTTGGTCAGACGGCTATGACTTGACCAATTTGGTCGTTCAATCTTTGTCGTCTGCATAGATACGTAGAGCAAACAGGTAGGCTGCTCTCTACGACGATTGCAACCGGAGTGGTGTCGCCGGACGCCATTTTCCATGTTGGTACAGGCGATTTTATAAAACAAACAACCATCTTGCCATTGGCCTCTAGTCTAGGTTGAGACCGGCTGTATAGCCACTAAGCGGTTTTGTGCCGAGTTTAGTTATCTGGCCAGTGGCCTCATGTGAACTGAACGTTGAATTTTCTACTAAGTTTTAAACTTAGAGAGATCAAAAATTAGGCCGTCTGTATATTGCCCAGACGATTTTAAAATTAAAGAAGGAAATAAAATAATTGAAAACAAAAAGCGATTTCTCATTAATAGACTTCTTGTTTACAAAATTTACAACTCAGAATTAGTACTTTTTCAGATTGTCTACATTCCAAGTCATAGGCAGGCGTCGGCCGTCTGGAGTTTCCAGACAGTAGGTGCCATCTCTAACTTCCTCATAGATCCGGTAGGGGCTCTCCTAATAAGGAGTTAATATTCCCAGTTCATTGGCCCTACCGGTTGCCTCCATTTTTCGTAACACGAAGTCGCCAACTTTCAAAGGGCGCTTGTGCACTTTCTTGTTGTAGGCTCTTGTCATTATCAGACAGTATATCTCATGATGCAAGGCGACATTGCCCCTACGCTCCGGGAGAGAGTCCAATGCCAAACAAATGGCCTCCCAATTTGCCTCTTCATCATAAAGCATGACTCTGAGAGTCGGCTCGTAATGTTCAATGGGCAAGACGGCTTCAGTACCGTAAACCATGAGAAATGGGGTTTCACCGGTTGCCCCTTTTTCTATTGTCCAGATGGCCCATAAGACATGAATTAATTCTTCTTCCCATAAACCACCGGCTCTTTCAATCTTTTTCTTAATGCCGTCTGAGATGAATTTGTTGAAGGCTTCAACTTAGCCTTTTGCTTAGGGTCGGCCGAGTTTGTCTTCATGTTCCTGACCGCCTCCGCCTCCACCCATTTGGTGAAGTAATCCACAATAACTAGAATGTAGCGTTTTCCGCCTGGTGCAGGCGTGTAAGGACCTAAAATGTCCATGCCCAATTTAGCAAACGGGACTGGGCTATGGATTGCCGTCAGATCAGTTGCAAGGGGGTGAATAAGTTTGCTTAACTTCTGACATTTGGCACATTTCTTCACCAGCTCTTTGGCGTCTGACTCAAGGGTAGGCCAAAAATAATGTCGCATAGCTCTAACGGCTAGGGATCTGCCGCCTATATGGGAGGCGCAGTATCCTGCATGCAAATCTTCAAGAACTTCCTTCCCCTTTTTTGGTATAACACACTTCGGAAGAGGCTTCAAAAATCCCGCCTTGAAGAGTTCTTCGTTTCTCATCTCGAAGTTTGCCGCTCACTTCTTCATGACGGCTGCCTCCTGTGGCGAATCAGGGAGCGTGCGGTCTGTTACGAAAGCCCGGATGCCATCCATCCAGGTAGAGCTTCGGTCCAGAATTCCAATGGGCTCTTCATATATGCTTCTTTTTTCAAGAACTTCCCAGAAGACTGACCGAGGCATATCACAACAGGCGGAGGATGCCAATTTCGACAAGGCATCCGCCTTGTTGTTGCCGGACCTGGGCACTTGGCTCAAGGTGAACCCTTCAAGTGTCGCAGCCTTATCTTTGACCGCCTGAAGATATTTGATCATTGTTTGAGGCCTGAAACATGAACCGTAGTGCATACTCATATTTGCCTCCTTCCGAAGATTCATAGCTACGCCTGCACCACAACCGTTCTTTGTAGAGCTCCCGTTTACATACACATTCCAAACCTGGTCAAAATTATCCAGAGCCACCAGACTGGTCATTTCAACAATGAAGTCGGTAACCTCATGAACCTTCACTACCTTTCTCGATTCATAAGTGATTTCAAGACTTTGCATTTCAATAGCCCATTTTAGCATTCTTTCGGATGACTCCAAGGTGGACATTGGCTGCTTGAGTGGCTGGTCGGTGTAGATCACCACCGGATGTGCCAAAAAATAAGGCTTCAACTTTTTGAATGCCATATATGTTTCGGTGGTTTTTGTTCCTTGGGAGAGTTACAACACTAAGACTGGATTCAGCAAAGGACGCCTGTACCTGCAAAGCAAACGGACCGCCGGATGGTCGGTGGTCCGCCTCCGAAGATTAAGTTAGTAAATGTTCGGTAATAAAACGTGCGGAAGTAAAGTTTATCTGCTCGGATTCCAAGCTCAGGTAAAGTGTTGTGTGTTCCTTAAAAACGACAGCTCTATGTTAAGTGACGTGTTGTCTTGTATTGCTTGTATATTCTCTCCTTTTTCGTCATAAATGTAAGAATGTGCCCCTCGTAGGATCTGGTGACCTAGGAATTAGGTCACGCCGTTTTGCGGTGCCTCGGGATTTGGGCCTTTGAAGGCTGCCATCCCAGGGGCAATGCCTGAGTGACACGTGTCACTGAGCCCAAAAGGCCTTTGGGCATCTTTTGGGTGACACGTGACGCCATCTGAATAGTACATGCTAGATCATCAGTCTGCGTAGGACAGAAGAGTGTCCGTCTTCCACGTGTCATCATTCCATAGGTCTAAATGGCACCTCTTTGGAGGACACGTGGCGCTTTCTGATTGGGCCACCTGGCCGGGTATAAAATACCCAAATCATTTGCCTCTCACAGGGGTCACGTGCATCGCACGTGACACCTGTGACAAGTGTCAGTATCTGAATGGTCAGATTCAAAAAGTAACTGTTGGAGGGAAAATTTTTAGGGTTTTACCCCCCTATAAATAGTGAGGTTTGACCCCCCACTTGGATTCACACCTTTACGAATCTTTGGAGAATCTTGGACTTTTTGACTTAAAGAATCTCAAAATTCCCTAAGCGTTTTCACTTTTCAAGCATCCGACACTCGGCCAACTGTCCGACCGTTCTTCAGTCAACCAAGCGTCTTTCACCCTTCTTCTAAAGGTAACGCCTGTTTTTTCTTTTACTCTTCATTTTTTCTTTGTTGTCGAAAAAACGGTTACCCAATCGCATGCGGCACGGCATAGGATAGTGATCAGCCGGTCACCGGGGACGGCTGAATCTAGAACTAGCAGTGCCGAATGCTTGGCCAAGGACCCTGCTTTGCGAACTTCTCCGAATCCGACCGTTTCCGTGTCTGTGCAGGACACTATGGCCAGAACCAAAAGAACAGCAAGACAATGTAGCTCCGATGGAATTTTCTACCATTCAGATGGGTCGACTGTTTATTCAGACGGCTCAATAAGGGTGCCTCGAAGTGAGCTGTCGGAACATCCTGACAGCCCTTCTTATCTTCCTCCAACCCCCACCTATTACCATTCGCCCACATCTAGTGGAACTCCAAGTGATGCAATCCTAGGGGAAGCGGATGAAGAATATCAACCCGGGCCTTCTGGACAGGCGCCGGAAGAGAGTCTGGGGGAGGACCCCGCTGGCACCAGTCGGCGGTCCCCTAGCTCTGATGAGAGCTCTAATGACGAGTCGGCCTCGTCATCTTCTTCAGAGAACGCCTCCATAACTTCAGAGGAGGCAAGAACGAAAATAGATTCAGCCAGGGAGTCCCTGGCAGTGGATAAGGGGGAAAGCTGGGCCGAGTCGAGCGCTTCCAGGCGCTTGGAGAGAGCCCCCTACTATCATCATGTTCCGCCCAGCAGGCGGAGCTCCATGGCATCCTGCCTTCCCAATTTTAGGCGCAAGGTCATTCTAGGCTATGGCTATACTTTGTCGGTCCCTAACGAGGGCGACACCATTACCTGGCCGAGCCTGGCCAGCTATCAGGACAGAGCATTCGGCTGCTATGAAGCGGCCTTCCAAGCTGGCCTCCGCTTCCTTCTACATCCGGTCGTGGAGAGGATCTTGGTTGGATACCAACTGGGTATCTGGCAACTTGTACCCAACTCCTGGATTAATATTCTGGGGTACGTTGCCGCCTGTGAGATGTTGCAGGTGGAGGCGAGCTATGAAGCGTTCGCCCACATGCACTATCTGAGCAGGGCGCCTGCTAGGGGCGGTGAGGGCTGGTACACCTTGACCACTTGCAAGGGGTACATGATGGCTGTTGGCAAAGAGAACAAGTGGGAAGACTGGAGGACTAAGTTTTACATAGTCAAGTCTGTCGACAGCCGCCTGAACCAAAAGTATAACAGGTGGAATAAGAATCCACCTCTCCAACCAGGCAGGAGTGCATTGCCGCCTCTTCCTAGGCGGGCAAAGGAGGAGATCATGGACCGGGGGTTGTTTACCGTGTCCGTGTCGACGAATGATGAGGGGGACAAGGAGGTCACCCCCCAATGCTATCTCCCTTTGTACAAATGGTTTGAAGAGGGAACGTTCTTAGCCGCCTGTGGGCTAAGCTCTGAAATGCCGAGAGGTAGTCGGTCGTCTGTTTTATATGCAATTTCATTTTGCTTTTCAATACTTGTTTGGTGGTGCTAACACTTGTTCATTTTTGCAGACAAGGCAATGGAGAAGCTCTTGGCCACAAGGAAGCCGGCTGTATCTGCTGCTCGATACAAATCGAATGTCCTAAACAGGGCAGAGGCAACCACCCACACCAAAGTGGATGAGCAGCAAACTGGCGGCACCCCCAAGGTGGGAAATTGTTATACTTATCATTTCCGACCAATGTTAAAATTGTCCAAATGATTTCTAACTTGTTTTATCTTGTGTCGATGTAGGGTGCCCCTACCAAATCTCCCTCAAAACCATCCGACCCTAAAATCCAAAAGACAAGGGCGGGTGATGTGAGCGCATCCGGCAAGGGCGGCCGGAAGCACATTGCTCACAAGCCCAAGAAAGGCCCAGACGCCTCTTCTCTCGAAGCTGATAGGGGGATCAACAAACCGGATGTCCAAAGGACATCGAAGGGTGGCTTTAAGCAACCCACCTCTGCTGTCGGCTCAGCAGGAGAGAGGAGGAATCTGGGGAAAGGGGAGGAACCACAGGACGACGGTAAAAACCATTCGCCTTTTTTGTTCTTCCATTTAGATATACTTGTGTTATTTTTCTAACTTTCTTTCCTTCTCAGTCCCTGTGCAGAGGCCGACTGTAATCCAGATGGCCAACTCCATGCTGAGGGCGGTTGATCCCGACGACAAGGCGTCTGTCAGAGGAGTCGGCACCCTGGACTTGGATGGCATCTTGGGGAACCTCTGCGAGGTATGAGTCTTAACTTAAGCAATTCTTCTCTATTTTTTTTTTGCTCAAGTCTTTATCCGCCTGGTTTTAACCATTCGACTCTTTTTGCAGGCCATGCTGCGCGTCCAAGGGCTCAGGCAACCTCTCAAGGAGAAGTCCAAAGAGGTAACAGCCGCTAAAGCTCGGGCCGAGTCCGCCTTGGATCGAGCTTAATTTGATATTGCTCAAAATGAGTTTCTGACGCTTGATATGATGTATTCGCAGGCGGAAGCCAATCTGCAGCTGAAGAAGGACCTAGACTCGGCCCGCGTGCACATCACTTCCCTTAAGAAAGAAATCACAAGTCTTAAGGAGAAGCTCGAGCCTCTGCAGGATGCCAAGGAAGAGGCCGAGAGAGCCAAGCAGAGGGTGGGCCGCCTGGAGCAGCGCCTCAGCAACCAGGAGCATCAGCTGAAGACCAAGTTTGAGTCCGTGGCTGAACAAGAGAGAGAGGCTCTTGTTAAGCAAATGGTGAGCGACTATGATGCCATCATGCGGGACACTTGGGCGGCTGTGCAGCCGGACTCGGACTATCAGACTTGGAAATCCAAGTTTGATGAAGCCAACAAAGCATTCGATGCTCGCCTTCTTGAAGAGGTTGAGAATGCAGCTAAGGATGCTGCTGAGGCCGAGGAAAGCTCTTGGTCCGACTTTTCTGGGGAGTCGTCCTCTGGTGGAGAGGAGGAAGATCAGGTGGAGGGACGAGAGAGAAATGATGAAGAGCAGCCGAAGGACAACAGGCCGGCTGCCAATGAAGAGGCTCTCCCCTGATCACTTAAGCTTTTTATTTTTTTCTGCAGCCGAATGGCCATGTACTTGCTTTTCCGACCTGCGTGCTGAGTATTGGTGTATCTTTATCGACCAAGGGGTCGGGTACCTTGACAATTTCTCTGGCTTTGCCAGAAAACAATCTTAACCAATCGTATGATGGCGATTGGTCTTTTTAATTTAAATCATTCGGCCATTTGGCTGAAGTTATTCATATTGTTGTCCTTTGCATTTTTGAATTTTTCATTGCATGTTTTTGGCTAAGTATTATAACCTGTATACCATGCGAATGTTCTTGCCCCTGGACGGATGTCGAGTGGTTTCGGTTTATTGGATTGATTGACTTAGAAATTATTGATACTTATAAGAGTATTCATGGTTTCTAAGTCAACCAATCACTATGGTGATTGCCCCAAACCACTCGGAAGTCGTCCATCCAGAATTGGCAACTTAAAGTTTTCATTCGGCCATTGGCTCAAACAAAACTCAAATTTCCAACTTAGCAAATTTTGCTAGGGGAAAACTTCCGCCTGTTTTGCCCCGTGAGCTAAAAAGAGGCGCATCCGGCCATAGACCTTTTTGAGATAAGATAAGTTTATAACTCAGCAAATGGTCTTTAAAAAGGATTGTCCGCCTGTCTTGCCCCAAAAAAGAACAGGCGTCATCCGGTCAAAAGCCTCATTAGGTGCTTAAGTAGTTAACTTGCATATTAACAAGAATGTTCAGCCTGCTTTGCCCCTGGGCAAAAACAGGCGCATCCGGCTTAATGCCTCTTTAGCCTCTACTTATGAAACAGTGACCATTTTCGAGCTGTGCTAGAACAGTTAGAAAATTCAGGCCTTTTAGATTTCACTTTCGATTAAAACAAATGACTGCGAATGCTGCCTTAGCATTCGGTAGGGCCGCTTGTTATATTTGTAGAGCAATGTGCCACCCAAATGGGAGATGCTTCTCCTCGACGAATTCATCCGAATGGACGTCGCCGGTTATCTAACTCATGTTGGAGCAGACGGTCATACTCATGTTGGAGCAGACTGTGACCATTCGGTCTCTTTTTGTTTATTAATATCCGGCCCTGGGCCTGATCATGATTTTATCTGGCCTTAGGCCTCTTAAATTGTCGGGTAAATATTCTTTAAGTGTCGATATTTACTTAATGAATTTCGTAGGAGCGACTGTTCTAAAGCAATCGGCTCCTTCAGAAGGATTGGGGCGTCTGCTGTTGGGACATACGCTTTCCAAACGCATTGGCCGTCTGTACTTTGTACAGGCGACACTAAGAAACTTAAATAAAAAGACAAGTTGGGAAATGAAGGCATATTCTCATTAACAAAACTTGAGATAACAAAATTGAAGTCTTTACATTCGTACTTAGAAGTAGTACTTTTTCAAGTTGTCTACATTCCAAGTTCTAGGCAGCCACCTGCCGTCTGGGTCTTCCAGGCGGTAGGTGCCGTCTCTTACTTCCTCATAGATTCGGTAGGGGCCTTCCCAATTTGGGGTTAGCTTTCCCTGTTCATTCGCCCTACCGACTGCCTCCATTTTCCGTAGCACAAAGTCCCCCACTTTGAGAGGACGCTTGTGTACTCTTTTGTTGTAAGCTCGAGTCATTCTCAGACAGTATATCTCATGACCTCCAAGTTCGCCTCTTCATCATATAGCATGATTCGAAGAGTCGGCTCATAGTGCTCAATGGGCAGAACAGCTTCTGCTCCATACACCATAAGGAATGGGGTTTCTCCAGTTGCCCCTTTATCAGTCGTTCTGATGGACCAGAGGACGTGTGGTAATTCATCCGCCCCAAGGGCCACCAGCCCGTTCAATTTTCTTCTTAATCCCGTATGAGATTAACTTGTTGAAGGCTTCGACCTGGTCATTTGCTTGAGGTCGGCCGACTTATGCAAAGAAACTTGAGACCCCCTTGTCTCCCAGCCAAGTCTTGAGTTGAGGCGTCTCAAATTGAGGACCATTGTCAAAAACCATAGACATGGGCACCTCGAAACGAGTGATTATGTTCCTCCAGATGAAGGAGATGACATCTTTTGTCTTGATGTTTTTTACGGCCTCCGCCTCTACCCACTTGGTAAAGTAATCCACAACCACAAGTATATAGCGCTTGCCGCCTGGTGCAGCTGTATATGGCCCCAGAATGTCCATGCCCCATTTGGCAAAAGGTTTTGGGCTGTGGATGGCCGTCAGGTCTGTAGCCGGACGATGGATGAGCTTGCCAAATTTTTGGCACTTGTCACATTTTTTTACCATTTCCATTGCATCCGACTCTAGAGTTGGCCAGAAGTAAAGCCGTCTGGCCTTGGCAGTGAGGGATCTGCCGCCTATATGGGAGGCGCAGAATCCCGAATGCAACTCTTCGAGGACTTCCTTACCCTTCTCAGGGGTAACACACGTCAATAGGGGTTTCAAAAACCCAGCCCTGAAGAGTTCTCCTTGTCGCAACTCGAAGTTAGCCGCTCGTTTTTTCAGAACAGCCGCCTCCTGTGGTGAGTCAGCGAGCGTGCCGTCTACAAGATAGGCCCGGATGTTGTCCATCCAGGTTGAGCTTCGGTCAAGAATTCTAATGGGGTCTTCCTCAGATATACTTCTTCTTTCCATGACCTCCCAGAAAAATGACCGAGGCGTTTCACAGGAGGCGGATGATGCCAGCTTGGACAGACCATCCGCCTGATTGTTTGAAGACCTGGGCACTTAAGTTAGATGAAATTCTTCAAGTGTCCCAACTTCACTCTTGACCGCCTGCAAATATTTTATCATGGCCGGATGAGTGGCCTCGTACGTTCCATTAACCTGGAGTACGACCAGTTATGAATCCGAGCAGGCGTCAATTTTCTTTGCCCCTGCTTCCTTACAGTACCGAATGCCAGCAAGCAGGGCTTCATACTCGGCCTCATTGTTAGAGACCTGGAACTTGAACCGTAGTGCATACTCGTATTTGTCTCCTTCAGGAGACTGACAGATAATTCCTGCACCACAGCCGTTCGCAGTGGAGCTCCCGTCCACATACACTTTCCAAACCTGACTAGTATCATCCGGAGCAACCGGCCTTGTCATTTCCACAATAAAGTCGGCGAATGCTTGCCCCTTTATTGCTTTCCTTTGTTCGTAAGTGATTTCCAATCCTTGAATTTCAATCGCCCATTTGAGCATTCATCCAGAAGACTCCAAGGTGGTGAGTGGCCGCTTAATCGGTTGGTCAGTGTAGACTTCTACCGCATGCGCCAGGAAGTAGGGTTTTAGCTTTTTGATGGCCATGTAAAGGGCAAGGCCGAATTTCTTAACCATGGGGTACCGAAGCTCCGCGTTTCTCAGAACATGGCTAATGAAATACACCGGGAGCTGGAGACGGCTAAGTACATGAAGAGCTTCTCTTTGGGCAAAGGGCGGACAAGCCTCGGCAAAGAGTGCAGATGAGTTTTCAGCTTTTGAAAGGCCGCCTCTGCATCATCCCCCCATTCAAATTTTGCCTTCTTTTTTATTGCCTGGAAAAAGTAGAGGCACTTGTCGCCTGACCGACTGAGGAATCTCCCCAAGGCTGCCAGACAACCTGTTAGTTTTTGCACTTCCTTCACAGTACGGGGCGACTGCATGTCGATTACCGCCTGTATTTTCTCAGGGTTTGCCTCTATTCCCCTTTGTTCAATCAAAAATCCGAGAAACTTCCCAGACTCAACACCAAAGACACACTTTTTTGGGTTAAGCATGACCTTGTGCCGCCTGAGTGTGGCGAATGTTTCTCGGAGATCAGCAAGATGATCCGCCTGTTGTTTGGACTTGACTATCATGTCATCAATGTACGCCTCTACATTCCTTCCGATTTGATTAATGAAGACCGTATTAATCATTCGTTGGAAAGTAGCAGGCGCTTTCTTCAAACCAAACGGCATCACCGTACAACAGAACAACCCCTGATCAGTGACGAATGCCGTCTTTTCTTGATCTTTTTTCCACAGGGGGTTCTGATGGAAACCTGAATAGGCGTCCATAAAACTCATCAAGGCATGTCCGGCTGTTGAGTCGACCAGACTGTCGATCTTAGGCAATGGATAGCTATCCATTGGACATGCCTTGTTGAGGTTTGTGTAGTCAACACACATCCGCCAAGTTTCATTCGGCTTTTTTACTAACACAACGTTAGCTACCCACTCAGGGAAATTGCACGGCCGAATGAACTTGGCATCGAACAGCTTTTTTACTTCGGCAGCTGCCGCCTGACTTCTTTCTTTGCCGTGGTTTCTTTTCTTTTGCAGGATGGGCTTCTTTTTAGGATCCACGGCGAGTTTGTGGACAGCGAGATCCGGGCTGATGCCTGGCATCTCCTCCACTTCAAAGGCAAAGATGTCTTTGAATTCACTGAGTAGCTAGTGAAGGCTTTCACCCAGCTTTGCAAATGCAACCGTCCCCACCTTAACAGTCCATTCTGGACGGCTGTCGTTCAGAGGGATATCAATGTGCTCACCAGCAGGCTGGGGACGGAGATCATCCGACCGTTCCCCGGTCAGTGATTGCTATTGTTTTTCTTTTTTGACCACCACCAGCTGATTAGTCTTTCTTTTCTTTCCGGCTGGTGGGGCCGTTTGTTCTTCCTCGACATCGTCGAGGTCGATTGTTTGCTTGCCCCGACCGGATGCTACGGCCGCGAGCTTGACGTCCGAGAGGTAACACTCTCGAGCCGTCTTTTGGTCCCCATTAAGGGAGCCGAATGTGCCATCATCCTTCTCATACTTGAGTAGCATGAGAGCAGGGATGATGACGACCTTACACTCGTTAAGAGTGGGAAGGCCAAAGATGAGGTTGTAAGCCGTGAGCTCTTCAACCACTAGGAAACGGATGGTCATGTGCCGACTGTCTCCCCTGCTTCCGAGGCGGACAGGTAGGTCAATTCGTCCGACTGGGTGCACAAGTCCTCCCCCAAACCCAACAAGGGTGTGGGAGACCTCCATCATGCTATCCGGTTTGTACTTGAGATTGGATAAGCATTTGAGGCTGATGAGGTCAGAGGAGCTTCCCGTGTCAATCAGAATTCGGCAAACCAATTGGTTGGCGACTTTGCACTCAATGACAACAGGGTCATCATGCGGCCGACGGACTTTGCCTCTGTCCTGCTCGGTGATGACAACTTTAGGGAAGGTGGATGTGCCTGCCGCATCCCCTTCCTCAACAGAGTTGACCATCTTTCTCAGATGGTCCTTGTTGCCCCGAATGGTCGGGCCACCACCGGCAAATCCGCCTGCTATGGTGTATACCGGATCTTCATCAGTTTCGGCACTCACAGCAGGCTGGGGAGTCTTCTTCTTGGACTGCCCCGGATTTGCCTTTGAAGTCACTTTGGACTTCACATAGGACTTCAGCTGTCCTTTTTCGGTCAGACGGTCGAGCTCCCGCTTGAGACTAAAGCAGTCGTTCGTGTCATGGCCAACATCCTCATGGAAATGGCAATGCTTGTTTTTGTTCCGATTTTCAGCGGAACCTTTCATAGAAGTCGACTTTTCAAGAGTCAGCTGATCCTTAATTTCCAAGAGGATGGAGCAGCAGTCCTTGTGAAATTCGTACCTTAGGACGTACGGTTTCCACTCCTTTTTCTTCTTCTGGGCCGGTTGATCAGAGTTATCAATGGCCCAGACTTGCTTTTTCTTTTTGCTCTCTTCTGGCTTAGAAGCCGGCTGAGCAGACCGACTCTCTTTCTGTCGGTCGGACTTCTTATGGTCCGAATGCTTATTGGAGGAGCAGAGTTCGGTCGCTTGTATATAGGCTTCCGCCTCTCCCAAGGCTCCTTGCAGAGTAAAGATTTGTTTGCGGATGAGTTCGTACTTAAAAGTAGACCCGTCCTTCAGACCCTTAAAGAAGTATGTGAAAGCGACCTCATCAGACAGCCCATGAATCTGGATTCAGACCAGATTGAACCGCCTGACGTAGGAACGCAAGCCTTCTCTATCTCCCTGCTGTACATTGCCCAAGTCAAGACTTGTCTTTTTGGCAGGGATGTTCATAGAGAAGTTTGAAGCAAACAAGAACGCAAGCGTCTTGAAGCTATTTATGCAACCAGCCGGCAGATTGCCAAACCACTGCTGGGCTATGCCCTTCAGGGTGGCTGGAAAGCAACGACACCATGCGACATCATCCAACCCCTGTAAATAAATGAGGTGGGTGTATGCTAGCAGGTGGTCTTCTGGGTTGGAGGTCCCGTCATAGGCTCCCACCAGAACATCCTCCGCCTCCACCCATTTGGTGAAGTAATCCACAACAACTAGAATGTAGCATTTTCCGCCTGGTGCAGGCGTGTAAGGACCTAAAATGTCAATGCCCCATTTAGCAAACGGGACTGGGCTATGGATTGCCGTCAGATAAGTTGGCAGGGGGTGAATAAGTTTGCTTAACTTATGACATTTGGCACATTTCTTCACCAGCTCTTTGGCGTCTGCCTCAAGGGTAGGCCAAAAATAATGCCGCCTAGCTCTAACGGCTAGGGATCTGCCGCCTATATGGGAGGCGCAGTATCCTGCATGCAAATCTTCAAGAACTTCCTTCCCCTTTTTTGGGATAACACACTTCAGAAGAGGCTTCAAAAATCCCGCCTTGAAGAGTTCTTCGTGTCTCATCTCGAAGTTTGCCGCTCGCTTCTTCATGACGGCTGCCTCCTGTGGCGAATCAGGGAGCGTGCGGTCTGTTACGAAAGCCCGGATGCCATCCATCCAGGTAGAGCTTCGGTCCAGAATTCCAATGGGCTCTTCATATATGCTTCTTTTTTCAAGAACTTCCTAGAAGACTGACCGAGGCGTATCACAACAGGCGGAGGATGCCAATTTCGACAAGGCATCCGCCTTGTTGTTGCCGGACCTGGGCACTTGGCTCAAGGTGAACCCTTCAAGTGTCCCTGCCTTATCTTTGACCGCTTGAAGAAATTTGATCATTGACGGATGGGTAACTTCATATGTACCTTTGTACTGGCTAACGACCAATAAAGAATCAGAGTATGCGTCAATTTTTGTTGCCCCTACGGCCTTACACATGCGGATTCCGGCTAGTAGGGCTTCGTACACCGCCTCATTGTTTGAGGCCTGAAACATGAACCGTAGTGCATACTCATATTTGTCTCCTTCCGGAGATTCATAGCTACGCCTGCACCACAACCGTTCTTTGTAGAGCTCCCGTTTACATATGACAAGGAAATAATCGCGTCGTCAAACGACTACACCTAGATCAAATACAATTTATACAACCTAAACAAACCTAATACGAGTATAAGGCAAGCATAGGGGTCGAACCACAGAGAACGGTTAAACACCACCAAATGTTATCAACAATTAAGCTAGTCCGGAATAAGGGAAGGTAAACTAAAGGTCTAAACAAACTAAAACTAGAGATAAAACATTAAGGGAAATGGTTTAGGTATAGCATTCACTTGAACATAAACAAAAGCATAGAAGTTGAATTAATTATGAACTAAACATGCTCAAATATCGAAATAAAAGATCCAATCTAGCCGCCTTCCAGGGTCAATTGGCTTCTCCTAACATAGCCTCTATGTTTCCACATTAGAACCATATACTAGGAGGTACTATTAAATAACAATCGATACTAATGAACCTTAACTAAGTCAACTTCCGTTCCTTGTTAGCAAAGTTTCACCTTTAATCAACTAACAACATGCATTTTGCAAGTAGATTAAAGAATATCAAGCATATAAAGACTTTAATCACAAATAAATCAACTCTAAACCTAGAACATGCTCAAGATCCAACTACACCACAACCATCCCCTCAATGGGGAAAATTACTCACTAATCATGATAATAACAAGATTAATCAACAAATAATCAAGAATTAACATGATCAACAAGCAATGAAGGGAAATCAAAATAAGCAAATAAAACTAAATACAAAAATAAAGAAAGAGAGTAAGAGATTGCTCATTAATAGAAGATGAAGATTTGCAAAGATTCAATCAAGCTCCTTCTTCAATATCCAAGTTCATCAATGGAAAAACCCTTACTTTCTCTCTCTAAACTACTCTAATCTAATCTAAAACTAGAGAGAGAAGCTCTCCTAAAACTAAATTAGAGAATGGAATAATGGACAATAATTGTTGTCTAATTACCCTAGAAAATGGGTATAAATACTAAGCTAAGAAAATAAAAGAAAAGAGAAATAAAAATAGAAAATAAAATAAAAAAAATAAACAAAAGAAAAAGGAAAGGAAAATAGAAAAGGAAAAGGAAAAAGGAAAATAAAAAAATAAAACTAAAAGAAAAAGAAAAATAATAAAAACCCAAAATCCCCCAAAACATCAGACCCCAAAACCCCATTCTTCGATCTTCTTGGCTGCTCTGAATTCTCATCTTCACCATTCAAGCATGAACCTTCAAATCATCACCATCGATCGCCTTCAATCGTGGCCCTTGGATTAGTCGAAGCAATCATGACCGTTGAGGCTCATTAATCCGTACAATTAAGCTCGATATTGATGGAGCGGTCGCTCATACCCATTGGAGCGTCCGCTCTGAGCTTCTGCCTCAAATTGGTAAAATTGAGTGAAATGGAGCGGCCGCTTCGGTTGAGTGAGCGTCCGCTCTAAAGGGTATCAAAAATGGAGCTGAATTGGAGTTGCGACTGGGCTGCGGGCTGCTCTGTTGCGGTGGTTGTTGATGGTAGTTCAGTGGTGGTGATTGGAGGTGGTGGCTGCTGTAATTGGTGCAAGGTGAAGCATGGGTTAATTGTGGGAATGCGTGGCTGGAAATTAGTGTGATCGGAGGTGGTTTAGTGGTGATTGTTGGCGGTTTTGGCGGTGGCTGTGGTGTTGGTTACGCTGCTAGGCGCGGCTGCAGGGGTTGGCGATGTGGGTTGTGTTCGTTGTTGTTGCTGCTGGTGTTGTTGGTGGTTTGATGAGTGGAGTCGTGCTTGCTGTTGTTGGTGTTGTGTGGTGTTGCGGGGTGAAGCAAGGGAGCAGGGGAGATGAGTGTGTGAGGTGTTGTTGAGGTTGGAGCAGCAGGGGAGGAGAGTTGTGGAGCAGGGGTTGCTGTGGGCTTGTGGTGGAGGATAAGGTAGGGTGTGGTGACGGATAAGGGGCAGCATGCTTGTGAAACGGGCATTTGGCGTTTGACTCAAATTGGACCCCAAACTCACTTGACATGAATCCCGAACCCCTACACACAAAACCGAAGGAAGGAATTAGGATAAATAAAGAAAAATTAAATAAATAAAATGGAAATAAAATAAAATGAAAATAAATAAACGACGAAAATAAAAATAAAACCAAGACAAATAAAATAAAATAAATAAAATAGGAATAAATAAAATAAAATAGGAAAATAAGAGGCACAAAACTAAACTAAAAATAATTAAAACTACGCAAGCAAATAGAATAAAATAAAATACGAAAATAAACTAAAACTAAATAAAATAAAGAAAATAAACTTAAACACTCCAAAATTACCAAAATAAACTAGAAACTTTATTAAAGAGAAAACAAGAGAATAAAAGGAAAATAAGAGAAAATAAACACGGAAAAGACTCTAAAACTACTCCTTAGGAGTGACATAAATATCACTTATCAAATTCCCCCAAGCTAAACCTTTGCTCGTCCTCGAGCAAAGCTAAGGCAAAAGAGAACAAGATGGAATTATTGAAAGCAACAAAGAGAAAGAATGTACACTAACTCACTGTCGTAGGAATCACGGTTGTTTTTAGCTACAACAAGCCCTTAAAACCCCAAAGTCGCCTATGAGGACGAGTGAGGTCTCGTGAGGGTTTCCTAAGAGCTTACCCCACAACTCTTGACAAAAACCAAGGCAAGGCAACAAAACCAAAGGTAAAGAAAAAGAAACACGAAAAGAAAAAGCAAAACACAAGCTCATATATGGACAAGAGATAAGGACAAGTACTAATGAATGCAAACCTTTCTAAATGGACAAATGTATGCACGTTCCAAGATGTCAATGGTTGATTGAAACATAACACATGCTAAGCATAGAGAACTACTTAGGACTCAATCCACCCTAGCCCCAACCAATCGGGCCACGTTCTCTCCACTAGCTTCAAATCAACCCTTAAGCTAGCTTCTCAAGATTCCACGAAGGAACCGGAAAAAGATAAAGAAATGAAAGACTTTGAGAAGGTAATCCCGACGTCTCAACTATGCATACTCTTTCCATAGGTTTGAAGTCTATCTCCCTCCACCGTTCTTTTGACCTAACCCACTAGAGTCTAAGGGTCTTTTATTGGTTGTAACGTAAGGCTAAGGGTTAAGGCGAGGTAAAAATTTAAAATTTGGTGATATTTCCTAAGTGAAGAAAAAAGTGCGGCCGACACTCAAAAACACTCAAGAATTCACTAAATATCAAACAAAAATACCAATAATGCCATTCCCCAAAGCTTATTCAACACAAACACAAAATTCCCCCCAAGCTTGAACAAAGCATTGTCCTCAATGCTTAAACTAAGGAAGAAAATGAAACCATCTAAAATATTTTTGTTGTTTTTGTTTTGTTCAATTTTTTTTTTTTTCTTTTTTTTCAACTTTATTCATTGTCCTTGCCTTTTAAACTTTGGACGGCTTTTTCTTGAAACTTCACTTGACTTTCATAAATTTGCATATTTCTTTACAAGCTCAACTCTAACCAAATCTCAAAGTGCTTCTTGTTTATGATCAACAACTCAAAACTTCAAACCTCACATGCCAATGCTTCACTAACTAAAAAGTTGGTAAACGTAGGCCATTAGGTTTGTAATGTGGTTTAAACAAGAGCGGGAAACATAAGGCTCAAATTGGTTAGCAAGTAGGTTTATGCAAAATAGAAAATCAAATTTGTAACAAAATAAAAAGAAGATAAAGAAAAATGAGAAAGAAGTGCCCTTTTCCTCCCCTAGAGTGCTTCGGTCACGATATTGGGAGTTATAAGTCAAAACAAGGATCAAGACATGCATAGCTAAGGATCCAAATGTGCCACACAACAAAGTGATGAAGGCTAGAACAATGTTACCTCACACGGGATTATAACTAAGCAAATACCAACCAAGGGTGCCAAATCCACTATAGAGAGCAACACCATCTTACCACATACCCGTGAACTAAGGCTTCATGGCGCCCTAAAAGTTCTTAACCCGGCTACCTTAGCATGTAATATCCTAGAGTCAACCAATGACACTCTCAAACCGTGCACACATTAACCACTTAGGAAGAAAGGCATTCAAGAGTAAACAAATCCAAAAGATATAATGTCCAAAATAAGAACAAACAAAACACAATTTGCTAAACTTGCCTTGAAGTAAACAAAAATATATTTGGATTTTCCAAAAGCAAGAAAAACATGGAAATGCATATACTCAAGTGCATGACATAAATGAATCAACATCCCACCAAACATGATAGAATACCCTCCCCCAAGCTTGAATGAAACCAAGCTCTCAATTCATAAACAATGAAACCAAGGAGGGGAAAACAAGGACAAATTAATCCAACATTACCAACACATGATCTTCAAGTCACAATAAGTAAGAGAGAGAGGGAAAAGAAGGATATTACCGGATATGGGATAAATGCAAAATCACACAAAAAACCCGAAATAACCTCATATGAGCCACAATCTCTACAAATAAGGCTTGAATTCCACATGATAGGTAAGTTGAGGCACATTTCCTTGATTCTTGATCATCACCAATGCGCAAGAGTATATCAAGTTGTGTACCTAGCAAGGAACACAAACACGTCCATGAGAGAAAATCTAATCTAAAAACAAAAGAAAATGAAAGCAATAAAACACGGGTTACTTCCCGCAAAGGCTTGTTTAACGTCCAAGCGAGACCGCTCTAGGAAATAATAATTCAACGCACGCAAGAGCTTGTCAAATGCACTACTACACATTTCATGAGGGTGTAAATAGGCAAATGACGGGATAAGAACGTGCAACAAAATTATTGCACGTAAGTGAAGAGGGAGATGCCAAAAGAAAGAAGAAGAAGGATCGAAAGGAAACTCAAGAAAGTAAGAAGTAGAAGAAGGAAAAGAAGAATGGAAAGAAAAGGTAAAAGGCAAATCCTCATCACAAAATTTTTGGTTGGCAAAATTCCTCTTATCCTCAACAATGATGGAAGGAGGGACATGAAAATCATCCGTAGAGGGCGGCTCCCCAATAAGCTCTTTGAGATAGGAAGGGAGAGAAATAGGGTAAGGAAGGATGTGGTCAAACTTTAGAGAAAAAGGGGTATGAGAAACGGGAAAAGGGGTAGCTACTCCCTCACCACAAGACCTCACATCGCCAATGAGGGCATGAAAATCAATCATAGAGTCCTCAAATGAAGGGCACTCACGATCTACACCTCCCTCAAGCTCAAAAACTCCAAGGAAATCAACCTTATCATCCTTTTCACCACAATAGACAACTTTTCCTTCAACTATCTCAAAACCCAAGGTCCCAAAATCATGCATGAATGGAGGTAGATTCATCTCAAACTCATCTAAGTCCAAAGAGGCGTTCTCGATGAAATCATCCAATAATCTATAAGTCCTCATATGACTCTCGAAAAATATGTGGGACATTACCTCAAAAGAGTCTATATACTCGTAGATTAAAGGGTCACAAACATACACTTGAGACTCATCAAGATGGGAAAGAGAATTAGGATTTTCAAAATCAACACTCTCTTCATTCTCTACTCCTTCACCATCACTCGAATGCTCTCTAATGGGATCCTCACTCATATGGGGAAAAGAAGAAGAAGGAAGGGCATTTTCTTGAGAGTTGGCTAATTGGAGAATTTGGCTCTCAAGCATCTTCATTCTAGCTTCCATCTCCCTATTCTCAACTTCCCTCTCCCTATTCTCAACTTCCCTCATCTCGTTATACCTCTCCATCATCTCCATTATCTTCATTATCTTCTCTTCCTTCAAATTTTCCATAGAATTACCCTCATAAAAGGATTCATTAGGAGCATAAGGGAAATCATTTGGAGCCATGTAAGAACAAGAAGATGAGGAGGGAGGATCATTCACATTATAAACATGAGCATCATCATATTGGGGAAAGGGGGCATAATCAAGCAAATGAGATTCATTATCAACAATAGGAGAAAAAGAGTTGAAATCACTTGTACTAGGTTCACATATAGGATCACATGACAAATTATGGGGATTCATGCCACCAATAAAACTATTATCACATTGAGAATCAAAATTAGCAACATTACATGCCCTATTGCGCACATCCTTAGAGAACCGTACAAAAAAGCTCCAAGCATTATGAACCGTTAATGCTTGAAATTCACCATTAAACCTACTTTCAACTTCATATCTCGTTTGTTCATTCATGCCACAATAACAAATCTCACAAGCTTCACAAGGATTACAACCATTATAGTTCAAAAACTCTACAAGTCTATGGAAATAGACATAAAAAGGCTCACCATCATATTGAGGAAAAGAAAAACGTGCCATTTTTCATCAACAAAAACAAAACAAAGAGAACAAAAAATAAATCAAAGGAAAATATATACAATGGACTAGTCTCAATAAGATAACACAACGGTAATGGAAGCCGTTCCCCGGCAACGGCGCCAATTTGACAAGGAAATAATCGCGTCGTCAAACGACTACACCTAGATCAAATACAATTTATACAACCTAAACAAACCTAATACGAGTATAAGGCAAGCATAGGGGTCGAACCACAGAGAACGGTTAAACACCACCAAATGTTATCAACAATTAAGCTAGTCCGGAATAAGGGAAGGTAAACTAAAGGTCTAAACAAACTAAAACTAGAGATAAAACATTAAGGGAAATGGTTTAGGTATAGCATTCACTTGAACATAAACAAAAGCATAGAAGTTGAATTAATTATGAACTAAACATGCTCAAATATCGAAATAAAAGATCCAATCTAGCCGCCTTCCGGGGTCAATTGGCTTCTCCTAACATAGCCTCTATGTTTCCACATTAGAACCATATACTAGGAGGTACTATTAAATAACAATCGATACTAATGAACCTTAACTAAGTCAACTTCCGTTCCTTGTTAGCAAAGTTTCACCTTTAATCAACTAACAACATGCATTTTGCAAGTAGATTAAAGAATATCAAGCATATAAAGACTTTAATCACAAATAAATCAACTCTAAACCTAGAACATGCTCAAGATCCAACTACACCACAACCATCCCCTCAATGGGGAAAATTACTCACTAATCATGATAATAACAAGATTAATCAACAAATAATCAAGAATTAACATGATCAACAAGCAATGAAGGGAAATCAAAATAAGCAAATAAAACTAAATACAAAAATAAAGAAAGAGAGTAAGAGATTGCTCATTAATAGAAGATGAAGATTTGCAAAGATTCAATCAAGCTCCTTCTTCAATATCCAAGTTCATCAATGGAAAAACCCTTACTTTCTCTCTCTAAACTACTCTAATCTAATCTAAAACTAGAGAGAGAAGCTCTCCTAAAACTAAATTAGAGAATGGAATAATGGACAATAATTGTTGTCTAATTACCCTAGAAAATGGGTATAAATACTAAGCTAAGAAAATAAAAGAAAAGAGAAATAAAAATAGAAAATAAAATAAAAAAAATAAACAAAAGAAAAAGGAAAGGAAAATAGAAAAGGAAAAGGAAAAAGGAAAATAAAAAAATAAAACTAAAAGAAAAAGAAAAATAATAAAAACCCAAAATCCCCCAAAACATCAGACCCCAAAACCCCATTCTTCGATCTTCTTGGCTGCTCTGAATTCTCATCTTCACCATTCAAGCATGAACCTTCAAATCATCACCATCGATCGCCTTCAATCGTGGCCCTTGGATTAGTCGAAGCAATCATGACCGTTGAGGCTCATTAATCCGTACAATTAAGCTCGATATTGATGGAGCGGTCGCTCATACCCATTGGAGCGTCCGCTCTGAGCTTCTGCCTCAAATTGGTAAAATTGAGTGAAATGGAGCGGCCGCTTCGGTTGAGTGAGCGTCCGCTCTAAAGGGTATCAAAAATGGAGCTGAATTGGAGTTGCGACTGGGCTGCGGGCTGCTCTGTTGCGGTGGTTGTTGATGGTAGTTCAGTGGTGGTGATTGGAGGTGGTGGCTGCTGTAATTGGTGCAAGGTGAAGCATGGGTTAATTTGTGGGAATGCGTGGCTGGAAATTAGTGTGATCGGAGGTGGTTTAGTGGTGATTGTTGGCGGTTTTGGCGGTGGCTGTGGTGTTGGTTACGCTGCTAGGCGCGGCTGCAGGGGTTGGCGATGTGGGTTGTGTTCGTTGTTGTTGCTGCTGGTGTTGTTGGTGGTTTGATGAGTGGAGTCGTGCTTGCTGTTGTTGGTGTTGTGTGGTGTTGCGGGGTGAAGCAAGGGAGCAGGGGAGATGAGTGTGTGAGGTGTTGTTGAGGTTGGAGCAGCAGGGGAGGAGAGTTGTGGAGCAGGGGTTGCTGTGGGCTTGTGGTGGAGGATAAGGTAGGGTGTGGTGACGGATAAGGGGCAGCATGCTTGTGAAACGGGCATTTGGCGTTTGACTCAAATTGGACCCCAAACTCACTTGACATGAATCCCGAACCCCTACACACAAAACCGAAGGAAGGAATTAGGATAAATAAAGAAAAATTAAATAAATAAAATGGAAATAAAATAAAATGAAAATAAATAAACGACGAAAATAAAAATAAAACCAAGACAAATAAAATAAAATAAATAAAATAGGAATAAATAAAATAAAATAGGAAAATAAGAGGCACAAAACTAAACTAAAAATAATTAAAACTACGCAAGCAAATAGAATAAAATAAAATACGAAAATAAACTAAAACTAAATAAAATAAAGAAAATAAACTTAAACACTCCAAAATTACCAAAATAAACTAGAAACTTTATTAAAGAGAAAACAAGAGAATAAAAGGAAAATAAGAGAAAATAAACACGGAAAAGACTCTAAAACTACTCCTTAGGAGTGACATAAATATCACTTATCAACATACACATTCCAAACCTGGTCAAGATTATCCGGAGCCACCAGACTGGTCATTTCAACAATGAAGTCGGTAAACTCATGACCCTTCACTACCTTTCTCGATTCATAAGTGATTTCAAGACTTTGCATTTTAATAGCCCATTTTAGCAATCTTTCGGATGACTCTAAGGTGGACATTGGCCGCTTGAGTGGATGGTCGGTGTAGATCACCACCGGATGTGCCAAAAAATAAGGCTTCAGCTTTTTGAATGCCATATATGTTTCGGGGGTTTTTGTCCCTTGGGAGAGTTACAACACTGAGACTGGATTCAGCAAAGGACGCCTGTACCTGCAAAGCAAACGGACCGCCGGATGGTCGGTGGTCCGCCTCCGAAGATTAAGTTAGTAAGTGTTCGGTAATAAAACGTGCGGAAGTAAAGTTTATCTGCTCGGATTCCAAGCTCAGGTAAAGTGCTGTGTGTTCCTTGAAAACGACAGCTCTATGATAAGTGACGTGTTGTCTCGTATTGCGTGTATATTCTCTCCTTTTTCGTCATAAATGTAAGAATGTCCCTATTTATAGGGTCCTTTTGAAAAGTGTGTCCCTCCTAGGATCTGGTGACCTAGGAATTAGGTCACGCCGTTTTGCGGCGCCTCGAGATTTGGGCCTTTGAAGGCCGCCATCCCAGGGGCAATGCCTGAGTGACACATGTCACTGAGCCCAAAAGGCCTTTGGGCATCTTTTGGGTGACACGTGTCGCCATCTGAATAGTCCATGCTGGAACATCAGTCTGCGTAGGACAGAAGAGTGTCCGCCTTCCACGTGTCATCATTCCATAGGTCCAAATGGCACCTCTTTGGAGGACACGTGGCGCTTTATGATTAGGCCACCTGGCCGGGTATAAAATACCCAAATCAATATACAGAGCAAGACCAAAATTTTCAACCATTGGATATCGAAGTTCAGCATTTTTGAGTACATGGCTAATGAAATAGATAGGGAGCTGGACGCCGTCTCGTTCATGGCCAGCCTTGTTTTTGTTGATCATCTCCTTAATTTCACCCTTGAAGGAGTTCATGAATGTCATGAGCTCGTCCCGGGTGACCGGAGCTGATCCTCTGGCCTACTGGGTTTCCCCTTATGGCCTCATAGTGGGCCTGATTCAACCCGCCTAGTCTGCATCACGTTCCAGCTAATCTCTAGAACGGGTGTATTTGGATATGAAGGAGCCATCTTTCGCAACATATGTCTCCACATCATCATCATCATCATCTTGGTCAGTAAAGACGTCCGGCTGATGTACCGGTTGAAGAATGCTTGAACTACCCGGTTGATGAACCGGTTGAGAAATGCTTGTATTACGCGGCCGGGTAATAGGTTGAGGGTTGTTTGGATCAGGAGGTGGTACAGAATCTTGAACCATCTTTAAGGTACTCTCCCCACAGACGGCGCCAAATGTTTTGGGAATTTTTGTCCCTCGAGAGAGTTACGCCACAAACACTACTAGAAAATGGCCAGTTTCCGACCAAATTATGCCGACGGACCTGATTTTCCGTCGCAAAACCTGTCATCAACGACGGAACCAAGGTTGTCGTTAAATTCCGTCGAAAAATAGCCTCTCCAACGGAAATTTTTTCGCAAATTTTCCGATGGAATTAATTTCTATCGGAAAATTTAATTTCTGACGGAATTCCGTCGGAAATTAAATTTTCCGACCGAAATTAATTCCGTCGGAAAATTAGGAAGACAAAGTCAGGGTTTTCAATTTTGAATCCATTTGCTACGAAAGGCAAAAAAGGGGAAGAGAGAGTAAGAAAGAAAGGGAGAAGCACTCGTCGCCGCCGTCGAAGAGAAAACCTTGCCTAGCCCTTGGCCGCAGCCGGAGATCCGCCACCGGAGGTAATCTTTGACCCGCCCTTCCGTTGGTCGGCCGCCGGTAAGTGTAGGTTTGGTTTTGATTTTTTACAAAAAAAATTATAACAAAACCCTCCATTCACCACCGTATGTTGTGAACAGCCACCACTGCGCCGGTCAGATGTCCCGTGTCGCCCAACCACGCAGTTCTCCGCCGCTGGTAAGTGTTGTTTTGTGTTTAATTTTTTTTATTTTTTATTTTTAAAAATTTTAGTTAAAAAATGAAACCTTTGCTTTGTACAGCCACCACCGCCGGCGGTATCCAGTCGGCGCCTTTATAATAAGCCACCACCGCCGGTATCTTTTGATTTTTATTTTTTTTTTAAATTTCTTGTTATTTATTTATAATTTTAAAAATTTCTGGTTTTTTTTTAAAACCCTAACCACCACCACCCTTTTTGGACGGGTTCCTCCTCCAATATTGTCCTCGCTTCGACCAGAACCACCACCATCTTCACCACCCGCCGTTCTACAGCCGGTAATTATACATTTATTATATATATATTTTTTTAAAAAAAATGATTGTACCTTTAATATATATATATATATATATAAATTTTCGAATAAAAATTGACATATTAATATTTACTATTTGTAGGATTTGAACATTTACTTGCTTTGAATCTCAATAAATAGTGCAGATCTTGAGGTTAGTGACATTATAATTTTAAAAATTCTTAGTTTACTTTATTTCGTGATAATTTTAAGTTACTTTAGTTTGGTTTATTTTATTATAATAATGGTTGATATGTTAGTTTAATTTGGTTTATCATAATAATGTAAGACATGACATGTGAAATTGCTTTGATTTAGTATAATAATGTATGACATGATATGTTAGTTTAGGTTGATATTTTATTATAATAATGTACGGGATTATATGTTAGTTTATATTGGTTTAGTTTAGTATAATGATGTATGTTATCTTAGTTTAATTTGTGATAATTTTATAATGTATATTAGTTTTGTTTTATTTAATGTAATGTTCACTAGTTTTGTTTAGTTAATGTAATGATTAATAATTTTTTGTTTCAATTTAATTATGAATATTAATTGTTTATATATGATTATTTATATTAATTTAATTATGATTATGATATATTTGGTTTACTTATAATTATTAATTTAATTTAATTAATTGTGTTCTTTACTTTATAATGGTTGTGTTATTTGCTTGGCATATTTTAAAATGAGCGTGTTAAAATGATGGATGTATTATAATGAATGTGTTATAACAATGGATGTGTTTTTGGCTTTATATACTTTTGAATGAATCATTTGCATAATCATTTGCCTAGATACCCGTTCAAGTCATACTCATTAGGAGTATGTCTTGAATAGTCCCCGGTTGGGACTGTCCTTAGACGTTTATTCTCACTTAGGTGGTGAATGTATGCCTTGTTATTGATTCTAGGGATTATCCTGCTTTGTCATTTCTCTACAATGTTCTCTGGGTACATATGACGGGTTATCTAATACCCTTGATCGTGTACTTGGAGAACTTAAGGGAAATGCTGTCGGATTTTCCATAGAATTGAAAACCTGGCATACATTCGCTAGTGAGATTAAATGTCCAAGGATGGGTTAGGTTGGAGTGATAAGGACCTTTGGACATCATTTACAATCTTATTTGCATATTCATAACATTTTTATGGATAATGAATATTCAATACGCATTGTGACTAATGTAATTATACATATTCGTGAGTTGTGTAGAAGTTGTAATCATGAAACGAACAGAACGTAGCTAGATGTATGAAAGGAAGGTTGGACATTCTATTAATCCGGATTTTGTGAAAGGGGTAGATGAATTCCTTAAATACGTGGAAGATCATCCCGAGAGCAGCAACCCGAATGAAGTTAGGTGTCCATGTTTTAAATGTAAGAACAAGCGGCTATGGGATGCGGAAACGATTAAAATTCATTTGTACCGCAAGGGTTTTGTGCCTAATTACTATGAGTGGATGTGTCATGGGGAAGGGTTTCCGGGAGTTCCTGAAGGGCCGTCAAATGAATACCGTGAAATGGTTTTCGATGCTTTTGGTCATAATGAAGATCAAGGGCATTCTGAAGAGGCAGAGTAGGAGCCTAATGCACAAGCTAAGCATTTCTTGGATTTGTTAAAAGCTTCCGAACAACCATTATACGAAGGGAGTTCGTTTTCTGTCTTAGAGATGGCTGCCCGAATTACAAGTCTTAAGTGCGAGTATAATTTGCCCCATAGATGTGTTGATGGGTTTGCTTCTTTGGTCAATGAGGTTATTCCTAACAACAACCATATGGCCGATACATTCTATGAGGTGAAGAAGATTGTAAAGGGGTTGGAGTTGCCTCATGAAAAGATTCATGCATGCTCGAAAGGATGTATGTTATTTTGGAAGGATGATGTTCAGCTATCTACATGTCGGGTGTGTGGTAGCGACCGATACAAGAAGACTTCCAAAGTTAGCTTAGTGCCTTTGAATGTTTTAATTTACTTTCCGATCACACCGAGATTGCAAAGGCTCTATGCAACCAAGAACATTTCGGAGGAAATGACATGGCATTCGAAAAATCCTCGAGTTCAAGGCACAATGGCGCACCCTAGTGACATTGAAGCTTGAAAACACCTCGACAATTGCTTCCCAGAATTTTCCAATGAGCCTCGTAATGTTCGACTTGACTTGTGTACAGATGGTTTTGCTCCTCATGGTAAGTTTGGGGGACAATATTCTTGTTGGCCTGTCATATTGACCCCTTATAACTTGCCTCCCTCAATGTGTATGAAAAGACAATTCATGTTTCTTTCATTGCTCGTTCCTGGTCCTAAGAACCCTACGGGAAATTTGGATGTGTATATGCAACCGTTGGTAGAAGAGTTGAAGCATTTATGGGAAGTTGGCGCAAATACTTATGACATTTCAAGGAAACAAAATTTTAATCTTCGAGCAGCCATCCTGTGGACCATTAGTGACTTCCCAGCTTACGGTATGTTGTCTGGTTGGACCACAGTGGGTAAGAAGGCTTGTCCTTATTGTATGGATAAAAGCAAAGAATTTTGGCTTGAACATGGTGGAAAAGTTTCTTGGTTTGATTGCCATCGCCAATTCCTTCCAACAGAACACCCTTTTCGAAAAAGCAAAACTGCATTTTGTAAAAACAAAGTCGAAAAAGGTTCACCGCCACACATCATGTCAGGTGAGGAATTGTGGGAATGTGTGAGACACCTTCCAAAGGCAACTGATGGACCGGAGGCATTGAAACACCTAAAAAAGCAAAAAAAGGGTGGTTCAAGCAAACCTCGTTGTGGGAACTTCCTTATTGGAAGCATTTGCTCATCCGTCACAACTTGGATGTCATGCACATTGAAAAGAACTTCTTTGATCAGCTAATCCATACCATAATGGATGTGAAAAAGCATACATGTGACACGCCATCGGCTCGAAATGACATTGCAAAATATTGTAAACGGCCACAACTTGATATGCATGAATATGATAGAGGAAAAGAGTTTATGCCAAAAGCCCCATTCGCTCTTGACAAGGCTCAAAGAAAAGTGTTGTGTGAATGGGTTAAACAGTTGCGTTTTCCAGATGGATATGCCTCCAATTTGAGCAGATGCGTAGATTTACAAGCTTCTAAGATTCATGGAATGAAAATCCACGACTGTCACGTGTTCATGGAGAGGTTGTTGCCCACTGCTTTGAGCGAATTGCTCCCTACCCATATTTGGAATGCGGTTACAGAGATCAATCAATTCTTCCGTGATTTGTGTTGTTACACAATCACAGTTAGTGACATGGAGCGATTAGAGAAAAACATAGCTGAAATCCTTTGCAAGCTTGAGAAGGTTTTCCCTCCTGCATTCTTCAACTCTATGGAGCACTTACCTATTCATTTTCCATATGAGGGAAAGTTATGTGGTCCTGTTCAATATAGATGGATGTATCCCTTCGAAAGGTAAATCAAAGTCCCATTAATTTCTTTCATACAAACCCTTCATAGTCATGACCTATTTACGCAATTAATTATACTATTTTAAATGCAGGTTCCTTAATCACTTGAAACGTAAAATTGGGAACAAGGCTCGAGTTGAAGGTTCAATATGCAATGCTTATCTCACCGAAGAGATAGCAAACTTTTGCTCAAATTACTTCCAGGCGTCAGTTGACACAAAAACTCGGGATCTTGGTCGAAATCTGAATGTAGACGTGGAATCCACATTGGACAACGCTGACTTACCGGAGTTGTTCTCGGTGGATAGCGGTCGTGTCTCGTATGAGGTTAAAACTCGGTACTTAGATGAAAAGGAACTCAAGTGTGCTCATTTGTTCGTTTTACGAAACTGCGGCATTCTTGGTGAATACGAAAGGTATACGTGGTCAGGATTGAAATTTATTCATAGTTTTGAAGAATTAAATTGGTTGAATTACTAATTTTATCTCGTGTCATTGACCTAATAGGAAGTTTGAGGACTACGTTCTTAGTACCCGGCATTTTTTTCGTAGAGAGGAAGTCATGGAGAAATGTGACATCGAATTCTCTGATTGGTTTCACCATAAGGTGATAGAATTGTTCTACCTGTTCTTTAAATATGACTTTTAGATATTGCAATTCTCTTTAATTAATTCTTCTATTCTGACGTAAATAGGTGGTTGAAGAGAAACCAAATTCGGATGTCCTCCAAGCTTTGTGCATGCGTCCTTTCAAGCGTGTTCGAACTTGGAGGCGGATTTTTGTTGGTGGATTTAATTTCCATACACATTCCTATGGTAAACACAAGTCTACGATGAATTACGGTGTTTGTGTGTCTAGTGAGGACGGTGGAGAGTACTTTGGCATTCTAGACGATATAATTGAACTTGTCTACACTGGTCCAATAAAAGAGTATAAGACTATACTCTTTAAGTGTAGTTGGATGGATTGTGGTAGGGGTATGAACATACATGAACAGTATAAGCTTGTCGAAGTGAATCATACTAAGAAATACCCCAAGTATGATCCCTTCGTATTATCTTATCAAGTGACCCAAGTGTACTACACATCCTACCCTAGCCTAAAACGGGATCGAGTTCAATGGTGGTCTGTGTTTAAAACACAAGCAAGGTCAGTGGTTGATGCTCAAGTAGACCTTGAGTTTTTGCAGGCACCGTCCCCAGAAGTATATGCAACACTTTGTCCACCGAATGACATTCCTGACTACGACCCAGTTGAGGATGACGACAAAGATGATGATGACGACTTAATAGTCTCAAGTGAATTAGATTATGAATCCAGCGTCGACTCTAGTGACAGTGACGAGGATGATGACATCGATGTGTTTTTAGATGATAGTAGTGATAATACCAGTAGTGATAGTAGCGATGAAAGCCACGAGTAGGAAAATGTGGTGTTTATTGTAAAATAAATAGGATACATTTGCTTGTACTTTAATTTGAATGCAATTGTCGGTTTAATTTGATTGTTATTGTAAAACCAATTATAGAGTTGGTCGTTCTATTTTATTACTTTTACATCTCATTGTACTACTAATTTTTGTAATGTAAATAATATCATAGCATGATACTAATGTTTATTTCAGGTTGCAATGGTGGGAGGGAAAAAAGGAGAAACGTCGAAGAGTACAAAGGGAAAGGAGAAAAGACAAGTTTTGATATATGATGATTACGAGGAAATGGAGGACGCGGAGGAAGTGGAAGATTTGGGTGACGACGAGGATCCTCAAACACAGATGCAGATTGAGCATCATGAGCAACAGCTTCAGGCGCAACAGCTTCAGGGGCAACAAGCCTCACAGTCTTCTCAGAGGGTGGTAATAGACCATGCCACGTGCTGGTATATATTTAGTTGTTATTTCAATCCCTTTGTATCCATATTTTATATCATGACCTATGGATTACTCTAACATGAACTACTTATTTCCTTTTAGATCTTGATGTACGTTAAAACAGGTTTGATGATAAACCCGTGGTAAAGGCCATCTCCGGTACCTTAACAAGCTTCTATCGAAAGCCTTGGAGGAATTACGGAGAGGTTGATGCTAAAACAAAGGAGCATTGGTGGGAACTTGTTTTGTGTATGACATTTTATACTTACAACTATGTATTACTAATTGCGAAGTTTGAGATTTGGTTGTTAACTTTAAATGTTTGTCAATTGCAGAAGCAATGCACATGGGGGACCATGTGAAGAGAACCTTCGAATCAAAGTTCGCATATCGGCTGAAGGACATGTTTTACACAATCACACACAAGATGAAAGGTGAGAAGCCGAGTTGGCTTATCGATGAAGTACACCGGAAGATGATGCACATTGTTGCCAATGATAATACGTGCAAGAAACGGTCCGAACAAAACAAGAAGAACAGAAGAGGCGGATCGATGGACAATGTGGTTGAACTAACCCACTACCAGGGTTCAATTTCATCTGTACAACATGCAACAGAATGGTTAGTTTCTTTATAAGGCAAGTAAATAGGTAATAATTGTGGTTTACATTGAAATGACAAGTTTTATTTGTTTTTGTGCATGTACATTCAAAGGCGGCGAAAAAAAAAAATCAGTTACCTACTGCACATGAGCTTTTCATGAAGACGCACTTCAAGGAGGTCGCTGGGAAAGGAATGATGCCTGCAAATGCCAAATCCAAAAACATAGCGGTAACAACTTTAATATAATTTTGTATGGTATACTTATTATGTTGGCTTAAACTTAGAAATATGCTTCTTTATTGTGATTTAAAGGAATAATATGTTATAAGTATGTAAATATGAAATGGTTTGACAAAGAATGAGTTCAAAAGTTAAGAAATAAAGAAAATAGGCATGTAACAAGCCATAATGGCTTGAAATGGCTTCATTTTGAGGATATAGACTCATAAAATTAGAAATATGCTTCTTTTATGTGATTTAAACCCATAATATGTTATAAGAATGTAAATATGAGATGGTTTGACAAAGAATGAGTTCAAAAGTTAAGAAATAAAGAAAATAGGCATGTAACAAGCCATAATGGCTTGAAATGGCTTCATTTTGAGGATATAGACTCATAAAATTAGAAATATGCTTCTTTTATGTGATTTAAACCCATAATATGTTATAAGAATGTAAATATGAGATGGTTTGACAAAGAATGAGTTCAAAAGTTAAGAAATAAAGAAAATAGACATGTAACAAGCTATAATGGCTTGAAATGGCTTCATTTTGAGGATATATACTCATAAAATTAGAAATATGCTTCTTTATTGTGATTTAAACCCATAATATGTTATAAGTATGTAAATATGAGATAATTTGACACAGAATGAGTTCAAAAGTTAAGAAATAAAAAAAAAGAAAAAAATACACTTTAATAATCCCAACTATGGGCGATTTACCTACAATAATCCCAACTAACGTTTATTCTACAATAATCCCAACTATTGGGTCAGTTTTCCTCCAGCAGTCCCAAACCGGTCAACAAAAGTCAACAACCTATTATTGTAAGTTGTTTGACACGTGTCAGCGTGTGATTGGTTTCCAAAAAAAAAAAAAAATATACAAAAAAAAAAACCAAAAAAAAAAAAAAAAGAAAACCAAAAAAAAAATCTAGCAGCCAACCCTAACCACCACCTCCTCCTGCCGCCCAACCACCATCTCCAGCCCTAACCACGACCAACCGCACCCCCGGAACACCACGACCAGCCGCACCCCCGAAACACCACGACTAGCCGCACGCCCGAAACACCACCTAAATCGCACCAGCAGCACTCACGACCAGCCGCCCTTGCCCGTGAAACCACCAGTAGTCCAGCAGCCCCAAATCGCACCGAAACCCTAACCCGTGAACTGATTGGAGCTTGAAACCGCGACGCCTCGCCGGAAACCACTCGAATTTGGGAGTGAAGAGGTGGTTGGTGGGGCGGGTTTGCGATTTTGGGTGACTGGTGGTTTTTTAGGTTGGAGGAGGAAGAAGGAAGGGGAGCGGTAGAGGCATGGAGCGACAGTGTGAGGCTACGATTGGTCGGAATGGGTAGACGACGGTGGGCGGTGGCGGAGCTGCGGTGTTGGGAGAAGAATTGGGGTGGAGCTTCCATGTTTCGTGGTGGGTTTAAGGTGGTTGAAGGGAGGAGGGGTGGCTGGGATTATTTTTGCTATTTTTTTCTTTTTTTTTTAAATTTTTTAAATGAAGCCAATCATGTGCTGACATGTGGCATTTAAAAAACTAAAAAAAAAAGTTTACCATTTCAGCAAGTAACCGGTTTTTGGGACTGCTAGAGGAAAACTAACCCAATAGTTGGGATTATTGTAGAATAAACATTAGTTGGGATTATTGTAGGTAAATCGTCCATAGTTGGGATTATTAAAGTGTATTTTTCCTAAAAAAAAATAGGCATGTAACAAGCCATAATGGCTTGAAATGGCTTCATTTTTAGGATATAGACCCATAAACTTAGAAATATGCTTATTTATTGTGATTTAAAGGAATAATATGTTAAAAGTATGTAAATATGAAATGGTTTGACAAAGAATGAGTTCAAAAGTTGAGAAATAAAGAAAATATGCATGTAACAAGCCATAATGGCTTGAAATGGCTTCATTATGAAGATACAGACACATAAAATTAGAAATGTGCTTCATTTATGTGATTTATACCCATAATATGTTAGAAGTATGTAAATATGAGATGGTTTGACAAAAAATGAGTTCAAAAGTTAAGAAATATAGAAAATAGGCATGTAACAAGCCATAATGGCTTGAAATGGCTTCATTTTGAGGATATAGACCCATAAAATTAGAAATATACTTCTTTTATGTGATTTAAAGGTATAATATGTTATAAGTATGTAAATATGAGATGGTTTGACAAATAATGAGTTCAAAAGTTAAGAAATATAGAAAATAGGCATGTAACAAGCCATAATGGCTTGAAATGACTTCATTTTGAGGATATAGACTCATAAAATTAGAAATATGCTTCTTTATTGTGATTTAAACCCATAATATGTTATAAGTATGTAAATATGAGATGGTTTGACAAAGAATGAGTTCAAAAGTTAAGAAATAAAGAAAATAGGCATGTAATAACAAGCCATAATGGCTTGAAATGGCTTCATTTTGAGGATATAGACCCTTAAACCTAGAAATATGCTTCTTTTATGTGATTTAAACCCATAATATGTTATTAGTATGTAAATATGAGATGGTTTGACTAAGAATGATTTCAAAAGTTAAGAAATAAAGAAAATAGGCATGTAACAAGCCATAATGGCTTGAATTTCATTTTGAGGATATAGACCCATAAAATTAGAAATATGCTTCTTTTATGTGATTTAAAGGCATAATATGTTATAAGTATGTAAATATGAGATGGTTTGACAAATAATGAGTTCAAAAGTTAAGAAATAAAGAAAATAGGCATGTTACAAGCCATATTGGCTTGAAATGGCTTTATTTTGAGGATATAGACCCTTAAACTTAGAAATATGCTTCTTTTTTTGTTATTTAAAGGCATAATATGTTATAAGTATGTAAATATGAGATGGTTTGACAAAGAATGAGTTCAAAAGTTAAGAAATAAAGAAAATAGGCATGTAACAAGCCATATTGGCTTGAAATGGCTTCATTTTGAGGATATAGACCCTTAAACTTAGAAATATGCTTCTTTTTTTTTTGTTATTTGAACCCATATTCACTTATATGTTTATTGCTTTACTTGTAACTGATGTTGTTGGTAAATTATTAAAAGCATATATAATTGTATAATGTATTTCTTGTAGGAGTCCTACCAGAAGAAGGTTAAAGAAGCCACCACCCAAGGGATTAAAAAGAGTCCCAATGAGTTGTATTGGGAGGCTGTGGGTTGTCACAACAAGAAGGGTCGAGTGGGGGGACTTGGCCAAAGCGCAGAGCTGTACTATGGCGAACGGATGGGTCGGGTGTCTAGGTCTTCACAACAGTACACACCATCCGTTGTTTCTCAGATGCAGGATCAGATGGAGCATAGGGTCAAGGCTCTTCGTAGTGAGATCCGCAGGGAACTCCAGATTGAAATACGAAGTGAACTTCGGAGTGAAATGGAAGTTGAGATGCAAGCTCAAATTCGAGCTGAAGTGGCCCAACTGGAGAGGAGAGCCGAGGAGAGGTGGAATGACTTCATTAGACGATTCGGCAACAACACCGACACATATTCCACCATTTTTCAGCCTCAACATTGAGACCTTAGGGATGATCTGGGTAGTGGAGGAGCAAGCTAGGGTACTCCTGCAGTTTTTTAGCCTAGCTTAGGTTTGTGTTGTATGGACATGCACTTAATTTGAATTTATATAGCGTTTGATTATGTTCCCGCTTTTGTAGAACTGACTATATATTATGTAGCTTTTGGATATGTTCTACTTAAGCATATAGCTTTTGTGAAAATATATTTATTAATATTTTCGGAATTCGATAATAGTTTTAATTATCACAGGTATTAGGTGCAGGAACATACGCAATTATAATGATATTTGTTATTATTGGTATCTATTGGATTTTGTTTGAAAGGAAAAACAATTTGTGACGAAATTATATTGGTCGGAAGACTGCATTTGCGACAGAAAACTGGCATAAAGTCCGTTGGAAATCACTACCATTTGCGACGGAATATATATTCGTCGTTAGCTTAACGACCGAATATTCCGTCGTAAGCCAGCGACGGAATTATATTCGTCGCAACAAACACCAACAACGACGGACAAATTTGGTCGGAAGGTTCTTTTTGCGACGGAAATTTTCGGTCGTAAATGTTCTGTTGCAACAGAATTTTCCGTCGTTGTGGACCAACCAACGACGGAATTTTCCGTCGTAAATTTGCGACGGATTACTCTCAAAAGTCAATATGTTCAGCGACGGATTATTTTCGGTCGGAAAATTCCTCGAAATACTCCTTTCCGACGGAATTTTCCTCGAAAATTCATGATTTTCCACCCAAAGGTTTTTCGACGGAATACAACGACGGAATTCGGTCGTAAACTTGATTTGCAACGGATTTATAGCCTTCAGCGACGGAAAATTTTGTTCATAAACTGGCCATTTTCTTGTTGTGAAAGTCTTGTCCGGCGTGAGCTATACGTGCAAAACAACCGAGACTCTGGGTGGTTGGAGCTCTGCCTCTGACGATCAAGTTAGTAACTTGAATAGGAGTAAAAAGGTGGGAAAATTTATGTGTGTATCTACTCGGATTCCAAGCTCGAGATGTCTCTTTCAAAGAGTAAATGTGCAATAAATGGTAAAACGCACCTCCAAATGGAGGAAATCTCCCTATTTATAGGGTCCTCGGAAATCGTGCCCCTGATTAGGTCATTAATCCCTAATCATTGGTGGGTTGCGCCGCATTACGTCTTTCTTGGGATTTGGGCCACGAAGGCCGCCTTTTTCCCATTTCTTTGGAATGACACGTGTCAAACATGGGTTGGTCCATTTTCGAGTAACCCTAGGGTGACATGTGTCACTTTCTAGTTGGACCACGTGGTAGGGTAAAATTACCTTAAACAAATACTTCTTCTTCTTCTTCAAGGGCATGAGTTTCTTTGACTGGTTTGATGAAAGATGAGGGATCACCACAATTCTCCTCATTAAAGATAGCCAAGGAGTCAGAAAGTGGTGCACTGTTGGTGCTTGGCTTCTTACTTGCAGGAGGCACTTGGAGTTTATTATTGTCGATCAAGTCCTAGATAGCTTCCTTTAGGTTCTAGCAATTCTCAGTAAGATGGCTCCTACCTTGATGGTATTTGCACAGTGCATTAGGGTTCCAATTAGCCGTTCTCTTTTCGACTGGTGGATCCCCAAACGGTCCAATAGGAGTTATAAGACCTTTTGCATGAAGACAGTCAAATGCGGTGTCATAACTCATACCAATTGGAGTAAAATTTCTCCTAAATGGTTTCTTTTGTCCTTGATTATTCATGGCGAGGACTTCATTCAGATTAAAGGTGCTAACATTATTTGAGTGGGCAGTTTTGGAAGAAGAAGAATTCTCGTTCTTCTTTCCTTTCTAGCCACTGTTGGAGTTAGTGTTAGCAGCTTTTTGCTTTGCAAGGTCGTCTACAATACTAATCCCAATGTCATAGACGGCCTTGAAAGTATTCAAGTTTCTTTGATACTTGAGATGTTTAGAATATTTTTCCCGGAGATTCTTTATGAACAATCTCACATAGTCCTTTTCAGTAGGTACCTTAATCATCTTAGTAGAGGTTTCTCTCCACTTTTTAAAGAAATAAGTAAAACCTTCATTCTCTTTTTGTTCAAGTATCTCAAGTTCCCTATAATCAGTTTCAACTTGAATATTACACTTGTACCTATCAATAAAAGCGTTTACAATGGCATCCCAAGTAGAGGTTTTCTCTTTGTCTAGGGAAAAGAATCATTGTTGACAAACGGTTTCAAGTGATAAAGAAAACAGTGTATGAAAAATTTTCCTATCTATCCCCTTAATGTTCATTATTTTCTCGAACGCTCTTAAGTGGAAGTAAGGATTATCTGTTGCCTTGAACTTAGGGATGTCACTGGCATTAAACTTCTGCTAAACAAGTTCCTTGTCCACTAAGACCCCTTGTGCGCTAATTCCCTAGAATCTATAGTTATTGGATATTTTGATCAAGCTTTCTTGCATGAGCTCTATTTGTTGTTGCCTCACAGGGTCGTTGACTTGAATAGCTATACTCTTCATCAAATCAGTTAGGTTGGCCACGTCCTTCTTGAGTTCATTAACTTTTTCTTGAGACCCCATGATCTTCTTGGCTTTTCTTTTCCAACTTATGGGTTTGTCAAAAAGGAGTATTTGAACAAATGTATTGTCTTTGATTTAACCGCCCTTCCTTTCTTGACCAAGCACTTTAAATCAAACCATTTATTTGTTTTAATGACTTGACTTAAATTTGACTTCGACTTTATTTAAAAACAAAAAAGCAAAAATAGGGTGTATTTTTGAGGACCAAGTAAGGGTTTAAACATGTATGGTTTAATTAGAGGATTAATATCCGACTTACCCTCCTAAAAAAATGACGGAAAATACGCGCATACAAGACTCTCTAGACATGGTCAAAATTTGACACATTATGTGTGTGCTTTAATAGTGAATTTGAGTGACATACTTTGACTCTTTTGTGAGACCATGGGACTATGTGCCTAGACTCAATTGAGACTTAACATGGTTACTGTCATTGATAAATTGATTAAATTGTTTTAGCAAATTCATTAGACTGACTCGTCGAGAAGACTTCGAGCAAAAATACAGGCTATCATCAGACGACAGAACAATCGCCAAATGCTAAGGGTTAGCACCAGACGACAAGATCGTCGCCTGGCACAAATCTCTAGAGCGTGGCGTCATAGTCCATATCTCTGCGCCATTATTGGAACATCGATCCGGGACTGTTTCCAGTATTTTTCTTAAAGGGGACAAGCCTAAAAGTCGTACTAAGTCAAGTTTGATCACTTTATTTAGACTTTAATCATTTATTAACCAATTAATTAAATTAGCAAAGTCCTTTAGTTTAATTAATTTAACTCATTCACAAGTCAAACAAACGGTTAGGGGAATCACATATATAAAATATGCATAACAAATAATGCACAAGTAGTCATATACTCACAATATGATGCAATGAGTTTGCAACCTAACCATGGTTCTAGTTCTCTAAAGTTCATGATATGGGTTAGCCAAAGAGGGTCCATGGTTATGAGTCTGTATGCACCGTGCAGAAGCCTTACCTCTGGAAGGGTTGGCGCGAGTGGATGGGACCCCACGAGTTAAACTCGCTTCCATGGTTTGGTGAATTCAACAAATTCAGATGTACCATTCGTTTCCAGGAGCGTTCGATTGGGTAGATGGAGCGTAAATCCCTAGAGAGTTATAGCCATATGTAGAACACATATGGGTTTTAGAAAAAAGAAAAAAAACTCAATCAGGAAGTAAAACTGAGCAAACAGTACTAGAAAAGTAGTCGAAACAAGAAGGTAGATTTCTTGCTCGGTATTGAAAGAATTCGACGCGAGAAAATAGCGTCTGTCACCAGACGTTTTCTCAGCGCTAATTTCTACATGCCTCGGCAGCTTTCTGTTCTTGAATTTTCACTAGTAGAAAAACGCAAATGCCCGCCGGTTCAAAACCCCTTTTATGCTATCGGTTTTGAACCGCTGGGCATTTAAGGGGTGTCAATAATATATTAAAAAGCCACCGGTTAACCATTGGCAATATCAATTCGCGCTTTATTTATTTTATTTTTTTGGGTATTAATATGGTGTATAAATTTATTTTTTTCTCTTTTTTCACTTGAAATATAGTCAGAGTTATGAGTTCAGATTTTTTTTTTTTTTTCACTTGAAATATAAGTAGCACAACATCAAAATCAACTAAACTTGTAAATGAAACATATAATTTTAAAATAAATTTATCATTAAATTGTTATTGTACAATACCTAAAACAAAAGTAATTTACAACATCAAAAAAAAAAAAAAAAAAAAATTACAACATCAAAAAAAAAAAAAAAATTACAATATCAATATCTTGATTCTTCTATGTGGAGTCATAAACTAGTACCTGCATAATTTAAAACACCAAAATTAATTAAACTCACAATATGCATGCGAAAAAAATTATATATATAAAAATAAAAAAACTGAAAACATGAGCTTCAAAATAAACAAAAAAAAAAACCCAGAAAAATTAATGAACACAAAATAATAATAATAATAATAATAATAATAATAATAATAATAATAATAATAATAATAATAATAAACCTTGAAATTAAACACAACAAACCACCTAAAACCACCCACCACCCACGACTTTACCACCTTAAACCACCCACCACCCACGACTTTAACACCTTAAACCACCCACCACCCACTTAACCCAAACCCTCACTGAACCCTCACCAAACCCAACCAAACCATGATCTACGCACCTAAACACCGAACCCACACTCCAACCCACCCACCTAAAACCCTAAACATGTAAAACCACTACCACCACCACCACCATTGAACTGACAATCAAACCCACCAACCTAAAACCATCCAAAAATTAAATAAAAAAATCAAAAACAAAAATAAAAACATTAAAACGTACCTTAAAAGTAAAAAAGCTTCGAAATTCTCTCGAACTTGGTTTAATAAGGTCAAATTCGACCATAAAAACGTTAGATCTAGCATTTTCATGGTAGAATTTAACCTTGAAAACCATTAATTTGCCTAAAATCATCACCACAAATGAACGAGCGTGAAAAGAGAAGGGGGGTGTTGTTGTTGATGTAGGTCTTTGTAGCGGCGGTGGTGGTAGTTGCCTTTGAGGGGAACGAAGAGGAGGGCGACGAAAGAGAAGAAGAGAGGGGTGAGACCATATAGGTGTGAGTTTGCAGGAGAGATAGAAAAGGAGAGGAGAGAGAAAGAGACAGGAGAGAGGAGATCGTAGGAGAGGAGAGGAGAGGAGGATCGCAGTAGAGGAGAGAGAAGGAGAGGGGAGAGTGAAGGAAAGAGGCTGAGAGAGATGAGAGTGTTAGGGTTAGGAGTTTATAAAGGGGGGCGTTTTTTTTCCAGCAAAGCCACCGGTTTGAATTGGTGGGATTAATATTTTCCCCACCGGTTCGGTTTGAACCGGTGGCAATACTAATCCCTCAAAATCCTGCCCATTTTCCCCCTATTTTTTCTCACTGGTTTTCGAAAACCGGTGCCCAATTAGCGGTGCCTCTTTTCCTTTTCTACTAGTGTTTCTAGTTTTTTTCGTAGCGTTATTTCGACTTTAGTTGTGAAAGATATTTCCCTAGAATCCTAAGTGTAAAAATCCTATGTTTTTGACACATTACGGATGGTCTTTCCAATGCAAACCTTTTTATGCTTAAGCCAATAATGTCAATCAAAATTACGCACATGAAATACTTAGAACTTTTCGAGTCTCATCCACTCATTCTAAATCATTGCCAAAATAAATTTTAGGAATTAATATAGAAATCCTCCCTAGTGGAGTTGCCAAAAATACTGTAGGGAATATTTCAAGCCAACCCACACTTGAGCCCCACTGTGATCATACACTAAAGCATGGTGGCGTCCAAAGGGAAGGAAGCTAGAGTAAAAGAGTCGCCAACAAGTCCAGGAGATCGTTAACTCCAATATTTCTGGAACCATGACTGGAAGTTCAGGGATGAAGGTACAATTCCAACCTAAAAGAGATTGAACTTGCCCTAAAAATAAGCCTCTATTTTATTCTTCTCGTATTTATGTGTGCTTTCTGACTAACATTCAATCAATAGGTTTACCCTAAACTTGTTTAATCTACGTTGGTTGAATATTAATGCACAAACAAAACTATTATAAGCAATCACTTGAATTATAATCAAATTAACCTAAACAAGATTATTAATTATCTTATTAAGCATGATTACTAGTACAAATTCCCTTTAAACATGCATAAAAGGCGTGATCAAGCAATAACAATAATAAACATCAAGCAACATAATAACAATCATCATCATAATAACAATAATAATTAACATAAAAATCATAATTATCATAATCATGTTAATAAAGCATAATATTATTAGCAAGATTCAGGCATCATACTAACAAGATTAATAACAAACCCTAGCATGACACTAACATGATATTAGGAAAGAAATAGGAAGCATTATAATAAACATACTTGATATTAGAAATTTTAGTTAATCCCAAACATGATATTAGGAATCAATAAAATAATCTAAGCATGATTTCTATATCAAAATATCAATAAAACAATTGAAGTACTTATTTCGATGCCTCGCACCTCTTTCTAATAAAAAAAATACACACGTTAGTAACTTCAAGGAAAATAATAAACAATTAAATTAAAGAATAATTGAAATAGAGATTTGGGACCAAACCCTCAGATATCAAACCTTTCACGTCTAGGGCAAAGGCAAATTCGAACTTGGCTAGGTGTGTCTAAAACTAATGAGTGAGGAATTTGAGAGAGGAGAGGTTTAGAAAGAGAATAGAGAAAGAGAAAGCTTCTAGCTTTTAAAGAGAGAGAGAGAGAATTGTGAATGAAACGACACCTATTTATAGGATAAATAGCACGGAATCAAAGAAAATCATATTCGGAGTAAAATACCTCCTGTCGCCAACGACAGGAGTCAGCGCCAGACGACAAGCTCGTCGCCAGGCGACAGCTGCAGCGCCAGGCGATAACTTTGTCGTCTCGTGCTAAATCACAAGTACAACGCGCTTTCGTACGCGAAATCATCTTTTAAACAGGTTAACAGGTAATTTCGTGTCTAAGCAGATTTAAAATCATATTTGTGATAAAAAATATATTTTATTCAAAAAAAACATATTTAAAAAAATATAATTATCAATCCTTATCTTATTAGAATTAAAAATAACCTTCTAGATATTCCTAGAAGATTAAAATCAATCCTAATTACTCTAAGAACAATAATTAATAGGTTCTCCTCTAGATCATTAGGCCACGTTTAAATTCATTGGGCCTAATTTAATCTAATCCATAACTTCCTCATAATTCATCGGAATTGGGCTTATAATATATCGTTGGAAAGCTCTTTTCAAGCCCAATCCAACTACACTATTATTAAACCCTTATCATGGACCAAACCAAATTGGACAGGCTATTTTTCATAAATAGAGTGAAAAAAATAAATATTTTTGAAAACATAAAGAGAAACATTTTAAGAAAAATATCCTCATCACTAGACTTTCAACATTTTCACTTTGTACGATAATCAAATAATGTAAAAGGTATTCATCACTATGTTTTGATTAGGGGAGACACATTTAGGTGTCTACACTATGTTAATTATCACCCTATAAAAACAAAAGCAACTAAATACGGATACGGCTTCTGGATAAATAGGTTCCAAAAGGCATTAAATTCTGTAAAACTAGCTGCTAGATTTGATGCCTTTTGGAACCTATTTATCTAGAGGCCGTATTTATCCAGAAAAAAATCCAAAAGGCCCTGAAATCTGAATCTCCTGAAATCTAAATCACAAATTCAAATTTCAGGGCCAATTACCCCAAGCTAATTTGACTAATTACAACTTTAGTTTTTATATTCATTTGATTGCACATCACACGATTTACACCAAGCAAAGCAGTTATACATGCATACATACAAAAGGAAAATCATGTTGCAAGCCATCGAAGAATGCAACTGAATGTACACGCACTAGTTTGGAAGGGGAAAAACACACATAACAATGTAATTATAATCAATACTTGTGAATTTCAAGTCATATTTTGCAATTTTGATCTTACAAAATGCAATGTTCCCCAAGAAAACCCTAATAAGCAGAAACCAAAACAAGGACTATAATTAATAACACTAACATATATAATTATATCATCACAATTCAGTAAATCAGTTCAAAGTGTAATCTTTACAATCTCTACCCGAATTTGCATGTAATCTATCTAAAAACTTAAGTTCAAAATTCAATTATAAAAAAAATTAAACAATTAATTTGCACAAGTTCTTGAAAATTAATAAATAAAAAACCAAATAAATTAAGATTAAAAAAAAAATGCATACCTGGAATTGGAAGCTCAATTTCGATGATGCCAGGCAAATATCACGCTAAAGACTTCTTCTGATTTTCTGAACAATACCCAATAATAATGAACTAGATTTTCAATGGCTCTAGGAGGATGAAATTGGAGGAATTGAATAAACTTGTAGAATAAACTTAGGTTAGAGCTGAAAAAAAACTTAGAATAAAATCTTGCAGATTTTTTTTTTTTTATAACTTTGGCGGTTTTTCTTGATCGAAATTCACTTTTCATCAAGCTATTTCGAAATTATAACTTTCCTCCTAACTTTTTCATGTTTTTTTTTTTCCTTTGGTAGTAATAATAAAAACCTAGCTTTTTTTGGAGGAAACAATAAACCTAACTAACAGATAAATGAATTGTTAAGGATTCAAAAAAAAAATGAATGAATTGTTAAAATTGGGAATTAATTTTTTTAGACCAAAATTGGGAATTAATTAACACATTTACTTATTTAATTTTTTTTTATATTTTAATTTATTTTTTCCCGATAAATATGTAACACCCCTTAATGTTACTAGAAAATGTACCTATTTTAAAGTGTTACAATCAAGTGTGACAATCAAGTGTTACTTAAGATCAAAGTGTTACAATCAAATGTTACATAATGTCAAAGTATTAAAATAGTGTTACTTATAAATTAGTTATGTACTAGTGTTTGAAAGTGATACCATGAGGTGTTACCTTAGCTTAGTTTTGTACTAGTAGATTAATTACGAAAATTTTGTGCTACAAATTATTGTCCTTTTTAAGGAACTGTTAGGGCGTAAAACAATTATGAGATGTTGTGGCTCCCTGTGTAGCTTGTTGAAAAACGACTATTTGCACTAGACACCTGATTGTCTCCTTAAAAAGCAAAACCCGATGATGAGTACCTTTCATGTCTTTGATTATCAAGTTAGGTGATAAGTTCTAGAGTCTCGTGAATTTCCGTAAGCTTCAACAATTTCTAACCTTTCCTAAAATGTTATAACAAAAAATCATTTATTTTGTCTTTTAAAACCCAAACTCATTCATTTCGTGTCCTTAACATCATTCATTTCGTGTCCTCTTTATAAAAGCATCCATACCTAATTATTTTAGTCCATAATCCCAGTCAACTTATTTTATAGTTAGATGGGGATCGGAAAAGAGCTTTCCTATGATAATTATAAGCCCAGATCCGTGTTATAACGGGGAATTTACAGCCAAAATACTAAACTAGGCCTAAATCCAAGTTATAACGAGGAATTTATGGCCAAAATACTAAAATGGGCCCTAACTAACTATGGCCCAATGATCATGTGGAGGGTCCATTAACGTTAACCTCATTCCTAAAACGAATTTATTATCAGCTTCTAGAAGTCTCAAGAAGGTTATAATTTATCATGTTTTTGAAAAGATAAAGACTAAGAATTTTATATCGGATAAAACACTTGATTTTTAATGATTTAATTCTAATAAAATCAAAATACGTATGGAAACACGGTTTATCCAATTTGATTGGGAGTCGGATTCCGTACATAATCTATTTTTTGAAAAATATGGCGTCGCGTTGAGCCTATCGCTTCGCAATACAAGTATCGCGTCATATTAAGCCTATTGCATCTTGTTGATTATATGCGTTAGAATGGTCGCACATTCCACACTCAATCAAACACATTTATAAACAAACATCTCACAAACCAAGCACAATGATAAGTAAGAGTTTGGTCTACAAGGAAAAGGATATAATAGCTAAAGATCTTAACACTCAAGCTAATTCGATGTCTTTTGGTAATTGGAGGTCCGTCAAGTAAGCAAACAAACTATAGTTCTAAATCAAGTAATAAAAGATACTAGGGAATGGGATTCACTCAATCATGGCAATTGGGAGTAAAATAGATAAGAGATAGCAAATATTATATGTAAGATCAACCTCATGCAATTAGGAAAAACAACTCACATTACTAAACTTAGATCCCTCGGCTCATTAGTTTAGCAATAGAAGATACAGAATCAAATTGCTAAAAGTACTCATTTAACATTTCCATCTCAAACTAAGAATAACATGCAGCTCCTAAATCAAGGGTAGCTTCAAATATTGAGTATAAGTGTTGAATCTTGAGAATAATCCTTGAAACTAACTATTACAATGATTAATTGAAGGAAAACTAAACTAAATTACCAATGTGGATTGTTTCAAACTAAGAGAAGATGATGAAAACAATACTACAATTGCCTGATAATAAAATGAACCTAAGTAGTATTTATACTCCCCTAATTACATAAGAAAATTCGTCAAAAGAAATCGAATTCCTAGCGAGGAGCAACCGCTCCAGAATAAGAAGTGCCCGCTACTCAACTAGGAGCACCCGCTCCTACTGGCTTCAAAAAGAGGCAGATTTGAAAGTTGTAGCGAGGAGCGTCGCTATTACAAGGGTGCGTTCCCGCTCCCATGATCCTCATCAAATGTCAACTTAAAAATGTAGAGGAGCGCCCGCTCCTCCTAGGGTGCATGCCCGCTCCCGGATTTGTGAAGGAAGTTGGGATCATGCAAGAGCGCCCGTTCCTAGAGTGGTGCACGCCTGCTCCTCTTGGAGCGGGCTCTCCATTATTTGTTTTCTTGCCTTAAATTCCTCTATTAAATTCCTGCTCGAGCTTTGATTGCTTGTTAAAGTGAGTTATAACACTTGCAAATCATGGACAAACACATATACAGAGGGGGCAAAGCCGAAATGCAAGATATATATACAAAACGCGTTACAAAGAGGGGAAATAATTGCAAACTCGGGTTAAAATCACCACAATAAGTGGTCAAATAAACCACTGATCAAATCTCCCCAAGCTAGCAAATTGCTTGTCCTCAAGCAATTCACATCGCCCAAAAACAACTCAAAAGATCAATTTGCTCAAAGAAAAGCGCATGCATAGATAAAAGAATCCTTAAGCAATAAAACTCAAGCATGAGGTATATGCTTAAGATCAACCACGGTCATGACTAGCCAAGGCCTAACTAACCTTCCTAAGAATACTCAACCTATGCCTATTAAACACATCTTATCACGTCCTGACGGGTGTCATAAATGGCACCCATTTGATGAGAATTTAGGTTTTTTTTTACCTTATTTTTATGGCTTTCATGCTTAATAAATACTTAGTTTTATGCATTTCGTCTTGGTTTTACCTTTCCTCTCTTATTTTGTAGCTTTTCTGCATTTTGTTGGTTTTTCTACTCTTTTCTCCTTTATTTTCTCTATTTTCGTGGTTGTAGGTATTCTACGAGGTTTGGGTCTTGATATTGGTGATTTAATAAGGTGAAGGAAGCCTTTCGAGCAAGCTCATTGCAATAGGAAAGCTCAACATGCAAGGAAGTGGATTCTTCAAGTTCTGGCTCTTGCGCTCTCAAGCCGTGCTCTCATGAAGATGGGGTGTTGAACCCACAATCAAGTGCTTTTGAAACTGCCTCTCTTAGTGTTCATCATCATCATAATCATGCGACCTTAGGAAGAAGCCGAAAAGATGCGGGCTCGCAAAGCACGGGCGCAGGCGCGCCACCCCTGCAGCGCGGGCACGCCTCCCCTGCAGTGTGGGGCGCCTGCCTGGGTATTTGCTTGCTCGGTTTTTGTTTTTGCGCACTTTATAAATATTATTGTAACCCGACTTTTGGGGTAAGTTTAGAAGAAGTTTCATTTTTAGATTTAGATCATATTCTTAGCTTAATTGAGAGCTTCTCTCTCTAGTTATAGGGTTAGTTTTAGAAGTAGATTTTAGAGAGAGAAAGTGAGGAATTTCAATGGTGGTTTGAGTGATTGAAGATTCAAGGTGGCAATTGTATTAAAGATCATCAAATCAATCAATGAGGATTTCTAACTCTATCTCATTTTATTTCTTTGTTTGATTTCATATTTGTTTGGTTTGATTTTGATGTTTGATTATTGATTTGTGTAATTGTTCTCCATATATTGTTGATTCTTGATTTCTTTAGTTGTTTGTTACTATATGATGATGTTTGAGTAGTTGTTTGGCTAGGGATAGGGTGAAACTTGTATGATTGATTGATTGTGCTTAATTTGTATTATTTGTTGAGATTAAAGTGATTAATGGAAGTTTGCATGTGAGTAATTCGATTAGGCCATGAGAATTATGCTAGATTGCATTGTAGTTTTTAATTATACGGACCATTGATTTAGGAATTGCAATTGTTGATTAAGCTTGATTAGTGATGCTCCTAGTTAGAGTCTCTCGTAGTTGGCGCTAGTTTGACCTCTAGGAGATAGCTTGTTGACTCTTTTGATTGAGCTTTCCATTAGTCTTCACAACCATTGACGTGCATGTATTTCCAAGTTGCTAAAGTTGTAATGATTACTTGTTGATCCCCGTTTCTAGTGCTTTATTTGTTTGGTTTCTTTATTTGGTAGTTGGTTAGTGTTCTCTCTTTATCTTTGTCTTCGACCTAGCTTAGGTGCATAATTGAGAGCGCTTGAACATTACCGTTCCTTTGGGTTCGACGCTTGAATTGCCTCTATACTTGTATATAGGTTTGTTAAGTGTTTACAAATTTAGTTTGACCGAGGGAGGATTAGTTTCAATGAACTTGTTCCACCCCTTCGTCAAAATGGAGCCGTTGCCGAGAAACGGTGTCTATGATTGAGTGTTTTTTATTTCTTGAGTCTAGGTCTTTGTATATAATTTTATTTTATTTGATTTTTGTTTGCTTTGTAAAAAATGGCATGTCTTACTTTTCCTTAATATGATAATGAGCCTGTTTGTGAATATTTCCATAGACTTGAGCGATTTCTTGACTATCATTGTTGTAGTCTTTGGGAGGCTTGTGAGATTTGTTATTTTGGTTTGAATGAACAAACTAGGAATGAAAATGAATACATGCATAATGGTGAATTTAGAGCATTGTCAATTGATGATGCTTGGAATTTTTATGTTTGGTTCGCTAGGGATATATATAATAGGGGTTATCATGTTTCTAATTTTGATGTGCAATGTGTTAATTCTTCTAATATTAGCATGATTTCCCATGATTTATCACATGATCCCATTAGTGAACCTAGAACAAATGCTTTCAATTCTAGTCCCTCTTTTGTTCATGATAATGAGGTGCATGCTCAAGTTGAAAAAACTCATATGTTTGATTGTGCCCCCACTCACTAATATGATGTATATGCTCATGATTTCAATTTTGATTCTTCCAATCTTGGTTGTACTACTTCTTCTTCTCTTGTTGAGCCTCAATCTTCTACAATTTTTGAATCTCTTATTGCTACTTTGGAAACTGAAATTACGCATATTGATCTTAGTGATGATCTTGAGCCTAAAAGGGATTCGATTCTTAATTCTTTGAGAAGTCAATTGGAGGTGATGAAAAATAGTGTGGAGCATCTTGAGGAGGGAAATAAGAGAGGTAAAGAGCTAGAAAGTCAATTGTCATCTTTGATGCTTGTGTGTGAAAATTACAAATCCAATATGTGTGTTGAGGATGATGATGGTGATTATGAGCAACCAAGAGAGTGTGAGGATACCATCTATGAGCATTTGTGTGATGGTGAAGGAGTTGAGAATGAAGATAATATTGAATTTGAAAACTCCAACCCTCCCACCCATCTTGATGAGTCACTTGTGCATGATTGTGATTAATCTATCCATGAGTATAGTATTTGGAATTGTTTGAGGTTATGGCCAATAAGTTCTTTAAGAGTCAAAAGAAAACCCATAGCCTTTTGAGTGAGTTCATTGAGAGTGCTTCATGGGATAGAGATGATTTTGAAATGAATTTGCATCCATTCATGCATGGTTGCGAGACTTTGGGCTTTAAAGAAGTTGAGGGAGTTGTTGTTCATGAATGTAAGGGAGCAGATTATGTGGGTCCTCTTGGGAGTTGGATGTTTGATAGAGATGATGATCATGCGTGTTCTTCTTTTGAGGATTCTATGATTGGTTTTCATGCTCTTACTGGTGATTTGAGGCATGGTGGTGAGTAAGAGTTCATTTGCAAAACCATAGCCCATATTCCCTCCTTTCATATCCCTTTTTCAAGAAATTTCAACCATATCCCCTACACTCCTATATTCCTCCCTTCCTTTGTCAATGAGCCTATTGGGGACCCCCTTGTCTGTGATGATTTGTATGTGGCTCATTTTTCCCCAATTGAGTAAAAGGGTGATGTTGCCACACAAAAATATAGTGAGGAGAGTTTGCCTTCTTCTTCTTTTTCTTTTTCCTTTTCTTATTTTGTTGAATTTTCTTTTGATTCCTCTTCTTTCTCTTGGCATGTTTCTCCTCATAGGTGTGCACTAAGCTTGTTGCATGCCTTATTTTTGTCATGTGCATACTTGATTTCATATGAAATGTGTAGTAGTGTATTTGACAAGCTCTAGTGTGCATTGAATTACTATTTTCTAGAGCGGTCAAGCTTGTACCTTAAGCAAGCCTTTCTCGGGAAGTAACCCGTGTTTTATTGCTTTCATTTTCTTTTCTTTTTAAAATATATTTTCTCTCATGGAAATGTGTGTGTGCATTTTTCTAGGTACATGACTTGATATACTTTGGTGCTTCAATTTGGATCAAGAATCAAGGAAGTTTGACTCCAATTTTTGCTAGCATATGAAAGGCAAGGTTAAATTCTTGAGGAAATTATTTTTGAAAGGTTTAATTGGGTCATTTGCTGGTATTTACACCCACCTAAATCCGGTAATATCTTTCCTTGCTCTCTCTTTCGGTTGATACCTTGTTGGACATGTGTTGGTATTGTTGGATTAATCTCCTTGTTTTCCCTCCCATGGATTATTTGATTTATGTTTGAGTTTAAAGTCTCATTCAAGCTTGGGGGAGGGTATTCTATCATGTTGGTGGGATTTTTATTCATATATGCTTTACACCTTTGTATATGCACCTCCATGTTCTTTATTTAAAAAAAATTAAAAAAAAAAAACCTCCAAAAAGATTTTTGTTTTTATCCAGGCAAATTTGCAATGTATCTTTGTTTTGTTCTTGCTTTGGACATAATACTTTTGGACTTGCATAGTTGAATGCTTTTCTTCTTAAATAGTAACGGTGTGCACGGTTTGAGAGTATGTTTGGTTGATTCTAGGATAGAGTATGCTAAGGTAGTCGCTTAGAACATTAGGGACCTTGAAGCCGGATTATATTTGTTTTTTGAAAATTTGCAATTGCTCCCTTTTGGTGAATTTGAAGCTTTTAGTGAGTTTTTGCCACAACCTTGTAAGGTTTCATGATTTTCAAGCCTTCTACATATCTTGCATGAGCAGCTTGGATCCTTGACTATTGCGGATCTAATCTTGAATCTGGACTCATAATTCTCAAACACGAGACCGAACCGACTAGGAAGGACAAAGGCAATTTTTCGAGGTGGTAAATTTTCTTTTTCTAGGATAATATTAATATTTTTAGTTCATTGGGTTCACATTTGTCTTCTTGCTAACCATTTGAACCCTGCTTTTCAGGCCACATATTTAGATCTTGAGCCTTCTATTTCACTTTCGTTTCCATTCTTAGTTTTTGTGAAGCAATTGATCATTAATGTTGGAGTTTGTGGTGGAGGAGTTTGGATATTTGGTTCTCTTGAAAGCAAGTTTATGTTTTTATATTTGTATGAATAATGGCAAATGAATAAATGAAAAGGCCGTCCAAACTTTTAAAAAAGACAAGGACGAAGCAAATGCAAAATTGTAAAAGTCGTCCTACGTTGAAGAGGCATGGACAATTGCTTTGAAAGAAAAGAAAATAAAATAAAGAAATAAAATTAAAAAAAAAAAGATATGATAATAAGAAAAAACAAAAATATTTTGATGTGATTATTTTCCCCCTTTCAAGCATTGAGGACAATGCTTCCTTTAAGCTTGGGGGAGAAGCATTTACGCTCTTTGTATATATGATTGTTGTTATAGCTTTGAATAAGCTTGGGGGAGTTAGTTTTTTTTTTTTTTTTTTGTTTGTTTGGCGATTTCTTGGTTATGAGGAGAAGGTTTGATCACCCTTTGCTTCACTAATTACAATTATCGCTAAATTTTTAAATTTTAAGCCTACCCTCACCCTTTTTGCCCTTACGTTACAACCATTGGGAAAGACCTTTCGACCTAGAGGTTGAGTCATATATCGAGGGAGGGCATTATGAGTTAAATTCAAAGGAAAGGGGATGCATTGTCAAGACTTCGAGTAGCCCAAAATTATCTCTTTTTCCGGTTACTTCGTGGAACTTTTGAGATGCTCACTAGACTAGTAGGGAGAACGCGGTAAGACCATTTGGGATGAAAGTGGATTGCGTTTCTCTAATTCCTATGCTTAGCATATTTATGTTTCAATCAACCTCGGTATCTTGAAATGTGCACTCCCTTACTTGTTTAGAAAGATTTGCATTCATTTGTGCTTGTACATTTGGAAAAGTCCTTTCATGAACATTTGTTTCCTTTTCTTGTATTTTAGTTTCTTTTTCATGCTTTGCCTTGTTTATATTATTACGAGAGTTATAAGTTAATCTCTTAGGAAACCTTTACGAGAGCATCACTTGTCCTCTAGGGCGATCAATCAATCAATCAATCAATCAAAGCCTTAATCCCAAAAGTGGGGTCGGCTAACATGAACCAAATTTGATTATTCCGTGTAGTCATCAACATAAATCTTTCTCCTCCATCCCTTACGATCCAAAACTTCATCCTCACGTAAATCCATGCACTTCATATCCTTCCTCACTCCTTCCAACCAAGTCATCTTTGGTCTCCCTCTTCCTCGTTTAATCCCTCCATGGTCCCACTCTTCCACTCTTCGCACCGGTGCACCCTCGGGTCTCCGTCTTACATGTCCAAACCAACGCAGACGATTTTCCCTTAATTTATCTACAATGCCCGCCACACCTACTTTCTTGCGAATAACCTCATTTCTGATTCTATCTCTTAAAGTGTTTCCACACATCCACCTTAACATGCGCATTTCCGTAACCTCCATCTTTTTAATATGCTCTTTCTTAGAAGCCCAACATTCTGTACCATAGAGCAACACTGGTCTTATGGCAGTCCTGTAGAATTTTCCCTTCAACTTTAAGGGAATGCTGCGGTCGCATAGCACTCCCGTGGCCGCTAGGGGTTTAAATGGCTTGTCTTTAGTTGCTGAAATTGACCGTGATTCCTACGAAAGTGAGTTAGTGTATATTCTTATCTTCTGTCTTCTTTTTGCTTGTTTGAATAAGTTCATTATTTCTCCCTTGGTTTTGTTTTGCTCAAGGACGAGCAAAAGGTAAGCTTGGGGGTACGTCCCCATCACAAAAGTTTAAATACCCGCTAATGGTAGTGTCACATTGATCCTCGAAGAAGCCAGAAAAACATAGATATAGCGGGTTTTAAAATACTCGACATCTCAATGAAAAAGTACCCTCTCAATATGCTTGTGAACAATCTCCCTCCACCGACGATGGCTTCAACTACTCTTTCTAACAATACGCAAAAATATGAAGATCTTGACACCAATTTCTCGATCTAGGTACTAATTTAAAGAGGATCCTTGCCACTCATTCAAAATGTTGATGGCTTGAAAACATAAAACCTTAAAAACATGCTTTCATGAGAACTAAACACGATTCACTCTTCACTCATGCCCATCATGAATATGCTTCATCACCTAAAAAGAGTTTTTCTCTACTTGTCCCCACTATTTGCCATTAGAAATAGGTCGTTGTAGGGCCAAGGTAAAGATAAGGCCAAACAGACATACAAACGCACAATCAGCAAAGCTGAGTACGTAAGCGTAATGAAGCACACTAACATGCTTTCATCCTATCAATCACACAACTTACCTTGTTGCACCTGTGACAAGCATTCAAGACACTCAACATTTAACTAGACAAATACATATATCCATTTAATTTTATTACTCATTGAATGGGTTTCCAACCAAATCCCTACCCTAAATAGATTGAGATAAACTACACTGGGAGCTAACCAGGTAGGAAAATGTCACATGAAGTGACGGACATCGTGCACATAATAATAATAAAAGGAAAATACAATGTCCTGTACTCCCTATAGAAGTTATGGTTAAATATAAAATCCCATAACTCCCCCCATATGTTCATACTCAAGGTAAATATGTTCCAAGAGTTTTGAAGCGTAATCTCTTTCACTTTACGTTGTTTTACATATTATTCAACTTGGCGATGACTCTAAAACCATAACAAAACAAACATTATAATTATAAAAGCAATCAATCATACCAAATTATTTCTTAAATAATTAGTGACCATATAACTTTTAATGTTGAATCCATATTATTCTACATCGGTGTCAAAGAGCCCGAAACACCTTTCTATTGTGCTTATGCTCGCTCAAGGTAATCCAATTCCAATGAATTCAACCTATTAATCTAAATACAAAACGAGTGAAAGAAAGAAAAGTAATTGAAAATAAACTAAGAAAAATAGAATAAAATGAAAAAGTTAGAAAACTGGGTTGCCTCCTGGGAAGCGCTTGCTTAAGGTCCTTAGCTCTACCCTTCCTCCAAATCATGGAGGGTCAAAGAATACCTCATTATTAAAAGTGGTAGAGGGGACAAACTCTTCCTCATTTCCTAGCAATTTCACATCGTTGCTTGATGAACTTTCACTTGATGAAACTTCCGAAACAAGCTTATTTTGCTTTAACTTCACTTTCTTCTTCTTAAAAGCTCTATTTTTCTTCTTCGTCTTCTTACTCCTTCTAGTGGAAGGCTTCACACCATAAACACACTTGGAGTCACCCTCGTATTCTTGAGGTTAGAGCTCAAACCATGGAGGAATATCAATCACCTCCTTATCCTTAGGCTTCAAAGGCTCCTTGTTCTCTTCACTAACCATCTTCCATTCAACACTCAAAGGCACATTATCACAAACCTTAGAAACTTTGTTAGTAGGAGAAAAATTCATGCAAACTTTATCATTGGATTGAGGGGAATTTATACACATAATACCATTTACAAGAGACAGAGATTCATGCATCGGCTTAAGCTCAAAACTATCCTTATTGTTACCAACTATAAAAGTAATAAGACCTCCTTTCACATCTATCAAAGCTCATGAAGTAGCTAAAAAAAGTCTCCCAAGAATGATAGGTATGGCATCGTCTTCCGCTATCTCTAGCACAATAAAATTAACCAAAATGGAGAATTCTCCTATCTTGAGGGGAGCATCCTCAACTCTTCCCTTTGGAAATTTAATAGATCGATCGGTTAATTGTAAGGTCGTGTTGGTTGGAAGAAGCTCACCTAGCTTAAGCTTCATAAAGACCGAATACATGATACTCACACTAGCACCAAGATCACAAAGAGCATTTTACAACAACTTTCTATTGATTTTGCAAGCATTAGAGAAATTACCCAGATCTTTCATTTTCTTGGATAATTCATTATGAATCAAAGCATTACAAAAGAATCAAAGCATTACAAAATTTCCCAACCTCTACCGAATATACCTCATTGTACTCTCTCTTGTCACTCAAGATTTCATTAAGGAACTTAGTGAATCTAGGCATTTGGGTTATGGCTTCGGTAATAAGAAGGATTTAAAGATGAAGTTCCTTCAGGATATCAAGAAATCTCCCAAATTGTTCATCAATCTTGTTTCTCAAAAACTTTTGGAGATATGGACGTTTGGGCTTGATCATTTCCTTTTGCACTTTTTCATCACTCTTCTTTTCCTCTTAGGCTTCCTTACTCACCTTATTTGACACATTGTTCTCTGTTTCCTCACTTAAATCACTCATCTTCTCATCTTCCTCACTCTCATTAGAAAATTTCTCTTCAAGCACTTTCCCACTCCTTGTGGTGATGGAATACACGGGTTTCTTAAGTTCAACTCCCTGTGAGGGTAAAGAAGAAGGGCTAGCATTCACTCTCTCTTTCAAGGTGTTAGCCAATTGAGCGATTTGAGTTTCAAGAATCTTCTTGTTTGTCATCCTCTCATTGAACTTCTTATCACTTATCGACATTTAAGTGTTCAAAATTCTTGGGTTTTTAGAGCAAATCCGGGTGGGGGTCCCCTTTGGTTATTATTTTGAAAATTCCCCCAGTTTTGGTTACTCCAATTACCCCATTTTTGGTTTTAGCCTTGATTTTTGTATTGATTACCATACCCTTTGCCTTGATTTTGATGATTAAAACCTTGATTATTATAGTTTTCTCGGAAATTTTAGTTTCCTTGGTTTCTATAACCACCATTGTTAAAACTGACGAAATTCCCTTGTTGGTGAGCATTCCTATTCCCAAATTTCCTTGGACTATCAAATCTTTGTCCATTGTTGTTATTTGAAACAAAATTCACTTGCTCACAATCATTATTCTCACCATCATCACAACTCTCAAATGAATGTGGATAATTAGAAGAATCATGGTCATATGACCCACTAACATCACAAAACACACATCCAGTTGGCATATTACTTGAAGTTAAAAGAGGAGTAGAGTTAGAAGATGTACCTCCCCCCTTATTGTGGGAGGGAAGAATAGGTGCTTGTGAAGAAGCACTCTCAAGATTTGCCTAAATTGAGGTAATCTCTTTTACCATGTTTGAGATTTATGAGGACAAATTGTTGATGGCATTGAGATAGTCGATTGAATAAACCGTTGAACCACTTTTTCTTGTCAACTCTCTCTTTCCTTTTTGCCAATCCATGTGATATTTCACCACATCTTCAATTAGGTCCACCACTTTATCCTCTGTTTTTTTCATGATAGGGCCTCCGGCACCTGCATCTAAGCAAGACTTGCCTTGAGGACTTAGACCTCCATAGAAGATTTGATAGGTAGGAATCCCATGGTACGGGCACTCTCTTTGGTACTCCTTATACCTTTCCCATGTCTTATAACAGTTTTCACTCGGCTTTTGCTTGAATATTTGAATGAGAGCTCTTGATTCGGCCGTCTTCTTTTGTGGATAGAAACGAGATAGAAATTCCTTAGTAACTTCACCCCATATTCTCAAAGAATCCGGCTTCACCTCCTTGTCTAACCACTCTAAAGCACGTCCGATAAGAGAGAAAGGGAAAATCTTAAGTCAGATAATTTCTTGAGAAACCCCTTTCACCTTGATTGTGTTGCAATATTTCTCAAATTCTTTAACATGGTTGAGAGGGCTCTCATGCTTTACACCACTATATTGACACCTCTCTATCAAAGTGAACACTGCCGGCCTTATCTCGAAATCATTTGCGGGTGTCGTAGGTGGAGCAATCCCACTTTCAAACCTATAAGCTCATGGAGTTCCCAACTCCTTCAAAGCTACTCTTGGATTAGCTCCCATGCTTCCTCGTTCTTCTCCTTCTTCATCTTGATGGATTTCCTCTCTTGGGGAACATGGACTTAAGGAATGATTGGAAACTCTTATCCTTGTTATGGTCCTCACAATTTTTGGATCAAATGGCACTAAATTTTGATCTCGTGCCCTCTGCATACAAAAATTCAAAGCAAATATCAATAGCACGTTACAAATGTAGCCGCCTAAAATGAAGAAAATATTTTTGTATTTTCAATTAATTTGAATAGACTCAAACAACAATAGCAAATTACCATGCTTTCCCCGGCAACGGCGCCATTTTTTACAGCGGTATAACCTAGGTCGTTGGAAGCTAGTTTTCCCGGTCAAAACTAATTTATAAATCTAAATCCAACACAAGGTATAGGGAAAGTCTAGATCGAATCCCAAAGGAAGGCGGTTTTACTAAAGTTGAGGCTAAGCTATTCCAAAAACTAAAGAAAATAGGTTGGTCTAAACTATTGAAGTCAAATCAATCAATTAAATTGAATAGAAATCAATTATCAAAACACTAGGGAATTTAAGATCCACATATGCATCGATAATAAACTAGCTAATTCAAGGGAATTCGATCAACTAAGTAATGCGAGGGAAAATGAAATATACAATCAAGATCACTCAAGAGGCTATTTCCTAGGGTCAAGCTAGATGTCTCTACAAATGACTTCAAATGAAAATTGCAAATTGAGATTAATCAATAATAATAGCATCCACATCAATTTTTCGTGTCAGTGGAAGCTATTATGCAATCTAGCATGATCATCATGAGGTTAGCTACTCCTCTTCAAACCAAGCACATGCACAAATTTCATCAACCAATTTAATCACATCAACAAATAAATCAAAAACCCCAAATTAGCTATTGATTATTACCAATACATGCTTCACCACATTCCCTAGCAATGAAACTACTCACTAATCATGGAGAAATTGAAAAGCATAACAAAAGAAATCATATATCTTATTATTATCAACATTGTAATTCAAACTTCAACTATCAAATTCAAGCTAAATAATAGAAATTTAACAATATACCAAAATCAAACATAAAATTGCACTGAAAAGTAAAGGATTCTTACAAAATTTGATCAGTATCAAAGAGTAATGAGGATCTCAATATCACAATCATCAAACACCAAGTTACTGTCTCAAAAATCTAAGAACAATATCACCAAATCAAGAGCTTCTATTTCTAAAAATCAGATCTAATTCTATTCTCTAATTGATTCTCTATTCCTTCCCCCTCTAAAAATAAAGGAAAATTTATATATATCAAAACTAAGTGGAAGTTAGTTAGACGTCCAAAAGAAACCTCAAAAGGCGTGGCCTCTAACTCCTCTGCGCGGCCGCAACAAAATGGGTACGGAAACAGGGAAGAGAGGGAAGCACGACCACGTTAGGCTCGCATGCAGCCGCGTAGGTACTTGGCGCGGCTGCTCTTCTCTCGCGCGCGCCCTCACCATGGGAGTAGAGGAAACCTCTTTTGTGCGACCGTGATCGACCTTGTGAGCTCAGGATGAGCCATGATGGTATAGGCAGTCTCTAGTAGATTTTTTTGGTGGATTCAACACCACTCTTTCATGCCCACACGGTATGAGAGCACATCCTTGAAGACCTTACTCTTAGACTCCTTTGCTTTTGTGCTTCAAATGGAGAAACCGAGACATCTCTTTGGCTTAAAAACCCCGAGCGCATAGCTTTTGAGGCTCTCAAACATCGCCAACTTCCAAGAATCAAATAAAAACAAACAAGTAAAGAAGAAAATGCAAAATAAACTATAAAAGCAAGAAAATAAGAAAACATCTAAATAAAGTGCAAAATAAAGAAAAGGCAAAAAAAACTAGAGAAACGGAGATAAAAGAGATGCAAAAATCATGTAAAATCATCCTAAAAGAAGCTAAATGAGTGTCATAAATGACACTCATCATTACTTCATGAGTCTTTTATTTTCTTGATGCATATGTAATCACCTTCCCATTTGCATAAGTACACATCCTAAGCCATTCTTGGATGCGTCACTATATACATCATATGTACACAATCGTCACACTTGTGCGTCAATATATACATCATATATGTCTCAAGTGTTAGCACTGGGGCTGTGGTTAACTTCTGCTTCAAGAGTTGTAATGCTTCCTCACACTTGTCATCCCACTCAAACTATTAGTCCTTCTTCATTATAGTTGTAAACACCCATTTGTGTCTCCCCAAAACCAAAACCGGTGATGAGTACCTTTCGCGTCGAATCATAATTGAATGAAGTGAAAGTGTGGAAAGTCTAGTGTTGCGGATAGTTTTATTTATTTTCTCTTCTCTCTGTTTTTGAAAACTTATTTTAAGAAAACAGCCCATCCAGTTTGGTTGGTCCATGATATGGGTCCAATAGTAGTATAGTTGGATGGGGCTTGACAAGACCTTTCCAACGATATATTATAAGCCCAATTCCGATGAATATTGAGGAAGTTATGGCCAATTTACTAAACGGGGCCCGGTTTGAGCCTTATATACGGTCCAATGATCTAGGGGAGGGCCTAATATGATTTATCATTCCTAATGCAATTAGGAATGGTTTTAGTCTTCTATATTCTTCCAGAAGGTTCTTCTCATTCCTAATTCAATTAGCATTGATAAATTGACTTTTGTTGACTTTTTAGAGTTTTAATTAAAATCAAATAGCATTTTCGAGGAAAATATATGATTTTATCCTCCAGTACGAAAAACTTATCTGATTTTCGAAAACGCGTTAAAAACAGGCTTGGCGCCTGACTCCAGGCATTGGCGCCTAGCGCCAGCCATTGGCGCCTGACACTAGTGTTGGTGTCTGGCGCTAGTTAGCTAGGGTTGGCGCCAGCTCTGTTTTTCGTGCGCCAGACTCTGTTTTGGTTATTTTATCTTTTTGGATGATTTTCTCTATAAATAACGTATTAAAAACTCCATTTTCATCAACAGTCAGTTTTAATTAACATTCACTTACAATCAGTTTTCATTCAATTAATTCTCTCATTCTCTTCTTTAATCATTCACCATCATCTATCTTTCTCTTTCTTTCTCAAAACTTGCTTTTTACATACAAAATTCCGCATTCACAAGATCTAGAAACACCTAGCCATATTCGAAGTTGCCTTCGCCCTAGACGTGAAAGGTTTAATTTCTGAGGGTTTCGTCCCAAATCTCTCTTTCAATTATTTAATTTAATTGTTTGTTTATTATTTTCCTTGAAGTTACTAACGTGTGTATTTTGTTATTAGAAAGAGGTACGAGGCATCAAAGTAAGTGCTTTAATGGTTTTAATTGATATTATGATGTAGAAATCATGTTTATATTGTTATTATGATATTCCTAGTATCATGTTTAGGGAAAAGGTTATAATATCAAATATGCTTATTATGATTCCTGCGATGCTTCCTATGTTCTTCCTAATATTTATGATTGTTAGTATCATGTTAGGGCTAAAGATTTGATTTTTATTGTTTAGTGACATGCTAGGGTTTGTTATTAATCTTGTTAGTATCATGCCTAGGATCTTGCTATTTTTATTATGCTTTAACACGAATATTATTATTATGATTATTATAATTGTTATTATGATGATTATTGTTTTGATGATTATGAATATTATTATTATGAATAATATAATTGTTATTATGATGATTATTGTTTTGATGTTTATAATTATTATTTATTATTATTATTTTGATGATAATGATGATTATAATTTATTTGTCATTATTATGTTGCTTGATACATTATTTATTGTTATTGCTTGATCACGCCTTTTATGCATGTTTAAAGGGAATTTAATACTTGTAACCACGCTTAATAAGATAATTAATAATCTTGTTAGGGTTAATTTGATTATATTTCAAGTGATCGCCAATAATAGTTTATTTGTGCATTAATATTCAATCAACATAGATAAACAGGTTTAGGGTTAATCCTATTGATTGCATGTTAGTCAGAAAGCGCACATGAATACGATCAGAATAAAGTAGAGGCCTATTATTAGGGCAGGTTCAATCTCTTTTAGGTTGGATTTGTACCTTCATCCCCGAACCCTTATTTGGTTCTAGACCTTATGGAGTTGACGATCTCTTGGATCGTTAAGGGGTGTAACCTTCACCCTGTGAACGGTTTACAAGTTCCTAAAACTTGTTGGCGACTCTTTTGCTCCATCTTCTTTCCCTTTGGACGCCACCGTACTTTAGTGTATGATCACAGTGGGGTTCAAGCTAGAGGATTAACGCTTGAAATTTATTCCCTACAATAGTGGTCATAGATTTAGCAATCTTTGAAAAATCTTTCACAAAACCCCTATAATACCCTGCTAAACCTAAGAAACTCTTAACGTCGGACACTGTTTTTGGCGTAGGCTAACCTTTCACTGCTTTAATCTTTTCTAGATCAGCTTCCACTCCATCTTTGGACACAAAATGACCTAGAAATGCTACTTTTGCCAACCAAAACTCACACTTACAAAACTTTGCATAAATCTCGTTTTCCCTTAGCGTCTGTATAATTGCCCTTAGGTGTTTTACGTGTTCCTTTTTCTCTTCGAATACACCCGTATATAATCTATGAATATCACTACAAACTTATCCATCAATGGATGAAACACTCTATTCATCAAATCTATAAAAGATTGCTGGAGCATTTGTTAAACCAAAAGCCAATACTGTGAACTCGTAATGTCCATACCTTGTTCTAAATGCAGTTATGGGGGTATCTTCATCTACAATTTTAAGTTGATGATAACCGGACCTCAAATCGATTTTTGAGAACACAATTGCGCCCCTTAACTTGTCAAATAGGTCATCGATTATTGGTAATGGCTACTTGTTCTTTATAGTTACCTAATTCAATTCCCTATAATCAATAAATAGCCTCATACTTCCATCTTTCTTTCTAACAAATAACACTAGTGCTGCCCCAAGTGATGCACTGGGTCTAATGTACCCTTTTTCTAGTAAATCATGCAATAGCTCCTTTAATTTGCTCATTTCTGCAGGTGTCATTCGATATGGTGCCTTGGAAATTGGCGTCGTTCTTGGAATTAGCTCTATTGTGAAATCAATTGCCCTTTTGGTGGCATTTTAGGAATTTCTTATAGAAACACATCCATAAATTCATTCACTACTTCTATATCTTCAAGATTAGCTATCTCCCCATTTTTCATATTTCTCACACTACCAAAGTACACTGAATGCCCCTTCTAAATATATTTTGCCAATTTTAACACAGATATTATCCTTGGGCACTTGGTTTCACCATGCAGCCAATATGTCACCGATTCACCTTCATTTGTATTCATTTTTACTTTTGGTGATCGACAACTAATTTCTACACCATACTTACTCAACGAATCCATTCCCAAGATGATATCGAAGTCACTTAATCCAAACTCGATGAGGTCAGAAAGAAACACTTTTCCCTCAATTTCTAATGGCACCTTTTAGGGAATATTTCAAGCATTACCCCAAACATGAACCCCGTTGTGATCACACACTTAAGCATGGTGGCGCCCAAAGGGAAGGAAGATAGAGCAAAAGAGTCACCAACAAGTTTTAGGAACTTGTAAACCGTTCACATGGTGAAGGTTACACCCCTTAACGATCCAGGAGATCGTTTACTCCAATAGGTCTGGAACCATGACTGGAAGTCCAGGGATGAAGGTACAAATCCAATCTAAAAGAAAAAGAACCTACCCTAATAATAGGCCTCTACTTTATTCTTCTCGTATTCATGTGCGCTTTCTGACTAACATGCAATCAATAGGTTTACCGTAAACCTGTTTAAACTATGTTGTTTGAATATTAATGCACAAACAAAACTATTATTGGAGATCACTTGAATTATAATTAAATTAACGCTAAATAAGATTATTAATTATCTTATTAAGCGTGATTACAAGTACAAATTCCCTTTAAACATGCATAAAAGGCGTGATCAAGCGATAGCAATAGAAATAATAAAGCAACATAATAATAATCATAAAAATAATAATAAATATAATCATTATCACAGTCATATTAAAGCATAATAATAGCAAGATCCTAGGCATGATACTAACAAGATTAATAACAAATCCTATCATGTCACTAAACAATATAAAGATCAAAGCTTTAGCCCTAACATGATACTAAAATGCTATTAAGAAAGAAAATAGGAAGCATCATAGAAATCATAATTGACATTAGAAATTACCCTAAACATGATACTAGGAAGCAATAAAACATCCTAACATGATACTAGGAATTAAAATAACAATTTAACCATGATTTTTATATCAGAAGATCAATAAAGCAATTAAATTACTTACTTGGATGCCTCGTATCTCTTTCTAAAAACAAAATACACATGTTAGTAACTTCAAGGAAAATAATAAATTAAAGAATTAAATTTAAAAATTGAAATAGAGATTTGGGACCAAATCCTCAGAAATATCAAATCTTTCAGGTCTAGGGCGAAGACAACTCTGAACTTGGCTAGGTGTGTCTAGATCTTGTGGCGGAATTTTGTTTGTAAAAAGGTTGGTTTAGAAAGAGAGAAAGGGTATCAAGAATTTCTTGATGAGAGTTGGTGAGAATTAGATAAAGAATTCATGATTAAAAATGGAGTTCTAAGGACGCTAATTATAACAAAAACAGTCCGAATTTGATAAAAAAAAGAATTGGAGTTCGAAGAGGAATAAATCACGCCGCTTTTGCCACAATAGGCCTGTCGTCCGGTGCTACAAGACAATTTTTGCTGATTTTGTTTTTATCATATCTTTTGATCCAAAAGTCTAAATAAGGCATATAATATGTTGTTTTTAAGCACTTTAAGTCTACTTTCCAAACCAATTAGAATCAGATTAAAATATTTTGTAAAAAAAAAGATATGGCCAAAATAGTGGAAGGGAGTCAGTTTTAGATAGAGTTTTGTATTTAATTCATTTCTTTTTCGTTATAGCTCGGATTTAATATTATAATATATAATTGGAAAGATAATTTCAAGATCTATCAAACCATATAAAATTTAGATATATATAACGCGGCACAAAAATAAAATTTGAACATATTTCACTTCGTACAAAACAAGGACTCTAAAAAAGAGTAGTTTTCACTACAACAAATCATCACTTGTGCCACGAATTATGCCACGGGAATTCCAAATTCGTGGCATAATATCATCTAGCCACGGGAAAATTGAAATATGATACAACACCTAAATAAGAAGAATAATTTATACCACGGGTGTAGGCGTCGCTCGAAGTGCGCCTACGTTAAAAGCATGTTGTGAATATGCTTGGCACTCATAGGAAGTGGGAATTGACATTACGATTAGGGACAACGATTAGGGACAAATAAAGTAGGGAGCCGCCAACAAGTTTTTAAGGAACTTGTAAACCGTCCACGGATCATAAAAAGGCAACCATGATAAGGGACAACGATAGGCAACAACGATTGACCCGTGAAGGTTACACCCCATTCATAATCCATGAGATTACTAACTCCATATGGTTCGGAACCACGAAAGGAGGATCGGGGATGATGGTACGAAGTGAGTCATGGAGTCACATTCGCCCGTATTGGCCTCTACTCGATTCTTATAGTGAAAAGTGATTCCTGCGATCTCAAAGGCATACAAACAAAATATTCAATTTGCTCCAAACTATTATTAAGCTAAATTGGTTGAATATTAATGCAACATATAATTCTAAAATATTGTGATCACTTGATTAAACAACAAGATTAAAAGGAACCTAAACCGGTTGTCCAAATTATCTTATTAGGCGCGATTTTCAATTACATATTCCCTTTAACATGCAATATTGTGATCAAAATAAATAATAGAATCAATATAAACATAAAAAGAACCAATTTAATCATAATTCTAACAACAGAAAAAAATCGTTAGAAAAATAATAATAAAAAGAGCATAACTCTTACTTTGAATCTGTTTGCTTGCAACTACAAAATAATAAAACGAGTTAGTAACTTCAAGGAAATAATAAAACAACAATTAAATTAAATTAAATAAAAAACAAGGTTAATTTTGGGGCCAAACCCTCAAACGATTCTACCTTTCACGCCTTGGTTTAAGGATAGAACCTCGAGTAAAATATGGACTCCTTTGAGTGCTTGAAGAGGGAATTTTGAAGTGAAAAGGGTAGGCTAGTGTTTAGGTTAAGAGCATAGAAGAGAGAAAAAATAAGAATAATAGAATTCTGGTTGCCCCGTTCATCAGAAATGAGGGGGTATTTATAGGGAAATATGCTGAGGGAGCACACGGAACCCTAAAATGATAAAAAAAACCCTAAAAAATATCCCGTGACACGGTCAGACTGTACCGTGACACGGTTAGACTGTACCGTCAGACGGTACAAGTTCCCGTGACACGGTCAGTCTTTGGAGTGTCGCGGGAAATTTTCAGAAAACGGAACGGAAAACGCGTTAAGGGTTTGCGCGGAAAGGACACGGAGCTTCCCGTGTCACGGCAGACCTCCCGTGTCACGGGAAGTCCCACCGTTAGTCGGGAAGAGTTCCCGTGACACGGTCAAGCCTGACCGTGACACGGTCAACTCCAGTCCACTTTTCCGTCTAAATTCATTTTTAACCCTAATTCCTTTCGGCTTTTTGAGTGCCGATTGATAATTACGGGCTTTTTTCTGACTTTTAATATTCGGGCTAAAATAAGAAAATAATAAATAAAAATAAAATATTTGGGCCAAAAATAATAATAAAATAAAAAAGGTTTGGGCTTAAATTAAAACTATGCTTTTACCAAACACCAAGACTGATCCATGGACCTTTCAAAAATATGAATTTAATAAAATACGATTTTTTAAGCACTCTCGGGATTAAATACTAAACCCGACCAACAGTGGCGGTGAAAGGTTATTTATCATCGGACTTGGTTTTGGGGAGACATTTTTAGGTGTCTACAGAAGCCCCCACTTTGACTGAGTTTGTAGAAACGTCAGTTTCGAAAACGATAGTCAAAGTTGTCGATAGGGACGGAGAATGATTTAAGACGTTCTGCGATCCTAAATCACTCTATATACGCCGATACATGCAAAAAAATGTTAGTTCTACAGATAAAAGAGTAAAGGGATAGAATGCGTATCTGACACCAGTGTATCGGTGACAAATGAATTTGGTAGCTTCCTATGCTTGAAGGAATCCACCGAGTGACATTGGCTGAAACGCTTTCCATGCTTGAGGAAAGCCGACTGAAGAGTTTGGTACCTTTCTAAGCCTGAAGAAAGCTACCGGATAATACTTTCCATGCCTGAGGAAAGTCGACAAACGAATTTGGTGTCATTCTATGCTTGAAGAATTCCACCGATAATGCCTTCCATACTTGAGGAAAGCCAACAAAGGAATTTTGTGGTTTTCTATACTTGAAGAAAAATCCACGGATGATGCTTTCCATGCCTGAGGAAAGCCGACTTGGCGGTTTTCTATACTTGAAGAAAAATCCACCGATAACGCTTTCCAAGCCTGAGGAAAGCCGTCTTGGCGGTTTTCTATACTTGAAGAAAAATCCACCGATAACGCTTTCCAAGCCTGAGGAAAGCCGACTTGGCGGTTTTCTATACTTGAAGAAAAATCCACCGATAACGCTTTCCAAGCCTGAGGAAAGCCGACGAAAAAAAAATTGATAAGTATATGGTGGTTCGATTATCCACGAACGTGGGTCGCAGATGATTCACAATTTTAAGCCAATTATCTGACCATATTAAATATTTAAAATGCCGAAAAATAGGCTTTGGCGCTTGCCAGAGATAAAATATCAGTTGGGATTTTCTGCGTAACCGTAGCGAAAAATCATCGCCCAATAAACTCGGAAAGTGAACCAAACTGGTCAAAAAGCTAAGAATATTCCCTGACCAGGCTCAGATTTGCCGCGCCACGTCAGCAGGTTCCCGTGACACGGTCAGGCATTCCCGTCTGACGGGACTAGTATCCCGTGTCACGGGACACGTTCTTTTTTTTTTTTTTACTTTTTTGCTGTTTGACTCAGTCAGCAACGGTTACTTTTGCTCCTTTTTGTCCTTTTCTGCCTTTAAATCCGCATGCTTGCTTTCACCATTTCACATTTCACATTTCTTCTTCATACTTGTTTTCACACTTCACCATTTTTGCCCCTTTCTTACTAAAAACTGCCGCGCCACGTCTGAGGTTAACCGCCGGCCGGTCAAAGCTCGCCGTGACACGGTAAATGGCAACCGTGACACGGTTGTTCTGATTTTCGTTTTATTATTTTTTTTATTTTCTTTTGTCGCGTTTTGCTGCTGCTGTTGTTTGCTGCTGTTGTTGCTGTGTCCGCCGGAACTGCCGCCTAAATCATCGGAGCTCCGTCGGCTTTGAAGCTCGCCGTGACACGGGACTGCTTCGCCGTGTCACGGTTGTTGTTGACCGTGTCGCGGCAGTCGTGCTGTTGGCCGGAAATTTGTTCTTGAATTTTGGAGTTCGATCTCACCAATTTGCTGTAATTCCTCGATCTTCTTCTTATTTTCGACTTTTTACACACATCCATGTAAGTTCCCTTTGATTTTTGCTTTGAATTTGCTTCACATTAACAATTTCATGACAAACCCTAAAAAAAATCAACTTGGGGGTTTTTGATTTTGAAGCTTTATGTTGAAATTCTTGCCATGATTTTATTTGTATATGTGTACATGTGTGTTTGTGAGAAATTCGAGATAAAAATTGCATGATTAGATGGAGAATTGAGCAAATCACCCATTTTTGGGTGCTACTTTGTGAGATAATGTCCATGCTTTGAAATGGTGAAAAAATAGTGATGAATCTTGCGAAATGATGTGTTGATGTATATGTACTATATTGTCATGGAGAACATAGTATCATGCGGCTAGGAGCACTGTAGTATTAGTTTGTCATGGAGAAACTAAATACTATAATTTTTGCCAATTTTTAGCCTTGAGGTAAAAATTTAGCGTATAATTCAATAAACAATTAAATAACTCAGGAAATGATGCCGAGTATTTAGATTATTATTTTGCAATTTAAAATGTTTAGGAAATGATGCTAAACATTTAGATTTTGATAAAATTTAGCATATAATTCAATAAACAACTAAATAGCTTAGGAAACGATGCTAAGTGTTTAGATTTTATTATAAATATGCAATTTGAATTAAATGTTTAGGAAATGATGCTAAACATTTAGATTTTGACAATAGCATGCCTAGACGACGAGATTGCGACATTTCTACCCGCGGTCGGCGTCGGGCTTTTCGGGAGGACACTCCCACTGTCCCTGAGGGCGTGGACGACGACGTCTTGGAGTCCGAGCCTCGGACTTCTACGAGTAGGGGTAGGTGGGTTCCACCTCCCTGGACTCCAGACCAATTGGTTTTCTGCCGTGAAAACCACGTTTCTCATCGTGCACTCTCCGGCATAGTCGATGGCACACTTCGCCAACATGGTTCCGGGGCCGGTGATTTGATCCCTCGACTTCACCAGGTCATTACGGAGGATCCTGCTACGAGCGCCCTATGGGAGTCGTCTGGCTTGGTCGATTTCTATGCGGCGATTGTAGGGTTTCGCAGCCCCCGGGGTTGCGGCGCGACGGTTGTTCGTGCGTTGTTGGAGTATTTTTGGGATACTACCAACACGTTTCACTTCGCCTGGGGGGAGATGACGGTGACCCCTTTAGACTTCAGCATGATCAGCGGGCTGCGCTTTACCGACCGGGCAGTAGGCCAGATGTCTGATCTATCCTGGACATCGGCTGAGGTAGCTGATTTGTTAGGTCCGATCGTTCAGCACATCAGGACTCGTCCGGTGTCACGAGGTGGTCCTAGGAGTGGACGATCGGAGTCGGCTTCAGTTCTTGCTCGCGGCTTCGATATGGAGGACACAACGGCGAGCAGCGGGTGCAGATCTTCGTCTTGATCCTGATCTCTATGACCCTCTCTCCTGACAGGAGTTCACGCGTGCTCCTCTGTTACCTCCCTTCTTTGGCCAGGATTCCCGAGATAGGATCCTACAGCTGGGCCAGTCTTGGATACGCGGATCTTCTTCTATCTCTACGTCATGGCTGCCGTCAGCTGAATGACGAGTCCCCTGTCACTGTTTACGGCCTGTGGAGAGTCGTAGAGGTGATGATCTTTTCCCTTTCTTGTTCCATTTCGGCTTTTCGATTCGTATGCTGAATGTTATTTTTGTTGTAGTTATGGTTCTATGAGTACTTCCCAGGCTTGGCTCCTCGCCGGCGTCGGGGAGTGGTCCATGACTTCCCCGTCGGGGCCAGCTGGCGTGACCGAGGAGAGTCACGGGTGGAGTCTGTTCCGGCGCTTCGTGGGGTACTACGCCGAGGCACCTATTCCGTTGGCGTAAGGATTAGCTTTGTTGCGTTTTTCCTTCTGATGTTGTTTCTGTCGTTTCACGCCTAACATTTTATGGTTTTCAGGTTCCCATTGATGTTCAGTATCGTCCTTGGGCCGGGATGACTGATCTGCCCGAGGCCCTACGTCTTTCAGTGTACCGTACCATTTTGGTTGGTACTGGGCGCTTCGTCTGGTATTTGGGGGAGCGAGTCGTTCGTCAGCATAGCGGCGATCGCTTTGTGGTGCCTTCTTCCCCGCCAGAGTCGATGCTGGACTCCCGCTTGATCAGAGGGTTGATCAACAGGGGAGAGCGCTACACTTTTCCGTGGCAGGAGCTTGTTCACATGGAGAGTGACTACGCGCGGGATTTGCTTCCCTCTCTGGCTCCTCCACCCCGTCTTCCCGAGGTATGATTTCGAGAATCTTCTTTACTAGTCTCTGTTTTAAATAGTCGAATAACTTGATTATTCGATCATATTTTCAGACAACCATTCACCCTGTGGGGAGGATTCAGATTCCTCCTCAGTCTGTCCGCTACCCTGGGCCGATCGGTATCACGGAGGACCATATTGCTGACGCGCCGGAGGGTTATAGACAGGCGCAGGAGTCAGTGCCTGAGGCTTTTGAGCCGGTGAGTTTTCTTCGACGTATTATCCACTCTTTTAATGCTGCTTATTACTGATTTTTCTTTGTTTTGTCCTCAGCCTAACCGCCCGGAGGTGATGGGAATTATGAAGCTGGTGGACGCGCTGAAGTATTGCATCATCAAGCTTCGGCGTGGTGCGAGTTGTCGGAGCTCTAGCGACGTCCTTGAGGTATCACTTATTACTTTTTCATTTCCACCATTTGTTTTGTTTTGCATCATTGACACCTTTTGATTTTGTGTTTTTTCAGGAGCGACAGAGGTCCCGCTCGCGCTCGAGGCCCAGAGGCTCGGACGAGGAGGAGCTTGGTCGTAGTAGACGATCTCCTGAGGCTCACCGACGTTCTCAACGAGAGCCGCGGACTACTCAGCCGTTCCAGGAGGCTCAGCAGGGGCAGTCTTCTCAGCGTCCGTCATTTTCACAGCCTCCAGTTCCTGAGTTTGGGTCTCCTTTGGATCCTGGTTCATTCTCGGCCCCATTATCCGGGGTTCCTCCACCACTGTCGGGCCTATTCTCAGTTCCGCTATATGGGACGATGCCTTCGCCGACGATTCCAGTATCTTTGGGCCAGTCTACTCCGCTTTCCGGCTAGACGGGTCCTGCTTTGAGCTTGACTACTACTGGGCCTGCGGGGACTAGTAGGGACGCTACTCCCCGTACTCGGATGGTCGAGGGACTCTTTGGTTCGTCGTTTCCATACACACAGGGAGGTCTACATGCACAGGGACAAGATGAGACTGATTCTGATTCTAGAGATTTTTGACCGAGGGTTTATGTGCATACTGTGATGACACTTGATACATTTATGTATTACGACTCTTTGTACATTATGTACAGTTTATATATCTACTATTGTGTGTGTTAGTGTGTGTTTGAGACTCTTTGTGTGTGATTGTGTACTTAGTGATGACACGATGAAAGAAGACATAAGTGGAGTAATGGAGGGTACCGACCTTCCCCAAAAGAAAAGAAATAAAATTACTTCCCCAAAAGAAAAGAAAAGAAAAGAAATAAAGATAAAATGATGAATAAATGACTAAAAAAAAAAAATCTTCCCCAAAAAGAAAAATAAAAAATAAAAGCCATCGTAAAATAAAGATAAAAATAAAAAATAAAAAGCATCGTAAAATAAAGATAAAAATAAAATAAAATAAAAAAAAGGTGAGAATTTTATTAGGAATAGAACTCTCAGAAAAGACTGAAAAAACAAACGTTAAAGATAAGAAAATACAAAAAATCCGGATAGATACGGAAAAGATGAAACAAAAGCAGGCGCGTAAGGTGCCGTGACACGGCACTGTTTACCGTGTCACGGCAAAACCTGCCGTGTCACGGCAAAGGTTCCCGTGACACGGTGGAATTTCCCGTGTCACAGGAAGCTTATTATTCAGCAGATTGTTTCACGCGTGCGTAAAGATAAATTCTGGGCAGTTTCAAGCGCTTTTACTATAAAATAAGACCAGGTTATTCATGATATGCATAATTACGAAACACAAAATAATTTAGAATTTCATATTTCAATAATCATGTCTCAGAATTTTGATAATACATTGCGCTACTGGTCTTATTCGTTGACCAATGCTGAAAAAAGAGAGTTAGAATTGTTTCATGTCAGGGGTTTGCTAGCCCTGCGACATGTAGCCATTGAACATGATTTTCTTAGGGCAGCATTAGATTATTGGAGTCCAGAAACGCACTGTTTCAAATTTGATTATGATGAAATTTGTCCTCTGCCGGAGGAATTTGGCGCAATTTTTGGATTTCCTGCTAGGAATCTTATAGCCATGCCTACCTTACATGAATACTATTACCAAGACTTTGAACGCCATCTGAATCTAACAGATCCAGATTTAAATAGAATTGTTTGTGGTAATGAAGTAGATATAGAAAAACTTGCGAACTTATATTTTAATCGCCCTGTCTCTGAGTCTTATCATGTGTATCGTAGAAGGGCATATATTTTTTGCATGTTTAGCAAGCTACTTTTTGCAAACGGTAGGGTAGGACATGCTTGTCTAGCGTCTGTGCTTGAGCATGTAGAATCTGGAAGATCTCCTATGCCGACGTGTCTTGGAGAAACATTTCGTGGTTAAGACGAGGCAAAATCTGACCGGAAAGCCATCAGGAAGGGCTCTCTGGTACTATTACAGGTAAAAATACGCTCTGAATAGCCCCCGTGACACAAAACAGTTACCGTGTCACGGTCAGGTTCTGCCGTGACACGGTCAAAACTGCCGTGTCACGGGAATCTGCATTTTTTTTTTTTTTTTTTTTTTTTTTTGACGATTAATGGTCTCTTTTGTTTTCTTGTTTTGCAGATTTGGTTGATGGAGCGTTTGGAATTATTTGAAGCCCCCGATGACATTGAAAAATATGGCCCTAACGACTTAGTCCGTAGGAAGAAGAATTATTCTGCGAACATGTCGTATGAAGATTGGAAAAATTTCTTTGCAAAGAGAGAATTTTCCATTCGTTGGGTGGTGCCTTGGTGGAGGCTTACTAGGATGGTTGGCACGAATGAAACACCATATTGCCGTGTTCCTAGTATCTCCAAATTGACCTTTTACTGTCCCTCTCGACTGATGCGGCAGTATGGACTTGAACAAGTAATTCCACGCTATAACGATAGTCCTCGTGAAGTATCGTTGCATGAAAGTAACGTTCACAAGTACGAGACTTATTGGATTGGAAGACCTTTGTGGACCGTTTCTGCAAGTGACCAAGCTCCTCCTCCCTTATCTAGTGCATACAAGGCATGGTTGAACCCTAGAAGCAAGAGGGAACGATTCGGATCACGCAAGTCTGATGTGAAGAGTCGTCTTGGAGATAAGAAAGCTCCTCTTAACGATCGCCTAGGTCCGAGAACACAAGGAATTGAGTTTAAGACTCCTAAGATGCCAAGGAAGAAGACCTATGTGAAAGGAAAGGGTAAAGAAAAGATGGTGTATAGGGAGAAACAACCAAAAAAGTTCAAGAAAGGTGAAAGGGGCGAAAGCTCGACTAGGGGTGTGACGGTTCGGGCTACAAAAGACACACTAATGGTGAGGGCCGACCTAATTGAGCAAGAGAAGGATGTTCCTAAAGAGAAGAGAGATTAGATCAATAGCGCTTTGCATTTTATTATTTAATTTTTATTTAAAATAAGGCGTATGATGCCAATATTGTAGTCGCATTTATTTTAATAATAATAGCGCATTTATTTCTTAAATAAAAATTACAATGACTTTTATATATTATCCGAGTCAAGGAGTCGGACGCAATGGAAGAACAAAGCTAGTACCGGAAATTCGCAACGAATGCGGGAAAAAAAAACTGCCGTGTCACGGTCAAAAGGTCCCGTGACACGGTTGAAGTCCCCACGTCACGGCAAAACCCTTTTTTTTTTTTTTTTTTTTTTTTTCAGATTTTGCCGTGACACGGGATTTTTTCCCGTCAGACGGGAATTCTTCCCGTGTCGCGGCATATGTACCCCTTTTTTTTATTTTTATTTTTTATTTTTATTTATTTATTTATTTTTTTTAGATTTTGCCGTGACACGGGATTTTTTCCCGTCAGACGGGAATTCTTCCCGTGTCGCGGCATATGTACCCCTTTTTTTTTTTTTTTTTTTTTTTTTTTCAGATTTTGCCGTGACACGATGTTGAACCGGGCACATATTAAATCAATGGAGGGAGTATTTTTTTATTTTAGTGTGGCCGGGCCCCCTTGAGGGGTTGCCTACGTATCCTAAAAAGGAATCAGGCCAGACGTAGCTCTATTGGGTCATGAACCCATGCGACTAGGCGTAGAACTTTTTGAGTTGATCCAAGTTGGTTAAATTATGGAAGCCGTTACCGTCCATGTCTACCAATTGTGCCGCTCCGCCGGACAGAATGACTTTAACAATGTACGGTCCTGACCAGTTTGGTCTGAATTTTCCTCTTGGATCTAACACATTTTTGCGGAGGGCCTTAAGCACTAGGTCACCCTCCTTGATGTTCCTGGTCTTGACTTTTTTATTAAAATGTCGTGCCATACGCTGTTGGTAGGTTTGGACATGATGCAAAGCTGCCAGGCGTTTTTCATCAAGCAAGACCAGTTCGTCGTATCTTGCTCTAATCCAGTCGACTTCATCTAGTTGGCTTTCCAATGCAATTCGGAGAGAAGGTATCTCGAGCTCGATTGGTTGTACCGCTTCGACGCCATAGACCAAGGAAAAGGGGGTAGCCCCTGTCGATGTACGGACGGAGGTTCGATAACCCCAAAGGGCGAAATGTAGCTTACTTGGCCAATCTTTATAATTTTCCGTCATCTTTTCGATGATGGTTTTCACGTTTTTGTTGGCCGATTCGACTGCTCCGTTTGTTTGTGGTCTGTAAGGTGATGATCGAGGATGTTTGATGTGATATTTCTGCAACAATTCCGCGCATTCGGCTTGGAAATGTGTTCCATTGTCACTGATCATCTCATGTGGTACTCCATAGCGGCATATAATATTTTTCTCAATGAATTGAGCTACATGTTTTGCCGTCAGCTTGGCATATGAGGCTGCCTCAACCCATTTGGTGAAGTAATCGATTGCTACGAGAATGAATTCATGCCCCCCTTGTCCTGGTGGTGTGATTTTTCCAATGATGTCAATGCCCCAAGTGGTGAAAGGCCATGGAGAAGTATACGTGTAGAGAAGTGAAGGTGGAACATGCTGTAAGTTTGCATAGGTTTGACACTTCATACATTTCTTGACGTACTCGTGACAATCTCGCTCCATAGTAGTCCAATAGTAACCTTGTCGTTGAATCTTTTGGACTAACATCTTTGCATTCATGTGAGTTCCACATATACCAGCATGAAGGTTTTCCATGGTTTTATGTGCTTCTTTTTTAGTTACACATAAGAGATTCCTTCCTGTTGCGGTTCTCTTATGGAGTTCTCCCCTGATGAGCACATACTGTGAGGCCAGGAGTCTCAAAGCACGGCGTGCCCTTTTATCAGTATTAGGAGGATACTCTGCTCTTGTCACATAATTGAGGATGTCTATATACCATGGTTCTTCATCTTCTTCTTGTTCATCATCAAGTGCATGAACATAAGCTGGTTCATATCTTCTCTCTATGGTAAGTGGCATTCTGATCGTGTCAGCTGGAATTCGCACCATTGATGCTAACTTAGCTAGTGCGTCGGCGAACTGGTTTTCTTCTCTTGGCAAATACGTATATTCCACTTCATCTAGTTGCTCCGTGAGAGTTTCCAGATGAGCTTGATACGTAGCGAGACTTTCACTCCTCACTTTCCATCTCTTAGAGATTTGGTTAATGATTAGTGAGGAGTCACCATAGATTCTGAGTTTCTTGATACCCAAGGCGACAGCTGTTTCTAATCCCAAAATGCATGCTTCATATTCTGCGGCATTATTGGTGACATCAAAGTCGAGCTTCATGGAAATTGGGATGTGTTCTTCATTGGGCGATACAAGCAAGACTCCCACACCACATCCCTTTTGGTTTGAGGCTCCATCGAAATAGAGTGTCCAACTATCGTCTTCGGTCATGAGTAAATCTTCGTCAGGGAAATCGTACTCATCTTCTTCTTTTTCAGCTTCTTCTAGCGGAAAGTCTGCTAAGAAGTCAGAAACTGCAGAACCTTTGATGGCCTTTTGTGGTACGAATCTCAAGTCAAATTGAGCTAGATTGACTATCCACCTTGATAATCTGCCGTTGAGTGTTGCTTTCTCGAACAGATATTTGAGAGGATCCATCTTAGATACGACATGCACTGTATGAGTGAGCATGTAATGTCTTAGTTTTTGTGCGGCCCATACAAGTGCGAGACACAATTTCTCGAGTGGCGTGTATCGCGTCTCATATCCTTGGAGTTTCTTGCTTAGGTAATAGATTGCATTCTCCTTGTTTTCGATCTCTTGTGCTAGCATTGCCCCCATCGTTTCTCTTGTGACAGTAAGGTAGAGTCGAAGAGGAAAGTCAGGTATTGCCGGCGCTAGCACGGGTGGGTTTGCCAAATACTCTTTGATTTTGTCGAAAGCCTTTTGGCAGTCATTATCCCATGTGACTGGGACATTCTTCTTAAGCTTCTTGAATATAGGTTCGCATATCGCTGTGAGCTTTGATATGAACCTACTTATGTACTGCAACCTTCCAATGAAGCCTCGAATCTCCTTCTCATTTTTGGGTGGTGGCATGGCCATGATCGCTTTTACTTTTGAAGGATCTATTTCAATCCCTCGAGAACTGATCACATATCCAAGTAATTTGCCTGACGTGACTCCGAATGCACATTTTGCTGGATTTAATCTCATGTTATACTTACGGAGTCTTGCAAAAAATTTGCGAAGTGCGACAATATGGCCTGGGCGATCTTTAGACTTGACAATCATGTCATCAACATAGACCTCCACCTCTTTGTGCATCATGTCATGTAAAAGTGCTGTAGCTGCTCTTTGGTAGGTGGCACCCGCGTTTTTTAACCCGAATGGCATTACCGTATAGCAATATGTACCCCACTGTGTGATGAATGTGGTTTTCTCCATGTCTTCTTCGGCCATCAATACTTGATTATATCCGGCGTAACCATCCATGAATGACAGGAGTGCATGGTTTGCTGTATTATCGACCAGAATGTCAATGTGAGGTAGAGGGAACCCATCTTTTGGGCTTGCTTTATTGAGATCCCTGTAATCAACACACATTCTGACCCTTCCATCCTTCTTTGGAACTGGGACCACATTTGCTATCCATTCCGGATACTTGGATACTCTGATGAAACCTGCGGCCAATTGTTTCCTGATTTCTTCTTTGATTTTGAGAGCCACATCTGGTTTTATTCGGCGCAGCTTTTGTTTGACAGGCTTCATACCTGGAATGAGTGGTATCGTATGCTGAGCTATATCCCTGTCAATTCCTGGCATATCTTGGTATGACCAAGCAAATACATCAACAAATTCACTAAGCAAGTTAATTAGCTCTTTGCGTTCATCTTGACTTAGCGTTAATCCAATTTTTACTTCTTTAACAGTCGTATCATTGGAAATATTAATTGTTTCTGTATCTTCAATAACTGCTGTTTTATTTTCGTGTTCTTCCATTGCTTTTATTATTTCTTTGTCATTTTTATCATTAGCAAAGCAATATTGATCAGGGCTAGGGAAATGGCACACATCGTAAGCGAAGGTATTCATTTTATTGAATTCACTGGCTAAAACATCAAGAGAGGCAAGGTCAGCTGCGACCTCACCAGAATTATTAGGACTAGAAAGATAAGGCTCAACAAGAGACTCAGGGCTGAACTCTATAGCAGAAAGAGGGTCGGCCTCAAACTCTAAGGACTCATCTACAGACTTAGACTCAGACTCGGACTCAGACCTAGATGATTCAGACTCATCAAACATAGGACCCTCGCCAGCGGTTATTTCCAACTTCTCTCCACTTGGCGTAGTGATCCTCAATGTCTTGCGCCATCCCCTTGAAATGTTGTCAGCTTGGACGATTAACTCGGAGGGATCAAACTCCTTGTTTGCTATGACCGCTTGAACGAGCTCAGAGCTATAATTGCAGACCGGCTTGGATTCATTTCTCTCCATTCCAAAAAGAAGATTAATTCCCAGATCACCAGAGTTCAGGTTGGCTGACTTCTCGACTGTGGAGAGTTCTTCATCGAGGAAGTCACAATCGAGGAATACTTCGAATCCTGGTTCACGGATTCCATCATGGACAAAAGGCTCGGGGAATTCATAGCATGGGAAGTCTTCCCCTTCTTTGATGTACTGGCCGTTGAGAGTGAACGGATATGGATCCATGGCCATTTCTGTCTTCGCGATTCGAGCATTGTTGCGAACCTTCAATTTCAAGGCGGCCCGTTTCAAGTCTTCCTTTGTTGGTTCGAATCCTAAGCCGAAAGTGTCTTTCTTGATTGCACTAGGATGGCCCCAAGATTTAGCCATTTTCTTCTTGAGCCCAAGGGTCATTCCAGGAAAGTGACCTTGTTTCTTCAGAATGGCGTTGATACTAGTGTTTGAATAAGGATCGAAGTCGAGATGACACTTTTCCTCTTCTTCGATCGCAAGAACATCATCTAAAGAAAAACCCCATAGGTCTTCATCTTCCTCGTCGTGTTCAACATGGACGATAGGGGTATCAATGACTTGAATGCGCATAGGAGAAGCATCGATAGTAATCGGAATCTCTCCCACTATGGCTTTCACTTTCTGGTGGAGTGATGACGGAATCGCCTTTAGCTCATGAAGCCAAGGGCGTCCTAACAGCAGATTGAAAGAGGCCTTGATATCCACCACCTGAAACTTGGTGCGATGCTCAACGGTCCCAGTGGTTATATTCAGTATGATAGTACCCACGGCTTGACGGCGAGTATTATCGTAAGCGCGAATCCCCTGAGTGAAAGGAGTCAACTCTTCATTCTTTATACCCAACTTCTTTGCAGTACGGAGTGGGCACACATTGATTGCAGAGCCATTATCAACCAGGCTCATAGGAACATTCATCTGCCTACACACCACAGTGAGGTGTAAGGCCTTATTATGTTGATCCCCTTCCGGGGGTAGATCCTTATCAGAAAAGGAAATCAGATTGCTGGTACTCGGCAGCTCAGTAGTGAGGAAGTTGACCAGTCCTTGGGGAGTCATGTCGTCATCGACTCCTATTTTCACCAGAGCATTCATTACAGCCTTTCGATGCTCGTGGGAAGTGGCCAAAAGCTTCCATACATTCATCTCCACCTTGGTCTTTTGTAGCTGTTTGACCACATCACTATTCACAGGGTCGATGGGATCAACTATCGGATTTGATTGTGGTGGTGGTGAAGGTGGGTTAGGTTGTTGCAACCGTCCACTTCTAGTGAGAACCTTGACCTCAAGGTCCCCCCAAACATCTTCACTGGTGCCAAGAGACGAACAGGCTATATCTTTGAGATAGATATCTTCATCATCGCTATCCCAAATCCCATTCACTTCTTCAGTGCTTGAGATAAATACAACTTCTGGCAGAGGTTCATTCACAGGTTGAATGAGTATTGACGGATCAAAGGAGACTTCATCTCCTATGATAGCCAGAGCATCAGAAAGAGGACCTGTTTGAATGTTAGGCTTCTTGCCCCCCGGAGGGACAGGAAGTTGGTTAGCATCTATCAGGTCTTGGATTGCGTCTTTCAGCCTCCAACACTTCTCAGTGTTATGACCCTTGCCTTGATGATACTTGCAATAAGCATTGGGGTCATAACTAGCGGTCCTATTCTCAGGTCGAGGTTCTGGGAATGGTCCAATTGGCATAATCAATCCCTTACTATGAAGACGGTCATAAGCAGCATCATAAGTCATTCCCAAAGGCGTATAAATTCTCCTTTGCCTTTGGAATTTTTGAGGAGGAGCATTAAGGGCCAGCACATCACTAATGTCGATGTTGTTGGTAGCATTATTGGGCTTAGAAGACGAAGAAGAAGGAGTGTCGTTCTTCTTGTTTTTCCAAGTGCTGCTGTTATTGTTGTTACCAACAGACTTCATCAGTTCATCTTCGATATTGATTCCAATATCGTATACAGCTTCAAAGATACTTAAAGGCAGAAACTTCAAGTGTTGCTTGTATTTATGCGTCAGATTGGAAATGAACAAGCGAACCATTTCCTTCTCCTTGGGAGGGTCTACCAGGAGTGCAGTTGTTTCTCTCCACCTACTTAGGTAAGTAGTGAAGCCTTCATTCTCTTTCTGTTTGAGAATGGAGAGTTCACGTTCAGATGTCTTGGCCTGAATGTTGCACTTGTATCGGTTCATAAAGCTTTCAGCAACATCTTCCCAGGTCGCGACATGCTTGGATTCTAGGGAATAGAACCACTGTTGACAGGCATGCTCTAAGGAAAGAGGAAACACCGTAGGGAAGAGTGTCACATCTACTCCCTTAAGAGCCATGGTTGCAGAAAAAGCCTTCAAATGGAACAACGGGTTATCAGTAGGTTTGAACTTGGGAATATCAGCAGTTGAAAATTTCTTAGGGAGTTTCTCTCTTATGGACGAGGAAGTGACAGGCTGTTCCACATAAGTGAACTCTTCTGAAATCTTACTCATCTGTTCCTTGATCTTGTCCATCGCAGCAGCAGTAACACTGTTTTGCTTGTCTTGCTCTACAGTGCTGACTCTAGTAGTGAGTGTCTGCATCATGTCAGACAACCTTTCGATTGTCCTGTTGAGGTTCTCCATGTCTTCCTTAGTGGCCATTGGTTGAAAGTAGACTGGAGACGGATCTTGTGGAGATGACTGAGGTGGTTTCCTTGTACGCCTCTTTGGTACGAGAGGTTGTTGAGGTATGGATTCGAACCGTAACAATCTACCCTTGCTTCTTGCCCAAGCGCTGTGACACCGAAACAAATACACCTTTTAATGACCACACTTAACCTTAACCCATCCGGATTAAAAAAAATGAAGTTCTACTTATATAAAAAACATGGGAGGATACCATCCGACTTACTCCGAAAAAAAAAACGACACAAAAAAAACGAGACTTCCCTAAAATACGGTCAAAAGTGATGTACGACTAAAAAAGAAAAGTGTGTGGACATAACATGTAAGTGATTAGGTGAGGTTATAGACGCGTGTTGTGACCATATAACTAGACACGACTCAATACTGGACACAAAAATCGAGAAAAAAGACTGACGGGACACTTTCCTGGGCACCGTGTCACGGTACAGACTTGCGTGACACGGTTAAGGCTTACCGTCAGACGGTAGCCTTTACCGTGTCACGACACTGTTCACCGTGACACGGCAAAAAATGCCGTGACACGGTGCGCAGTTCCAGGTCAGTTTTGTCATTTTTTTCAGATTTTAATTGATTTTAAGTCCGTACTAATTACTATGTGAAAATAAAAACCCTCGGTCATGGGTCAAACAAAAAAAGCAAACACATTAGGGTTAGCACCGAACAAACACATAGCATTTAGGCACGATGATGTAAAAAAAGTTCGCAACCTAAAGTCAAGGTCTATGTTCAACTATTGGCCAAGCTTTGGGTGTCAAAAGGGTACCATGGTTAAGAGTTTGGACGCGTTAGCAAGGCAGCCTCCCTTGAGGGTGTATGCCAACGGGCGGCTCCGCGAGTTCGTGATGAAATCGAACTCGACTCCATGGTTTGGGTGGATTTAATAACTCGGATGAACCCTTATTGCCATGAGCGTTTTTGGGTTGATAGAGCTTAAATCCCCCGGGGCTAAGACGCATGTAGAACACATACGTTTTTTCAGAAAAATCGAAGGAAGTCGACTTTGGAAAAAGAAAATAGGTCACCGGACAGATTTTAGGACTGCCGTGACACGGCAGATATTCCCGTGTCACGGTACAGTCTACCGTCAGACGGTACACTGTACCGTGACACGGCAGACTCTGCCGTGACACGGCAGTCAGAAAATCTGACTGGTGCCCTGTTTGCTTTTGCGCGCAACCGAGTTATCCAATTTTTCCTACGGGACAGACCTGAATGTGACGTTAAAACGTCTATGCAGATGCAAAAAAAATGCCAAATTAATCACAGGAATATTTTTTCAAGAATCTTTCAAGTCTCATCCACTCATCTTAATTAAATACCGATCACTCAAATCGATAAATAATTAAGAATCCTCCCAGTGGAGTCGCCAAATTGTAGGCGTCGCTCGAAGTGCGCCTACGTTAAAAGCATGTTGTGAATATGCTTGGAACTCATAGGAAGTGGGAATTGACATTACGATTAGGGACAACGATTAGGGACAAATAAAGTAGGGAGCCGCCAACAAGTTTTTAAGGAACTTGTAAACCGTCCACGGATCATAAAAAGGCAACCATGATAAGGGACAACGATAGGCAACAACGATTGACCCGTGAAGGTTACACCCCATTCATAATCCATGAGATTACTAACTCCATATGGTTCGGAACCACGAAAGGAGGATCGGGGATGATGGTACGAAGTGAGTCATGGAGTCACATTCGCCCGTATTGGCCTCTACTCGATTCTTATAGTGAAAAGTGATTCCTGCGATCTCAAAGGCATACAAACAAAATATTCAATTTGCTCCAAACTATTATTAAGCTAAATTGGTTGAATATTAATGCAACATATAATTCTAAAATATTGTGATCACTTGATTAAACAACAAGATTAAAAGGAACCTAAACCGGTTGTCCAAATTATCTTATTAGGCGCGATTTTCAATTACATATTCCCTTTAACATGCAATATTGTGATCAAAATAAATAATAGAATCAATATAAACATAAAAAGAACCAATTTAATCATAATTCTAACAACAGAAAAAAATCGTTAGAAAAATAATAATAAAAAGAGCATAACTCTTACTTTGAATCTGTTTGCTTGCAACTACAAAATAATAAAACGAGTTAGTAACTTCAAGGAAATAATAAAACAACAATTAAATTAAATTAAATATAAAACAAGGTTAATTTTGGGGCCAAACCCTCAAACGATTCTACCTTTCACGCCTTGGTTTAAGGATAGAACCTCGAGTAAAATATGGACTCCTTTGAGTGCTTGAAGAGGGAATTTTGAAGTGAAAAGGGTAGGCTAGTGTTTAGGTTAAGAGCATAGAAGAGAGAAAAAATAAGAATAATAGAATTCTGGTTGCCCCGTTCATCAGAAATGAGGGGGTATTTATAGGGAAATATGCTGAGGGAGCACACGGAACCCTAAAATGATAAAAAAAACCCTAAAAAATATCCCGTGACACGGTCAGACTGTACCGTGACACGGTTAGACTGTACCGTCAGACGGTACAAGTTCCCGTGACACGGTCAGTCTTTGGAGTGTCGCGGGAAATTTTCAGAAAACGAAACGGAAAACGCGTTAAGGGTTTGCGCGGAAAGGACACGGAGCTTCCCGTGTCACGGCAGACCTCCCGTGTCACGGGAAGTCCCACCGTCAGACGGGAAGAGTTCCCGTGACACGGTCAAGCCTGACCGTGATACGGTCAACTCCAGTCCACTTTTCCGTCTAAATTCATTTTTAACCCTAATTTCTTTCGACTTTTTGAGTGCCGATTGATAATTACGGGCTTTTTTCTGACTTTTAATATTCGGGCTAAAATAAGAAAATAATAAATAAAAATAAAATATTTGGGCCAAAAATAATAATAAAATAAAAAAGGTTTGGGCTTAAATTAAAACTATGCTTTTACCAAACACCAAGAATGATCCATGGACCTTTCAAAAATATGAATTTAATAAAATACGATTTTTTAAGCACTCTCAGGATTAAATACTAAACCCGACCAACAGTGGCGGTGAAAGGTTATTTATCATCGGACTTGGTTTTGGGGAGACATTTTTAGGTGTCTACAACGGGTATTTATTTTCCGTGGCAAATATCATACTTGTGCCACAAGTAGTGTTTTTCCCATGGCAAACTTTACATTTGGGCCACGAGTAGTAGTTGTTTTTCCCGTGACAAACTTTACACTAGCGTCAAATAAATTATAGTTGTATATATGATCTATTTCCAATACATACTTGATTTTCTTTATAAATATCCTCAATTTTATTCTAAGTACGCTCAATTTAGGATTCTCCTGAACTATTGTTTATAGTTACTAAACCAGTTTTTGTTGGTATAGAATTACACTAGTAGAAAAAGCAATTAGGCAGAGAAATGCACTAGTTTTTTGGGGTTATGTTGGCCCTAAAGTGTCCAAATTTAGCTCAGATTTGGCAAATATGAATCATAATTACCTCGTTTTGCATATTAAGAAATTTCTCGATTTGCGTATTTACATTTTAATATGTAAAGCGAGATATATAAGTTTGTTTATTGACAAATCTAATCTCAATTTGGTCCCTCTAGAACAAAATAGCCCCCCGAAACCTTTAACGGAACATGTTACAACTCGCAAAAATCAATAAAACATATTTAAAATTGAAAAGTGGGCCCCACTAACGGAATTTTCTGACGGTGGGATAACGACAAAGTTACTATATAGTTATTAAATAAACTTGCGGGTTACTATATAAAAGTTTCAAAAAATAAGCGCACAACGTAGAATTTGTAAAAGTAGTGAGTTATATTGTAGAATTTCCCAATAAAATTTAGATTTTTTAGGCCCGATTTATATCAAATTGGTGTTAAAACATGGTAGTAATAAAATAAAAATTGGATTAAGGCATAAATAAAAGGAACCTAAATAAAAACACCGATTATCAAAAATGTGAAAAACTCAAAGTTAGCGGTTTTCATTTAACCTGTGCTTTGATTAATTTTCCAATTCCTTCTTCTCTGCTCTCAAAATTCATTCTAAACCCATACCCAGAAATGCTTCATCTCTCTCCTCTCACAATTTTCAAGTTTTTTTTCATGACTCCATCTTTATAGTCTTTCTTAGCTTCACAATCAGTCAATCTTTCTCGTTTTTAGGGCGATGGACTGATGGTGGTGGTCGTGTCGGTGATTTTTAGGGACAAAATGAACCATTCCCTCATATGGTTCCTCACCTCCACGGCGTTGTCCGTTTCACGGCTTTCGACCCATCATCCTCAACCGTTGTCTGCAACTCCTGGATTCAATTCGATTAATAAGGTAGAAGTCAAATCAAATTTCCTCAAGATCGAAAACATCTATCCTTAATTCGAGCAAAATAGAAAAATGCCAGACCTAATTTTGAGGCAATTTTGGTGCATTGATTCAAGGAACAACAAATTCGAATCAATTTCGAACCAAAAATCAGAAATTTGAGGTTAGGGTTTTTAATTTGATTTGATTTAAATTGATTTGCTTATTTGCTTTCAATGAAGCTCCACTGTTCGTGATTTAAAATCCCCTTTTTTTTCCCTTCCTTTTATTGGTTTTTTTAAGGTACTTGCTCAATTCGTACCTTCTTGATGAATGTATACAAATTTCAAGCGTTTTTTTAATTTGGTGATTTTTGTTAATTTAAGCAAATTATCTTAATGGATGTTTGTTATGTATATTTGCATTTTGAATTTAAATTCTGGTCATTTGTGATATAATTATATAGGTGGTTGTTGATGGTAGAAATTGATGCCTTGTAACCTTAGTTTGATTATAATGTGTTCTGAAACATAATAAATTGTTGGTAAAGGGTGAATAATTGACAGTCACCATTATCCTTGCCAATGCAAGATAAGCTAAGTAGTGAGATTGATGATTCCAGCTTATAGTAAACCGAATCTTTTTAATGAAATTGTTTGATGAGGAACAAGTTAATTGAGTGAAGATGTGAACTTATGAGTAAACTAATAAGATAAGGAACTTGATTTTGTTGCTATAAAACTATGATCTTAAATTGGTGTATTTGTATTGATGTTTTCTTTACTATCCAAGCTTTGAATATTTAATATAATGCTAAATTTGCAGTGATTAAAAAGTAGATGAAAAAATAGATAAATTGTCACAGAGTGAAAATTTTGGTTTGCAATCAGAAAGTGAGGCAAGAATGTAATCATGTAAGCCTTTTGTGCTAAAATAGGCAGGGGTTGATGTGACATTCATTCAGCACATGTGTATGAATTGACCTGATATTCCTAGTGCTTGAATACGGTTGTTTGTAAAATTCCCTGAGATGGTTGAAGTTTGATACAGATTCATGCTGAAAATTCTGATGAGGCCTAACTATGTACCAAATATAATAAATGCGAACTAGTGATCCAATTGTAATGGACTAAGTTAAAATGTACCTTTGTGTGGGGTATTTTGTGACATTTTTTTGAAATCCATGTATGACAGTTACCTTGTTCTAGCAAAATAGTTTTGGTAGAACTTATTTACTGGTAATAAGGCTAACTAAATTGACTAAGCATTTTTTTGTTTCAGTAAGTACACTTATGATGAGAGTTATCATATTGCTCCTACGTTCATAGTGCACTGCAGGGATTACATTAAAGATGTTGACTATTAGCTTTCCCATTTACATATTTTGTGGTTGTGTTAGATCATTTTTCTGAATTTTTGTTTTTTTTTGAATTGCAACTGCTCTAATACATCCTCTGTTGCTGACTCGAACCCTGCGATTCTGATGTGTTACATGGCTTAAATCAGTTGTTTGTTTGGCTGTTTTAGTGGATGTATGTGCTGCTGTAAATATTAATCTGGTTTGTGTGGCTGTTATAGTGAATGTATGTGTGGCTGTAGTTGCTCGTGGCTGGTGTTGCACTTTGCTGCTGCTGCTGCTGCTGTTGTTGTTGTTGCTGCACGATGTTTTGGTTCTGTTGTTGCTGATGTCTGCTCTTGATGCTCATTTTGCTCTGCTCCTGCTGATGTATCCTCCTGAGTCCTGATGCTGATGATGCTATGCTCCTGCTATTGTGGTTATGCTCCCATTGTAATTTTATTTTTCTTGTATGTTTTTTAAAGTGTAAAACATTATAGCTATTTATTAATGGAAATATCTGAGTTTTTATATGTGCAAGTCTTTGTATTAATTTAATGGAAAAAATGCAAAACTTATTTTATTTTTTGGCGTAAAAGGCACTGGTTCAGAGGCAAAACGGGTACCCTTTACTTCACTTCAGGCACCGGTTTTGCCTCTGAATTATTGCCTTAGCTTTATTGAAAAAGAGCACCGATTTTGAACGGGTGCCTAATTCCAAATTTTCAACTAGTGTTATTAGCCACGGTAATATGTATAATAACAGAGTTTATTAGCCACGGTATTATATGTGACAAACAAGCTTATTAGCCACATTAATATTTGTGGCAATGTTTATAAGCCACGGTAGAATTTGTGGCAGACAATTTGTTAGCCACGATAAGATTTGTGGCAAGTGAACTTGTTTGCCACGTGTATATTCGTGGCATAAAAATTGAAATTTGCCACGACATCCATTTTTCCGTGGCAAATTCCTAGCCACGGCCTCTTGTGCCACGGGAGTAAATTTCAGAATTCCTGTGGCTAAATTACATAGCCACGGAAATTTCAAACTTGTGCCACGATTTTACTCGTGGCACAAAGGTCAATTTGTTGTAGTGTTTATTCAATTTCAAACTCTTTGAAACATAATTATCAATCCTAACTCCATTAGGATTTAAGGGAAACTTCTAGAGTATTCTAGAAGACTATAATCAATCCTAATAGCTTTAGGAATGATAATTTATAATAGGCCCTCCTCTAGATCATTGGGCCGCTTATAAGAACCAAACCGGTCCCAATTTAGTTTTTTTGCCATAACTTCCTCATTATTCATCGGAATTGGGCTTATAATGTATCGTTGGAAAGGTCTTTTAAAACACCATCCAAATACACTATTATTGGACCCTTTCCATGGAAAAAACAAAATTGGATTGGCTATTTTCATAAAATAGATTTTCAAAAACAGAAAAAAGAGATATTTTAATAAAAACATCCTCATCACTAGACTTTCCACACTTTCACCTCGTTCGATAATCAAATGACATGAAAGGTTTTCATCACAAGGTTTGGTTTTGGGGAGACACAAATTGGTGTCTACAGAGACCCCAACTTTGACTGAGTTTAGAGAAACGCAAGTTTTGAAAACAAAAGTCAAAGTATCGATAGGAACGGAGAATGATCCAGAACGTTCAGCGATCCTAAATCATTTTTGTAACGTTGATACCTGCAAACTAGCATTAGTTAAATAGATAAGAGAGTTAAGAAACGTGTATCTTGTACCGTCGAGCACACGTCTTTGGAGGTAACCGATTTGTTGTGACAATCTTACACAAGCTAGGGAATACCGCCTGAAGACTGCTACGCTTGTAACTGCCTCCAATTTCTGCTATGATAGTCTTCTACAAGCCAGAGAACACTATCAAAGATTGTTTCGCTTAAAACAATCTTCATTTGCCTTATGACCATCTTCCACAAGCCAAGGAACATGATCGTAGATAACTTCCCTTGAAATCACCTCCAGACGTTCCTGACAACCCTCCACAAGCTAGGGAACGTCGTCGATCAATGTTGCCACATCTCGAGCCTTTTTCTTAAACCATAGTGACAACATTCCCAATCATAGCAAAAGTCGTCGAAGACCGCCTCATCACAAACCACTCTTCTAAAATCTTGGTGACAACTTACACATTTCTAGTGAATGCCGTCGAAGACCGCCCATCTCGCGCTATCTTCTCAAATCTTGGTGAAAACCTCCATAATCTTAGCGAATGCCGTCGAAGACCGCCCATCTCGTGCTATCTTCTCAAATCTTGGTGACAACCTCCACAATCTTAGCAAATGTCGTCGAAAACTGCCCATCTCGTGCTATCTTCTCAAATCTTGGTGAGAACCTCCACAATCTTAGCAAATGTCGTCGAAGACCGTCCATCTCATGCTATATTCTCAAATCTTGGTGACAACCTCCACAATCTTAGCAAATGTCGTCGAAGACCGCCCATCTCGTGCTACCACTACTAAAATTCGGCTAAATTGCGACCGTTTTTCTATGACCGTTTCAAAAACGGTCGCAAAATATGAAATTTGCGACCGTTTTTTATGAGGTTGCAATATTACGACTGTTTTGGTAACGGTCGCAAATTTGCGACCTTTTTGCGACCGTTTTTAGCCTTTTAGACGATCGCTAGGATAATTGAACCATTAAAAATAATTCTAAATTAAAATAAATTGTTTGCGACCGTCAAAGACGGTCGTAAATGTTATAATCTAGGACAGTCAAAGGCGGTAGTAAATGTCATAAGCTGCGACCGTCAGAGAGACGGTCGTAAATGTCATAATCTACGATCGTTAAAGAAACGGTCGTAAAAAGTCATAATCTTCGACTATAGGGAATATTTAAAGCATTATCCCTAGCTTGAACCCCACTGTGATCATACACTAAAGTACGGTGGCGTCCAAAGGGAAAGAAGATAGAGCAAAAGAGTCGCCAACAAGTTTTTTAGGAACTTGTAAACCGTTCACGAGGTGAAGGTTACACCCCTTAACGATCCAAGAGATCGTCAACTCCAATAGGTCTTGAACCATGACTGGTAGTTTGAGGATGAAGGTACAAATCCAACCTAAAAGAGATTGAACCTGCCCTAATAATAGGCCACTACTTTATTCTGATCGTACTCATGTGCGCTTTCTGACTATAATGCAATCAATAGGATTAAACCTAAACCTTTTTATCTATGTTGGGTTAATATTAATGCACAAATAAATCTATTATTGGAGATCACTTGAATTATAATCAAATTAACCCTAAATAAGATTATTCATTATCTTATATAAGCGTGATTACAAGTACCAATTTCTATTAAACATGCATAAAAGGTGTGATCAAGCAATAACAATAAATATCAAGCATTATAATAAATAATCATAAATAATAATCTTCATAATAATAATAATTATAATAATAATAATAAAATAATCATGATTAAAATAGTTAGGTTAAAGCATAATATTAATAGCAAGATCCTAGGCATGATACTAACAAGATTAATAACAAACCCTAGCATGTCACTAAGCAATAAAAATCAAAACTTTAACCCTAACATGATACTAACAATCATAAATATTAGGAAGAACATAGGAAGCATCGCATAAATCATAATTGGTATTAAAGTTACCCTAGACATGATACTCGGAATTTATTGTTGTCACCCTAAACGTCAAATTAAGGAAAACATCCTAACATGATACTAGGAATCAAAATAACAGTCTAAGCATGATTCCTATATCATAATATCAATAAATCAATTAAAGTACTTACTTGGATGCCTCATACCTCTTTCTAATAACAAAATACACACGTTAGTAACTTCAAGGATAATAATAATAAAAAATTAAATTAAATAATTGAAATAAAGATTTGGGACTATACCCTCAGAAAATAAAACATGTCACGTCTAGGGCGAAGGCAACTTTGAACAATGCTAGGTATGTTTTGTGCTAATGTGTGAGGAATTGTGTTTGTAAAAGGCTAGGCTTAGAAAGAGAGAGAGAATAAAGAATTTCTTGATGAGAGTTGGTGATTGAAAAAGGGGAGATATGCCCTCTATTTATAGAGAAAAAAGAGAGTCGAAGAATAAGAAAATAATCCGAATGCGAATCGAAATAGAACTCGATGGACAACAGTTTTTGCGGATTTTGTTTTTATCATATATTTTGATCTATAAATCCAAATAAGGCATATAATAGGACGGTGTCAGTTTTGGATAGAGTTTCATATCCCATTCATATCTTTTTCGTTATAGCTCGGATTTAATACTATAATATATCATTGGAAAGATAATTTCAAGATCTATCCAACCATATAAAATTTGGATAAATATTATGAGGCAAGAAAATAAAATTTGACTGTCTTTGAATTCGAATAGAATTAGGATTTAAGAAAAGGAAAAGTTTTAAAAAAGAAAAGTTTTTATTTAACTCAAATTCTTTAATCTTATCTTTTCAAAAAGAATAATTAAGATCTTTAAGAAAATTATGGAAGCTTATAATTAATCCTAATTAGTTTAGGAATAGGATTAAACCTTTGGACCCTCCACATGATCATTGGGTCGTAGGTAAAATCCGATTTGGGCCTAGTTTAGTATTTTGGCCATAACTTCCTCATTATTCATCGGAATTGGGCTTATAATATATCGTTGGAAAGGTCTTTTCAAACCCCATCCAAATACACCATTATTGGACCCTTATCATGGACCAAACTAAACTGGAATACACGTTTTTCAAATATAAGGTAAGGAAAGAAATATTTTCAAAAACAGAAAGAAGAGATATTTTAATAAAAACATTCTCATCACTAGACTTTTCACACTTTTGCTTCGTTCGATAATTAAATGACATGAAAGGTATTCATCACTGGGTTTGGTTTTTGGGAAACACATTTGGGTGTTTACAGAAGCTCCCACTTTGACTGAGTTTGGAGAAACGCAAGTTTTGAAAACAAAAGTCAAAGTAGCGATAGGGACGGAGAATGATTCGGAACGTTCTGCGATCCTAAATCATTCTTGCAACGCCGATACCTGCAAACTAGCATTAGTTAAACAGTTAAAAGAGTTAAGAAACGTGTATCTTGCACCGTCGAGCACACGTCTCTGAAGGGTAACCGATTTGTTGTGACGATCTTCCGCAAGCTAGAGAATACCGCCTGAAGACTGCTACGCCTGTAACTGCCTCTAATTTCCGCTGTGATAGTCTTCGAAAAGATCACTGCTTCTTGATCCTTGATGCTGCTATGCAAGTATGTCGGTACTTTGCTGCTTGTGAACCAGTATGTCGGTGCTTTTGCTGAATTGTGAACCAATATGTCGGTGCCTTTGCTTTTGCTGCTTGTGAACCAGTATGTCGGTGCCTTTCCAACACAACTCTTGTATGTTGTATGACAATCCGATTTAGGGAAAGTTGTCAATGCTTCGTAACAATCCATCCTTGGAAATGTTGCCACGATGAAACGACAATCCGTATCTCGGAAAATTTGCCAAAATCCAATTTTTGGGGAAAGTTGCCAATGCTTCGCAACAATCCGTCTTAAGAAATTTTGCTACGATCGACAATCCACATCTTGAAAATAACTCCTGAAAGTAATCCACCTTGGAAATTTGCCAACGCTATGCGACAATCCTTTTAGGAAAATATTGCCACGATTGACAATCCGCGTCTTGGAACATTTGCAAAAAAGAGTCGACCAACAATCCACTTTGGGAAAATTTGCCACTTATCGAAAAGAATGACAATCCATGTTGAGGAACCTTTGCCGAAATTTATGATGAATAGAGTCCTACAAGAATACTTTGGGAAATTTTGCCATAGGGATCTGGGTGTATGACAATCCAATCTCGAAAAACTTGCCAGCGACGACAATCCGAACTTGGAAAAATTTGCCAAGCAGAGAAGGAGCACAACAATCCACGCTTGGAAACTTTGCCAGAGATGAAAATCCAATCTTGGAAAAATTGTCGTTGAAGAAGATGCACGACAATCCATATTTGGAAATATTTTCAGTTAGGGATGACAATCCAATTTTTGGAAAAATTGTCGTTTAAGAAGAATGCACAACAATCCATATTTGCAAATATTGTCGTTTGAGTAAAATGCGTGACAATCCGTATTTGGGAATATTGTCGTTTAAGTGCTTGCTTTTAAACCGATACGTTGGTGCTTGTAATGAACCAGTTTTTTAGGCGCTTAAGCTGAGTGAGACGATTTTTTGTCAGGTCAATCACTTACTACAATCGTAATCGAGCCGACTACTAATCATGTCAATTTGCTTATAGGGGCTAACTGGCATACCAAGGAACCTGAAATTGTTGTATGAGGTCGAAATAACCATTCTGAGAGGCTTCGAGCTCTATCGCTGCAGAAATATCTCTAGCGTCAAGAATTGGCTATATTGCAAGACGCTGGGATCTAGAGTAAGGCGCTGAACTCTGTTGCCAGACGCCAGATGTTGTTGCCAGACGATAGCCTTGTCGTCTGGTGCTGGAGTCGGGTCTTCCCTATTCTGCTCTTGCTGCCGCTGTTGCTTGGTTTTGCTCCGAACTTTGAGCTTGGTCGTTTCCTTTCAACCAAATATGCTCAAATCTTTTGTAAATTAAAGCTCTTCATCTCTAATTTATTGATCCATGTAACTCCTCTTATCTTGGAGAAATTTCCTGTGTCATATTCGCGGTTTTTTCTTAAAAAAATCCGGGAATGTCCTCGCTTGCTGGGATGCACATGCATTTATATCTTTGACTATAGGACTTTGCTTATCTTTCTTTAGGGTTGACCTAAGACTTAGTGTTGCTCGACTCATTGACTTGTCGTGAATCAAGGTATGAACTTGACTCGCTGTGCTTGACTCGACTCAAAGTGTTTGACACATGTGTTAGACTCAAATCAAGGTGATATGAAACGACATGAGTCAATGTGTACATGACTCGTGTGTGCATTGCAATGTGATCGTGCGACTCAAAAATGCAAAAAAGCAAAAATTTTCTGTCATTTTTGTGGAGGGTACCGACTTTCTCCCGAAAAAGAAAGACGCGAAAAAGAATCGAAGTGTTTGAAGGTGCATGTTGAATGAGCTTAGTCAAATGTTGTTTGATACTATTTCTCAAGGTGCAAGGATTCATTCATCCTAGGCTATCTCAATAGTTGAATCCATGATGAAAGTATTTGGGTAACTTAGGCACGGAGGCTAAGCACTTCGTACTTTGTGATGCAATGATGATTGATGAGCGATTTTGACATGACAAGGCATACTTCAGCGTTGTGTTAAGATTTCATGACAAAGGGTTCCTAAAGGAAGTATATTTGGTTATGTATCTGTGAGGTGTGTGAAAGTGATACTAAAGTTAGGCCGCAAAGGCTAAGTGTGTGAAAAATATATTGAAAAGAGTCAAATGGTGGTGACTCTTAGGCTAGGTAAGCTAATGATGTAAGGATCAAGCCCCCAAGTTTATCTCTAAGTAGATAGGGATAAGCATTGGAGATCCCTTGATATGATCATGGTGTGTGAATGTGAATATGAATGCATTTTTATTACGACCGCACCTCGATGTGAGGTTGCCTACGTATTCGTCAGGAATCAGGCCGAACGTAGCTCTAGCCGAACCTCGCACAAGTGTGTGTATACCTCAAAAAGGTCAAGGGTTGTAACGTGGTTAGGCTAAAGGTTAAAGAAGAAAGGGATAAAAGGCTAAAGACCCTAGATAAGCCCCCAAGGTGTGCAACCTTTCATTTGGATGCTTGTATTATTATGCTTGAGATTTCTCACTTTTGAGCTCTTTTCATTTTCGCTCTCTTTTTTGCTTTTGCCTTTTTTTTATCTTTATAAGTGTGTGCAATCCCGATCATGCGGTCTATCACTTACTTGGCATTCATGTTTCTTAGGCACGGTACCGAGCACTCGATAAGAGACGCAATCTGACACGTGTTCTTATCAAAGACATTTTCATATCAAAGACATTGGAACACTTGCCCTTTTGTACACTTTTATTTATTGCTTATTTTTGGTATTTTAATCTTTTGAAGTCATTCAAGATTTATATGAAATCGAAAATTGCATAAGTTGCGCACCATCCCATCCCAAGATTAGGTAGATATGGGTTGAAAAATGAAAGGTCTATCGTTAGACGAGGCTCAAAGTGGTTTATCAAAAAAAAGGATTGCATATTTAAAGGGTGAAAGGTAGTATGATGTGGCTACAAGGGGTGCCTCAAATTATTGGTATACCTTGTTCTTAGTTTGACATGATTTTTTTTTTTTTTTTTTTTTTTTTTTTTTTTTTTGTAATGCAATGCAATGATCATATGCAAGGAAATAAATACTCATTTTATTGAAAGGGAAAAAGAAAGATTTTACAAAATTAATCTAAGGGAAAAGAAAGGTGCCTATGCTAGACTTATTGGGGGAAAGGGTAAAAAAAAAAAAGAAATAGAAAAAAGAGGTCATGAAATCTCGTCGTTGAAGCTTGCCTCTGTCTTTTGTCGTTTGCTTCATCATCAACCACGCTTCTCGTTAGCTAGAGGCAATGGGATCTTATTTGCTTCTATGAGATCTTGAATGAGATTTTGAAACCTGTAGCATTCATCAGTAGTATGACCGCGTCCTCGATAGTACTTGCAATAAGAATTGGGATTCCATCTCGAAGATCGATTTTCTGGTGTTGGATCCTCGGTAGGGCCAATAGGTTTGATCAACCCTCGGTCATAGAGACGATCAAAAGCAGTATCATAGGTCATTCCAATGGGTGTAAACTCACTCCTGGGTTTCCTTTTAGATCCTTGATTGTCCATGGCTAAGACACCATTATGGTCAAAGGTACTAACATTATTACTAGAGTGGGCGTTTTCGGAAGAAGAAGGATTGTCGTTCTTCTTTCCTTTCCAGCCACTGTGGTTACTATTGTTAGTAGCTTTTTGTTTTGCGAGTTCCGATGTCATAAACGGCCTTGAAAGTATTCAGATTATGTTGATATTTTAAATGCTTCGAATACTTATCTTGGAGATTCTTGATAAACATCCTCACAGATTCTTTTTCGGAGGGCACCTCAATCATCTTAGCAGAAGTTTCCCTCCACTTATTGAAGAAAGAACTAAAGCCTTCGTTCTCTTTTTGTATTAGCATTTCAAGTTGTCTATAATCGATTTCGACTTGAATATTACACTTGTATCTATCAATGAAAGCGTTTATTATCGATTCCCAGGTAGAGGTTTTCTCTTTGTCAAGGGAGAAGAACCATTGTTGACAAACGGTTTCAAGAGATAGAGAAAATATAGAGGCAAACACTTTCTTATCTATACCCTTAATACTTATTATCGTTTCAAAAGCTCTTAGATGAAAATAAGGGTTGTCAGTTGCCTTGAATTTTGGGATGTCGTTGGCATTGAACTTTTGCGGAAGAAGTTCCTTGTCCACCGAGACCCCTTGTGAACTAATGCCTTGAAATTTGTAGTCACTAGATAGCTTGCTCAACCTCTCTTGCATGAGCTCCATTTGTTGTTGCTTCACATGGTCATCAATTTTAGGGTTAAAGCCTTTAATGTTTCATTCACGGTAGTCAATTGATTCCTAAGTTTATTGACTTCTTCTTGACTTGCCATTATTTTCTTAGCTTTCCTCTTTTAACGAATCGGTTTATCGAAAAGTAAGACCTGAACAAAGGTGTTGTCCTTGATTAATCGCCCTTCTCTCCTTGACCAAGTACTGTGGATAGGGAAATTAGGGATAGTCATTGTTAATTATTTGAATCAACTCTATTCAACATGCATAGATGGAAGAAGGTCGGAAGAATGAAGGTTGTGGTATGGAGAAAGCATATAGATGGAGTGACATGAAAAATTAGGAATAGAATTTACTCCCACTCAAATGACGGAGAAAACCAACTCATGCATGAACCTAAGACATGGTCATGGTGTACATATATATAAAGTGTGTGCTAGGACTAGTGAGTGTAGGTGATATGTTAAGACTCGTGTCATGACCATGTGGCTAGACTATGTGACTAGACTCGGACAAAGACTAAGTTAAGACCTCGCGTATATGCATTAAACTGGACAGATTGTGGTATTTTAGTCATAACTTTTGATCTGTGACTCTGATTGGGATGAAACCAACGCCAAATTAAAGATAAAACTTGGGGCTACTGATTCATATTTGTAAAACTCGTAGTTCTTTCTATAATTCCGGCTATGACCAAAACAAGTTGACGCTTGTGCAGTATAGGGGAATAAAAATCCGGGTTGACTTAAAGGGACTATAACTCGATTTTAGACATATTTATTAGCTCAAATTAATTAATCAATTAACTAATTAATCAAAGTCCTTTAGTTATTAATTAGTTTATTTAGTCTTAACACAAGTCAAAAAAACGGTTAGGAAAAATCACATAGAGTATGCACAACAAATAATGCACAATTAGTCAAGTAGCCACAATATGATGCAATGAGTTTGCAACCTAACCATGGCTCCAGTTCTCTAAAGTTCGGGATATGGGTTAGTCAATAGAGGGTCCATGGTTAATTGTCCGGATGCACCGCGCGGAAGCTTAACCGTGAAGGGTTGACGCGAGTGGATGGGACATCGCTAGTTTTAGAAAAAAACTCGCTTCCATGGTTTGGTGAATTCAACATTCTCGGATGTACCCTTTGTTGCACAGAGCGTTCAATCAGGTAGATGGAGCATGAATTCCCAGAGGGTTATGTCCATATGTAGAACACATATGGGTTTCAGAAAAGTGAGAAAAACTCAATTAGGAAGTAGGATCGAGCAAACAATGCTAAAAACTCGTCAAAATTAGAACGCATATTTCTGGCTCGGTATTGGAAGAACTTGGCGCCAGCAAACAGAGATTGGCGCCATCTTTTGGCTTTAGCGCCTGGCGACAGGGCTGTCGTCTTGCGCTAAAGTCAAAATATTGGCGCTAATTCCTACATGCCTCAGCAGCTTTCTATGCTCGATAAAATTTTCCATTTTCGCGCAGTGTTATTTTGATCCTACACTAGTAGAAAAATTTTAATAGGCAGCCCCCATATGGCACCGGTTCAGGCCAAACCGGTGCCCAAAACCGAGCTAGAAATGGGCGGGATTTTATAACAAGAGAAAAGGCACCGGTTTGGCCTGAACCAGTGCCAAAATTTTAAATGGCACCGGTTTGAACCGGTGCCTAATTAAAAAAAAAAACCGCGTCTTTCCTTCTTCCTTCTCTTTCTCTTTCATTCATTTTCGCTGTTCCATTCTCATTTTCTTCACTTTAGCTGTTCCATTCTCTAAACCCCTCACCTCACCTGCACTCTTGCCGCAACAGTCACCGGCCACCATCACCGCCGCCACCCCTGGCCTTCTCTTTCTCCCCTAGCATTCTCTTCTCCCTTGCCGTGGTGTTTCTCCCCTCAGCTCAACCCCCTCCATGCCGACCTCATCTCTTCGCCGCCGCACCACCGCCCTGCTGAAGGTTGCCGCCGCACCACCGCCCTGCTTAAGGTTGCCGCCGCACCACCGCACTACTGACCACTAAAATCTCAATTTGAGTGTTTTAGGTATAATTTTTTTTATTTATTCTCAATAATTTCCCATTTATGAAATTATATTAATTTGTTTTGCATGTTGAAGAATTGTTAGGCAAATTAAAATTTAGGTTAGAATATAATTTTACTTCAATTTGTTTCAATAATTGGTTTTTTTTATTGGGAAATTGTGAAAATATTAGAAATTAGTAACTTTGTTACTCATTTAGTTGGATATTATTATTTTTTAATGGTTAATTTAATTTGTTTTGATGTGTAATTTTGAATAAAGTAGAGAATATTAGCCTTGTTACTTAATTAGTTGAATTTTGGTTTGGTATAATGGTTAGAGATTAGTAACCTTTTTAGTTTAGCAATTTTGAATAATTAAAATGAAAAAAAATAGAGATTAGTAAACTTTTTAGTTTAGCAATTTTGAATAAAAAAATGAATTTTGAACAAATTAAAGTAGTGAATACATAGTTTAGCAATTGTTAGTTCGATGAATGATGTGTTTTAGCTTAGAAATAAATTAGTGAATTGACATGTTATGAGAAGTACATACAAATATTTAACCTAATTTTTGTTTTTTGTTTTTTTAATATATATATTCATATGTGAATTGAAGCACGAGTTTAATTAGCTTGTGGACTACATATTGAGCTCAAGTGGGTAGTTGCTATATTGGTATGACTTATAAACTTTACTTAGCTATATTTCTTTCTATTTATCCATTTAATAAAAGTTTATTCATGAAATTGCAACTTGTGTATTGTTTAATTGCAAGTAAATACAACAATATATAGAATACTTGCATCATCATATGCCTAGATACCCGTTCAAGGCTTTCTCATTAGGAGAAAGTCTTGAATAGTCCCCGGTTGGGACTGTTCTTGAATGTGTACTCTCACTTAGGTGGTGAATGTATGTTTTCTTTTTGATTTTAAGGAACATCTTGGCTTACCATTTCCTCACTATGTTCTCTAGGTACATATGTGGGTAATTAATTATCTACATCGTGTACTTGGAGAACTAGGGGGAAATGCTGCCGGATTTTCCTTAAAATTGGAAAGTTTACATACATTCACTAGTGAGAGTAGACATTCAAGGATGGGTTAGGTTGGAGTGATAAGGACCCTTTAGAGACATGCATTTTTTCACTATATAAATGGTATATTCACGTTTTGTACTTGAATTTGATTTACATAAAATATGTAGCACTTACACATTATAAATTATATGTTGCTATATATGTTTAGAGACAATTTACTAAATGGAGAAGGATCGTGGTTGGATGTATGGTAGACGCGATACATTGGAATTTTGGAATGGGGTTCAAGAGTTTTGCGAGAGGGCTTTAGCTTATCAACGCAAACTGGGAGGCAAAGGCCTTTATTGTCCTTGTGTTGATTGTAATAATGTGAATGTGGTCGATAGTGTTGAAATTATTAGAGATCATGTATTATGTCGTGGGTTTAGGCAATTATACCATGTGTGGATTTGGCACGGAGAAAGTGGAGAGTACAGTGGGGATCTTGATCGAAATGATGTGCGTGTTAGAAGCAATGAGATTCATATGGACAAGGAATACGAGAATGATGAGTATATTGTTGATAATGGTGAGGATGAAGCCGATGATGATCAGGCGGATGAGGTCGAGGATCAACAAGTGGATGAGATGTTGCATGGTGTTGAAGGTGAAGTGTTTGAGTTATTATCGGAGGCTTCGAAAAAGCCTTTGTAACCCGGGTGCAAAAAATACTTCAAACTATCGGCCGTGCTAACACTTTTCAACATTAAGTCGAAGCATGGGTGGACGGACATCAGTTTTACTTCATTGTTGACCGCATTAAGTGATATATTGTCTGATGGGAATGAAATTCCTAAGTCTTACTATTACGCAAAGAAGCTCATGTGTCCCTTGGTTTGGAGTATAATAAGATACATGCATGTCCTAATGACTGTATTTTGTATCGAAATGAGTATGAACAACTGCAGGAGTGTCCACGATGCAAGCGGTCGCGGTACAAGCGCATGAGTTGCAATCCTGGCACGGAGAGACCTCCTGCTAAGGTGTTGTGGTATCTTCCCATTATTCCAAGGTTTAAGCATTTTTTCTCAATACCAAAAGACGCTAAAAACTTGAGGTGGCATGTAGAGGGAAGAAAGAAAAACAGAATGCTGAAGCATCCAGCTAACTCTCCACAGTGGAAGAACATTGATTTGAAATTTGAGGAATTTGGTAATGAAGTCAGAAATTTAAGGCTTGGGTTGTGCACGGACGGGATGAATCCATTTGGCACTCTTAGTACCCAACACAGCACATGGCCGGTACTTTTAGTGATTTATAATTTGCCTCCTTGGCTGTGCATGAAACGTAAGTATGTAATGCTTTCATTGCTAATAACTGGTCCTAAGCAACCTAAAAACGACATAGATGTTTACCTTGCGCCGCTTATTGACGACATGAGAAAGATGTGGGACAAAGGGGTTTCCGTTTTCGATGCTCATCATAACGAGATGTTCACATTGCGTGCAACCCTTATGTGGACCATGAATGAATTCCCTGCATTTGGCAACTTGTGTGGGTACAAGGTCAAAGGGAAAAAAGCATGCCCCATATGTATTGATGATACATCAAGCGTATACCTGACTCATTCTCAAAAAGATGTCTACCTACGGACTCGAAGGTTCCTTAGGCGTGATCACCCGTACCGTAGGCAGAAAAAGGCTTTTGATGGAATCGTGGAAAAGGATACTGCGCCTAGACCATTGACTGGTGCTGAGATTAGTGCTCGGGTGAAAGGGATACGAACGGGGTTTGGAAAATCAGAATAAACTGTGGTCTCAGCTGCTCTGTTTAAGAAAGAATCAATCTTTTGGAAGCTTCCGTACTGGAGAGAACATGACGTTAGGCATTGTATTGATGTGATGCATATAGAGAAGAATGTGTGTGATGCTCTTTTGGGGATGCTTATGAATATCCCAGGCAAAACAAAGGACGGAAAGGGTGCACGGTTAGATTTGAAAGAGATGGGGATTCGTCCAGAATTGTGGCCTCAAGAAAAGGTTAGAAAGGGGAAGGAAGATGAAAATGTTTCGAAAAAAGGGAAGGAGAAGAGCAAGGGAAAGGGAAAGGCCAAAGATGCGTCAAAGAAGAAAGTTAAGGGTAAAGGGAATGATGAAAAGAATTATTTACCCCCGGCTTGCTATACTTTGTCAAGGGTAGAGAAACGTATGTTTTGTGCATGTCTGTACGACATTAAGGTTCTATCAGGGTACTCATCTAACATGAAAAGATTTGTAACCTTAAATGGAGAATTGAAGCTGACAAGTATGAAATCCCATGATTGTCACATTATGACGCAAGTATTCCTACCGATTGCAATCCGTGGTATTCTACCGAAACACGTGAGGGAAGCGATTACAAGCCTTTGTTCGTTTTTCAATACAATTTGTAGCAAAGTTCTTGATCCTTGTACACTAGATGCTTTGCAAGCAGATGTGGTTGTGACTTTGTGAAAATTTGAGATGTATTTCCCACCCTCTTTTTTTGACATAATGGTTCATCTGGTTCTTCATTTGGTGCATGAGATTAAGTTGTGCGGTCCAGTGTTCATGAGTTGGTGCTACCCTTTTGAAAGACACATGGGTACATTACAAGATAAAGTACGGAACCGGGCTCACCCTGAAGGAAGTATGATGCAAGGGACAGTGGGTGAGGAGATAGGTAACTTTGTGGCGGACTACATAGCCCTTGCTCAACCTATTGGTCTTCCTACTTCTCGACATGAAGGTAGACTTGATGGTCATGGCATAATTGGGTCAAAACGAATGTCACCAGACCGAGATCAGTTCTTACAAGCACACCTTTATGTGTTGCACCATGTTTCAGATGTGCACCCATATTTAGACGAGCACATGGCTAGTTTGCGTGCCGAATTTCCATCCAAAGGTGAAAGGGCACTTATGCAGTTGCATAATAAGAGATTTGTTGATTGGTTTCGTGATCGAGTAATAAGTGGATTGAATGATACTAATGTGACCTATACAGTACGGTGGCTTGCGTACGGTCCTAGGGATGATGTCCGTTCATTTGAGGGATATGACATCAATGGGTACACTTTTTGGACCGAGGCTCGTGATTTGAAATCTTCCTCCACCCAAAACAGTGGCGTAACTCTTGTGGCATCGTCAAGGGAGTTTGCAAGTTCTAAGGATAAATCACCTGTCGATGCAGAGTTGTCATACTATGGTCGAATTCAAGAAATATGGGAGCTTGATTATTGTGACTTCACGGTTGCTCTTTTCAAGTGTAAGTGGGTTGATGATATCAGGTGTAACGTCAAACATGAGGACTTTACTCTTGTAGATCTTGGCCACTTGAATGATAGTGTGGAACCATTCATCCTTGCATCTCAAGCTAAACAAGTGTTCTACGTAACTGACCCAATGGATTCAAAATGGTCTATAGTACTAGTTGGCAAAATAAGAATCCTAGGCATTGGAGATGTTGAGGATGAGGAAGAATATGATGCGTTTGATGATTCAGCACCTTTCACTGTTCCTAGACCTGTTGTACTAAATGACATAGACAACGAAGCAGGTTATATGCGATCAGACCACAACGAAGGAATTTCAGAATTAGGTAGTTTGATTAAAAGTTAGTAATGGTTTCATTGCAAATATAGTTTAGTTATCATGTATATAGGAGCATAAGTAGGCGAAAATGATATATTTGTAGTTTGAAATTGCCTAAGTGTACTCATTATCATGCATATACAAGGTTATAGGACCATACGTAGGGGAAATTGGCTTAAATAGCTTCTAGTTAACCCAATTCTTTTGTTTTGTGTATGAACTAACATTTATTCATTCTAACAACCTATATTCAATATATTTTAACATGTTTGTAGTTTGAAATTTCCTAAGTGCACTCATTATCATGCATATACAAGGTTATAGGACAATAAGTAGGTGAAACTGGCTTAAATAGCTTCTACTTAACCCAACTCCTTTGTTTTGTGTATGAACTAACATTTATTCATTCTAACAACCTATTTTCCATATGTATAAGTGATATGTAGATTTAAATTGCCATTTTGTACTCATTATCATGCATATACAAGGTTATAGGACCATAATAAGTAGCTTAAAATGGCTTAAATAGCTTCTACATAACCATAATAACTATCATGCATATACTTTACTATACACTAATATTGTTTTATGATTGCTTTGACAAGTGCTTATATCTCATGGCGGACGATCATGATCCTCATTTGGTAGAGGACATTGACGATGATGAGTATGAGGACGAGTACGAGGATGAGGACGAGGATGATAGTGATGTGCCTTATGATGTGAATAAGGAGGATGACTTGGGTGAGCCAGAGGATCAGGCTCAAGATGAGTTCGAGCGTAGGCTTGGCGATTTTGAAATTTCAGCTGAACGTGCATCGGCCATTATAAATACATCACGTGAGATTATTGGTGAGAACCCGACTCCTGAAAGTCAAGGCCAAGGACAAGATGAAAACAACACAGGTGGTGGAGGGGGGGGGGAAAGGAACTGGCTCAAAGAAAAAGAAGGGGTCCGACGAGAAGCTTTAAGAAACCGGACGGTCCCATGGTCTTAGAGTATGACAACAAAGGCCAACCCGGGCCCAAATGGCGTCGACAATATGCTAATCAAGTTGGCATATGTTCGCGGAAAAGCCCCATTACACTTGTAATGCGGTAAGTACCTCCGAGTTTGATTCAAGCATTTTGGGATGATACAAGGGTAAGTGTGTTTTTGGCACATTTAGACAATTTAAGATACCTTAACCTTATGGTTGTTACTAAATAGAAACTTATAATCGGTTTTAATTTGTGCTTGCAGAGGCTGTTTTTAATTCCTAATGATCCCGAGAAGAGAAGGGTGTTTGAATCTTTATTAGCGGAAAGATTCAGAGGCTTTAAGACCAAGTTGACTAATCGGTGGATCTACAAGAAGAAGAAGGTGCAAACAAAGAAGAAGAATGCTGATGAGGATGACCGTCTCCCGTGGCAAATATGGCCGACCGTGTCAAAAGATGATTGGGAAGAGTTCGTTATAATGAAGACTCAAAAGAAAGCCATTGTAAGTTTGTGTAAATCTGATCTCAATTGAATAATGGCTTGACACTTTTTGTAGCAATGAGACTAACATTTTTTGTTTTGTAGGAACTTCGAGAGCAAAATAAAGCGAATGCAGAAAAGAAGGAATACGTCCATCGTATGGGTCCTAAGACTTTTGGTGAAAAGAGACCTGAGTGGGTCGGTTCGGGTTTATACCCTAAAGCGCTTCTAGTGGCATCGAAGGAACCCTCTAGTTCCACGATCACTACATTAGTGAGTCGTGCCGGTGATTTATTTTGTTCTCTCCATTCGTTTGATAAGGAAACCGGAAAATGGGTCATCAAGGGTCCGGAAGCCAAAAAACTGGCGGATAAGCTTGTAAGTTACCTATGAATTAGTGAAATTAAGTCACTTTTGCATATAAATCGTTGTACAAACCATTAACTGTTTTACTGACCTCATTTTTCCTTATGCTATAGCTTGAGCACACTCAAGAGATGGTGGAGGGCAAATTTGAACCAAGTGTGGAGAATGACCCTTTCACTATGGCTTTGGGAAGGCCATACCATCCAGGACGAGTAGTAGGTTCAGGAGGGTCATTGCTTGGATGGAATAAGGTGATGGGTCCCGAATACACAAAATCGGGTAGATCTCGAGCCAGTGTTAACTCACCGGGGGAGTTGGATGCCAAGGTGGCATCAATTAAGGAACAAGTACGCAACGAGTTGGTGAATTGAATGCTTGGGCGAAGCTGATGAACTTACTGACTTTGCCGTTCCTCACGAGTACCCCGGTCGACTCATGTTCTGAACCAAAAGATCAAGGAGCAGGTGATAGACATGGAGGAGATGAGATACGTGGTGAAGATGTGCCACCTGAGGTAAAATCAATTGGGTTATTAAAAGTTTTAAAATACTGAGTTAATTGAGATTTGAGGTGCAATGATTGATGTACTGTTGCAGGTTCCTACTCCTACACATGCGGACTCGAGGGAGCTTGAAAATCCAACACCGCATAAATTTCCAGAGTTACAGGTGATTTGTAACCCTCTACCTTAATGAATTTTGTTATATTATCTATGCTGTTGTAAAAGTCCTATTTAACTATCTTCTTTTTATATGTATACTTGTGTAGGAAGACACCCGGTGTGCACTTCTAGCCCCGGGGCATGCAAATAGTACGACGTTGAGTTGGGTGGCGTATGGTAGTGCCCAACCGACGACGGGTGCTACGGCGGGGCCACATCATTACTCGGTTGGGATCGATTCAGTGGTGGCGGGGTTCGAAGACATCCCACTACCCGTACCGATAGAGGAGGTTGAGATAACAATGCTTTGGCAAGCTGTAGGTAGATTCGTTGATTGGCCACGTGCATGGGTGAAGTTGATTAATAAGGAGGTAAATTATTTAGTTCTCCATTTTTGTAAGTGTTAAACCGTTAGACACTCTTAAAATAAAACCGCCAAATATTTTATTTTTTTTCTTTACAATATAGCTAGTTGTAAAAGATATTCCTCAAATTTCCAACGTGTAAAAATCCTATGTTTTAACTCATTACGGATGGTCTTTCCAATGAGATCTTTTTTATGCATATGAAAATAATATAAATCAAAATTACGCACATGAAATACTTAGAATTTTTCGAGTCTCATCAACTCATTCTAATCATTGCCGAAATAAATTTCAGGAATTAAAAAAGAAATCCTCCCCAGTGGAGTCGCCAAAAACTGTAGGGAATATTTCAAGCATTATCCCTAGCTTGAACCCCACTGTGATCATACACAAAAGTACGGTGGCGTCCAAAGGGAAAGAAGATAAAGCAAAAGAGTCGCCAACAAGTTTTTTAGGAACTTGTAAACCGTTCACAAGGTGAAGGTTACACCCCTAACGATCCAAGAGATCGTCAACTCCAATAGGTCTTAAACCATGACTGGTAATCGGGGATGAAGGTAAAAATCCAACCTAAAAGAGATTGAACCTGCCCTAATAATAGGCCTCTACTTTATTCTGATCGTACTCATGTGCGCTTTCTGACTAACATGCAATCAATAGGATTAAACCTAAACCTGTTTATCTATGTTGGTTGAATATTAATGCACAAATAAATCTATTATTGGCGATCACTTGAATTATAATCAAATTAACCCTAAACAAGATTAATAATTATCTTATATAAGCGTGATTACAAATACAAATTCCCTTTAAACATGCATAAAAGGTGTGATTTAGCAATATCAATAAATCAATTAAAGTACTAACTTGGATGCCTCGTACCTCTTTCTAATAATAAAATACACACGTTAGTAACTTCAAGGAAAATAATAATAAACAATTAAATTAAATAATTGAAATAAAGATTTGGGACCAAACCCTCAGAAGTTAAAACCTTTCACGTCTAGGGCGAAGACAACTTTAAACAATGCTAGGTATGTCTAGTGCTAATGTATGAGGAATTGTGTTTGTAAAAGGCTAGGCTTAGAAAGAGAGAGAGAATCAAGAATTTCTTGATGAGAGTTGGTGATTGAAAAAGGGGAGATATGCCCTCTATTTTTAGAGAAAAAAGAGAGTCGAAGAATAAGAAAAGAATCTGAATTCGAATTGAAATAGAACTCGATGGACAACAGTTTTTGCGGATTTTGTTTTAATCATATCTTTTGATCTAGAAATCCAAATAAGGCATATAATATGTCGTTGGAAAGATCTTGAAGTTTAATTTCCATCCCAATTAAAATCAGATTAAAATATTTTGTAGATAAAAATATATGGATGAAATAGTAGGACGGTGTCAGTTTTGGATAGAGTTTCATATCTCATTCATATCTTTTTCGTTATAGCTCGGATTTAATATTATAATATATCATTGGAAAGATAATTTCAAGATCTATCCAACCATAGAAAATTTGGATAAAGATTATGACGCAAGAAAATAAAATCTGACTGTCTTTGAATTCCAATAGAATTAGGATTTAAGAAAAGTTAAGTTTTAAAAAAGGAAAGTTTTTATTTAACTCAAATTCTTTAATCTTATCTTTTCAAAAAGAATAATTAAGATCTTTTAGAAAATTACGGAAGCTTCTAATTAATCCTAATTAGTTTAGGAATAGGATTAAACCTTTGGACCCTCCATATGATCATTGGGTCGTAGGTAAAATCCGGTTTGGGCCTAGTTTAGTATTTTGGCCATAACTTCCTCATTATTCATTGGAATTGGGCTTATAATGTATCGTTGGATAGGTCTTTTCAAACCCCATCCAACTACACCATTATTGGACCCTTATCATGGACCAAAATAAACTGGAATGCACGTTTTTAAAAAATACTGTAAGAAAAGAAATATTTTCAAAAACGGAAAGAAGAGATATTTTAATAAAAACATCCTCATCACTAGACTTTTCACACTTTTGCTTTGTTCGATAATCAAATGACGTGAAAGGAATTCATCACTGGGTTTGGTTTTGGGGAGACACATTTGGGTGTCTACAGCGACCGTCAACGAAACGGTCGTAAATGTTATTAATTGCTACCGACTATAGACCGGTCGCAGATTCGCGACCGCCTTTAGCCGTCGCAAATTGTAAAAATTGCGACCGACTCAAAACCAGTCGTAGATTTGTGACCGCCTTTAGCCGTTGCAGAAAAGTAATTTTTTTTTGGAAAAATTGGGTATAAAATAAACAGACCCTAACCCTAATAACTTACACGTCGTATTTCCTCTTTCTTTTTCTCTCTCTTCTCTTTCTCTGTCTTCTCTTTCCTTTCTCACGCCTCTCCATCTCTTTCTCTTTCCTTTTTCCTTCTTCTTCTCTTTGCTTTCTATTTCTTCTGATTTTCTCCATTTTCGCTCTCATATTCTTCTACATTCTTGCTTTTTATTAAGTTTTCATCATCAAACAAATTGTTGTGTGTGGATTTTCGTCAACAATAAACAAATTGTTGTTTTCATAGTCAAATTCGACCATAAAAATTCCAGATCTAGAGTTTTTATGGTCAAATTTGACCGTATAAACCTAAAGAGGAAGAATTATTGGATAAGGTATGTTGTTTTGTTTGAAAATTTTGTTTATTTTCGTTTATTTTTTATTTTCATGGATTTATTTTGTTATCTAATCAAATTTCCATGTTTATTTGGTTAAGTTTGATTTTTTTTTTCGATTTTTGTTTGAGTTTAAGGTTTTGTTTTTAGTTTCGAATTTCTTTGTTTTTATGAAATTCTAATTTCTTTGTTATTAGGTCTGATTTCATGAAAATCCGAATTTCTTTGTTTTTGGGTTTGATTTTTATTAGTTTTCGAATTTCTTTGTCTATATTCATACGAATTGTCTTTTTTTTGGATTTTTGTTTGAATTTTTGTTTGGGTTTTGTTTATTTTCGGTTTGTTTTTCAGTTTTGGTTGATTTTGCTTGAATTTTCGTCTATTTTGTCTTATTTTTTTTTAGAATTATCATGATATTTGTTCATATTTTGTTGATATTTTTTTGTTAACTTAGAATTTTAATTTGGGTTTTGTTAATTTTAGTTTGATTTTGATAAATTTGTTGGTTAATTTTTGGGTCTAGTTTTTTAGGTTAACAGTTGTTTGGGTGGGTAACGATGGTGGGTCAGGGTTGTTTAGGGTGGGTGATGCTTTTTTTTATTTATTTATTTTTTATTTTCCTGAAAACTTTTTGCGACCGCCTAAAGCCGTCGCAAAGGGCAATTATTGTGATCGCTAAAATACCTGTCGCAATTAAATTTATTTGCGACCGTTTTAGTACCGGTAGTTGAAAATATACGAAACGGTCGTAATAAATTTGCGACCGTCAACCAGTCGTAATTTTGTTTTTTTGCGACTAAGGGAATTACGAACACCGCTTTACGACCGTTGACGGTTGCAATTAGTTTTTACGACCGTTGACGGTCGCAATTAGTTTTTGCAACCGTTTTTGTTATTTTTACGACCGTTTGTGGCGGTCACAAAAACCTTAATTTTTAGCAGTGTACCTTCTCAAATCTTGGTGAAAACCTCCACAATCTTAGAAAATGTCGTCGAAGACCGTCCATCTCGTGCTATCTTCTAAAATCTTGGTGACAACCTTCATAATCATAGCAAATGCCATCGAAGACCGCCCATCTCGTGCTATCTTCTCAAATCTTGGTGACAACCTCCACAATCTTAGCGAATGCCATTGAAGACTGTCCATCTCGTGCTATCTTCTCAAATCTAAGTGTCAACCTCCTCAATCTTAGCGAACGTTGTCGATAATAACTTCACTTGAAGTCATCCTCAGTTGTTGTGATAATATTCAAAACAAAACTACCGAAGACCAACGCTTGTCGATCCTTAATGCTGCTTGAATTTTACTGTTGTAGATACTTGCTGAAATTGCTGCTGTGCCAGTACGTTGGCACTTTTGCTTTCTGTCAAACATTATGTCGGTGCCTGCGATGAGCTAATGCTTAGGCGCTTTAAGCTAAGTGAGACGATCTTTTGTCAGGTCGATCACTTATTGCGATTGTAATCAAGCCAACTACTTAATCATGTCAAACTGCTTATAGGGGCTAAATTGCGTACCAAGGAACCCGAAAATTGTTGCACTAGGTCCGCATAATCTAATATGGGGGCCACGCATTTTGTCGCAGCACCAGCGCTCGCTGGAACTATCTGTCGCCGCGCTTTTCTTCTGTCACCAGGCAACAGATTTTGTCGCCAGGCGAGAGCCTTGTCGTCTAGCGCTGGACTCAGGCCTTCCTTATTTTGCCCTTGATGTTGTTGTTCGTTGCTCGGTTTCCCTCTGAACTTTGAACTTGGTCGTTTCCTTTAAACCAAATCCGCTCAAATCTTTTGTAAATTAAAGCTCTTCATCTCTAATTTACTAATCTATGTAACTCCTCTTATCTTGGAAGAATCTCATGTGTCTTATATGCGGTTTTTCGAAAAAAATCCGAGAATATTCATCCTTGCTTGCTCTTTGGAATGTACCTGCACTTATATTTTAGACTATAGGACTTTGCTCATCTTTCTTTAGGGTTGACCTAAGACTTAGTGTTACTTGACTCATTGACTTGACACGACTCAAGGTATAAACTTGACTTAATGATGACTCACTTCGTGTGACTCGTGTGTGCATAGTAATGACTCAATGTGTACATGACAAAAATTTCCGTCATTTTTGTGGATGGTACCGACTTTCTCTCGAAAAAGAAAGACGCGAAAAGGAAGAATTTATTGAAGATGCATGTTGAATGAGCTTAGCCAAGTATATGTGTTTGATGCTTTCTCTTAAGGTGCAAAGGTTAATTCATCCTAGGCTATCCAAGTTAACTCAATAATGAAAGTATGTAGGTAACCTAGGCACGGAGGCTAAGCATTTCATACTTCGTGATGCGATAACGATTACAAGTGATGAGTTATTTTGATATGACAAGGCATGCTTCAACGTCGTGTTAAGATTTCATGACAAAGGGTTCCTAAGGGAAGTATATTTGGTCACGTATCTGTGATGTGTGTGATAGTGACACCAAATTTAGGCCGCAAGGACTAAGAGTGTGGAAAAATATTATTTCAAGAAGAGTCAAATGATGGTGAACCTTAGGCTAGGCAGGCTAATAATTTAAGGATCAAGCCCCCAAGTCTAGCTCTAAATGAAAAGGGATGATCATTGGAGATCCTTTGATATGATCATAGTGTGAGTGTGTGAATGTAAATATGAATGCTTTTTTATTACGACTGCACCTCGATGTGAGGTTGCCTACGTATCCGTTAGGAATTAGGCCGAGCGTAGCTCTAGATGAACCTCACACAAGTGTGTGTATACCTCAAAAAGGTCTTTTTAAGGGTTGTAACGTGGTTAGGCTAAAGGTTTGAAGAAAAAGGGGATAGAGGCTCAAGACTCTAGATAAGCCCCCAAGGTGTGCAACCTTGCTTTTGAATCTTTATATTTTTATGCTTGAGGCTTTTAACTCTTTTTTAGCTCTCTTTTTTTTGTTTATATTTTGCTCTCTCTTTTGCTTTAGTATTTATTTTATTTTTAAAATTGTGGGCAATCCCGATCATGTGGTCTATCACTCACTTGACATTCATGTTTCTCAGGCACGGAACCGAGCACTCGATAAGAGATGCAATCAGAGACGTGTTTATATCAAGGACATGTTCATGTCAAAGACATTGGAACACTTGCCCTTTTGTACCCTTTTATTTTTTTATTTTTATTTTTCATTTTTTTTATTTTTTTTTTGCTATTTTAATCTTTTAAATCACTCAAGCTTTTGTTCTTTGAAAATTGCATAAGTCACACACCATCCCATCCCAAGGTCAGGTAGATGTGGGTTAAAGAAAGAAAGGCCAATCGTTAGATGAGGCTCAAAGTGGTTTATCAAGAAAGGATTGCATATTTGAAAGGGTAAAGATGATATGATAGGCTACAAGGGGTGCCTCAAATCATTGGTATACCATGTGCTTAGTTTGACATTTTTTTATTTTTTTTTAATGTGATGCAATGATCATATGTAAGAAATAAAATGCTCATTTTATTAAAAGGGAGAAAGAAAAAATCTATAAAGTAAATCTAAGGGAAAAAAAGTGTCTATGCTAGACTTATTGGGGAAAGGAAAAAATGAAAAAGAAATAGAAAAAAGAGGTCATGAAATCTTGTCATTGAAGCTCGCCTCTTGTCTTGTGTCGTTTGCTTTATCATCACCCAGTCCTCTTGCTAGCTAGAGGCAATGGGATCTTGTTTGCTTCTATGAGATCTTGAATGAGATTTTGAAACCTGTAGCATTCATCCGTGGTATGACTCTTTCCTTGATGGTACTTGCAATAAGAGTTAAGATTCCATCTCAAAGATCGATTTTCTAGCGTTGGATCTTTAGTAGGGCCGATAGGTTTGATTAATCCTCGACCATAGAGACGATCAAAGCAATGTCATAAGTCATTCCAATGGGTGTGAGCTCTATTTTCGGTTTCTTTTTAGATCCTTGATTATCCATGGCTAAGACTTCATTTTGATCAAAGGTTCTAACATTGCTACTAGAGTGGGCCTTTTCGGAGGAAGAAGGATTGTCGTTCTTCTTTCCTTTCCAGCCACTGTGGTTACTATTGTTAGTATCTCTTTGCTTTGCGAGGTCATCTTTGATTTCAATTCCGATGTCATAGACGGCCTTGAAAGTATTCAAATTATGTTGATAGTTTAAATGCTTTGAATACTTCACTTGGAGATTCTTGATAAACATCCTTACGGATTCTTTTTCGGTGGGCACCTTAATCATCTTAGCGGAAGTTTCCCTCCACTTACTAAAGAAATAAGTAAAGCCTTCATTCTCTCTTTGTCTTAGCATCTCAAGTTGTCTATAGTTAGTTTCGATTTGAATATTACCCTTATATCTGTCAATGAAAGCGTTTTTTATTCCATCCCAAGTAGAGGTTTTTTTCTTTATCAAGAGAAAAGAACCAATGTTAACAAACGGTTTCTAAAGACATTGAGAATAAAGAGTGAAAAATTTTCTTATCAATCCCCTTAATGTTCATTATAGTTTCAAAGGCCCTTAAGTGGAAGTAAGGATTATCTGTTGCCTTGAACTTAGGGATGTCATTGGCATTGAAATTCTGCGGAAGAAGATCCTTGTCAACTGAGACCCCTTGTGAGCTAATGCCTTGGAATCTATAGTCATTAGATATTTTGCTCAAGCTTTCTTGCATAAGCTTCATTTGTTGTTGTTTCACAGGGTCATTGATTTGGAGGGTTAAAGCCTTCAATACCTCAGTCATGTCTTCCATTTGCTTCTCAAGCTCATTGACTTCTTCTTGACTTGCCATTATCTTCTTAGCTTTTATCTTTTGACGAATCGATTTATCAAAAAGTTGAACTTGGACGAAGGTGTTGTCCTTGATTAATCGCCCTTTTCTCCTTGACCAAGTACTGTGAAAAGGGAAATTTGGGATAAGTTATTTTAATATTTATTTTTTTTACTCAAGCTCAATTAAACATGCAATAGATTGAAAGAGGATATGGAAGAGAATAAAAATGGAATGGACCCTCAACTCAAATGACGGAAAAACGAATCATGCATGAACCTAAGACATGGTCATGGTGTGACAAGAGTATGTACAAAGTGTGTGCTAAGAATAGTGAGTTTAGGTGACATGTTAACACTTGTGTCATGACCATGTTGCTAGACTATGTGACAAGACTCAAACAAAGACTAAGTTAAGACTTCACGTATATGCATTAAACTGGACAAGCTGTGGTATTTTAGTCATAACTCTGATCTGCGCCTCTGATTGGGATGAAACCAATGCCAAATTAAAGATAAAACTCGGGACTACAGATCCATAGGTTGTACGACTCTTAACTCTTTCTATAACTCCGGCTATTACCAAAACAAATTGACGCTTGTGCAGTATACGGGAATAAAATCCGGGTTGACTTAAAGAAACTATGACTCAATTTTAGGTTTATTCATTAGTTCAAATTAATTAATTAATTAATTAAGCAAAATCCTTTAGTCATTGGTTAGTTTATTAAGACTTATTTACAAACACAAGTCAAACCAAACGGTTAGTTTAGTCGCATAAAGCATGTACAACAAATAATGCACAAGTAGTCAAGTAGGCACAATATGATGCAATGAGTTTGCAACCTAACCATAGCTCTAGTTCTCTAAAGTTCGAGAAATGGGTTAGTCAAAGAGGGTCCATGTTTATGAGTCCGGATGCACCGCGTTAAAGCCTTACCTTTGGAAGGGTTGGCGCGTGTGGATGGGACCCTGGGAGTTAAACTCGCTTCCATGGTTTGGTGAATTCAACATTCTCGGATGTTCCCTTTGTTGCACAGAGCGTTCAATCGAGTAGATGGAGCATGAATTCCCAGATGGTTATGTCCATATGTAGAACACATATGGGTTTAAGAAAAGTGAGAAAAACTCAATCAGGATGTAGAATCGAGCCAACAGTGCTAGAATCGAGCCAACAGTGCTAGAATTGATTGAAATTAGAACTCATATTTCTGGCTCGGTATTGGAAGAACGCAGCGCCAGCCAACTGAAACAGTCGTCGTGATATAGCTCTGTCGCATGGCGACAGAATTGTTGCTTGGCAACAGAGCCATATATTCGGCGACATGCTTTATTTTCTAGACGCCAGATCCTACATGCCTTAGCAGCTTTCCGTGTTCGTAAAATTTTCCTGTTTTCCGCAACATTTTTCGGTTCTAGTTGTGAAAGATATTCTTCAAATTTCCTACCTTTTTGACTCATTACGAATGGTCTTTCCAATGAGAACCTTTTTTATGCATATGACAATAATGTTAATCAAATTTACGTACATGAAATACTTAGAACTTTTTGAGTCTCATCCACCAAACTGTAGGGAATATATCAAGCATTACCCCAAACTTGAAACCCATTGTGATCATACACTTAAGCATGGTGGCGTCGCCAAAAAACTGTAGGGAATATATCAAGCATTACCCCAAAATTGAAACCCATTGTGATCATACACTTAAGCATGGTGGCGTCCAAAGGGAAGCATGATAGAGCAAAAGAGTCGCCAACAAGTTTTAGGAACTTGTAAACCGTTCACAGGGTGAAGGTTACACCCCTTAACAATCTAGGAGATCATTAACTCTAATAGGTCTGGAACCATGACTGGAAGTCCAGGGATGAAGGTACAAATCCAATCTAAAAGAGAAAGAACCCGCCCTAATAATAGGCCTCTACTTTATTCTTCTCGTATTCATGTGCACTTTCTGACTAACATGCAATCAATAGGTTTACCCGAAACCTGTTTAATCTATGTTGGTTGAATATTAATGCACAAACAAAACAATTATTGGAGATCACTTGAATTATAATTAAATAAACCCTAAACAAGATTATAATTTATCTTATTAAGCGTGATTATGAGTACAAATTCCCTTTAAACATGCATAAAAGGCGTGATCAAGCAATAACAATAGCAATAATCAAGCAACATAATAATAATCATAAAAAAATAATTAAATTAATCATTATCCCATTCATATTAAAGCATAATAATAGCAAGATCCTAGCCATGATACTAACAAGATTAATAACAAATCTTATCATGTCATTAAACAATATAAAGATCAAAGTTTTAGCCCTAACATGGTACTAACATTCTACTAGGAAAGAAAATAGGAAGCATCATAGAAGTCATAATTAATATTAGAAATTACCCTAAACATAACAGTAGGAAGCAATAAAACATCCTAACATGATACTAGGAATTAAAATAATAATTTAAGCATGCTTTCTATATCAAAAGATCAATAAAGCAATTAAATTACTTACTTAGATGCCTTGTATCTCTTTCTAATAACAATATACACATGTTAGTAACTTCAAGGAAAATAATAAATTAAAGAATTAAATTTAATAATTGAAATAGAGATTTGGGACCAAACCCTAAGAAATATCAAACCTTTTCACATCTAGGGCAAAGGCAACTTTGAACTTGGCTAGGTGTGTCTAGATCTTGTAAATGCGGAATTTTGTTTGTAAAAAGGTTGGTTTAGAAAGAGAGAGAGAGTATCATGAATTTCTTGATGAGAGTTTGTGAGAATTAGATGGAGAATTGATGATTAAAAACGGAGGTTTAAGGACGTTTTTTATAACGAAAATAGTCCGAATTTGATAAAAAAAAGAATCGGAGTTCGAAGAGGAATAAAACACGCCACTCTCACCACAACAGCCCCTGTCGCGCTCTGTCGTCCGGCGCGGCAACACAGTTTTTGAGGATTTTGTTGTTATCATATCTTTTAATCCATAGGTCTAAATAAGGCATATAATATGTCGTTGGAAAGATCTTGAAGTCTACTTTTAAACCCAATTAGAATCAGATTAAAATCTTTTGTAGATACAATGATATGGCGGAAATACTTGAAGGGTATTAGTTTTGGATAGAGTTTTGTATTCAATTCATATCTTTTTCGTTATAGCTCAAATTTAATATTATAATATATCATTGGAAAGATAATTTCAAGATCTATCCAACCATATAAAATTTGGATAAAGATTATGAGGCACGAAAAAAAAATTTGAACATATTCCACTTCGTACAAAACAAGGACTCTCAAAAGGAGTAGTTTTATTCAATTTCAAACAATTTGAAACATAATTATCAATCCTAACTCCATTAGGATTTAGGAGAACCTTCTAGTTATTCTAGAATACTATAATCAATTCTAATAGCTTTAGGAATGATAATTTATAATAGGCCCTCCTCTAGATCATTGGGCCGCTTATAAGAACCAAACCGAGCCCAGTTTAGTATTTTGTCCTTAACTTCCTCATTATTCATCGGAATTGGGCTTATAATATATCGTTGGAAAGGTCTTTTTAAGCCCCATCCAACTACACCATTATTGGACCCTTTCCATGGACCAAATTAAACTGGATTGGCTATTTTCATAAAATAGGTTTTTGAAAACAGAAAGAAGGGATATTTTAATAAAAACATCCTCATCACTAGACTTTCCACACTTTCACCTAGTTCTATAATCAAATGACATGAAAGGTATTTATCATTGGGTTTGGTTTTGGGGAGACACAAATGGGTGTCTACACACATCCTTAAAGGTCTTTTTACAATTTGCTACCCCACCCGTAGGAATAACTATGGGCAAATCTACCACATCTACTGTTTTTAAACAGTTTGATAATTTTGAAATGATAGAATAAGTTACACCAGAACCAAACAAAACTTTAACAGGAATAGAGTTACACCAGAATCTAGTGATGACATTTTGAAATGATAGAATAAGTTACACCAGAATAAGTTACACCATAATCTAGTGATGACATCTTTCGTGGAATCAACCTGACGAGGGGTGAAACTATGTCGTTGAAACTAATCCTCCCTCAGTCAAACTAAATTTATAAACACTTAACAAACCTATATACTAGTATAGAGGCAAGTCAAGGGTCAAACCCAAAGGAGTGGTAATGTTCAAGCGCTCTCAATTACACGCCTAAACTAGGTCGAAGTCTAAGGATAAAAGGAGAACACTAACAACTAACACACAAAGAAACCAAACAAATAAAGAACAAGGAACGGGAACAAGCAATTAAGAAAATTGTAGCAACTCGGGAATAATATGAAAATCAATGGTTGTGAAGACAAATGACAAGCTCAATCAAAAGAGTCAACAAGTTATCTCCTAGAGGTCAAACTAGCGCTAACTACAAGAGACTCTAACTAGGAGCATCACTAGTCAAGATCAATCGACAATTGCAATTCCTAAATCAATGGTCCGTATCATTAGAAACTACAATGCAATCTAGCATAATTCTCAAGGCCTAATCGAATTACACACATGAAAACTTCCATCAATCAATTTAATCTTAACAATTAATCAACAAACTCCCCAAATTAAGTACAATCAATCAATCATACAAGTTTCACCCATTTCCTAGCAAACAACTACTCTAACATCATCATCTAATCAACTAACTAAAGAAATCAAGAATCATCAAAATATAGAGAACAATTACACTAATAAACAATCAAACATCAAAATCAAATCAAACAAATATGAAATCAAATTAAACAATAAAGATGAAAGAGAGTTAAGAATGCTCATTGATAATAGATTAGATCTTCAACACAATTGTCACCATTGAATCTTTAATATCTTAATCACCATTGAAATTCCTCACTTTCTCTCCCTAAAATATACTCCTAAAACAACCCTAAAACTAGAGAGAGAGGCTCTCAACTAAGCTAAGAAGAATGATAAAAAATGTGAAATGAAGCTTATTCTAAAACTTGCCCCAAAAATCGGGTTTACAAAGGTATTTATAGAGGCGCAAAAACAAAAACCGAGCAAACAAATATCCAGGAAGGCGCGCCCGCGCTGCAGGGGAGGCGCGCCCACGCATGTTGGTGGCGCGCCCGCGCCCATGCCTTGCGCTTGCGCATCTCTGGTTTCTTCGATCTTCTCGCGGCTTCGTGCGCTCGCTAAGGTCTTCGAATGAACGCACAATCATGATGATGATGAAAACTAAGTTAGGCAGTCCAAAAGCACATGATTGTGGGTTCAACACCCCATATTCATGAGAGCATGGCTTGAGAGCGCAAGAGCTAGAACTTGGAGAGTCCACTTCCTTGCATCTTGAGCTTTCCAATTGCCATGAGCTTTCTCTTAAAGCTTCCTCCGCCTTAGTAAATCACCAATATCAAGACCCGAATCTCGTACAATACCTACAACCACGAAAATAGAGCAAATAAAGGAGAAAAGACTAGAAAAACCATAGAAATGCACAAAAGCTACAAAATAAGAGAGGAAAGGTAAGAGTAAGACAAAAAGCATAAAACTAAGCATTTATTAAGCGTGAAAGCCAAGAAAAGAAAGTAAAAACAACCTAAATGCTCATCAAATGGGTGCCATTTATGACACCCATCAAATACCCCCAAGCTTACCTTTTGCTCGTCCTCGAGCAAAACAAAACCAAGGGCGAAATGATGAGCTTATCCAAGCATACAAAAAGAAGAGAAGAGACAAGAATATACACTAACTCACTTTCGTAGGAATCATGGTCAATTTTAGCAACTAAAGACAAGCCATTTAAACCCCTAGATCGCCCTAGAGGACGAGTGATGCTCTCGTAAAGGTTTCCTAAGAGATTAACCTATAACTCTCGTAATAGTACAAACAAATGTTCATGAAAGGACTTTTCCGAATGTACAAGCACGAGTGGATGCAAATCTTTCTAAACAAGTAAGGGAGTGCACGTTCCAAGATACCCGAGGTTGATTGAAACATAAATATGCTATGCATAGGAACTAGTTTTCGCAATCCACTTTCATCCCAAACGGTCTTACCGCGTTCTCCCAACTAGTCTCGTATCTTCCCCTAGGGAGCATCTCAAAAGTTCCACGAAGGAACCGGAAAAAGAGATAATTTTTGGCTACTCGACGTCTTGACAATGCATCCCCTCTCCTTAGGCTTTAACTCATAATGCCCTCCCTCGGTATGTGACTCAACCTCTAGGTCAAAAGGACTTTCCCAAAGGTTGCAACAAAAGGGCAAAAAGGGTGAGGGTAGGCTTAAAATTTGAAAATCTGGCGGTATTCCTAATTAGTGAAGCAAAGGGTGATCAAACCTTCTCCTCATAACCAAGCAATCGCCAAACAAAAACAAACTAACTCCCCCAAGCTTATTCAAAGCTATAACCACAATCATATATACAAAAAGTGTAAACGCTTCTCCCCCAAGTAAAAAGGAAGCATTGTCCTCAATTCTTGAAAAGGGAATAAAAATTACATCAAAATATTTTTGATTTTTCTTAATCCCATTTCTTTCAAAACAATTGTCCATCCCTCTTTAACTTAGGACGGCTCTTACAATTTTGCACTTGCTTTGTCCTTGCCTTTATTAACTTTGAACGACTTTTTCATTTATTTATTTGACATTATTTACACAAAAATCACAACACAAACTTGCTTTCAGGAGAACCAAATATCCAAACTCCTCCACCACAAACTCCAACAATAATGATCAATTGCTTCACAAAAACCAAGAATGGAAATGAAAATGAAACAAAAAGCTTAAGATCTAAGGATGTGGCTTAAAAAGAAGGGAAGAGGCTCAAGCGGTTAGCAAGAAGGAAAATGTAAACCCAATGAACTAAAAATAAAGAAAATTAACCTAGAAAAGAAAAATTACCACCCCGAAAAGATGCCTTTGTCCTCCCTAGATGGCCCGATCTCGAGTTTGAGAATTATGAGTCAAGATTCTAGATTTGGTCCGTAATAGTCAAGGATCCATGCCGCTCACGCTAATATATGTTGAAGGCTTGAACCTCACATGGATATAGCAAAAACTCACTATTGGTGTCAATTCGACTATAGGAAGCAACTACCAACATGCCACAAACAAGTAGAATCCGGTTTCATGGTCCTACTAGTTCTAACTAACTACCTTAGCATGCTTTATCCTAGAATCAACCAAGTGTACTCTCAAAACGTGCACACCATTACCATTTAAGAAGAAAAGCATTCAACTATACAAGTCAAAAAGTATTATGTCCAAAACAAGAACAAAACAAAATACATTGCAAATTTGCCTTGATAGAAACAAAAATCTTTTTAGGATGTTTCAAAATAAAGAACATGGAAAAGCATATTCAAAGGTGCATAGCATATATGAATCAATATACCACCAAACATGATAGAATACCCTCCCCCAAGCTTGAATGAGACAACATGTTCAAACATAAATCAAATCATCCATGGGAGGGGAAATAAGGAGATCAATCCAATCAAATTAACATATGTCCAACAAGTCATCATCCACTTGAGAAAGAGCAAGGAAGGATATTACCGGATATTAGGTGGGTGTAAACACCCGCAAATGACCCAATTACACCTTTCACAAGTAATTTTCTCAAGAATTGAACCTTGCCTTCCATATGCTAGCAAACATAGGAGTCAAACTTCCTTGATTCTTGATCCAAATCAAAGAACCAAAGTATATCAAGTCATATACCTAGCAAAAGGCACACAAACATTTCCATGAGAAAATCTATTCAAAAAAAGAAAAGAAAATGAAAGCAATAAAACACGGGTTACATCTCGAGAAAGGCTTGCTTAAGGTCCAAGCTTGACCGCTATAGTAAAATAATAATTCAACGCACGCAAGAGCTTGTCAAATGCACTACTACACATTTCATATGAAAGCAAGTGTGTACATGAAAAAAATAAGGCATGCAACAAGCTTAGTGCAGACCTATGAGGAGAATGATGCCAAGGAAAGGAAGAAGAAGAATCAAAAGAAACTTCAACAAATTATGAAGAAAAAGAAAAAGAATAAGAAAAAGTTGGCAAACTCTCCTCATAATATTTTTGGGTGGCAACATCACCCTTTTCCTCAATAATAGACAAATGAGGGACATTAAAATCCTCATAGACAAGGGGGTCCCCAATAGGCTTATTGACAAAAGAAGGGAGAGAAATAGGAGTGTAAGGGATATGGTTGAATTTTCTTGAAAAAGGGGTATGTGAAAAGGGAAAAGGGGTAGCTACTCCCTCACAGCAAGGTCTCACATCGCCAATAAGGGCATAAAAATCAATCATAAATCCTTCAAAAGAAGAACACTCATGATCATCATCTCCCTCAAACATCCAACTTCCAAGAGGAACAACATAATCTCCTCCACTACATTCATGAACAACAACTCCCTCAACTTCCTTAAAGCCTAAAGTCTCAAAGCCATGCATGAATGGATGTAAATTCATTTCAAACTCATCTCTATCCCGTGAAGCATTCTTAATGAACTCACTCAAAAGGCTATGGGTTTTAATTTGACACTCAAAGAACACATTGGTGATAACCTCAATCGAGTCCAAATACTCATGGATAGAAGGATCACAATCATGCATAAGAGAGTCATCAAGATGGGAAGTAGGGTTGAGGTTATCAAAATCAACACTCTCTTCATTCTTAACTCCTTCACCATCACTCAAATGCTCACCAATGGGATCCTCGCACTCTCTTGGTTGCTCAAAATCATCATCATCATCATCCTTAACACATTCATTAAATTGGGATTTTTCACAAACAAGCATTAATGATGACAATTGGTTTTCTAACTCTTCTTTTCTTCTCCTTTCCTCCTCAATACGCTCCTCATTCTTTTTCATTATCTCTAATTGACCTCTCATAGAATTAAGAATCATCTCCTTACTAGGCCCAAACTCATTATCAAGCTCAATGCACCTAATTTGAGACTCAAATATATCAACAATAGATTTTAAAGATGTAAAAAATTGAGGTTCAACAAGAGAAGAAGAAGAAATACAACCAAGATTGGAAGAATCAACATTAAGGTCATGATCATATAAATCACATTGGGGAGTGGGGGCACAATAAAACACATGAGATTCATTATCAAGGGAATAAAGCACATCACAAGAAGGCATGGTAAATAATGAATATTGAAACACACTATTAGCATCAACTTGAGCATGCACTTCATCACCATGAACAAAAGGAGAAATAGAGTTGAAATCATGTGTTCTAGGTTCACTTAAGGGATCATGTGGAAAATCATGGGAATTCATGCTAATATTATAAGAATCAAGACAATGCATATCAATATTAGAAACATGATTACCCCTATCATATACATCCCTAGCAAACTAAACATAAAAATCCCAAGCATCATCAATAGACAATGCTCTAAATTCACCATTATGCATACATTCAACTTCATTTCTAGTTTGCTCATTCAAACCAAAATAGCAAATCTCACAAGCCTCCCAAAGATTAAAACAATTATAATCCAAATATAACTCAAGTTTATTGAAATATTCACAAAATAACTCATTGTCATATTCAGGAAATGATAGACATGCCATTTGTTTTTTTCAGAAAACAAACAAAAATCAAATAAAAGAAAAATATACACAAAGACCTAGACTCAAGCAATCAAAAACACTCAAACATAGACACCGTTCCCCGGCAACGGCGCCATTTGACGAGGGGTGGAACTAGGTCTTTGAAACTAAACCTCCCTCGGTTAAACTAAATTTATAAACACTTAACAAACCTATATACTAGTATAAAGGCAAGTAAAGGGTCGAACCCAAAGGAACGGTAATGTTCAAGCGCTCTCAATTATGCGCTTAAGCTAGGTCGAAGTCTGAGGATAAAAGGAGAACACTAACAACAAACATACAAAGAAACAAAACAAATAAAGCACTAGGAACGGGATCAACAAGCAATCAAGACAATTGTAGCAACTCGGGAACAATATGTAAATCAATGGTTGTGAAGACAAATGGCAAGCTCAATCGAAAAAGTCAACAAGCTATCTCCTAGAGGTCAAACTAGTGCCAACTTCGAGAGACTTTAACTAGGAGCATCACTAATCAAGCTCAATCGATAATTGCAATTCCTAAATCAATGGTCCGTATCATTAGAAACTACAATGCAATCTAGCATAATTCTCAAGGCCTAATCGAATTACACACATGCAAACTTCCATCAATCAATTTAATCTTAACAATTAATGAACACACTCCCCAAATTAAGTACAATCAATCAATCATATAAGTTTCACCCAATTCCTAGCAAATAACTACTCTAACATCATCATCTAATCAACTAACAGCTAAAGAAATCAAGAATCATCAAAATATAGAGAACAATTACACTAATCAACAATTAAACATCAAAATCAAACCAAACAAATATGAAATCAAACAAAGCAATAAAGAGGAGAGAGAGTTAAGAATGCTTATTGATAATGGAGAAGATCTAGGGGTTTGGCAGCTCACCCCCAATTCGTGGGTGAATATCCTAAGTTACATCGCCACCTGCGAGTTTCAAAACTTGAACCCCAGCTTCTCTACCTTCGCTCATATGCACTATTTGAGCAAGTATCCAGGTGGCCATGGGGCATGGTATACCTTGCCCCAATACTTGATGACTCTGGACAAAGTGTCCAAATGGTCCGGGTGGATGGACAAGTTTTATTTGGTTTCCTCTCCCACCCTTAGACACAACCGGACACTACGCCGGTACAATACTGAGCCGACTCTTCTTGGACGCAAATGCCCTCTCCCGGAACTATCTACTAAGGCCTGGGACCAAATAATGGAGCCGGGATTCTTTGAAACAACAACTGAGCCCATGGGGGATAGGACTCACATTATTGTACCCAAAAACTGGATTCCCCATCCGGACTTCTTCAAGGACGAGTGCTTCTTGTCCGCCTGCGGGCTAAGTACCATGTTTCCAAGGGGTAGAACACTTCTCATCCGGAATGATTGTTATTTTACTTTAGTTGCAAACTTGCCATAACTTCTTCTAACCATAAATTCTTGCTCTTGCAGACGAAGCCTTGAGAATGGTAGACCAGGCCAAGACACCAGCTAAGTCCGCGGCGCTGCTGCGCAAAGAAGGTAGCCGTCGAGGCTAAGGATTCCAAGAAAGGCGGGGTAAGACCGCCTGACTTTATGTGTTTGCTTTTTCTCTTCTTTTTTTTTTTTACTTTACCGGTTGGGTGTACTTACCCTTTGTTTATTTCTTAGGAGTCCGTCAAGAAGATCCCACGATCCTTCTCCAAGCTGCTCAAAAGGCAAGGAGACGATCTGGAGAAGACCCTGGTTGCGAAAGCCGCCAGGAAGGACCCCCCATCCACCCCAGAAACAAACATCTGCCCAATCCGGTCGTCCAACGACTAGGGACAAATCCCCTACTGTGCTGAGATAACTGAGCGAAAGCTCAGAACGACATCGAAAGGTGGCGAGCCACCTAGGGTTTCAGGCGGTGCGGCAACCACTGGAGAGGAGCAGAAGCCGGAGACCCATCCGGAAGCCCAAGGTAAGGAACGAATTGAAATACCTTGGCCACTTGATTTTATGAGAGTCAAGACCAAGGTTGATCCTTCAAAAGGGTCGGTCAGCAGCCGGCAACGGATGAGTGCCGACTACGCTGCTTCTATCTCACAGAGCGCTACTTTTGATGCAGATCTGACTTCTGACGAGCCAAATCTTGCGAGCTTTGCAAAACGGATGGTGTGGACCCTCACCCGGTCTGAGAAGAACTCCATACCTGATCTGCAGGTCGTGGACTTCGACCGGATAATGGGTTTACTGGCTGAGGTAAAAAAATCCCTCTACCTTGATATCTTTTATCTTTAATTTGGCTAAGTAACTCATAAACCGGCTGTTATTGTCTCGGGTGATGCTGAGAGTGGACAGTCTCCGGGGCCCCTTCAGGCGGAAGCAGGAAGAGGTAAATGACGCCAAACGGAGGGCCCTAGAAAACCTAAACTCTGCTGAATATTCTGATTATATGTGTAATTTAAAGATTAAAGCAGTAGAGTTGAAACAGGAGGAGCTGATCCGGAGTTTGACGGCTGCCAACAATGAAGCTAACATCCGGGCTGATGACCTTGACAAGCAACTGAAAGATGCCAAATCAGATCTCAAGGCATTAGACGATGCTGACAAGGAGAACGCCCAGCTCCGTGCAGACGTTACCCGCCTGGGGATTGAACTTGTCAATCTGCGGAACAAGCAGTCGGACGAGCTTGCCTAGGAACAAAAACGGCTGACAGAGGAGAATGAGTGGGACAACTTGGCTAGGCTGAAGATCACATGGAGCCTTCTTTACCCAGAAATAGACTTTGAGGTCTATAAGCTGAGGTATGATTATGCCACTGAGGTGTATGATGCCCAGCAACTGGGTGATGCTCCACCGCCTCGCTTCAAAGATTGGGCTGCTGAGCAGGGATATGAAGTCTCTAAGATAATCGAAAAAGATTTCCTGAGAAACTCTAGAGAGAGAAAGATACCCGCCATTTTAAACTTGTTTTTTGAGCTTTTTGGAAGCCAATTTCCATGGAAAAACGGAGGAAAGGAAAGGGGAAGAAGTCCTCGGGCTCAAAATCGAAAGGGATGAAGAAAACGAAGCCAAGAACGAGGAACCTCGATGAACAAAAACAGAGTATGACCATGGATGATGTTTCGGTTGAAAGCTGGCTGGATGGGGAGGCGATTGAGGAGATTCCGGTGAGAATGGTGACGGAGGAGGATAAGGCTCTGCATAGTGAAGAATTTAATCGATGGCTACAGGTAATTCGAACCCCTACTCCTATTCATTTCAATGGAACAGTAGATTATGATGTTTGTACTAGGTCTATTAATCCGACTCCATTGTTGATGATTAATGAACATAATGGGTTAGGAAATGATTTTCATGTTAATTTGGAGGAAAACTTTTTGAACCCCCAATTTTGGAACCCAGTTTTTGAAACCCCTGTTTCTGCAATCCCTAATTAATCAGGTGGTATTAGCTGGAGTAGTATGTTTAAGAATACGATTGATGAGGGTTTAAATCTTGCTGGTAGTAATGGAGTTGATTGTAATTCATGCTGCAACATGGATAATAGAAAAGAGGTCAAAATGAAATTAACTGAGGAAGATGTTCTACCTGAAATTGAGTTTTGGAAATCAGCAATTGTTTGTTATGTTCTATGTGGTAAACCATCACTGTCTGTAATGAGTGGGTTTGTGCGATGAATTTGAGGTAAATATGGAATTGATAGAATCTCTGCCATGAATAATGGGGCGTTTCTGGTTCGATTCAAGACAGTGGTAGGAAGGGAAAAGGTGATGAACTCTAAACCTATCTTGTTTGATGGTAGGCCTGTAATGATGAAGAGGTGGGAGCCAGGTTTGGATTTGGGAAATGAGAAGGTGTTTGAAGTACCCACTTGGGTCAGATTGCCTGGTTTGAACTTAAAATTCTGGGGTCAATCTTCTTTAATGAAAATAGCTGGGTTAATTGGGGAACCAGTTAAGACTGATAGAAGCACAGCCACCAAGGAATTGCTTGAGTATGCTAGGATAATGGTCAAGGTTAAAATAAATGGTGAGCTGCCTGATGAGATTGAGTTTCAGGATGAATGTGGTGTTGATGTTAAGCAGAAAGTGATATATGAAAGGAAGCCTATTATCTGTAATGTTTGTAGAGGTATAGGACATGGAGATAGTGATTGTCCTAATCACAGAGTTAAGTCTCAGAAGCCTCCTGCTAAGAATCAACAACAAAGGCAGAAGCAGCAGAAGAAGCCTGTAGTAAGGAAGGTTTGGATGCCTAAGGCTCAGCAAAACCAGCAGGCAGACCAACCTCAAGGCATCAGAGTAGATAAGAATAAGTTTGTTGTTAATGTTGATCCAGATATTGTGTCTGGAATAGCTGATAGGGACAAATGCTCTATGGGATCAGTTTGCAAAGCAGCAGATGGGAGGGTTCTGTTTGGTGATTGGGAGAAAGGGGAGTGCTCATACACTCTCAATGGATAATTGGGGTTTTTGGAATGTCAGGAGCTTTAACAAACTAAATAAAGTGTGTGATGTTCTTTGGTTTTTGAAGAACCAAGGAATTGGTTTGTTTGGGCTCCTGGAGACAAAAGTGAAGGCTAGTAATTTTGGTAAGGTCTTCACTGGTTTTGGTTGTAAATGGTCTGTGACTACAAATTATAGTAAGCATTCTGGAGGGAGAATTTGGATTGTTTGGTTACCTAATATCTTTCATGTTGAGATTGATAGAGTTGAAACTCAGTTGATCCATGTGAAAGTTGTTCATAAGGCTTCTAAATTTGTGTTCTGGTATACAGTTGTTTATGGGTTGAATACTGCAGATGAAAGAGAGGTTTTATGGCATCAGATTGGGGAGATAAAGAAGGATATTATGGGTCCATGGATTTTAGGGGGTGATTTCAATAATGTTCTGAATACTGAGGACAGAATTGGCTCACCAGTTACTTTTGCTGAGATTGATAAGTTCAGACAATGTGTTAGGCAAAATGGTCTTATGGATTTTAAAGTTGGGGGTCTGTTCTTTACTTGGAATAACAAACAACAAGGGAGTGATAGAGTGTGTACAAAGATTGATAGGATCTTGGTTAATGATCTATGGACTGATAAGTGCAGGGAGTTTAGAGCTGATTTTTTGCCTGAAGGTTTAATGGACCATTGTCCTTGTATTATGAGGATGTTTGGGTGTAAGAGGAATGTTAAGAAACCTTTCAGGTTTTTAAATATGTGGATTGATGCTCCAGGATACCAGGAAGCTGTTCAACAGGCTTGGAATAGTGATGTGAGAGGAACTGATATGTTCATTGTGGTAAGGAAGCTGCAAAAGGTGAAAGAAGCTCTCAAAGTGTTAAATTTGACTACTTTATGTTCAGTGGAAAGTGCAGATGCTATAGCTGATGCTGAGTTAGCAAAGGTGCAGTGTCAATTAAACAAGGATCCTCATAATTTGGAGTTGATTCAAATAGAAAGTGATGCCAGGGAAAGATTCTTAGCTGCTCATTCTGCAAAGTTGAAATTCTTGAAGCAGAAAGCAAAGTTACATTGGATGAGAGATGGTTTCTCTAGCAAATTCTTCAAGAATGCTTGGGGAGTGGTGAAGAATGAGGTATGTAAGGCAGTTTTAGGGTTCTTTGAGCATGGTCAGCTTCTGAAATAGGTTAATGCAACTACTTTTACTCTGGTTCCTAAATTGGACAATGCTACTAAAGTCACTCAGTTTAGACCAATTGCATGCTGTAATGTGTTGTACAAGATCATTTCTAAGATGCTATGTGATAGATTCAAAGAGCTGTTGCCTGGCTTAATTAGTGAGAATCAAAGTGCTTTTATTGCTGGGAGATCTATTCTGGACAACATTTTAGTGTGTCAGGATATGTTAAAAGAGTATAATAACAAGAGAAAGTCTCCTAGATGTACTATTAAGGTGGATTTGAGGAAAGCATATGATTTTGTGCACTGGTCCTTTATCCATGATATGCTGCAGGCTTTAAACTTCCCCAGTAAGTTCATTTCTTGGGTCATGGAATGTGTTACTTCCCCTTCTTTCTCTATTAAGATAAATGATGGTCTGAATGGTTTCTTTAAGGGTAAGAAAGGAATCGGGCAAGGTGATCCTATGTCACCTTTGGTGTTTGTCATTGTGATGGAGTATCTTTCAAGATTGCTTAAGAAAGTGGGAGCAAAGAGAGGCTTCAAATTTCACCAAAGATGCAAATCCTTAAGATTAAATCATCTAATTTTTGCTGATGATTTGATGTTATTTTCTTATGCTGATAAGAAGTTTGTCTCCCTCTTAGTAAGAGCTTTGAAAGCTTTTGAGGGTTGCTCTGGTTTACAGGCTAATGTTGACAAATCTTCTATCTACTTTGGGAGTGTGTAGCTTGAAATGCAGCAGGAAATTGTGTCTGAGTCTGGGTTTGTTATAGGAGAAGCTCTTTTTAGGTATCTTGGCATCCCCCTGAATGCTAAATACTTGAGAGTTTCTGACTTTGATGCTATAGTTGATAAGATGTTGACTAGAATTACCTGATGGTCTAGCATAAATCTATCTTATATTGCAAGAGTTGTGCTGGTGAACTCTGTTCTGATTAGTCTGCATACTTATTGGGCTCAGTGTGTGCTTTTACCTAAGTCAGTTATCTTGAGGATTACTCAGTTGTGCAGAGCTTTTCTTTGGTGTGGAGATGTTGTGTATTCTAAGGCTCCACCCATTGCCTGGGACTGGGTCTGCAAAAGCATAGCTGAGGGTGGCCTTGGTATTAGAGATTGTGGTATGTGGAACAGGGCAGCATTGGGGAAGTATGTGTGGAAAATAGCTAAAAAAGAGGACTCTTTGTGGGTGAAATGGGTTCATGCTGTGTACATTAAAGACCAAGACTTGTGGAATTATAGTCCTAAAAGGTCTGCAGGATGGGCTTGGAGGAGATTATGTGTAGTTAAGGACCAGCTAAAAGAAGGTTTCGAGCAAAATAGCTGGATGAATGGAAATTATAGAATTTCTGAGTGCTACAAATGGTTGTAGGGAACTGGAACAAAGGTGGATTGGTTTAAATGGGTTTGGAATAAGTTCAATATTCCCAAACATTCTTTCATTTTATGGCTGGCTATGCATGATAGACTCAGAACAAGAGAGAAACTCTTGAAATATGATGCTAGTGCTGAGGATAGTTGTTTGCTGTGTGGTGCTAATATTGAGGACAGACAACATCTGTTCTTTAATTGTAGATACAATCAAGAGTGCTTGATGAGAATTGCCCATTGGCTCCATATTCCAAGTCAGAATTACTGTATTGATGAGGTTTGGAAAAACTGGCTCAGAGCAGTGAATGATAAGGTGCAGCAGAAGGTGGTTCTGGTAGTTCTAGCTTGTGTTGTTTACCACATCTGGTTTGCTAGGAATACAGCTTTTTGGCAGAAAGCTGTCATTCACCCTTCCAAGCTTTGTAAGGCTATTGGTAGGGTGAGCATGGACAGAGTCAAGCAACTTATAAACAAGAATTGGAGTAGACTGCAGTGCAAATGGATACAGGAGTTGTATTGCAGCATCCCAAATTAGTGCTGTTTGTTTTGATGCTGTGTTGTTTTTTGTTTTTGCTTGTATTTTAGTTAGTCATGTTCAATTGTGGCTTGTGTCCTTCCTAGAAGGCAGCAGGCTGCTTCTGGATAGGTTTGCTTTTTTCTCCTTCAGGTGAACCCTTCCTAGAAGGTGGCATCTGAAGGAGTTTAAAGCTTGTGGTGGGGGGTGGCCTGTGTGCTCCGGTCTTGTGTAGTTTTTTTTGGAGTTGCCTGATTTCAAGCTTGTATTATTTGTACTTTTGTACATTTTTGATAGTAATATACTTTCTTACTTACCAAAAAAAAAAGTCTCTGATAACGAGGAGCCGGCGGCGGATGAGCATAACGAAGGCCAAACCAGCCAGACTCAGCCGGAGCAGCAGCATCCACCTCAGCCTTAGGCGGACCTCCCCAACTTCTGCGGCAGTATGCCAACCATTTTCTTTACCGGCCTGTATGCCGTGTTTTGTTGTATCTTTACCAACCATGGGGTTGGGTTAACAATTTATTTTTGTTTCTTCGCCGCATGTAACTCCGGTTAACACATCTTCTGGCATTTGAGCCATTTTAAATATTTAATGAAGTATTCCGACTCAGTCGGTTGTTTATACTTGTTTGTGTTTGAGTTTTTCAATTTGAATTTTGCATCTGTTTGCAATTCTTTAATATTTTGCCTAACTTAAAAAAGCATGCGGGAATTTGCAATCCGGGTGCTCTTGCCCCTGGGCGGCTGTGTGGTTGGTTTTATTTCAAGTTGATTGATTAACTTGAAAACACTTGACACTAGGAGAAGTATGGAGTGTTTTTAGGCCAATCAATCACAATGGTGATTGCCCCAAACCAAGTGCACAGCCGGCCATTAGAGCGGGTGCTTTGAGCTTCTTACCCAGGCGGTTATATTCCGTCTGGGGTTAACACATACCCATTACACAAATCTTTTTCCCCAATAGGGAGAGTGAGTGCAACTTTGGAATAAATAACCTAAGTGAGAATTTCAGCCGATGACCAACTGATGCCTCAGGGCATCCGGTATTCGGTAACTTAATCGTTCTTCATAGATTATTCTGGTCAGACGGCTATGAATTGACCAATTTGGTCGCTCAATTTTCGCCATCTGCATTTGTTCATAGAACCGACGAATAGTCCGTTCTCTGCGACGATTGCACCCGGAGGGGTGTCGCCGGACGCCTTTGTCCATGTTGGGATAGGCGGTTTTATAAAATAAGCAACCATCCGACCATATTGGCCTTTGGTCTTGTTTGAGACCGGTTGTATAGCCACTAAGCGTTTCTGTGCTTAGCTTTTAATCGGACCATTGGCCGAGCGTTATTACAACATTGGATTTACACTAAATATCGAACTTAGTTGTTTGAACGAATAGTCCGTCTGAGTATTACCCAGGCAGACAAGCAATTATTAAATTACACTATCAAACGTAATTAATTAAATAAAGAGTCCGTGTGAGTTTTACCCAGGCAGACAAGCAATTATAATATTCAACCAAACTAAGTATCAAACTTAGTAAGTTAAACACAGGGTCCGTCTGGGTATTGCCCAGGCGGACGAACAATAAAAATGGCAAAATAAATCTGCAAACAGCCTGAATTTTCATTAATTGGCTTACTGTTTACAAAAATTATACATTCTTAGAAGTAGTACTTTTTTAGATTGTCTACATTCCAAGTTCTAGGCAGGCGGCGACCGTCCGGGGTTTCCAGACGGTAGGTGCCGTTCCTGACTTCTTCGTAAATTCGGTAGGGGCCTTCCCAATTAGGGGTTAGCTTCCTAGCCTCATTGGCCCTACCGGTTGCCTCCATTTTTCGTAACACAAAGTCATCCACTTTCAGAGGACGCTTGTGCTCTTTCTTGTTATAAGCTCTGGTCATTCTCAGACGGTATATCTCATGGCGTAGGGCAGCGTTGCCCCTGCGTTCCGGGAGGGAGTCCAATGCCAGCCGCATGGCCTCCCAATTTGCCTTTTCATCATAGAGCATAACTCTGAGAGTCGACTCATAGTGCTCAATGGGCAAGACGGCTTCAGCACCATATACCATAAGAAATGGGGTTGCTCCGGTTGCCCCTTTAGCAGTAGTCCGGATGGCCCACAGGACATGAATTAATTCTTCTGCCCATAAACCACCGACTCTTTCAATTTTCTTCTTTATGCCGTCTGAGATGAGTTTGTTGAAGGCTTCAACTTGGCCGTTTGCTTGGGGTCGGCCGACTGATGCAAAACAATGTGAGATTCCCTGATCTCCCAACCAAGTCTTGAGCTGGGGGGTCTCAAACTGAGGGCCATTATCAAACACCATAGACATAGGTACCCCAAACCGGGTGATGATGTTCTTCCAGATAAAGGAGATGACATCCTTTGTCTTGATGTTCTTAACCGGCTCAGCTTCTACCCATTTGGTGAAATAATCCACAGCCACCACAATGTAGAGCTTTCCGCCTGGAGCAGGCGTATAAGGACCCAAGATATCCATGCCCCATTTGGCGAATGGGACTGGGTTGTGGATTGTCGTCAGATCAGTAGCCGGGCGGCGAATCAGTGGGCCAAACCTTTGGCACTTGTCACATCTTTTGACTAACTCTTTGGTGTCTGCTTCAAGAGTAGGCCAGAAGTAATGCCGCTTGGCTTTGACGGCTAAGGACCTGCCGCCTATATGAGAGGCGCAGTACCCAGCATGCAATTCTTCGAGAATTTCTTTCCCCTTCTCTGGGGTAACACACGCCAATAAAGGTTTGAGGAAACCCGCCTTGAAGAGTTATCCATTTCTCAACTCGAAGTTTGCTGCTCGCTTTTTCATGACGGCTGCCTCCATTGATGAATCAGGAAGCTTGCCGTCTGCTAAATATGCCCGGATGCCATCCATCCAGGTAGAGCTTCGGTCTAAGATTCCAATGGGCTCTTCATGTATGCTTCTCTTTTCAATAACTTCCCAAAAGACCGACTGAGGAGTATCACAGCAGGCGGAAGAAGCCAATTTAGACAACGCATCCTCCTGGTTGTTATCTGACCTAGGCACTTGATTCAGACGGAATTCCTCAAGTTCCCCAGTCTCTTCTTTGATTGCCTGAAGATATTTGATCATAGCTGGATGAGTTGCCTCATATGTTCCCTCATACTGGCTGACGACCAACTGTGAATCAGAATAGGCGTCGATTTTAGTTGCCCCTGCTGCCTTACACCTGCGGATTCCGGCTAGCAGGGCTTCATATTCCGCCTCGTTATTTGAGGCTTGAAACTTAAACCGCAGTGCATATTCAAATTTGTCCCCCTCAGGGGACTCATATATAATTCCTGCACCGCAGCCGTTCTTCGTTGAGCTTCCGTCTACATACACTTTCCAAACCTGGTCAATATTATCCGGTTGCACCGGTCGTGTCATTTCAACAATGAAGTCGGCAAACGCCTGACCTTTCACTGTCTTTCGAGGTTCAAAAGTGATTTCAAGACTTTGCATTTTAATAGCCCATTTTAACATTCTGCCGGATGACTCCAAAGTAGACATTGGCCGTTTGAGGGGCTAGTCGGTGTAGATTACCACCGGATGAGCCAGGAAATACGGTTTCAATTTCTTGAAAGCCATATACAGGGCAAGGCCAAATTTTTCTACCATGGGGTACCGGAGCTCAGCATCTTTTAAAATATGGCTAATGAAATAGACCGGAAGCTAAACACCGTCTCTCTCAGCAAGGAGAACGGCACTAAGGGCATGATCTGAGACGGCTAGGTACATGTATAACACCTCTCTAGGTAGTGGACTACCAAGCCTTGGCAAAGAGTGGAGATGTTCTTTCAGCCGTTGAAAAGCCGCCTCAGCCTCATCCCCCCATTCAAATCTGGTCTTCTTCCTGATTGCTTGGAAGAAGTAAAGGCATTTGTCACCTGACCGGCTGAGGAATCTCCCCAAGGCTGCCAGGCAACCGCTTAGTCTCTGTGCTTCCTTGACAGTGCGGGGTGACTTCATATCAATCACCGCCTGTATCTTCTCAAGGTTAGCCTCTATCACCCTTTGATCAATCAGGAATCCGAGAAACTTCCCAGACTCAACACCAAAGATGCATTTCTTAGGATTTAACATAACCTTATGCCGCCTGAGTGTGGTGAAGGTTACTCGGAGATCAACAAGGTGATCCTCCTGCTGTTTGGATTTGACTATCATGTCATCAATGTATGCCTCTACATTCCTCCCAATTTGATTAATAAAGACCGTATTAATCATCCGTTGGAACGTAGCCGGCGCATTTTTCAAACGAAACGGCATCACCGTGTAACAGAATAGCCCCTGATCAGTGACGAAGGCCGTCTTTTCTTGATCTTTCTTCCACAGGGGTATCTAATGGAAGCCGGAGTAGGCATCCATAAAACTTATCAAGGCATGCCCGGCTGTTGAATCGACCAGAAAGTCGATCTTCGGAAGCGGATAACTGTCCTTGGGACATGCCTTGTTGAGATTTGTGTAATCAACACACATCCGCCAGGTACCATTCGGCTTATTTACAAGCACAACATTTGCCACCCAGTTGGGGAAATTACATGGCCGAATGAACCAAGCATAAAACAGCTTTTTTTACTTCGGCAGCTGCCGCCTGACTTCTTTCCTCGCCGTGATTTCTTTTCTTTTGCCGGATGGGCTTCTTTTTAGGATCCACGACAAGTTTGTGGACAACAAGATCCGGGCTGACGCCTGACATCTCTTCCACTTCAAAGACAAAAATGTCTTTGAATTCTTTCAGCAGAAGGTGCAAGTCTGCACCAAACATAGCAAAGGTAACCGTCCCAACCTTCACGGTACGCTCCGGACGGCTGTCGTCCAGAGGTATGTCAATATGCTCACCAGCCGGTTGGGGACGGAGCTCATCTGACCGTTCACCGGTCAGTGATTGCTATTTTTTCTCCTTCTTCACCTCCACCAGCATAGGTGCCTTTCTTTTCTTTCCGGCTGCTGGTGGGGCTGGTGCTGGATCAGCCTCCTTGACATTGTCAAGGTTTATTGGCTCTTGGGCGCCTAGGGCCACGGTATCTTTGACGGCTGAGAGATAGCACTCCTGGGCCGTCTACTGATCCCCATTCAAGGAACCAACAGAGCCTTCATCCCTCTCATACTTGATGAGCATGAGGGAAGGGATGATTACAGCCTTGGATTCGTTGAGGGTCGGCCGGCCCCAGATAATGTTGTAGGCGGTCAGCTCCTAAACGACCAAAAACTTGACGACCAGATGTCGCCCTTTTCCTTTCTCACCCAGCCGGATGGGTAGATCGACTCTTCCGACTTGGTAAACCATTCCTCCCCCAAAGCCAACTAGGGGGTGGGTGACCGGATGCAAGCTGCTGTCATTGTATTTCAGCTTCTGCAAGCACCAGAGGCTGATGATGTCTGATGAGCTGCCGGTATCAATAAGGATCCGCCCAACCAGCTGGTTGGCAACCTTACACTCAATGACGACCGGGTCATCATGTGGGCGGCGAACGCTGCCTCTATCCTTCTCAGTGATCAGAACATCCGGGAAGAAGGAGCTTGCTGACTCCTGCCCATCATCATCTTTGTCCATCTTTCGAAGATGGCTCTTGGTGCCCCGGATGGTATGGCCACCGCATGAGAACCCGCTTGTTATTGTGTAGACCGGCTCCTTGTCGGTATCTGAGCTACTAGTAGGCTGAAGGTAGTCTTAGAGGACTAACCCTTATTCTTCTTCTTTGCCCCGGCTAGGGACTTAGAAATATAGGACTTCAGCATTCCCTTGTCAGCCAGACAGTCCAACGCCCGTTGAAGGCTGAAGCAGTCGTTGGTGTCATGGCCAACTTCCTCATGGTATTGGCAAAATTTATTTTTATTCCTTGATTGAATGGAACTTTTCATTGGATTCGGCATCTCTAGGGACAGCCGGTCCTTAATCTCCATGAGGATGGAACTGCAGTCCTTGTTAAACTCGTACTTTGGGACGTACGGTTTAAATTCTTTCTTCTTCTTCTCGGACGGCTGGTCAGAATCACTAACCGCCCAGATTTCTTTTCTCTTCTTGCTCTCTTCTTTCTTTTTAGCCGGCTGAGCAGGCCGGCTGTCTTTGCTTGTCGGACTTCTTTGAGTCCGACTGACTACCAAGCGAGCAGAGGTCGGTAGCTTGAATGTAGCTTTCCGCCTCCCTCAGGGCCGCCTGTAGGGTGAAAGCCCCTTTTCTGCCTAGGTCGAACTTAAAGGTCGACCCGTCTCTAAAAGCTACCTCATCAGACAGTCCCTGAATCTGAATTCTGATCAGATTGAACCGCCTGACATATGAGTGCAGCCCTTCTCTCTCTCCCTGTTTAACAGTGCTCAAGTCAAGGCTTGTTTTCTTAGAAGGGATGTTCATTGAGAAGTTGGAAGCAAAAAAGAAGGCGAGCTTCCTGAAACTATCGATGGACCCGGCTGGCAGATTACCAAACCATTGTTGGGCAATACCCTTCAATGTAGCTGGAAAGCACCGACACCAAGTGACATCATCCAACCCCTGCATATACATGAGGTTGGTGTAAGCCATGAGGAGGTCTTCCGGATTGGTGGTACCATCATAGGTACCAACCAATACATTCTTAACCTTGGCCGGCTGGGCCGCCTCGGTTATCTCCCGGGTGAACGCTGAAGGTTGTTCACCCAGGCGCAGTAGACGGAGCTACAAGTCTAATGGCTGGACATTTTGATATGTCGCCTGACCTCCAAAGAGAGCCGGCTGCATGAAGTGAGGGGGATACTGTCCGTAAACCTGAGTAGGCACGTACGGTACAGCTCCAATCATATGAGGGCCAGAATGGACGGAATTACCGCCTGTCTGGCTCTCATGCAAGGAGGGTGCACTCCCTGCAGAAATGTTGTTGAAGCTATCTGGAAAGTTCAACGTTGAAACTGACTCAGACAACGATTGGTTTCTCTTCTGGTTTATGATCTCCCAGGCATCGAGAATTGGTTTTTTGCATCCCACCGGCTGCTGAGTCCGGCGGGTGTTGTTGTTGTTCCTTTTAGGCAGGAGAATTTTTGACCAATCAATGGTCCCGGCTGCCTTCTCCTTTGGATGAGGAGTGGGCTGCCGTTCTCTAACTGACTTCCCCTTCTCCAGAGGAGTCTTCTTCGTCGACTGACCTTTACTTGGGCCAGCCCGGGTTTGGGTGATCAACTCTTTAATTTCACCCTTGAAACTTGTCATGAATCTCATGAGTTCGTCTTGCGTGACAGGGGCTGATCCAGCGGCCGTTTGGGTTTCCCCTTCTGGCTGCCCAGAGGGTCGGCTTGTACCCGCCTGGGAGGCACCCCGCTCCAGAGTGTCTCTGGGCCGGATGCGCTAGGTTATGAGAGAGTCGTCATTGGCTGTAAAGGTTTCGACCTGAAGATCTTCATCTTCATGGTCTGTAAAGACTTCTGGGTCATCGCCCAGACGGTTAGGGGGTGGCACAGACTCTTGAACCATCTTCGAGGTACTCTCCCCACAGATGGCGCCAAATGTTTTGGGTATTTTTGTCCCTTGGGAGAGTTACGTCACGAATTCTGATCCGGCTGAGCTGTGCCTGCAAAATAACGGAGACTCCGGGTGGTTGGAGCTCCGCCTCCGACGGCCAAGTGTACCTTGAAATGGAATAAAGAGAACGGAAATTTAGGAAGGTATCTGCTCGGATTCCAAGCTCAGGTCTTTCTCTGATGTAAGAGAATACAGGTGTAATAAATGATTGAATGTGTCCCCAAAATGGGGAAATATCTCCCTATTTATCGGGTCCTTGGAAATTGTGCCCTTATCTAGGTCACTTGACCTAGATTGTGGTGGGCTGCGCCGAATTACGGCGTTCTCTTGGGATTTGGGCCCTTGAGGGCCGCCATTTCAGAATCTATCTGAAGGAGCCACGTGTCAAATGGCTAGGGGGCCACTTGGGTTAGTCTGATCTTAACACGTGGCCTTCTCTTATTGGGACACCTGTCTAGGGTAATTTTTACCCTAAACAAGCTCTAATAACTTATGTAACTACATAAGTTTACTGACTCACTGTGGACATGCCACTTATTATTTTACTGAAACTAAAATGAACAATATACGGAAACAAAACTAAGAATGTTAAAAGGAAAGAAACTACAAAAATCTAGTCCTTTTGAACATTGTCCTTCTTATCTGTAGATTGTTTGTAATTTCCAAGATAAAATTAAGGGTTATCTTCTTCCTCTATTGGTTCAGGTGACTCTGGTTTTTCCTCAACTCGAACAAACTCTTCATCTTCCTCATCACTAGATGAAAAATCGATTATAATTGGGGTTAGAGGGGGATTTTGATTAGAAACCTTCATAATGGAGCTATCAACATCATGGTTACTCTCATCCATCATCTCTCCTTCTTCTTGCTCTCCAACTATCCCTGCTTAATCACCATGCAGAGTAAGTGAAGAACTTCCTCATTGGGAGAGGAAGGGAGATTATTCCCCGCTAGATCATCATAGTAGTAGTTAGTATATGGAATGTGAAAACGCTCACAATGATATTTCTCAACTCTAATGAGGTAAGAAATCAAGTATCTATAATTTAGATACCACTGAACATAATAATCTTTGTATTTTGAGTAATTTGGAACTCCCCCGGTAGTTAGAAATCAGAAAAGTTTAATTTGACAGCAAGGTATGGGGTTCATCCGAAAGACAATAAATAATCATAGCAGAAACTCGATCAGGAAGGTCAGAAAATTTGGTTTTTAAGACATAAGTCAGCTTAGAACAGTAGAATCGAATTTTCTTGACATAATCAAATAGATGTTCATTGTTTTTCTTAACTAGAGTAACAATTTGGGAATGTTTGCTAGGAAAGATCGACTACCTTTAAAGAAAAAGGCTTAGAAAAGAATTTCCTTCCCAAAGTAAACAAAAATAATACAGTTCTTGCATGAATTAGGTTCAATGTTCAATCAAACAATCTCATCTATATTTAATCATATAATCACATGCTTTCCTATCAATTCAAAGATTAAAAGCTTTTAACACATAATACTAACTTATATGCCAATTAATTCAAAGATTAGAAGCTTCCAATCATATAATCACCTGCTTTCCATTCAATTCTAACTTTTATGCCCAAATTCTTTCCTACCTAAAACCACCAACATGCTTTTAAAAGCTTTTAACACATAATACTTACCTCAGTCCTTGCTTTCCTGCAATATGAACAAACCAAAATTATTTTTGACTCTTTAACTTTTAATTTCATAAAATAAGCTCCGAAAAAAGGCCATTATACTTGGAGACTTTATAAAATTCGGACACCTACCCCAATAAAAAAAATTCGGATGTCTTTGCTAAATTTTTTTTCGGACTTCTCCATTAAAAAAAGAAAACAAAATTTCGAACCCTAAAATAAATAAATAACATATTTAGTCCTCTTAAAAGAAAAATAAAATAAAATAAATCACTTTTAAAATTACTTAATTAACTAAGCACTTGGCCAAGTTTAAAACAAAACATTTTTAAAATAGGATTTTAGCTTTACTGGGAATAAAAATCTCAACCTAAGCTCCCATATACCACTTTGTAACACCCTAGAAATTTCTTCCCTTTAAAATACATGCTTAACTCTTTTAAAATACGAATGAAGAAAATATAAGACATTATCGCAACCGTGAAGACGGTTAAGGAAAATATCAAAGACACACATCGGAATACTATATATATTTAAAACAAATTTTAAACTAGTCAACTTCAAAGTCAAAAACTTGTAAAAGTAAAGTAAAACCAAAGTCAAACGAAATCAAACAAAGTCAACCTAAAACATGGAACCATCATAGGCCCTTATTAAAACCGCGTAATACTAAAACCTTTGCGTTAGTTGCAATCATAAATAATAATAATAATAATAATAATAATAATAATAATAATAATAATAATAATAATAATAATAATAATAATAATAATAATAATAATAATAATAATAATAATAATAATAATAATAATAATAATAATAATAATAATAATAATAATAATAATAATAATAATAATAATAATAATAATAATAATAATAATAATAATAATAATAATAATAATAATAATAATAATAATAATAATAATAATAATAATAATAATAATAATAATAATAATAATAATAATAATAATAATAATAATAATAATAATAATAATAATAATAATAATAATAATAATAATAATAATAATAATAACTAAACATGATTCACTCTTCACTCATTTCCATCATGCATATGATTCATCACCTGAAAAGTGCTTTTCTCCACTTGTCCCCACTACTGGCCATTAGAAATGGGTTGTTATAGGACCAAGGTAAAGACAAGGCCACACAAACATACAAACTCATAATCAGCAAAGTTGAGTACGTAAGCGTAATTGTAGGCGTCGTTCGAAGTGCGCCTACGTTAAACCATTTGTGAATATGCTTGGCACTCATAGGAAGTGGAATTGACATATACGATTAGGGACAAGGAAAGTAGGGAGCCGCCAACAAATTTTTAGGGAACTTGTAAACCGTTCACGGATCATAAAAGGCAACCACGATTAAGAGACAATGATAGACAACAACGATTGACCCGTGAAGGTTACACCCCATTCATAATCCATGAGATTACTAACTCCATATGGTTCAGAACCACGAAAGGAGGATCGGGGATGATGGTACGAAGTGAGTCATGGAATCACATTCGCCCGTATTGGCATACAAACAAAGATTTAATTTGCGATTATTATAGTGAAAAGATGATTCCTGCAATCTCAAAGGCATACAACCAAAGATTTAATTTGCTCCAAACTATTATTAAGCTAAATTGATTGAATATTAATGCAACATATAATTCTAAAATATTAGTGATCACTTGAATTAATAACAAGATTAAAAAGGATCCTAAATCGGTTGTCCAAATTATCTTTTTAGGCGTGATTTTCAATTACATATTCCCTTTAAAGATGCAATATGGTGATCATAAATAATAATAGAACAAACATTAACATTAGAAGCAATTCCAACAATATAAAACCGTTAGAAAAATAATAGAAATAAAAGGAACATAATTCTTACTTTTATTCTGTTTGCTTGCAACTATAAATAATAAGCGAGTTAGTAACTTCAAGGAAATAATAATAAAACAATAATTAAATTAAATTAAATAGAGTTTATTTGGGGCCAAATCCTCAAACATTTCTACCTTTCACGCCTTGGCTTAAGGACAGAACCACGAGTAAAGTATGGACTCCTTGGAGTGCTTGAAAAAGGAATTTTGAAAGAAGAACGGTAGGCTAGTGTTTAGGCTAGAGCATAGAGGAGAGAAAAATAGAGAATTAATTGATGCCCCATACATCAGAAATGAGGGGGTATTTATAGAAAAAATGTGGTGAGGGAACACACGAAATCTTAACTAGATAAAAACCCTAAAAAAGTACACCGCGACACGGCAATATGCACCGTGACACGGGAAATCCCACCGTCAGATAGGTAACATACCCGTGACACGGTGAACTGCTGTGTGACGTGGGAAATATTTAGTGAACGGGAAACAAAACGCGTTAAGGGTTTACGCGGAAAGGACACGGAAAACCCCGTGTCACAATAGGTGCCCCGTGTCACGGGGAATCCCACCGTCAGACGAGACAGTTTCCCATGACACGGTGGACAAATGCCGTGACGCGGGTGACTGTATTCCGTTTTTCTGTCTAAATTCATTTTTAACCCTAATTTCGTTTAGCATTTTAAGTGATGATTGATAATTTCGGGCCATTTTTGATTTATTATTATTATTATTTGGGCTAAAATAAATAATAAATAAAAAGTTTGGGCCAAAATAAATAATAAAACAATAAAATAAAAAAGGTTTGGGCTGAAATTAAAAAAAACCTATGCTTCGACTAAACATCAAGACTGATCCATGGACTATTCAAAAATTGAATTTAATTAAATACGATTTTTTAAGAACTATCGGGATTAAATACTGAACCCAACCAATAGTGGCGGTGAAAGGTTGTTCATCATCGGGTTTGGTTTTGGGGCGACATTTTTAGATGTCTACAGAAGCCCTTACTTTGACTGAGTTTGTAGAAACGTCAGTTTCGAAAACGATAGTCAAAGTAGTTCATAGGGACGGAGAATGATTTAAGACATTCTATGATCCTAAATCACTCTGTATACGCTGATACCTGCAGAGAAATGTTAATTCCACAGATAAAAGAGTAAAGGGATAGAACGTTTATCTGACACCAGTGTATCGGTGACAAATGAATTTGGTATTTTCCTATGCTTGAAGGAATCCACCGGATGACGTTAGTTGAAATGCTTTCCATGCCTGAGGAAAGCCGACTGATGAATTTGGTAGCTTTCTAAACCTGAAAAATCTACCGGATGATACTTTCCATGCATGAGGAAAGTAGACATATGATTTTGGTGTCATTCTATGCTTGAAGAATGCTTTCCATGCTTGAGGAAAGACGACTTGGCGGTTTTCTATACTTGAAGAAAAATCCATCGATAATGCTTTCCATGCTTGAGGAAAGCCGACTTGGCGGTTTTCTATACTTGAAGAAAAATCCACCGATAATGTTTTACATGCTTAAGGAAAACCGATTTGGAAATTTTCTATACTTGAAGAAAAATCCACCGATAACGCTTTCCATGCTTGAGGAAAGCTGACTTGGCAGTTTTCTATACTTGAAGAAAAATCCACCGATAACGCTTTCCATGCTTGAGGAAAGCTGACAACTGTTATCATCGCTTAAATTTGCTAGTGTATAATGGTTCGATTATCCCCGAACGTGGGCTGCAGATGATTCACACCTTCAAGTCGACTATCCGACCATATTAGGTGTTTAAAATGTCGACAAATTGACTCTGACGCTTGCTAGGGGTAAAACACTAATTTTGATACCCTTTAAATGTGAGTTAGAATTTTCAACATAATTTTAATGAGAAACTAACTGTCCAATTTGTGCGGAAAATCGTGCAATTTTGGTCAAAATGCCAGGAATATTCCCTGACAGCTTCAAGGAGCGTCCAGGTCACGCGCAAGACCACCGTGTCATGAAGAAAAACTCTCGTGACACGGCAGCTAGTCTCGTTACGCGGTATAAGATCCCGTGACGTGGGATTTTTGTGGTTGCAGAACTGGTCAAATGCTTGATTTTAGTGTTTTAGACCAGCTAAAATACACGTGCGCCACGTCAGTTCTGTGCCGTTACACGGTAACGGTCAATGTGGCACGGGAAACGGGAGTGTATAACGGGATGCTCTTCTCTTTAAATTTGAGCTTCCATTTGCCATTTCATGCTGCTCTTTCACCATTTTCATCTCTCTGTTCTTCTTTTCTCCTTAAATTTTTTATTTTTACTTCCGAGAACTACCGTGCCACGTCAGCTCGGCACCGGCGCACGTCTGTCTTCACCGTGTCACGTTTTCAGCCACCGTGACACGGCAGTTCTGCTGTTGTGTTTTTTTTCTCCGCTGCTGCTCGTCGTTGCTGCTGTACCGGTGCTCGTCGTCTCCGTCAGAAGGTCACCGCGACACGGGCAGGTGTACCGTGACACGGCTGGAAACACCGTGCCGCGGTATTTGGCTGCTGCGTTCTGCAGTTTTTCTCGAGCATTTTCGAGCTTGTTTCTTCACCAAATTCGCTCAAATTTCTGCTATCTTACTTATTTTTGAATCCCTACAAAGATCCATGTAAGTTCTCTTACTTTTTGTCTCGAATTTTGCTACAATTTGAGTAGCTTTCATAAAAAAACCCTTGAAAAAAAAATCAATTTGGGGATTTTAGATTTTGAGGTTTTATGTTGAAATTCTTGCCATGAATTAGCTTGTATATGTATGTATGTGTGTTTGTGAGCGGTTTGAGACAAAAATTGCATAATTTGGTGAAGAATTGAGCAAATCCCCCTTTTTGGTACTACTTCTGTGAAGTGGTGTTCTTGTTATTTTGTCATTCCTTTGCACTTGTATTGATGATATATTGGTTGTAGATCTTGTAAAATATGCCATGATGTGTCGATCTATTGTTTTTGTGCAATTTTGAGATATGCTGTGTTTTATGTATGTACTACATTGTCAGGGAGAACATAGTATCATGCCATTAGGAGAACATAGTATTAGTTTGTCATGGAGAAACTAAATACTAGAAATAATTCCATTATTTTGCTAATTATTTTAGCCTTAAGGTAAAAATTTAGCGTATAATAGAAAATGCAACTTGAAATAACCATTAAGCTATTTTTTTTTTTGAATAAATAACCAAATAACTTTGGAAATGATGCTAAGTATTTAGATTTTTATTTTCGTAATAGCATGCCTAGACAACGGGATCGCGATCTTTCCACTCGTGGCCGATGCAGGCTTTTCGGGAGGACACTCCCACAGTTCGTGAGGGCATGGACGACGACGCCCTCGAGACCGAGCCTCGTCCTTCTTCGAGTAGAGGCAGGTGGGTTCCACCTCCGTGGTCGTCAGATGAGTTGGTTTTCTGCCGTGAGAACCACGTTTCTCACCGTACACTTGCCGGTAAAGTCGATGGCACGCTTCGCCATCACGGTTCCGGAGCTGGAGATTTGATTCCTCGACTTCATGGGATTATCACGAGGGATCCTGTTACGAAAGCCTTGTGGGAATCTGCTGGTTTAGTAGATTTTTATTTGGCGATCGTTGGGTTTCGCAGCCCCCAGGGTTGTGGCGCGACAGTCGTTCGCGCGTTGTTGGAGTATTTTTGGGATACTACCAACACTTTTCACTTTGCTTGGAGGGAGATGACAGTGACCCCTCTAGATTTTAGTATGATTAGTGGTTTACGCTTCACTGACCGGGTCGTACAGCAGATGTCTGATCTTTCTTGGGGGGCAGCTGAGGCAGCCAATTTGTTAGGTCCGATCGTTCAGCACATCAGGACTCAGGCGGTGTCTCAAGGTGGTCTTAGGAGTGGGCGATAAGAGTTGGCTCCTGTTCTGGCCCGTGGTTTTGACATCGATGAGACATCACCTCAACAGCGAGTGTGGATCTTCATTATTCTCATTTCCATGTCTCTTTCTCCTGATAGGAGTTCGCGTGCGCTCGTTTGCTACCTTCCTTCTTTGCTCAGGATCAGTAAGATAGGATCCTTTAGATGGGCCAGCCTTAGATATGCCGATCTTCTCTTGTCGTTACGTCATGGCTGTAGGCAACTGAACGACCAGGCCCCTGTCACTGTCTACAGTTTATGGAGAGTCGTAGAGGTGATGATCTTTCCTCTTCTTGTTTTATTTTAATTTGTTCCACTCATGTGCTCAAAGATTACTTTTCATTGCAGCTATGGTTATATGAGTACTTTCCGGGATTGGCCCCTCGACGGCGTCGTGGAGCGGTCCATGACTTCCCTGTCGGAGCTAGATTGCGTGATCGAGGAGAGTCACGAGTGGAGTTTGTCCCTGCACTACGCGGGCTGATACGCCGAGGCACCTCTTCTTTTGGTGTAAGAATTACTTTTGTAGCCTGTTATTTTCTACCTTGACGTTATTTTCGGCATTTCATTGCAACTTTTTATGGTTTTCAGGTAGCTATTAATATCAAGTATCGGCCTTGGGTTGGGATGACTAATCTTCCCGAGGCCTTGCAGCTTTCGGCGTACCGCACTGTTTTTGTTGGTACTGGACGCTTTGTCTGGTATCTTGGGGAGCGTGTCGTTCGTCACCACAGTGGTGATCGCTTTGTGGTGCCCTTGTCTCCACCAGAGTCAATGCTGGACTCACGCTTGCTTAGGGATTTGATAAACAAGGGAGAGCGCTACACTTTTCCTTGGCAGGAGCTTGTGCATATGGAGGGCGATTATGCGCAGGACTTGCTTCCCTCCTTGGCTCCTCCACCCTATCTTCCTGAGGTATGATTGCATTTTAGAATTTTGTTTCTAGTCTCTGTTTAAACCGTCAAATAACCTGATTATTCGATCGTATTTTTAGATGACTGTTCGCCACGTGGGGAAGATTGAGATCCCGCCTCAATTCGTCCGCTACCCGAGGCCGATCAGTATTACTGAGGACCATATTGCTAACGTGCCTGAGGGTTTCAGAAAGGCACAAGAGTCTTTGTCGGATGTTTTTAAGCTGGTAAGGATTTTTATATATTATTCATCTCTTTTAATACTACTTGTTACTGATTTTTTTTTGCTTTGTTCTCAGCCTACTCACCCGGAGATGATGGGCTTCATGAAGCTGGTTGACGCTTTAAAGTACTGCATCATCAAGCTTTGATGTGGTGCGAATTGTCGGGGTGGTTCTGGCGATGTTCTTGAGGTAAGTTCACTTTTTTCATTTTTACCATTTGTTCTATCTTTCACCATTGACATCTTTTGATTTTGTGTCTTTTAGGAGCGACGGAGGTCCCGCTCGTGCTCGAGGCATAGAGGCTCGAACGAGGGGGAGCCTAGTCGTGGCAGACGATCTCCTAAAGTTCGTCGACATTCTCAGTCTCAGCGGGAGCCTCGGCTTTCTCGGCCGTTTCAGGAGGCTTAGTGGAAGCAGCCTCAGTCTTCCCAGCCGTTCCAGCACTTACAGGGTCAGTGGCAGCGACAGTCATTTTCACAGTCTTCACGGCCTGAGTTCAGGCCAATTATCACTCTTGGGCATTAGGGCATACACTCAGCTCCATCGTCTGGGGCGCTTCCTCCACCGATGCCAGGCTTGTTTTCAGTTTTATTGTATGGGACGATGCCTCCACCAACGCTTCCTACCTCTAGGAGTCAGTCTACACCGTTTGCCAGTTGGACGGGTCCTGCTTTGAGTTTGCCTGCTACTGGAGTTACAGGGACTAGCAGGGATACTACTCCTCGTACCCGGATGATAGCGGGACTCTTTGGCTCACCGCTCCCGTATTCACAGGCTGAAGATGACACTGATACTCACTCTTCTAGTTCTACAGATTTTAGACCGAGGGTCTTTATTTGTACTTTATTTGGTGACACTTGACGCTGCTAATGCATCATGACTCATTTTATACATTATTCACATTTTATGTACTTATTAGTGTGTATTAGTGTGTGCTTCAGACTCATTGTGAGTGATAGTGTATTTATTAATGACGCCAAAAAAGAACGTAAGTGAAGAGTACCGACCTTCCCCAAAAGAAAAAAAGAAATAAAAAGAAAAGAAAAAGGGGATAAGTTTTACAACTCCTCCAAAATAAATAAGTATGGAAATGGGACAAGGTTTACAACTTCCCCAAAGAAAGAAAAAAAAATTAAAAAATATAAAATAAGAATAATAGAAATAAGAATAAATAATAAAAAAAATAAATAATAAATATATATAGAAATAAGAATAAAAAATAGTAAAATAAAAAATAATAATAAAAAAAATTAAGAATTTTATTCGGAATGAAACTCTCAAAAAACAAAATTAAAAGATAAACAATGAAGATAAAAATATAAAAATCCGGATAAATATAGGAAAAGGATAAAAAAAAGAAAATGCGTGGGCACCGCGACACGGCACTGTACACCGTGTCACGGCAAAAGCTGCCGTGTCGCGGCATAAATTCCCGTGACACAGTTGTAATTCTCGTGTCACGGTGCGCGCGCGTATTCTGCAACGGTGTGGTTTATGCGTATAGGAAGATGGATTCTGAGTATTTCCGAGCGTTTTTGCTATAAAATAGGACCATTATTGTAGGGAATATTTCAAGCATTACCCCTAGCTCGAACCCCACTGTGATCATACACTTAAGTACGGTGGCGTCCAAACAGAAAGAAGATAGAGCTAAAGAGTCGCCAACAAGTTTTAGGAACTTGTAAACCGTTCACGAGGTGAAGGTTACACCCCTAAACGATCCAGGAGATCATCAACTACAATAGGTCTGAAACCATGACTGGTAGTTTGGGGATGAAGGTACAAATCCAACCTAAAAGAGATTGAACCTCCCTAATAATAGGCCTTTACTTTATTCTGATTGTATTCATGTGCGCTTTTTTACTAACATGCAATCAATAGGATTAACTTAAACCTGTTTACCTATGTTGGTTGAATATTAATGCACAAATAAAACTATTATTGGCGATCACTTGAATTATAATCAAATTAACCCTAAACAAGATTATTAATTATCTTATTAAGCGTGATTACAATTACCAATTCCCTTTAAACATACATTAAAGGCGTGATCAAGCAATAACAATAAAAATCAAGCAACATAATAATCATATTAACCATTATTAAAATAATCATGTTAAAGCATAATAATAGCAATATCCTAGGCATGATATCAACAAGATTAATAATAAACCCTAGCATGTCACTAAACAATAAAAATCAAAACTTTAGCCCTAACATGATACTATTAGGAAAGACAATAAAAGGCATCATAGAAATCATAATTGACATTATATTCTTTACCATCAACATGAGACTAGGAACTTATTGTTGCAACCCTAAACATCAAATTAAGAGAAACATCCTAACATGATACTAGGAATCATAATAACATAGACATGATTTCTATAACATAATATCAATGCAAAAAATTAAAGCACTTATTTGGATGCCTTGTAACTCTTTCTAATAATAAAATACACACGTTAGTAACTTCAAGGAAAAAAATAAACAACAAGTAAATTAAATGATTGAAATAAATATTTGGGACCAAACCCTCAGAAATTAAAACCTTTCATGTCTAGGGCGAAGGCAACTTTGAACAATGCTAGGTATGTCTAGTGCTAATGTATGAGGAATTGTGTTTGTAAAAAGGTAGGTTTAGAAAGAGAGAGAGAATCAAGAATTTCTTGATGATAGTTGGTGATTATTGATAGTTGTTTATGATTGAAAAAGGGGAGATATAACCTCTATTTATAGAGAAAAAAGAGGGTCGAAGAATAAGAAAAGAATCCGAATTCGAATCGAAATAAAACTAGATGGACAACAGTTTTTTCGGATTTTATTTGTATCATATCTTTTGATCTAGAAGTCCAAAGAAGGCATATAATATGTCGTTGGAAATCTCTAGAAGTGTACTTTCTAACCCAATCAAAATCAGATTAAAATATTTTGTAGATAAAAAAGATATGGCTGAAATAGTAGGACGGTGTCAGTTTTGGATAGAGTTTTGTATCTCATTCATATCTTTTTCATTATAACTCGGATTTAATATTATAATACATCATTGGAAAGATAATTTCAAGATATATCCAACCATTTAAAATTTGGATAAAGATAATGAGGCACAAAAATAATATCTGACTGTCTTTGAACATCTTTAAATTCGAATAGAATTAGGATTTAAGAAAAAGGAAAGATTTAAAAAAAGGAAAGTTTTTATTTAACTCAAATTCTTTAATCTTAAATTTTCAAAAAGGATAATTAAGATCTTTTAAAAACTTATAGCAACTTCTAATTAATCCTAATTATTTTAGGAATAGGATTAGACCTTTGGACCCTCCACATGATCATTGGGTCGTAGGTAAAATCCAGGTTGGGCCCAGTTTAGTATTTTGGCCATAATTTCCTCATTATTCATCAGAATTGGGCTTATAATATATCGTTGGAAAGGTATTTTCAAGCTTCATCCAACTACACTATTATGGGAACCTTATCATGGACCAAACTAAACTAAAATGCACGTTTTTTTATAAATAAGGTAAGAAAAGAAATATTTCAAAAAACAGAAAGAAGAGATATTTTAATAAAAATATCCTCATCACTAGACTTTTCACACTTTTGCTTTGTTCGATAATCAAATGACGTGAAAGGTATTCTTCATTGGGTTTGGTTTTGGGGAGACACATTTGGGTGTCTACAGAAGCCCCCACTTTGGCTGAGTTTGGAGAAACGCAAGTTTCAAAAACAAAAGTCAAAGTAGCAATAAGGACAAAGAATGATTCAGAACGTTCTACGATCCTAAATCATTCTTGCAACGCCAATACCTGAAAACTAGCGTTAGTTAAACAGATAAAAGAGTTAAGAAACGCGTATCTTGCACTGTCGAGCACAGGTCTCTAGAGGTAACTGATTTGTTGTGACGATCTTCCGCAAGCTAGAAAATACCGCCTGAAGACTGCTACGCCTGTAACTGCCTCTAATTTTCGATGTGATAGTCTTCGAAAAGATCAATGCTTGTTGATCCTTAATGCTGCTATGCCAGTACGTCGGCGCTTTGCTGCTTGTGAACAAGTATGTCGGTGCTTTTGCTGTGAGTACAATCCCTTTTTTTTTTGGGAATAGTTGCCAACACAACTCTTGTACGATGTATGACAATCCGATTTAGGGAAAGTTGTCAATTCTTCGTAACAATCCATCCTTTGAAATGTTGCCACGATGAAGCGACAATCCGTATCTCGGAAAATTTGCAAAAATCCAATTTTTGGGAAAAGTTGCCAATGCTTCGTAACAATTAGTCATAAGAATTTTGCTACAATCGACAATCCACATCTTGCAATATAACTCTTGAAAGCAATCCACCTTGGAAATTTGCCAACGCTATGCGACAATCCTTTTAGGAAAATATTGCCACATTTGATAATCCGCGTCTTGGAACATTTGCAAAAAAGAGTCGACCGACAATCCACTTCGGGAAAATTTGCCACTTACTGAAATGAATGACAATCCACATTGAGGAACCTTTGCCGAAATTTATGATGAATAGAGACGTACAACAATCCTTTTGGAAATTTTTCTATAGGAAACTGGGTGAATGACAATCCAATCTCGAAAAACTTGCCAGCGATGCATGAATGTATGACAATCCGAACTTGGAAAAACTTACCAAACAAAGAAGGAGCACGACAATCCACACTTGGAAACTTTGCAACAGATGACAATCCAATCTTGGATAAAATTATCGTTCAAGAAGAATGCTCGACAATCCATATTTGGAAATATTGTCGTTTAAGAAGAATGCCCGACAATCCATGTTTGGAAATATTGTCGTTTAAGAAGAATGCGCGACAATCCATATTTGGAAATATTGTCGTTTAAGTGCTTGCTTTTAAATCGATACGTTGGTGCTTGTAATGAGCCAATGTTTTAGGCGCTTAAGAATTGAGACGATTTTTTGTCAGGTAATCACTTACTACGATTGTAATCGAGCCGACTACTAATCATGTCAATTTGCTTATAGAGGCTAACTGGCGTACCAAGGAACCCAAAATTGCTGTATGAGGTCGAAATAGCCGTTCTGAGAGGCTTCGAGCTCTGTCGCTACTGAAATATCTCTGTCGCCAGACGCTGGGATCTATAGCCATCTATAGCCAAGCGCTAAACTCTGTTTGCCAGATGCCAGATGTTGTTTCCAGAAGAAAGTCTTGTCGTCTGGTGCTGGAGTTGGGTCTACCCTACTCTGCTCTTGCTGCCGCTGTTGCTTGGTTTTGCTCCGAACTTTAAGCTTGGTCGTTTCCTTTCAACCAAATCTGCTCAAATCTTTTGTAAATTAAAGCTCTTCATCTCTAATTTACTTATCCATGTAACTCCTCTTATCTTGGAGGAATCTCCTGTGTCATATTCGCGGTTTTTTCAAAAATATCCGGGAATGTCCTTGCTTGCTGGTATGCACCTGCATTTATATCTTTGACCATAGGACTTTGCTTATCTTTCTTTAGGGTTGACCTAAGGTTTAGTGTTGCTTGACTCATTGACTTGACATGACTCAAGGTATAAGCTTGACTCGCTGTGATTGACTCGAGGTTGACTCGACTCGAAGTAAAATGACACGTGTCACTCATGACCCGTGTGTGCATTGTATTGTGATCGTGAGACTCGGAAGTGTAAAAAAAAATCAAAAACTTTCCGTCATTTTTGTGGAGGTTACCGACTTTCTCCCGAAAAAGAAAGACGCGAAAAAAGAAAGAAGCGAAGTTTTTGAAGATGCATGTTGAATAAGCTTAGTTAAATATCTGCGTTTGATGCTATCTCTCAAGGTGCAAGGATTAATCCATCCTAGGCTATCCTAGTTGACTCAATAATGAAAGTATGTAGGTGAATTAGGCACGGAGGCTAAGCACTTCATACTTCGTGATGCGATAACGATTACAAGTGATGAGTTATTTTGATATGATAAGGCATGCTTCAACGTCGTGTTAAGATCTCGTGAAAAAGGGTTCCTAAGGGGAGGACTCTTTTGTCATGTATCTGTGAAGTGTGTGAAAGTGACACTAAGGTTAGGCTACAAGGGCTAAGTGTGGAAAATATATTGAAAAGTGTCAAATGATGGTGACTCTTAGTCTGGGTAAGCTAATGATATAAGGATCAATCCCCCAAGTCTAGCTCTAAGTAGATAGGGATGAGCATAGGAGATCTCTTGATATGATCAATTATGAATGTAAATATGAATGCTTGTTTGTTACGGTCGCACCCCTTTGTGAGGTTGCCTACGTATCCGTTAGGAATCAGGCCGAACGTAGCTCTAGCCGAACCTCGCACAAGTGTGTGTATACCACAAAATGGTCTTCTGAAGGGTTGTAACGTGGTTAGGCTAAAGGTTTGAAGAAGAAGGGGATAAAGGCTCAAGACCCTAGATAAGCCCCCAAGGTGTGCAACTTTGCTTTTGGATCTTTGTATTTTTATGCTTGAGTTTCTACTCTTTTTTAGCTCTCTTTTCTCTTTTTTTTTTTGCTTTAGCATTAATTTTATTTTTATAAGTGTGGTCAATCCCGATCATGCGGTCTATCACTCACTTGACATTCATGTTTCTCAAGCACGGTACCGAGCACTCGATAAGAGATGCAATCTGAGGCGTATTCATATCAAAAACATGTTCATGTCAATGACATTGGAACACTTGCCCTTTTGTACACTTTTATTTATTTTTTCTTATTTTTTGCTATTTTAATCTTTTGAAGTCACTCAAGCTTTTTATGAAATTAAAAATTGCATAAGTTGCACACCATCCCATCCCAAGATTAGGTAGATATGGGTTGAAAAATGAAAGGTCTATCGTTAGACGAGGCTCAAAGTGGTTTATCAAAAAAGGATTGCATATTTGAAGGGTAAAAGGTAATATGATGTGGCTAAAAGGGGAGCCTTAAATCATTGGTATATCTTGTGCTTAGTTTGACATGGGTTATTTTTTTTTTTTTTTTTTTTTTTTTGCAATGCTATGATCATATGTAAAGAAATAAATGCTAATATTATTTTAAAAGTGAAGGGTAAAAATCAAACTCTAAGAAATAAATTCAAGGAGAATGAAGGGTGTCTATGCTAGACTTATTGGGGAAGGGGTTTGAAAAAAAAATAAGAATAAAGCATGAAATCTTGGTGAGAAGCTTGCCTTGTACATTTGTTTCATCATTACCTTCGTTTTTTTTTTTTGTCAATCACATGACTTAAACTCGATTCAACATGCATGGATGGAAGAAGGTAGGAATAATGAAGGTTGTGATATGGAGAAAGCATGTAGAGAATGAAAAGATGATGTAGATGGAGAGATATGAAAAAATTAGGAATAGAATGTACCCCCAACTCAAATGACGGAAAAAACTGACTTATACATGAACCTAAGACATGGTCATGGTGTATATACATATTAGTGGATGCTTTATTTTGAGTGCAAGTGACATGTTAAGACTCGTGTCATGACCATGTGGCTAGACTATGTGACTAAACTCGAACAAAGACTAAGTTAAGACCTCGCGTATATGCATTAAACTGGACAGGTTGTGGTATTTTAGTCATAACTTTTGATCTGTGACTCTTATTTGGACGAAACCAACGCCAAATTAAAGATAAAACTCGGGGCTACAGATCCATAGGTTTTAAGACTCGTATTTCTTCCCAAAAATCCGGATATGACTAAAACAAGTTGACGCTTGTGCAGTATACGGGAATAAAAATCCGGGTTAACTTAAAGGAACTATGACTCGATTTTAGACATATTTATTAGATCAAATTCATAAATTAATTAATTAAACAAAGTCCTTTAGTCATTAATTAGTTTATTAAGACTTATTTACAAACACAAGTCAAACCAAACGGTTAGTTTAGTCACATAATAAGTATGCACAAGTAAGAGATGCACAAGTAGTCAAGTAGTCACAACATGATGCAATGAGTTTGCAACCTAACCATGGCTCTATTTCTCTAAAGTTTGGGACATGGGTTAGTCAAAGAGGGTCCATGGTTAATTGTCCAGATGCACTGCACGGAAGCCTAACCGTGAAGGGTTGGCGCGAGTGGATAGGACACCGCGAATTTAGAAAAACTCGCTTCCATGGTTTGGTGAATTCAACATTCTCGGATGTACCCTTTGTTGCTCAGAGCGTTTAATCAGGTAGATGGAGCAAGAATTCCCAGAGGGTTATGTCCATATGTAGAACACATATGGGTTTCAGAAAAGTGAGAAAAAACCAATCAGGAAGTAGGATCGAGCAAACAGTGCTAAAAACTGGTCAAAATTAGAATGCATATTTCTGGCTCAGTATTGGAAGAACTTGGCGTCAGCAAACAGAGGTCGGCGCTAACAATTTGGCTTTGGCTCCTGACAACTGAAACTGTCGCCTGGTGCCAGAGTTAAATTAGTGGCGCTAAACTCTGTTTTCTGACGCTAATTCCTACATGCCTCAGCATCATTCTGTGCCCGATAAAATTTTTCCAGTTTCGCGCAGCATTATTTCGGTCCTAGTTGTGAATGATATTCCTCAAATTTCCTACGTGTAAAAATCCTATGTTTTAACTCATTACGGATGATCTTTCTAATGAGCTCTTTATTATGCATATGACAATAATGTTAATCAAAATTACCCCACTGTGATCATACACTAAAGTACGATGGCGTCCAAAAGGGAAAGAAAATAGAGTCGCCAACAAGTTTTAGGAACTTGTAAACCGTTCACGAGGTGAAGGTTACACCCCTTAACGGTCCAGGAGATCGTCCACTTCAATAGGTTTGGAACCATGACTGGTAGTTTGGGGATGAAGGTACAAATCCAACCTAAAACAGATTGAACATGCCCTAATAATAGGCCTCTACTTTATTCTAATCGTATTCATGTGCGCTTTCTGACTAACATGAAATCAATAGGATTAACCTAAACATGTTTACCTATGTTGGTTAAATATTAATGCACGAATAAAACTATTATTGGCGATCACTTGAATTATAATCAAATTAACCCTAAACAAGATTATTAATTGTCTTATTAAGCGTAATTACAATTACCAATTCCCTTTAAACATGCATAAAAGACGTGATCAAGCAATAACAATAAAAATTAAGCAACATAATAATCAAAATAACCATTATTAAAATAATCATGTTAAAGCATAATAATAGAAATATCCTAGGCATGATAATAACAAGATTAATAATAAACCCTAGCATGTCACTAAACAATCAAAATCAAAGCTTTAGCCCTAACATGATAGTATTAGGAAAGACAATAAAAGGCATCATAGAAATCATAATTGACATTATATTCTTTACCCTAAACATGATACTAGGAACTTATTGTTTTCACCCTAAACATCAAATTAAGAAAAACATCCTAACATGATACTTGAATTGGAATCACAATAACAACCTAGACATGATTTCTATATCATAATAACAATGCAAACAATTAAAGCACTTACTTGGATGCCTCGTATCTCTTTCTAATAACAAAGTACACACGTTAGTAACTTCAAGGAAAATAATAAACAACAATAAAATTAAATAATTGAAATAAAGATTTGGGATCAAACCCTCAGAAATTTAAACCTTTCACGTCTAGGACGAAGGCAACTTCGAACAATGCTAGGTATGTCTAGTGCTAATGTATGAGGAATTGTGTTTGCAAAAAGCTAGGTTTAGAAAGAGAGAGAGAATTAAGAATTTCTTGATGAGAGTTGGTGATTATTGATAGTTGTTGATGATTGAAAAAGGGGAGATATGGTCTCTATTTATAGAGAAAAAAGAGGGTCGAAGAATAAGAAAAGAATCCGAATTCAAATCGAAATATTAACTCGATGGACAGCAGTTTTTGCGGATTTTGTTTTCATCATATCTTTGGATGTAGAAGTCTAAATAAGACATATAATATGTCGTTGGAAAGCTCTTGAAATCTACTTTCCGGCCCAATTAGAATCAGAGTAAATTATTTTGTAGATAAAAATATATTGCCGAAATACTAAGACAGTGTCAGTTTTGATAGTGTTTTGTATCTCATTCATATCTTTTTCGTTATAACTCGGATTTAATATTATAATATATTATTGGAAAGATAATTTCTAGATCTATCCAACAACATAAAATTTGGATAAATATTATGAGGCACGAAAATAATATCTGACTGTCTTTGAACATCTTTAAATTCGAAAAGAATTAGGATTTAAGAAAAAGGAAAGTTTTAAAAAAGGAAAGTTTTTATTTAACTCAAATTCTTTAATCTTATCTTTTCAAAAAGGATAATTAAGATCTTTTAAAAACTTATAGAAGCTTCTAATTAATCCTAATTAGTTTAGGAATAGGATTAGACCTTTGGACCCTCAACATGATCATTGGGTCATAGGTAAAATCCGGGTTGGGCCCAGTTTAGTATTTTGGCCATAACTTCCTCATTATTCATCGGAATTAGGCTTAAAATATATTGTTGGAAAGGTCTTTTCAAGCCCTTTGTAACTACACTATTATTGGACCCTTATCATGGACCAAACTAAACTGGAATACACGTTTTTCATAACTAAGGTAAGAAAAGAAATATTTTAAAAAACAGAAAGAATAGATATTTTAATAAAAACAACCTCATCACTAGAATTTTCACACTTTCGCTTTGTTCGATAATCAAATGATGCGAAAGGTATTCATCACTCGGTTTGGTTTTGGGGAGAAACATTTGGGTGTCTACAAGTATATTCGTGATATGCATAATTACAAAACATAAAATAATTAGAATTTCATATTTCAATAATAATGTCTCAGAATTTTGATAATACATTGCGCGACTGGTCATATTCTTTGATAAATGCTGACAAAAGAGAGTTAGAATTGTTTCATGTCCGGTGCTTATTAGCCCTGAGACATGTAGCGATTGAACATGACTTTCTTAGGGCAATATTAGACTATTGGAGTCCAGAAACACATTGTTTTAAATTTGATTACGATGAAATTTGTCCCCTGCTAGAGGAATTCGGTGCCATCTTTGGGTTTCCTGCTAGAAATCTTATTGCCATTCCTACCTTACGTGAGTATTATTACCAAGACTTTGAACGCCATCTGAATCTGACAGATCCATATTTAAATGGAATTGTGTGTGGTAATGAGGTAGACTTAGAAAAACATGCAAACTTATATTTCAATCGCCAATAATAGTCTTATCATGTATACCATAGAAGGGCTTATATTTTTTGCATGTTTAGCAAGATTTTATTTGCAAACGGTAGGGTAGGACATGCTTGTCTAGCGTTTGAGCTTGAACATGTTGAATCTGGGAGATCTCCTATGCCTACGTGTCTTGGAGAAACTTTGCGCGGCCTTGACGAAGCAAAAGCTGATCGGAGAGCCGTTAGGAAGGGCTCTCTAGTACTATTGCAGGTGAAACGCGCTCTAAGTAGCCCCCGTGACACAAAACATGCACCGTGTCACGGTGCACTTCTGCCGTGACACGGTGTATTCTGTCGTGTCACGGTGGATTCTGCAATTTTTTTTTCTTCGACTGATTTTTTTTTATTTTGCAGATTTGGTTGATGGAGCGTTTAGAAATTTTTGAAGCGCCCGACGATATTGAAAAATATGGTCCCAACGATCTAGTCCGCAGGAAGAAGAATTACTCTGTGAACATGTCGTATGAAGATTGGAAGAGTTTCTTTGCAAAGAGAGAATTTTCCATTCGTTGGCAGGTGCCTTGGTGGAGGCTTACTAGGATGGTTGGTACGAATGATACTCCGTATTGTCATGTTCCAAGTATCTCAAGGCTGACTTTTTATTGTCCTTCTCGATTGATGCGACAATATAGACTTGAAAAAGTAGTTTCACGCTATAACGATAGTCCTCGTGTAGTATCGTTGCATGAAAGTGACGTTCACAAGTACGAGGCTTATTGGATTGGAAGACCTTTTTGGACCGTTTCTTCAAGTAATCAAGCTTCTCCTCCCTTATCTAGTGCATACAAGGCATGGTTGAATCCTAGAAGTAGAAGGGATCGAGTTGGATCACGCAACTTTAATGTGAAGGGCCGTCTTGGAAGTAAGAAAGCGCCTACTAAAGATCGTCTAGGTCCGAGAACACAAGGGATTGAGTTTAAGACTCCTATAATGCCTAAAAGGAAGAATTATGTGAAAGGAAAGGGTAAGGAGAAGATGGTTTATAGAGAGAAGCAACCAAAGAATTCTAAGAGAGGTGAAAGGGGTGAAAGTTCGACTAGGGGTGTGACGGTTCGGGATACAAAAGACACATTAATGGTGAAGGCTGACCTAGTTGAAAAAGAGAAGGAGGTCCCCAAAGTGAAGAAGGATTAGATCAATATTGCTTTGTTTATATGATTTATAATTTTTATTTTTAAAATAAGGCGCATGATGCCAATAACTGTAGTCACATTTATTTCAATAATAATAGCATATTTCTTTTCGCCTTAAATAAAAATTACAATGAAATTTTTTTTTTATATATCCGAGTCAAGAAGTCGGACGCAATGGAAAAAAAAAACGTCGAACAAATAATAGAATTCGAAAGGTCTGCGTCACTAGAAAAAAATCGCAAAGTCTGAGATTCCACCGTGCTACGGTGGAAATTGCCGTGACACGGTGGTAACTGCTATGACACGGTGGAATACCCCGTGGCGCGAAATTTTTTTTTTCCTGGACTTCCACCGTGCCACGGTGGAAACTGCCGTGACACGGTGGAATACCCCGTGGCGCGTCAATTTTTTTTTTATTTTTTTGCTGCAATTCCACAGTGCCAAGGTGGTAGCTGCTGTGACACGGTGGATATTCCCGTGCCACGGTGGACTCTGGATGTTGAACTGGCAAATTTTTTTTATTTTAGCTCCATTTTGTCGTGACGCAATGCTGAACTGGTGCGTGTACTTGATCGACGGAGGAAGGATTTTATTTTTAAGTGGCCGGGCCCCCTTGAGCTAGGGGTTGCCTACGTATCCTTAAAAAGGAATCTGGCCAAACATAGCTCTATTGGGTCATGAACCCTACAACTAGGCATAGAATTTCTTGAGTTGATCCAAGTCGGTTAAATTGTAGAAACCGTTACCGTCCATGTCTACCAATTGTGCCGCTCCGCCAGACAAGATGGATTTAACAATGTACGGACCTGACCAATTTGGTCTCAATTTTCCTCTTGGATCCAACACATTTTTGCGAAGTGCCTTAAGCACCAGGTCACCTTCTTTGATGTTCTTAGTCTTGACTTTTTTATTGAAATGTTGCGCCATAAGCTGTTGGTAGGTTTGGACATGATGCAAAGCTGCCAAGCGTTTTTCGTCAAGTAAAAGTAGTTCATCATATCTCGCTCTAATCCAGTCGACTTCATCTAGTTGGCTTTCCAACGCGATTCGGAGAGAAGGGATTTCGAGCTCTATTTGATGTACAGCTTCTACTTCATAGACCAAAGAGTAAGGGGTAGCCCCTGTTGATGTACGAACAGAGGTTCGATAACCCCAAAGGGAAAAATGTAGCTTTCTTCGCCAATCTTTGTAATTTTCCGTCATCTTTTCGATGATAGTTTTCACATTTTTGTTGGCCGATTCGACCGTACCATTTGTTTATGGACTGTAGGGTGATGATCTGTGATGCTTGATATGATATTTCTGTAATAGTTCCGCGCATTCGGCTTGGAAATGTGTTCCATTATCATTGATCATCTCATGAGGTACCCCATAGCGACATATGATATTTTTCTCAATGAATTGAGCTACATGTTTTGCTGTTAACTTAGCATATGATGCAGCTTCGACCCATTTGGGGAAATAGTCGATTGCTACGAGGATGAATTCATGCCCCCCTTGTCCTGGTTGCGTTATCTTTCCAATGATGTCGATACCCTAAGTAGAGAAAGGCAATGGAGAGGTATATGTGTAGAGAAGCGAAGGTGGAACATGCGGTAAATTTGCATAGACTTGACATTTCATACATTTCTTGACGTGTTCTTTACAATCTCTCTCCATGGTAGTCCAAGAATAATCTTGTCGTTGAATCTTCTGGACTAACATCTTAGCATTCATATGCGTTCCACATATGCCGGCATGAAGATTTTCCATGGTTTTGTGTGCTTCATTCTTGGCTATGAATAAGAGATTTCTCCCTAATGCAGTCCTCTTGTGGAGTTCTCCCCTGATGAGCACATAATGTGAGGCCAAGAGCCTCAAAGCACGGCGTGCCCTTTTATCAGTATTATGAGGGTATTCTCCTTTTGTCACATAGTTAAGGATATTTGTATACCATGGCTCTTCAGCGTCTTCTTATGTTTCTTGCTCATTGTCAAGTGCGTGAACATAAGCCGGCTCATATCTTCTTTCTATGGTCAACGACATTCTGATTGTGTCCAATGAAATACGCACCATTGAAGCTAATTTAGTCGGTGCGTCGGCAAACTGGTTTTCTTCTCTAGGAAAGTACGTATATTCCACTTCATCTAGTTGTTTTGTGAGAGTTTCCAGTTGAGCTTGATACGTAGCGAGACTTTCACTTCTCACCTTCCATATCTTGGAGATCTGGTTAATGATTAGTGATGAATCACCGTAGATTCTGAGCCTCTTAATTCCCATGGCCACAGCTGTTTCTAATCCCAAAATGCATGCCTCGTACTCTGCTGCATTGTTGGTGACATCAAAGTCGAGCTTCATGGAAATTAGGATACGCTCTTCATTGGGTGATACAAGCAAGACTCCTACACCACAACCTTTTTGGTTTGAAGCTCCGTCGAAATAGAGCGTCCAGCTATCATCTTCTGTCAAAAGTAAATCTTCGTCAGGGAAATCGTACTCATCTTCTTCTTTCTCAACTTCTTCTAGCGGAAAATCTGCTAAGAAGTCAGAAACCGCAGAACCTTTGATGGCTTTTTGTGGTACAAATTTCAAGTCAAATTGAGCATGGTTGACTATCCACCTTGATAATCTACCATTGAGTGTTGCTTTTTCGAAAAAGTACTTGAGAGGATCCTTCTTGGACATAACATGCACTATATGAGTGAGCATATAATGTCTTAGTTTCTGTGCGGCCCACACAAGTGCGAGACACAACTTTTCAAGCGGTGTGTATCGTGTCTCATATCCTTGAAGCTTCTTGCTCAAATAGTAAATTGCATTCTCTTTGCTTTTGATCTCTTGTGCTAGCATTGCCCCCATCGATTTTCTTGTGACCTTAAGGTAGAGTCGAAGAGGAAAGTCAGGCATTGCTTGTGCTAGCACGGGTGGGTTTGCCAGGTACTCTTTGATTTTGTCGAAAGCTTTTTGGCAATCATCATCCCATGTGACTGGGACATTTTTCTTAAGCTTCTTGAATATAGGTTCACATATCGCCGTGAGTTTTGATATGAACCTACTTATATATTGCAGACTTCCAATGAAGCCTCGAATTTCTTTCTCATTCTTGCGCGGTGGCATGGCCATGATCGCTTTGACTTTTGTGGGATCAATTTCAATCCCTCGAGAACTGATCACATAACCAAGTAGTTTACCTGACATGACCCCAAATGCACACTTTGCCGGATTTGATCTCATGTTGTACTTGCGGAGTCTTTCAAAGAACTTGCGAAGTTCAATGATGTGGCCTGGGCGATCTTTTGACTTAACGATCATATCATCGACATAGACCTCCACCTCTTTGTGCATCATATCATGTAACAATACTGTGGCTGCTCTTTGGTAGGTGGCACCCGCGTTTTTCAACCCGAATGGCATTACCGTATAGCAATATGTACCCCATTGTGTGACAAATGTGGTTTTCTCCATATCTTCCACGGCCATTAATACTTGATTATATCCGGCGTAGCCATCCATGAACGATAGGAGTGCGTGGTTTGTTGTGTTATCAACCAGAATGTCAATGTGAGGTAGAGGGAACCCATCTTTCGGTCTTGCCTTATTGAGGTACCTGTAATCAACACACATTCTGACCCTTCCATCCTTCTTCGGGACTAGAACCACATTTGCTATCCACTCTAGGTACTTGGATACTTTGATGACCTGCAGCCAATTGCTTTCTAATTTCTTCTTTTATTTTGAGAGCCACATCCGGTTTCATACGGCGCAACTTTTATTTGACTGGCTTCATACCTGGAATGAGTGGTATCGTATGCTGAGCTATATACCTGTCAATTCCTGGCATAACTTTGTATGACCAAGCAAATACATCAACGAATTCACTAAGAAAGTTAATTAGCTCTTTACATTCGTCTTGACTTAGTGTTAATCCAATTTTTACTTCTTTGATAGTCGTATCATTGGAAATATTAACTGTATCTTTATCTTCAATAATTGTTGTTTTATTTTCGTGTTCTTCCATTGCTTTTATTATTTTTTTTTGTCTTTTTTTATCATTAGCAAAGCAATATTGATCAGGGTTAGGGGAATGACACGCAAGGTAAGCAAAGCTATTCATTTTATTGAATTCATTGATCATTACATCAAGCAGGGCAAGGTCAGTTGCGACCTCGCCGGAATTATTTGGGAAAGAAAGAGAAGGCTCAACAAGAGACTCAGGATTGGTAACTATAACAGAAAGAGGGTCGGCCTCAGACCCTAAGGACTTGTCTACAGACTTAGACTCAAACTCGGACTCGGACCCAGATGACTCAAACTCATCAAACATAGGACCTTTGCCAGCGGTTATTTCCAACTTCTCTCCGCTTGGCGTAGTGATCTTCACTGTCTTGCGCCATCCCTTTGAAATATTATCAGCCTAGACGATTAACTCGGAGGGGTCAAAATCCTTGCTTGATATAACAGCTTGAATGAGCTCGGAATCATCATTGCTGACAGGCTTGGATTCATTCTTTTCTAGTCCAAAAAGAAGGTTAATGTTAAGATCATCAGAGCTTGGACTAGCTGGTTTCTCAGTTGTGAAGAGTTCTTCGCCTTCATCGACGAAGTCACAATCAAGGAACATCTCAAACCCTGGCTCGCGCCTCCTATCGTGGACGAAATGCGAGCCTTATTCATAACATGGGAAGTCCTTCCCTTCTTTGATATATTGGCCATTGAGGGTGAATGTATATGGATCCATGACCATTTCCGTCTTCATGATTCGAGCATTATTGCGAGCCTTCATTTCCAGGAGGGCTTGTTTCACATCTTCTTTTGTTGGCTTGAATCCCAAGCCAAAGGTATCTTTCTTTAGTGCACCAAGATGGCCCCAATGTTCAGCCATTTTCATTTTGAGTCCGAGGGTCATTCTAGGGAAATGCCCTTGCTTCTTCATAATGGAATTAACATTGGTATTTGAATATGGATCGAAGTTGAGATGCCACTTCTCCTCTTCTTCGATCATGAGAACATCATCGAGCAAAAACCCCAGAGATCTTCTTCTTCTTCGTCATGTTCGACATGGACGATGGGAGTATCGATAACTTGAATGCGCATAGGGGAGGCATCAATGGTAATTGGAACCCCTCCAACTATGGCTTTCAGTTTTTGGTGCAACAACGATGGGATCGCCTTTAGCTCAAGAAGCCAAGGACGTCCTTACAATAGATTGAAAGAAGCCTTAATGTCCACCACCTGAAACTTGGTGCGACGTTCAATGGCTCCAGTAAATATGTTTAGCATGATAAAACCCATGGCTTAACGGCGAGTATTATCATAAGCACGAATCCCTTGAGTAGAGGGAGTCAATTCTTCATTTTTTATGCCCAACTTCTTCGCAGTGCGGAGTGGGCATACATTGATTGCAAAGCCATTATTAACCAGGCTCATAGGAACATTCATCTTCCTACCCACCACAATGAGGTGTAAGGCCTTGTTTTGTTGGTCACCTTCCGGGGGCAAATCTTTATCAGAAAAGGAAATCAAGTTGCTAGTACTTGGCAATTCAGTACTGAGAAAGTTGACCAGTCCTTGAGGAGTCATATCATCATAGACTCCTATTTTCACCAGAGCATTCATCATACCCTTTCGATGCTCGTGAGAGGTGGCCAAAAGCTTCCATACATTCATTTCCACCGTGATCTTTTGTAATTTTTTGACCACATAGTTGTTCACATGGTCTATGGGATCAACTATTGGTTGTGATTGCGGTGGAGGTGGAGGTGGACTAGGCTGTTGCAACCATCCACTTCTAGTGAGAACCTCGACCTCAAGGTCTCCCCAAACATCTTCAGTTGTGCCAAGAGACGAAGAAGATATATCTTTGAGATAGACGTCTTCATCGTCACTATCCCAAATTCCATTCACTTCTTCATAGCTCGATACAAATACAACTTCCGGCAAAGGTTCATTCACAGGTTGAATGAGTATTGACTGATCAAAGGAGACTTCATCTCCTATGATAGCCAAAGCATTAGAAAGAGGACCTATTTGAATGTTAGGCTTCTTGCCCCTGGAGGGACAAGAAGTTTATTAGCATCAATCCGGTCTTGGATCGCATCCTTCAACCTCCAACACTTCTCAGTATTATGACCCTTGCCTTGATGAAACTTGTAATGAGCATTGGGTTCATAGCTAGTGGTTCTATTCTCTGGTCGAGGTTCTGGAAACGATCTTATTAGCATAATCAGTCGTTGACTATTCAAACAATCAAAAGCAGCATCATAAGTCATTCCCAAAGGCGTGTAAACCCTCCTTTGCCTTTAGAATCTTTGAGGAGGAGCATTAAGGGCCAGTACATCATGTATATTGACATTGTTGGTCGCATTATTGAGCATGGAAAACGAAGAAGAAGGTGTTTTGGGGGTTTTTGTCCCTTGGGAGAGTTACAACACTGAGACTGGATTCAGCAAAGGACGCCTGTACCTACAAAGCAAACGGACCGCCGGATGGTCGGTGGTCCGCCACCGAAGATTAAGTTAGTAAACGTTTGGTAATAAAACGTGCAGAAGTAAAGTTTATCTGCTCGGATTCCAAGCTCAGGTAAAGTGCTGTGTGTTCCTTGAAAACGACAACTCTGTGGTAAGTGACGTGTTATCTCGTATTGCATGTATATTCTCTCCTTCCGTCATAAATGTAAGAATGTCCCTATTTATAGGGTCCTTTTGAAAAGTGTGCCCCTCCTAGGATCTGGTGACCTAGGAATTAGGTCACGCCGTTTTGCGGCGCCTCGGGATTTGGGCCTTTGAAGGCCGCCATCCCAGGGGCAATGCCTGAGTGACACGTGTCACTGAGCCCAAAAGGCCTTTGGGCATCTTTTGGATGACACGTGTCGCCATCTAAATAGTCCATGCTGGATCATCAGTCTGCGTAGGACAGAGGAGTGTCCGCCTTCCATGTGTCATCATTCCATAGGTCCAAATGGCACCTCTTTGGAAGACACGTGGCACTTTCTGATTGGGCCACCTGGCCGGGTACAAAATACCCAAATCATTTGCCCTTCACAGGGGTCACGTGCATCGCACGTGACACCTGTGACAGGTGTCAGTATCTGAATGGTCAGATTCAAAAAGTAACAGTTGGAGGGAAAATGTTTAGGGTTTTACCCCCCTATAAATAGTGAGTTTGATCCCCCCCCCCCCCTTTGATTCACACCTTTGCGAATCTTTGGAGAATCTTGGACTTTTTGACTTAAAGAATCTCAAAATTCCCTAAGCGTTTTAACTTTTCAAGCATCCGACACTCGGCCAACTGTCCGGCCGTTCTTCAGTCAACCAAGCGTCTTTCACCCTTCTTCTAAAGGTAACGCCTGTTTTTTATTTTATTCTTCATTTTTTCTTTGTTTTCGAAACAATGGTTACCCAATCGCATGCGGCACGGCATAGGATAGTGATCAGCTGGTCACCGGGGACGCCTGAATCTAGAACTAGCAGTGCCGAATGCTTGGCCAAGGACCCTGCTTTGCGAACTTCTCCGAATCCGACCGTTTCCGTGTCTGTGTAGGACACTATGGCCAGAACCAAAAGAACAGCAAGACAATGTAGCTCCGATGGAATTTTCTACCATTCGGATGGGTCGACTGTTTATTCAGACGGCTCAATAAGGGTGCCTCGAAGTGAGCTGTCGGAACATCCTGACAGCCCTTCTTATCTTCCTCCAACCCCCACCTATTACCATTCGCCCACATCTAGTGGAACTCCCAGTGATGGAATCCTGGGGGAGGCGGATGAAGAATATCAACCAGGGCCTTCTAGACAGGCGCTGGAAGAGAGTCTGGGGGAGGACCCCGCTGACACCAGTCGGCGGTCCCCTAGCTCTGATGACGAGTCAGCCTCGTCATCTTCTTCAGAGAACGCCTCCATAACTTCAGAGGAGGCAAGAACGAAAATAGATTCTGCCAGGGAGTCCCTGGCAGTAGATAAGGGGGAAAGCTGGGCCGAGCCGAGCGCTTCCCGGCGCTTGGAGAGAGCCCCCTACTATCATCATGTTCCGCCCAGCAGGCGGAGCTCCATGGCATCCGGCCTTGCCAATTTTAGGCGCAAGGTCGTTCTAGGCTATGGCTATACTTTGTCGGTCCCTAACGAGGGCGACACCAATACCTGGCCGAGCCTGGCCAGCTATCAGGACAGAGCATTCGGCTGCTATAAAGCGGCCTTCCAAGCTGGCCTCTGCTGCCCTCTCCATCCGGCCGTGGAGAGGATCTTGGATAGATACCAACTAGGTATCTGGCAACTTGTACCCAACTCCTGGATTAATATTCTGGGGTACGTTGCCGCCTGTGAGATGCTGCAGGTGGAGGCGAGCTTTGAAGCGTTCGCCCACATGCACTATCTGAGCAGGGCGCCTGCTAGGGGCGGTGAGGGCTGGTACACCTTGACCACTTGCAAGGGGTACATGATGGCTGTTGGCAAAGAGAACAAGTGGAAAGACTGGAGGACTAAGTTATACATAGTAAAGTCTGCCGACAGCCGCCTGAACCAAAAGTATAACAGGTGGAATAAGAATCCGCCTCTCCTAGCAGGCAGGAGTGCATTGCCGCTTCTTCCTAGGCGGGCAAAGGAGGAGATCATGGACCAGGGGTTGTTTACCGTGTCCGTGTGGACGAATGATGAGGGGGACAAGGAGGTCACCCCCCAATGCTATCTCCCTTTGTACAAATGGTTTGAAGAGGGAACGTTCTTAGCCGCCTGTGGGCTAAGCTCTGAAATGCCGAGAGGTAGTCGGCCGTCTGTTTTATATGCAATTTCATTTTGCTTTTCAATACTTGTTTGGTGGTGCTAACACTTGTTCCTTTTTTCAGACAACGCAATGGAGAAGCTCTCGGCCACAAGGAAGCCGGCTGTATCTGCTGCTCGATACAGATCGAATTTCCTAAACAGGGCAGAGGCAACCACCCACACCAAAGTGGATGAGCAGAAAATTGGCGGCACCCCCAAGGTGGGAAATTGTTATACTTATCATTTCTGACCAATGTTAAATAGGTCCGAATGATTTCTAACTTGTTTTATCTTGTGTCGATGTAGGGTGCCCCTACTAAATCTCCTTCAAAACCATCTGACCCTAAAATCCAAAAGACAAGGGTGGGTGATGTGAGCGCATCCGGCAAGGGCCGCCGGAAGCACATTGCTCACAATCCCAAGAAAGGCCCAGACGCCTCTTCTCTCGAAGCTGATAGGGGGATCAGCAAACCGGATGTCCAGAGGACATCGAAAGGTGGCTTCAAGCAACCCACCTCTGTTGTTGGCTCAGCAGGAGAGAGGAGGAATCTGGGGAAAGGGGAGGAACCACAGGACGACGGTAAAAACCATTCGCCTTTTTTGTTCTTCCATTTAGACATACTTGTGTTATTTTTCTAACTCTCTTTCCTTCTCAGTCCCTGTGCAGATGGCCAAGTTCATGCTGAGGGCGGTTGCTCCTGACGACAAGGCGTCTGTCAGAGGAGTCGGCACCCTGGATTTGGATGGCATCTTGGGGAACCTCTGCGAGGTATAAGTCTTAACTTAAGCAATTCTTTTTTTTTTTTTTTTTTTTTTTTTTTTTTTTTTTGCTCAAGTCTTTATCCGCCTTGTTTTAACCATTCGGCTCTTTTTGCAGGCCATGCTCCGCGTCCAAGGGCTCAGGCAACCTCTCAAGGAGAAGTCCAAAGAGGTAACAGCCGCTAAAGCTCGGGCCGAGTCCGCCTTGGATCGAGCTCAATTTGATATTGCTCAAAATGAGTTTCTGACGCTTGATATGATGTATTCGCAGGCGGAAGCCAATCTGCAGCTGAAGAAAGACCTGGACTCGGCCCGCCTGCACATCACTTCCCTTAAGAAAGAAATCACAAGTCATAAGGAGAAACTCGAGCCTCTTCAGGATGCCAAGGAAGAGGCCGAGAGAGCTAAGCAGAGGGTGGGCCGCCTGGAGCAGCGCCTCAGCAACCAGGAGCATCATATGAAGACCAAGTTTGAGTCCGTGGCTGAACAAGAGAGAGAGGCTCTTGTTAAGCAAATGATGAGCGACTATGATGCCGTCATGCGGGACACTTGGGCGGCTGTGCAGCCGAACTCAGACTATCAGACTTGGAAATCCAAGTTTGATGAAGCCAGCAAAGCATTCGACGCTCGCCTTCTTGAAGAGGCTGAGAATGCAGCTAAGGATGCTGCTGAGGCCGAGGAAAGCTCTGGGTCCGACTCTTTTGGGGAGTCGTCCTCTGGTGGAGAGGAGGAAGATCAGGTGGAGGGACGAGAGAGAAACGATGAAGAGCAGCCGAAGGATAACAGGCTGGCTGCCAATGAAGAGGCTCTCCCCTGATCACTTAAGCTTTTTATTTTTTTTTCTGCGGCCGAATGGCCATGTACTTGCTTTTCCGGCCTGCGTGCCGAGTATTGGTGTATCTTTACCGACCAAGGGGTCGGGTACCTTGACAATTTCTCTGGCTTTGCCAGAAAACAATCTTAACCAATCGTCTGATGGCGATTGGTCTTTTTAATTTAAATCATTCGGCCATTTGGCTGAAGTTATTCATATTGTTGTCCTTTGCATTTTTGAATTTTTCATTGCATGTTTTTGGCTAAGTATTATAACCTGTATACCATGCGAATGTTCTTGCCCCTGGACGGATGTCGAGTGGTTTCGGTTTATTTGATTGATTGACTTAGAAATTATTGATACTTAGAAGAGTATTCATGGTTTCTAAGTCAATCAATCACTATGGTGATTTCCTCAAACCACTCGGCAGACGTCCATCTAGAATTGGCAACTTAAAGTTTTCATACGGCCATTGGTTCAAACAAAACTCAAATTTCCAACTTAGCAAATTTTTCTAGGGGAAAACTTCCGCCTGTTTTGCCCAGTGAGATAAAAACAGGCGCGTTCGGCCATAGAACTTTTTGAGATAAGATAAGTTTATAACTCAGCAAATGGTCTTTAAAAAGGATTGTCCGCCTGTCTTGCCCCAAAAGCAAAGAACAGGCGTCATCCGGTCAAAAGCCTCATTAGGTGCTTAAGTAGTTAACTTGCATATTAACAAGAATGTTCTGCCTTCTTTGCCCCTGAGCAGAAACAGGCGCCTCCGGCTTAATGCCTCTTTAGCCTCTACTTATAAAACAGTGACCATTTTCGAGCTGTGCTAGAACAGTTAGAAAATTCGGGCCTTTTAGATTTCACTTTCGATTAAAACAAATGACTGTGAATGCTGCTTTAGCATTCGGTAGGGCCGCTTGTTATATTTGTAGAACAATGTGCCACCCAAATGGGAGATGCTTCTCCTCGACGAATTCGTCCAAATGGACGTCGTCGGTTATCTGACTCATGTTGGAGCAGACGGTCATACTCATGTTGGAGCAGACTGTGACCATTCAGTCTCTTTTTGTTTATTAATATCCGGCCCTGGGCCTCATCATGATTTTATCTGGCCTTAGGCCTCTTAAATGGTTGGGTAAATATTCGTTAAGTGTTGATATTTACTTAATGAATTTCGTAGGAGCGACTGTTCTAAAGCAATCGGCACCTTCAGAAGGATTGGGGCGTCTGCTGTTGGGACAGACGCTTTCCAAACGCATTGGCCGTCTGTACTTTGTACAGGCAACACTAAGAAACTTAAATAAAAAGACATGTTGGGAAATGAAGGCATATTCTCATTAACAAAACTTGAGATAACAAAATTGAAGTCTTTACATTCGTACTTAGAAGTAGTACTTTTTCAAGTTGTCTACATTCCAAGTTCTAGGCAGCCGCCTGCCGTCTGGGTCTTCCAGGCGGTAGGTGCCGTCTCTTACTTCCTCATAGATTCGGTAGGGGCCTTCCCAATTTGGGGTTAGCTTTCCCTGTTCATTCGCCCTACCGACTGCCTCCATTTTCCGTAGCACAAAGTCCCCCACTTTGAGAGGACGCTTGTGTACTCTTTTGTTGTAAGCCCGAGTCATTCTCAGACGGTATATCTCATGACGTAACGCAACATTGCCCCTGCGCTTTGGAAGTGAGTCCAATGCTAGGCGCATGGCCTCCCAGTTCGCCTCTTCATCATATAGCATGATTCGAAGAGTCGGCTCATAGTGCTCAATGGGCAGAACAGCTTCTGCTCCATACACCATAAGGAATGGGGTTTCTCCAGTTGCCCCTTTAGCAGTCGTTCTGATGGACCAGAGGACGTGTGGTAATTCATCCGCCCAAAGGCCACCAGCCCATTTAATTTTCTTCTTAATCCCGTCTGAGATTAACTTGTTGAAGGCTTTGACCTGGCCGTTTGCTTGAGGCCGGCCGACTGATGCAAAGAAACTTGAGGCCCCCTGGTCTCCTAGCCAAGTCTTGAGTTGAGGCGTCTCAAATTGAGGACCATTGTCAAAAACCATAGACATGGGCACCCCGAAACGAGTGATTATGTTCCTCCAGATGAAGGAGATGACATATTTTGTCTTGATGTTTTTGACTGCCTCCGCCTCTACCCACTTGGTAAAGTAATCCACAGCCACCAGTATATAGCGCTTGCCGCCTGGTGCAGCTGTATATGGCCCCAGAATGTCCATGCCCCATTTGGCAAAAGGTATTGGGCTGTGGATGGCCGTCAGGTCTGTAGCCGGACGATGGATGAGCTTGCCAAATTTTTGGCACTTGTCACATTTTTTTACCATTTCCATTGCATCCGACTCTAGAGTTGGCCAGAAGTAAAGCCGTCTGGCCTTGGCAGCGAGGGATCTGCCGCCTATATGGGAGGCGCAGAATCCCGAATGCAACTCTTCGAGAACTTCCTTACCCTTCTCAGGGGTAACACACTTCAACAAGGGTTTCAAAAAACCAGCCCTAAAGAGTTCTCCTTGCCGCTCATTTTTTCAGAACAGCCGCCTCCTGTGGTGAGTCAGGGAGCGTGCCGTCTGCAAGATAGGCCCGGATGCTGTCCATCCAGGTTGAGCTTCGGTCAAGAATTCCAAAAGGGTCTTCCTCAGATATACTTCTTCTTTCCATGACCTCCCAGAAAACTGACCGAGGCGCTTCACAGGATGCGGATGATGCCAGCTTGGACAGAGCATCTGCCTGGTTGTTTGAAGACCTTGGCACTTGACTTAGATTGAATTTTTCAAGTGTCCCAACATCATCCTTGACCGCCTGCAAGTATTTAATCATGGCCGGATGAGTGGCCTCGTACGTCCCATTGACTTGGAGTACGACCAGTTGTGAATCCGAGCAGGCGTCAATTTTCTTTTCCCCTGCTGCCTTACAGTACCGAATGCCAGCAAGCAGGCTTCATACTCGGCCTCATTTTTAGAGACCTGGAACTTGAACCGTAGTGCATACTCGTATTTGTCTCCTTCAGGAGACTGACAGATAATTCCTGCACCACAGCCGTTCGCAGTGGAACTCCCATCCACATACACTTTCCAAACCTGACTAGTATCATCCGGAGTAACCGGCCTTGTCATTTCCATAATAAAGTCGGCGAATGCTTGCCCCTTTATTGCTTTCCTTGGTTCGTAAGTGATTTCCAATCCTTGCATTTCAATCGCCCATTTGAGCATTCGTCCAGAAGACTCCAAGGTGGTGAGTGGCCGCTTGATCGGTTGGTCAGTGTAGACTTCTACCGCATGCGCCAAGAAGTAGGGTTTTAGCTTCTTGATGGCCATGTAAAGGGCAAGGCCGAATTTCTCAACCATGGGGTACCGAAGCTCCGCGTTTCTCAGAACATGGCTAATGAAATACACCGGGAGCTGGATGCCGTCTCTTTCAGCTAAGAGAACGGCACTGAGGGCGTGATCAAAGACGGCTAAGTACATGAAGAGCTTCTCTTTAGACAAAGGGCTGACAAGCCTCGGCAAAGAGTGCAGATGAGTTTTCAGCTTTTGTAAGGCCGCCTCTGCATCATCCCCCCATTCAAAGTTTGCCTTCTTTTTTATTGCCTGGAAAAAGTAGAGGCACTTGTCGCCTGACCGACTGAGGAATCTCCCCAAGGCCGCCAGACAACCTGTTAGTTTTTGCACTTCCTTCACAGTACGGGGCAACTGCATGTCGATTACCGCCTGTATTTTCTCAGGGTTGGCCTCTATTCCCCTTTGGTCAATCATAAATCCAAGAAACTTCCCAGACTCAAAACCAAAGACACACTTTTTTGGGTTAAGCATGACCTTGTGCCGCCTGAGTGTGGCGAATGTTTCTCGGAGATCAGCAAGATGATCCGCCTATTGTTTGGATTTGACTATCATGTCATCAATTTACGCCTCTACATTCCTTCCGATTTGATTAATGAAGACCGTATTAATCATTCGTTGGAAAGTAGCAGGCGCATTCTTCAAACCAAACGGCATCCCCGTATAACAGAACAACCCCTGATCAGTGACGAATACCGTCTTTTCTTGATCTTTTTTCCACAGGGGGATATGATGAAAACCTGAATAAGCGTCCATAAAACTCATCAAGGCATGTCCGGCTGTTGAGTCGACCAGACTGTCGATCTTAGGCAATGGATAGCTATCCCTTGGACATGCCTTGTTGAGGTATGTGTAGTCAACACACATCCGCCAAGTTCCATTCGGCTTTTTTACTAACACAAGCTACCCACTCAGGGAAATTCCACGGCCGAATGAACTTGGCATCTAACAGCTTTTTTACTTCGACAGCTGCCGCCTGACTTCTTTCTTCGCCGTGGTTTCTTTTCTTTTGCCGGACGGGCTTCTTTTTAGGATCCACGGCGAGTTTGTGGACAGCGAGATCCGGGCTGATGCCTGGCATCTCCTCCACTTCAAAGGCAAAGATGTCTTTGAATTCTCTGAGTAGCTAGTGAAGGCTTTCACCCAGCTTTGCAAATGCAACCGTCCCCACCTTAACAGTCCGTTCTGGACGGGTGTCGTCCAGAGGGATATCAATGTGCTCACCAGCAGGCTGGGGACGGATATCACCCGACCGTTCCCTTGTCAGTGATTGCTATTGTTTTTCTTTTTTGACCACCACCAGCTGATCAGCCTTTCTTTTCTTTCCGGCTGGTGGGGCCGTCTGTTCTTCTTTGACGTCGTCGAGGTCGATTGTTTGCTTGCCCCGACCGAATTCTACGGCCGCGGGCTTGACGTCCGAGAGGTAACACTCCCGAGCCGTCTTTTGGTCCCCATTAAGGGAGCCGACTGTGCCATCATCCTTCTCATACTTGAGTAGCATGAGAGCAAGGATGATGACGGCCTTACACTCGTTAAGAGTGGGACGGCCAAAGATGAGGTAGTAAGCTGTGAGCTCTTCAACCACTAGGAAACGGATGGTCATGTGCCGACCGTCTCCCCTGCTTCCCAGGCGGACAGGTAGGTCAATTCGTCCGACTGGGTGCACAAGTCCTCCCCCAAACCCAACAAGGGTGTGGGAGACCTCCATCATGCTATCCGGTTTGTACTTGAGATTGGATAAGCATTTGAGGCTGATGAGGTCAGAGGATCTTCTTGTGACAATCAGAATTCGGCCAACCAACTGGTTGGCGACTTTGCATTCAATGACAACAGGGTCATCATGCGGCCGACGGACTTTGCCTCTGTCCTGCTCGGTGATGACAACTTTAGGGAAGGTGGATGTGCCTGCCGCATCCCCTTCCTCAACAGAGTTGACCATCTTTCTCAGATGGTCCTTGGTGCCCCGAATGGTCGGGCCACCACCGACAAATCCGCCTGCTATGGTGTATACCGGATCTTCATCAGTTTCGGCACTCACAGCAGGCTGGGGAGTCTTCTTCTTGGACTGCCCCGGATTTGCCTTTGAAGTCACTTTGGACTTCACATAAGACTTCATCTGTCCTTTGTCGGCCAGACGATCGAGCTCTCGCTTAAGACTAAAGCAGTCGTTCGTGTCATGGCCAACATCCTCATGGAAATGGCAATGCTTGTTTTTGTTCCGATTTTCAGCGGAACCTTTCATAGGAGTCGGCTTTTCAAGAGTCAGTCGATCCTTAATTTCCAAGAGGATGGAGCAGCAGTCCTTGTGGAATTCGTACCTTGGGACGTACGGTTTCCACTCCTTTTTCTTCTTCTAGGCCGGTTGATCAGAGTTATCAATGGCCCAGACTTGCTTTTTCTTTTTGCTCTCTTCTGGCTTAGGAGCCGGCTGAGCAGGCCGACTCTCTTTCTGCCGGTCAGACTTCTTATGGTCCGACTGCTTATTGGAGGAGCAGAGTTCGGTCGCCTGTATATAGGCTTCCGCCTCTCGCAAGGCTCCTTGCAGAGTAAAGATTTGTTTGTGGACGAGTTCGTACTTAAAAGTAGACCCGTCCTTCAGACCCTTAAAGAAGTCTGTGAAAGCGACCTCATCAGACAGCCCATGAATCTGGATTCGGACCAGATTGAACCGCCTGACGTAGGAACGCAAGCCTTCTCTATCTCCCTGCTGTACATTGCCCAAGTCAAGACTTTTCTTTTTGGCGGGGATGTTCATAGAGATGTTTGAAACAAACAAGAACGCAAGCATCTTGAAGCTATTTATGCAACCAGCCGGCAGATTGCCAAACCACTGCTGGGCTATGCCCTTCAGGGTGGCTGGAAAGCAACGACACCATGCGGCATCATCCAACCCCTATAAATACATGAGGTGGGTGTATGCTAGCAGGTGGTCTTCTGGGTTGGAGGTCCCGTCATAGGCTCCAACCAGAACGTTTTTAACTTTAGCCGGCTGTACGGCTTCAGTTATTTCCCTAGAGAAAGTAGAGGGTTGATCTCCAAGGTGTTGCAGCCTAAGCTGCCAGTCCATCGGCTGATAGCCGTATGCCGCCTTTCCTCCAAAGAGGGCAGGTTGTATGTAAGGTAAACCTGGCGCCTGGTATAATGGTTGTGCCATGTACTGGGCCGACTGAATCATATGAGGGCCAGACTGAACCCGTTGGCTGCTTGCTGGAGTCTCATGTACAGACTGGGAACACCTCACAGAGGTATTCCGAAATCTATCATGATAAGTCAATGTTGAAGCCGACTCTGATAGCTGGGTTCTCCTCTCCTCAATGTATTGCCGAGCGTTAGAGAACGTTTTCTTGCTACCACCCGGCTGTATGTGCCGGATGGGTTTTCTTGCGCCCGTTTCTGGGAAACGGAGCCGAATAAGGTCAAATTGGGGTCGGGCCTTCTCCTTATGGGCAGGATGAGGAGTTGGCTGACGGTCCCTGACCGACTTCTGTTTGCCAGCTTGGGCTGTCTTCTTGGCCGACTGATCCTTTCTAGGAGCAGGCAACTTTTTGAGGCGAGTTGTTTGATTTCACCCCTGAGGCTGCTCAGGAGTGTCATTAGTTCATCTCGAGTGACGGGAGTCGATCCTGCCGCCTGGGAAGGATCAGCTGGCCGCCCCGAGAGCTTCTTTGGCTGACCAGCAGTTTTGCTTGGGCCTGCCTGGTCATGATGGCGCTCCCGCCTCTCCTTACTGCGGATGCGTTTAGAGATGAGGGATCCATTTGGATCCACATAGGTTTCGACGTCAGCGTCGTCACCTAAGTCATGGACCGTTTGGACCAGTATATCATTTGGAGGCCGAATGGCCTCTGGATTTGGTACAGGTTCTTGTGAATCCATTTCAGAGGTACTCTCCCCACAGACGGCGCCAAATGTTTCGGGGGTTTTTGTCCCTTGGGAGAGTTACAACACTAAGACTGGATTCAGCAAAGGACGCCTGTTCCTGCAAAGCAAACGGACCGCTGGATGGTCGGTGGTCCGCCTCCGAAGATTAAGTTAGTAAATGTTTGGTAATAAAACGTGCGGAAGTAAAGTTTATCTGCTCGGATTCCAAGCTCAGGTAAAGTGTTGTGTGTTCCTTGAAAACGACAGCTCTGTGGTAAGTGACGTGTTGTCTCGTATTGCGTGTATATTCTCTCCTTCCGTCATAAATGTAAGAATGTCCCTATTTAAAGGGTCCTTTTGAAAAGTGTGCCCCTCCTAGGATCTGGTGACCTAGGAATTAGGTCACGCCATTTTGCGGCGCCTCGGGATTTGGGCCTTTGAAGGCTGCCATCCCAGGGGCAATGCCTGAGTGACACGTGTCACTGAGCCCAAAAGGCCTTTGGGCATCTTTTAGATGACACGTGTCGCCATCTGAATAGTCCATGCTGGATCATCAGTCTGCGTAGGACAGAAGATTGTCCGCCTTCCACGTGTCATCATTCCATAGGTCCAAATGGCACCTCTTTGGAGGACACGTGGCGCTTTCTGATTGGGCCACCTGGCCGGGTACAAAATACCCAAATCAGAAGGAGTGTCGTTCTTCTTGTTTTTCCAAATGATGTTGTTATTATTGTTGCTACCAGTAGTCTTCATCAGTTCATCTTCGATATTGATTCCAATATCGTGTACAGCTTCGAAGGTACTCAAAGGCAGAAACTTCAAGTGTTGCTTGTACTTATGAGTCAAATTGGCAATAAACAAGCAAACCATCTCTTTTTCCTTGGGGGGATCCACCAAGAGCGCAACTGTTTCCCTCCACCTGCTTAAGTAAGTGGTGAAGCCTTTATTCTCTTTCTGTGTGAGAATGGAGAGTTCACGTTCAGAATTCTTAGCCTGGATGTTACACTTTGTAACGATTCATGAAGCTTTCAGTAACATCCTCCCAGGTCGCAACATGTTTGGATTCCAGAGTGTAGAACCATTGTTAATAGGCATGCTTCAAGGAAGAGGGAACACAGTAGGGAAGAGTGTCACATCTACTCTCTTAAAAGCCATAGTCGCAGAAAAGGCCTTCAAGTGGAAAAGCGGATTATCAGTAGGCTTGACCTTGGGAATGTCAGCAGTGCAAAACTTCTCGGGAAGTTTGTCCCTTATGGACGAAGAGGTGACAGGTTGCTCCACATAAGTGAACTCTTTAGAGATCTTACTCATCTGTTCCTTAATCTTGTCCATTGCAGCGGTAGTGACTTTGTTCCGATTGTCTTGTTCTACCGTGTTGACTCTAGTGGTGAGTGTTTGCATCATGTTAGACAACATCTCAATTGTCTTGTTGATGTTCTTGATATCTTCCTTAGTAGCCATTGGTTGAAAGTAGCCTGGAGATAGATTTTGTGGAGATGATTGTGGTGGTTTCCTTGTACGCCTCTTTGGTATAAGAGGTTGTTGAGGTATTGAATCGAACCGTAACAATCTACCCTTGCTTCTTGACCAAGTGTTGTGACACCGAAACAAACGCACCTTTAATGACCAAACTTAACCTTAATTCATCCGGAAATAAGAAAAAAAAATTATTTTGAAATTTTAAATTCTCTTTATTTATTTATTTATTTTTTTTAAAAATGGGAGGATACCATCCGACTTACTCCGAAAAAAAAAACCGACACAAAAAAAAGACACAAGACTACCCTAAAATACGGTCATGAAATGGTGCACGACTAACGGAAAAAGTGTGTGAACTCGACAAGTGAGTGATTAAGTGAAGGTTATGGACACGTGTTATGATCGTACAGCTAGACGGGACATAGAACAAGACATACGAACAATATAAGCATGCACGAAGACCAAAAAAAGCTGACTGGACAAACCTTCTGGGATCCGTGTCACGGTGCTGATTGTCGTGACAAGGTACAAAGCACCGTCAGACGGGGCAATATACCGTGCCACGACATTGCACACCGCAGCGCGGCAGATCTGTCGTGACACGGTGCGCAATTCCAGGCCTAAATTTGCGTATTTTCTAGATTTTAATCAGTTTAGTCTGTACTAATTACTATGTGGAAATAAAAACCCTCTGTCATGGGTTAAACAAAAAGAGAAAACACGTGAGGGTTAGCAACAAACAAACCGTGTAGCATTTAGTCACGATGATGTAAAAAAGAGTTCGCAACCTAAGGTCAAGATCTATGTTCAACTATTGGTCAAGTTTTGGGTGTCAAAAGGGTACCATGGTTAAGAGTTTGGACGCGTTAGCAAGGCAGCCTACCTTGAGGGTGTATGCCAACGGGAAGCTCCGCGAGTTCGTGATGAAATCGAACTCGACTCCATGGTTTGGGTGGATTTAATAACTCGGATGAACCCTTATTGCCATGAGCGTTTTTGGGTTGATAAAGCTTAAATTCCTCGGGGCTAAGACGCATGTAGAACACACACGTTTTTTCAGAAAAATCGAAGGAAGTTGACTGTGGGAAGGAAATACAAGCCACCAGACTGATTTTAGGACTGCCGTAACACGGCAGATAGCATCGTGCCACGGTGCAGCCCACCGTCAGACGGTGAACTGCACCGTGACACGGCAAATTCTGCCATGGCACGGTAGTCAGAACATCTGACTGGTGCCCTACGTACGCAATCAAGTTATTAAATTTTTCCTACAGGACAGACCTATATGCGACGTTAAAACGTCTATGCTTATGCAAAAATGCCAAATTAATCAAAGGAATATTTTTCAAGAATCTTTCAAGTCTCATCCACTCATCTTAATTAAATATCGATCACTCAAATCAATAAATAACCAAGAATCCTCCCCAGTGGAGTCGCCAAATTGTAGGAGTCATTCGAAGTGCGCCTACGTTAAAGCATGTGTGAATATGCTTGGCAGTCATAGGAAGTGGGAATTGTCATATACGATTAGGGACAACGAAAGTAGGAAGCCGCCAACAAGTTTTTAAGGAACTTGTAAACCGTTCACGGATCATAAAAGGCAACCACGATTAAGGGACAACGATAGGCAACAACGATTGACCCATGAAGGTTACACCCCATTTGAAAGGAATGGTGTCCTTCGAACAAGTGTATTATTCTGATAACGGGTTCAGAATTATTAGAAAGCTAATATATTCAGTAAGGTCAAGTGATCGGATGCCTGGGTGGAGGCCGCTTCCGATCAGTAATATTAATATCATTAGTATTACAGCTTAATCTTGACTGAACCCTTCGGGTCACACCCAAGCAAAATATACGAACCGACTCGAAGAATTAATTCGGAAGAAATAAATTGCCCAAGTGTTAAATATTTAGACGTCGGTAATTAGAGCTTGGAGCGTCAAAACCGAGCGTTGGAAGTCGAGTCAAAAATAGTAAAAGACGAGACGGCAAATTATTAATAAATCAACAATGACTAAAATACCCCTAGCATTGGAATCCCGAGTGCTAGGGGATTAGCCGAGCTAGCAGCCCACACCATATGCGAGGCGTGCTAGCAAGGCACGGCCAACAGCCTGCAAGCAAAGCGAGGCATGCTGGCGCGTGCGCTGCTGCTTGCAGCCCGCACTAGTGCGTGGGTAGCTAGCAACGCCACTCGGCAGTAGCAACCCGCACTCCTGTGTGTGGGCGTGCTGGGCCGAGTTGGCAGCAGCTAGCAGCCCGCACGGGCGGGGCTAGCTGGGTCGTGGCATAGGGTCAGGTAAAGGGGAGAGCTAGTAAGTGAAGCTTGCTTTTGTGTGGACAAGTGTCACAAGGAGAGGAAGGAGTGGGGAGCAAGTATGGTCCCCTCCTCTCCATGTGGTCCATACTCCTCTTTACATATGACTAGGACACTTGTTGATTTATTACTTGCTTGCATATTTAATTTATTTTAGCTTTAAATTAAATTGAGGAATTTCATGATCCCACATTGATGGGATTGAAATTCTCACTCCCACATTTCTCTATAAATACCAATCATGGGATTTGGAGAAATGTGCTTGAGTGGGAGTTAGAAAGAGCATTCCATATTTTGGGAAAAACTCTTAAACTCCATTAACACTTGGGTTTTGGTCGGACCTTGCTAACTCCAAGGTACCAGACCTAAAAAGTCGTGTTCGTCCTTTGTGGGTGGATACCGCTGGAGGCACGACATTTGCGGTGCTCAAGGCTTTCAAGTAAGATCCCGTTTTGAGAGGGCGAAGCTCGCTTCTACGGTATGATTCGTTCTTCCTTTTCTTGTGTTTATTTATTTATGCTTTATGGTTTTATTACTTATGAGTGGTTCCTTGGGTCGGGGTTGTTTCTGCAGTGAGTCGGACTCACCAAACCCCAACACATTCATAATCGATGAGATTACTAACTCCATATAATTCGGAACCACAAAAGGAGGATCGGGGATGATGGTACGAAGTGAGTCATGGAGTCACATTTGCCCGTGTTGGCCACTACTCGATTCTTATAGTGAAAAGATGATTCCTACGATCTCAAAGGCATACAAACAAAGATTTAATTTGCTCCAAACTATTATTAAGCTAAATTGGTTGAATATTAATGCAACATATAATTCTAAAATATTAGTGATCACTTGAATTAATAATTCGATTAAAAAGGATCCTAAATCGGTTGTCCAAATTATCTTATTAGGCGTGATTTTCAATTACATATTCCCTTTAAACATGCAATATGGTGATCATAAATAATAATAGAATAAACATTAACATTGGAAGCAATTCCAACAATATAAAACCGTTAGAAAAATAATATAAATAAAAGGAACATAATTCTTACTTTGATTCTGTTTGCTTGGAACTATAAAATAATAAACGAGTTAGTAACTTCAAGGAAATAATAACAAAACAATAATTAAATTAAATTAAATAGAGTTGATTTGGGGCCAAACCCTCAAACAGTTCTACCTTTCACGCCTTGGCTTAAGGACAGAACCACGAGTAAAGTATGGACTCCTTGGAGTGCTTGAAAAAGGAATTTTGAAAGAAGAACAGTAGGCTAGTGTTTAGGCTAGAGCATAGAGGAGAGAAAAAATAGAGAATTAATTGATGCCCCGTACATAAGAAATGAGGGGGTATTTATTTAAAAAATGTGCTGAGGGAACACACGGAACCCTAAAAAGATAAAAAACCTTAAAAAAAGTACACCGCGACATGGAAAAATGCACCGTGACACGGGAAATCCCACCTTTAGACGGGGAACATTCCCGTGACATGGTGAATTGATGTGTGACGCGGGAAATATTTAGTGAACGGGAAACAAAACGCGTTAAGGGTTTACGCGGAAAGGAAACGGAAACCCCCATGTCACAGCAGGTGCCCCGTGTCACGGGGAATCCCACGATCAGACGAGACGGTTTCCCGTGACACGGTGAACAAATGCCGTAACGCGGGAGTCTGTAGTCCGCTTTTCGGTCTAAATTCATTTTTAACCCTAATTTTGTTCAGCATTTTAAGTGCCGATTGATAATTTCAGGCCATTTCTGATTTATTATTATTATTTGGGCTAAAATAAATAAAAGGTTTGGGCAAAAATAAATAATAAAACAATAAAATAAAAAAGGTTTGGGCTGAAATTAAAAAAAAAAAAAACTATGCTTCGACTAAACATCAAGACTGATCCATGGACTATTCAAAAATTGAATTTAATTAAATACGATTTTTTAAGCACTCTCGGGATTCAATACTGAACCCGACCAATAGTGGCGGTGAAAGGTTGTTCATCATCGGGTTTGGTTTTGGGGAGACATTTTTAGATGTCTACAATAATGAAACACACTTTTGGGTTTCGGAAAATCCGACTTTCCGCGGAACAAAACCTGACCCCATGACCCGTTCACAATTAATATAACAAAAAGATAGAATGAAAAGACCATCATACCCTTGACGCGTGCTTCGCTCACACTGCGGAGCTCTTACTTGAAAAGCCGAGTCTTACATTTCTCCCAGTTTAGAACTAGTTCACATCGTCTAAAAAATTTTGCGAGATTTATTAGACATGAATAAAATGAAGAACCATACATGCTAAAATTATCCATAAAGACTTCCATTATAGACTCTATGAAATCAGAAAAGATGCTCATCATACAACGTTGAACGGTAGCGGGAGCATTACATAAACCAAAGGGCATTCTACGATATGCAAAAGTGCCATAAGGGCATGTAAAGGTTGTCTTTTCCTGATCTTCAGGGTGAATTGGAATTTAGAAAAATCCCGAATACCCATCCAAATAGTAAAGGAACTTAGGGTTAGCTAACCTCTGAAGCATTTGATCTATAAAGGGGAGGGGGAAGTGGTCCTTTTTAGTGGCGATAATCAGTCTATGATAATCAATACATATACGCCACCCTGTTACAGTTCTAGTGGGAATTAATTCATTTTTTTCCATTAGTGATCTCAGTCATCCCACCTTTTTTTGGCACTACCTGCACAGGACTTACCTACTTGGAGTTAGAAATAGGATAGATAATACCTGCATCAAGTAATTTCATAACCTCTTTCTTGACTACTTCCTGCATGTTAAGATTCAATCTTCTTTGGGGTTGAATGCAGGGCTTATAGTTATCCTCTAAATGTATCCTGTGCATACAAAAATCAGGGCTAATACCCTTGAGATCATCAATACTATACCCAATTGCTTTCTTATGGATTTGAAGAACCCCTAAAAGTTGGGAAGTTTGTAGGTCATTAAGTGCAGTACTGATGATCACGGGGTATAGTTCATGTTCATCCAGAAAAATATATTTTAAATGAGAAGGGAAAGGTTTTAGTTCAGGTTTCTTGACCTCTGTAGGTTTCGATTCCTGAACCAAATTTACTACCTTCATTGTCTCCTTGGGGTCTAACTCTTTTAAGGAAAGAGCACTTTCAATATCATGTACTTCATTACCCCATATGCTTGCATTATCTGCAGATAAATTCCCACAAAGAATTTCCTCCAGGGGATCTCTTGCAAGAACCTATGGCAAGCTATCATCACAAATATTGTCCATTATATCAATTACTTCAATATAACAACAATTTTCCTCTAGCATAGGCCCTTTCAAAACATTCCCTAAATTAAAAGTAACATTATCATCACCAACAAAAGGGTTAGTTTGATAACCGGGTATGTCTAAAACAACAAAATCAACAGGAATAAAAAATTTACCAACTTTAACAGGGACATCCTCTAAAATACCTAGGGGGTATTTTACAAAACGATCTGCCATTTGCAAAGTGATATTAGTAACTTTTAATTCTCCCATATTAAGTTTAGCAAAGACAGATGATGGCATAACACTGACACTGGCACCCAAATCACACAAAGCTTTATTAATAAAAACATTCACTATATGACAAGGGATAGAAAAACTACCGGGATCCTTTAATTTAGGAGAGGATTTATTTTGCAATAAAGCGCTACACTCCTTTGTAAAAGCTACAGTTTCTACCTCATTAAAGGCCCTTTTCCTAGTTAGAATGTCTTTCATAGTTTTAGCATATCCAGGGTCCTGAGGGATTAAATCAGTGAAAGGAACTGTTACCTGCAGGTTTTTCACAACCTCTAAGAACTTACCAAATTGTTTATCAAACTTACTCTTCAATTGTCTATAAGGGAACGGTAATTTGATAACCGGGCTCTGCACATCTCCTCCCTTATCCTGAGATTTATCCTGCAAAGAATCTAGATTAGCGTTTGGTATAGAGGAATCTGGATCAGGAACTGGTCCATCTTCCTTTGGCATAGGAGGTCCATCATAATGTGAACCACTCCTTAGAGTGATTGCATTGGCATGATCTGTAGGATGGATAGGTTGTGATGGTAGAGTTCCCTGTTGACGGGATTGTAGGGTAGATGAAAGTTGTGCAATTGATTATCCATGATTTTATTGTGGGCTAAAATAGAATCAATTTGCGCATTCCTACTCTCCATATGCTTTTGCATATTAGTAAGCATTGCTCTAATTTCTGTCATGATAGGGTCAGAATATGATGAGGGTTGTGCTTGGCTTTTCTGGCAAGAATTTGGATGGTAATATTTCTTCTGTGGTGGGGGTTGCTGTTGTGGAGGTGAAGGGTTTTGTACATTAGTACTCCGGTACAAAAGATATGGATGGTTTCGGTAACCAGGATTATAAGAGTTAGAATATTGGTTATTCTGCCTATAGGTTTGGAAGGCATTAACTTGTTCCATGGAACTCCTACACTTGCTCCCAATGCCCTACAATTCCACAATTTTCACAAAAGCTTCATTGTTAGCAACAGCAGAAACATTAGCTACACAGTTAGGAGTAGTAGTAAGATTATCTAATTTTTGACAAATAGACTTTAATTGAGCTTGCAAAAAGGATACGAAATCGACATTATGTTTTCCTTTATTTGCAAACCCTCTCGGATTCCCGTATTGGGAATTTTGTATTGCCATATCTTCGATAACCTGTCCTGCTTCGTCCACATTTAAATTCATGAATCTCCCACTAGCTGCAGAATCTAGAACTGATCTAGATGAATTTCTAAGTCCATTGTAGAGCATTCTCTCTGTAGATCCTTGAACCTCTCCCAAGCCTCGTATAAAGTTTCGTCGGCCTCTTGAGCGAAGTTCTGAATAGCACTCCATAGTAAAGCTATTCTCTCTACAGGGTAATATTTATTATAGAAATTCAAAGCAAGAGTTTCCCAGTCAGTAATACCAAGTGCAGTTCTATTCAAACCATTAAACCATAATTTAGCTTTGCCACATAATGAAAAGGGAAAAAGAATCTCCCTGATTTGCTCCTGCGTGACCCCAGCTTGTCTAATGGTGTTACAAGACTGGCAGAAATCTACAATGTGAAGATTGGGATCTTCACCCTTAGCTTCACTGAATTGCTTCCTCTCTATCATAGTGATAAATTGGGGCTAGATATCAAATTGAACTCCATCTAGAGCCGGAGTGGGAGTAAGGTGCGGGAAATCTGTGAGCTTCGGCTGCGAGTAGTCACTGAGCTTCTTTTGGGCTGTCATCTCTGATTCTGAATCTGAAGGAATTTCTGCGGCGCTAGAATTAGAGGGAGGATCTCTTCGATTGTTGTCTTCCTCAGAACGCCAAAATTTGTCTATAAAGGTTCCTTTGCCTATGAAACGAGCGCTCGATCTTAGGATCGAATGGAATGTAACCTGATCTGGAACACCTGGGTATAAACAAGGAACTAAAAGACAAATATGAGAATTTCCTCAAACAACTAACGTTCTCTGAGACAGGAGGGGATATCTAGACTACAAAAAATAATCAGAAAATAAAAATAAAACTGTTTCCCCGGCAACGGCGCCAAAATTTGTCAGGCTCAAGCCGTATTCACCTAATAAAAAATAACCTAAATCCACTAACTATGTAAATAGGGAAGAAGGGTCGAACCACAGGGAAACAAGTCAATTTACTCCTAGTTAACTAAATGCAATCTAAATTATCAAGTAACAAATTATTGTAAAAAGGTAATTAAATACTAAAAGGTAAGAGTAGGAAGGGAGTAAAAAAGGGTATAATTCAATGAAAGAAAAACCGAGGGCATAGGTTCACTAATAAACAATATTCCAGGGCAAATCATAATAAGCAATCATCAAGCATCAATTAGTCAGATTATAAAGGGCTTTCGCTACGTATTATATTCACAGAGTTAATTTTCCGGTATTAAATCTCATCTCTCGAATCTCGACTTAACCATTTATAAATTAATTCGCCTATTGAAACTAAGCCTAAACATCAATTCTCATATGTCAAATCTCGAATTAATATTGCTAAACTCATACAATTAAATCTGGCCAAACCTAATTGCATAGCATTAAATCAATCAATAGGAAATTAATCAAGCATTGATAATCAACAATCACAAATTACCCCTTCATATTATTTATTAGATCCCCATACACCCTAGAAATAAAACTACTCAAGCATAATTAAATCTAAACTAATCAAAACAATAAAGCAAGACATGATGAAAGAATTAAAGAGAATAACTAAAATTAAAAGAGAAGAAATTGTTACCCAAAAGAAATCTACATAAAGGAAAGGAGTTAAGAACAAAGTTGAGAAAATTTAAGAGAGACAAAATATTCTAAGTAGGGAGAGAAAATCTAAAAAAGAAGGTAATCAAAATTACGTACAAAAATCGTACTTAAACATCCCTAAAACAAATCCTAATTGAAAACCAACAATCTCGACAATCAGTTCTTCCAAAAACACGAGCCCGATTGGTTCCGCCTTTTTTCCTTCGCCCTTCCTGATGCACCGTGCCCGATCGAGCTTACGCTCACCCGATTAGGCACGCCCTCTTGGTGCTGCTTCTTAGTGCGTGTCACCCGGCTTCTTCTTAGAGGCTTAGACTTCAATTGGGCTCGATTCTTCAGCCCAATCCGGATTTCCTCTTCGTGTCTTGAATACTCGATCCATATGCCCCGATATCACATACCGAGCCCTTAATCACCGGCTCTAACCGGTCCTGGGCTTCAAAGAAGGTCGTGTCCTCCTAATGCTCGTAGTTGCTTTGTGAAAAAACTCGGAAAACGCTCCAAATGTGAAATTTCCTACAAAACTCAAGCAAAGCTACAAAAACACTAGAAAACACTAATTAGTAATAAAAGTGGCTCTAAAGAGCCAAAAACACTACTAATTATGACCATGGGACGAGGGTAAAACACTATATAAATTGGACATATCAAACTCCCCCAAGCCAAACCTTTGCTTGTCCCTAAGCAAAGAGCTCATTAATGAACATATAAAACATACTTCATCCCAAATAAAAAAAATCAAGCACAAACGATTCAAGGCAAATCTAATGAACATGCTTCAATGTCAATCAATCTCATTCATCTAATCATTCTTCACCCCCCAACAATTGTCAAGTAGAGAAAACCACATGAGCATATAGAATTCAAGGCTAGTGCTCACACACTCAACTCTCATTTATGTGGCGAGTAAAAGATGTACTCGATCGCCCTTCAAGCAACCCCTTTATTTGTGAACAATGCCCTCCCAACTCACACTCTCGTGTGTTTAAAACAATGAACGCTCAACCTACTAGTCGACTCGAAATATGTCATATCATAACTTGCATTGATAAACAACACTTTCACATTCATACCACTCTTATGCACAAAGGTCGGAAGGTCTTTAAAGCTTGTAATGTAAGGCTAGGGCAAAGTAGGGTAGGATAAATTTAGGAAAATGTGAGAGTAAAGCCATGCTTAAGGGAGCTACATCCTAATAAAACCCAAGGTCAAAAATAAGTGATGTCCAAAACATCTCCAATCACAACTTAACTCCACGAAAATTCACCAAACAATAATATACACAACACAATCCCAACACTTACATATTCACTCACAAAGTATGATAATATGAAATACATTGAATTAAAACAAACTTTGAACTACTTATTCTTTTTTTTTTTCTTTCTTTTTTTTTTCTTAAACTTGAACCTTTTTTCTCTCTTTTGAATTTTTTTCTTTTTTTTTTCTTGAGCAATCTTCAAATAGAACATTTGAACATTTGAAACAACTTTTTTTTTTTCTTTGCTCTATTTTTTCTTTTTACCTCATATTGAAAATTTTCAACTTTGAAACACAAAACATCAATATTTTCCAATCATAATATCAAAGAACAATCACTCTTCTTTTATTCCCACATTGTGCAAATGATATGCACACCACAACTCCTTCACCTCACCAACTAATAGCTCCCCAAAGCCAAGCTTGGGACTAGTAACCAATGGGGCTCATATAGGCTTGTAATGTGGCTAAATAAACAATAAAAAGGGCACAAGCAACAACATGGGTAACAAGAAGGGAACAAATGTATCTAATATCGTCTGAAGGCTACCTAAGAGAACAAATGCCTTTGTCCTCCTCAATGTGCATAATATTGAGCCATACAAACATTACTAATAGTTGCAAACCAATACTCAAATTCCTTGACATACCAGGAAATATCACACACTCGTAACCAAATCAACTAGTCAAGCACTATATTCACAAATAGTTGGCAAAATTGACGCGTGTTTAGGAATCCAAACAATTAAACTTCAAATCATGATCAACAAAATTCACAAACTATAGGGAATACTTCAAGCATTAATCCCCTAGCTTGACCCCACTGTGATTGTAGGCGTCGCTCGAAGTGCGACTACGTTAAAAGCATGTGGTGAATATGCTTGGCACTCATAGGAAGTGGGAATTGACGTATGCGATTAGGGACAAATAAAGTAGGGAGCCGCCAACAAGTTTTTAAGGAACTTGTAAACCGTTCACGGATCATAAAAGGCAACCACGATAAAGGGACAACGATAGGCAACAACGATTGACCCGTGAAGGTTACACCCCATTCATAATCCATGAGATTACTAACTCCATATGGTTCGGAACCACGAAAGGAGGATCGGGGATGATGGTACGAAGTGAGTCATGGAGTCACATTCGCCCTTATTGGCCTCTACTCGATTCTTATCGTGAAAAGTGATTCCTGCGATCTCAAAGGCATACAAACAAAATATTCAATTTGCTCCAAACTATTATTATGCTAAATTGGTTTTATTTTAATGCAACACATTACTCTAAAATATTGTGATCACTTGATTAAACAATAAGATTAAAAAGGAACTTAAACCGGTTGTCCAAATTATCTTATTAGGCGTGATTTTCAATTACATATTCCCTTTAAACATGCAATATAGTGATCATAATAACAATATAACAAACATTAATATTGGAAGCAATTTAACAATAATAATGTGAGTCAAATCAAATAATAAACTTAATCATGATACTAGCAATATTAAAAATAAAATAAGAGTAATTAAATTAATTAATTAATCACATTCTGCGCGTTCCTTTAAATTGCTACATCATGAATAAACTGTTAGTAACTTCAAAAAAATCAAATGAAAATTAAATTAAATTAAATAAAAAGTAGAGTTGATTTGGTCCAAACCCTCAGTTCATTCTACCTATCACGCCTTGGTTAAAGTATAGAACTTCAAGTATTCTATGGACTCCTTGGAGTGCTTAAGGAAGAAATGAAAGAATAGGGAGGCTAGTGCTTAGGCTAAAGAGGGAGAAGAGAATTATTTTGTGATCAAGCTTGTTGATGACTGGAAAAGGGGTGATATGACCTCTATTTATAGAGAAAAAAAGAAGGGTCGAAGATTTAAGATAAGATCCGAATTAAATCGGAATAAAACTCGATAGACTGCAGTTTTTACAGTTTTGTTTTTATAATATATTTTGATCCAGAAATCGGAATAAGATAAATAAGATATGGGTTCAAAAGCTCTTGAAGTCTACTTTCTATGACAATTAATATCAGATTAAAATATTTTGTAGAATAAAAGATATGGTTGAAATAGTGAGACGGTGTCAGTTTTGGATAGAGTTTGACATTTAATTCATATCTTTTCCGTTATAGCTCAGAATTGATATTATAATATATCATTGGAAAGATAATTTCAAGGGCTATCCAACCATATAAAATTTGGATAAAAACAATGAGGCATGAAAATCATATCTGACTATCTTTGAACATCTTTCAATTCGGATAGAATTAGGACTTTCAAAAAAAGAGTTTTATTCAATTTCAAACTCTTTAATCTTATCTTTTCAAAAAGGATAATTAAGATCTTTTAGAAACTTATAGAAGCCTCTAATTAATCCTAATTGGTTTAGTAATTGGATTAAATCATTTGGACCCTCCACATGATTATTGGGTCGTAGGTAAGGTGGGCTTAGGTTCGGTTTGGAATCAGTTTAATATTTTGGTCATAACTTATTCGTTATAACTCGGATTTGGGCTTATAATATATCGTTGGAAAGATATTTTCAAGACCCATCCAACTATTCAATCATTGGACCCAGATTATGGACCAATTTAAACAAGACGAAACGTTTTTATAAAAAGGACACGAAATGAATGATTTTAAAGGACACGAAATGAATTATTTTGGGTTTAAAGGCACGAAAAGAGGAAAATAAGTTATGGTTTGGGGAAATGGGCTAGAAGTTGGGTTGGTTTATGAAATGGAAATATGGATTTAAGCACTCCAAGATTAAATACTCAACCCGACCAATAATGGCGGTGCAAGGTTGTTCATCAACGGGTTTGGTTTTGGGGAGACATTTTTAGGTGTCTACAGTGATCATACACTAAAGTACGGGGCGTCCAAAAGGGAAGAAGATAGAACAAAAGAGTCGCCAACAAGTTTTTTAAGGAACTTGTAAACCGTTCACGAGGTGAAGGTTACACCCCTTAACGATCCATGAGATCGTCAACTCCATAAGGTCTTGAACCAAATAGGGTTCGGGGATGAAGGTACAAATCCAACCTAAAAGAGACTGAACCTGCCCTAATAATAGGCCTCTACTTTATTCTGATCGTATTCATGTGCGCTTTTTGATTAACATGCAATCCGTGGGTTAACCCTAAACCTGTTTATCTATGTTGGTTGAATACTAATGCACAAATAAATCTATTATTGGCGATCACTTGAATTATAATCAAATTAACCCTAACACGATTATTAATTATCTTATTAAGCGTGATTACAAGTACAAATTCCCTTTAAACATGCATAAAAAGGTGTGATCAAGCAATAACAATAAATATCAAGCAACATAATAATAATCATCAATAAAAATAGTCATAATTAAAATAATCATGAATCATGTTAAAGCATAATAATAATAGCGAGATCCTAGGCATGATACTAACAAGATTAATAACAAACCCTAGCATGTCACTAAACATTAAAAATCAAATAATTAGCCCTAACATGATACTAACATTCATAAATATATGGAAGAACATTAAAGGCATCATAACGATCATACTTGCTATTAAAGTTACCCTAGACATGACACTAGGAATATAATAATAACAACCTAAGCATTAACTCTATATCATAACATCAATAAAAACCATTAAAGTACTTACTTTGATGCCTCGTACCTCTTTCTAATAACAAAATACATGTGTTAGTAACTTCAAAGAAAATAATAAACAAACAATTAAATTAAATAATAATTGAAAGAGAGATTTGGGACCAAACCCTCAGAAATTAAACCTTTCACGTCTAGGGCGAAGGCAACTTCGAATATGGCTAGGTGTATTTAGATCTAATGAATGCGGAATTTTGTATGTAAAAGGCTAGTTTAGAAAAAGAGAGAGAAAGAGAGAGAGAATGACATATTGTAGATTAGAATTGGTGATTGTTGATAATTGGTGAATGAAAACGGAGTTTTTACGACGTTATTTATAAAGAAAATCAGCCAAAAAGATAAAATATCAAAACAGAGTTCTGGCGCGGATAAAATCTGAATTAGCGCCAATGCTGGCTATTGGCGCTAGAAGCCAACATTAGCGCCAGGCGCCAATGCTAGCGCCAGGCACCAATCGTAGCATCAGGCGCTACAGCTGGCGTTTGGCGCTGATCTGGAAATTCACGCGTTTTCTTAAAATCAGATAAAAATTGTCGTACAGGAGGATAAAATCGTATTTTTCCTCAAAAATGCTCTTTGATTTTAATTAAAACTCTAAAAAGTCAACAAAAGTCAATTTATCAATGCTAATTGAATTAGGAATGAAAAGAACCTTCTAGAAGAATCTAGAAGACTAAAACCATTCCTAATTGCATCAGGAATGATAAATCTATATTAGGCCCTCCCCTAGATCATTGGGCCGCATATAAGGCTCAAACTTGGCCCAGTTTAGTAAATTGGCCATAACTTCCTCAATATTCATCGGAATTGGGCTTATAATATATCGTTGGAAAGCTCTTGTCAAGAACCATCCAACTACACTACTACTGGACCCATATCATGGACCAACCAAACTGGATTGGCTTTTTTCTTAAAATAAGTTTTAAAAAACAGAGAGAAGAAAAAAGAAATTACAACTATCCGCAACACTAAACTTTCCACACTTTCACTTCATTCGATTATGATTCGACGTGAAAGGTACTCATCACTGGGTTTGGTTTTGGGGAGACACAAATGGGTGTCTACAGAAGCCCCCACTTTGACTGAGTTTGGAGAAACGCAAGTTTCGAAAACAAAAGTCAAAGTATCGATAGGGACGAAGAATGATTCAGAACGTTCTGCGATCCTAAACCACTCTTGTAACGCCGATACCTGCAAACTAGCGTTAGTTAAACAGATAAAATATTTAAGAATGCTTATCTTGCACCGTCGAGCACACGTTTCTGAAAGTAAGCGATTCGTTGCCGCATTGGTGTTGTTTTGATGACCTCCTGCCAAGAGAATGTCATCCCGCTTAAAAACCACTACGCTTGTAACTGCTTCCAATATAGAAGATTGCTTCGCCTAAAATGATCCTCTTCCGCTTTGATAATATTCCACGTCCAAGGGAATACTATCGAAGATTGCTTCGCTTGAAACAATCCCCTTCCGCTTTATGACCATCTTCCACGTCTAAGGGAATATGATCGAAGACAACTTCGCTTGAAATCACCTTCAGTTGTTTGTAACAACTCTTCACAATCTAGGGAATGTCGTTGAAGATATCCTCGCTTGAAGGTATCCTCATTTGTTGCGATAATTTTCCAAAAAAATTACCGAAGATCTCTGCTTGTCGATCTTTAAAAGCTCGCTTGAACGTTGCTTCCGCTATGCTTGTACGTCGGCGCTTTTGTTAGTTTTGAACCTGTACGTCGGTGCCTTTTGCTAATGAACCACTATGTCGGTGCCTTTTGTTAATGAGACAATGCTTAGGCGCTTTAAGCTAAGTGAGACAATCTTTCATCAGGTCGATCACTTTGTGCAATCAAGGCGATTACTAAAAATCGTGTCAAATTTCTTAGAGGGGCTAACTGGCGTACCAAGGAACCCAAAATATATTGCAAAAACTTAGAACAACCTCCCTGAGTGGCTGAACATTCTAGCGCCGCTGAAATAACATCAGCGCCACACAACTGGCTGTAGCGCCAAACGCTGGGATTGGCGCCAAGCGCCAAGCCCATCTGTTGACGCTAAGGTCTAGCGCTTGGCGCCTGAATAGGGTATTACTTAAATACCCTTTTCTTTTTCATTTTCGTTGTTGCTCGTCGCGTTTTTGCTCCAAAATCTACAGAAATTCACTTGCTTCGTTCTTGCTCGTTTCTCAACCAAATTCGCTCAAATTTGTTGCAAATCAAATCTTGTTTCATCCATTTTCCCGATCTATGTAAGTTTTCTTCGAACTCACACCGGTTTTTATGAATTTTGCATGTGTTTATTTTCGAATTTCATGAAATTTGAAACTTAGAATGCTTAATTCTCTTTGTTTGTCAAATTTTATGCCATGAAATTGCTTGATTATGTTTATATATTGCCTTGGGAGTAATTTGAGACTTGTTTGGCTCAATTTGGTGAAGAAATGAACGAATTGCCATTGTTGGACTTCTTGAGGTCGGGAATGCAATGTGGCTTGTTGTTGATGTTTTTGCTAGGAATTCTTGTACAATTTGTCACAATAATTACTATAATATTGCAAGAAATTGTTTGATTGCTTGAATAATGCCGTTATGCTCAATTTGAATTTGTGCTCTGTTTTAGTACTACGTACTCTGTTTTTTGCGAACATAGTATCATGCGGCTAGGCGAACCTTATATACTATAGAATCTTAATTTATGATAATTCTGCACAATGTAGCATGGCTAGACAGCGAGGTTCTGGTTCACGGTCCCGAGACGCTCAACGGGAGCATGAGCCCGTGGAGGACGATGCCAAGCCGTCCACTTCGCTTGGTCGACTCCCTGAGTGGGACGAGCGGACCTTGTTCTTTTCCCCCGTCCACCATATTTCTGAGAGAGTGAGACGGGGTATCACCGTTGGGAGGACGCGCTATAACGGCTATGGTTGTGACAGCTTGGGCGATCTGTACAAGATGTACATTGCCAAAGATGTCGAGACGAGACTCCTATGGGAGTCCTGCGGTCTCGCTGCGTTGTATGAGACCTCCGAGGCGATGGTTGCCTCCAGCGGTGGTCACCATGTAGTGCATGCTCTGGTGGAGTTCTTCTGGGACACCACCAACACTTTCCACTTTCCCTGAGGTGAGATGATGGTCATTCCTACCGACTTGAGTCTCATCACAGGACTGGAGTTTAGCTCCGTGCCACTGCCGTTCGATAGTGGGATCGACGTCTTTTTTCCTGAGGTCGAGGAGCTGTTGGGGCCGAATACCATTCGGGCTCGAGCTGAGGTAGAGTCGTCTCAGTTCAACACTAGGGGGATTCTCCGTTCGACTCTTGCAGCGGCTTTTGACGATGGTGCAACCACCCAAGAGCAGCGGGTGCGCATCTTTGCGCTTATTTTGTTGTCAGGGTTGTTCTCCCCTGACAAGGGTATTAGGGCGTTGCTTTACTACCTTCCTGCCGTCCGCGATCTACATCGGATCGGGACTTATGACTGGGCCAGCTTGGCCTATGCTGACTTCATTCGAGCGCTGAGGAACTCATGTTGACACCGGTCCTTTGGGACGAATGTTACTCTATCCAGCTTTTGGAGGGTCGTAGAGGTAAACATTTTTCCCTGTAAAGTTTAGCTCTACATTTTAGCTAGCACTTGCTGATAATTTTAACTCCTTGTAGATCTGGTTCTACGAGTACTTTCCTTCTGCTGCGCCGGCGAGACCGTCACCGCGAAGGTTTCTAGTGAGTGCTTCCTGGGGCAGCCGCGCGTGTGGGGATGTCCACTGCGTACGTCCGAGACTGGATCATTGCGATATGATTCTTTTTTTATTTGCCATTTTGTGATGCTTTAGATAGACTCTCGCCTGATTGATGCTCTTTGCAGGAGCCTAAGGTGTTGTACCGGCCGTGGGTCGGCCTGGCAGTCCTTGAGTTAGCCACGCAGTATTCCGCTGAGCGTCGCTATTTCTTGGGGACCTATGGGGCGACCGTATACCTTGGAGAGAGGGTTGCTAGATAGCATTCCTCCGATATTTTTGTCATTCCTGCTCCTCCACCACGTCACATGTTTGACGCCACGAGGTTGTTGAGCATGTCAGAGGGAGCCGGTACCCCTTGGCGATCTTGCACGATCCCTGGGCGGTGCTATGCGGAGGAGCTACTGCCGTTGTTAGCTCTAGTTCCTGTACCGGCTGAGGATGTGGCGGTACGATTTTTCAGCTGTTATCTTTCGTTAAGTAGCCCCCAAGTAATGCTTTACTGACTTGGTTTTTGCTTTATCAGGACGATGCTGCTGAGTTCGTGCCACCCCGTATGTCTATCCATTACCAGGGGACATACGGGCCGATTGAGGAGATGATTCCTCCGGCTCCTGAGGATGAGCGCTTTGTGGAGCGGTCGATTCCTCGCCACCAAACTCGGGTAAGCTTATTTATTTGCAACTTTCGTCCATATATATTATGCATGTTTACTGATTTATTTCTTTGATAGTTCTCGCGCGAGGTGGTTTTGGCGATGGCATGATGTATAGATGCCTTCCGGACTCAGCTTGTTCGGATGAGGAACGTGGCTACCTACTGTCGAGATGACGCCGTTCAGGAGGTAGTCTTTCTTTCATATGTTTTTGCATTACCGCTTCGATTTTGCCTTGTTTTTTATTTTAATTCCTTTTGCAGGGTCAGCCTATTCCTTCTCGTACCAGCACGAGACCTGAGGTGCGGAGGTATCCGGCGAGGTCTAGCTCGAGACGTCGCCACACTACTGATGTGGCAGAGAGCTCAGGTTCCTCCTCTGAGGGTGCTCATGATGCGCCGGTAGGCCAGGGAGAGTCTACCTCGGCTCTTAGAGGTGGTGGGATGTACGAGGTTGGCTCGTCATCGCAGCAGCCTCCGCAGCCTCAGCCTCAGGTTGATCATGGGTGGACTGGTCCCACGTTGAGTTTTCGTCCTCCTGTAGAGACTGGAGCTGATACTGGAGCTGGAGCTAGAGTAGGTGGAGAGGTTACTCCTCGTACGACGGAGTTTTATGCGATGATGGGTTTACCTCCCCCGGCGCCGTAGTTTGTACCTGTGCTTTTTATTATTTATTTGACTTTGTATAGAACTTTGCCTTTTAGCTAGACTCATTATTTACACATATTTTGTAGGAAAAATTGCCCGCGATAATCCCACCTTTGGGCCGTCCGCTAATAATAATCCGACCATTGGATTATTTTAAAATAATCTCACCTTTATACCTCTTCTGCTTTAAATGGTCCTAACCGGTCACATAACTTGTTATTACAAGTTACCAGACACGTGTCACTCTACGATTGGTCAAAAAATTAAAAAAAAAAACAAAGTTTTTGTTTTTTTATTTAAAAAAAAAAAAAAAAAAAAAAAAAAAAAAAAAAAAAAACTAAAACCAAATTCCGGCAGCCCCACCTCCCCTACCCAATTCCGGCCACCATCTCCCTTCCCCTACCCCATTTCGGCAGCCCCTCCTCCCCTACCCAATTCCGGCCACCATCTCCCTTCCTCTCCCCGATTCCGTCCACCCCCTCCCTCTCCCTCCCCGTTTCCGACCAGCCCTCCCCTCTCCCTCCCCGATTCCGTCCACCCCTCCCTCTCCCTCCCCGATTCCAGCCAGCCCTCCCCTCTCCCTCCCCGATTACGACCACCCCCTCCCCCCCCCCCTCCCCGATTCTGACCACCCCCTCCCTCTCCCTCCCAGTTTTCGACCACCACCCCCTCCCTCTCCCTCCCCGATTCCGACCACCCCCTCCCTCTCCCTCCCCGATTCCGACCATCCCCTCCCTCTCCCTCCCCGATTCCGACCACCCCCTCCCTCTCCCTCACACCGCTGCAAATCCACCACGCACAAACAAGATTCCAAATTTTTTATTAATTTTTTTTATTAATTTTTCAATAATTTTTTTTATTAATTTTTTAACCAACTATGTGGTGACACATGTCCAAACAATTCCAAATTATAAATGGTAACTTGTTTAGCCGGTTTCAAGTCACTTGGGACCATTGGGAGCGAGAGAGGTATAAAGGTCGGATTATTAAAAAATAATCGATAGGTAGGATTATTTTGGGCGGATGAGGCAAAGGTCGGATTATTCCGGGCAATTTTTCCTATTTTGTATATACATACTATTATGAGTTTATTTTATTTATCATGTTTTTTTCATTTTTGATTATTATCATTATTATGTGCATGTTTGTGTGTGCAAGAAAGTGTGACAAGTAATTTTGCGCAAAAAATTCCGTCATTTTTATTATTGATGGAGGGTATCCGACTTTCTCCCCCAAAAAGAAAAAATGAAAAAAGGAAAAGGTAAATAAAAATTTGGGTTTATAAAAACTTGGAAATTAACCTAAATAAAATCTAAAAAAGAATAATATAATTAATATAATAGCTATATTAATTTTAAAAAGAATAAAAAGATGTTTAGAAAAAGATAAGGAAGCCGTAAAGTCATTAGTAGACTCGAATTAAGGTAAAAAAGCGGTTTTAGGAAGCGCGTACGACGAGGAAAATTGGCGCCAGCTGGCGCCACGCGTATTGGTGTAGCGTCAGGTGCTACACTTTAGCGTTTGGCGCCAAGATTTGGCGTCTGGCGCCAATAGCAGCGTCTAGCGCCAAGTAGCGCTGACTCCGTATCCTGCCCAGATTAAAACTGTTCCGATTCTTTTCATAATTTCAGCAAATAAAATAATTCTTAGCTTTAGAAAAATAATATCATGTCTATAGTCACCAAAACTTTTACCCAATACACCCATTAATGGTGTCGGTCTCTTAATTCCAAAGAAAGAAAAGAATTAGATGCGTTCCACTTGGGGGGAATTTATGGTATCAAAGGGGTAGATCTTGACTTAGATTTTATTCATATCGCTCTAGAATATTGGGATGTTGATACTCATTGCTTTAGAATAGGGTATAATGAAATTAGCCCTTTGCCGGAAGAATTTGGTGCTATTTTAGATTTCCCTGCAATAGACCTCATAGTAATCCCTAGAATAGATGCATATTATTACAAGAATTTTGAACGCTTCTTCAATTTAAAAGAAAGGGATCTATAAAAAATAGTAGATGGCAACATAGTTAATGTGAAAGAATTTGCTCGCCATTATTTTGATAAATCTTACTCCGAATCTTTTCATATTTATAGAAGAAGGGCTTTCTTATTTTGTATGCTTAATCAATTTTTTCTTAGTAGTGGTAAAAATAATGAGGGTCAATCAATTATAACCACCGTACTAGAACAAATTGAATCAGGGAGAAATCCAATGCCATTGATAGTTGGAGAGACTATGATTAGTCTTGATGAATTGAAAAGGAACCCCAAAAGCACTTTTTCGAGGTTCTCCAATTTTATTACAGGTAGAAAAGTAATATTTTTAATTACAAAAATCAAAATATATATTTTTGTATAGTAATAATAATTTATTTGCATTGCAATTTTTTACAGATGTGGCTAATAGAAAGGCTAGAATTAATTAGCCCTCCGGACAACATTGAGAAGTACACTCCGAATTGTTTTGTGAGAAAGAAGAAATGCTTCTCTAAAATGGGGCGCCATGAATGGAAAAGGGTCTTCGAATCTCGCAATTTTGCTATCAAGTGGGTCGTCCCGTGGTGGAAAATAGAAAGGATGGTTGGTGTCAACAAGCAACCTTTCTGCCATCTTCCAAGTTTGTCCCGTATGACTTATTACTATCCCTGTAGGGTAAAAAGACAACACGACCTTCTTCAGAATATTCCTTCCGGATATCTTCGTCCTCCCTACGAGTTCCCTGTCTCCCAGGAAGTAGACAGATTTGATGCTTATTGGAGTGCTAGACCTTTGTGGGAAGTAATTACCCAAAAGGTTCCTCCTTCCTTGCCCAATGATGTGAAGAAGTGGCTGTTGAAGAAACCTTCAAAGGACTTGAAGAAAAATCAGGGTAAAACAGATGCGAAGAGTCGTCTAGGTGACAAGGTGGTTCCTACTAAGGAACGCTTAGGTGAAAGAGTTGAATTCAAAACACCTGCAATGCCTAGGAAGAAAAGTACTACAAAAGATAAGGGAAAAAGGAAAGCTAACACCACAAAGAAAAAAGCTTGGGTAGAAAAGAAGCATGGAGTCCTAGCTGAAGGGGAAACTATCTACTCTAAGATCGAATGTAGGTCCTCTAAAGGATGCCTACTAGCTAAGGTTATGGATGAGGAGGAGGAAGCAGACAAAAATTGGAAAAGGGCTAGGAAAGAAAAGGAAGATTAGGAGCATTGCTTAATTTCCAATCATTAGACTTAGTTTATAGTTTTTTATTTAAAGTTAATTTATTTCAGCTTTATTTAAATTCCATCAATAATATAATTTTATTTTATTAATGAAATTTCAGATTTTAATTAAATTATTTACTTTAAATTTATTTATTAAAGCAATGAAAACCGAAAAATATAATTTTCCAGAAATTCTTCGAGTACGGAAGTCGAAAATTTTTCGAAAAACACCGAAATATTCCCAGAATTTAAACAGTGATTTGGCGCCGCTTATCTGCGACAGGCGCTAGCCAGGGAAGTCTGGCGTAAAGCGACGGTGCCGTCGGCTGGCGCTAATGGTCGTCGGCTGGCGCTAATGCTCAACTGCTGGCGCTGGAACATTTTCCGTGACGCCGATATTTCGCCGATCTTCTGTCGAATTTTTAATTAATTCTGGGATGCGAGATTTTTGGAAAATAAAGTGGTCGCACCCGTAAAGGGTTGCCTACGTATCCTTTCTTAAGGAATCAGGCCAAACGTAGCTCTCTTGAGTATCCTACTCAAGTAATTATGGGTAGTATTTCTTAAGTTGGTCAAGATTTGTCATGTTCGAGAACTCATTGCCATCCATATCAGTTAATTTTGCTGCACCTCCTGACAGGATTGTTTTGACAATGTAGGGTCCAAACCAGTTAGGTCTAAATTTACCCCTTGGATCTAAAAGATTTTTCCTTAATGCTTTTGACACCAAGTCTCCTACTTTGATGTTTCTTGTCTTGACCTTCTTATTAAAATGCCTAGCCATACGAGTTTGATAACACTGAGTGTGATGTAGAACTTCTAGTCGTTTTTCATCGAGTAGAATTAATTCTTCATATCTTGCCCTACTCCATTCAACTTCAACGAGTTTACTCTCTAACACAATGCGTAGAGATGAAATTTCTAGTTCGACAGGTTGTATGACATCCATTCAATATACCAAAGAAAATGGCGTATTTCCTGTTGATGTGCGAATTGTCGTGTGGTAACCCCACAATGAGAAGTGAAGTTTGTCAGGCCAATCCTTATAATTTTCCGTCATTTTCTCGATGATAGTCTTTAAATTTTTGTTAGCTGCCTCGACTGCTCCATTTGCTTGAGGTCTGTACGGGGAAGAATGATGATGTTGAAAGCCATATTTTTGTAGCAATTCTTCACATTCGGCTTGAAAGTGAGTTCCATTGTCACTTATCATTTCATGTGGGACTCCGTATCGACAAATAATATTTCTCTAGATAAAGAGTGCTACATGTTTTGCAGTGAGCTTAGCGTATGATTGCGCTTCGACCCACTTTGTGAAGTAATCAATTGCTAATAGTACATATTCGTGGCCTCCTATTCCTGGGGAAGTGATTTTGCCGATGATGTCAATTCCCCATGTAGAAAATGGCCATGGCGATGTGTAGGTGTAGAGCAAGGATGGAGGAACATGTTGTAAATTGGCATAGATTTGGAACTTAGGGCATCTTTTTACATATTGATAGCAATCCCTATTCATTGTAGTCCAAAAAAATCCTTCTCGCATTATTTTTTGGACTAACATTTTGCCATTTATGTGCGTGCCACAGATTCCTTCGTGGACTATTCTTATTGCTCTTTGTGCATCCTTTTTTCCTACACATAAGAGAGCTCGACCCTTAGCTACCCTTTTGTGTAGCTCGTTGTCTATGAGTACATATTGGGAAGCCAAGAGTCTTAATTCTCGTTTTGCTCTTTTGTCAGCATGGGGATGGTATTCTCCTTTCGTGACATAATTGAGTATATCCGTGTACCACGATTCTTCTTCTTCTTCTTCTTCTTCTTCTTGGACTACTTCATCGTCTTCTATAGCCTGGATGTATGCTGGTTTGTGCCTTTTTTCTTTAGTTAGAGGCATTTGCTCAATTTCCGTGGGAATCCTAACCATTGAAGCTAGTCTTGCCAAGGCATCAGCAAATTGATTTTCTTCTCTAGGTAGATATGTGTACTCTACCTTCTCTAAATGATTGGTAAGAGTTTCTAGATAGGTTTGGTAAGGGGCTAGGCTTTCGCTCCTTACTTTCCACCTTTTAGATATTTGATTGATAATCAAAGAAGAGTCTCCGAATATCCTTAACTTTTTTACTCCCAATGCCAAAGCTGTTTCAAGGCCTACCACGCATGCTTCATATTCAGCAGCGTTGTTGGTAACGTCGAAATGAAGCTTTATGGAGATTGGAACATGTTCTTCTTTAGGTGATACTAGTAATACTCCAATGCCACATCCCTTTTGGTTTGAGGCTCCGTCGAAGTACAAGGTCCAGGTATCATCTTCAGTGACCATTAAGTCTTCATCTGGAAATTCATTGTCTTGTATTGGTGTCGAGTCTTCTATTGGAAAGTCTGCTAGAAAGTCTGACACCACAGATCCTTTGATAGCTTTTTGCGGCATAAACCTTACATCAAACTGGGCTAAATTGACTATCCATCCTGATATGCGTCCATTGAGTGTAGATTTCTGTAATAGATACTTGAGTGGATCTAATCGAGAGACTACGAAGACAGTATGCACTAGCATGTAATGTCTTAACTTGGTTGTGGCCCACAACAAGGCGAGGCACAGCTTCTCAAGTGGTGTATAGCGTGTTTCGTATTCGAGCATCTTTTTGCTTAGATAGTAGATTGCGTTTTCTTTGCCTTCTACTTCTTGTGCTAGCATAGCTCCCATTGTCTCTTTGGTAACCGTCAAATATAACCTAAGAGGTATTCCGGGAAGTGCTGGTGCTAATACGGGAGGATTTGCGAGGTAGGCTTTGATCTTTTCAAAGGCTTTTTGGCACTCGTCATCCCATATTACTGGTACATTCTTCTTGAGCTTTTTAAAGATTGGTTCACATATTGTCGTCAATTTTGATATGAACCTACTTATGTATTGCAACCGGCCGATAAATCCTCGAATCTGTTTCTCGGTTTTGGGCGGTGGCATTGACATGATTGCTTTGATCTTGGCTGGGTCCATCTCTATTCCTCTAGAGCTTATGACATAACCCAAAAGCTTGCCTGAGGTGACTCTAAAAGCACACTTAGATGGATTCAATCTCATATTATATTTTCTTAGCCTTTCGAAAAATTTCCTTAAGGCTACTTGATGGCCTGGACGGTCTTTTGATTTTACAATCATATCGTCGACATATACTTCGACTTCTTTATGCATCATGTCATGGAGTAAGGCAGTTGCTGCACGTTAGTAAGTAGCACCCGCGTTTTTCAACCCGAATGGCATCACCGTGTAGCAGTAAGTGCCCCATGGTGTTATGAAAGTTGTTTTCTCCATGTCTTCTTCTGCCATGAGAATCTGGTTGTAACTTGCGTACCCATCCATGAATGAGAGAAGCGCGTGATTTGCCGTGTTATCTACCAGAATATCGATGTGTGGTAAAGGGAAGTCGTCCTTTGGACTTGCCTTATTTAGATCTCGATAGTCGACACACATTCTTACCCTTCCATCTTTTTTCTGAACTGGGACGACATTGGCAACCCATTCGGGGTATTTGGATACCTTGATGAAACCTGCAGCTATTTGTTTTTGGACTTCTTCTTTTATTTTAAGAGCTACGTCGGGTTTCATTCGACGTAACTTTTGTTTTACATGTTTCATTCCTAAAATTAGTGGTATAGTGTGTTGAGCTATTTCTCTATTAATTCCTAGCATATCTTTGTATGACCAAGCAAATACATCGATAAATTCTTTAAGTAAGTTAATTAAATCTGTTCTTTCTTGCTCATTAAGTGTTAATCCGATTTTAACTTCTCTTTTAATGGTTGAATCATTTGAGATATCAACCGTTTCAGTTTCTTCAATTATCGGTGTTTTCTTTTCGAGTGTTTCCATTGCTTTAATAATTTCTTTGTCTTTTTCATTGTCAGTTAAGCAATGCTCGTCATCTTTGGTTAAAGAAGAACACAAGAAATAAGGAGAAGGAGAAATATTATTATACTCTGAGATCATTACATCAAAGAGTGATATGTCCTCAGGGACTTGATCACTAACTATTCTAGGAGGAGAAATATAAGGGGAAGGTGCTACTACTAGAGACCTAGAAGACTCTATAGGGAGAGACTCTAACTCTGACTCAGACGACTCTTCAAACATTGGTCCTTACCCTGTCGTGACAGATATATTTCTTCCACTTGGAGTAGTCACCTTGATAGTCTTGCGCCACCCTTGTAGTGATCCTTCGGCTGGAGTGATTAGCTTCGAGGGATCGAAGCTTTCGCTTTGTAAGACTGTTTGAATGAGCGAGGAGTTATCTTCTCTATAAGTTGGCTCATTCTTTTCTCGCCTAAATAGTAATCCCATGACGTTAAAGTCAAAGCATGGGGGTGCTTTCTCCTCATGGACAGGAGTTGGGATTTCATCTATGAAGTAACAATCCAAGAAAATCTCAAATCCCGGTTGCCTTATGCCGTTTACAACAAATGGCTCGGGAAATTCGTGACATGGATAGTCCTCTCCTTCTTTTATAAATTGACCATTAAGTGTAAGACGATACTGATCCATTGGGATTGCTTTCTTTTGAGTGCGAGCATCTCTACGTGCCTTCGATTTTTCCTGGGCTCGCTTGAGATCTTTCCGAGTCGGTTCGAAACCTAGTCCGAAAGTGTCTAACTTAGGGAGGCCAGGTGACTCCAGTGATTTTGCTATTCCTTTCTTCTTTCCTAGGGTCATCCCAGGAAAATGTCCTTGTTTCTTCAGCATAGCATTTACAATCATGTTGGAATGGGGGTCATGGAAAAGAGGAGTCCTTTCATCCTCCTAGATTAAGGAGACTTCTTCGTTAAAGCCCCATAAGTCTTCATCATCCTCGTCGTGCTCCACATTAATGATTGGATTTTCTATAGACTTGATCCTCATAGGCGAAGCATCGATGGTGATAGGAATTCCCCCAACTATAGCTTTTACTTGTTGGTGGAGAGATGAGGGGACGACCTTTAGGTCATGAAGCCAAGGGCGCCCCAACAGCAAATTGAACGAAGCTTTAATGTCTACTACTTGGAAAGTGGTAGCATTAACTATTGCTCCCGCTGTTACGTTCATGGTAATTTTACCAAGAGCTTGACGACGAGTGTTATCGTAGGCCCTTATTCCTTGTGTAGACGGAGTTAAATCTTCATCCCTTATGCCAAGCATCCTCGCAGTTCTAAGTGGACAGACGTTGATGGCCAATCCTTTGTCTACAAGAGTCATAGGGACATTCATTCTCTTGCAAACTACTATGAGGTTTAATGCCTTGTAATGTTTGTCACCTTCTGGAGGTAAATCCTTGTCAGAAAAGGTGATCAAATTTATTGGACTAGGAAGATCACTTGTGAGGAAGTTGGCTAACCCCTCATGAGTAGTGTCAGAATATATCCCTATTTTGTCCAAGGCATTCATTACAGCCAACCTATGTTCTCGAGATGTCGCCAAAAGTTTCCATACGTTCATCTCAACTTTTTTCTTCTTAAACTGCTTAACGATATCATTGTCTTCAATGATAGGTATGGGAATTTGCTGTGTGGTTGGAATGGGTTATGTTGAAACGGGAGGTTGCATTCTCCCGGATCTTGTGAGGACGTCTATCGATGAGTTTTCTTCAGTCCAAAAGTCATCCATGGCGTATGACACAGAAGGTGGAGACCCTACTATATCTTTTAAATAAACATCTTCTTCATCACTATCCCAAACTCCATTAATGGTTGCATCGTCCTCTTGTGGAACTTGGAATAGTTTCTTTTCATCAATCATTTTCTGAACTAAATCCTTGAATTTGAAACAGTTTCCGAAAGTGTGACCCCCTGATTGATGATACTGACAGTAATATCTATCTGTCCTTTTCAATGATTCGAATGGTCTCGGTTCGAGAGGTTTGATCTCGCCATTCTCGGAGAGCATTTCGAACATTTGTGCATATGGGATCCCAATTGGAGTGTAAATTCTATTACTCTTCTTGGGTTTTTCAGTGACTTGTAAAGGAAAACGTTTTGCCTCATAAGTCGATCTCGTGGGTGTGAATTCTCTCTTAGGTTCGTCTTTCGGGAGTGGAACCTCGTCATATTTCTTTTGAAGTTCCTTTATAGCTTTGAGAGTTTCACGTAGCAAATGCGACCCTTCCATCATAGACAGTGTGAGCGATTGTATGTCTTCTTTACTTGCCGGTTCTGGAAGGCTATCCATGGCGTCGAAGATTATCTTCTCGTCTTCTTCAATGGCATGGATTTCTTTGACAGATTTAATGAGGGACGAGGGGTCAACCTCGTTTTCCTCATCAGAGATAGCCAAGGCATGAGCGAGAGGTGCATTATCATTGCTTGGCTTCTTACTGGCAGGGGGCAATGGTAGCTTGTTGTTATCGATTAAGTCTTGGATAGCTTCCTTAAGCTTCCAACAGTTCTCGGTGAGATGGCCCGGCCCCTACCTTGGTGATACTTACAGTGTGCATTGGGGTTCCAATTAGCCGACCTCTTTTCGACTGGTGGGTCCCCAAATGGTCCAATAGGAGTTATAAGACCTTTTGCATTTAATCGATCAAATGCGGTGTCATAACTCATGCCAATAGGAGTAAGGTTTCTCCTAAATGGTTTCTTTTGTCCTTGATTGTTCATAGCAAGGACTTCACCTAAATTAAAAGTGCTAACGTTGTTTGAGTGGGTGGTTTTGGAAGAAGAAGGATTGTCGTTCTTCAATCCTATCCAGCCAATGTTGGAGTTATTGTTGGCAGCTTTTAACTTAGCCAGGTTGTCTTCAATATTGATCCCAATGTCGTAGACGGCCTTGAAGGTATGGAGATTATTTTGATACTTGAGATGCTTGGAATGTTTTTCTTGAAGGTTTTTGATGAACAACCTTACAGACTCTTTTTCACTTGGCACCTCAATCATCTTAGCTGAGGTTTCTCTCCATTTGTTAAAGAAAGAGGTGAAGCCTTCGTTCTCTTTCTGCTTAAGGATTTCAAGTTCTCTATGGTCAGTCTCAACTTGAATGTTGCACTTGTATCTATCAACAAAAGCGTTTGCTATGGACTCCAAGGTAGAGGTCTTTTCTTTCTCGAGAGATAAGAATCATTGTTGGCAGACGGTCTCGAGAGATAGTGAGAACAGAGAGGGGAAAACCTTCTTATCGATACCCTTAATACTTATTTTTGTTTCGAAGGCTCTTAAATGAAAATAAGGGTTATCAAATGCTTTGAATTTCGGGATGTCATTGGCATTGAACTTCTGCGGAAGAAGATCTTTGTCCACCGAGACCCCTTGTGAAGTGAGCCCTTGAAACTTGTAGTCGCTAGATAGCTTTCTTAGACTCTCCTGCATGAGGTCCATCTGTTGTTGTTTCACGGGATCATCGATCTTAAGTGTGAGGAGCTTCAGCGCCTCATTCACGGTAACCAGTTGGTTCCTAAGCTCATTGACTTCTTCTTATGTTGCCATTAGTGTCCTAGCTTTCCTCTTACGAGCTATGGGTTTGTCGAAAAGTTGGACTTGTACGAAAAGGTTGTCTTTGATTAACCGTCCTTCCTTTCTTGACCACGCGCTGTAATTTAAACCATTTTGCATTTTAATTACTTGACTCAAATCGACTTGACTTTACGGTTTTTTAAAGAGAAAAAAATAAAAAAATGGGTGCATATTTTTGGCAAAAATTAGCAAAAATAATGTATATATTTTTAGGGAACTAAGTATAGTTTTTAAATTGGAGGATTAATATCCGACTTACCCCCTTAAAAAATATGACGGAAAAAACGCGCATGCAAGACTCTCTTAGACATGGTCAAAGTATGTGTATTGGTGTGTGCGTTGAGTGTAAGTGACATATTTGGACTCTTGTGTAAGACCATGGGACTTAGTGCCTAAACTCAATTACTGACTCGACAAAGTATTATTGACAATAAAATTAACCGAATTAACTAGAAAACTGGTTAATTAGACACTAGGTGACGACTAAACCAATAATCCGAACTGTAGGCAAAACGACAGAACTGGCGTCGCACTGTGTAGTGTAGCGCCGGACGACAGAGCTGTCGCCAGGCGCCACACTCCACAGAGTGACGCTACAACTCATCTTTTGGCGCCAATGCTGGAGCTTCAATCTGAGACTATTTCCGGTGTTATTAATCAACATGGGTATGCCTAAAGTCGTACTAGGTCAATTCTGATTAAAATATTAGACTTTATTTACTCAAATTATTCAATTAATTAATTAATTAGGCAAAGTTCTTTAAGACATTAATTTATTAAATCTCAACACAAGTCAAACAAACGGTTAAGTAATCATAGTATATGCACAACAAATAATGCACAATTAGTGAAGTAGGCACAATATGATGCAATGAGTTTGCAACCTAACCATGGCTCTAGTTCTCTAAAGTTCGGGATATGGTTTAGTCAATAGAGGGTCCATGGTTAATTGTCCGGATGCACCACGCGGAAGCCTAACCGTGAAGGGTTGGTGCGAGTGGATGGGACACCGTGAGTTTTAGAAAAACTCGCTTCCATGGTTTGGTGAATTCAACATTCTCGGATGTACCCTTTGTTGCTCAGAGCGTTCAATCAGGTAGATGGAGCATGAATTTCCAGAGGGTTATGTCCATATGTAGAACACATATGGGTTTTAGAAAAGTGAGAAAAAACTCAATCAGGAAGTAGGATCGAGCAAACAATGCGAAAAACTAGTCAAAATTAGAACGCATATTTCTGGCTCGGTATTGGAAGAATTTGGCGCCAGCAAACAGAGGTTGGCGCCAGGTTTTAGCTGTAGTGCCTGGCGACAGAGCTGTTGTCTGGCGCTACAGTTAAATATCTGGCGCCAGCTTCTGTTCGCTGACGCTAATTCCTACATGCCTCAGCAGCTTTCTATGCTCGATAAAATTTTCCAGTTTCGCGCAATGTTATTTCGGTCCTAGTTGTGAAAGATATTTCTCAAATTTCCTACGTGTAAAATCTTATATTTTTAACTCATTACGGATGGTCTTTCCAATGAGATCTTTTTTATGCATGTGACAATAATGTTAATCAAAATTACGCACATGAAATACTTAGAACGTTTCGAGTCTCATCCACTAATTCTAAATCATTACCGAAACAAATTCAGGAATTAAAAAAGAAATCCTCCCCAGCAGAGTCGCCAAAAAACTGTAGGGAATATTTCAAGCGTTAATCAACTAGCTTGAACCCCACTGTGATCATACACTAAAGTACGGTGGCGTCCAAAAGGGAAGAAGATAGAGTAAAAGAGTCGCCAACAAGTTTTTTAAGGAACTTGTAAACCGTTCACGAGGTGAAGGTTACACCCCTTAACGATCCATGAGATCGTCAACTCCATAAGGTCTTGAACCAAATAGGGTTCGGGGATGAAGGTACAAATCCAACCTAAAAGAGATTAAAACTGCCCTAATAATAGGCCTCTACTTTATTCTGATCGTATTCATGTGCGCTTTTTTATTAACATGCAATCAATAGGTTAACCCTCAACCTGTTTATCTATGTTGGTTGAATATTAATGCACAAATAAATCTATTATTGGCGATCACTTGAATTATAATCAAATTAACCCTAACAAGATTATTAATTATCTTATTAAGCGTGATTACAAGTACAAATTCCCTTTAAACATGCATAAAAAGGTGTGATCAAGCAATAACAATAAATATCAAGCAACATAATAATAATCATCAATAAAAATAATCACAATTAAAATAATAATTAAAATAATCATGAATCATGTTAAAGCATAATAATAATAGCGAGATCCTAGGCATGATACTAACAAGATTAATAACAAACCCTAGCATGTCACTAAACATTAAAAATCAAATAATTAGCCCTAACATGATACTAACACTCATAAATATTAGGAAGAACATAAAAGGCATCATAACGATCATACTTGCTATTAAAGTTACCCTAGACATGATACTAGGAATATCATAATAACAACCTAAGCATGAACTCTATATCATAACATCAATAAAAACCATTAAACTACTTACTTTGATGCCTCGTACCTCTTTCTAATAACAAAATACACGTGTTAGTAAATTCAAGGAAAATAATAAACAAACAGTTAAATTAAATAATAATTGAAGAGAGATTTGGGACCAAACCCTCAGAAATTAAACCTTTCACGTCTAGGGCGAAGGCAACTTTGAATATGGCTAGGTGTATTTAGATTTAATGAATGGGGAATTTTGTATGTAAAAGGCTAATTTAGAAAAGAGAGAGAAAGAGAGAGAGAATGACATATTGTAGATTAGAATTGGTGGTTGTTGATAATTGGTGATTGAAAACAGAGTTTTTACGACGTTATTTATAAAGAAAATCAGCCAAAAAGATAAAATATCAAAACAGAGTTCTAGCGCAGATAAAATCTGAATTAGCGCCAACGCTGGCTATTGGCGCCAGACGCCAACATTAGCGTCAGGCGCCAATGCTAGCGCCGGGCGCCAATCGTAGCGTCAGGTGCTACAGCTGGCGTTTGGCGCTGATCTGGAAATTCACGCATTTTCTTAAAATCAGATAAAAATTGTTGTACAGGAGGATAAAATCGTATTTTTCCTCAAAAATGCCCTTTGATTTTAATTAAAACTCTAAAAAGTCAACAAAAGTCAATTTATCAATGCTAATTGAATTAGGAATGAAAAGAACCTTCTAGAAGAATCTAGAAGACTAAAACCATTCCTAATTGCATCAGGAATGATAAATCTATATTAGGCCCTCCCCTAGATCATTGGGCCGCATATAAGGCTCAAACCGGGCCCAGTTTAGTAAATTGGCCATAACTTCCTCAATATTCATCGGAATTGGGCTTATAATATATCATTGGAAAGCTCTTGTCAAGCCCCATCCAACTACACTACTATTGGACCCATATCATGGACCAACCAAACTGGATTGGTGTAACACCCCAATAATTCTCCTTTTTCCAAACCACTTACTTTAAATAAAAATAGAGGAGAACCATTGGCATGTTACCGCCACGTGTTAAAACGTTAAGGCTTTATCAAAGTATTGCAGCGGAAATCCAACTTAAATGTTAAAATAATATAATTTAGAAACCCGATAAGTCAAAGCTTACAAATTGGAACCATAAAGGCCCTTATTTAAAACCAAACCAATAATCAAAGTCCCAAAACATAATTAAAGTAGTAAAACATAAATAATTTCAATACAAAGAACGAATACTCTCAATCACACCAATCTCTTGACAATGCGTATGTCAAATCACCGAACTTCACATCATCAAGCTAACCTGTGCAATACTGCTCCCCAATAATACAAGTGTAATAATTGGATCATCACAGGGTCATTGAAAGGTGAAGGCCATGACCAAAAGAAAACACGCAAAAGCACGCAATCAGCAAAGCTGAGTACATACAAGCTACAACGCACAAAACCTAGCATGCTCAATTAATTAAAATAAATAAACATATACACAAATTAATTAATTAAGACACCACTACACTTAAACAATTTAGTTGACTCAACATACTTCTGACCATTTCCAAACACTCGACTCTTTATATTTAATTTAATTAATTTAATTTGGAGTAAGCAATAGACGAGGTTGTCCAATCCATCAAATCATTTTGGTTCCAAATGACCATTTAAAATAAAAGTTTAGCGCGATGAAAGAATGGGCGCGACTCCATTCTCACAAAGTTAGTCTAGGATCCCATCTAACTTTCATTATAAAATAAAAATGTAAAAACCAAAAGAAAAGAGGACATGTTGATCAAACAAGCATCAGAAAGCCACGGGCTACCACCGTGTACCCCAACCCATAATTGTCAATACTCCAGAAGTGCACGCTTTCCAGAGTTTTATTGCTCATCCATGTTTCACTTTATGTGATTACAATTTTAGTTAATAGCCGACTCATTCAAGAAGACCATACATAACAATCATACATCAATTCACTTTTAATCTTATTTAGGACAATGGTGATCACATCACAAGTTGACCTTTAATTCCATTAAACATCCAAATTATTCAAAATTGTTGAACATAGTCAACCCACCTAGCCATTTCAACTTAATCCACCTTTACTCAATATACTAATAAGTCATGATCGAGTAATAAATAAAATAAATAACAACCTTGTGGAATAATTAATAAATTCATTCCACTTAAACTATTCAATTCCAATCATTTAATAATCCAAATGTGGTTAACAAACCAATCCAATAAAAATATGCTTGTATCAACATTCCATACAAACAATTAATCCAATATAATTCAACATGTTTGCATCTATAATCCCATACAAACATTATTAATTCACCAAAACATGTCTCATAAACATACGCACATGAATTAATTAAATGTATAACCAAACAATTTTCATCCAAGAGTTCTCTAATCATGAAACTAAGTTCTTTTCTTTGGTACCTAAACATGATACTACTTACAACGAAGTAGACATGTACGTACCTCGTATAAACAATTCTTTGTGCCACTTTTAATCACTTAAAAGTCTCCTAGAGAATAATCACCTTCTAAAAAACAATCAATAATCACAAATTAACACTTAAACAAATTTCCAGCAATATAAATTTGATTGAAAGTTCTTAAAACTTCATTAAAAACATGTTTTTATGCTTAATTAATCAATAGAAATCTAATAGGAACAAAAGCCCCAATTTAATTAGTCATAAGAACCCTAAAATCCCAATTTAAATAAATTGAAACCCTAGATTTTAAAATTATAAAATCTGAATATTATAACAACAATTATAATCTGAAATTATTAGTTTAAAACATCAAAAACATGATTTTGATACTAAAAATATAAACTTTATACTATAAATTAAAACCCAAAACTAATTAATCAAACATTAAGCATAAATGAAATAAAACAAAGGAGAGAGAGAGGGGCGGCAGCCACGGTGGGTCGCTTGGTGGGTCGCTGGCGGTGGTGGGCGGTGACCGGCGACCGGCGGTGGTGGCAGTAGGTGGCAGTCGGTGGGGGGCGGCAAGGTGAGTGAAAACTCACGTAAGAAAGAAAGGAAAAGAAAAAAAAAGAAAAAGAAAAGAAAGAAAAAGGAAAAAGAAAAATAAAAGAAAGGAAAGAAAAAAAATAAAAGGGAAAAGAAAATACTAACCTTTTTGTGTGGGTAAAAATTTGGGGATGTATGGGGTATTTATAGGAGAGAGAGTGGTGCAGGGTAAGTAGTAAAATTGGGCCTCAAAAATTAATGGGCCAATTAAGTAAGTAAAGTGAGTTAGGTTTGTTTGTTGGACATAAATTATAGAATGAAGGTATATATAAAAATTTGTACCAGAATAATTTTAATTTCGACCCAAATTAAAAATTGAAACTTTTGAAATTAAATCCCGGAAAAATACAAATAAATATTATAAATAATATATAATTTCATTTATAATATATTTAAAAATATGGGGGATTACAATTGGCTTTTTTCTTAAAATAAGTTTTCAAAGACAGAGAGAAGAAAAAAGAAATTAAAACTATCCACAACACTAAACTTTCCACACTTTCACTTCATTCGATTATGATTCGACGTGAAAGGTACTCATCACTGGGTTTGGTTTTGGGGAAACACAAATGGGTTTCTACACAAACCTCATTATCATATACCAAGAATCAAAACAATATTTTCCAAGTATGGGACACTTGGAAGCATGATTTACAATTCATTGGAACGTATTTTTGAATTTTTTTTTTATTTTTCAAAATTTTTTTGTATTTTTTTTCATAATGGAAAGCAATAAAAACTACACTAGAAAGCAATAAAATCTATACTAGAAAGCAATAAATAGAGAAAAGAGAGAAAGAGTTACCATATGTACAAGAAATCTCCCCCAAGCAAAATCAAGCAATGCCCTCATTGACTTGGGAGTGTAGCTAGGAGAAGCTACTCCTCATCATCATCCATCCTCTCGTAGCCTCCTCTATAACTCGAGCCGGCACCACCTTGGCTCGTTCCAGCACCACCGTAGCCCGAACCACCTGCAAAGTAGTTAGGGTCTACACTCCTCCCCCCCCCCCCTATACCCCCAAAAGGAGCATCACCCCCATATCCATGGACTGAAGAGTAGTCCACATAAGTACCAAAAGCTCCGGGGGTAGAATACCCTCCTTGGGGGTATTGGAACCAATCGGAGGCTAATGCCTCGGGGGGGGGGGGGGATAGCCCCTCGGCGTGCATAGTCATCGTACATAGGGTATAAACCCCTCGTGAGGTTCCTCTCTACATGACCTACCCGCCTATCCAAAGTGCCTAACCTACAGTCTAGGTTTTGCACCTTGCCCTCCACTCTCCCTTGCCCCCTCTCTATGCGGTCAAGTTGGCTCCAAAAAGCCGAAAAGTCATAAAAGGGGCATGGTGGTCGATGTTATAATCGACGGAGGAGGTGGGCATGCCATAGGTGTAGGGTTGGGGTGGTGGTTGGTAGTGTGGTGAATGGTGTTGGGGGGAATGGTGGGGTTGTGGTAAAAGGTGAGGTTCTAGAACCTCGCCTTGACCGTTTATCTTGAAAGTGTAAGAAGGCTTCCCCTTCTCAAATTTGGTCAAGGCGGGGTTAGCTAGTGTAAATGCTTGGTCTCTCCTACCCGATTCCCGGTGGACTATCCACCAAGTCTCACCGCCCATAGGTTGCACCCAGTTTAGGCCCCCTAAGTAAGCTAGGTCCATGAGGGTTGAACCCTCCACTTTCCTATGCCCGGTTGGGTTCCATCCTAGGTGTTTAACAGCAATATGGGTCACCAACCCCCCAAAGTAGATAGGCGCCCTAGACCTACCCCCCTCGGCCGCATTGGCCGCCCTTTGAAAGTGTTGGGCTATCCTATGTGGTATGTTTAATTTCTCAGCGTTAGGAATCATATAGGAAGCCAACAATTCAAGTTCATCCCTCCTAACGTTTGCCGGTTCATGCCTCCCAAAAATTGTGAGGCCGGCAAACCTTTGCCAAAACTTTGGGACGGGATGTTGAATCCACGTCTCTTTGGCGTGTTGGAGGTTAAGAAAACCCTCCCCGGTGAGTCTCTTATAGACCACGGCAATGTGGTCTTGGGAGGGTTCGATAGGTTTGTCCGATTTAAGCTCAAACAATTTACCAAATTCTTTTAAAGTTAATCGCACATCATTGTTTAGAAATCGAAATTGTACATGAGTGATTAAAGCATTCATTTTAATAACATTGAAACTAGAAATAAATTCTAATGTCAAATAATCATAGGTATCATGATGCATTTGGAAAAAACCACTCATTCCTATACATTTAAACAATTTCTCTACGGGTTTATCAAGACCTATCCTAGACAATGTAGGATGATGAACGAATCGAGTAGAGATTACCTGCCTCTAGATGAGGTTGAGCATCCTAGCTCGTTGTTCCGTTGAGGTGATAACAACCTCCTCCCATCCCGGCATTTGAAGCTCCGAGTCGACCATCGGTTGTTGCTCCCTAGAACTTTCACCCCTTTGTTGTCTAGATCTCTTTGAAGCCATTTGTAGTGAAAAATTTGGGTATTGAAGCTTTCTCTCTCTAAGGGTTTTGAGAAATCTTGAGAGGAAGTGGTAGAAAGTTGGTGGAAAATGTATAGGAAGGTGTGAGGATTAAGAATATGTAAAAAAATTTTAGTTTTGATGGATGAATTTGAGGAGATCTTGAAAAGAAAGTGAGTTTGGAGGTTTGAAAATGGAGGTTTTAGAGAGAGAAAGTGTGAATGAAGAAGAAGAAGTAAGAAAGAAAAAGAAATGAAAGGGGGAGAAAGAAGTTATAATGCCCGGAGGATTTAGGCGCGCCTGATCGGGCAAGCCTCGCCCGATCGGGCGAATATGTGGTAGGCTGAAATGTGAAATGTGCGCCCGATCGGGCGACCTCCGCCCGATCGGGCGCGAACTCGAACTTTGGAATCGCCAAATTGCTCGCCCGATATTTCTTTTTATGTCACTCGATTTCTCCAAATTTTCGCCCAATTGGGCGAAATTTCCCTTGATTTTCTTCCTTCTTTGCGCGACCGATCGGGCGTGCCTTGCCCGATCGGGCAATTTAAAGCTCCGATAAAATCCATATCTCGCGCCCGATTGGGACTCCTTGCCTAATCGAGTGTATTTTTCTCGATTCTGACCTCCAGGTGCACGCCCAATCGGGCGAGCCTCGCCCGATCGGGCCCGTACCCAATCTGAAGCTTCTCTTTTCTTCACCTTTTTCTCTTGAAAACTCCTTACTTTTACGATCTAAAACTTGTACAAAAACACTTATGAAAGGTAAAATTACACTCTCCTAACCTCTCTAAATAAAATAAAATATAATAAAATAATAAAATAAAAGAAAAACTAGTCTAGAAAGCAAGAAATATGGGTTGCCTCCCGCAAAGCCCTGGTTTATCTAGGTCCCGCGCGACCCTCTTACCACATTGAAGCTCAAAATGAATCGGAACCGCTTAGGTGAAGTAATTCAACTGCACCAATCGTAGCCCCCTCATGATATAGCTTGAGTCTTTGGCCATTAACCTTGAACTCGTTACCATGTTCATCGAAAACCTCCACAGAACCGAATTAATTAGCCCTTTTTACAGTAAAAGGACCTCACCACCTTGACCTCAACTTTCCTGGGAATAGTTTAAGTCTAGAGTTGAACAACAACACTTTATCACCCTCTTTGAATTCTCTCGGAAGGATCATCTAGTCGTGTCATCTCTTTGTCTTCTCCTTGTAGACACGAGCACTATCATAGGCCGTCAACCTAAACTCATCGAGCTGGTTAAGTTAAAGTAACCTCTTTTCTCCCGCTAATTTGGCATCCAAATTTAGCTCCTTAATAGCCCAATATGCCTTGTATTCTAATTCGACCGGGAGATGACATGCTTACCGTACACGAGTCTGTATGGAGTAGTGTCTATTGGGGTCTTAAACGCAGTTCTGTACGCCCAAAGGGTGTCATCCAACTTATCACTCCAATCTTTCCTTAACTTTGCCACCACCTTCTCTAGAATGGCCTTGATCTCACGGTTAGAAACTTCAACTTGGCCACTAGTTTGGGGAAGGTAGGCTAAACATGTCCTATGGTAGACACCATACTTTTTGAGGAGGGTGTCTAACTTCCGCTCATGAAAGTGAGATCCTCCGTCACTGATTATAGCTCTAGGCACGCCAAATCTTGGAAAGATGGTCTTATTAAAAAGTCTGTGGACCACCTTGGCATCATTAGTAGGAGTAGCGATGGCCTCAACCCACTTGGATACATAATCGACGGCGACAAGTATATAGCGGTTCCCTTTTGAAGAAGGGAACGGTCCCATGTAATCAACACCCCAAACATCAAAAATTTCAACTTCTAAAATTCCAGTTTGGGGCATCTCATGCCGCCACGAGATGTTGTCAGTCCTCTGGCAAGAGTCACAAGCCTGCACAAAAGTGCTAGCATCCTTAAACATTGTAGGCCAATAAAAACCTTACTCATTAATCTTGGCCACCATTTTAGTGGGGCCATGATGTCCTCCATATGGTGAGGTGTGGCAACTAGTAAGCACACCGTGGACTTCCTGTAATCCCCCGTATTTTTAAATATTTTATAAATAAAAATTTATTTTATTTATAATATTTATTTGTTATTTTTCATAATTTAATTTCAAAAGTTTCAAATTATTAATCTGGGTCGAAATTTATTTGAACAAATTATTTTATGCACCTTTATTCTACAATTTATGTCCAATCACACAAGCCTAACCCATTTGTTTACTTAATCGACCCATTATTTTTATGAGGCCCAATATTATTATTTACCCTACAATTCTCTCCTATAAATACCCCATGAATCCCCAAAAAAATTTCCCACACAAAAAGGTTAGTCTTATTTTATTTCTCCTTAGTTTTATTAATTTGTGTAATTATAATTATTGATTTATGGGTTTTGATTTTATTGTTTGAAATTAATTTAATTAGTATCAAATTTTATTTTGATGATTAAACTTTATAATTTCAGATTTTATAAGTGTCATAATTCTCCGATTTTGTAAATTTTATAACCTAGGGTTTTTAATTAGTGAAAATCATGATTTTAGGGTTTTATGAACAATTGATTTAGGGCTTTTATAGTAATGATGTTTTGAAATTTTGGTGATTATAACTACTGATTATTTTAACTTAATTCCAGATTATTTTAAACACTTAAATTCGTGTTTTAATTTTAAGATTTTCGTTCATTAATATTAATCCCGTTTTAATCCCGATCAGCATATGAACTCATCCGATTTTGACAAAAAAAAAGTAGTGTTTTCCATGTGGAAACAACGTTTTAAGAAAGACTCACTACCTTTGGTAGTGAGCACCACAATCTCGTGGCCACATTCAGCCTTTTAATATGATTTTCGGGCAGTTTTTGATTTTAATGAAGTTTTTTTATACTTAAAATATTATCCTTGAGTTTGATTAATAAAATTATTTATGTTTAAAGTTAATTAAGCATAAATATATGTTTTTATTGAATTTTTAAGTGTTGGAAATAGTTTCTAAGTACTATTTTTGATGTTTTATAAAGAGGGTTTAATCACCCATTAAAAAGGGAGATTATTAGGGGTTTTAAAATAATTTTCAGATTTTTATTAGACTTTAAACTTGCTGTAATTTCATGTATAAGAGTGTATTTTAAGGTTTTTATGAATAAAATTAAAAGAACTATATATAAGCCTTTAATTTTAAACTAAAGGGAAGGTTTTAAAGTGTTGTTTGATTTGGATTTTGAAGGTTTTAAAGTAAGTTAGTATTGCTGTAAATTTGATTGATTGGGTATTGATTGAGATGTTATTATTTGGCTTAGGAGAGGAGTTTATTGAAGGTGATTTCTAGTTAGTAAAGTGGCATACCAATTTGTTTGCTCAAGGTACGTACAAGTTACGAAACCTTTCTTTTAGGTGCATGTTTAAGGACGACGGATCAAGAACTTAGTATCATGTATAGGGATGACTGAGTTAAATTGTTTGGTTATACATTGTGAATTTCGTATGACGTGAACTATTTTATATTGCAAGTATTATTTGTGCTCTAATTATGCAAGATGCGCTTAGAGGCAAAGGTATATGATTGGTGTAATGATTAATTTATTACTTATTCATGATTATGCAAGCAGGATGAGTAAAGGAAGAATTTAAGTCTTCTAAGACGAGGTTAAGGTTTTGGGGTGCCTTATGCACTCAAGGTGTTTATACACCGAGGTAGTAAAGGAATAAATAATAAATGTTGCTTGCCACTAATAAATCAAGAATTGAAATTGAAAAGTTGTTTTACTTGATTGAATTGATATTGGATTGATTGTATTGTTATGCATATGAGTCATCACCAAGTCTAAACCTGTAAATCACGTAAAGTGCAAGATGGATGAGCAATAAAACTCTGGATTGGTGCACTTCTGGAGTAATGACAATCAGGGGTTGGGGTACATGGGGTATTAGCCGTGTACTTTTCTCGAGGCCGTCTGATCTACGAGTCTCTTATTTCAAATATTTTTCAAAACTAGGAGTTAGGTGAGATCTCATACTAACTACGGTCACGGAGTCGCGCCCGTGGTCGTTGGATGTTTATTGATGTTTCCGAAAGGAGGCATGGGGTTTTTCTTTTATTGATGTTCCAAATGGAGCATGGGTTGGACAACCTTGTCTATTGCGTAATCTTATGAATAAAAATAATGATTTACCTATTATTAATTAATGGAGTCTTAGTAATATAAATAGTTGAGTCGTGTGTTGAGTCTATAATTTAATGGTGCATGATGATTGATTATTAGTAGCATGTTATGGATTTCTTAATTTATTTTGCAGCTTGTATGTACTCAGCTTTGCTGATTGCGTGCTTTTGTGTGTGTCTTTCTTTGGTCATGGCCTTCGCCTTTCAATGACCCTGTGACGATCCAATTTTTACACTTGTAATATTGGGGAGCAGAATTACCACAGGTTCTTACACATGCAGCATTCATCAGGGTTGTGGGATCTTGAGTAGAGAGTTGGTTGTTTGCATTTTATTTCTTTTGCAAGTTTGAATTTATTTTAATTCGATTTTATTCGACACTATTTCTTTTGGGTTTGAAATTATTTGAACACTGAATTTAATCACTTACTACTTTTATTGGGTTTTGAATAAGGGTCTTAATGGTTCCAAGTTGTATGACTTAATTTGGTTTCATTCGTTGGTTTTGAAACTTATTTATAACTGATTTAGTTTTTCCGCTGCTATTTTCTGATAAAGCCTTAACGTTTGAACACGTGGAGGTAGCACGCCAGTAATCCTCACAGGTTTAAAGAGAGAATTATTGGGGTGTTACACTTCCCATTCGGGAACACGCCTGCGAAATAATCCATCTGCACACTCACGAAACAAGAAAGAATCATCCCAAAAATAATGTTTAATATCATAAAGGAATTTCTTTTTTTGTTGGAAGGACAAGTCAGGAGGTAGATTACCACCCACTAAATAGTTAGCAAAGTCGGCATACCATGGGTGTTGCTCTACAACTGCATATAGATTGTCATCAGGGAATGAATCATCTATAGGAAGAGAATCCTTACCCTCATCATACCTGATACGTGACAAGTGGTCTGCCACTACGTTCTCTGCTCCCTTTTTATCTTTTATTTCGATATTAAAATCTTTGAGCAAAAGAACCCAACGGAGTAGCCTTGGCTTTGATTCCGCCTAAGCTATCAAGTACTTCAACGCTGCATGGTCAGTAAAAACAATGACTTTATAACCAACAAGATATGATCTAAACTTTTCTAAAGCATATATAACAGCAAGAAACTCCTTCTCCGTAGTGGCGTAATTGACTTGGGCTTCATCCAAAGTTTTGCTTGCATAATAAATAGCATGCAAAACCTTGTCCTTTCTTTGTCTAAGCACGACTCCTAGTGCAAAGTCACTTGCATCACACATGATCTTGAAAGGGAGATTCCAATCGGGAGCACATATGATGGGTGCCGATATCAAATCCTGCTTAATCCTGTTAAAAGACTCAAGACACTCGTCATTAAAAATAAAAGGGGCATCCTTGAGCAAAAGGTGAGTTAGTGGTTCAGCAATTTTAGAAAAATCTTTGATAAAGCGACGATAAAACCCCGCATGACCCAAGAAACTTCTAACTCCCTTAACATTAACTGGGGGAGGTAATTGCTCAGTCACTGAAATCTTAGCTTTGTCTACTTGTATGCCCTTGTTAGATACAATGTCACTTAGAACTACTCCTTTTGTCACTATAAGTGACATTTCTCCCAGTTTAGAACTAAGTTGCATTCTTCACATCATTTTAAAATTTTAGCGAGATTTATAAGACATGAATCAAATGAAGAACCATACATGTGAAAATCATCCATAAAGACTTCCATTATAAAATCTATGAAATCAGAAAAGATGCTCATCATACAACGTTGAAAGGTAGCGGGAGCATTACATAAACCAAAAGGCATTCTACGATATGCAAAAGTGCCATAAGGGCATGTAAATGTTGTCTTTTCCTGATCTTCAGGGTGAATCGGAATTTGAAAAAATCCCGAATACCCATCAAAATAGCAAAAGAACTTATGATTAGCTAACCTTTCAAGCATTTGATCTATAAAGGGGAGGGAAAAGTGGTCCTTTTTAGTGGCGATATTTAGTCTACGATAATCAATACATATACGCCACCCTGTTACAGTTCTAGTGGGAATTAATTCATTTTTTTCCATTAGTGATCACCGTCATCCCACCTTTTTTTGGCACTGCCTACACAGGACTTACCCACTTGGAGTCAGAATTAGGATAGATAATACCTGCATCAAGTAATTTCATAACCTCTTTCTTGACTAGTTCCTGCATGTTAGGATTCAATCTTCTTTGGGGTTGAATGCAGGGCTTATAGTTATCCTCTAAATGTATCCTGTGCATACAAAAATCAGGGCTAATACCCTTAAGAGCATCAATACGGTACCCAATTTCTTTCTTATGGGTTTGAAGAACTCCTAGAAGTTGGGAAGTTTGTAGGTCATTAAGTGCAGTACTGATGATCACGGGGTATAGTTCCTGTTCATCCAGAAAAATATATTTTAAATGAGAAGGGAGAGGTTTTAGTTCAGGTTTCTTGAGCTCTGCATGTTTCGATTCCTGAACTAAATTTACTACCTTCATTGTCTCCTTGGGGTCTAACTCTTTTAAGGAAAGAGCACTTTCAATATCCTGTACTTCATTACCCCATACGCTTCCATTATCTGTAGATAAATTCCCACAAAGAATTTCCTCCAGGGGATCCCTTGCAAGAACCTGTGGCAAGCTATCATCACAAATATTGTCCATTATATCAATTACATCAATATAACAACAATTTTCCTCTAGCATAGACCCTTTCAAAACTTTCCCTAAATTAAAAGTAACATTATCATCACCAACAGAAAGGGTTAGTTTGATAACCGGGCTCTACACATCTCCTCCCTTATCCTGAGATTTATCCTGCAAAGAAACATTAGAACGGTTAGTATCTGTTTGTAGCCCTGTAGGGTTAGTAGGATTAGCGTTTGGTATAGAGGAATCTGGATCGGGAACTGGTCCATCTTCATTTGGCATAGGAGGTCCATCATAATGTGAACCACTCCTTAGAGTGATTGCTTTGGCATGATCTGTAGGATGGATAGGTTGTGATGGTAGAACTCCCTGCTGACGGGATTGTAGGGTAGATGAAAGTTGTGCAATTTGATTATCCATGATTTTATTGTGGGCTAAAATAGAATCAATTTGCACATCTGACAAGGGAAATAAACGCGTCGTCAATTGTCTATCCCTAGATCAAATACAATTTATACAACCTAAACAAACCTAATACGAGTATAAGGCAAGCACAGGGGTCGAACCACAGAGAACGGTAAACACCACCAAATGTTATCGACAATTAAGCTAGTCCGGAATAGGGGATAAATAAACTAAAGTCTAAAAATACTAAAACAAGAAATAAAAAATTAAGGCACCAAGGGAAATGGGTAGGTGAAGTTGACGCTTGACCATACAATAACAAAGTAGCATATCAATGGTAAACTAAACATACATGAAAATCGAAGTAAAGGGTCCAATCTAGCCGTCTTCCGGGGTCAATTGGTTTCTCCTAACATAGCCTCTATGTTTCCACATTAGAACCATATACTAGGAGGTACTATTAAATAACAATCGATAGTAATGAATCTCAACTAAGTCAACTTCCGTTACTTGTTAGTAAAGACTCATCTTTGATCAACTAACAATGTGCACTTGCAAGAAAGACCAAAGAATATCAAGCATGCAAAGACTTTAATCACCATTAACATAACCCCAACATTAAAAGCATGAACAATTAGCAACTACACCATCCCCACACCCTTGGCTAGATGACTACTCACAAATCATGTTGAAAACAATATCAATCATCAAATCAATAAGCATCAACATGATTAATAAGCAAAGAAGAAAAATAAAAGAAAATAAACAAAATCAAGAACAAAGGTAAAGAAAGAGAGTAAGAAATTGCTCATTAATTGAAGATGAAGGTCTACAAAGGATTGAACAAGCTCCTTCTTCAAAATCCAAGTTCATTAATGAAGAAAACCTCACTTTCTCTCTCTACCAATGAAGACTAACCCTAACCTAACGTGTGTGAATATGCTTGGCACTCATAGGAAGTGGGAATTGACATTACGATTAGGGACAAATAAAGTAGGGAGCCGCCAACAAGTTTTTTAAGGAACTTGTAAACCGTTCACGGATCATAAAAGGCAACCACGAATAAGGGACAACGAAGGCAACAACGATTGACCCGTGAAGGTTACACCCCATTCATAATCCATGAGATTACTAACTCCATATGGTTCGGAACCACGAAAGGAGGATCGGGGATGATGGTACGAAGTGAGTCATGGAGTCACATTCGCCCGTATTGGCCTCTACTCGATTCTTATAGTGAAAAGCATTCCCGTGATCTCAAAGGCATACAAACAATAATTCAATTCGCTCCAAACTATTATTTAACTAAATTGGTTTAAAATTAATGCACACATAATTCTAAAAATTTGGTGATCACTTCAATTAATAATAAGATTAAAAGGATCCTAAACCGGTTGTCCAAACTATCTTATTAGGCGTGATTTTCAATTACATATTCCCTTTAACATGCAATATAGTGATCCTAAAATGATCCTTACTTTGAATCTGTTTGTTTGCAACTACAAAATAATAAAAAGAGCATGATCCTTACTTTGAATCTGTTTGTTTGCAACTACAAAATAATAAACGAGTTAGTAACTTCAAGGAAATAATAAAACAATAATTAAATTAAATTAAATTAAATAAGGATTATTTTGGGGGCAAACCCTCAAACGATTCTACCTTTCACGCCTTGGTTTAAGGACAGAACCTCGAGTAAAATATGGACTCCTTTGAGTGCTTGAAGAAGGAATTTTGAAGTGAAAAGGGTAGGCTAGTGTTTAGGTTAAGATCATAGAAGAGAGAAAATAAGAATAATAAAATTCTGGTTGCCGTACATCAGAAATGAGGGGGTATTTATAGGGAAATGTGCTGAGGGAGCACACGGAACCCTAAAATGACAAAAACCCTAAAAAAGTATCCCGTGACACGGTCAGACTGTACCGTGACACGGTTAGACTGTACCGTCAGACGGTACACATTCCCGTGACATGGTCAGTTTTGGAGTGACGCGGGAAATTTTCAGAAAACGGAACAGAAAACGCGTTAAGGGTTTACGCGGAAAGGACACGGAACATCCCGTGTCACGGCAGACCTCCCGTGTCACGGGAAGTCCCACCGTCAGACGGGAAGGGTTCCCGTGACACGGTCAGGCTGTACCGTGACACGGTCAGGCTGTACCGTGACACGGTCAATTCCAGTCCATTTTTCCGTCTAAATTCATTTTTAACCCTAATTTCTTTCGGCTTTTTAAGTGCCGATTGATAATTTCGGGCTTTTTTCTGACTTTTATTATTTGGGCTAAAATAAGAAAATAATAAAATAAAAATAAATAAAATGTTTGGGCCAAAAATAAATAATAAAATAATAAAATAAAAAGGTTTGGGCTTAAAATTAATTAATAAGCTTGGGCTAAAATCAAAACTATGCTTTTACCAAACATCAAGACTAATCCATGGGTCATTCAAAAATATGAATTTAGTAAAATACGATTTTTTAAGCACTCTCGGGATTAAATATTAAACCCGACCAATAGTGGCGGTGAAAGGTTATTTATCATCGGGTTTGGTTTTGGGGAGACATTTTTAGATGTCTACAGTTTGGAAGGCATTAAATTGTTCCATGGAACTCCTACAATCTTGCTCCCAATGCCCTACAATTCCACAATTTTCACAAAAAGCTTCATTGTTAGCAACAGCAGAAACATTAGCTACAAAGTTAGGAGTAGTAGTAAGATTATCTAATTTTTGACAAATAGACGTTAATTGAGCTTGCAAAAAGGATACGAAATCGACATTATCTTTTCCTTTATTTGCAAACCCTCTCGGATTCCCGTATTGGGAATTGTGTATTGCCATATCTTCGATAACCTGTCCTGCTTTGTCCACATTTAAATTCATGAATCTCCCACTAGCTGCAGAATCTAGAACTGATCTAGATGAATTTCCAAGTCCATTGTAGAAAGCTTGGATCAATTGCCATTGTGCTAGATTGTGGTGGGGGCATTCTCTCTGTAGATCCTTGAACCTCTCCCAAGCCTCGTATAAAATTTCGTCGGCCTCTTGAGCGAAGTTCTGAATATCACTCCTTAGTACAAATGTTCTCTCTGCAGGGTAATATTTATTATAGAAATTCAAAGCAAGAGTTTCCCAGTCAGTAATACCAAGTGCAGTTCTATTCAAACCATTAAACCATAATTTAGCTTTGCCACATAATGAAAAGGGAAAAAGAATCTCCCTGGTTTGGTCCTGCGTGACCCCGACTTGTCTAATGGTGTTACAATACTGGCAGAAATCTGCAATGTGAAGATTGGGATCTTCACCCTTAGCTCCACTGAATTGCTTCCTCTCTATCATAGTGATAAATTGGGCTTGATCTCAAATTGAACTCCATCTAGAGCCGGAGTGGGAGTAAGGTGCGGGAAATCTGTGAGCTACGGCTGCGAGTAGTCACTGAGCTTCTTTTGGGTCGTCTTCTCTGATTTTGAATCTAAAGGAATTTCTGCATCGCTAGAATCAGAGGGAGGGTCTCTTCGATTGTTGTCTTCCTCAAAACCCGCCAAAATTTGTCTATAAAGGTTCCTTTGCCTATGAAACGAGCGCTCGATCTTAGGATCGAATGGAATGTAACCTGATCTGGAACACCTGGGCATAAACAAGGAACTAAAAGACAATATGAGAATTGCCTCAAAGAACTAACGTTCTATAAGACAAGAGGAGATAATCTAGACTACAAAAAGTAATCAGAAAATAAAAATAAAACTGTTTCCCCGGCAGCGGCGCCAAAATTTGACAGGCTCAGATCGTATTCACCTAATCAAAAATAAAACTTAAATCCACTAACTATGTAGATAAGGAAGAAGGGTCGAACCACAGGGAAACAAGTCAATTTACTCCTAATTAATTAAATGCAATCTAAATTATCAAGTAACAAATTGTTGTAAAAAGGTAATTAAATACTAAAAGGTAAGAGTAGGAAGGGAGTAAAAAGGGTATAATTAAATGAAGGAAAAACCTAGGGCATAGGTTCACTAATAAACAATATTCCAGGGCAAATCATAATAAGCAATCATCAAGCATCAATTAGTCAGATTATAAAGGGCTTTCGCTACGTATTATAATCACAGAGTTAATTTACCGGTATTAAATCTCATCTCTCGAATCTTGACTTAACCATTTATAAACTAATTCGCCTATTGAAACTAAGCTTAAACATCAATTCTCATCTGTCGAATCTCGAATTAATATTGCTAAACTCATACAATTAAATCTGGCCAAACCTAATTGCATAGCATTAAATCAATCAATAGGAAATTAATCAAGCATTGATAATCAACAATCACAAATTACCCCTTCATATTATTTATTAGATCCCCATAAACCCTAGAAATAAAACTACTCAAGCACAATTAAATCTAAACTAATCAAAACAATAAAGCAAGACATGATGAAAGAATTAAAGAAAATAACTAAAATTAAAAGAGAAGAAATTGTTACCCAAAAGAAATCTGGATTAAGGAATGGAGTTAAGAACAAAGTTGAGAGAATTTAAGAGAGAGAAAATATTCTAAGTAGAGAGAGAAAATCTAAAAAAGAAGGTAATCAAAATTACGTACAAATATCGTACTTAAACATCCCTAAAACAAATCCTAATTGAAAACTAACAATCTCGACAATCAGGTCTTCAAAAAACACGCGCCTGATCGGGCGAAGGGCCGCCCGATCGGGCCCGCCTTTTTTCCTTCGCCCTTCCTGATGCGCCGCGCCCGATCGAACTTACGCTCACCCGATCGGGCGCGCCTTCTTGGTGCTGCTTATTTGTGCGCGCCCGCCTGATCGGGCGCAAGCTTGCCCGATCGGGTCCGGCTTCTTCTTCGAGGCTTGGACTTGACATGGCTTGATTCTTCGGCCCAATCCGGATTTCCTCTTTGGGTCTTGAATACTCGATCCATATGCCCCAGTACCACATACCGAGCCTTTAATCACCGGCTCTAACCAGTCTTGGGCTTCAAAGACGGTCGTTTCCTCCTAATGCTTGTAGTTGCTTCGTGAAAAAACCCGAAAAACCCTCCAAACGTGCAATTTCCTAAAAAACTCAAGCAAAGCTACAAAAACACTAGAAAACATTAATTAGTAATAAAAGTGGCTCTAAAGAGCCATAAACACTACTAATTATGACCATGGGACGGAGGTAAAACACTATATAAATTGGACATATCAGCTCACACTTGCCCCGCAAAAACCGCACTGCCCCGCCATGTTCAAATTAGGAAGAATTTATTATTGATTTTACCTCTTTTCTCTTATTGAAATTGAAGCAATTTTTTGGTTTCCAGGTTTGTTTGATTTATGTGGTTTGACCATTTTCCTTTAATTTTTGTTGGGTATTTTTATTAAAAATTGAAATGTTTAACTATATAATACAGATGTACAATTTTATTTTATTTTATTTGTGTTTTTTTGTTTTATAGTCTCTTTATTTTATTCTTATATTATAAATGTTCATTTTTATATCATACAATGTTCAATTATTAAATGTTCATTTTTTTCGAGAGAATGTTCATTTTTAGTAAATGTTCATTTTCTTTCTAGTAAATGTGCATTTTTTTAGTGCAGGACCAGGTACCTATCGCTGGTCGCGAAACCAGCAACTCCCCCCTTTTTATAAGAAAGCAATGGGATTTTACAAATCCCATTAGGAATAAAACTCCAAAATAGCCGACATTCTACTCTCCTGGCCGATCAGACACTGGGCCACCCAATCAGGCCTGCCTTTTTTATTCATGCACAATAGCTGATCACTTGGGATTGGCTTTCGTTTGCATTAGGCCCTAAAATCCCTCTTATTCATTCAAGTAATTTGGATCGTCATAATTGTTTGGTCCATATACTAGTAACATGAACATTCTTGGGTTTAAAATATTTGATAATAAAATACAATCCGACTCTAATGCTTCATAGTGGCTCAATAAACTAAGGAATCATCATAATCTGCAAATTCCTACAAAATAATATCAACTATACAAAAACATTAGAAAATGTATATTAGTAATAAAAATAGCTCCATATAGCTCAAATAAACATAAATATGACCGTGGGACGAGGAATAAAAAATATATACAAAATAGACTCGTCAGGATGGCCCTTCGCCCTTCTTCTCTGCTTCATCGTCCTAAAGGATTGGGTGGACTAGGGCTTCGTAGTTTACAGAGCTTAAATTTTGCGCTGCTTGCCAAGAAGTGTTGGCCTATATATCGACATCCTCAACTTCTAGTTTCGCGTGTGTTATCAGCGAAGTACTCCTCCCTTCTTTCTTTCCAGCCGAGTCAGGTTTTACGGTCTTCCTGGGGGTATAGAGGTCTTTTGGATGTCATATCCACTCTAGCTTAGGGGACTGCGTGGAAAGTAAGTTCGGGGACTTAAGTTCGTCTCCTTGAGGATGTTTGGGCCCCTAGGGGGCCGGTTTCCTTCAAATATGGTTTAGGTGAGTCGGATGTTCCGACTCATGTTTCTTCTATTATTGATCCGCATCCTTACGCGTGGGATAATTCTAAGGTCCATAGGTTATTTGACAATATTACGGCTTCCCGTATTTTCTTTGCTGATCGCCCTCAAAAACCAATGGATGATTTTGTGTATTAGAATTTACACGTGATGGTCATTTTTCCACTAAATCGGCTTATGCGATGCTGATTCACCAGTCCATGGTGTTAGTGGCTAGTGATCCGGTTTTAGCTTCATGGTGGAAACGCTTTTAGTGAATGCTCATTATGTCCAAGTTGAGGATGTTTTGCTGGAAGCTACTTCATGATGCTTTACCTCTTTCTGCTACTTTGCATTCTCGGGGACTTCCAGTCAATCTCGTGTGTGTTCTCTGTCATGATTACTTGGAAACGACTTCGTATTTATTCCGAGATTTTCCGTTTGTTTCCCATCTCTTGACCACTTGTCCCTTGGGACTCTAGAGTACTTCTTTGAGAGTGCACTCGTTTACTCACTGGTTCACAGAGCTTATTTTTGGTTTTGGGAAGTCTAAGAATTGACATAGTCTAGCCACTTTGGTATCTCTTTTGTGGGCTATTTAGCTTACTCATAATCAGATTATTTTTAGATTGGCGGTCTGGTCTCCTGCTTCCGTTCTTCATATTTGTGCAGAATGGGTATCGCATAGTTTTAAGGCTGCTAAGATTTCTAGCTCTATGCTGTCTTTCCGGCGACGTCTGTTTCGTCTCTCCTCCTCTTACATCTGGGTGTTTATGTGGCTTACATTCAGGTATCGTAGATTGTTGTATACTCTTTGATGGTACTGGGAACAATTGTGATGTGATCAGGCTGCAGGGGCACGTTGGATTTTTAGAGAGGAGCTTTCCATTACTGTTTTAGGTGGGTGTGCCCGAGCCTGTCGAACCTCAGCTCGTCAGGTTTACTGTCAGAACTACTTATGGACTCTTCAAGCTGCTAGACGAAAAGGGTTTTTTTTTTGTGTCTTCTCATGTATACGGACATCTTAGTTCTTGTTTCCATGTTATGTCGTTCGTGCTCGGATGATATTTCTTGTGTTAGGTTGTTGGGGGCTATCAGAGATATTTTGTTACAATTTGGTTCTTGCTGGATTCGTAAAGTTCCTCATCTCTGGGTGGCTCCAGCTCACTTATTGGTTCTTCGTAATAGTTGGTTCGTGGAGACGGATGCACGATCCACATGGTGCATCCGCTCCAAAATACAAAAAGGCGGAATGAACATTCAGATATTTACTAATGAACATGGTCATATAAAAGAACATAACAGTCATTTATAATGTACATGGACATATACATAAAAGAACATAGTGTTCATTTGTAATGTACATAAGTTTTTTATGCAACAATTTTGTATATATATTTTTTTAAAAAAGAAATTTTGTATAATGAAATAGATAAATAGTACTATAATTAATTTTTTTTTTACCATACATTAATTATAAATCATTTCAATGTTTTTTTTACCAAAAGTTCACTTTTTCTCTCCAAACAAAACTTCAAACCCATTTAAATTCCTCAAACCTCAAACAAAATTTCAAGAAATTCGAAATTTTGAGCCCAAAATTGTTCAAGATGACAAATAAAAACGAAAGAAAAGACCAAATTCGACATTTATACTTGTTTATTTGACATTCATACTTGTTTATTTTGAGTTTGAGTGTTTGTTTTTTATAAATTTGATTGAAAATTGTAATATTTGATTTTATTGAAAATTAATTGCGATTTTGATATAATTTTTTTGTTGCAATGAGAAATAAAATGAAATTCTTGAAGAAGATCAACCGATTAATATATTTTGGAGAAGAAAGCAAGCAAATAGACAAATTTAGAAAAAGTTGTAGATCCAAATAATACCATGTACATTAAAATATAGTAAAATGTTCTTTTTTCATATACTTATATGATGCAAATAATACAATGTACATAAAACATGTAACCAACATTATAACATATATGTTCATTAGAATATAATACAATGTACATTATAATACAGTAAAATGTACATTTTCATATACATACATGATCATTTATACCAATTGTACATTTACTATATAAATGATGTTCTTTAATATTATCATGTTCTTTACTAATATTACAAATGTTATTTAGATTTACAAAAAAAACATATAAAACTGGATGTTTTTTATAAAATAGCTATATGTTCTTTACAAAACAACTATATGTTCTTTACAAAACAACTATATGTTCTTTACTGAATAGCTAAATGTTCATTCCGCCTTTTTTTAAAGAACACTGGATGCACCAAGCATAGTGCATACGCCTCCACTGAAAAAATTTCAGGTTCTTCGTGCTCTTCAGTGACATTTTCTCTTTTGGTTTTTTGATTGTTGTTTTGTTTCGATTTCCTTTTTTTTTGTTTCCTTTGTTGTTTTGTACTTTTGTTTCGTTATATGAAATCTTTATAAAAAAAAAAACCTTTTTCTTTTTAAAAAAAAAAAATTACAAACAAATAAACATGCCGAGTGGTGAGCCTAAATCACAAAATAATTTTATTTTTCTTAATTAAGGAATGAGAACGGTCTACTCCGTAGTGCAGGCATCGCAACAACGATTTCGTGCCGCCAACAATCACAGTATCTTTGATTAATTCATCTCAAATCCTTATTTCACCCAAAAAAAAATGATGGATATTATCTTTTTGTAATAAGAGATAAATATTTGTTGTACATTTTAAATATACTGATAAGAGTAATATAATCCTATTTAGCAACAGACGAAACAATTCCATTTTTAACAAAAAAAAAAAGTTGCCGAAATTCCAGCAAAGTATTTCGGAAATAAAGCGGAATTTTTAAAATTAAAGAACTTCTCCCTTTTTGTCTCCTCTGGCTTGCCTCATTCTTTTCCCTTTCTCTTTGAAATTTATGGAGCATTCCCCTCTACCTCCTCGGTAATTTTTCATCATTTTCTTTCATATATTATTTTTAATTTCTTTGCATTTTTAATTTTTAATTTATTTTTTTTATTTTTTAAAATCTATTTTCTTTTGGTTTTTTGCTTTATATGTGTATGAATTGTTTGATATTGGATAAACACTGATTTAAAATAATTCAAAGAAATGATCATAAATTCATAATGATATAATTTGATGGTTATTTGTTGATGATCATTCTAGTTGCACATTTAGTGCTCATTTGTTCATGTGAAATGCAATTGTTAATGACTTTGAACATGCAACAAATTTTGCTATGTTGTTTGTAGTGTTTTTTCTTGTGCTCTATATGTTTATCTCTCGGCCAAGGCCGAAGCCGGGGTAGGAAGGCTATGGCTGATATGGGTTTTGAATGAATTTTGTTTAGCATATATTGTGGACATTTTGTAAACAATGATGGTAGAATAGGGATGTTTCGGAGAGTTATTATGGAGTTGGAGATTAATAAGTGTTTAAGGGGTTAATAATGGTGAGGTTAGGGAAAGGTTTGTCAAAATGGAACTATTTTTGTTCATAATCAATATAATTGTGGATTAAAACCTCTTTGTTTTTGAAAGGGAGATGTTTGTGTTTCGCGAGGCAAATGTATTTACAGTAGGGGGGGGGGGTCTTTCCCTGAAGCTAATGATATGTATGAAATGATATGAATGTTTAAAATGAGTTAATAATAGGATTGTTTACTTCTTTTGGAAGGTTTATTAACCTATACTATTGATGAATGCTTGTAGTCATGTGAGACAATTAAGAAACTTATATTCGTTTTACTCTTTTGGTGATTTGGATAGCAAAAATGTAATAGTTGACTTTGAGAAGATTAAAACGGCAATCATTCTAGAGGCATGGTAAAGGATGTCAAAATAAAAGTGCAAGCAAAGGATGTGCCTTTTTCACATCATTAGGCTTTAGTATCTGTTACATATTCATAGTTATATCTAAAATTTTTAATTATTAGTAGTGGTTAGTAGATGTGCCTTTTTCATCTTCATTTAGAAAATCATATCATATGTCTTTAACTAGCTGTATCATGTGCAAAACCCAGTAATGAGATCAGAATACATCAAGCAATCTGATGATTGTTTTTTGTAGGGTATGAGCTCAAGCTGTCTCTTTGCGATTTCTTTGTGCACCTTTTTCATTACGTTTTCTCTTGTTTAGGTCATTTGAAACATACTATACTATTAAGATTTTATAGTATGTGGAAATTGGCTGTTTTTCTTAACTGATACTGTTTATTTGGGATCCTTCACAAGCAAAACAGTTCTATGTAAGTTTGTGACCACATTGAAAACATTTAATTACATTGTGTGTACGTATGTAGCGTGTGGGATTTTCTAGTCTTGACTTTGTTGAAGGAACTCCTTTTGGAATCATTTTTAGTAAGCTGCTTGTGTGATTCTATGCTCTATCTCTATCTTTTTTGGGTGTGAAGAGGGAGGGAGGGCAGAAGGCGAGTTGATTTATTCATAACTCGTTTCATTGAACTGGTAACAGCAGAAACAGTTCTTGTGATCCATCAGAAATTGCGGAGAGGGGCGTCTTTCAGAGGCTCAGACGAATATCTGGACTCTCAGATCCTTTTCCTGTTCATGGTATGATGATTTTACTTTTCTTCTGCTTATGATCCTTGCCAGTTTTAGGTGTGACATAGTCTGCAGTAATATTGACAGAACCTTTATTAGTCTTTTCTCATTCAGAGGAACCACTTGAGATGACAGAAGAAGCGCCTGCAGATGAACACTCACTCAGAGAAGAATCCGAGGAATTTTCAGAGTCTGATACAGTGAGCACCTCAGACTCGGAACATAACTCCGGTGGACAAAATTCCCACTGGCGAGGATTCATCCATATGTTAAAAAAGGGACCTAAGCGTTTTCAGACACTTCATCCATTGTCTTTGCCAAAGCTTACGAGGCGAAAGAGTAGAAGTGCTAGGCATCGCATGATCCCAGTTATACCTGCACTAGAAAGTGGAATGTGCTTCTTCAAGCCATCTTGGAAAAATTTCTCACTCAAAGAGCTTCAAGAGGCAACAAATATGTTTAGCAAAGGTAATTTTGATGTTGTCAATTAAGAAGTTAAAAGTCTATAATTTTAAATATTTAAGCCACCACCTACAGAGTTTACATTTAGGGGAAAGGGCAGCTAACGTTTTGTATTTACATTTTTCCCCATTTCTATAAGAGATTTTCTGTGGTTCGTGATCTGAAACTTGGTGATTAAACAAAATGTAGCCAAGACTTTATTAGTTTTGCAGAGCGTTAATATTATTAACATAATGCTGCTTGACTTCCATTCAATTTATTAACTTGTACTTAATTATTTATTTATCCACATTGTCGTTAATTTCCCCTGGCCCCCATTTGTGCAGAAAATAAAATAGGAGAAGGAGGTTATGCTGAGGTTTATAAGGGAGTTCTTCCAAGTGGACATCTAATCGCTGTAAAACGTCTGTCCAAGGGAGATCCTGAAGAGCTGGCTGCAGACTTTCTATCCGAGCTTGGAATCATTGTGCATGTCAATCACCCTAATATTGCTAAAGTTAATGGTTATGGTGTGGAAGGGGGCATGCACCTCATTCTTGATTTGTCTCTTAATGGAAGCTTAGAATCTGTACTCCGTGGTGGGTATTAATGAAGAGCATTTTTTAATACCTGGTACATTTTTCAACTAGCTGTTGATTGAAAATAAATGAGGCTTTATCTCTGCCTTTTAGGTTCCAGGGAGAAACTCCTATGGGATATTCGATATAAGATTGCCTTGGGTTCAGCCGAAGGCCTACAGTATCTTCATGAAGGTTGTCAACGGAGAATAATCCATAGGGACATCAAGGCCGCCAACATACTGCTTACAGAGGATTTTGAAGCACAGGTATTGTATGCTCATATTAAAGGGTTGTTTAGGAATTCTAGTACTCGATCTAACAGTCTCTCTTTTGTAATTGTTGATTTTTGAGAAATTTGCTGTGATCCTTGTTTGCCTCAATAATTTTTTTTGAGGCCTTGATTTGTTATTTTACTGTGTGAAATGTAAATTTATTTTCTTGGTTACTGCTACATAGAATATCTAAAAATGAATTTTGTGGATCAATTATGGATGTTTTTTTTTTTTTTTTTGTTTAATTAATACTCCAAATGCAGATCTCAGATTTTGGGCTTGCAAAGTGGCTTCCAGATCAATGGACTCACCACACCGTTTCAAAGTTTGAAGGAACATTCGGGTTGGTAGATTGAACTAAATGATCTTTTTTTGTCATGAGCCCATTGTTTAATAGTAATTAACTGTAACTCTGGTTGTTACAGCTACCTTCCCCCAGAGTTCTTCATGCATGGCATAGTGGATGAAAAAACTGATGTGTACGCTTATGGGGTTCTCCTGCTGGAACTTATTACAGGTCGTCTTGCATTGGATAATACTCAGAAGAGCCTTGTTATGTGGGTAGGAGCATGATCCTTTACATAGATATGCTTTCTCACCGCAAATTCCATTCTGCTAATCTAGTCTTCCAAATATATTGGCTATCTGATCTTAAGCATCTTCAATTAATTATGGCAGGCCAAACCGTTTCTTGACAAGAGCAATTTAAAGGAACTGATTGACCCATATCTTGGCGATGGCTATGACAAGGATCAAATAAATCTACTGGCCATGACAGCTAACATGTGTATTCATCAATTCTCAATTGAAAGACCTCAAATGAGTGAGGCATGTTTTTGAATCATATTATCCAAAGAAAAATGCTCCTGGCCTTTTTTCCTTTTTTTTTTTTTGGGCGGGGGGGGGGGGGGGGGGGGGGGCGTGGGGTGGGGGGGCGTGGGGTGGGGGGGGGGTGGGTTGGGAAGATGTGTTCAGGTTCGGGTGTGCAGTTTGTTTGTCATTAACAAGGAAATTTTAATGGATTATTTGTGTTGCAGGTTGTGCAGATTCTGAAAGGTGGCTCAAACTCTTCTGAACTTGGGAAGCTTACTCAAAAACCTTCCCTTCGAAGATCTTGCTCAGTGGAGCTTTTTGATGCAGAAGAGTACAACTCAACCAAGTACTTAAATGATGTGGGTCAGCTCATGCAAATAGCGTTTGACCTTTGAGATTCTAGCTGGATTGTATGTGCCTATTTGGTGTCATGTATTTTCATCTACGACACTTAGATACTGCATCAGTAACTGCAGCCCTGCAAAATCTTTTACCTTCAAATGGTTTATGGGATGTGGAGTTAACTGTTCCCAACGTATATTCATGTACTAATGAGGGGACAAATCGCAAATCAATGTACATCATCGTGTACAGGTTGTTGCTCCTAGCAGCTCGTGCGTCACTGCATGTATTACCTATTTCATGAAAACAATTTTCTGCAAGGGCAGAAGAGATATCCTCCTATGAAAATTAGATGACTTTTCAAGAATACTTTTGTTGTTTTATTGTATGCCGAGAATATGTATATAGTTCATGTTGGTATATAACAAAGCCTCATGTGTGTTACGCTGCAGTGTGATTAGTCACATAATTATGGTTTATAATAATGTTTTTCCTGTTGCATAGCATTTGGAGCCATAAAATTTGAACTGGATTTCTAATTTCTTGGAGTAATGAATTCTTAAAGAAATCGCTACAAACATTATTTCCAAATGCCATGACAATCGCATTCATCTACACAAACAAATGAAATAGGTTGTGCCAGTTGCAATGGACTAACCATAGATAATAACATCAAGAGTTCTATTAAGATCATCAAAAACTGATAATTAATCTGGTTGAGTAGCATCTTCAACACGGTGGCATGCCTGGTGGTGGAGGCAGCATTTGTGATTCCGGGTCTTTTCCGTCCTTCACAATGAGAGTGGTCATCATACCCCATGTAACATGGCGTTCTAAATGACAGTGCACATACCAAACTCCTGAACAAAGTTGACATCAATCCAAATTAGAATGGAAGATAGTTTTTAAAGTACTTTTACTTTTTACTTGTAATAACCATGTCAGGGTACTCCTCACTTGAAATGAGCACGAAGTATGATTAATTGAACCTCATTTGGACCAAATAATGCATATTTTCATGACATATTCGAACAAAACTGTTGAAGCATAGAAGCTTCCTACACAACCCGATCATTCTGCCCATTGTACAGGTTTTTCATTGAAGATTCTTAGGTGTATGTCAGAGATATGTATTTATGTCTGACTAACAAAGTTAACGAAATGAAGCAAACAGATCAGAAAACAAGATATAAGCATCGGAATTTACCAGGGTTGTGAGCTTTGAATCTGATGGTAGCCCAGCCATTTCTAGGCACAATCACGGTGTTCTGAAGAGGAGGATCCACCAAATTGTAGTTCTTAGGGTCATTGTTTTTGTCAAAGTTACCATATCCATAGCCAACAACATAGAAACTTTGTCCATGGATATGCATTGGATGGTCTAGTCCAGCAACTAAATTGGTGCCTTGCAAGACTATCTCGATTGTGGAATTGAACTTAAAAATCCTAACCTGGGTGCTATGTTTTGATACTTCTAGTGCCAGATCTTGAAATTCAGCAGTATAGTTAAATGGCAGAGGAGGAAACTTTGGGAACTTTTTACCATACACGCCTTTGATATGGTAATAATAAGCCTGTAGAATATCAATATCAGGAAGAACAAAACTTATATTGTTCATGCTTGCAGCAAATCTTGTCCCATTTATGCCCTCACATGTGCGGTTAGCAGGGCAAGGTAACGCGTTAACTGAGACAGTGGAGAATATTCGGTGGTTCACCTTTAAGGGTACATTTACAGGATGGTCTTTACTAGCTAAGCTTCTTAAGCTACTCGTGAAAGAATAAGATGCATTGGTGTCATTATAAGCTGGGAGGTAAGGGAGGGAAAGGGTTGAAGACGCGTTAAGGTTAACCCCTTCATACTCTATAACAGCTGTGGTTGTGGTGTTATCGAAATCAACGTTAATCCCACTTGAATATGCTCTAGCTGCCATATAATAGCGGCCTGGGAGCTGGTTAGCATGAACTAGAACATCCATGGTTTCACCGGGGGCTATTGTTATGTAGTCACTTGTAAAAGGCTTGGTGTACTCTCCATCCGTGCCAACTAATGTGATTGAATGATTTTTAATAGCCAAGAAGAGAATTTGATTTACGGCAGCATTGATTATACGTAATAGAATGGTTTTTCCATATTGTACTCGGACTTTGAACGTTTCTGCAATACAAGGAAATATTTTATAAGTGACAAACACACCTTAAGAACAATATGTTAATCTAAACCTGTGATGTGGTTGTATTCTGATGATAATTTCATAATCTTTATCTTTGACCTTAACTATAATTTTTGTTTTGTTCCTTAGACTTTTTATAAAACAATTTCACATTGATCTCTTTCTTTAATTTTTGCTTTTGTTTCACTCATATTTCTACTCTTGCATTGCTTGGAAGGTTTAAAGTACAAAAATTGCACTAACCTGCTTTAGAGCATGGATACAAGTCACCAGGCTGGCCATTTATAGTGTAGGCATCTGATACATTAGGCGATCCTCCTGTGGCACGAAACTCCTCGTAGATCTCAAAGATGTCTCGCTTCCACCATTCTCCTGGTCATCGAAATGTGTCAAGTATGAAATAATATATACAAAGAACAAAGAGGGTTATCAAAAATAGCAGTACAATACGCAGATAAGTAAGCATGAAAACTTTATTTTTGAGGATGATATAAGAAGTGGGCACCTAATAGGAGGGGCACTTCAAGATCAGGCTTTTGAAAAGGATAAAAAGTTCCAGGTTTCGGATAGATTATGATAGCACCATAGACGGTTGCTCTTGTCCACTCGTTATGAGCATGCCACCAAAGAGTCCCTTCCTCCAGAGACAGGATCACAGTTTGTGTAAATCTCCCTCCTGGTTTGATAGGACACTGAGTTATGTACTCAGGTCCATCTGACCATGGATTTCTCGGCTGTTTCACTCCATGCCTGCAAAAGAGACAGCAATTTTCCTATAAACTTTTTCTTATCAAGCTGTAAAGCTAGTAACAGTTTAACAGTAAGTACTAGGCACAGATGGAGATGATAAACCTGAAGTAATGAGGAAGATAGGAGCGAAAGAAAATGTAATCTTTTAGATCTAAAGAAAGTATTTTCATCCTACAGTCAGAACTTTGGAGAATAGTTCAATATTTTCATCTTACCAGTGAAGGGTGATGTTATGTTTGCTTCTGTTGACAACTTCAACTACAACTGTTTCGCCTTTGTGTGTATAGATCGTTGGTCCTGGAAATTTCCCATTGACAGTAAGAATAGACTTCGTTCCGCAGAGTCTAGTGTAGGGTGCTTCTGTCACCTACATTCCACAATGCAGTCATGAGAGACATCAACTTAACATGTACACAAAACTAACAGTTTTTTTATTTTCAAAATATCATATATGCCTAATATGGTTTAATTGTATGCATGGCATGTCATTACAGTTAGTGTTTCGCTATACATAAAGAAGATGGAATATCACCAGAAAAAAGAGCTTCTGTTCGAAGCAGAATATACTTACAACCCAATGATAATGCGATGCCTGTAATTGAATGACACCTTCAACGAGAATGAACCACAAAGAAAGCAATATTGAATGCATATTTTTTTGCTGCATTCTTACTTTGTTAACTTCAAAGTAGCTTATGCTTAGTTTTCTTATGGTATTTATTTGAATTAAGGGAACTTTATAAACCAATAGAGGGTCCAACCTTATAAGTTCAAAGGCGGTACAAGCTATAAAAGAATAATTTCATACGAAACAAGGATTCCCTAAACAAAGGCTAAGATAAAATGTTAGATAAGTCTATGCCATATTTGTTCTTTATTCAAATATGTATGCATTTTGTTATCAAGTCTCTGTTTATGTTTTAGAAGTCCTTAATTTCCACAATGAGTGTACAACTAATTTGACATTTCGGGTAATAAAGGATTTCAAAAGCTAGTTACTAACTACTAATTAATCGTGTCATTGTCTTCATTGCCTCCCTTACACTTATGGGCGAATTGCTATGAACAAAAGAAGAAATATACAGGATGCATGCCTAACTAAGTCATGGTGCAGGACCACAGGCACATAGCCACTGCTACAAGTATAGGGCTTAACAAATATGGAATTTCAACTTATTCAATCTCTTGTTGGAATTTTACAGATGATTCTTAAAGGTTACATTCAATATATGATCAATTACAAGAATGTATACGTCGAAAAAAAAAGACATTGATAATTGTGAGATTTAAAACTTGCTAATGAATTAATTATTGCAGTTGATAAGAAGAAGTATAACCAGAACTAGCTTTCTTGGTAAATCGACCTAATAATCTAATATTGTTGTTACATTCTAAATCAAGAGTCTAATGTAATCACACAACCCCTATTAGGCTGTTAGGTACTTAGGTGGGTGGAGTTAAGGGGATACAGAACTAACCATAAGGAATCCTTGGCCATTTTAGTTTTTAGCCATTTTGAATTTTTAACTAGGAGTTTCAACTAAACAATTTAATTACTACCAGAAACTTAGCAATTAACCTTATGGTTGAAAGGTGGGAGTAGGGGGTTCCACCATACCATTAGGCTACCACTTGATTTACTACAGTTTTAAGTAGTTCTGAGAAATATTTTTTGTTGATTAAGGGTGAGAATCGATCCCAAGATATCTCGAAATCGGAAGGAAAGCTCTAACCACTTGAGTTATCCTTCACTCTTTAATAGTTCGGAGACATATAGTTACTAAATACCTGTGTTTCATGTTACCTACAACATGAGTTTATAGACTATTAGGGGTAATGTCACCATTTTTCTAAGCTATGCCCATAGACTTTTTCGATTTCTAAGCTGTGTCAATGCTTTTTCAAACGTCTAATTTGTGCCCTCAACTTCACTTTTTGAATTTGCAATAACTTTTAACGTTAACATTAATTAACGAACGTTAGGGTCGTTAATTGTCGTTCCTAGTTACTTATTAAAAACAATAAAAAGATTTAAAAATAAAAACATTAAGAAAAGTTAAAAAAAAAAAAAAGAATTCCCCCCAGTGCCAAACCCTAACCCTTCCCCTAAACTCGTCGGAAAACCAGCCGCCACTCCACCTTAACCGGTCGGCCAGTACTGCACCTCCCCATCTCATCCAACCAGACCCCCTCCTTTTCCCCTAACCCCCGCCCCATCCACCTTCTTTCTTAAAATCCCAACAACCGACCACCCTTGTTCCTCCGTTAATTAAACCACCACGAAACAAACCCCAACCCCCTTTCCCACACTTCCGAAACGACGAGGGAGGCTCGTTTCGAGGGGGGGGGGAAGGATTGTTGGTTGTTTCGTGGTCGATTTTCTAGCTTGTTAGTTTTCTGGGCTGGGTTGCATCACGTGGTTGTGTTCGTGGAGTGTTAAGGAAGAAAGGAGGGTGAGGGGAAATGGGCGGGGGCTCGCCGGCAGGAGTGTCACTATGTGCCGGTCAAACTGTAATGCTTAAAAAACACGGAGGGAGTATTTTATTTTCTGATTTTTTTTTTTAATTTGAAAGTGTTAGACCAATTAAAACAGGACACATGTCAAATTATTAACGCCACTTAACTTTAGTTGATAAATATGACTGTCGAAGGATATTGTTGATAAAATATTGTGAGATGGAGGGAAAAACTTATAACTTTGAAAAAACATGGGTACGGCTTAGAAATTCAATAACTTGAGGGGGCATAGTTTAGAAAATTATGAAATCGAAGTATTATATTTCAAACTCTTTTAAATAATGGTTTTATTATATTTATTCGTTTCTTTATATCATAGGATTTCTTATGATGATTTATGGTAGCCGACCCTAGCTAAATCATTTTGGGACTAAGGATTTGTTGTTGACTTGTTGTAGAAGTAATATATTTGTTCGATCAATTGTTCCTTAACCAATAGAAAAGTTTACTTATTTATGAACCCAAGTATATACTTCCTCCGTTTTCTTAGCTTTTAGATGCAACAAACACTTGATGAGTGTCATTTATGGCACTCATTTGGCTTCTTTTAGGATGGATTTCATGCTATTTTATAGCTCTTTTCTTTAGTTTTCCTTAGTTTTGTTCTTTATTTCTTTAGTTTGTGCTTTCCTTAGTTAGTTTTTCTTTCTTTGTGCATTTCTTTGTTTATTTGGTCTTTTTCCCTTTTATTTGCTTGTTTTCGTGTATTTTTAGGTTATGATCGTGTTCCGAGGATTCCCGAGCCTTCCTCTCATATTTCTCATCATTTTGGATGCCTCTTTCTTGTCATTTGGAGCTCAAGTTTGAAGGAATGCAAGGAGCAAGTTCATGAGATCGGTCCATGCATGCGGTTGGGGCATCATCTTTGGCATAAACCCACCAAAATAGCCATTTCAAGACTGCCTACCTTAGTGTTCATCATCATCACCAAGACGAGCGCACGAGGATGAGCTAGGACGAAGAAGAGGGTGCTCCCCTGTTGCCAGGTGCGGGCGCGCATGAGGGTGGTGCGGCCGCGCACCTGGGTGGTGCGGGCGCGCCTGCCTGGGTCCCTGTTCCGTACCCATTTTCTCGCGGCCGCGCCTCCCCCTTGTTACGACCGCACCTTCCGGGGTTTCTTTTGGGACGATCTAACTAACTCTTCTTTTGTATCTTTCCTTTATATAGTCTTTCCTTCTATTTTTAGAGAGAGGATGATAGGAGAAAAGTTAGATGACAATTAGATCATAATTAGAGAGATTTTAGAGAGAGAAATTCATGGTGGATTGTTGATGATTGAAGATTTCTTCATTTCCTTTGATTTTTGATCAAGTTTGTAAGGATTCCTTTTCTTTAATTCAATCTATAGTTTGATCTTTAGTTTGATTTCATTTGTTTTGTTGATTGTTCTAGTTTGATTGAAGTTTGATTGATTTTTGTTTGATTTTAGCTTGTCTGATTTGATCATGATGAATTTGTTGCTTAGTGTTGTTTTGATCTTAATTTTAATGGCTAGTGAGTAGATTGCTTGCTAGGGTAATGGTGAAGCATGTATGAGTAATGGATTAATGCTAATTGGGGAAAATTGATGGAGTTGATGATGTGATTAAATTGGTTGATGATCATGTGCATGTGTGTGATTAATTAAAGAGTAGCTAACTTTGATTGTTGCACTAGATTGCATTGTAAGTTCACATTGATACGGACCATTGATTTGTGGCTTGCATTTAACGATTGAGGTGCCTTGTGACGTTCCTAGCTAGATTTTATCGTAGTTGACGCTAGTTAGACCTCTAGGAAAATAGCTTGATACGCTCTTTTGGTTGCATGATTGGTCCTCCCTCACATTGCTTGACTTAGTCACTTTGACCTCCCAATTAGTTGAATCCGTTATGATTACATGTGGATCCTAGCCCTAGCGTTTTACATACTTGCACTAGTAGAAAAAAAGCATTAGGCACCCCCCATATGGCACCGGTTCAGGCTAAACCGGTGCCCAAAACCGGTCTGGAAATGGGCGGGATTTTACCAAAAGAGAAAAGGCATCGGTTTGGCCTGAACCTGTGCCAATTGAACCGTTCCTTACTTTAAAAAATACCGGTTAAACTTAAAAAAAAAAAAAAAAAAAAAAAAAAAAAAAAAAAAAAAAACGGCCATATAAATATGAAACCCTATTTTTCTTCACTACTAGCTCGCCGCTTCATTCTCCTCTCCTCTTCTTTCCTACTATTTCTCTCTCCTCTTCTCCTCTCCTCCACTTTCACTCCACTTAACCTCCTTCCCTTTCTCATCGATCTCCTCCTTCTCATCTCCTCCTTCCCTTTCTTCGTTCTCATCTCCTCCTTCCCTTTCTTCGTTCTCATCTCCTCCTTCAAGCTCACCACGAAGACCACCACGGAGACCACTACGAACACCACCACGGAGACCACCACGAACACCACCGCAAGCACATGCAACAACACCACGGAGACCACTCCTCCTCCCTCAATTTCTGGGTTTTTGTGTTGTGATTTTGATTTTTGATTTTTGAATTTTGTTTTTCGATTTTGATTTTCGATTTTTTCTGGGTTTTTTCGATTTCAATTTTTTTCGTTTTTGTTTTATTTTAATTGATTTCTGGGTTTTTTTATTTGTTCGTTTTTGTTTTTATTTTTTCGATTTATGGGTTTTTCAATTTTTATTTTTGTTTTTCGATTTTGATTTTTGATTTTTGATTTTCTTTTTTATCGATTTTGATTTTTGTGTTTCGATTTTTACTTTTGTTGTCTGATTTTGATTTTTCATTTTTGTTTTTCGATCTTGATTTTTGTTTTTCTTTTTTTTTTCGATTTTGATTTTTATGTTTCGATTTTACTTTCGTTGTCTTATTTTGATTTTGATTTTTGTTTTTCGATTTTGATTTTCAATTTTTTCTGGGTTTTTCCGATTTCAATTTTTTTTGTTTTTGTTTTTATTTTAATTGATTTCTGGGTTTTTTAATTGTTCGATTTTGTTTTTATTTTTATGATTTCTGGGTTTATTCATTTTTTTTTCTGGGATTTTGTTTTTATTATTTCGATTTTGTTTTGATGTTTTGATTTCTGGGTTTTTTTCGATTTTATTTTTAATTTAATCGATTTTAATTCGATTTTTTTTTTCTGGTTTTTTTTTATTTTTTTTCGCAGCTTGTTCATTTTAATCAATTTATTTTTGATGTTTTAATTGGCGCAGGTATACATAATCCAAGAATCAAGAATCAAGAATATGGGGATTTTTAGATTGTGATGTTGTAATATTTTTTTTTTGGATTTATATTGTAGTTTTTTTTATTTATTTATATGTTGTAATTTTTTTTGATTTATAAGTAATTTTTTTTATTGATCTATGTTGTAAAATTTTATTGATTATATATTAAACAGAATCGTTTAGACGTTTATATTGATTGTGATGTTTGATTTATATTTTGTGTTTTTATTTAAATTAGTTGATTTAATTTTTAAGCAAAAAAAAAAAAATATATATATATATTTTTGGGGGTTTTTTTGCACCGGTTAACTGGTGCCAAAAACTTTGAAAAAAATTTTAGTGGGCCTTTTTGGCACCTGTTAACCGGTGCCTATTACACCCTATGGCACCGGTTTTGAACCGGTGCCAAAAACCATGTTTTTGGCACCCCTCACATAGGCAGCGGTTCAAACCGGTGCCTTAGACCGGGTTTGAATCGCTGCCAAATGCCTTTTTTCACCTAGTGTTGATTTCAATTCGTTGTTTAGTCATCCTTGTCCTAGTTTACATACCTACACCCTACCATTTCAGAGTAGCTTGATTTAGGCAATAGATAATCGCCCACCGTTCCTTAGTGGTTCAACCCTCAACATACCATTATACTTGTGTAAGGGTGTGTTGAGAGATACAAATTTTGTTTGGCCTAGGGTAGGGGTTAGTTTCAACGACCTAGTTCCGACCCTTGTCAACACTTTTTCACGGTATTTAAGAAATGTGGGGTTCACATGATATAATACACTTTAAAATGGGATGAGTGGTTGTTAGGAGTGTAATTTAGTGGGCCATGTGCTTTGAATAAGGGAAATAGTATAGTTTTTCCCTAAAGTAACTTTACTTTTATAGTGTGTTTCAAGTATTATGACATTTCCTTTTTAGGAAAGTGTTGCAAGTGAAAGAAAACGGAGGAAGTATTGTTTTTTGACACGTTACATTTGTCATCGTTAACCACAACCATTGTGTTATTATTTATTTGATTCATTTATCTATCTTATATCCCATTGTGTTATTATTTATTTAATTCATTTATCTATCTTATTTCTCATTATGTAATGCTCTTAAAAACATTTTTTAACTGTAGGGAATAATTTCAAGCGTTAATCCCACTAGATTGAACCCCACTGTGATCATACACTAAAGTACGGTGGCGTCCAAAAGGGAAGAAGATAGAGCAAAAGAGTCGCCAACAAGTTTTTTAGGAACTTGTAAACCGTTCACGAGGTGAAGGTTACACCCCTTAACGATCCAAGAGATCGTCAACTCCATAAGGTCTAGAACCAAGTAAGGGTTTTGGGATGAAGGTACAAATCCAACCTAAAAGAGATTGAACCTGCCCTAATAATAGGCCTCTACTTTATTCTGATAGTATTCATGTGCGCTTTCTGATTAACATGCAATCAATAGGATTAACCCTAAACCTGTTTATCTATGTTGGTTGAATATTAATGCACATATAAATCTATTATTGGCGATCACTTGAATTATAATCATATTAACCCTAACAAGATTATTAATTATCTTATTAAGCGTGATTACAAGTATAAATTCCCTTTAACATGCAATAAAGGTGATCAAGTAATAAATAAATATCAAGAAACATAATAAATAATCAATATCATGAATAATAACTATAATCATCGTAAAATAATCATCATCAAAATAATAATAATATTCATAATCATCATAAATTATAACAATTATAATAATTATCATGTTCGTGTTAAAGCATAATAATAGCAAGATCCTAGGCATGATACTAACAAGATTAATAACAAACCCTAACATGTCACTAAGCAATAAAAATCAAATCTTTAACCCTAACATGATACTAACAATCATAAATATTAGGAAGAACAAAGGAAGCATCGCAGGAATCATATTTAATATTAAAATTACCCTAGACATGATACTAGGAATATCATAACAATGTAAACATGATTTCTACATCATAACATCAATAAATCAATAAAGTACTTACTCTGATGCCTCGTACCTCTTTCTAATAACAAAATACACACGTTAGTAACTTCAAGGAAAATAATAAAAACAACAATTAAATTAAATAATTGAAATAGATATTTGGGACCAAACCCTTAGAAATTGAAACCTTTCACGTCTAGGGCGAAGGCAACTTCGAATATGGCTAGGTGTTTCTAGATCTTGCGAATGCGGAATTATTTATGTGAAAACAAATTTTAGAAAAGAATCAAAGAGAGAGATGAATGATTAGGAGAATGCTAATTAAAACTAATTGTTGAGGAAAACTTGTGAATGAGGAGAATTCGTGAATGAAAACTGATCGTAGGTGAATAACTTCGAATGAAGAGAATTGGTGAATGAAAACGGAGTTTTTAATACGATATTTATAGAGAAAATCAGCCAAAAAAGATAAATTAACAAAACAGAGTCTGACGCTCAGGAAACAGAGCTGGCGCCAACCCTGGCTAGCTGGCGCCAGGCGCCAAGGCCTGGGATTGGACACCAAGCTTGATTTTAACGCGTTTTTGAAAATCCGATAAGTTTACCGTACTGGAGGATAAAATAATATAATTTCTTCGAAAATGCTATTTGATCTTGATTAAAACTCTGAAAAGTCAACAAAGTCAACTTATCAATGCTAATTGAATTAGGAATGAAAAGAACCTTCTAGAAGAATCTAGAAGACTAAAACCATTCCTAATTGAATTAGGAATGATAAATCATATTAGGCCCTCCCCTAGATCATTGGGCCGCATATAAAGCTCAAACCGGGCCCAGTTTGGTAAATTGGCCATAACTTCCTCAATATTCATCGGAATTGGTCTTATAATATATCGTTGGAAAGGTCTTTGCAAGCCCCATCCAACTACACCACTATTGGACCCATATCATGGACCAACCAAACTGGATTGGCTGTTTTCTTAAAATAAAGTTTTCAAAAACAGAGAGAAGAGAAAAGAAATAAAAACTTTCCGCAACACTAGACCTTTCCACACTTTTGTTTCATTCGATTATGATTCGACGTGAAAGGTACTCATCACCGGGTTTGGTTTTGGGGAGACACAAATGGATGTCTACAGAAGCCCCCACTTTGACTGAGTTTGGAGAAACACAAGTTTCGAAAACAAAAGTCAAAGTATCGATAGGGACGGAGAATGATTCAGAACGTTTTGCGATCCTAAACCACTCTTGTAACGCCGATACCTGCAAAACTAGCATTAGTTAAACAGATAAAAGAGTTAAGAAACGCGTATCTTGCACCGTCGAGCACACGTCTCTGAAAGTAACCGATTGTTTTGATGACCTCCTGCAAGCTAGAGAATGCCATCCCGCTTGAAAACCGCTACGCCTGTAACTGCTTCCAAATTAGAAGATTGCTTCGCCTGAAACTATCCTCCCCGCAATGATAATATTCCACATCCTAGGGAACATTATCGAAGATTGCTTCTCTTGAAACAATCCTCATCCGCATTGATAATATTCCACATGTTAGGGAATACCAACGAAGATTATTTCGCTTGAAATAATCCTCAGGTGCTCGTGACAACTCTCCACAATCTAGGGAATGCCACCTTGCTGCTTTGATGTTCTGAACAAAGAGCTTATTTTTCCCGCTGTGATAGTCTTCGAAAAGATCACTGCTTCTTAGTATTTGCTATGCCAGTATGTCGGCGCTTTGCTGCTTGTGAACCAGTATGTCGGTGCTTTTGCTGTGATGACAATCCTCTTTTTCTTTGGGAATAGTTACCAACACAACTCTTGTATGATGTATGACAATCCGATTTAGGGAAAGTTGTCAATGCTTCGTAACAATCCATCCTTGGAAATGTTGCCACGATGAAGCGACAATCCGTATCTCGGAAAACTTGCCAAAATCCAATTTTGGGAAAAGTTGCCAATGCTTCGCAACAATCTGTCATAAGAATTTTGCTACGATCGACAATCCACATCTTGGAATATAACTCTTGAAAGCAATCCACCTTGGAAATTTTCCAACGCTATACGACAATCCTTTAAGGAAAATATTGCCACAATTGACAATCCGCGTCTTGGAACATTTGCAAAAAAGATTCGACCGACAATCCACTTCGGGAAAATTTTCCACTTACTGAAATGAATGACAATCCACGTTGAGGAACCTTTGCCGATATTTATGATGAATAGAGACCTACGACAATCCTTTGGGAAATTTTTCCATAGGGAACTGGGTATATTACAATCCAATCTCGGAAAACTTGCCAACGAGCCGATGAATGTATGACAATCCGAACTTGGAAAAACTTGCCAAACAAAGAAGGAGCACGACAATCCATGCTTGGAAACTTTGCCAGAGATGACAATCCAATCTTGGAAAAATTGTCGTTGAAGAAGATGCATGACAATCCATTTTTGGAAATATTGTCAGTTGGGGATGATAATCAAATTTTTGGAAAACTTTGTCGTTTAAGTGCTTGCTTTTAAACCGATTGTAATGAGCCAGTGTTTTAGGCGCTTAAGCTAAGTGAGACGATCTTTCGTCAGGTCGATCACTTACTACGATTGTAATCGAGCCGACTACTAATCATGTCAAATTGCTTATAGGGGCTAACTGGCGTACCAAGGAACCCGAAATTGCTGCATGAGGTCGAAATCACCTTTCTGAGAGGCTTCGAGCTTTGTCGCTGCTGGAATATCTCTGGCGCCAAGAATTGACTCTGTCGCCGAACGCTGTGATAGGGTCTTCCCTATTCTGCTGCACCTGTATTTATTTTGACTATAGAACTTTGCCAATCTTTTTAATTATCTTAGGGTTGACCTAAGGCTTAATGTTGCTTGACTTATCGACTTGACACGACTCAAGGTATAAACTTGACTCTCTGTGACTGACTGACTCGAGGTTGACTCGACTCAATGTAAAATGACACGTGTGACTCGTGACCCGTGTGAGCATAGTGTTGATTGTGCGACTCGAAAATGCAAAAGGCAAAAATTTTCCGTCATTTTCGTGGAGGGTACCGACTTTCTCCCGAAAAAGAAAGACGCGAAAAAAGAAAATCAAAAGTTTGAAGATGCATGTTGAATGAGCTTAGTCAAATGTTGTTTGATACTATCTCTCAAGGTTCAAGGATTAATCCATCCTAGGCTATCTCAACTGTTGACTCCATGATGAAAGTATTTGGGTAACTTAGACACGGAGGCTAAGCACTTCATACTTCGTGATGCAATGACAATTATGAGTGATGAGTGATGTGACAAGGCATGCTTCATCGTTATGTTAAGATTTCATGACGAAGGGTTCCTAAGGGAAGTATATTTGGTCATGTATCTGTGCAGTGTGTGAAAGTGACACTAAAGTTAGGCCGCAAGAGCTAAGTGTGTGGAAAAATATATTATTTTTAGAAGAGTCAAATGATGGTGACTCTTAGGCTAGGTAAGCTAATGATGTAGGGATCAAGCCCCCAAGTCTAGTTCTAAGTGAATAGGGATGAGCGTAGGATATCCTTTGATATGATCATGGTGTAAGTTTGTGAATGTGAATATGAATGTATGTTTATTACGGCCGCACCTCGATGTGAGGTTGCCTACGTATCCGTCAGGAATCAGGCCAAACGTAGCTCTAGCCGAACCTCGCACAAGTGTGTATACCTCAAAAAAGGTCTTTTTAAGGGTTGTAACGTGGTTAGGCTAAAGGTTTGAAGAAGAAGGGGATAAAGGTTCAAGACCCTAGATAAGCCCCCAAGGTGTGCAACCTTGCTTTTGAATATTTGTATTTTTATGCTTGAGGTTTTCTACTCTTTTTTTAGCTCTTTCTTTTGTTTTAGCATTTATTTCATTTTTCTAAGTGTGGGCAATCTCAATCATGCGGTCTATCACTCACTTGGCATTCATGTTTCTCGAGCACTCGATAAGAGACGCAATCTGAGACGTGTTTATATCGAAGATATTTTCATATCAAAGACATTGGAACTCTTACCCTTTTGTACACTTTTATTTATTTTTTTGCTATTTTTGCTATCTTTTGAATTACTCAAGCCTTTTTAGAATTGCATAAGTTACACACCACCCCATCCCAAGTTTAGGTAGATGTAGGTTGAAAAAAGAAAGGTCTATTGTTAGACGAAGCTCAAAGTGGTTTATGAAGAAAAGATTGAAAGGTGAAAGGAGATATAATGTGGCTACAAGGGGTGCCTGAAATCATTGGTATATCTTGAGCTTAATTCGACATGGATTTTTTTTCTTTTTTATTTTATTTTATTTTTATTTATGCAATAAAATGAAATGATCATATATGAGGAAATAAATGCTCATTTTATTAAAAGAAAATAAATAACGATCCTACAAAATAAATCTAAGGAGAATAAAAAGGGTGCCTATGCTAGACTTATTGGGGAAAGGGTAAATAAAAAAGAAATAGAAAAAAGAGGTCGCGAAATATTGTCGTTGAAGCTCGCCTCTTGTCTTGTGTTGTTTCCTTTATCATCACCTAGTCTTCTCTCTAGCTAGAGGCAATGGGATCTTGTTTGCCTCTACGGGATCTTGAATGAGATTTTGAAACCTGTAGCATTCATCAGTGGTATGACCGTTCCCTCAATGGTACTTGCAATAGGAGTTTGGATTCCATCTCGAAGATCGATTTTCTGGTGTTGGATCCTCGGTAGGGCCAATAGGTTTGATTAATCCTCGATCATAGAGACGATCGAAAGCAACATCGTAGGTCATTCCAATGGGTGTGAACTCTCGCCTGGGTTTCCTTTTAGATCCTTGATTATCTATGGCTAAGACACCATTATGGTCAAAGGTACTAACATTATTACTAGAGTGGGCGTTTTCGGAAGAAGAAGGATTGTCGCTCTTCTTTCCTTTCCAGCCACCGTGGTTACTATTGTTAGTAGCTTTTTGCTTTGCGAGGTCGTCTTCGATTTCAATTCCGATATCATAAACGGCCTTGAAAGTATTCAAGTTGTGTTGATATTTTAAGTGCTTTGAATACTTTTCTTGGAGATTCTTGATAAACATTCTCACAGATTCCTTTTCGGTGGGGATCTCAATCATCTTAGCGGAAGTTTCCCTCCATTTATTAAAGAAATAAGTAAAGCCTTCATTCTCTTTTTGTCATAGCATCTCAAGTTGTCTATGGTCGGTTTCAACTTGGATATTGCACTTGTACCTATCAATGAAAGCGTTTACTATTGATTCCCAGGTAGAGGTTTTCTCTTTGTCAAGGGAGAAGTACCATTATTAGAAAACGGTTTCAAGAGATAGTGAGAACAGAGAGGGAAAAACATTCTTATCGATACCCTTAATACTCATTATGGTTTCAAAAGCTCTCAGATGAAAATAAGGATTATCTGTTGCCTTGAATTTAGGGATGTCAGTGGCGTTGAACTTATGCGGAAGAAGTTCCTTGTCCAGCGAGACCCCTTGTGAACTCATGCCCTGAAATTTATAGTCACTAGATAGCTTGCTTAGACTCTCTTGCATGAGGTTCATCTGTTGTTGCTTCACGGGGTCATCGACCCTAAGTGCGAGAAGTTTCAGTGTCTTAGTCACAGTAGCCAGTTGGTTCTTAAGATCATTGACTTCTTCTTGAGTTGCCATTATCTTCTTAGCCTTCCTCTTTTGAGGAATCGGCTTATCAAAAAGCGAGACCTGAATAGAGAGGTTGTCCTTGATTAATCGCCCTTCTCTCCTCGACCAAGTACTATGGAAAAAGGAATTTGGGGATACTTATTATTAATTATTTGACTCAAACTTTATTCAACATGCGATGGATGGAGGAAGTGAAGAAAATTTGGAATAGAATGTGAAGAAAAGTGATGTAGATGGAGGGATATGAAGGATTAGGAGTAGAATGTACCCTAACTCAAATGACGGAAAGACCGACTCATGCATGGACCTACGACATGGTCATGGTGATGTGTACTCAAAGTGTGTGCTAAGATTAGTGAGTGTATGTGACATGTTAAGACTCGTGTCATGACCATGTGGCTAGACTATGTGACTAAGACTCGATTAATGACTCGACAAGGTGTTATAGACAGCGAAAATTAACCGAATTAATTAGCAAACTGGTTAATTAGACCCTAGGTGATGACTCGACCAATAATCCGAACTGTCGGCCAAAAGACAGGACTGGCAACACACTGTGGAGCTTGGCGCCAGACAACATAGCTGTCGTTAGGCGCTACAGTCCATAGTGTGGCGCTACAGCTCAGACCTTGGCGCCAGTATTGGAGCTTCGGTCAGGGACTATTTTCGGTGTTATTAGTCAACTGGGGTATGCCTAAAGTCGTACTCGGTCAATTCCGATTAAAAAATTAGACTTTATTAACTCTAATTAAATAATTAATTAATTAATTAATTAGGCAAAGTTCTTTAAGTCATTAATTTATTTAGTCTCAACACAAGTCAACAAACGATTAAGAGAAACATAGAATATATATGCACAACAAATAATGCACAATTAGTCAAGTAGGCACGATATGATGCAATGTGTTTGCAACCTAACCATGGCTCTAGTTCTCTAAAGTTCGGGATATGGTTTAGTCAAAGAGGTTCCATGGTTAATTGTCCGGATGCACCGCGCGGAAGCCTAACCGTGAAGGGTTGGCGCGAGTGGATGGGACACCGCAAGCTTTAGAAAAAACTCGCTTCCATGGTTTGGTGAATTCAACATCTGGGATGTACCCTTTGTTGCATGGAGCGTTCAATCGGGTAGATGGAGCATGAATTCCTAGAGGGTTATGTCCATATGTAGAACAAATATGGGTTTCAGAAAATTGAGAAAAAATTCAATCAGGAAGTAGGATCGAGCAAACAATACGAAAAACTGGTCGAAATTAGAACGCATATTTCTGGCTCGGTATTGGGGGAAATTGGCGCCAGCAAATAGATACTGGCGCCAGCTTTTAACTGTAGCGCCTGGCGCCAATACTAGCGTCTGGCGCTACGACTAAAATGCTGGTGCCAAGCTCTGGCCCCTGACGCTACTTCCCACATGCCTCAGCAGCTTTCTGTGCTCGATAAAATTTTCCAGTTTCGCGCGGTGTTATATCAGTCCTAGTTGTGAAAGATATTCCTCAAATTTCCTACGTGTACAATCCTATGTTTTTAACTCATTACGGATGGTCTTTCCAATGAGATCTTTTTTATGCATATGACAATAATGTTAATCAAAATTACGCACATGAAATACTTAGAACTTTTCGAGTCTCATTCACTCATTCTAGATCATTGCCGAAACAAATTCAGGAATTAAAATAGAAATCCTCCCCAGTTGAGTCGCCAAAAAACTATAGGGAATAATTTCAAGCGTTAATCCCACTAGCTTGAACCCCACTGTGATCATACACTAAAGTACGGTGGCGTCCAAAAGGGAAAAAGATAGAGCAAAAGAGTCGCCAACAAGTTTTTTAGGAACTTGTAAACCGTTCACGAGGTGAAGGTTACACCCCTTAACGATCGAAGAGATCGTCAACTCCATAAGGTCTAGAACCAAGTAAGGGTTCGGGGATGAAGGTACAAATCCAACCTAAAAGAGATTGAACCTGCCCTAATAATAGGCCTCTACTTTATTCTGATCGTATTCATATGCGCTTTCTGATTAACATGCAATCAATAGAATTAACCCTAAACCTGTTTATCTATGTTGGTTGAATATTAATGCACATATAAATCTATTATTGGCGATCACTTGAATTATAATCATATTAACCCTAACAAGATTATTAATTATCTTATTAAGCGTGATTACAAGTATAAATTCCCTTTAACATGCAATAAAGGTGATCAAGCAATAAATAAATATCAAGCAACATAATAAATAATCAATATCATGAATAATAACTATAATCATCATAAAATAATCATCATCAAAATAATAATAATATTCATAATCATCATAAATTATAACAATTATAATAATTATCATGTTCGTGTTAAAGCATAATAATAGCAAGATCCTAGGCATGATACTAACAAGATTAATAACAAATCCTAGCATGTCACTAAGCAATAAAAATCAAATCTTTAACCCTAACATGATACTAACAATCATAAATATTAGGAAGAACAAAGGAAGCATCGCAGGAATCATATTTAATATTAAAATTACCATAGACATGATACTAGGAATATCATAACAATGTAAACATGATTTCTACATCATAACATCAATAAATCAATAAAGTACTTACTTTGATGCCTCGTACCTCTTTCTAATAACAAAATACACACGTTAGTAACTTCAAGGAAAATAATAAAAACAACAATTAAATTAAATAATTGAAATAGAGATTTGGGACCAAACCCTTAGAAATTGAAACCTTTCACGTCTAGGGCGAAGGCAACTTCGAATATGGCTAGGTGTTTCTAGATCTTGCGAATGCGGAATTATTTATGTGAAAACAAATTTTAGAAAAGAATCAAAGAGAGAGATGAATGATTAGGAGAATGCTAATTAAAACTAATTGTTGAGGAAAACTTGTGAATGAGGGGAATTCGTGAATTAAAACTGATCGTAGGTGAATAACTTGCGAATGAAGAGAATTGGTGAATGAAAACGGAGTTTTTAATACGATATTTATAGAGAAAATCAGCCAAAAAAGATAAATTAACAAAACAGAGTCTGACGCTCAGGAAACAGAGCTGGCGCCAACCCTGGCTAGCTGGCGCTAGGCACCAGCACTAGCGCCAGGCGCCAAGCCTGGTTCCAGGCGCCAAGGCCTGGGATTGGACGCCAAGCTTGATTTTAACGCGTTTTCGAAAATCCGATAAGTTTACCGTACTGGAGGATAAAATAATATAATTTCTTCGAAAATGCTATTTGATCTTGATTAAAACTCTGAAAAGTCAACAAAGTCAACTTATCAATGCTAATTGAATTAGGAATAAAAAGAACCTTCTAGAAGAATCTAGAAGACTAAAACCATTCCTAATTGCATTAGGAATGATAAATCATATTAGGCCCTCCCCTAGATCATTGGGCCGCATATAAAAATCAAACCGGGCCCAGTTTGGTAAATTTGCCATAACTTCCTCAATATTCATCGGAATTGGGCTTATAATATATCGTTGGAAAGCTCTTTGCAAGCCCCATCCAACTACACCACTATTGGACCCATATCATGGACCAACCAAACTGGATTGGATGTTTTCTTAAAATAAAGTTTTCAAAAACAGAGAGAAGAGAAAAAAAATAAAAACTTTCCGCAACACTAGACTTTTCCACACTTTCGTTTCATTCAATTATGATTCAACGTGAAAGGTACTCATCACCGGGTTTGGTTTTGGGGATACACAAATGGATGTCTACAATAACCAACTTATTTCAATGGTTGTATATAAATTTTGAAAGCATTTAGTGTGAGACTGTACTCATGTGAGATCGGGCTCTTAATCAAAAAGGCGTGTGTTTCGGGCATTTTTTGGATAACCCGAAAGGGGGGTATGGATTCCCGCGGGAGACAGATCTAGAACGCTACACTCGTACGGCCTGAACACCTGCAAAACAACGGATCTCCGGTGTGACGGAGATCCGCCTCCGACGATCAAGTTAGTGACCGGAAAACGGAATTTTAGAGAGAGAAAGTAGAGAAAAGTGAGAGCATATTTTGGGCATTGTGCCTTTGGGAATTGTGTATCCTCCTCCATCATGAAATGATGGGGTATTTATAGGAAAATGGGAGATCAAGCTCCTAGTGTTTTATAACCTAGGAAGATCGGCTGCCCTATACATGATTGACAAGTGTATTAGGGTTTCCTTCATGCTAGACATGCTTCCTTAATGGGCTTTGAGCCTTTTATTTTATGATATCTCTCTTTAGGCCACGTGTCATGCTTTTATTGGCCTTTATTTAGCTGAGCATGATGCCACGTGTCAGCCTATAATTGGACCACTTGTTGGCCTCTCATTTGTCTTTAAAAAGGGGGTAAAAATACCCCGAAACAGCGTGGGCCTGAGATACCCGACCAAAGCCCGCGCACCAATTTATAAAATGTGTAATTTTTTTTTATCATTTATCATTTTCCTCAAATTTCGAGCGCTGTCATTTTCTATCAAAATTGCGAACGCATTCATTTTGCGAAACTAAGAACTCCTTCATTTACTCAAATTTCAGAGCATTAATTCAAATCTTCAAATTTCAGAAAATTCAAATCACAAAAATGGAAAAATCAAACAACAGAATGATAATTGAAGAAGAATCTGATTCACCTATAGAATTAATTTTGAGCTCAATTATTGCTGAAAAAGGTACAATTTATTTCAATTTAATTTCATAATTTCATATCCTATTAATTTCAGATTGTATTTAATTACATATTGTATTTAATTTCAGATTATACTTAATTTCAGATCATATTTAGTTCATAATTAATTTCGAGTTTATAAATTTTCGCAAAGAATTAATTCAATTTTGAATGCAATTTAAATTTGCATACAATCAGTTTGGACTTATAATTTGCATGCAATGTTAGTTTAATTTTAGATTGTATTTAATTTTGAGTTAATTTCGACTTATAATTTGCAACCAAGGCTAATTTATTTTCAGATCGTTGTTAATTTCAACTTATAATTTGCAAGCAATACTAATTTAATTTCATATCATAGTTAATTTCATTTCTATTTATAATTTGCATACAAGGCTAATTTGATTTCAGATCGTAGTTAATTTCGACTTATAATTTGCATGCAAAGCTATTTTAGCTTCAGATTATATACATAAAGTGTTAAGCACAAATAATGAATGTAGCAGATAATGTAATTATAGAAGAGAACACCAATCAAGGAAGAGATGATGAAGAAGCTGCAAATATAATAGGTATGTTTGTTTGAAAATTATAAATATTAGAAGATTTATGAAGTGTTAAAATAATCTTAAACTGTTTAATTCTTGAGAAAAATATTTTAATGCTTACAAAAATAGAGTAATACATGACATATATAATGTAATTCCTAACTAAAACACAGTAATTACACATAAAAATTAATTTTTTAATTCAATTCGTGACTTTTTAAATCTCATTTTTGAATCATATAATCAAATACCTGATTATACAAATCTTATTCCTGATGAAAACAGGGAGGAAAGCTTGGTTTTGCCTTAAAATTGACCTGGAGAAAGCATATGATAGGCTGGAATGGCCTTTTATAAGATTCTGCCTTCTTAGAGCTGGCTTTGACAGTGATTCCATCTCCTTGATCATGAATTGTATCACTAACCCCTCCTTCCAGGTCATGGTCAATGGCACCCCTACCTCTCTTTTCCCTACATCTAGGGGACTTAGACAGGGGGACCCTTTATCCCCCTATATCTTTATCATATGCATGAATTACCTTTCTTACCTAATTAAATCTGCCTTCATTGAAGGAAACTTGGCCCCCTTTAGATTTAGGAACAACAGCACCCCTCTTTCTCACCTCCTCTTTGTTGATGACCTCCTTCTGTTAGGAGAAGCTTCCCCTGGTACCCTAAATGCTCTCCAAGACACTCTTGACCTTTTCTGGGCTATGTCATGGCAATGCATGAATAATGCTAAGAGTAAGCTTTACTTTTCAAAGAATTCTTCCCCTTTCTCTTTGGACCTTTTCAGTGCTAGTCTAGGAGTCCCTGTAAGCAATATTGGGTTTATACCTTGGTTTTCCTCTTATTGACAAGAGACCTACTAAGACTCAGCTCAACCACATCATTCTTAAGATTAGGGCCAAACTCAGCAGCTGGAAGGCTAAACACCTGTCTAAGGCTGGTAGAGCTATCTTAATAAAATCCACACTCTCCTCCATCCTTGCCTACTCCATGCAGACTATCTGCTTGCCCAAGGTCTTAACAAACCAGATTGACCAACTGTGTTCCCACTTCTTTTGGGGGACCACCCTTGACACCAAAAAAGTCCCTCTCGTTGCTTGGGATAAGGTCTGCTCTCCTAAAGATAGGGGGGCCTAAACCTCAGACTTTCTCATATCCAAAACAAAGTCTCCATGGCTAGACTTTGCTGGAGACTTCAAAACTCCAGCAACTTATCTGCCACCATTGTTAGGGAAAAGTACTATTATAGACCTGCTGCTATTCCTTTCAGCAAAGGATCCCACATCTGGCAAGATGATGGAAAGGGTTGGGACATTCTTACTCATTTCTCCTAGTGGGGAGTTGGTAAAGGGGATAGATGTAACTTCTGGAATGATAATTGGACAGGGTTGGGAACTATTAGAGCTAGATTTTCTGGACCTTTACCTAGAAATGAAGAGGATAGAACTAAGAATGACCTTCTTGACCACCTATCCATGATTCCCCCTCAGGTTGCAACTTACCTTTCCTCTTCCATAATTCCTTGTCATGGTGATGACTTTATCTTCTCTTCTCTTGGGAGAGGGGGGTATTTTGATAGTAACGCTGTCTATAACTATCTTTGGGATAAAGCTCACCAACAGTAAGCTTCTAGGCCTTTTAACACTGCCATCTGGGACCTCCATATCCCCCCCTCCCCCCGCCAAAATTTTCTTGTGGTTATGTCTTTGGGATAGGCTACCTACTGCTGATCACCTCAACTATAGACACATAATATCCTCATGCTGTTGTTCATTCTGCCCATCTAGTAATGAAATTTGTTTACATATTTTTAGAGACTGCAATAAAGCTACTGAGATTTGGAACATTATCAATCCCCCATTCCAGGGTCTGCACCTTAGCAACAGTGAGTGGTGGGAGGAAAACCTCAAAATAACTACCATCCACCCTATTTTAAACCTACCTTGGAATGAATGTTTTGCTTTCATAACTTGGAGACTGTGGCTTAGAAGGAATGACTGGGTATTCAAGAAGAAATCAATTCCCCCTGAAAAATGGGTGGCCTCTGTGAAACACCTAAGCAATGAACTTTTATTCATGGACCCAAGTCCGAAGGCCAACTTTACCATTGAAAGTTTTGCAAATCAGGAAGGCCTACAAGACTACAATATTTATGTAGATGTCTCCTTTAAGCCAAATTCTTTTGATGCTAACATTTCTTGTATATGTAGAAACAATCAGGGCCTGTGGGTTAAGGGTATTGTTGTTCAATGTACTGCCACCTCGGCTGTGATGGCTAAAACCATGGCTATCATAGCTGCTGCTGCTTGGACTATATGGGAAGCATGGGAGAATGCAAAGATCTTTTCTGACTGTCTCAGAGCTGTGCAGGGCATAAATAAGACACTAATGGGTGCTGATGAGATGGAAAATTACTATTCTTTGTGCAGGGACCTGATGGAAGCCGCAGGAATGCCAAAGCTGTGCAAAGGAACCAGGCAAGCAGTAGGGGGAGTGGATGTGGTGGCTAGACAAGCCATGTTAGTTCTAAAGCGAACTACTACTAATTTATGTAATCTCAGGAATATTTTGGGGCAATTTGTAATTATTCTAAGGCCGGATGTGCTGATACTCTCATCTGTAATCGTTCAATTGTCCATTTTGGATCAAACATAGTTAATTGTGACCAACTAATATTAGGAGAGGGTACATCCCTACAGCTTCAACCACCGTAGCTATGGTGAGTTGCTTTTGTAAGTTAGCCATTGCCATTAACTTTATGCTTATTACTTACTAATCTAGTTCTGTATATTACCAAAAAAAGATGAAATAAATTTCAAAAGAAGTTTAATTTCTGACTAAAATATTGTAATTTCTGTGTAATAAAATATAATTCCCGTGGAATTTTATGTAATTCCTGACTTATGTTATCTTAAAACTGACCAAAAACTATGAAATTTCTAACTAAAATATTATAATAGCTAACATAAATTATCTAATTTCTGAATGAAAGATGCTAATTCATTAAATTAGTAATTTTCAAAAGAAGTTTAATCCTTGAATAAAGTATATTTAAGTCTGACCAAAATAGACTAATACCTGATATATACATCATATAGTTTCTCACTAAAACATAGTAATTTTCTAATTCAATTCCTGACTAAATATTGTAATGTCCGACAAAAAATGTTCAATTCCTGACATAAAATATTTAATTCATGATTGAAACATACTAATTCGTGACACCTTGAAATTTCATATGTTAACTGTGAATATAATTAATTGAAAATACATACTTGAAAATTTCATCATTTTCATTCATTTCAAAAGATTTACAATAACTACATATATACTAACTAATATAGTGCCATGAAATTACAACCATAACACAATTAAAAAGCATTGTTGCTGCTGCATTTTTTATGTCAATACTTTTACAAAAAGTTCGTCATCATTAACAACACCATATCTAATAACATACTATATGACACAAAATAAGACATATACCCCACAACATAATCCCACCAACATAGATTAAACCCCAAAAATGGACAATTGACATTCCCATAGTAGTAAAACCTTCACCACATAAACAACACACAATGAAAAACATGCAACAGAAGATCAAGGTCAACATCAGTTTCTTATCACTGATGTTCTCCTTCATCTCTATGAGGGATTCATTTGCTGCAATACCCATCATTCCAACCTCCTAAGCCAATTTCTCCTTTTTATCCTTCAAGTTTCTCACCTTATCCTTTAGCTGCTCAACTTTGTCCTCCAACTCAATGATAATTGAGTTCTTATCAAGAATTTGAGCTTGCAGATGGCCAATATCATCGACCTCATCCACCCATTTGAAGAATCCGCATGTCCTTTGTACCTAGAAAAAAAATTTATTTATTACCCAATCAAACAACATAGTCATCCAAATTAAAATTCAAGGATATTTTGAGTTGATGTATTTTACCGGCCAATAAGAACAACTGTGAAACCGCTTTCCTTGGTTGGGTCCATTGTGCTTCATAGTCCTTAATGGAGCAACAACATCGTGATAGCAGTAAAGAGGGGGATGAGGGGAGTCAGATTTCTTGGATTTTGAAGATGAGCCATTAGAATGTTGACTTGCCATTGATAAAGATATAGCTTTGAGAAGAAAGATAAAAGTAATTGCAGGTAGGAGGAAAAACAATAGAAAGTAATGAAAGTAGTTGGCCATTTAAAGATAAATGAAGCATAGTGCATTTAGGGTAATAATAAATGACTCTCAACCAACTATATCAAATACTTTACCTACTCAACCAATTGATAACTAAATGTTATGTAATTATAATAGTGTAATTGCTTAAAATTAATTCCTGACAGTATAACTATAATTCCTAATATATCTTTAATTCCTCACAAACTATCTGAATTGATATATTTCTTGAGTTAAGTATTCTAATTCTTGGTTAAAATTTTATAATTTCTTTCACCAAAAATATTTTAATTCCTGACTTTTGTATAATTTATATTTACTTTTATTTGCGGCAGATTATTACAAATATGACAAGGATAAAAACATAAGTAGATGTTTAGCAGGTTATACAGTATCAGACTATAATGAAGGATTTTTTTTTTATACAACGCTCATTCAAGATCTGTTGGTTTCAGCGCCAGAAAATCAACAAAGAGAAGTGATAATAATGATTTACTGTACGAGTTTTATTTTAGATGTTCTAAGGAAGGATAGACGAAGGGTAAAATGAAAATTACAGGTGAACAAAGTTCAGTAGAAATACCCATATTGGATAAAACTAATGAAAGAAAGAGAAAATAAAGGGAAGTAAATGAGACAAGAACTGGATGCAAAGCTCTTATTCGTTTCAAGAAAAATGCAGAAGGTAGATTTGTTGTTCTTACACATGAGTTGGAACATAATCATGAACTGGTAATAACAGTTCAACGACATCATTTAAGATCAGAAAGGTAAATATCAGCTCCAATGGGTGAGCTAATTGAGAGCATGATTGAGAGTGGTATTAAACCAATGGATGCTTATAATTATATAAGCAATGAAGCTGGAGGTTGGAGAAGAATGTGTAGGTCATACTAAGAGAGATCACCTTAACTATGTATCAAGGGTGAAAATGAGTATGGTTGAAGGTGGAGAAATGCAGAATGTATTAGACAACCTTCAAGAAAGAGCAGATCAAGATCCTTCATTCTTTTATAAACTCAAATTTGGAGAAGAAAATAATGTTGCGAGCTATTTTTGGCGTGACTCAAATGCTTGAAGATTTCAAAGCTTATGGTGATGTTTTAATCTTCGATACAACATTAAGAACAAACAAATATAGGTTGATATGTGCTCCATTTGTTGGTATAAACAATCACTTGAGAACAACAATGTTTGGATGTGCATTCATAACTGATGATAAGATTGATTTGGCTGCTTTCAATCTTCAAAAAGTCAATGTGTGGAATTAAACAAAAATCAATCTTCACTGATCAAGATCTTGCAATGAGCAACGCCAGTTTTGGCTTCATAATATTTGTATTTTATACTTTAATATGTGATTTTTATTCTATAATTTAACATAGTCTAAGTAATTTAATGTAGCTTTATTCCTGACAAAAATAATATAATTCTTGTGAAAAATAATGCAATAACTGACAAAGATATTAATGAAAGATTTAAATTTATTAATTCCCGACTTCAAACTTTTTAATCATGGTGAAAGCAATCTTATTCCTAATTATAAAGTTTTATATCCGGACAAAAGTAATCTAATACCTGAATGAAACTATCTTATTCTTAATTAAAAATGTATTTACTTACAAAAATAAATATATTCTTGACAAATATTCTTTAATTCCTAACAAATATAAATTAACTCCTGCCCTACATAATCTAATACCTGAATAAAATGTTATGTCTGGATAAAATGTTATGCCTAAGATGAAAGAAATTATATCTGACTAATAATATCTAATTCCTGATGAAGATAATCTTATTTCTAAGTTAAAAATGTTAAATCCAAAACTCTGATTATTCAGAACCAATCTAATTAAACTCTAAAACTATTTAATTCCAGACTAAAATATAGTTATAGCTGACAAAAATAGATCAATACCTGAAAAGAATTATCTAATATCTGACTATAAAATACTAATATATGAATTAAATATTATAATTCCTAAAAAAAATACAACAAAAATAATTTCTGACAAATGTAATTTAACTCCTGTCCTAAATAAGCTAATACCTGACTAAAAGGATAATAATCCTGAAAGAAATAATATTACTCCTGATTAAAAATATATATTTAGTTACAAAAATAAGTAAATTTCTAGTTAAATTAGTATAATTCCTGACTAAAATGTAATTATTCCTGATTAAGTTAATTTAATTTCTGACTGAAAGAATTTTATTCCTGGTTGAGGTAATTTATTTCTTCAGAAAAATAACTTAACATAGTCCAATTATTTAGGAGTGTTTTTCCATTCACCAACATTATGCACAAAAAAGAATAAACAATAAAAACATACATAATATAAACCAAATCCAATATAAAAAATTAAGTCCAAATCAGTACTTAAATTTCTTCATTTCATTAATAATTGTCAAATAAGTACATTAATACTTTGTCATATTGGTGACATTGCCTTACAAAAGCATAAGAACACTATCACACTAAACTATGACAAGAGCGAAAAATTCCATGCTATACAAAAGACTGCTCTCTAGTTAACCAAAAACCAAATCACAGGGCAATTTACCTAGCACTACTTACATCACTACTCTAGTCTAATCTTCTTCTACTGCCCACCAGGTTGAATAGCTTATTCCCTCTTCCTTTTCTTACTCCAGATTAAACCTGGCAATCCTGACCCGACCTGATTGACCCGACCCGAATGACCCGACCTTTAACCCAAAAGTTGACCCAAAATCATTAACCCGTAAATGACCCAAACTCGAATTAACCCGACCCGGCCCAAACCCGACACGAAATATAGTTGACTCGAACATGACCCGATGACCCAAAGTGACCTAAGCCAAATGACCTGACCCGAAACCCGAAATTAACCCGAACTGAAATGACCCGAAACCTGAAATGACTCACCTAATTTTAACCCAAATTGATTGACCCGAATCAACCCGTTCCATAGTGACCCGACCCGAATTGACTAAATGAATAGGGTGAAATAGTGAATCACTTAGTTTAAGGCTTCTTTATTTCCTACGTAATAGGTACTCATATATATATATATATATATATATTTTTTTTTTTAAAGATGTTACTTTATTTTTCCAACTATTTTTTTTAGTGAATTTATTTTGATAACCCGACAAATTTTCTTGACCCGAATAGACCCGACACGAATTGACTCAATCTGAATTTGACTCGACCTGAAATAATTAACCTGAAAATTGATCTCAAAAATTGACCCGACCCGAACAAACCCGACCTGAATTGACACGACCTTAACTTGACCTGACCCGAACTTGACCCGACCCAAACTTGACCTGAAGTGCTGACCCGATTTTGACCCAAAACCCGAATCAACCCGACTCGACCCGAACCCAACCTGAACATTTGCTGACCCGAACTTGACCCGACCTGAATTGAACCGACCCGAACCCGACGTGAACGACATGTTTGCATGGTCTACTCCAGATATCTTCTTCATCCCTAAATAGCCATGGCAAACCACCCAGAAACTCAGCCCAATCCTGAACCATTGAATTGTGAAAGACATACTCATTATGCCTCATAATATCAGTTGCAATCCAGCACCTTTCACTGGCTGTCTAGCTCTAACAACATGAGGAATCTAGGTATTTAAATACCACAGATCATTCCAGTGCCTACACACGCAATTACACATCGCTTGGGCTCGAGGGGTGCACTAAGGAAAGATATACATGCATAAGATTTTAGGAATATATAAATCATGTGGGACATCCTCTAGAGCATTCATGTAGTGAGTGTCATCTACTAAATCCATTTACACTAACAAAACACCCAATAATCATGGTATTAACACAACCACAAAATAAAATAATTCAAACAAAAAAAAATACTTTGTTTTAAAAAATACTAACAATGAACATCAACCAATTATAAGCATCAAATTACTTGAGTAACAAAGCTGAAAATTCAATCAGAACTAACAAAATACATAAATTCCACACATTATAACACATTATGTACGACTACACAAAAAAATACTGATGATCAACATAGCATTCTAAATCCTAGAATACTAATAATATTTTTAACTTAATTTCAATATTAAAACAATAAAAATAACAGAGAAAACAATGTACCTTGAAATTTAGTTGAATCCGAATAAAAATTGAATAAGAAACTACTAAATCTCCTCTGTTGAAGCTCTGAAAATGGATGGTGTTTTTTAAGGAACAGAAGAGACATATGAAAGGGTGGATTGTTTTTTATAAGAAAATGGTTTTTTTTAATACTTTACTTAAATCAGTTATTGTTGCGCGCTTTCCCAAATAATTTTATTCTAAATCAATCAATTCATCATTTCCTAGATTTTAATTTGTCCACGTATTATACTTAGCCCTGATATAAAATATTGTAATATAAGAAATTTAGTGTAATCTAATTTCTGACAAATATAAACCATTACATGAAAAATTGAATCTAATTCCTAACTAAAATATACTAATTTTTGACAAAAAGTATTACAGCCTGACTATTATACTACCTCTGGTTCAATTTACTCGCAACAAAGGAATATTTTGTGTCTTTCAAATAATACCCCTTTGTTGCGAGTAAATTGGACTGGAGGTAGTAATTTAATTCCTGAAAAAATAGACAATACATGACTAAAATAATAAAATTCATAAATCAAACATACCAATTTAAACTTAAATATACAATAACAAAACAAAATAAAATTAAAGTACAATACTAAATAAATACTAAGCAATGTATAGGCTACAGATTTTATATATTTCGTAATCAATTCAGCAGAATGAGGAAATATATCATAAAATATAATATATTTGGAAATTTTAATTATTACATCATTTTTTCATATATTATAATGATATTGATTGAGGTTAATCCTTAAAAGAAAGAGAGAGAGAGAGAGAGAGAGAGAGAGAGAGAGAGAGAATAACCCTAGAATCTTAATCTTCTTCTTGATATTTTAAACTTGTTTTTTTTTTTCTTTTGATCTTCTTTTTCTTCTTTCTGTTTCTTCTTTTGTTGATCGTCCTCTTTCTTTTTTTTTGTTTTTTTATTCCTGGAATTTTTCTTGCGCCCTCTTTCTCTTCCTCTGTTCTTCGATTTCATTCTTTTCCACTTTTTCATAGAGCTTCATCAACCCATCCTTCACTTTATCTCTTCTCTCGAATAGATCATTTAATCTCTTTTCAAAGTCGTCAAAATCATTTTCCTATGGATCGTTTGATGAAGTAGAAGACTGATAATTGTTTTCCATATTTGAGCAATAAAGAAAAAGAGTTTGTTTTAGGAGAGAGAATATACAAGGACAGAAACATGCAAAATGTGTGAGCAAATCATGGTTTTATAGACAAATAAAAAAGATTATAGAGAATACTTTTAAAATATTTTTCTATTTCTTATTCTTACATTTTTGTCAGCTTTATCCAAAACTCTAGGTAAATATCTTAATTTTAAATATCTTTATCCAAATCACAAAGTACTGACAGCCACTCTAAGTAAAATCTTAGATTATTAAATTTTTTTATGCTTGATAAACATACACCAATACCTGATATAAGTTATCTAATATCTGACAAAAACGTGCTAATTTCTGTCTTTTAGATTGTTATTTCTGACTAAAATACACCAATACTTGAGATGAATTATCTAAAATCTGACTTAAACCATTCTAATTCCTGACTAATAATATTTAATTCCTGATTATATTAATCTTATTTCTGACTTAAACTTGCTAATTTCTGACCTTTAGAATGTTATGCCAGACTAAAATACACCAATAACTTAATTGAATTATCTAATATCTGAATAAAGCATGCTAATTCCTGATTATAATAATTTTATTTCTGACTTAAAATTGTTAAATGCAAAACTCAAAGTATTCACATCATCAATTGACTATTTAATTTTTTAATGCCTGATAAACATAGATCGATTCCTGATATAAGTTAGCTATATCTGACTAAAACTTGCTAATTTCTGACTTTTAGAATAATATGACTAACTAAAATACACCAATACCTTAAATGAACTTTCTTATATCTTACTAAATCATCGTAATTCCTGGCTAATAACATCTAATTCCTAATTATAATAATCTTATTTCTGACATAAAAATGTTAAATGCAAAACTCTTAAGTATTCACATCATGATATAGCATTATGCATAGTGAAACAACCATATCCATACCAAAGGGCAAAACAAGAACAAGATTCTCTACAATGTACATCATAGTTAAGAATATAAAGGAAAGTAAATAACAAATAAGTAATCAAGACAATTCCATTGAAAATTATAAACATTTCCATTCGTTTCCAAAATAATTGTCAAGGATGTGACAAAGTGTTACAAAAAACAACCTCACAATGTCACACTATCCTTTGACAACAACATTAATTCCTAGCTCAAAGCAAAAACTAATAAACTCCACAATGTCATCACTATGTACATCCAAATCAACCCAAAATATAAGTTCTACCCTACAGCTTAACAACCACCAAAAACTACCATGTCTAACCCCAACTTACAACCTAGTTCTCCCCAAACAACAGAGGGAAACCATAACAATAAGGTCACCAATCCTCATTGATATAAGCCAAGAAATCCTTCCCTTCATTATTGATAAGGTCATTAATAACCCATGTGTGGTAGTTATTGGTTCGGTTGTAATGATGCCAAGGGATAAATGCACAGTCAACTATCACCCTCCTCTAATCTTGACAAACCAAAGAGGAAATTTTTCGCTAAAAAAAGTTCATTTTAGAGAAGACATGGAGAACCATTATATGCTTCATGCTCAGAACAGGGTTAGCTTCCTCTTGCCCGAACTGAATCACTCTCCTCCACCTCTTACAAACATTCGCTGCTGAATGTCTTCCTGTGGGATTAAGTCTGGGAAAAACATGGACAACAAGGATATCCTTCAACAATAACAAAGGGTGTGCATCCTCTAGATCGTCCATTACATCCTACAATCACCAAACATACATATTAAGGTCTTACACTAACACTCAGTTTTTCTATCAAAACCCTAACCAACAACACTATTTCAAACAAATACACCTTAATGAATCAATTACCAAACAAATAAACAAACCCAGACACAAACAATCTTATTTTACACCCAAATTCAAACAATTAAACAACAATTCTAAAAAAAACAGTTTAAACCCTTTAATTTTGACTGAGACTCTTTAATTCCTGACTAAAATATTGTTATGCCTTACAAAAATAGATGAATACCTGACATGAGTTTACTAATATCTGACTATAAAATGCTAATATATGACTTAGATAGTCTAATTCATGACTTAAACTTGCTAATTCCTAATCAATATATTTTAATTCCTGATTATAATAATCATATTTCTGATTTAAAAATGTTAAAAACTGAAGAAAATAATCAAATTGTTCTATCATTGTTACAGGTGTATCGAAATTCAAGACATAGACAGTGACTATGGCATTTGCAAAAGAATTTGTATCACACTTTAGAACTCTAAAAAACAATCTTGAATTCAAGAATATATTTCGCAAGTGCTTAAGTGGCTGTGATTCATAATTTGAATTTGAAGATTGCTGGAACAAGATGGTTCAAAAGCATGGATTAGGAAAAAAAAAAGAATGGTTTGATAGGTTATTCGGGCTACGAGAAAAATGGTGCACAACATTGAGAAAGGATATATTCTCTGCTGGAATTCTCTCATCTCAAAGAGTAGAAGTAACAAACAGACCAATTTCATTTAAGGCCAAAAGAACCACTAAACTTTTGGAGTTCGTTCTTTCACATATTTGAAGCTACTGTGAGAAGATGGAGAAGAACTAAAAAGAGTGACAACTTCAGATGTACTACTGAAAAACCAAAAACAACAACAAAAATATTAAAACATGTTGCCAAAGTTTATACTCTAAACTTATACAAGGATTTTAAGTTGGAATTTGACACAAGTCTTGGAGCATATGCAAGAGAAAAGCCAACTTCAATGTAATATGTCAAATTCTTTGATGTTTATCTTGATGAAGATTATAATCACACCTGTCAAGTCATATATCACTATCAAAACAATGAGTTTATGTGTTCTTGTATGTGCTTCACAGAGCTGGATTGTTGTGCTTTCACACCTCAAGATAATGCAAATGTACAACATACATGCTATACCAGAGAGATACGTTCTAAAACGTTGGACAAAGCTTGCTAAATCAATGATATGGGATGAGAATTTTGTTATTTTAAAATTTATTATTTGTTAATTAAATATAAAATAAAAGTATTATTATTCCTAATTATAAGAACTTATTCCTGACAAATATAGTATTTTTCCTGAAACAAATATTGTTACTTCTGATTAAACAATTTAATTATGGCAATCATAATCTTATACGTGATACAAATATTATTATTTCTGATGAATATAAACTTATTTATTACAAACATAATCTTAACAAATAAACTTATACATTAATACCATTTTCTACTTCAGTAGGAACCCTCTCATTACGATTAGCATTTAAAACTCTAATGTAAAATTTTAAATCATTATCATGATAAACATCCAGTCTTTCTCCTTCAACAATATTATTGGATGATACAAAGCTTGTCCATGCATCATCAATAAAACAACCTCCACAGGTTCTTGTATTTTGTGGTACGCTTAACACTCTAACCTCCCAAAATCTGCCATTATTCCCACGATAGACTCTAACTGGACTTGTGAATTTTAAAAGAAAACCTTTCCAATCTGCAGGAAGTGGCTGAAATAAAAAATAAAAAAAACACACAAAAAAGAATGAAAACATTAAATATTTACTAAGACACAAAACAAATGTATAAGTATAAAGCTTAATGTATTTACCAAACTAAGCCGATAAATTGATTTGAACTTAACAGAACATTTTGCCAAATTCTCATAGAAAACAGTCATTGTCTTCAAGATTGTATTAAAGAACAAAATTATAACTTAATGCAAAGTTAATGATATAAGACTCAACCTTATATAGAAACAGTAGAGGTTGTTAATTTAAGTTTTTTTATAGAAAAAACTTGATTTAAACAACCTTTAAATAGAAAACAGTTATGTATGAACAACAATAATTAATATGTAATTAACAGAAGAAATTATGACCTTTGTCTGTTTTTTATGACTTTTCATGCTGCAATAAATTACTTTGAAATGATATGACTTTTTCAGTTTTTTCAGATTTGTATGAGTTTTTGAAGATGTAATTAAATACATTTTTAGTTTTTTCAGATTTGTATGACTTTTTAAAGTTGGAATTAAATACTTTTTCAGTTTTATATGACTTTTCCATGACTTTAGTCAAATTTGTAAGACTTTTTCATAATGAAATATATTAAATTTTCATAGTTTTATAACTTTTCATAATACAAGAACACTTATGGCCCAAGGAGAAAACAATATTGTTTTTACTGAAATAATTTAAACTTACTTTTGACCAAACTTATCTTATTCCTGACATTTAGATTCTTATTCCTGACCAAACAAAGCTTATTCATGAATATACGTATCTTATATCTAACATTATAATCTTATTCCTGATATATATATTGTTATTATTGACAATTATAATATTATTCCTGATATTCATATATTTATTCTTGACCTATGTTATCTTATAACAAAAGGTAGATAGTAATATATATATATATATATATATATATATATATATATATATATATATATATATATATATATATATATATATATATATATATATATATATATATATATATATATATTTATTTATTTGTTAGGAAATGCAACTACGGATCATTCATTAATAAACACTCCTTGGAGGCAATCAATAACAAAGAATTTCTACAACCTTGTAACAATATGTCAAGGGAACGAAGAAGCAACAAAATTATGTGACGATGCTTTGGAACAAATGTACAAATCTGTAAGAAAAGTGTTCCAAAAAAATGAAGAAAAAATTTGTGAGCTTAATGAAGAATAAGAGAGAAGGAATGCTGTAAAAAATCCAAAACGACCAAAAACAAAAGAAAGGCCAATGGAAAACAAAAGAATTAGAGGACATTTTGAAAGAAGAAGAACAACAACTAGAGATCCAAATGAGTTTGGTACAAAAACTCCAAATCCATAGCTCATTTTATCTTGAGACATACATCAAATAATTTTTATTTGTTAAAATTATTTGAAAAAAATATTATATTTTCTTCAGGTATATTTTGATTTTGATATTTTAGATTTATAATCAAAATTAAGTTTTGATATATTTATATTATTCCTGACAGAATCAATCTAATTTCTGAACAAAATAATGCTATTCCTAACTAATATGATTTATTCCCTGATAAAAATCACTTATTTCTTGAATACTATCTCATAACATTCTTTGTTTTCCCTGATAAAACAAGCATGTATACCTGTTTGATATTACATATATATATATATATATATATATATATATATATATATATATATATATATATATATATATATATATATATATATATATATATATATATATATATATAATTGTAAAAACAAAATTTATCAACCAAAACGAACCTAATATTTAACTACAAAAAGGAAGTATATATATACAAAATAAAATTATCTAACTATTGTCTATATTTTGTTGTTTTTCCATTTCCCTTAGCTTTTTCTACTCCAACTTGTATCTCTTCTCTTTTTCTTTCTCTATAGCAGCCTATTCCTTCTTATATTGAGCCTCAAGCTTCTTCCTTGCAAGCTGAGATTTGAAAATTTTGTTTTTGGTAATAGAAAAGGCAATGCAATCATTCCACAATTTCTTGGGCATAAAATTGTCTTCTCTATTAACCAAATCATAAGCTATTCTGCATCTATACAACTTCTGATTTTGTTTCTGCAAATTTATACAAAAATAAGAACACTAAAAAATAATTAGTATAAATCACAACAAATATAAAAAGAGAAAAACACTTACAAGTTTTAAATCAAGAAGTCCTCCATCTAGTCCAGTGTACCTTTGCATACACATTATTCAAAAGGCCCACAATCATAATTTTCTGTGCTCGTCTTCCAAGAAAAAGATGGAGTATGCCATGGCAACTTAGTAATAGTTTTCGCTAATGAATGTTCAGTCTTTTGCAAATAAATAGAAACAGCTCTAATATATATATATATATATATATATATATATATATATATATATATATATATATATTTTCAATAACAGAATGAGATAGTTAGTTTACAAAACCTTACCAAATATTTATCTATTCAATTCAAATGAGTTCAATCAATGTCAGTCCTATTATTATTCATTCAGGGGACGTTGACTTTGCGTTGACTTTTCTCTCTACTCTCTCTTCTATGGTTTTGTGATTTTGATGGTTTTTCCTCCTTGAGATCTTTAACAATGGCAAAGAAGAAGAAACAAGCTACTCCTCTCCCCCAAGCTGCTGTAAAACAGACTCATATAGCTCCGATTGATAAAATTCTGGAAAGTTTAAGGAATTCTGGGTCTACTTTCGACCCAGATTCGATTGATGAAGTTGATGAACTTGTTACTCCGGCTCCTGGATTAGTTCATCCATCAGCTGGAATGTTGCCCCGAAGTGATGTAAACACCATTGCTGCAGCTAAGGACCTAAATTTTTGCTCGATTTCAAAGGATTTCAATAGAACAATACCTAGGGTTTCTCTAATTACTGTTCCATTTGATTCTGTTCTTGATACTTCTTCTCTTCCCAATCCGAATGTTTCCATGCCAAATGCTAATCTACCTGAACATTCTGAGGGATTAATAGTTCATGATTTAAAGAATGATACCTCATTCCATGGAAAACTTGCTGCAAAGGGATCTACTATGTCCTATGTTGCTCCTGTTATTAAGGAAGGTAAGCCTGTTGCTAAATTGGTTTCTGCTGATTTGCTAGAGGGTAAAAAGAAGTGGTGTAATGCTGTAATATTCTATGTTGTGGGGTACTACCCTACTATTGCTGCTGTGCATAGGTTTATAGCTCAAAACTGGAGTGATTTTGGAAAACCAGAAATCTTATGGCATGATGATGGTTATTTTGTCATCAATTTACATTCTGCAGCTAATATGAATACTTTGTTGTGCTTTCGACCCCATATGTGTTTAGGGTAATTTTACCCTGCCACGTGGCCCAATCAGAGGGTGACACGTGTCAGCCTCAGGATGGCCCAAAGTGGACCAATCCCTGCTTGACACGTGTCATCCCCGAAGTTAAGGGAAAAAAGGCGGCCTTCAGGCCCAAATCCCGAGAACCCTATAAATAGGGAGATTTCCCTCTTTTGGGGGGCACGTTTGATCATTTATTATTACACACTGTCCCTGTGATAGAGACATCTGAGCTTGGAATCCGAGCAGATACCCACCTAAATTTCCGTACTCTTTATTCCTTTTCAAGTTACTAACTTGACCGTCGGAGGCAGAGCTCCAACCACCCGGAGTCTCCGTTATTTTGCAGGTGCAGCTCAAGCCGGATCAGTCTTCGTGTTGTGATAAGTGTCATTTATGTCGCTATTTTTAGGAGTTTTGTAGTTAGTTTTTCATAGTTTTTCTATCTTTTTACTTGGTTTTAATAGCGTTTTACTACATTTGTCATGTTTGTGTGTGAAATGTCGTTATTGCTCAATTTTGGCTTTTCTTGCATATTTTGGTGGCTTATGACATTAGATTAAACTTTATTGGTTTACTCTTATGTTTAGGAACACTTGGATAAGTTCATTGCTCAAGATTGAAGAAATATAAAACATAAAAGAACAAGTAATGAAGAAATGTGCACTTGATTTGCAAAGATCATACTTCAAACGCCTATATCTTTTGATCTACAAAACATTTTGGGGCGACTCTAATTGGAGATGAAATCTTATCTCGAGAGCTTTCCAACGACAGGTCATATGCTCAATTCTGATGTAAAACGTGGGAGATATGCTCATTTGAAGCTGAGTATTTTGCCCAGTCCGAGAGGAGCGGGCACTCCGGTTCTTGGAGCTGGCGCTCCACCACTAGGAGCGGGCGCTCCAAAATCTGCACGCCCGCTCCTCACAGGAAATCCAAAATAAAAAAAATAGATTGTTTCCTCCAGATTTGGAGCGGGCGCTCCGACCTTCTGCACGCCCGCTCCTGGACCTGGAGCGGGCGCTCCACCTCCTGCACGCCCGCTCCTCTACGTGCTGCTCGACTTTTTGCGGAGCTTCCTAGGCAATTTAGTAAGGGTTATAAATAAATTTTTTTTTGCTCATTTTAGAGGGGGAATTCATATTTTCAGTAGTTTTAGGTTAGTTTTAGGTTTTTAGAGAGAGAAACTCTCAAATTTTGGAGAGAGAAAGTGAGAGAAACAATGGTTTTCATGGATTTTGGATAATCAAAGGAGGAATTTGATGATTTGAAGATCTCCATTTTATATCAATGAGCATTTCTTACTCTCTTCTCTCTTTATGCTTTATTAATTGCTTTGTTAATCATGTTTGAGTAGATTTCCTTCTACTAGGTGTTGAGTGAAGCTTTGTTATGGTTAATTGAGTTATTTGAGATAAATTTGATGATAATTGTGTGATTAAATTGATTGAAATGATGATGGCATGTTGTTTGTTTTAGATTGGATTGATCTCCCAATATAGCAAACTTAATTGCATGTTAGTTCTAGTTTGACAAGGGATTGTGAATTAGAATTTATATATTTGATTGCATTTTGGGTAAATTTCTTCTATGCACCTAGTCAATGAGGGATCTAGGCTAGGAATTTGAGAGATTGCTCTTGATGGTAATTAATTCCCATTTTAATTCTTTCTTTGCATGATTGATTATCAAATCGATTCCCATTAACTTGTTAATTGTTCAAAGTGGATCTTTGCCCCTAGTAGACTTTGTAATATCTTGATCTTTATATGTGTGTTAGTGTAGTTGTAGTGTCCACTATCCATAAACCGACTTCGGCGTAGCTTAAGCATTAGATCGAGAACAATCCAACATTACCGTTCCTTGTGGTTCGACTCCAAACTTACCACTAGACTTGTTTAGGGGTTAGTTTAGGATTATAATAAATTTTGTTTGGCCGTGAGGAGGTTAGTCAACGACATAATTTCCCCGCGCTCAAAATGGCGCCGTTGCCGGGGAACGGTGTCAATGCTTGATTTTTTTTGATTGCTTGAGTCTAGGTCTTTGTGTATACTTTTCTTTTTATTTTTTTTTATTTTTGCTTGTTTTTGTAAAAAAGAAATGGCAAGTAACTCGTTTCCTCAATATGACAATGAGCCTTTTTGTGAATATTTCAATAGACTTGAGGGATATTTGGATTTTGATTGTTGTAGTCTTTGGGAGGCTTGTGAGATTTGTTATTTTGGTTTGAATGAACAAACTAGGGATGAAGTTGAATGCATGCATAATGGTGAATTTAGAGCATTATCAATTGACGATGCTTGGGATTTTTATGTTTGGTTTGCTTGGGAAGTCTATAATAAGGGTAATCATGATTCTATTATTGATATGCAATGTGTTGATACTTCTAATATTAGCATGAATTCCCATGATTTGTTACATAATCCCTTAAGTGAACCTAAAACACATGATTTCAACTCTATTTCCTCTTTTGTTCATGATGATGAGGTACATGCTCAAGTTGATGCTAATGGTGTGTTTCAATATTCTTCATTAATTACCATGCCTTCTTGTGATGTGCTTCGTTCCCTTAATGATGAATCTCATGTGTTTGATTGTGCCCCCACTCCCCAATGTGATGTATATGCTCATGATCTTAATGTTGATTTTTCCAATCTTGGTTGTACTTCTTCTTCTCTTGTTGAGCCTCAACCTTCAACACCTTTTGAATCCCTTATTGCTACTTTTGAATCTCAAATTAGGTGCATTGAGCTTGATAATGAGCTTGGGCCTAGTAAGGAAATGATTCTCAATTCCATGAGAGGTCAATTAGAGATAATGAAAAAGAATGAGGAGCGTCTTGAGGAGGGAAGGAGAAGAAAAGAAGAGTTAGAAAGCCAATTGTCACCTTTGATGCTTGTTTGTGAAAAATCCCAATTTAATGTGTGTGTTGAGGATGATGATGATGATTTTAAGCAACCAAGAGAGTGTGAGGATCCCATTGGTGAGCATATGAGTGATGGTGAAGGAGTTGAGAATGAAGAGAGTGTTGATTTTGAAAATCCTAACCCTTTTTCCCATCTTGATGAGTCTCAAGTGCATGATTGTGATCCTTTTATCCATGAGTATTTGGATTCATTTGAGGTTATGTCTAATGTGTTTATTGAGTGTCAAATGAAAACCCATAGCCTTTTGAGTGAGTTCATTAAGAATGCTTCATGGGAGAGAGATGATTTTGAAATGAATTTGCATCCATTCATGCATGGCTTTGAGATTTTAGGCTTTAAGGAAGTTGAGGGAGTTGTTGTTCATGATTGTAGTGAAGAGGATTATGTAGTTCCTCTTGGAAGTTGGATGTTTGAAGGAGATCATGATCATGAGTGTTCTTCTTTTGAGGATTCTATGATTGATTTTTGGTGAAGAAGAGACCATTTGCAAGACCATGGCTCCTATCCCCTTCTCTCATGTCCCTTTTTCAAGGAATTTCAACCATATCCCCTACACTCCTATATCCCTTCCTTCCTTTGTTAATGAGCCTATTGGGGACCGCCTTGCCTATGAAGATTTTTATGTCCCTCATTCGTCTTCTATTGAGGAAAAGGGTGATTTTGCCACCCAAAAAGATTTTTGTGAAGAGAGCTTACCTTTCTATTCTTCTTCTTATTTTCTTGAATTTTTTTTTTTATTCTTCTTCTTCTTGGAAACTCCCTCTTCACCTTCTTTTGCGTGCACTAATCTTGGTGCATGCCCTTCTTATATCATTTGCTTACTTGTTATCTTATGAGATGTGTAGTAGTGCATTTGACAAGCTCTTGCGATCGTTGCAATATTATTTACTAGAGCGGTTAAGCTTGGACCTTAAGCAAGCCTTTCTCGGGAAGTAACCCGTGTTTTATTGCTTTCATTTTCTTTTCTTTTTAGAATAGATTTTCTCTCATGGAAATGTTTGTGTGCCTTTTTCTAGGTACATAACTTGATATACTTTGGTGCATTGGTTTGGATCAAGAATCAAGGAAGTTTGGCACCACAATTGCTAGCATATGGAAAACAAGATTCAATTCTTGAGAAGAGTGGCTTTGAAAAGTTTAATTAGGTCATTTGCGGGTATATACACCCACCTAAAATCCGGTAATATCATTCCTTGCTCTTTCTCCATTGGTTGATACCTAAAGTGGCTTTGAAATAGGAGATATGTTGGGTTGTTGGATTGATCTCCTTGTTTTCCCCTCCCATGGATTATTTGATTTATGTTTGAGCATGTTGTCTCATTCAAGCTTGGGGGAGGGTATTCTATCATATTTGGTAGATTTTGATTCATATATATTCCATGCACATTTGTATATGCTTTTCCATTTTTTATGTCTTGAAAATCACAAAAAGATTTTTGTTTCTATCAAGGCAAATTTGCAATGTATTTTCTTTTGTTCTTGTTTTGGACATAATACTTTTGGACTTGTATTCTTGAATGTCTTTCTTCCTAAATTTTAGAGGTGTGCACGGTTTGAGAATGTGTTAGGTTGACTCTAGGATATGGTATGCTAAGGTAGTTGGCTAAGAACTTTGGGACCATGAAGCTCTAGTTCACTTGCTTGTGGTAAGATGGAGTTGCTCTCTATAGTGGATATGAAATCAAGAGTTAGTTATTGCTATCCCTAGTGAGGTATAATTGTTCTAGCCTTCATCATACTTTGTTGAGTGGCATATTTGGATCCTTGGCTATTGCATTCTCATATCTAGAACTTGACTTTTAGCTCCCAAGATCGCGACTGAGCCACTTTAGGGGATGACAAAGACATTTCTCTTTTTATAGGATTAATTTTCAATTTTGGATTTGGTTTGCATTTGCCCCTATTACTAGCCCATTTGAGCCATATACATTTTTTTCTCTAACCACAATACAAGCCTTCCATCCTTGGTTTCACTTTAACTCCTACCTTTAGTTTGTGAAGCAATTTTGTTTTGGAGCTTGTTTTATTGTTTATGAAGCAAGTTTAGAATTATGAGTTCATTTGCAAAGCAAGTATGTGTTGTATATAATTTTTTGCATAAAACCAAATGCATTTTGAGAAAAAGCCGCCCAAAGTTAAAAGAGGCAAGGACATTAAAAAAAAAAAAAAAAAAAAAAAAAAAAAAAAAAAAAAAAAACCAAAAAAAAGAGCAAAAGCAAAAGCTTGGAAAAAGATATCGAAAAAAAAAAGTAAAGAAGAATGTAAAGCACAAAAAAAAAGAGGTTTTGTTATTGTTGTTTTCCCTGTTTTTGTTATTTTGTGTTAAATAAGCTTGGGGGAAAGTTATTTAATAAGCATACTTGGCACTTTTGTTTTGGAATCGTTTGGATCTTGTGGAAGAAGTTCCACCCGTGCTTCACATAGATTTACCGCCAATTTCAAGAGTTCTCCACACCTTTACTCTCCTAGCTTATATGTTACAACCTTGAAAGTCCTTTTGATCCTAGAGGGTTAAGTCATTCAATGATGGCGGGAAATAGGAATCAAGCCTATAGAGCGAGTTTGCATAGCCAAGATGTCGGGTAACCTTCTCAATGTTTTTAATTTCTTATTTATTTTCCGGTTCCTTCGTGGAATCATGAGAAGCTAACTTGAAAGTGGATTTGAAACTAGTAGAGAACGTGGTTTGATTGGTTGGAACAAAAGGTGGAATGTGTTTAGTCCATCATAAAAGTCCACTCTAGAACGCTTGTAACTTTTCTCTTACTTCGATTTATTTTATTTTATTTATTTATTGCTTTGCCTTGATTTTTGTCAAGAGTTATGGGTTAAACTCTTAGAACACCCTTACGAGAGCTTACTCGTCCTCTAGAGCAATCTAAGGGTTTAAAGTGCTTGATGCATACACTAAATGTATTCGTGATTCCTACGAAAGTGAGTTAGTGTATATTCTTTTCCTTCAGGTTTTCTTTGTTTGTATAAAATGCATCACATTCCCTTGTGTTTCTTTTGTTTTGCTCGAGGGCGAGCAAAAGTTCAGCTTGGGGGAATTTGATAAGTGTCATTTATGTCGCTATTTTTAGGAGTTTTGTAGTTAGTTTTTCATAGTTTTTCTATCTTTTTACTTGGTTTTAATAGCGTTTTACTACATTTGTCATGTTTGTGTGTGAAATGTCGTTATTGCTCAATTTTGGCTTTTCTTGCATATTTTGGTGGCTTATGACATTAGATTAAACTTTATTGGTTTACTCTTATGTTTAGGAACACTTGGATAAGTTCATTGCTCAAGATTGAAGAAATATAAAACATAAAAGAACAAGTAATGAAGAAATGTGCACTTGATTTGCAAAGATCATACTTCAAACGCCTATATCTTTTGATCTACAAAACATTTTGGGGCGATTCTAATTGGAGATGAAATCTTATCTTGAGAGCTTTCCAACGACAGGTCATATGCTCAATTCCGATGTAAAACGTGGGAGATATGCTCATTTGAAGCTGAGCAGTTTGCCCAGTCCGAGAGGAGCGGGCGCTCCGGTTCTTGGAGCTGGCGCTCCACCACCAGGAGCGGGCGCTCCAAAATCTGCACGCCCGCTCCTCACAGGAAATCCAAAATAAAAAAAACAGATTGTTTCCTCCAGATTTGGAGCGGGCGCTTCGACCATCTGCACGCCCGCTCCTGGACCTGGAGCGGGCGCTCCACCTCCTGCATGCCCGCTCCTCTACGCGCTGCTCGACTTTTTGCGGAGCTTCCTAGGTAATTTAGTAAGGGTTATAAATAGATTTTTTTGCTCATTTTAGAGGGGGAATTCATATTTTCAGTAGTTTTAGGTTAGTTTTAGGTTTTTAGAGAGAAAAACTCTCAAATTTTGGAGAGAGAAAGTGAGAGAAACAATGGTTTTCATGGATTTTGGATAATCAAAGGAGAAATTTGATGATTTGAAGATCTCCATTTTATATGAATGAGCATTTCTTACTCTCTTCTCTCTTTATGCTTTATTAATTTCTTTGTTAATCATGTTTGAGTAGATTTCCTTCTACTAGGTGTTGAGTGAAGCTTTGTTATGGTTAATTGAGTTATTTGAGATAAATTTGATGATAATTGTGTGATTAAATTGATTGAATTGATGATGGCATGTTGTTTGTTTTAGATTGGATTGATCTCCCAATATAGCAAACTTAATTGCATGTTAGTTCTAGTTTGACAAGGGATTGTGAATTAGAATTTATATATTTGATTGCATTTTGGGTAAATTTCTTCTATGCACCTAGTCAATGAGGGATCTAGGCTAGGAATTTGAGAGATTGCTCTTGATGGTAATTAATTCCCATTTTAATTCTTTCTTTGCATGATTGATTATCAAATCGATTCCCATTAACTTGTTAATTGTTCAAAGTGGATCTTTTCCCCTATTAGACTTTGCAATATCTTGATCTTTATATGTGTGTTAGTGTAGTTGTAGTGTCCACTGTCCATAAACCGACTTCGGCGTAGCTTAAGCATTAGATCGAGAACAATCCAACATTACCGTTCCTTGTGGTTCGACTCCAAACTTACCACTAGACTTGTTTAGGGGTGAGTTTAGGATTATAATAAATTTTGTTTGGCCGTGAGGAGGTTAGTCAACGACATAATTTCCCCGCGCTCATGTTGTAACTCTCCTGAGGGACAAAAACACCCAAAACATTTGGTGCCGTCTGTGGGGAGAGTAACTCAAATATGGTTCAAGAGTCTGTACCACCCCCTAACCGTCCGGGCGATGACCCAGAACTCTTTACAGACCATGAAGATGAAGATCTTCAGGTCGAAACCTTTACAGCCAATGATGGCTCTCTCATAACCAAGCGCATCCGGCCTAGAGACACTCTAGAGCGGGGTGCCTCCCAGGCGGGTACAAGCCGACCCTCTGGGCAGCCGGAAGGGGAAACCCAAACGGTAGCTGGATTAGCCCCTGTCACCCGAGACGAACTCATGAAATTCATGACCAGTTTCAAGGGTGAAATTAAAGAGCTGATCACCCAAAGCCGGGCTGGCCCAAGTAAAGGTCAGTCGGCGAAGAAGACTCCTCCGGAGAAGGGGAAGTCAGTCAGAGACCGGCAGCCCACTCCTCATCCAAAGGAGAAGACAGCCGGGACCATTGATTGGTAAAAAATTCTCCTTCCCAAGAGGAACAACAACACCCGCCGGACTCAGCAGCCGGTGGGAAGTAAAAAATCAATTCCTGATGCCCGGGAAATAATCAACCGGAAGATGAATCAGCAGTTGTCTGAGTCGGCTTCAACATCGAACTTTCCAGACAGCTTCAACAACACTACTGCAGGGAATTCTCTCTCTCTGCATGGGAGCCAGACAGGCGGTAACACCGTCCATTCTGGCCCTCAGATCATTGGAGCTGTGCCATATGTGCCTACTCAGGCTTACGGACAGTATCCTCCTCACTTCATGCAGCCAGCTCTCTTTGGAGGTCAGGCGGCATATCAAAATGTCCAGCCATTGGACCGGTAGCTCCGTCTGCTGCGCCTGGATGAACAGTCTTCTGCGTTCACCCGAGAGATAACCGAGGCGGCCCAGCCGGCCAAGGTTAAGAATGTGTTGGTTGGTACCTATGATGGTACCACCAATCCGGAAGACCACCTCATGGCTTACACCAACCTCACGTATCTGCAGGGGTTGGATGATGCCACTTGGTGTCGGTGCTTCCCGGCTACATTGAAGGGCATTGCCCAACATTGGTTTGGCAACTTGCCAGCCGGGTCCATCGATAGTTTCAGGAAGCTCGCCTTCCTGTTTGCTTCCAACTTCTCAATGAACATCCCTGCTAAGAAAACAAGCCTTGATCTGAGCACTGTTAGGCAGGGAGAGAGAGAAGGGTTGCGCTCATATGTCAGGCGGTTCCATCTGATAAGAATTCAGATTCAAGGACAGTCTGACGAGGTAGCTTTTACAGACTTTTTCAAGGGTCTGAGAGACGGGTCGACTTTTAAGTTTGACCTAGTCAGAAAAGGGGCTTTCACCTTACAAGCGGCCCTGAGGGAGGCGGAAAGCTACATTCAAGCTACCGACCTCTGCTCGCCTGGTAGCCAGTCGGACTCCAAGAAGTCCGACAAACAGAAAGACAACCGGTCAGCTCAGCCGGCCAAAAACAAAGAAGAGAGCAAGAAAAGAAAAGAAGTCTGGGCGGTTACTGACTCTGACCAGCCGTCCCAGAAGAAAAAGAAAGAGTTTAAACCGTACGTTCCCAAGTACGAGTTTAATAAAGACTGCAACTCCATCCTCATGGAGGTAAAGGACCGGCTGTCCATTGAAAAGCCGAATCCAATGAAGAGTTCTGTCCAGTGACGGAACAAAAATAAATTCTGCCAATTCCATGAGGAGGTTGGCCATGACACCAACGACTACTTTAGTCTTCAGCGGACGTTGGACCGTCTAGCCGACAAAGGGCTGTTGAAGTCCTACATTTCTAAGTCCCTAGCTGGGGCAAAAAAGAAAAACAAGGGTCAATCCTCCAAGACTACCCCCCAGCCTGCTAGTAGTTCGGATACTGACAAGGAGTCGGTCTACACTATAGCAGGAGGGTTCTCATGTGGTGGCCCTACCATCCGGAGCACCATGAGCCATCTTCGAAAGATGGACAAAGATGATGACGAGCAGGCGTCTACAAGCTCCTCCTTCCCTGACGTCTTGATCACTGAGAAGGATAGGGGCAGCGTCCGCCGTCCGCATGATGACCCGGTTGTCATTGAATGTAAGGTGGCCAACCAATTGGTTGGACGGATCCTTATTGACACCGGCAGTTCCTCAGACATCATCAGTCTCCGGTGCCTGCAAAAGCTGAAATACAATGTCAGCAGCATGCATCCGGTCACCCACTACTTGGTTGTTTTTGGGGGTGGGATGGTCTACCCAGCCGGTAGAATTGACCTACCCATCCGACTGGGAGAAAAAGGCCAAGGACGACATATTGTTGTCAGATTCTTGGTCGTTGAGGAGTTGACCGCCTACAACATTATCCTTGGCTGGCCAACCCTCAATGTAGCCAAGGCAGTAATCATCCCGTCTCTGATGCTCATCAAATATGAGAGGGATGACGGCTCTGTTGGTTCCCTGAATGGGGATCAGAAGACGGCCCGAGAGTGCTATCTCTCAGCCGTCCGAGACACTGTGGCCCCAGGCGGCCAGGAACCAATAGACCTTGACAATGTCAAGGATGCCGACGCAGCACCTGCCCCACCAGTAGCCAGAAAGAAAAGAAAGGCACCTCTGCTGGTGGAGGTGAAGAAGGAGAAAAAATAGCAATCACTGACCAGTGAACGGTCAGATGAGCTCAGTCCCCAACCGGCTGGTGAAAGCATTGATCTCGTTCTGGATGACAGCTGTCCAGAACGTACTGTAAAGGTTGGGACGGTTGCTCATGCTACTTTGGGTGCAAGCTTGCACCTTCTGCTGAAGGAATTCAAAGACATTTTTGCCTTTGAAGTGCAAGAGATGCCAGGCGTCAGCCCGGATCTCGCTGTCCACAAACTCGCGGTGGACCCCAAAAAGAAGCCCATCCGGCAGAAGAAAAGAAACCACGGCGAGGAAAGAAGTCATGCGACAGCTGCCGAAGTCAAAAAGCCGTTAGACGCCAGGTTCATTCGGCCTTGTAATTTCCCCGATTGGGTAGGCAATGTGGTCCTTGTTAAGAAACTGAATGGGACCTGGCGCATGTGTGTTGATTACACAGACCTCAACAAGGCGTGTCCAAAGGACAGTTACCCGCTTCCAAAGATCGACAGTCTGGTCGACTCTACAGCCGGTCACGCCTTGATGAGCTTTATGGATGCCTACTCCGGCTTCCATCAGATACCCCTGTGGAAAAAGGATCAAGAGAAGACGGCCTTCGTCACTGATCAGGGGTTATTCTGTTACACTGTGATGCCGTTTGGCTTGAAAAACGCGCCTGCCACTTTCCAACGGATGATTAATACGGTCTTCATTAATCAAATTGGGAGAAATGTGGAGGCGTATATTGATGACATGATAGTCAAATCCAAGCTACAGACGGATCACCTTGCTGATCTCCGAGAAACATTCACCACCCTCAGGCGGCATAAGGTCATGTTAAATCAAAAGAAATGCGTCTTTGGTGTTGAGTCTGGGAAGTTTCTCGGATTCCTGATTGATCAAAGGGGGATAGAGGCTAACCCCGAAAAGATACAGGCGGTGATTGACATGAAGTCACCCCGTTCTTTCAAGGAAGTTCAGAGACTCACCGAATGTCTAGCCGCCTTGGGGAGGTTCCTCAGCCGGTCAGGCGACAAATGCCTTTACTTCTTCCAAGCAATCAGGAAGAGGACAATATTTGAATGGGGGGATGATGCTGAGGCGGCTCAAGCGGCCAATGTCTACCTTGGATTCATCCGGGAGAATGTTGAAATGTGCTATTGAAATGCAAAGCCTTGAAATCACTTACGAACCAAGAAAGGCAGTGAAATGTCAAGCGTTTGCCGACTTCATTGTGGAAATGACCCGTCCGGTTGCTCTGGATAATCTTGATCAGGTTTGGAAAGTGTACGTAGACAGGAGCTCTACAAAGAACGGCTGTGGTGCAGGCGTAATCTACGAGTCTCCTGAAGGGGACAGATTTGAGTATGCACTATGCTTCAAGTTTCAGGCCTCTAACAATGAGGCGGAATATGAAGCCCTACTAGCCGGCATTCGCATGTGTAAGGCGGCAGGGGCCATGAAAATTGACGCCTACTCTGATTCCCAATTGGTTGTTAGCCAGTATGAGGGAAGCTATGAGGCTACTCATCCGGCTATGATCAAATATCTTCAGACAGTCAAAGAAGAGGCCAGGGCACTTGAGGAATTCCGGATGAATCAAGTGCCTAGGTCGGAAAACAACCAGGCGGATGCATTGTCAAAACTGGCGTCTTCTGCCTGCCATGATACGCCTCGATCTGTATTTTGGGAAGTTCTTGAAAAGAGAAGCATCTCTGAAGATCCCATTAGAGTTCTTGACCGAAGCTCTACCTGGATGGATGACATCCAGGCTTATCTTTCAGACGGCACACTTCCTGATTTGCCACAAGAAGCAGCCGTCCTGAAGAAGCGAGCTGCGAGCTTCGAGTTGAAAAATGGAGAACTCTTCAAGGCGGGGTTTCTTAAGCCCCTGTTGAAGTGTGTCACCCCAGAAAAGGGGAAGAAAGTTCTCGAAGACTTACACTCGGGATTCTGCGCCTCCCACATAGGCGGTAGGTCCCTAGCCGTCAGAGCCAGACGACATTATTTTTGGCCCACTCTTGAGGCAGACGCAAAGGAGTTGGTGAAGAAATATGACAAGTGCCAAAAGTTTGGCAAGCTCATTCACCGTCCGGCTACTGATTTGACGGCCATCCACAGCCCAATCCCATTTGCAAAATAGGGCATGGACATCTTAGGTCCTTACACGCCTGCTCCAGGCGGAAAGCGCTACATCCTGGTGGCTGTGGATTATTTCACCAAGTGGGTAGAGGCTGAGGCGGTTAAGAATATCAAGACCTCAGACGTAATTTCCTTCATCTGGAAGAACATTATCACCCGGTATGGGGTACCTATGTCTATGGTGTTTGATAATGGTCCTCGGTTTGAGACGCCTCAGCTAAAAACTTGGTTGGGAGATCAGGGGATCTCAAGCTGTTTTGCATCCGTCGGCCGGCCCCAAGCAAACGGCCAAGTTGAAGCCTTCAACAAACTCATCTCAGACGGAATTAAGAAGGCTTGTGGGCAGAAGAGATAATCCATGTCCTATGGGCCATCCGGACAACAGAAAAAGGGGCAACCGGTGAAACCCCATTTCTCATGGTTTACGGTGCTGAAGCCATCTTGCCTATCGAACATTACGAGCCGACTCTCAGAGTCATGTTATATGATGAAGAGGCAAATTGGGAAGCAATGCGCCTAGCATTGGATTCACTCCCAGAACGCAGGGGCAATGCCGCCTTGCGTCATGAGATTTACCGTCTGAGAATGACTAGAGCCTACAACAAAAGAGTACACAAGCGTCCCTTGAAAGTTGACGACTTAGTGTTACGAAAAATGGAGGCAACCGGTAGGGCTAATGAGCTAGGGAAGCTAACTCCAAATCGGGAAGGCCCCTACCGGATTTATGAAGAAGTAAGGGACGACACCTACCGCCTGGAAACTCCAAACGGCAGGCGCCTGCCTAGAACTTGGAATGTAGACAATCTGAAAAAGTACTACTTCTGAGAATGTAAATTTTTTGTAAATAATGAGTCAATTAATGAGAAATCGGACTTTGTTTGCAAGCTAGTTTTGTTTTTCCGCCTGGGTAATACTTAGATGGACTCTTTATATGTATTTTTACTAAGTTTGACTTAATAAATGTCTGTTCGCCTAGGTAATGACCGAGACGAATTTTTTTGTTTAACTAAGTTCGATACTTAGTGTAATTCAATGACATTCGGCTAATACTCCGACTAAAAACTAAGCACAAAAACGTTTAGTGGCTATACAACCGGTCTCAAACAAGACTAGAGGCTAAAATGGCCGGATGGTTGCTCATTTTATAAAATCGCCTGTCCCAACGTGGACAAAGGCGTCCGGCGACACCCCTCCGGGTCCAATCGTCGAAGAGAACAAACTATTTGTCGGTTCTACGTACCCATGCAGACGACAAAAATTGAACGACCAAATTGGTCAACTCATAGCCGTTTGATCAAAATGACCTAAGAACGATCAAGTTTCCAAATACCGGATGCCCTGAGGCATCAGTCGGTCACCGGCTGAAGTTCTCACTTAGGTTATTTATTCCAAAATTGCACTTCCTACCCCAATTGGGGCAAAGGAGTTCAATGGCTATGAAATCTCTGCCAAGACGGACAAGCGCCGTCTGGGTATTGACTGGATTGCCTGTTGGTGTACGGCTGTGCACTTGATTTGGGGCAATCACTACTGTGATTGATTGACTTACAAACATATCATGCTCTTTGCAGCATCAGACGTTTTCAAGTCAATCAACCAACTCCGTTTGAAACCAATCACACAGCCGTCTAGGGGCAAGGACAGCCAGACTATTGATTAGTTAGGAAAAAAATCGCCGCATGCTTTTGATAAGTTAGGCAAAAATGAAAAATTAAAATTTGCAAAAATTTTAATTCAGGCGCAAAAGGATCTAAACCGACTCAGTCGGTGCATTTCATAAAAGTCCACCCAACCAAACGGTTGTAGTGGATTAAATGTTAACCGGACCCCGTCCGGGAGAAAGAGAAATTGTTAATTAACCAAGCTCCTTAGCCGGTAAATACAAATATACTCGGCACACAGGCCGGAAAAAACAAGTTTTGGCATACTGCCGCTGAATAAAAGAAAAAATAAAAAACAGAGACTGGCATACTGCCGCTGAATGGTCACTTCTTGCCTGCAGACGGTGCCTCCTGGTCCTCCTCATCATCATCTGAGGGTATCTCCTGTGCTTCACCCGGACGAGGTAGCTGAGGCGCGGACGGCTCGTTGTTGGAGCTGACCCAGGCTTCGAAAGAGTCAGGCTCTGGCTCGCCTCTATCCCTTAAGTACACCACGTACTCGGCATAGATGTGAGCCAGTACCCAAATGCTGTAATCCGCGATTGGGTACAAGGCAGCCTAGGCGATCTTCATACGGGCGTCATTGTCAGCATCACTCTCAGCAACAAGGCGGTTTTGCTCCGCCTCCAAGGTTGCTGCAAAGTTCTTCTGAGCCTGAGCAGCCTCCTTCTCTAGTTTTTCAACCTTGGTCTTCAGGTTGGTGTTCTCTTCAGAAACACCCTGAAGTGTGCCAAGGTCCGTCTAGGCCTTCTTGAGCGCCTCATCAGCCTTTTTGGCGCTCTCATCCGCATTCTTCTGGGCCTCCTCCGCCTTCTTCCGGGCCGTCACAGCATCAGTCGCCCGCTGTTTGGCCGTCTCCAGATCCGACTCCAGCTGCTGGATTCTAGACGCCTGTGTCATAATGATTGCTTTAGTTTCAAGTTCATTTACGATAGTCGAGTGTAAAGCAATATTATCAGCGTCTATGGCGGACTTCTTGGCCCTTTTTACCTCTTCCCGTTTGCGGGAATAAGGACGTTTAAGCCCGTCCACCCGCAGCATGGCCTGCAAAAAAGCAGGCGGTATAAGTATTGCAGGCGGGATAAAACACTTGGAAAGAAATAATTTTGACAAGTTTTTTACCTCAGCCAGAAGGGATAGAATGCGTTCCAGATTGAACGTCTCTATCCCAGGGATACTGTCTTTATCCCTCTTCCGGACGGCTTCCAGCATGGACTTGGCATGCTTCTGGACGTCTGGCCAGCGGGGAGATTGATCTGCACCACAATCAATACGTGATGAGTGCGAAACTAAGGCGGCACCTATCTGTTGCCGACCGTCTGAGGATGACGTCTGTTGGGAGTGGGATTTCACTCGCAAAGGCCACCCCAGCTCGGGCGGGGATTCAAAAGGGTTCTTACCTTCAGAGTCGGCCAAGCAGGAACCGCTTGCAGGCGCAGTGAACCCCCCGGTTGCTGATAAGGGGTTGACGAGATCGAGGCACAAGCTTCCGCCTACCTTCTCGTTTCGCCCCGCTATCCGCATCTGCTGATGCCCGGCTGAGGCGCCAGGAGTTGACGCGGAGGTGGATTTTTTGATTTTTTTGAGAGCGGAGGGGGCCTCCTCCCTAGCCCGTTCGAGTTGTTTCTCAAACGTCTTTCCAATCTCACCCCCCTGCGAAAATTACAAAGTTAAAGTTAGCATCCGGGAAAAGTAATTTCTAAACAATTTAAGAGAGGGTCAGGCGTCTATTACCTTGGCCTTGACCTCAGCCGCAGCCTTCTCCGCAAGCTGCTTGTGGATGAGTACAGAAGATCGCTGGGGAGTCTTCTCAGTTGGCAACATGTTTAGAGCTTCTTCTGCAAAAAAGAAATAAATTGGTCAATATCATAAATCAATCCCGATACAAAAATACTACAGACGGATATAAACTCAGGCGCATACGTTTGGTAAACATGTGCCCTAGCCCGCAGGCGGCTAGGAAGCACTCGTCCCTGAACCAGGCGCTCTTTGGGATCCAGTTCTTGGGGACTTTTATTGTTTCCCCGGATGACAAAGTTGCGTCTGTGAGGCCGAAAAAGTCTGCCTCAATGATCTTGTCAAAATCTTCCTCTGGGATCTGGGGAAGAGCACACTTCCGGCCTATCAAGTCGGGCTTCTTATTGTACAGACGAAATTCATAATTCTCCCGTCTGGTTGGAGCTGACATCAGGTAGAACCTGTGTTTCCAGCCGTCGAATTTTGAGACCTTGTCCAAGGTCATCATGTATTGGGGATGCGTGGTTAGGGTATACCACGCCCTCCAGCCGCCTGGGCTTCTGCTAAGATAATGCATACTAGCAAAAGCCTCCCAGCCGGGGTTAAGCCCCTGGAACTCGCAGGCGGCAACATACCCCAGAATGTTTGTCCAAGAGTTAGGGGTAAGTTGCAAGACTCCGAGGCCGTAGCCTCTCAAAATTGCCTTCACCGCCTGGTGAAGGAGGAAGCGAAGACCAGCCTTGAACGCCGCCTCATAACAGCCGAAATAGCTGTTGGCGTTCTCTTGATCGTCCTCCCAGGCGATGGTGCCATTCTCAGGCGGCACCCGGATCCTATACCCATCTCCTAGTGGGTGCATTTGAGTAAAATTCTTTAAGTTTTCCTCCATTTGGATCCGGTCCTTGGAGGAGACGTGAATGTTGAAGGGATCGTCCTTCTCGCTCCATTTTTCCTTTCTTCTTCCTCGCTATCCTAAAGCGGGGGTAAATCGTCACTGCTATCAGAGGTAGAGGCGGAGCTCTCGCTCTCCGTCTCTTCCTCATTTTGGGTCAAGGGGGCAGAGACGGCTTCGTCGCCGCCTTGGTCGCACTCTTCCAAAAAGGAATCAGCGGGAGTTGAAGGGGCGCGCGGAGGGGATCTCTCCAGAGCCGTCTGGTCTCCCTGACCAGACGTTTCTCCCTCAGGCGTTTGGCCGCCTAAGCCTTCGCTTCAGTAATTTGGATCAGTTGTCGTCTGCATTGTCCGAGCCATTATGTCCTGCACAGACACATAACTGGTCGGAATCCAAGGCAAAGGGTGGTCCCAACACCTCGAGACGGCACTCCCAGTCCTAGACTCAGCCATCCCTAGTGACCGGCTGGACTCTTACCTAGGCTGTGCCGTGTGTGTTGGTGATGCATTCATTTATTGCAAGAAATATGTACAAGCGGTGAAAAAGAAAAAGAGCTGAGAGAGGCAGAGACGGTGCCTTTTGAAGTGATATCGGAAACTAGGCGGGTCCGGCTAGGTCGATGGAAAACGAGCTTCTTGCTTGCGCCTGACTCATACGGATGACTTCTGCTCTCTCAAAGTTCTTTCTCTGGAAAATTTTTGTAAACGTACAAAATTATGAGGGTAAACGGCTATATATAGAGGGTAAATACGGGGGCGTTCTCGTAATTTACTCGGAAGGTGAACGGTTACTCCTTAATGGTAAAATTACCACCAATCGGAGCGTGACATGTGTCACAGATGCCACGTGGCGTGCCACGTCACATCTGTGAGGGGCAAATGTTTAGGGTAATTTTACCCTGCCACGTGGCCCAATCATAGGGTGAAACCTGTCAGCCTCAAGATGGCCCAAAGTGGACCAATCCCTGCTTGACACGTGTCATCCCCGAAGTTAAGGGAAAAAAGGCGGCCTTCAGGCCCAAATCCCGAGAACCCTATAAATAGGGAGATTTCCCTCTTTTGGGGGGCACATTTGATCATTTATTATTACACACTGTCCCTGTGATAGAGACATCTAAGCTTGGAATCCGAGCAGATACCCACCTAAATTTCCGTACTCTTTATTCCTTTTCAAGTTACTAACTTGACCGTCGGAGGCGGAGCTCCAACCACCTGGAGTCTCCGTTATTTTGCAGGTGCAGCTCAAGCCGGATCAGTCTTCGTGTTGTAACTCTCCCGAGGGACAAAAACACCCAAAACAATATGTTTTATGGAAAACTTGCTATTGTTAAACCTTGGAGTGAAAAGTTTGATTTTCAGTCTAAAGTGCTCAGAACAATCCCTTTATGGGTCAAGCTCCCAGACTTGCCCTTGAACTGTTGGGGAACTGATACCCTGAGCAAAATTGGCAGTCTATTGGGTGTGCCTATTTGTGCCGATGAGTGTACTTCTAGGCAACTTGGGGTATCTTTTGCTAGGATTCTAGTTGAGGTGGATGTAACTAAAGCCCTGCCTAATTCTGTTCTGCTGGAGGGTCCAACTGGTGAAACTGTTGAACTTAAGGTTCAGTTTAAATGGAAGCCCCTTGCAAGAAATTTGACAAGGCTGGCCATGACTGTTCTGCTCCTAATGTTCCACAAAAGCAGGCTGGCCCTGCTCCAGCTCAGAAAGAAGCTACTCAGAAACAAGTTTGGGTTCCTAAAACTTATACTACTGTTCCTTAAGCAAAGGTCAATGCTGATGTTGTACAACCTACTCATCCTCCTATGACTACTCCTGCTCAAAATCATTTAGTTAATTCTGATGATGGATGGAGATTGGTGGGGAAAAAGACTAAAGCTCAGACTGTTAGACAGACTCAGCATGTTGTTACTAGGGTGAATGCTTACAATGCTTTAATGGCTGATGAGGAGGCTGCAAATCCTATCGAGGGTGATGGTAATCCCCCTCTAGTGCCATGATTATTTCAACTTGGAACATTAGGGGTCTGAATGATCCCAATAAAGTGACTGCTGTTAAGCAGTTACTTAGAGACCACTCTATTGATGTTGTAGCTATTTTATAAACTAAAGTTAAAATGCATAAATTTGATTCTGTAAAAAAGAAGTTTGGCATGGCTTGGGTGTGGATTTGCAGTTATTCTTTCTCTTCCAAAGGTAGAATCTGGGTTGGCTGGAAACTTGATGTTGTTTCTTTGGATGTTATAGCTGTTAATGAGCAGTTTGTTCATACTGTTATCTCTACTAAGGATTTGCAACATCAAATTGCTTGACCTTTGTTTATGGGATGCATTCTATTCAACATAGAGCTCCTATGTGGACTGATATCAAAGGTTTAGATAATATTCAATTACCTTGGATTTGTATTGGTGATTTCAATTCTGTTTTGTCTTCTCTGGATAGGCTTAATGGGAATCCATTTACTGACTATGAGGTTAAGGATTTGCGGGATTTTGTTCATGACTAGGATCTTGTTGAAATTAAAAGTAAAAGTTTCTTTTACTCTTGGAATAATAAGGGTCATGGAATGGATAGGATTGCTACCAAAATTGATAGAGGTTTGGTAAATGAAGCTTGGATGATGGCTTATGGTCAAACTAAGGTTGTCTATCTCTATCCTTCTTTGTCTGATCACTGTCCTGTTTTAGTGGATTTGGTTCACTCTGTTGCTGGGAAGGGCAAACCCTTTAGATTTCTGAATTGCCTTGCTTCTCACAAGGATTTCCAGGAAGTTGTGTCTTCTCATTGGAATGTCAATGTTACTGGTAACTCTATGTTGCAAGTCTGGAAGAAACTAAAATTTGTCAAGTCTAGTCTTAAAGATCTAAATACTAATCATTTTTCTATGATTACTGACAGATTGGAAGCTGCTAAGTCTCATCTTACTGAGGTTCAATCTCAATTAGCTGAGGACTTTACTAATGTTTCTCTTCAGAATCAGGAGGCTGCTGGGATAGAAAAAGTGAAGTATTAGATGGATACTTATGAGAGTATCTTAAAGCAAAAGTCAAGAGTTGACTGGATCAAGATTGGGGATTCTAACACTCATTATTTCTTTTCTGTTCTTAAACAAAGGCAGAATATGAATAGAATAGATTCTATTTATAATAGTGATGATGTTTTGCTGAAGGATCCAGATTTAGTTCAAGCTGAAATTATTAACTTCTATCAGAATCTTTTAGGTTCTGTTGCTAGTACTTTGCCAGCTGTTGATGTTGCTATTGTTAGGGCTGGGAAGCAGCTCTCCTCTAATGACATTGATATTCTTTTTGCTCTTGTTTCTCATGCTAAACTTGATTAAGCTTTGGCTAGTATTGGAGATGATAAAGGTCCTGGCATAGATGGATTCAATGCTGTGTTCTTTAAACAACCTTGGAACCATGTGAAAATTGATGTTTACAGGGCTATTCTGGATTTCTTTGACACTGGTGTTCTTGAGAAATCATAGAGTTGTACTACTCTTACTCTTGTTCCAAAGGTTCAGAATCCTTCATATGTTAAGGAATATAGACCTATTGCTTGTTGCACCCTTGTTTATAAGTTGATCTCTAAGGTCATAACTGCTAGATTGGCAAGGGTGGTGGGTTATGTTGTTAATGATGCTCAGGCTGGGTTCATCCCTGGGAAGCACATTGGGGATAACATTCTTCTTGCTATAGAGTTGATCAAAGACTATTCTCACAAATTTGTTACTCCTAGGTGCATGTTGAAAATTGATCTTAGGAAAGCCTATGATTCAGTTGAATAGGGTTTCCTTGAGACTATGCTTGGTGAATTGGGATTTCCTAACAAGGTATAACATGGATTATGAGTTGTATAACTTCTGTTTCTTACTCAGTTATGACCAATGGATATCCTTTTGCTCCTTTTCAAGCAAAGAAAGGTTTAAGACAAGGTGATCCTATGTCCCCTTTCCTTTTTACTTTATGTATGGAGTATTTGTCTAGGTGTTTGCAGAATATGACTAAGGATCCAGATTTTAACTTTCATCCTAGGTGTGAAAGACTTGGGATTACTCATTTAATGTTTGTAGATGATGTACTGATGTTCTCTAGGGCTGATTTGGTTTCTGTAAAGCTTCTTTTTAAGGCTTTTTAGAAATTTTCTAATGCTTCTGGTTTATCTGCAAACTTGGATAAAAGTGATGCCTACTTTCGGGGTATTTTGGATCATGTTAGATGTGAGCTTCAGCAGGTTTTGGGAATGTCTAATGGTACTCTCCCTTTTAAGTACTTAGGCGTTCCCCTGTCTTCTAAGAAACTCACTATTTCTAAATGCAGGCCCTTAACACTAGGCGAAAAATTGAAAAAGCCAACGCTCATTGACCACCGGTTTTTGAAAACCGGTGGCTTAATTAAGTGGCGGGATGTAGCAAAGAGTAATTGCCACCGGTTCAACCAAACCCGTGGCAAATATTGGAAAGGCCACCGGTTTTGAACCGGTGGCAATAACTAATTTTAATAAAAAAAAATAAATCGCGCCTTCTAATTAATTAGCTTTCTTCCTTCTCTTTCCTGTTCCATTTGAAACACGCACTCAGCTCTCTAACAACTCTCAGTTCACGTCTCTCCAACCCTAGAAGCTACCACCACGAATTCCACCTCAGACGCCCAGCCGCCGTTGCACCCTCCACCACCGTTGCGCACCCCCTCCACCACCTGTTCACGACCCTCCTTCTAGCAGCAACTAAGCCCTCGCGTCGCCCTCGGCAATGTTTGCTCGGCCCTCCTCCTAGAAGCAACTGATACCGCGGCGGCCCTCCACCACCTGTTCGCGGCCCTCCACGTACCTCCGACCACCGTCCATCTCTTCTCCCTTTCATCTCCACCTAGGGTTAGTTTTAATTTATTTTGCATTTTGAACAATGTTTAGGCAAATTAAAATTAAATTTAACTCTAGGCCTGTTTTCTGTGTATGGGTTTTTTATCTGTTATGATGCAATTCAGTGCATATTGAAGCTATTTTGTGGAAATCAAAGGTTCAACTGTCCTTAATGAATATTTGCACCATGTACATATGTTTTCATTTTTTTCTGTTTTGTTAGTTTTTGCACCTTGTTTATGTTATCATCATATAACTTATATTCTAATGACAATCTCTACTAAATTAAAATTATAATAGGAACTAATTAACTAACATTCGCGATCTGTAAAGAGCCTTCATTATCGACAAGCAAATGACATGATTTTGGTGGCATCTTTTCTCCTTTTTACTGTACAAAGGCACTAGCTAGAAAAGCTAGCATTTGTAGTGTTGTATAAATATGTAAACATCTTGGCCATTTATTAATCATATACTTTTTATGTAAGATAATCCTCAGAACAATATATATGCACTATCTTTGTTACTTAATTAGTTGAATTTTGGTAGTATGTTTTAATGTGTAATTAATAATTGGTATGTTTTAATGTGTAATTTTAGGTTGTTTTGTATATAGTTCTTGACAAAATTACTAACTTTTATTTTGTTGTTGTATTTTTTTATTTTTGTAGATTCATATGTAGTAAAGCACAAGTTTATTAGCTATTCAAGTGGGAAGTTCGAGACATTACATCCATTATACTTGCTATATTGGTATGAACTATAAACTTTATGGAGCTATATATATTTCTTTCTATTTATCTATTTGATAAAAGTTTGTTCATGATATTACAAGTTGTGTCTTGTTTAATAATAAATAATTACAATAATATGTTGAATGTTTGCATCATCATATGCCTAGATACCCGTTCAAGGCTTTCTCATTAGGAGAAAGTCTTGAATAGTCCCCGGTTGGGACTGTTCTTGAATGTTTACTCTCACTTAGGTGGTGAATGTATGTCTTTTTTTTCGATTTTAAGGAACATCTTGGCTGTCCATTTCTTCTCCATGTTCTCTGGGTACATATGTGGGTAAGTAATTATCTACATCTTGTACTTGGAGAACTGGGGGGAAGTGCTGCCGGATTTTCCTTAAAATTGGAAAGTTGACCTACATTCACTAGTGAGAGTAGACATTCAAGGATGGGTTAGGTTAGAGTGATAAGGAAACTTTGGAAACATGCATTTTTTCACTATATGAATGGTATATTCACGATGTGTACTTGAAGTTGATTTACATAAGATATGTAGCAATTGTACATTATTGATAATATGTTGCTATATATGTTTAGAGACACTTTACTAAATGGGAAAGGATCGTGGTTGGATGTATGGTAGACGTGATACAATGGATTTTTGGAATGGGGTTCAAGAGTTTTGCGAGACGGCTTTATCTTATCAGCGCAAAATTGGTGAGGAAGGCCTATACTGTCCTTGTGTTGATTGTAATAATGTGAAGGTGGTTAATAGTATTGAAATCATTAGAGATCATGTACTTTGTCGTGGGTTTAGACTTAAATACCATGTGTGGATTTGGCATGGTGAAAGTGGAGAGTATAGTGAGGATCTTGATGGGAATGATGTGCATGATAAAAGCAATGAGATTCATGTGGACGAGGAATGGGAGAATGATGAATATGTTATTGATAGTGGTGATGATGGAGCTGAGGATCATCCAGTGGATGAGGTCGAGGATAATGACATGGATGAGATGTTGCATAATGTCGAAGGTGATGTGTTTGAATTACTATCGGACGCTTCCAAAAAGCCTTTGTACCCTGGGTGCAAAAAATACTCCAAACTTTCTGCCGTGCTAACACTTTTTAACATTAAGTCGAAGCATGGGTGGACGGACGTTAGTTTTACTTCTTTGTTGACCGCATTAAGTGAGATGTTGCCTGATGGGAATGAAATTCCTACGTCTTACTATTATGCAAAGAAGCTTATGTGTCCATTTGGTTTAGAGTATAAGAAGATACATGTCTGTCCTAATGATTGTATTTTGTATCGTAATGAGAATGAACAACTGGAGGAGTGTCCACGATGCAAGCAATCGCGCTACAAGCGCATGAGTTGCAATCCTGGTACGAAGGGACCTCCTGCTAAGGTGTTGTGGTATCTTCCTATTATTCCAAGGTTTAAGCGTCTATTCTCAACACCAAAAGACGCTAAAAACCTGAGGTGGCATGCCGAGGGAAGGAAGAAAAACAGAATGCTGAAGCATCCGGCTGACTCCCCGTAATGGAAGAACATTGATTTGAAGTTTCCGGAGTTTGGTAATGAAGTCAGAAATTTAAGACTTGGGTTGTGCACAGACGGGATGAATCCATTTGGCACTCTTAGTACCCAACACAGCACTTGGCCGGTTCTTTTAGTGATCTACAATTTGCCTCCTTGGTTATGTATGAAACGGAAGTATATAATGCTTTCATTGCTAATAACGGGGCCTAGGCAACCTGGAAATGACATAGATGTTTACCTTGCGCCACTAGTTGACGATTTGAGAAAGATGTGGGACGAAGAGGTTTCTTGTTTTGATGCTCATAAGAACGAGGTGTTCACATTGCGTGCAGCCCTTATGTGGACCATGAATGACTTCCCTGCATATGGAAACCTGTGTGGGTACAAGGTTAAAGGGAAAAAAGCATGCCCCATATGTATTGATGAAACATCAAGCATACACCTTAAGAATTCTCACAAAGATGTGTATATAAGGACTCGAAGGTTCCTTAGGCGTGATCACCCTTACCGTAGGCAAAAAAAGGCTTTCAATGGGACAGTGGAAGAGGAGATTGCGCCTAGGCCATTGACCGGTGTTGAGGTTTATGCTCGAGTTAAGGGTATACGAACAGTGTTTGGAAAGTCTGAAAAAGCTCCGGTCTCAACAGCTCTTTTCAAAAAAGAATCAATTTTGTGGAAGCTTCCGTACTGGAAAGAACATGATGTTAGGCACTGTCTAGATGTGATGCATATAGAGAAGAATGTGTGTGATGCTCTTGTGGGAACACTTTTTAATATTTCAGGCAAAACAAAGGATGGAAAGGGTGTACGGTTAGATTTGGAAGAGATCGGGATTCGTCCGGAATTGTGGCCTCAAGACAAGGTTACAAAGGGGAAGGACAGAAAGGGAAAGGAACCGGAACAAGAAACTGTAAATGTTTTGAAAAAAGGAAAGGGGAAGAGCAAGAGAAAGGGCAAGGTCGCGGATGCTTCAAAGAGTAGAGAAGAGGGTCAAGGCAAGGTTGAGAAGAAGTATTTACCACCGGCTTGCTACACATTGTCAAGGGTAGAAAAGCGGATGTTTTGTGCATGTCTTTACGACATTAAGGTTCCATCTGGGTACGCATCTAACATGAAAAGATTTGTATCCTTAAGTGGAGAACTGAAGCTGACAAGTATGAAATCCCATGATTGTCACATGTTGATGCAAGTATTTCTACCGATTGCAATACGTGGTATTTTACCGAAGCACGTGAGAGAAGCTATTACAAGCCTATGTTCGTTTTTCAATACAATATGCAGCAAAGTGCTTGATCCTTGTACACTTGATGCTTTGCAAACGGATGTGGTTGTGACTTTGTGAAAATTTGAGATGTATTTCCCACCCTCCTTTTTTGACATAATGGTGCATCTCATTCTTCATTTGGTGCGTGAGATTAAATTGTGCGGTCTAGTTTTCTTGAGGTGGTGCTATCCTTTTGAAAGACACATGGGCACATTGCAAGATAAAGTAAGGAATCCGGCTCATCCGGAAGGAAGCATAATTCAAGGGACCGTGAGTGAGGAGATTGGTAATTTTGTGGCCGACTATTTAGCCGTTGTTGAACCTATTGGTCTTCCTGCTTCTCGACATGAAGGGAGACTGGATGGTCATGGCACAATTGGGTCGAAACGAATGTCACCGGATCGAGATCAGTTCTTACAAGCACACCTTTATGTGTTGCACCATGTTACTGATGTTCACCCATATTTAGATGAGCACATGGCTAGTTTGCGTGATGAATTTCCATCGAAAGGTGAAAGGGCACTAATGCAGTTGCATAATAAGAGGTTTGTGAGTTGGTTTAGTCAACGAGTGATGAGTCGCTTGGATGATAGTGTCACCGATACAGTAAGGTGGCTTGCTTATGGTCTTAGGAATGATGTTCGCTCATTTGAGGGATATGACATCAATGGGTACACTTTTTGGACAGAGGGTCGGGATTTGAAATCTACGTCGACCCAAAACAGTTGAGTAACGCTTGTGGCATCGTCAAGGGAGTTTGCAAGTGCTAAGGATAAATCACCTGTCGATGCAAAATTGTCATACTACGGTCGAATTCAAGAAATATGGGAGCTTGATTATTGTAACTTCACGGTTGCTCTTTTCAAATGTAAGTGGGTTGATAATATCAGGCGTAATGTCAAATATGATGATTTTACTCTTGTAGATCTTGGGCACTTGAATGATAGTGCGGAACCGTTCATCCTAGCTTCTCAAGCTAAGCAAGTGTTCTATGTAACTGACCCAGTCGATTCAAGATGGTCCATTGTGCTAGCTGGGAAAAAAGAATCCTAGGCATTGGAGATGTTGAAGATGAGGAAGAATACGATGCATTTGATGATTCAGCACCTTTCACTGTTCCTAGACCTATTGCATCAAATGACATAGACGACGACCAGACATGTTATATGCGGTCAGACCACAACGAAGGAATATTAGAATGAGGTACTATACCATTTAATTTGAAATTGTAAGCAATTAAAAGTATTATTAAATTTAATCAGAAGTTAAGTAATTTTATGAATAGTTGGAGGGAAAATGTATGATATTGTTATCTTAGTTGTTAAATTTTCACAAATTCTTGTTAATGAATAAAGTATATCTCAAAATTGACATATTATGATAGAATTTAATATTTTATGTGTTAACGGTACTAGATAATAACAAATTATGTCAAAATGCATCAAAAATGATAGAATTTAATATTTTATATACTAACATGTATTATGACCTATATGTCAACATTTTTATCTCTTATGGACCTAATATCGTGTTATGTTTGTAATGACAGGTGTTTATAACTCATGGAGGACGATTATGACCCACTAGTAGAGGATTTGGAGGATGATGATGATGGCTATGAGGATGAGGATGAGGATGAGGACGAGCCGTATGATGTCAACAAGGAGACTGATTTGGGTGAGCCAGAAGATCAGGAACAAGATGCTTATGAGCAAAGGCTTGAAGAATATGAAATTTTAGCTGAACGTGCGCCTGCTATTGATTCTACAATTGTTGAGATTGTTGGTGAGAACACTACTCCTCAAACTCAAAGCCAAGGAAAGGAGCAATTGAACACAGGTGGTGGAGTGGGGGTTAAGGCACCAGCTAAGAGAAAGGGTAGGGGTCCGACAACAAGTTTTAAGAAGCCAACCGGTACCATGGTGTTGGAGTATGACAAAAGAGGCCGACCTACTGGCCAATGGATTCGACAATATGCAAACCAAGTTGGCATATGTTCGTGCAAAATCCCCATTACACTTTCTTGGAAGCAAGTACCTCCAGGCTTGATTCAAACATTTTGGGATGATACCAGGGCAAGTGTTTTATTCAAATGCACATTTACATGTATTACAAATAATTTCACCTAATGTTAGTTTGTAAATGGAAAATAATAATGTCTTGTATTTGTGATTGCAGAAGCTGTTTAGTATTCCTAATGATCCCAGAAGAGAAGAGTGTTTGATTCTTTACTAGCGGAGAGATTCAGAGGCTTCAAGACCCACTTGACCAGTGGATGGATCTATAAGAAAAAGAAACACAAGAAGAAAGCTTCTAAGGGAAATGAAGGTGAAGGTGGAAATGAGGAAGATGTTGAGGAACAAGACCCACCGTGGAAAAAATGGCCAAGTGTGACGGAGGACGAGTGGAAAGACTTTGTTATTCAAAGAACTCGACCCAAAGCAATTGTAAGAACTACTAAATCTAATGAGAATTGTATAACATATTGACTCGTTTTGCAGTAATGATGCTAACATTACTATTTATGTAGGAAATTCCAGAGCAAAACAAGGCAAATTCATTGAAGAAGGAGTACCGCCATCGTACGGGGGCCAAGACATTTGGTGAATGGAGGCAAACTTGGAAGAAGGAGGGTATATACCCCGCTTTGACTCAAGGGTCATCCTCAGAACCCTCCAACTCCACGATCACTACGTTGGTTAGTCGTGCTGGCGATTTCATTTGTTCCCTACATACCTTTGATAAGGACACCGGAAAATGGGTCATCAAGGAACCGGAAAAAAAAGTGGCGGATAAACTTGTAAGCTATTTGAAACTTTATCATAACTTTACCATACAAAATCATTTTATGTATTCATGTTAACATTTTTTCTTATGCTACAGCTTGAGTACACTACAGAAGTTGTTGACGGCAAGCTGGTCCCGACTATAGAGAAAGACCCCTTCACCTTGGCTTTGGGAAAGCCCTACCATCCAGGCCGGGTAGTAGGTATGGGAGGGACGTTGCTAGGATGGGAGAAGGTGATGGGTTCAAAATACACAAAAAAGGAAAGATCTCGAGGAAGTGTTAACTCACCGGAAGAATTGGATGCCAAGGTGGCATCCATCAAGGAACAAGTTCGCAATGAGTTAATAGGTGAATTCAATGCTTGGGCGAAGCAAATGAACTTACCCTTGCCGTTCCCCTCGACTACACCGGTCGACTCCAGTAGTCACCCAAAAGGACAAGGAGAAGAGGAGATACATGAGGTAGTTTTCTATCTATTAGTTTTGGCCTAGCTTGTGAGTTACGTGAGATCTAATGTGGCATTATTGATTAATTATTGCAGGTTGTAACTCCCACACATGCGGACTCGAGGGAGGTTGATAATCCAACACCCCATGAATTTCCAGATTTAGAGGTGAATTTAGGATTCGAGGGAGCGTGTTTGGTTTTAACATAGTGAATTTCGTTACATGATCAATTGTGTAGGAAAAGACCCTTTTTGATAATTTCAGTTTTTACAAGTGAATTTCGTTACTGGTGTAGGTAGAGACCGAGTGTACACTTCTAGCCCCGGGGCTATCAAATGGAGGAGAGTTACAGTTGGTGGCGTATGGTAGTGCACAAGCAACGACTGGTGATACGGTCCATTTCCAATCGCTTTGGCCACAACATTACTCGGTCGGGATCAATTCTTACATTGCTGGGTTTGAAAACATCCCACTACCGGTGCCTATAGTGGATGATGGGATTACTCTTCTTTGGGAAGCAAAGTGTAGCTATGTGCAATGGCCACGTGCTTGGGTGAGGTTGATCAACAAGGTAATATTTATTTTAATGTTGAGCAAAATAACAAATCTTGATGCGTACTTATTAGCTTAAACCCCGACCAAAAATTTTTGAACTCTAATTATCTTTGTTTTGATCAGATTTCGAAAAAAAGTCAACCATCAAAGAGAAGGAAGGTGGTGAAGCCTAAAAGCGTTGATCAACCTATAAAGAAGATGAGTGAACAAGGGTCGAAGAGTGAACAAGTGTCGAAGAAGAATTGTTCGAAAGGTTCAGCCATGCAACCTACACCACTTGTTGAAGACATTGTCCTTCAATCGCTCACTAAGGATTTAACTTTTCTACACAATCGTTTTAGTCATTTGCCTAGTGACGATCCCATTGAAATTGCACTTCCTAAGGCAATGTTCCATTATGATGAGGATGCAAGTGCATGGTTAAACAAACAAGATGTGAAGGAATTTTTAAGCGGTTCAATGCTTAACATTTCTCTCATTCAAATATTCATGAGGTACGGGCTCATGCCACTTACATTAATTTGTTGTATATATTAGTGTTGTTTATCCTTCATATATGTCAATTAATTTTTCATTGCACATGCACGTAGAGCACTACGGGAGCACTTAAGTGACACTGATTCACCTAGTAAAGTTGGGTGGTTATGCCCCGAACAGACATCCGAGACTAGAATCTTACACAACTCCCCCGAGGTGATGTATTATGTTAACCATAATATTCGGGAATCAATGCGTGCGAGAGACAAGTTCATATTCGCCCCATGTTATGAGGAGTATGTTTAACCATGTGTAATTCAATTCTTTCTACATCTGATTTATTTGTTGTACCCTAATTATTGATGTGTTTGTGTATTGTGAATTTATGTAGGTATCATTGGTTCCTCATGGTGATTTGTCCTGCTAATAACACAATCTTTCACCTTGATTCAGCTCGATCAACAAAGAAGTACCTCGTGATGTCTGTACTACAAAAGTAAATATAGCTACCTAGTGTTGAGTATCTTAACCTAACTCATTTATTAGTCAAACTAATCAAATTTGATTTTACTTTCCTGTAGTATTATGAAGAAGATACATGGTCGTGCTCCACGGGGTCCTACATGGAAATCACCTATGGTAATGCCACATGATATTGTGATTATCTTAATAAACATTGCTAAAACAATTGTGGGTTTTATGTGACGTTTGATTCATTTGATTTGTTCCTATGCTAGTGCCCACAACAAGATAATGGAGTTGATTGTGGATTATACGTGATGAGATTCATGCTTGAGATAGCGACTCATTGTTCCAATACCATACATCTTGATGAGGTACGACCTTAAACTTAGTAAAATGCCCTTTTTCTTTGATTTCAAGGCTTAGCCACCTATAACTAAGTATAATTGACATGTTATGAGGAAGAACTTGGTCATTTGTTAAAAAATGTAGAAAATGGGCAAGTAGAAGTCAAATAGGCCTTATTTTGGCTATTTTGGAAGAAAATGCGACCTTAAACTTAGTAAAATGCCCTTTTTCTTTGATTTCAAGGCTTAGCCACCTATAACTATGTATAATTGACATGTTATGAGAAACAACTTGGTCATTTGTTTAAAAATGTAGAAAATAGGCAAGTAGTAGTCAAATAGGACTTATTTTGGCTATTTTGGATTAAAATGCGACCTTAAACTTAGTAAAATGCCCTTTTTCTTTGATTTCAAGGCTTAGCCACCTATAACTAAGTATAATTGATATGTTATGAGGAAGAACTTGGTCATTTGTTGAAAAATGTAGAAAATGGGCAAGTAGAAGTCAAATAGGCCTTATTTTGGCTATTTTGGATGAAAATGCGACCTTAAACTTAGTAAAATGCCCTTTTTCTTTGATTTCAAGGCTTAGCCACCTATAACTATGTATAATTGACATGTTATGAGAAACAACTTGGTCATTTGTTTAAAAATGTAGAAAATAGGCAAGTAGTAGTCAAATAGGACTTATTTTGGCTATTTTGGATGAAAATGCGACCTTAAACTTAGTAAAATGCCCTTTTTCTTTGATTTCAAGGCTTAGCCACCTATAACTAAGTATAATTGACATGTTAGGTGGAAGAACTTGGTCATTTGTTGAAAAATGTAGAAAATGGGCAAGTAGAAGTCAAATATGCCTTATTTTGGCTATTTTGGATGAAAATGCGACCTTAAACTTAGTAAAATGCCCTTTTTCTTTGATTTCAAGGCTTAGCAACCTATAACTAAGTATAATTGACATTTTATGAGGAAGAACTTGGTCATTTGTTGAAAAATGTAGAAAATGGGCAAGTAGAAGTCAAATATGCCTTATTTTGGCTATTTTGGATGAAAATGCGACCTTAAACTTAGTAAAATGTCCTTTTTCTTTGATTTCAAGGCTTAGCCACCTATAACTATGTATAATTGACATGTTATGAGAAACAACTTGGTCATTTGTTTAAAAATGTAGAAAATAGGCAAGTAGTAGTCAAATAGGACTTATTTTGGCTATTTTGGTCATTTGTATATGCGACTGTTTTTAATTTTCCCAAGTATTTATTTTTTTACATATTAATTTAATTTATTCTAACATAATTTATATATATTCCAAGGTTTGCAAGGTGCAAAAGGGGGATCCGTTAACTAGCAAGGAGCTTAATGAAGTTCGAGACATGTTGGCATCTTTCATCACCTTCAATTTGTAAATGTGGCATCATTATGAATTATACTTTGTTTATTAATAACTTTTAAACTACAATTTTGACTAGTTATTAGTATTGTTTGTATTTATTTATATATCACACTTTATTTAATTTGTTGTATTGCATTTGGTTTTTAATTATAAAAGTAGTCTAAAAATATTTTTTTAATTCTTGTTATGATTATTGAATTTTTAGCAATAATATGGCAGAATATTATAGCAGGATCAGTGCAGGAATAATTGCAGGCCAAAAAAAAAAAAAAAAAATTAGAACCTTTTATTGCCACCGGTTTACCGGTTCGAACCGGTGGCAATTGTGATCATACAGCAGCAAAAAAAACCGCGTAGATTTATTATTGCCACCGGTTAACCGGTGGCCATAAATAGTATTACCACCGGTTAACCGGTGGCCATTAACACTATTGCCACCGGTTTTGAACCGGTGGCCATTTGATCCATTATTGCCACCCCCCAAATGACCACCGGTTCAAAACCGGTGGCAATGGGGGGTTTTCAACCGGTGGCCATTTGCATTTTTCGCCTAGTTCCCCTGTCTTCTAAGAAACTCACTATTTCTAAATGCAGGCCCTTAATTGAAAGGATTACAGGCATAATTGATACTTGGGTTGCTAAGCACTTGTCCTATGCTGGCAAGTTACAGTTAATTAAAAGTATTCTCTTTGGTGTTCAAGCTTACTGGGCTCAGATTTTCATTTTACCAAAGAAAATCATTAGAGAGATGGAATCTAGGTTCAGGTGTTTCTTATGGACTGGGAAAGGTAACCCTACAAAGAAAGCTCTTGTTACCTGGAAGTTTATGTGCCTTCCCAAGTCCTGTGGTGGTTGGAATTTGATTTCCTTGGAAGACTGGAATAAAGAAGCTATTACTAATGTGCTTTGGGACCTTGTAAGCAAATCTGATACCCTTTGGGTCAAATGGGTTCACATTTACTATTTTGTAGGCAAGACTTCTTGGACTGCTTCTCTTCCTAACAAGGCTTTCTGGATTTTGAAAAAGATCCTTGCTTGTAGAGAAATTGTAAATGATATTGGTGGATGGGATAATGCTACTGTCAATGGCAAGATGCAGATCAAGAAACTGTACAGTATCATTAAACCTCAGGGCCCTAAAGTTCCCTGGAAGAGAATCACTTGCAACAATCAAGCTTCACCAAAGAGTATTTTTGTCACTTGGCTTGCTATTCTGGATAGATTGGTCACTAAGGACAGACTGTTAGTCTGGCGAATCCCTTGTGATCCTTGTTGTTTCTTCTGTGCTGGTGCTAATGAGAATGTGAACCATTTGTTCTTTGATTGCAGTTATTCAAATGTGATCTGGTCTTTGATGTTACAAATTCTGGGTTTCACTAGGCCTGTATTAAGCTTTGCTGATGAACTGCACTGGATTGCAAAATGCTGCAAGAAAACTAATGCTAGGAGAAGACTCATTGTGATGTGCTTTTGTGAAACAGTCTACAATGTGTGGCTTCAAAGAAATGCTTTAATGTTTATAGGAAACTGTAAATCAACTTCTGAGTTAATTAGGTAGATAATTGTTTTGGTTGCTTGCAGATGTAATAGCATTGATAGATATTTACAGTATTCTGCTTAGGTTGTTGTTCTGGTCCTGGTTCTTAGTACCCTTCCTAGAAGGTGCTTAAGTTCCTAAGTCCAGTAGTTGGTTCCTGTTCTTCCTAGAACCCTTCCTAGAAGGTGGCTAGGCTTGGATTGGAATATGTTTGGTGTTTGGTTGGCCAGTTTGGTCTTTGGTGTTTGGGGTGTTACAGCTTAGCTTTGGTGTAAGTTGTAACCTTATTCTTTGGTAATAAAAATTTCTATTTACCAAAAAAAAAATGTCAGACCTATTATTTATCCAATCTATATGTGGAGTTATACCAGGAATAAAATTGAAAACCATCAGAGTATAATGATTATTGTACCAAATGGGAAAGGTTATCTGCAAAATAAAAAAAACAAAATAAGTCAAATTATTATTTCTTATAGACCAATAAATGATATAATTCATATCTGACTAAAACTTGCTAATTTCTGACTTTTAGATTGTTATGCCTGACTAAATACAATAATACATATGAATTATCTAATACCTGACTAAAGCATGATAATTCCTGATTAATAATATCTAATTCCTGACTAAATATTGTAATGTTTGGTTCCTGACCTATATTATGTTAAACTTCAAAATGTTAAATCCAAAACTCTAACTCTAAGACTGTTTAATTCCTGAATAAAATATTGTTATGACTGACTAAAATAGATTAATACCTAACCTAAGTTATCCAATATCTGACTATAAAATGTTAATATCTGACTAAGATGTTATAATCCCAGACAAAATTACACCACCTGGCTTAGAATGTCAATTCATGACTAAAACTTGTATATTCCTGATCAATATAACTTAAAACCTGATTATAATAATCATATTTCTAACTTAAATTGTTATGCCCGACAAAATACAACAATACATGAGATGAATTTTCTAATATCTGACTAAAGCATGGTAATTCCTGACTAATAATATCTTATTTCTGATCATAATAATCGAATTCCTGACTAAATATTGTAATGTTTGATTCTTGACCTATATTATGCTATACTTAAAAATGTTAAATCCAAAACTCTAACTCTAAGACTGTTTAATTCCTGAACAAAATATTATTATACATGACAAAAATAGATTAATACTCACTATAAAAACTAGTACCTGAATATAAAAATATATTACCTGAGTAAAACAAGAAATAAAGTTAAAAACTTACCAACTCTACTTCAGCTATGTTCAGCGTTGGAAAACGTTTAACCCATTTATCAATGGAAACATAAACATCTTGAGCATCATGTTTTTTCAATTCTAAATCAAGCTCCTTTTTTGTCAACTCATCCCTAAACTTTGCATATTCTACTAGATCATTTTCCAAAGAATTCAAAATTTTTGTCCTTTGATGAAATTGACTTTTTTTTTTTTTTAGTTTTCTCTCTTTGTTATATGTCTCTGTATAGTCTCCTACAATACAAAAAAATAAAACATATGTTATGTTATATACATTAAAATTCCAAATATAATAAGTAAAGAAAAAGAAAATCTTACAGTAACTCCAGTATAAAAATAAATCTTTTGTACTGAAAAATTTCTCTATAATTTATTTCCCTCTCTTCAATATTCAGCACAGAAGCCCAAGCATCATGAATAACACTATTAACCCAGACAGAGGGATGCAACAAACAGAACTCCCCTTTTACCAAAATAATTTCGCTTTGGGAAATATCTTTAGTGGTAAACTGTCAGATAACATCACTAGTATCTTCCACATACCAGTTCCTGTTACGCGTCTTAACTTCCTCATCTTCTCCTGTAGGACCTAACTCTTGCACCTTATCATATTTCCTACAAAATAGGAAGTCATACATATATCTTTCATGCTCACTTAAATTTTTCAGATATAGAGGCTTATTTTCCTACAAACTCTTAGAGACAAGTATATGTCGATTTTGAATCGAAATCTTATCAATAGGGGATATACCCAATCCGAATCACCAGCTGCTTCCAAATTAGCCTGCAATTCCAACTGCTAGTTAACTCTTAAATATTGCAATCTAACAACCCTTTTTTTAACATATGCATCAGCAGCAATAAAAGGTAGTTTCAGGTGGATCATTTGCACCAGTAGAAATTTTGTCTACATCAATTAACTGAATGTGTGTTTTAGGAGGCTGAGTTCCTATTTCCATAAGCTCATCTTGAGACAAATCAGCAGCAGTAGAAGGAGTAGGAGTTTTATCTATTACAATTAGGTCAGGATTAGGAGCAGTAGGAGATTCTAAAACTGAAGTTGGAATAGATTCCTTTGCAGCAGATTCCGTATATTTACTTCTCAAAAAATCTAAAACTGCAGTTGTATCTCTAGGCTGAGCTTCCTGCAAGAAAATAAAATCTATTAAAATCAAACAAAAGTAATCTAAATCCAAACAATAATAACCTATACTAATATAATACGAATCCTGAATTAAAAATTTTAATTCCCGATAACAAGATTCTTATTACTTACAAAGATAATCTAATAACTGAATGAATAAATCTTTTTCTTGATTAAGAATGTATTACATTTTTAAAAAAAGTTAATTTTTGATCAAAAAGTTGTAATTCCTAACTAAAGTATTCTTATTACAGATAAAAATAATCTAATATCTGACAGGAATAACTTTTTTCCTGATTGAAATAATTTACTTCCTAACAAAAATAATTTAATTCCTGCCCAAACTGATCTAATACCTGACTAAAATATTCTTATCCTAATACAGTAAATCTAATTTCTAACCCAACCAATCTTGTTGCTTTCAGACATATTTTAATTCCTGAAAAAATATTTTAATTGCTGACAAAACTTACATAATAAATTACAAAAATAATCTAATTCTTGACAACAACAAACAAACAAATTTATGATAAAATGAATATATTAGTGACAAAATAAATCTAATTTCTTACCAAAATACTTTTATTCATGAAAAAAAAATAACATAAATAATTACCTGATGCACCTCATCAATAGGTAAAGGATGTTCTTTTGTAACTTTACATTGAATTACATCATCAGATTTAGTAAAAACCTGAAAACATATGTATAACAGAAATAATAAAATACATAAATTTATTTATATAAAATATCAAATTTAAATACAATTATTATTTTATTAAATTAACCAAATAAAATACACATATTAGACCTAAGATGTGTTGTCCTCATCCTTGTCATTTTTTCATTCTTTTTCATTAGTTACTGGAACTTCTTCTTCAGTAACTTCTGCATTTTGTTCTTGGGATGGTAGTAAAGATGTTGAGGAGAAGGAGGAGTAGGAGTAATTAAATTAAACTTTGGCATAAAATCAGCTCCCGTGGAAAAACTCCTATCTTCTTGCATAACCCTGGCCTGATTATCATTCAAACCAGTTGAATAAAATTCATTGAGTCCCTTGGCTTTCCTTGGCGTTCTAGGAGGTGATGTTGAAGTTTCTAATGATTTTGTAACCAGCTCAGGACCAACCATGGTAATAGAACCAAGAACACCCTCCCCACCAGCTGAACTAACCACATTTTCTAATGATGCTGTGCCAGGTTCAAAATATATAGCAGCAACTTCAACACCAGCTGAAATAGTAACATCAGTTCTTTTGTCAACAGCAGCAGCTTCTACACCAAGTGAAACAGCAACATCAGCTCCTTGGTGAACAGTCAAGACTTTGCCTTCATCTATAGTTTTCTCTGGTATCTCTTAAGGCATACCACTTTTAGGTATATCAATTTCTTCTTCTACATTGAATTCTTTTTCTTTATTTGCATCCTCTAAATTATCACTTTTAGGTATATCTTGACTTAGGTCTTTCTCCAAATCAATATCAGCAATAACATTATTCGCCTATATAAAATCAACATTAATATCAAACACAAATCTTAAATTAATTTCATATATAAAATGATGATAAAGGTAATTAAACTTACAATTTCATCAGGCTTAAGCTTAAGATCAAAATTATCCAAATCAGTGGCTAACGTTTTGCTCTGCATAGTAGCTAACACTATTTTATCAATTTTTGCTAAGAACTGAGGATTGGAATATTCATCATCTTCTCCTTGAGATTGAGATTCTTGTGAAGTTTTTATTGCTTCATCCTTCAAATCAATAGCAAAGTGAATTTGGTTCTCTGATACGATCTTCAAGTCACGACCAAATTTCATCATTTTATTCTTCACAGCCTAATAAAAAAAAGAATAAAGAGTGAATGAGTAAAATATAATAAAATATCTTACCTACAAGAGAATTACAACATTCTAATTCCTGATAAAAGTAATATAATTTCTGACTAAAATAATGTTATTCCTAAATGAGATAACTTAGTTCCCGACTATAAAAATCATTCCTGACAAAAATTATCACATTCCTGACTAACATTTTCTTATTCCTGATAAAAGTAATCTAATTTCTGACTGCAAAAATGTTTTTCTAATTGTGATATAACTTATTTCCTGACTAAAATAATTTCATTCTTGACCAAAATTCTCATATTCCTAATAAAAGTAATCTAATTTCTGATTGACAATATTAATGCTGATTAAGATAATTTATTTCCTGATATGAGAATTTCTTACTCCTGATAAAACTAAACTAATTTCTGATTGCAATTAATCCTCATTCATATTATATTAATCACTTAATTCCTGACAAAAAGAGTTAGAACATTATAGCAGGTTATATAGTATGAATTCTTGAATAAAAAACTTTACAAAATTAATAAAAAGATGAGTTTTTAAACTTACATCAATATCCATTTTATCAATCTCATCATAAGTAGGGTACTCTTTTAGAATCCTGTACATAACATATCAAGCTTTCTCATTTTTAGCTTTCAAATCAATGGTAGCAGATTGAACACCCTGACCTTCCTTATTTTCACCAGAATCTTCATCATCAGTATCTTCAAGTTTAAACTCAATGCTATCCAACTGAAAAGATTTTAGAAGCTCCTGTTCACTTTTCCCAGCATACTGTAGTGGTAATGTTTGAGGATACAATTTCACAGTACCGTAGTCGATATTTTCAGCAATGGCTTTAATCCTCTCATTCAGACTTTCACAAGACCAATTCATTACAAATGGCTTCCTATCTAAAGTGGTCCCAAACTCAAACTTTTGCAAAAAAGCAATTACAAAGGCAACCAAACAGCCATTTACTTGTTTTGATTTAGTTTTCAATTCCTCGCCTGCCTTCTTCTTAAAAACAAAATCCTAAAAGTCTGCTATTGAATCGCATAACCAATCCATCACATAACCATCCCAGTTGTAAGTCTTTATGAAATGTACATCTTCCAAAGACTTTATGATGTTTAAATTGGGGGACTTATCACCAATCGGAGCCAAAAAAATTTGATACAACAAACATAACAAAGAGTCTCTTGAATTCATAACCTCCCCCCTATATTTCTGAAACAATGTTTGATAAGTAAGAAAATTGACATATGTCTTCTTCTTCTTACTTTGAACTGCTCTTTCGGATTCCTTCTTCTTACTTTGAAAACCTTTTTTAGATTCATCACCAATTTTCCTCTTCTTTTTATTGTTAGTTTCAGAGTCATTTCCTTTTTGCAATTCATCTTCTATATCCAAACACAAAAACTTCCTCCACTCTAACTTCAAACTGTCATTGGGATTAAATCCTTTCTTGTTTTTTGAAATCTCTTTCACATGTACATTAGTAAAAGGAATAATAAAAACATCAGTAATATAAGAACTATCAATATGAATGGCATGTTCCTTTTTACCAACAATCAGATTTTTTAAGGAATTGTGCCTTCGATAAGTGCAATTACTAGATATATCAAGGATCACTATTATGGAGATAATAAGTACGTTCTCTTGGGGCGTCATCATCTGTTGCTAGACTATGAGAGATGATCTTTGGACTAGTCAAATAGTCCAAAGCCCGCTAGAATGGATCCTATGAGGTCACACACAAGGGTATTGGGTTAAGCAAGTTAGAGGCCCATTAATGGGCCTCATGAGCATTTAACTAATCATGAAATGAATTGGGCTAGCATAGTTAGATTGGAATTAGGTTTTGGGCTTTTGACATGGGCTCTTATTTAGAGATGAGATCTATAAATAAGATCCATGCCTAGGGTTGCATATAGCAATCATAATTCACACAGTGTATTTTGACATCAAGGCAACCAATCCCAAAAGCCTTAATTCCTCTCTTTATCTCACGGCTATCTCTTTCCTCTCCTCGTCCGTACGGCCGGCCACCCTTGGACCAATTCATGGTGGTTCATGGTGGTTCGTTGCTCGCTCTTCTCCGTAGAAGGTCAATTGAAGGGTTCAATTTCAACTAACTAGCATTAGTGGAGGTATTAATCTGTGCCCGTGGACCAAGTAGAGGAATCACGTTTGAGGTTCTTTATTTCCCATTGTTCTTGCTCGATTGCACGTGGAATCACGCTTCAAAGGTACAACTATATGTTCTTTATGTGTTATGCATTAGTTCTTGGGATTAGGTACTGTATGAATATGATTCATGTTTTTCCGCTGTGTAGTACCTATAAACTCCTATAATTTCTTGTCTTGGGATTATAATGAGTTACTATATAACCGTACAACTGATGGTAATATTATCCTTCAACTTCATATGAAGAAATTCACCAAAGCCAATATCTATTACATCCTTCTTTTTCTTATCACTTAAATCTTCCAGAATTTAACAAAGATGATTAGGACCAGATTTATTACCAAGCTCTAAGTCTGAAATATCATCTTCAGTAAGAGAACTGAGAAATTGAAAATTAAAAAATCATATTAAAATTGAGGGCTATATATTTAAAATATTCTTATTCAAGACAATAATTATGTTATTCTTGATAATAGTAAACTTATTGCTGAGCATAAATATCTATTTCCTGACAAAAATAAACTCATTACTGACCAAAATAATCTTATTCCTGATGAAAAAATGATTATTCCTAACTAATGTAATGTGATCACATATATATCTTATTACTAATAAAAGTAATCTTATTTCGGATTGAAGCAATATATTCCTTACTGATGTAATTTAAATACTGACAAAAAGAAATTAATTTCTGACCAAAAAAACCTAAATCCTGACAAACATAAACTATTATCAAAATAAAATAATCAAATTCAAGACAAGCTAATTTGCATATATATGATTTATCACAGTATAATAAGGTAATTTTTGATAGAAAAAACATAATTCTTGACAAAGTAAGTGTAAATCCTGACAAAAATAATCTATTATCAAATTACAATATAATTACAACAATAAGAAAATTGTACACAAAAATATTCTACTTTAAAACCAGATATGGTATGTTTCCCAAGAAAAAAGATTCTATATAAAACAACAAGTACAGAATGTTATGTCTTTTTGCAAATCAAATAGAATAGAATTTCACACCTAATAGGTCAACTTCGTTTAGAACCAGGTTTAGGACCACGCTTCTTCAATGGAGGTTTTGAATCGACCCTACTGAACGAAATAATAACTTATAAAAATGGAATTTTTCAAAAAAAAATAAAAAAAATAGTATAACTTAAAAATAACTTAAATATAATAAAACTTTCAGCCATTGCAACTGTGTTCTCCTGTTTTCGGGCCTATTTACTTCGTTTAAGATAAACTTTTAAGGGAGAATAATCTTTAATTGACGGAATGTTAGCCATTAATGGAGTCGAAAATGACAAAAGTTAGGGTTTATACAAAATAAGTAAAAATTAAATACATGCAAACAAAATTAAAGATGGAAAATGAAGTATTGATGCGAATAATTCGGAAACGTGAAGTTAAGTCGATAGTATTGGAGTGTAACTGATGAAAATGTAGTGAGAATGCAAAAAACGTGGGTGAGAAGAAGAAGGAAAAAGGTGGAACGTTGGGTTTGATTTTTTTTTTTTTTGAAAAAAAAAAACATGGTTATTTAAAGTTCGGGCCGCGCGCGGGCTGAACTTTAAATAAACGGGCCGAGCGTGGGCCGATTAGTAGAACGGAATCATGGATATTTTTTGATAAATTTTTAGCTATTTGTTTTCTCTTTCCTACTATTACCTTACCCCACCGTATAATCTCTCTCTTAAATTACATGGATAGATAGATAAAGCAAATGTAAATAATCGATCAAAACTAATAATTACACATTAATATTAGACAAAAACACTTGTAATTAAAACATTAGAGAAATTTGGTATTGAATTAGTACGTAATTATTCATTAATTAAGGAATGAACAATTATTTAGGGGCTACTTTAATAGTATATATTAGGAGTTACTTTGTTATTTAACTTTATTAAATTCTTTAATGATAATAATAATATATATTCAAACAAATAACATGAGTCTCCGAAAGATAACAAGTGTGATTAAGTACAGAATAATATATAAAGGTTTCGATAACACCAAATTTTAGCCACAAATATTCCACCAAGTCTTTCTCTAGGGCTTTATGCGTGCATAACTTCATGGCGATTACGCGCTCTAATAGACATGTAATTTTCCAGCAATTCTATTGTTTGCTGTTTTGGATGTTGGAAATGAAAAGGTTATTCATTATTTCCTTTTCTTGAAAGTGCATGTGTAGCTTGATCATATATTCATTTGGATCGTAGAATGTTCTATATGTATCTCTTTTATCCTTACCGATCATATTGTGAATAATACAAGCCATTGTAGTAATATTCTTACACTCTCTCCTAATAACCATCTTAAATTAGTAAATGGTTAATAATTGGGTATACTAGCTCTTACGTGTTTAAAAAAGCTGATAAAATTTGAATCTCGTATACTCCGTTGTATTGTAGAAGTGCCATGTTTATGTACTCTCGAATTACAACAAAAATAAAAGTTTCATCAAAAGATAATAACATAGAAGATAGAACCTATATTAGTTGAAACTCAAAATTTAGGATGATTTTACAACTGCGGTTTGAAAAATGACCACCATAATATTTTAATCATATATAATATAATCAGTTCATATTTTCATGTTATAAAATGGGCACAATTAGTCCAACATAAAATAATTATTTTATTAATAAACTATAAATAAGAACAAAAATTACATAAATGAAAATAAAAATTTGATACATAAAAAGATTATTGATAATACTATTTAGTAATATAATTGATTACTTGGAAAAAAATATATCAATTATAAACTACATAATCATTAAAACATTACAGTACTCATATTTCAAATTACTATTGTAAATTTTTCACAAAAATTACCTATTTACACCATTTTTGCAAATTTTCATTTTCTTCCTTTAATATTACTTCTTCCCCAACTTACTAAAATTTAACTAAAGATTATGAATAATGTTATGTCAACTACATCCCTAAAAATATTTATTTACATATATACCTTCATTTATGCATACAAATCACATTCGTGGCATTTTTTTCTTTTTTCTATTTTTTATCACATGTGTGTTGTAGCTTTTGGGCCTTTTTTTTTTTTTTTTTTTAATCTTTTAAAAAGTTAGAGATAATTCTAATGAACATTGTTTGAATAATGATAACTTTTAAAATGTTTATATACTTATTTATCCTCATTAATGTTAGTTGACTATTTTATTGGCCTCTTAGAAATAATATAATGATATTTATACCCTAAACTTATTATTTACATATTTTCTCTAATTAATGTTACCAGCAACTAGACTTGGCAATCCTGACCCGATTCGAATGACCCGACTCGTGACCCGAAAGCGTAAACCCAAAATTGACCCGAATAGTCGAATACAAAGCTCACTCGACCCGAAGTGGAGTTGACCCGAACTTGACTCGATACCTGAATTGAGCCGACCTCAATTGACCCAACCTGAAATAGACCCGATACCCGAATTGAGCCGACCCAAAATTGAGTCGATACCCGAAGTGACTCGACCTGAAGTGATCCATAATCCGAAGTGATCCGGCCAGATTTGACCTCAATTGTTTGACCTGAACACACCCGAAACCCAAGCGACCCAAACTACGAATATACCCAAAATGACCCGATCCAAAATTAACAAACACTCAAAATGACCAAACTAATTACTTTAACTGAATAAACACTTATCGAAAATAACCTTAATTAAACATTATACAATATACTATGTATATAGTACGATCTAAATGTGGATGTAATTTAGTACTCATAATCATAAAGAATTTCATTTGATTAAATTAGTAACACTTGTTATTGTTATTATTACTATTAGGTTTTTCTTTTAAGTGTTACATTGAATTTTTTGTCCACTATTCACTTTATCTAATTTGAATTTCTGACCAATTAATCAATGATAGTAATCATACATATTAAACAATATGCAGTCTTGTTTATATAAAACTGTTGGAATTGTCTAATGAATATATTACTAATATTTAATTGTTGTACTTTATACTTATTGATAATTATAATATATTATTGGTCAAATTTCTACGTTGACATAGACTAAGACTGACCCGTCCCGAACTCAACCCGAATCGAACTTGACCAGACCCGAACTTGACCTGATAATTGGACCCGAAGATTGACCCAAATTGACCCGACTCGAACTCGACCTGACACTCGACCCACCTGATTTACCTTTGACCTTACACTGAATCGAAACCCGAATTAACCCGACCTGACTCAAATATTAATTGACCTGAAATTGACTTGACCCGAACTAACCCGACCCAAGCAACTCGTTTGCCAGGTCTATCAACAACTATAGCTATGACATAAAATAATCAAATTGAAAGAGATTCTTGAACTTGGCTAGCTACGACTGCTCTAATCTCCTAAAAGTACCAATAGTCATCACTTTAATTACCTTACTTCACAAGTGTTGCATCAACCGCATATTGATGAGGTTGTGTGATACAAGTTTTTCGACATTTTAACCTTCACATAATGAAAGTGTTAATTTTAGTTACGGATAGACATGAGTGACACATTCCAATACCGCGTTGACATTATTAGATAATATTTAAATTTAGGTTTCCCAAAAAATATACCAAGGTCACTAGAGGCATAAATTATTGTTGACGTTCTGGTGAAAATTATGAGTTTATGACAAGTTGACAACAAAAAAATTAAACAAAATGTAAAAATACAACTCTAAAAATAATGTAAAAGCGCCGACTTCTCTATTTTAGGAAAAATGTTGTAGTTATACGACTACTTTACCTTATCATTTAAGTTTCATAAATGACAAACATCTTAAATGGGAAATGATAAACAGTGGTTGACAATAGATAATTTTCATAAAAAAATTCTTAATATAGAATGTTATTTGATTTTCTTAGTTTTATTTCATATCTTTTGTTTAATCAACCAACTCATGCAAACAACTATACAAGGCAACGGTAAACATGATACTCAACTAATCTGTTGGTGGCTATTACACCCGGAAAAGTGACATCGCTTTAGGCATATAATGAAGTACTATGTGCAATGAAATAATGGAGTTTGAAAATTTTTTCTTCAAACTCTCATTTGATTTCATTCATCCAAAGAGCAGTAATAGCCCCAATGTTACATACTCCCTCCATTTTCTTTAAGTGCCTCATTAGAGTAATGTGTACGGCGTTTTTTAGAAATATAGTAAAATAATATTGGGAAATTTGCTTTGGTATGTAAGGCCTTATTCGGTTCACCATACGAAAATAATAATAATCAATAAAAATAATTTCAGTTCAGTAAAAATAAGTTCATTTCAGTAAAAATAATTTCAATTAAGTAAAAATAAGGTAAAGTAAAAATAATTTCAATTATATATATATATATATATATATATATATATATATATATATATATATATATATATATATATATATATATATATATATATATAAACATTCCTAAAATAGAATATGTTCCGCGTGTCATCTTTTTTTTAAGTTCGACATGTCAGCAATATGCGTCACATGTCATTATAAATATGACATGTCACTTTCACATGTATTAGGTTTGCATCTAAAAATTGCTTATAACAAGACTTGAACTCAAGACCAACAAGTCTTAAGTTAACTAAGATAAATTAGCCATTCATTATTTGTGTTTTTTTTATCCAACAAAATTATAATTAACTAAGATAAATTAATTTGTGTCTTATTATACTATTTATTTCCATTATGTAATGATTGAGTTTGACAACTAAAAAATATTTATAGCAAGATTTAAACTCGAAACCAACAAGTCTTACTATCTAAAACAGTCGAATTTAATTAGCAAATTAAACAAGTACAAAATAACAATCCATGGCATCGCCTGGGCCACACACTTGATATATTATTATATTAAGTTACCTATAAAATTAATGAGTAATTTTTTATAATTTTTTAACTAAGCTACTAGTTAGAGATTTTGAGTTAATTTTATATTTTAATAACGTTTATTTTTAAACTACCACCCAAAAATGTAATTAACCATTTTCTAACTAACCACCCGTTTAATTTTTTTATTTTAAATTACCTAACACTTATTTTAACCCTTTTGACTAATTTTTCTCCCGATATTTTCTTAAAAAATGCTCTTTATATTTTAATTCACATTTCCTTCACCAAATTCTACCAAATTTTGAAAAATTTTAAAGAGAAAAATTTGAATTGAAGTTAGGAGAGCGTTTTTAAAGAGAAAAATCAAGGAAAAAATCGGTCATCAAAAGGGTCAAAATAAACGTTAGGTGGGGCCCACAACCGGAAAATCCACCTGATTTTTGAAATGGGTGGTAATCTGAGCATTTATTTCATTTAAGGGTGGCAATTTAAAATAAAAAATTAAACAGGTGGTTAGTTCGAAAATGGTTACATTTTTGGTTGGTAATTTAAAATTTTTCCTTCTAATAATTAAATTATTACAAATAATAATAAAAAAAAAAAACCCAACCCCTCGCTCATGCAACAACCCACCAACCCTCCCCCCTGTTGGCGCTAAGCACCCTCACCCCAAGCAAGCGTCGGCCCAGCCTCCCCCCGCCCCTAGCCTCCCCTCATTCCCTCAACTCGACGCCCCATCCCTTCCATTTCCCCCACCCAACACCTCCACCCCGGCGACGACCCCCTCACCCCACCTCGAACCATCCTGAAAATCATCCTTCCTCCCTAAATTGACCCACCTCCCCTGTTCACGGGCCCCGGACACCATAGACCTTCTAAAAACCCAAACCCGTGTCGAAAAAAACATGCAAGGTGTTTTGGTGTTGGGTGGTTTATAAACCAAAACGGGTTTGGGTTTTAGGTGGTTTTGGGTAGGATTAAGGGTTTCCAGGGCATGAGAACAAGTGATTGGGTCAATTCGAGTAAGGGGGTCGGTTTTCGGGGTGGTTTGGGATAAGGGGTCGGGTATGGCAGCGGGTGATAATAATGGAGGTTACGAGGTTGAGGAAATGAGGGAGGTTGGGGTGGGGGAAGGCTGGGTACCGACCGAGGTGGGGGTGGGCTAATGGCTGGGTGTGGGTGAGGTATTAGGTTTTTTAAAAAATATTTTTGTAATTATTGGAAAATATAAAAATAATAAATAAAACTAAATTATAAATAAAAAAAAAACTAATCATTGTTAATAATTTTTTATTGAATTGGTGATTATATACATTTGGTAATCAATAATATAATGTCATCAACTCAATAATAATGAAAATCTGGGCTTAAAAAAGAAAGTAGGGTATTATCAAAGAGAATTTCCCAATGATACATACATGTGTATCGGAATAAAAAAAAATAGAAAAAGTAAGAGGGAGAAATATAAATGGGGACCAATAGGTATAATGAGAGGGTGAAATATTATGAATTGATTGCCGATTCAAAAGAAAGAGAGATAAACAATATATAATGTGATTGGGGTTTCTAAATTTAGTAATAGGACACTTAAAGAATAACGACAATTTTTGGAAGTGGGGCACTTAAAAAAAACGGAGGGAATATATAAATAAATTTTTAAAAGATAATATTTTGCATTGAGAGTTGTTAAATTAGGTTCAAAGTATTCTCTGTAATTCACCTTCATATAAACGGCCACATACAAAAGTATATATAGAGTAGGATACTTGGAGGGCAACACCAAACAACCTAAAGATAATCACAAAATATATTCACAATATTTATCTTTCCTAATAACCCCCTCAAGTTGGAGAGTACGGATCTCGAACACCCAACTTGCGAAGAAGAAACTAAAATTTAGCTTTTCCCAAAGCCTTTATAAAAATGTCAGCCAATTGAACCGTCTTAGGAACATACGAAGGTATAATCGTTCTATCTATAATCGCATCCCAAACAAAATGACAATCTGACTCAATATGTTTTGTTCGCTCATGAAACACTGGATTCTGCGCAATGTATAACACAGATTGACTACCACAATAAAGATGCATCCCATTCTCATGTTTAACACCTAAGTCACCAAGTAGTGGTTTCAACCACATTAATTCAAAAGTCGTTGCATTCATACAACGATATTCGGCCTCTAAAGAAGACAACGCAACAGTAGGTTGCTTCTTGGTTTTCCATGACACTGGGGACAAACCGAGAAGCGCAAACCAACCACTCAAGGATCGTCTGGAAAGAGGACAACCTGCCCAATCTGAATCACACCAACCTTCCAACTGTAAAGCGCTGTCATATCTCAATAAAATTCGTTGTCCTGGACTTTTCTTCAAATATCGAACAACTCGCAGAGCTGCTTCCCAATGATCAATCCTGGGATTTTGCATAAACTTGCGATAAAATGTGCACAGAGAATGCCAAATCGGGTCTCGTAACAGACAAGTAAATCAGTCGACCTATAAGACGACGATATTTCTCAATATCCTGCAAATACTCTCCTGAGATAAAGCCAACCTGTGATTTTGTTCCATAGGGAACTCTGCAGGTTTAGCGTCAAGTAAACCTGTCTTAGAAATAATGTCCAATGCATACTTCCTCTGGAAAATAATAATTCTTATTTATTCCGGGCTACCTCTAGCCCCAAAAAATATTTCAGCACTCCAAGATCTTTCATCTTGAAACAGTTTCCCAAATATGATTTAAAACTGAGCATAGCATTTTTATCATTGCCTACAACAATTAAATTATCGACATATACTAACACATTGAGTTGCATTTTACCCTTTGTCAGAGTGGATAAAGAATAATCATAATATGACTGTTTAAAGCCATATTTTTTCAAAGCTGTAGCAAGTTTCGCAAACCAGCATCTTGGAGCTTGTTTAAGTCCGGCAACGATTTCTTCATCCTGCAAACTTTGTCAGGATTATTTTTCTCAAAACCAGGGAGAATTTTCATATATACATCTTATTACAAATCACCATGAATAAATGTATTATGAACGTCCATTTGATGAACTTCCCAATTTTTCACTGTAGCTACAGCAAGAAAAGTACGAACTGTCACCATTTTTGCAACCGGAGCGATTGTCTCTGCAAGTTTCCATGCTCATCATATTTTTCTTTGTACACCCACTTGCTTCTAATCTCCAACCCTTGTGTTTCATAACCTCCGTGAAAATTTTAGGTTCATTTCCTCCTGTAATATATGTTCTATGTTTCACAAAAAACCGGTGAGAATAAATAAAATGTGTTATAGGGTAAACGGTACCTGAGGAAAATGATGTCGCAGGTGAATTATGAGATGATGTAGATGGAATTATATTTCGGATCGTGTATGTCACATAGTCACGGAGCTTCACATTCGGAATTTTTAGTCTCATGCCTTTACTTAAGGCTTCGGTGTCCCTCGTTGCATTGCAGTCCGTCTCACACTGCCCATTTTGGGAGGCTAAACGCTGCTGTTCTGCCCTCTGTTACGTGCTGCCAGCAACCCCAGCAGCCCCTTGCTGCGTTCTACCATCGACCCTAGCAAACCCAACACCCATTGCTTATCCTGCGGGCCGGTCAGGAAGTCTGGCAAACTTCTCCGCGGCCTCCCTGCGGTCTGGAGCTGCCTGCCGCCAGTGTGTTGCGGAGCTGTCTGCCTCCCTCTCCACCCCCGCATCATAGTCCTCTTCACTCTCACACTCCTCTTCCATCTCCACGCACCACTCATCATCACTGTCCCCAACATCTCCCCCAATCGCACTCACCATTATGGGCTTCTCACTAGGCGCAATAAAAGGGAAATCGGTCTAAAAAATGTCACATCTCTCGACACAAAAATTGCACGAGTTTCCAAGTCGTACCCTTCAATTCCTTTTTCCCGAAAGGGTATCTTAGGAACATACACTTCATACTACGACTTGCAAATTTATCACCTTTACTCTTCAAATTATACGCAAACACAAGCACCCAAACACCCGAATATACTCATATGAAGGTGTTTTTCCAAATAACATGTCACAAGGGGTCTTATAATTAAGCAATCTAGAGGAAGTTCTATTAATCAAATGACATGCCGCTTGCACACACTCCCCCCAAAATTTTATAGACAAATTTGCTTGAAATCTAAGGGCTCTAGCAACATTTAAAATATGTTGATGTTTTCTCTCAACACGCCCGTTTTGTTGAGGTGTTCCCACACATGAAGTCTCAAAGTAAATTCCATTGTAAAAAAAAAAATACTCTTTCAAAGAATTGAATTCCGTACCATTATCACTACGAATCACTTTTATTTCTTGAGAGAATTGACGTCGAACAATAGCAACAAAGTTATGAAACATATACTCAGTTTCCGTTTTATTATTTAATAAATAAATTCACACACCCCCAGAAAAATCATCTACAATAGTTAAAATATAATGAGCACCACAAGACGATGGAGTCTTGTAAGGCCCCCACAAATCTAAATGAACTAGTTCGAAAATACGAATAGACTTATTTTGACTCAAAGGAAAACTACTCCTATGTTGTTTTGCCCTAGGGGCATACATCACATGAATTAAATTTGCTACAATTATAACTCACAAACGGAAGTTGTTGAAGAACTTTTCCCAAAGGATGCCCTAACCGTTGATGTCATAACTTTGTCGACTCATCCACCTTTATATTCAAAGTCTTCACCATAGGAACACCCCGAAAATAGTAAATTCCATTTACTCGTTCACCCGCTCTAATCACCTTCCTCGTCGTTAGGTCCTGTATAACACAAAGTTTATTAGTAAATTGCATGACACAATTCGATTCATCACATAATTGAGTCATTGAAATTAAATTGCAATTTAATTGAGGCACATAAAGAACGTTTTTAAGAGTTAAGCCTCCTTGCAATGTCACTGATCCCATTTTGGAAGCATTTGCATAATTTCCATCCGGCAGTCCCACCAGATAATGGCTCACATTTGATGCATTAATCAATAAAGAAATATCACAAGTCACATGGTTTGAGGTACCGGTGTCAATAATCCAACACATATCTTGCTTATAGTGAAGCTTGGGTTTAATGGAGTTCAAGTGGTCGAGTAACTTCTGAATTTGGGCTGATGTAATCCCAGCAAGAGCTGCCCCGTCTGAGGCAGTTGTGGCAGCAGCTTGTGAAGGCTGTGAATGCTGCTGCCCACTGGTCTTGTTTGCTCAAGCAGGAGGCGCACCACCCCCCTGCCCCTGCCACCTGTCCATCCTCCACCGCGGCCAACCGAGGCTCCACCATGCCCTGGTCCACGCCTACCACGTGGGCGATCTCCCCACCAATTCGGAAAACCTTGGAGCTGGAAGCAGCCCGACTCTTCGTGACCCTCCCTGTTACAGTGAGTGCAAAATTTGTCACTGCTTTCACCATGAGGTTTATTCCCTTGCAACTTGAAGGCCATCGCATTATTTCGATCATCAGTAGGAGCATTGACATCCCCTCCACGCAAGCGTTTGGCCTGGATGGCCTGTTGATATGCCTTGTCTATTTGATATGCCTTGTCTATCGACGGCAAAGGTTCTTGGGCTAGTAGTTGAGCCCTTAAAGTCGCATAGGCAGAGTCTAAACCAATTAAACAATGGTGAACATAATCATCTTCTCTCAAATTTTCAACTTGCTGCACAATGTTACATGTGCACTTCCCGCACTTTCACTCCTAAACAGAAACATAAGTGGTTAATTCATCCCAAATCTTTGACAATCTGCCAAAGTAAATAGAAATCAGTTCGGTTTTGCCTTTCTTACAATCTGTCAAGGCCGTCTTCAATTGACAAACCCGAGTCCCGCTCACAACACAAAAACGGTTTCGGAGATTATCCCATAGCAAATTCGCATCATCATAATCACCTAGAGTCGACCGTATAATTGGATCCAAGGTATTAGATAGCCAAGAAACCAACATAGAATGCACATCAACCCAATCCTCAATTTTTTCAGAGTCACTCGGCTTTGCTACCGAGCCATCAATAAAGCCAAACTTCCGCTTAGCCTTCAAAGTTGTCCTCACAGCCCTAGCCCATTCATCATAATTGTCTCCCCGTAATTGAATAAGAGTGATGACATTACTTAGCCTGTCAATCGAACCTAGGTGAAAGGTCAAGTCGACCTTCGATTTTCCTCCATCTTCCCCTGTTATCTCTCAATCTCACGCACAAAGTAATAAAATTGATATATGAAAGTCACTCAAAGAACTCACAACCACGAGCAGTATTTATGAAAAACAATGCTGTGAAAAAAAAAATTGTGGATCTCTCACAAGGCTCTTGATACCATGTTAAATTAGGTTCAAAGTATTATCTGTAATTCACCTTCACATAAACGGCCACATACAAAAGTATATATAGAGTAGGATACTTGGAGAGCAAGACCAAATAACCTAAAGATAATCACAAGATATATTTACAATATTTATCTTTCCTAATAAGAGTAGATAAATATTTTTTTATGTAGAATAAGTTTTATAGGGAGATATTTAAAGGAAAGGGGATTGTTGCATTGGAAGTATGTACGTATGAGGAAAATGTGTAAGAAGAAATAATCGTTTTAAGAGTTGGTTCCTATTAACATCCAATGTTAACAACTTTTGTTAATATAGTGGAATTCTTGAAATTAAATGTCTTGGAGGTTGCTATTTATTCTTTTTATATTACTTGTGCTGATCAAGTGGATTAACTTTTGATTGTTTACTTTGTTACTCGCCTTTGACAGTTAATGTCATGGCGATTATTGTACTTTTCACATTGTATGTTGGAGTCTAGAACTAAGGTGAGAGAAAACAACTATATTTTTGTGGGAGATCAATTTCTAACGGTAGTTCATCCACAAATCTAGCCTCATCCTCCTTCTCCTTAATTAATTATTTTAGTTGCTTATTTTTCCTTATTTAAAAAAAATATTTACCTCATCTATTTCATTAATTTGTAAGAAGTTTTAAAATTTTTTGATTTTTTTTTCAAGACTATTTTAAAAAACTTTGAAAATTATTGTCAATTAATGGGTTAGTTAATTAAATTGATTTAAAAAAAGTTAAATAAGGTTAGTTTTGATTTTCCTTGAAAATTTTAATTTAGATTATTGAATATGTTATAATCTACAAGTATTTTATTTTCTAAGATAAATGATAATTTTTAAAGCTAAACAAAAGAATTAAATAATTATTACTGCTTTATCATTTTGTTGTTCATGTTAAAGTTAGCTAATTAAAAATTGTAATTTTTTTTTAAAAAAATAAGTAGTTTTTCCAGTAATACCAAAAATTAAGTAATTCTATATATAAAAATTATTTGCAAAAAATTATAAAAATCAAGCATTATTTGCTCAGGCTTCGTTTGTGGTTTTCTGTTTTTTGGTTGTTTGTTTTTTTTTTTGTTTTTTAAAATCATATGACATATATCATGTAATGAATAAAAAATTAGTCAAATTTATTAAAATTATGATAATTTTGAAAACTGACAACCAAAAAGTGGAAACACCTTTTTCTTGTTTCCTATTTTTAGTTTTTAGTTTTCAGAAAAACAGAAAACTAAAAACAAAAAAAACAATGCCAAACAAGCCCTCAAACAAGCCCTCAGGCTTAATATTAATTAATGATAAATAAAACAATCAAGAACAAAGTTCATGATGCTTCCAAAGTCAAGCTTCCTACTGTTAGCCAAAATAAAACCATGCATCAAAGAAACAAAGTTTATAACTAAAAAGGAAATATAGCAACCTATAAGATAATAAACTGGAGCAAGGTAGAGCAAACTGCAGGACAGCTTCCTGCATCTATATGCTTCCTGTGATATCATCTTCGTATGCATCCTTAGCATTGTCTGGAACATCAGCAAACATTTTTCCACCCACATCAAGGTCTAGAACTTTCTGAGCTACATAGTGGGCAACTCTATTTGCCTCTCTAGGTACATAATTGAAAGAGAAGGATCATCCCTTACTGAGCAAGGCTTCCATATCCCTCAAGATGATCGCAAACTCGCGAGTGTTATTGTAGGGAATAGTTTCAAGCCTTTAAAAATCCCACTAGCTTGAACCCCACTGTGATCATACACTAAAGTACGGTGGCGTCCAAAAGGGAAGAAGATAGAGCAAAAGAGTCGCCAACAAGTTTTTAAGGAACTTGTAAACCGTTCACGAGGTGAAGGTTGCACCCCTTAATGATCCAAGAGATCGTCAACTCCATAAGGTCATGAACCAAATAAGGGTTCGGGAATGAAGGTACAAATCCAACCTAAAAGAGATTGAACCTGCCCTAATAATAGGCCTCTACTTTATTCTGCTCGTATTCATGTGCGCTTTCTGATTAACATGCAATCAATAGGTTAACCCTAAACCTGTTTAATCTATGTTGGTTGAATTTAATGCACAAATAAACTATTATTGGCGATCACTTGAATTATAATCACAATTAACCCTAACAAGATTATTAATTATCTTATTAAGCGCGATTGCAAATACCAAATTCCCTTTAAACATACAATAAAAGGTGATCATGCAATAAAAATAAAATAATGTGTATCAAGCAACATAATAATAAATATCATCATCATAAAAATAAATTATAATTGAAATAATCATGATAATAATCATAAAAGAAAATAATCATCATATTAATAATATTCATAATCATTATAACAATTATAATCATAATCATATTCATGTTAATATTAAAGCATAATAAAAATAGCAAGATCCTAGGCATGATACTAACAAGATTAATAACAAACCCTAGCATGTCACTAAGCATTAAAAATCAAATCTTTAGCCCTAACATGATACTAACATGAATAAATATTAGGAAGAGAATAAAAGGCATCATAACAATCATATTTAATATTAAAATTAACCTAGACATGATACTAGGAATATCATAACAACAATCTAAACATGATATCTACATCATAAATCAATTAAACCAATTAAAGTACTTACTTGGATGCCTCGTACCTCTTTCTAATAACAAAATACACACGTTAGTAACTTCAAGGAAAATAATAATCAAAACAATTAAATTAAATAATTGAAAGAGAGATTTGGGACCAAACCCTCAGAAATTAAAACCTTTCACGTCTAGGGCAAAGGCAACTTCGAATATGGCTAAGTGTTTCTAGATCTTGTGAATGCGGAATTTTGTATGTGAAAACAAAGTTTAGAAAAGAGAGAGAATAATCAAGAAAATATTGATGAGAGTTGGTTATAGAAAAAGGGGAGATATGACCTCTATTTATAGGAAAAAAGAGGGTTGAAGAATTAAGAAAAGAATCCAAATTCGAATCGAAATAAAACTCGTAGACAGTAGTTTTTACGGATTTTGTTTTTATCATATCTTTTGATCCTGGAATTAGAATAAGATGAATAAGATGTCGTTGGAAAGATCTTTAAGTCTACTTTCTAACCCAATTAGAATCAGATTAAAATATGTTGTATAATAAAAGATATGAACGAAATAGTAAGACGGTGTCAGTTTTGGATATAGTTTGATATCTTATTCATATCTTTTTCGTTATAATTCGTATTTAATATTATAATATATCATTGGAAAGATAATTTCAAGATCTATCCAACCATATAAAATTTGGATAAAAAATATGAGGCACGAATATAATATCTGACTGTCTTTGAACATGTTTAAATCCGAATAGAATTAGGACTTTAAAAAAGGAAAGTTTTATAAAAAAGGAAAGTTTATATTTAAATCAAATTCCTTAATCTTATCTTTTCCAAAAAAGGATAATTAAGATATTTTAGAAACTTATAGAAGATTCTAATCAATCCTAATTAGTTTAGGAATAGGATTAAACCTTTGGACCCTCCTCATGATCATTGGGTCGTAGGTAAAATCCGGTTTGGGCCCAGTTTAGTATTTTGGCCATAACTTCTTCATTATCCATCGGAATTGGGCTTATAATATATCGTTGGAAAGGTCTTTTCAAGTCCCATCCAAATACACCATTAGTGGACCCTTATCATGGACCAAACTAAACTGGAATGGACGTTTTCATAAAATAGAGTGGGTTTTCGAAAACAGAAACAAAGAATTTTAACAAAAACTAACCGCAACACTAGACTTTTCACACTTTCACCTCATTCGATTATGGTTCGACTTGAAAGGTATTCATCACTGGGTTTGGTTTTGGGGAGACACAAATGGGTGTCTACAGAAGCCCCCACTTTGACTGAGTTTAGAGAAACGCAAGTTTCGAAAACAAAAGTCAAAGTATTGATAGGGACGGAGAATGATTCAGAACGTTCTGCGATCCTAAATCATTCTTGTAACGCCGATACCTGCAAAATTAGCGTTAGTTAAACAGATAAAAGAGTTAAGAAACGCGTATCTTGCACCGTCGAGCACACGTCTCTGAAAGTAACCGATTTGTTTTGATGACCTCCTGCAAGCTAGAGAATGCCATCCCGCTTGAAAACCGCTACGCCTGTAACTGCTTCCAAATATAGAAGATTGCTTCGCCTGAAACTATCCTCCCCGATATGATAACATTCCACGTCCAAGGGAATACCTTCGAAGATTGCTTCTCTTGAAACAATCTCCATCCGCATTGATAATATTCCGCGTCCAAGGGAATACTATCGAAGATTTCTTCTCTTGAAACAATCCTCAGCTGTTTGTGACAACTCTCCATAATCCAGGGAACGCCACCTTGTTGTTTCGATGTTCACTCGTCTCTGAACAAAGAGCTTCTTTGAGATATGATCTTCTAAATGATGTGTCCACGCGTCTCTGAACGAAGAGCTTGATAATAGGATGCCCACGCGTCTCTGAGCAAAAGAGCTTGAAAATAGGAAATGTCCACGCGTCTCTGAACAAAAGAGCTTGAAAAGGAAATGTCCACGCGTCTCTGAACAAAAGAGCTTGAATGAAATGTCCACGCGTCTCTGAACGAAGAGCTTCAAAATAGGAAATGTCCACGCGTCTCTGAACAAAAGAGCTTGAAAAGGAAATGTCCACGCGTCTCTGAACAAAAGAGCTTGAATGAAATGTCCACGCGTCTCTGAACGAAGAGCTTGAAAATAGGAAATGTCCACGCGTCTCTGAACAATAGAGCTTCAGTACTTGAACGTTTGTTGCGATAATGTCTTGAAGAAAAAATTTTCGAAGACCAACGTTTGTCGATCTCTAAAGCTCGCCTGAACTTTATTCCGCTAAAACCAGTATGTCGGTGTTTCCGTAATGAACCATATCTTAGGCGCTTTAAGCTAAGCGAGACGATCTTTCATCAGGTCGATCACTTATTGCAATTGTAATCAAACTGACTACTTAATCATGTCAAATTGCTTATAGGGGCTAACTGGCGTACCAAGGAACCCAAAATTGATGTATGAAGTCGAAATCACCTTTCTGAGAGGCTTCGAACTCTGTCGTTGTTGAGATATTTCTGGCGCCAAGAATTGATTCTGTCGCCGAACGCTGTGATAGGGTCTTCCCTGTTCTGCTATACCTGTATTTATTTTTGACTATAGAACTTTGGCAATTTCTTTAATTATCTTAGGGTTGACCTAAGGCTTAGCATTGCTTGACTCATTTACTTGACACAACTCAAGGTATAAACTTGACTCGATGTGATTGACTGACTCGAGGTTGACTCGACTCAAAGTGAAATGACATGTGTGACTCGTGACCCGTGTGTGCATTGTAATGTGATCGTGCGACTCGAAAATGCAAAAATAAAAAATTTTCCGTCAATTTTGTGGAGGGTACCGACTTTCTCCCGGAAAAGAAAGACGTGAAAAAGAAAATCAAAAGTTTTGAAGATGCATGTTGAATGAGCTTAGTCAAATGTTGTTTGATACTATCTCTCAAGGTTCAAGGATTAATTCATCCTAGGCTATCTCAACTGTTGACTCCATGATGAAAGCATTTGGGTAACTTAGGCACGGAGGCTAAGCACTTCATACTTCGTGATGCAATGACAATTATGAGTGATTTTGACGAAGCATGCTTCAGCGTTAAGATTTCATGACAAAGGGTTCCTAAGGGAAATATATTTGGTCATGTATGTGTGCGGTGTGTGAAAGTGATTATAAAGTTAGGCCGCAAGAGCTAAGTGTGTTGAAAAATATATTATTGAAAAGAGTCAAATGGTGGTGACTCTTAGGCTAGGTAAGCTAATGATGTAGGGATCAAGCCCCCAAGTCTAGCTCTAAATGAATAGGGATGAGCATTGGAGATCCCTTGATATGATTATGGTGCAAGTGTGTGAATGTGAATATGAATGCATGTTTATTACGGCCGCACCTCGATGTGAGGTTGCCTACGTATCCGTTAGGAATCAGGCCGAACGTAGCTCTAGCCAAACCTCGCACAAGTGTGTATACCTCAAAAAGGTCTTTTTAAGGGTTGTAACGTGGTTAGGCTAAAGGTTTAAAGAAGAAGGGGATAAAGGCTCAAGACCCTAGATAAGCCCCCAAGGTGTGCAACCTTGATTTTGAACATTTGTATTTTTATGCTTGAGGTTTTCTACTCTTTTTTTTTTAGCTCTTTCTTTTTCTTTAGAATTTATTTTGTTTTAATAAGTGTGGGCAATCCCGATCATGCGGTCTATCACTCACTTGGCATTCATGTTTCTCAGGCACGGTACCGAGCACTCGATAAGAGACGCAATCTGAGACGTGTTCTTATCGAAGATATTTTCATATCAAAGACATTGGAACACTTGCCCTTTTGTACACTTTTATTTATTTATTTTTTTGCTTTTGCTTATTTTTGCTATTTTAATTTTTTGAATCACTCAAGCTCTTTTTTTTTTAGAATTGCATAAGTTGCACACCATCCCATCCCAAGGTTAGGTAGATGTAGGTTGAAAAAAAAAGAAAGGTCTATCATTAGACGAGGCTCAAAGTGGTTCATGAAGAAAGGATTGTATAATTGAAGGGTGAAAGGGGATATGATGTGGCTACAAGGGTTGCCTTAAATCATTGGTATACTTTGTGCTTAGCTCGACATGTTTTTTTTTTTTTTTTTTTTTAAATGCAATGTAATGAAATGATCATATGCAAGGAAATAAATGCTCATTTATTAAAAGAAAAAATATAATGATCCTACAAAATAAATCTAGAGGAAGAGAAAGGTGCCTATGCTAGACTTATTGGGGAAAGGAAAAAAAATGAAAAAGAAATAGAAAAGAGAGGCCACGAAATCTTGTCGTTGCAGCTCGCCTCTTGTCTTGTGTCATTCGTTTCATTATCACCCAGTCTTCTCGCTAGCTAGAGGCAATGGGACCTTGTTTGCTTCTATGAGGTCTTGAATGAGATTTTGAAACCTGTAGCATTCATCGGTGGTATGACCGTTTCCTCGATGGTACTTGCAATAGGAATTTGGATTCCATCTCGAAGATCGATTTTCTGGTGATGGATCCTCGGTAGGGCCAATAGGTTTGATTAATCCTCGATCATAGAGACGATCGAAAGCAGCATCGTAGGTCATTCCAATGGGTGTGAACTCTCGCCTGGGTTTCCTTTTAGATCCTTGATTGTCCATGGCTAAGACATCACTATGGTCAAAGGTACTAACATTATTACTAGAGTGGGCGTTTTCGGAAGAAGAAGGATTGTCGTTCTTCTTTCCTTTCCTGCCATCGTGGTTACTATTGTTAGTAGCTTTTTGCTTTGCGAGGTCGTCTTCGATTTCAATTCCGATGTCATAAACGGCCTTGAAAGTATTCAAGTTGTGTTGATATTTTAAATGCTTTGAATACTTTTCTTGGAGATTCTTGATAAACATCCTCACAGACTCCTTTTCGGTGGGGACCTCAATCATCTTGGCGGAAGTTTCCCTCCATTTATTAAAGAAAGAAGTAAAGCCTTCATTCTCTTTTTGTCTTAGCATCTTAAGTTGTCTATGGTCGGTTTCAACTTGTATATTACACTTGTACCTATCAACGAAAGCGTTCATTATCAATTCCCAGGTAGAGGTTTTCTCCTTGTCAAGGGAGAAGAACCATTGTTGGCAAACAGTTTCAAGAGATAGTGGGAACAAAGAGGGGAAAACCTTCTTATCGATACCCTTAATGCTCATTATGGTTTCAAAAGCTCTTAGATGGAAGTAAGGGTTATCTGTTGCCTTGAATTTAGGGATGTCAGTGGCGTTGAACTTATGCGGAAGAAGTTCCTTGTCCAGCGAGACCCCTTGTGAACTCATGCCCTGAAATTTATAGTCACTAGATAGCTTGCTTAGACTCTCTTGCATGAGGTTCATTTGTTGTTGCTTCACAGGATCATCGACCTTAAGTGTGAGGAGTTTCAGTGTTTCAGTCATGGTAACCAATTGGTTCCTAAGCTCATTGACTTCTTCTTGAGTTGCCATTATCTTTTTAGCCTTCCTCTTTTGACGAATCGGTTTATCAAAAAGCGAGACTTGAATAGAGAGGTTGTCCTTGATTAATCGCCCTTCTCTCCTCGACCAAGTACTGTGGGAAAGGAATTTGGGGATACTTATTGTTAATTATTTGACTCAAACTTTATTCAACATGCAATGGATGGAGGAGGTGAAGAAAGATCGGAATAGAATGTGAAAGAAGATTTAGATGGAGGGATATGAAGAATTAGGAATAGAATGTACCCCCCAACTCAAATAACGGAAAAGACCGACTCATGCATGAACCTAAGACATGGCCATGGTGATATGTACTCAAAGTGTGTGCTAGGACTAGTGAGTGTAGGTGACATGTTAAGACTCGTGTCATGACCATGTGGCTAGACTATGTGACCAAGACTCGATTAATGACTTGACAAGGTGTTATTGACAGCAAAAATTAACCGAATTAATTAGCAAACTGGTTAATTAGACCCTAGGTGATGACTCGACCAATAATCTGAGCTGTCGGCCAAGCGACAGGACTGGCGTCGCATTATGGTGGTTGGCGCCAGACAATTTAGTTAATGTCTGGCGCTACACACTGTAATGTGGCGCTACAGCTCAGACTTTGGCGCCAACATTGGAGCTTCGGTCTGGGACTGTTTTCGGTATTATTAGTCAACTGGGGTATGCCTAAAGTCGTACTAGGTCAATTCCGATTAAAAAAAAGAAAAAAACTTTATTGACTCAAATTAATTAATTAATTAATTAATTAGGCAAAGTTCTTTAAGTCATCAATTATAATCTCAACACAAATCAACAAACGGTTAAGAGGAGCATAGAAATATATGCACAACCAATAATGCACAATTAGTCAAGTAGGCACAATATGATGCAATGAGTTCGCAACCTAACCATGGCTCTAGTTCTCTAAAGTTCGGGATATGGTTTAGTCAAATAGGGTCCATGGTTAATTGTCCAGATGCACCGCACAGAAGCCTAACCGTGAAGGGTTAGCGCGTGTGGATAGGACACCGCGATTTTTTAGAAAAAAAACTCACTTCCATGGTTTGGTGAATTCAACCTCTCAGATGTACCCTTTGTTGCCAGGAGCGTTCAATCGGGTAGATAGAGCATGAATTCCCAGAGGGTTATGTCCATATGTAGAACACATATGGGTTTCAGAAAAATGAGAAAAAATTCAATTAGGAAGTAGGATCGAGCAAACAATACGAAAAACCGGTCGAAATTAGAACGCATATTTCTGGCTCGGTATTGGGGGAAATTGGCGCCAGCAAACAGAGACTGGCGCCAACTTTTAACTGTAGCGCCTGGCGCCAATACTGGCGTCTGGCGCTACGGCTAAAAGTTTGGCGCCAAGCTCTGGCCCCTGACGCTACTTCCCACATGCCTCAGCAGCTTTCTGTGCTCAATAAAATCATCCAGTTTTGCGCGGTGTTATTTCAGTCCTAGTTGTGAAAGACATTTCTCAAATTTCCTACGTGTAAAATCCTATGTTTTTGACTCATTACGGATGGTCTTTCCAATGAGAACCTTTTTATGCATATGACAATAATGTTAATCAAAATTACGCACATGAAATACTTAGAACTTTTCGAGTCTCATCCACTCATTCTAAATCATTGCCGAAACAAATTCAGGAATTAAAATAGAAATCCTCCCCAGTGGAGTCGCCAAAAACTGTAGGGAATAGTTTCAAACCTTTAAAAATCCCACTAGCTTGAACCCCACTGTGATCATACACTTAAGTACGGTGGCGTCCAAAAGGGAAGAAGATAGAGCAAAAGAGTCGCCAACAAGTTTTTTAAGGAACTTGTAAACCGTTCACGAGGTGAAGGTTACACCCCTTAACGATCCAAGAGATCGTCAACTCCATAAGGTCATGAACCAAATAAGGGTTCGGGAATGAAGGTACAAATCCAACCTAAAAGAGATTGAACCTGCCCTAATAATAGGCCTCTACTTTATTCTGCTCGTATTCATGTGCGCTTTCTGATTAACATGCAATCAATAGGTTAACCCTAAACCTGTTTAATCTATGTTGGTTGAATTTAATGCACAAATAAACTATTATTGGCGATCACTTGAATTATAATCACAATTAACCCTAACAAGATTATTAATTATCTTATTAAGCGCGATTGCAAATACCAAATTCCCTTTAAACATACAATAAAAGGTGATCATGCAATAAAAATAAAATAATGTGTATCAAGCAACATAATAATAAATATCATCATCATAAAAATAAATTATAATTGAAATAATCATGATAATAATCATAAAAGAAAATAATCATCATATTAATAATATTCATAATCATTATAACAATTATAATCATAATCATATTCATGTTAATATTAAAGCATAATAAAAATAGCAAGATCCTAGGCATGATACTAACAAGATTAATAACAAACCCTAGCATGTCACTAAGCATTAAAAATCAAATCTTTAGCCCTAACATGATACTAACATGAATAAATATTAGGAAGAGAATAAAAGGCATCATAACAATCATATTTAATATTAAAATTAACCTAGACATGATACTAGGAATATCATAACAACAATCTAAACATGATATCTACATCGTAAATCAATTAAACCAATTAAAGTACTTACTTGGATGCCTCGTACCTCTTTCTAATAACAAAATACACACGTTAGTAACTTCAAGGAAAATAATAATCAAAACAATTAAATTAAATAATTGAAAGAGAGATTTGGGACCAAACCCTCAGAAATTAAAACCTTTCACGTCTACGGCGAAGACAACTTCGAATATGGCTAAGTGTTTCTAGGTCTTGTGAATGCGGAATTTTGTATGTGAAAATAAAGTTTAGAAAAGAGAGATAATAATCAAGAAAATATTGATGAGAGTTGTTTATTGAAAAAGAGGAGATATGACCTCTATTTATAGGAAAAAAGAGGGTCGAAGAATTAAGAAAAGAATCCTAATTCGAATCGAAATAAAACTCGTAGACAGCAGTTTTTGCGGATTTTGTTTTTATTATATCTTTTGATCCTGGAATCGGAATAAGATGAATAAGATGTCGTTGGAAAGATCTTGAAGTCTACTTTCTAACCCAATTAGAATCAGATTAAAATATGTTGTAGAATAAAAGATATGAACGAAATAGTGAGACGGTGTCAGTTTTTGATAGAGTTTGATATCTTATTCATATCTTTTTCGTTATAATTCGGATTTAATATTATAATATATCATTGGAAAGATAATTTCAAGATCTATCCAACCATATAAAATTTGGATAAAAAATATGAGGCACAAAAATAATATCTGACTGTCTTTGAACATGTTTAAATCCGAATAGAATTAGGACTTTAAAAAAGGAAAGTTTTATAAAAAAGGAAAATTTATATTTAAATCAAATTCCTTAATCTTATCTTTTCCAAAAAAGGATAATTAAGATATTTTAGAAACTTATATAAGATTCTAATCAATTCTAATTAGTTTAGGAATAGGATTAAACCTTTGGACCCTCCTCATGATCATTGGGTCGTAGGTAAAATCCGGTTTGGGCCCAGTTTAGTATTTTGGCCATAACTTCTTCATTATCCATCGGAATTGGGCTTATAATATATCGTTGGAAAGGTCTTTTCAAGCCCCATCCAACTACACCATTATTAGACCCATATCATGGACCCAACTAAATTGGAATGCACGTTTTTCAAAAATAGGGTAAGAAAGAAATATTTTAAATAACAGAAAGAAGAGATATTTTAATAAAAACATCCTCATCACTAGACTTTTTACACTTTCGCTTTGTTCGATAATCAAATGACATGAAAGTTATTCATCACTGGGTTTGGTTTTGGGGAGACGCATTTGAGTGTCTACAGTTAGTCATAATAAATTAAAAAAGGCCGATTACAATAATCTCTTTGATAAAACTAAGACTAGGATCAAAGGGTGGCAAGCTAAGCTTTTAAATATGGCGGGGAGAAGCACTTGAATTAAATCTGTCCTCAATTCTTATACTCTATATGCTATGCAAACCACTCTTTCACCTATTGCTATTTTTCAAGAGTTAGAAAAATGTAGTAGGCGTTTCCTTTAGAATAAGGTGGATAGATCTCATTATTTTTTAAGGACGAGTTGGGAAAAAGTTTGTCTCCCATCCGGATTGGGAGGTCTTGGGTTTAGAATCTTAAGAAATTGGAACCTTGCTTTTATGGCAAAATTAGGATGGAGAATTATTTAAGATCCGGATAAACTTTGGGTTAAAATCCTTAAGGCTAGGTACTTCAAAAATTCTGATTTCTCCATAGCATATCTTCCCCCCGTGACTCTCCTCTTTGGAAGGATATTTTAAAAGGTAAAGAGCTTTTGATGAAGGGCATTTCGTATAGGATAGGAAACGGTAAAGTTATTTGCTTGTGGTATCACCATTAGGTGGGGGATAAACCTATATATCTTGCCATAGATAATCCTATTCCGAACTTAATACCTCATTGGAGAGTTAGTGTTATTATTGATAATGGCTGCTGGAACACTAGGAAAATTAGTCATATTATTCTTAATTCGTTGTGTAGACTTATTAAATGCATTCCTCTTCCCAAGGTAGCATCGGTTGATGATTCTCTTTGTTAGAGGATTGAAAAGAATGGTCAATTTAACATCCATAGTGCTTATCATTTGTGCTCTAATTTCTCAATTCATCACTCTTTTCCCTCCATTAAATGGAAAAAAAATTGGCATCTCCCTATCCCCTATAAGTACAAAATGCTCATTTGGAACATAAGTCATCAAATTCTTCCCACTACTACTGTTTTGGCTGAGAAAATCAGTAATTTTGATGCTATTTGTACTAGGTGTAAGCTTGATAATGAGAGTCATATGCACTTGTTTAAGGATTGCATTAATACAAGGACTTTATGGTAGAATTTTTGGTCTCAACAATGTGGACAAAGAGTTTAATTATAACACTTTCTTCAATATTAATTTGGAAGGTTGGATTAATTATAACATGAATCTTAGCATTAATTGGAGGATCAAATTTTCGGTGGCAATATGGCACATTTGGAGGGCAAGAAACTACACGGTTTTTCAAAGGGTTGTTTATCACCCCTTATCCTTATTTAACAAATATATTCTTGATTTGGGTACTACCTTATTTGTTTTCCAGGGAAAAGGAAAGATTCCTATGGCTTTAATTCGAGAAACCAGATGGCAAAGACCTGCATGTGGAGCCATTAAGATCAACACAAACGCTACTTGGAGAAAGAATGGATAGGCAGGTACAGGAGCTGTTGCCGGGATGGAGGATGGAACTTGGTTGTTTGGGAAAGCTTGGCGTTTCACTCCAAGGACTGCAGCTGGAGCTGAACTCTTGGCTCTTCAGGGAGGAATAAAGTAGTTATGGAAACTGATGCTATGTCCCTCAAGAAAAACATGGAAGAGGTTGAGAAGTATAACTGTAGACACCCATTTGTGTCTCCCCAAAACCAAACCCAGTGATGAATACCTTTCACGTCGAACCATAATCGAATGAGGTGAAAGTGTGAAAAGTCTAGTGGTGCGGTTAGTTTTTGTTAAAATTCTTTCTTTTTGTTTTCGAAAACCCACTCTATTTTATGAAAACGTCCATTCCAGTTTAGTTTGGTCCATGATAAGGGTCCAATAACGATATATTATATGCCCAATTCCGATGAATAATGAGGAAGTTATGGCCAAAATACTAAACTGGGCTCGAACCGGCTCTTACCTACGGCCCAATGATCATGTGGAGGGTCCAAAGGTCTAATCTTATTTCTAAACTAATTATGATTAATTAGAACCTTCCATAAGTTTCTAAAAGATCTTAATTATCCTTTTTTAAAAGATAAAATCAAAGAATTTGAGTTAAATAAAAACTTTCCTTTTTAAAAATTTTCCTTTTCTTAAATCCTAATTCTATTCGAATTTAAAGATGTTCAAAGACAGTCAGATTTTATTTTCGTTCCTCATAATCTTTATCCAAGTTTTATATGGTTGGATAGATCTTGAAATTATCTTTCCAAAGATATATTATAATATTAAATCCGAGCTATACCGAAAAAGATATGAATTAGATATGAAACTCTATCAAAAACTGACATCGTTCTACTATTTCGGCCATATCTTTTTATCTAAAAAATATTTTAATCTGATTCCAATTTTGTTGGAAATTAGACTTCACGAGCTTTCCAACGACATATTATATGCCTAATTAAAATTTCTAGATCAAAAGATATGATAAAAAAAAATCCGGAAAAACTGTTGTTCATCGAGTTCTATTTCGATTCGATTTCGGATTCTTTTCTTATTCTTCGACTCTCTTTTTTCCCTATAAATATAGGTCATATCTCCCATTTTCATTCACCAACTCTCATAAATAATTTCTTGTTTATTCTCTCTCTCTTTCTAAGCCTAGCCTTTTACAAACACAATTCCTGATGCATTAGCACTAGACACACCTATCACTGTTCGAAGTTGCCTTCGCCCTAGACGTGAAAGGTTTGATTTCTGAGGGTTTGGTCCCAAATCTAGTCTAAACTTTCTTAATTTCTATTTCAATTATTTAATTTAATTGTTGTTTATTATTTTGTTATTTGGTCCCAAATTACTAACGTGTGTATTTTGTTATTAGAAAGAGATACGAGGCATCCAAGTAAGTGCTTTAATTGATTTATTGTTGTTTATGATTTAGAAATCATGTCTAGGTTGTTATTATGATTCCTGATGTCATGTAAGGGCATTTTGAAATTCCTAGTATCATGTTTAGGGTAATGAATATGATGTCAATTATGATTTCTATGATGCCTTTTATTGTCTTTCATAATAGTATCATGTTAGGGCTAAATATTTGATCTTTGATTGTTTAGTGACATGCTAGGGCTTGTAATTAATCTTGTTAGTATCATGCCTAGGATTTTGCTATTATTATGCTTTAACATGATTATTTTTATAATTGTTTTGATTATGATTATAATTATTTATGATTATTATTATGTTGCTTGATTATATTTATTTATTGTTATTTCTTGATCACACCTTTTATGCATGTTTAAAGGGAATTGGTACATGTAATCATGCTTAATAAGATAATTAATAATCTTGTTTAGGGTTGATTTGATTATAATTCAAGTGATCGCCAATAATAGATTTATTTGTGCATTAATATTCAACCAACATAGATAAACAGGTTTAGGGTAATCCTATTGATTGCATGTTAGTCAGAAAGCGCACATGAATACGATCAGAATAAACTAGAGGCCTATTATTAGGGCAGGTTCAATCTCTTTTAGGTTGGAATTGTACCTTCATCCCCAAACTGCCAGTCATGGTTCCAGACCTATTGGAGTTGACGATCTCCTGGATCGTTAAGGGGTGTAACCTTCACCTCGTGAACGGTTTACAAGTTCCTAAAACTTGTTGGCGACTCTTTTGCTCTATCTTCTTTCCCTTCGGACGCCACCGTACTTTAGTGTATGATCACAGTGGGGTTCAAGCTAGGGGTAATGCTTGAAATATTCTCTATAGTTTTTGGCGACTCCGCTGGGGAGGATTTCTTTTTTAATTCCTGAAATTTATTTCGGCAATGATTTAGAATGAGTGGATGAGACTCGAAAAGTTCTAAGTATTTTATGTGCGTAATTTTGATTAACATTATTGTCATATGCATAAAAAAGATCTCATTGGAAAGACCATCCGTAATGAGTTAAAACTTATGATTTTTACACGTAGGAAATTTGAGGAATATCTTTCACAACTAGGATCGAAATAATGCTGCGCGAAACTGGAAAATTTTATCGAGCACAGAAAGCTGTTGAGGCATGTAGGAACTAGCGTCAACAAACAAAGACTAGCGCCAACATTTTGACGTTAGCGCCAGGCGACAGCTTCTGTCGCCAGGCGCTAAAGCCAAAAGGTGGCGCTGGCCTCTATTTGCTGGCGCCAAGTTCTTCCAATACCGAGCCAGAAATATGCGTTCTAATTTTGACCAGTTTTTAGCATCGTTTGCTCGATCCTACTTCCTGATTGAGTTTTTCACACTTTTCTGAAACCCATGTGTTCTACATATGGACATAACGCTCTGGGAATTCATGCTCCTTCTACCTGATTGAACGCTCTGAGCAACAAAGGACACATCCGAGAATGTTGAATTTACAAAACCATGGAAGCGATTTTTCTAAATTCGCGATGTCCCATCCACTCGCGCCAACCCTTCACGGTTAGGCTTCCGCGCGGTGCATCCGGACAATTAACCATGGACCCTCTTTGACTAACTCATATCCCAAACTTTAGAGAACTAGAGCCATGGTTAGGTTGCAAACTCATTGCATCATGTTGTGACTACTTGACTACTTGTGCATCTCTTACTTGTGCATACTTATTATGTGACTAAGCTAACCGTTTGGTTTGACTTGTGCTTGTAAATAAGTCTTAATAAACTAATTAATTACTAAAGGACTTTGCTTAATTAATTAATTATTTAATTAATTTGAGCTAATAAATATGTCTAAAATCGAGTTATAGCCCCTTTATGTCAACCCGGATTTTTATTCCCGTATACTACACAAGTGTCAACTTGTTTTGATCATAGCCGGAGTTTTATAAAGAGTTACGAGTAGTAAAACCTAAGGATCTGTAGCCCTGAGTTTTTTCTTATATTTGGCGTTGGTTTCATCCCAATCAGAGTCACAGATCAGAAGTTATGACTAAAATACCACAACCTGTCCAGTTTAATGCATATACGTGAGGTCTTAACTTAGTCTTTGCTTGAGTCTAGTCACATAGTCAAGCCACATGGTCATGACAAGAGTCTTAACATGTCACCTACACTCACTAGTCCTAGCACACACTTTGTATATGTCACCATGACCATGTATTAGGTTCATGCATAAGTCGGGTTTTTTTCCATCATTCGAGTTGGGGGTACATTCTATTCCTAATCTTTTTATATTTCTCCCTCTACATCATCTTTCTTCACATCACAACCTTCATTCTTCCTACCTTATTCTATCCATTGCATGTTGAATAGAGTTTGAGTCAAATAATTAACAGTCGATATCCCTAATTTCCCTTTCCACAGTAATTGGTCAGGGAGAGAAGAGCGATTAATCAAGTCTTACTTTTTGATAAACCGATTCGTCAAAAGAGCAAAGCTAAAAGATAATGGCAACTCAAGAAGAAGTCAACGGACTTAAGAATCAATTGACTACCGTGACTGAGGCATTGAAGGTTTTAACCCTCAAAATCAATGACCCTATGAAGCAACAACAGATGGACCTCATGCAGGAAAGTTTGAGCAAATTGTCTAGTGACTACAAGTTTCAAGGCATTAGTTCACAAGGGGTCTTGGTGGACAAGGAGCTTCTTCCGCAGAAGTTCAATACCATTGACATATCTAAGTTCAAAGCAACAGAGAATCCTTATCTTCACTTAAGGGCCTTTAAAACTATAATGAACATTAGGGGGATTGATAAGCAAGTCTTTCATTCCTTGTTTTCTTTATCTCTTGAAACCGTTTTCCAACAATAGTTCTTCTCCCTTGATAAAGAGAAAACCTCTACCCGGGAATCGATGGTAAACACTTTCATTGATAGGTATAAATGCAATATCCAAGTCGAAACTGATTATAGACAACTTGAAATGCTAAGACAAAAAGAGAATGAAGGCTTTACTTCTTTCTTCAATAAGTGGAGGGAAACTTCCGCTAAGATGATTGAGGTACCCACCGAAAAAGAGTCTGTGAGGATGTTTATCAAGAATCTCCAAGAAAAGTATTCAAAGCACTTAAAATATCAACACAACTTGAATACTTTCAGAGCCGTCTATGACATAGGTATCGAGATCGAAGACGACCTCGCAAAGCAAAAAGCTACTAATAATAGTAACCACTGTGGCTGGAAAGGAAAGAAGAACGACAATCCTTCTTCTTCCGAAAACGCCCACTCTAGTAACAATTTTAGTACCTTTGATCTCAATGAAGTTTTAGCCATGGATAACCAAGGATCTAAGAAGCAACTAAGGACTGACTTCACCCCTATTGGGATGAGCTACGATACTGCCTTCGATCGACTCCATGCCAAAGGACTCATTACTCCCATTGGACCTATTCAAGATCCCGCACTTGAAAAGAGATTTCCTACTTGGAATCCAGATGAACACTGCAAGTACCATCAAGGTAGGGGTCATGCTACTGAGAGCTGTTGGAAGCTAAAGGAAGCTATCCAACATTTGATTGATTATAAAAAGCTTCTCATACCTCCACCTAACAAGAAGAGCTAGTGATGATAAAGCAAACACAAGACAAGAGGCGAGCTTCAACGACAAGATTTCGTGGCCTCTTTTTCTATTTCTTTTTTTATTTACCCTTTCCCTAATAAGTCTAGCATAGGAACCTCTTTATTTCCCTTAGATTAATTTTGTAGACTCTTTCTTTTTTTCCTTTTAATAAAATGAGCATTTATTTTCTTGCATATGATCATTTCATTACATTGCATTTTAAAAAAAAAAATCCATGCTAAATTAAGTACAAGGTATATCGATGATTTGAGGCACCTCTTGTAGCCATATCATACCTTTCACCCTTCAAATATGCAATCCTTTTTTGATAAACCACTTTGAGCCTCGTCTAACGATAGACCTTTCATTTTTCAACCCATATCTACCTAACCTTGTGATGGGATAGTGTGCAACTTATGCAATTTTCAATTTCATAAAAAGCTTGAGTGACTTCAAAAGATTAAAATAGAAAAAAATAAATAAGCAATAAATAAATAAAAGTGTACAAAAAGGGCAAGTGTTCCAATGTCTTTGATATGAACACGTCTCAGATTGCGTCTCTTATCGAGTGCTCGGTACCGTGCCTGAGAAACATGAATGCCAAGTGAGTGATAGACCGCATGATCGGGATTGCCCACACTTATTAAAATAAAATTAATAAAGCAAAAAAAAAAAGAGAGCTAAACCTCAAGGATGAAAATACAAAGATTCAAAAGCAAGGTTGCACACCTTGGGGGCTTATCGAGGGTCTTGAGCCTTTATCCCCTTTTTCTTCAAGCTTTTAGCCTAACCACGTTACAACCCTTAAAAAGACCTTTTTGAGGTATATATACACTTGTGCGAGGTTCGGCTAGAGTTACGTTCGGCCTGATTCCTAACGGATACGTAGGCAACCTCACATCGAGATGCGACCGTAATAAAAAATTGCATTCATACTTACATTCACACATCCTGGTCATATCAAGGGATCACCAATGCTCATCCCTATCTACTTAGAGCTAGACTTAGGGGCTTGATCCTTACATCATTAGCTTACCTAGCCTAAAGAGTCATCATCATTCGACTCTTCTTGAAATGATATTTTCCCACACACTTAGCCCTTGCGGCCTAACTTTAGTATCACTTTCACACATCGCACAGATACATGACCAAATATACTTCCCTTAGGAACCCTTTGTTATGAAATCTTAACATAACGCTGAAGCATGCCTTGTCATGTCGAAATCACTTATCAATCATAATCATAATTGGATTACAAAGTATGAAGTGCTTAGCCCCCATGCCTAAGTTACCCAAATACTTTCATCATGGAGTTAAGAATTGAGATAGCCTAGGATGAATTAATCCATTGCAAAACATTTGACTAAGCTCATTCAATATGCACCTTCAAAAACTTTGATTCTTTTTCGCGTCTTTCTTTTTCGGGAGAAAGTCAGTACCCTCCATAAAAATGACGGAAATTTTTTGCTTTTTTGGCATTTTTGAGTCGCACGATCACATTACAATGCACACACGAGTCATGTACACATTAAGTCATGTCGTGTCATATCACCTTGATTTGAGTCTAACACATGTATCAAACACTTTGAGTCGAGTCAACCTCGAGTCAATCACAGCGAGTCAAGTTTATACCTTGAATCATGTCAAGTCAATGAGTTAAGTCAACACTAAGTCTTAGGTCAACCCTAAAGAAAGATAAGCGAAGTCCTATCGTCAAAGTTATAAATGCAGGTGCATCCCAGCAAGCGAGGACATTCCCGAATTTTTTTCAAAAACACCGCGAATATAACCACATTCCTCCAAGATAAGAGGAGTTACATTGATCGGTAAATTAGAAATGAAGAGCTTTAATTTACAAAATACTTGAGCGGATTTGGTTGAAAGGAAACGACCAAGCTCAAAGTTCAAAGCGAAATCGAGCAACAACGGCAGAAAAAGCAAAATAGGGAAGACCCGACTCCAGCGCCAGACGACAACATCCAGCGTCTGACAATAGATTTTAGCGCTTGGCGCTAGATCCCAGCGTCTGGCGACAGAGAAAAATCGCGGCGCCAGAGATATTTCAGCAGCGACACAGCTCGAAGCCTCTCAGAACATCAATTTCGGGTTCCTTGGTATGCCAGTTAGCCCTATAAGCAATTTAACATGATTGAGTAGTCGATCTGATTACAACCGCAAATAAGTGATCGACCTGACGAAAGATCATCTCACTTAGCTTAAAGCGCCTCAACATTGGCTCATCAAAAAGGCAACGACATACTGGTTCAGAAGCACCGACGTAATGGTTCACAGCACCGACACACAGGTTCACAATTCAAAGTACCGACATACTAGTTTACAAGCAGCAGAAGCGCCGACGCACTGGCTAAAGCAAGTTTAAGCGAGCTTTAAAGATCGACAAGCGTCTTCGGTGATTTTTTTTGGAATATTATCGCAACAACTGAGGATGACTTCCAATAAAGTTATTTTCGACGACATTCGCTGAGATTGTGGAGGTTGTAACCCAATATTTGAGAAGATAGCACGAGATGGGCGGTCTTCGACGGCATTGGCTAAGATTGTGGAGGTTGTAACCAAGATTTGAGAAGATAGCATGAGATGGGCGGTCTTCGACGGCATTCGCTAAGATTGTGGAGGTTGTCACCAAGATTTGAGAAGATAGCACGAGATGGGCGGTTTTCGACGGCATTCGCAAAGATTGTGGAGGTTGTCACCAAGATTTGAGAAGATATCACGAGATGGACGGTCTTCGACGGCATTTGCTAAGATTGTGGAGGTAGTCACCAAGATTTGAGAAGATAGCATGATATGGGCGGTCTTCGACAGTATTCGCTAAGATTGTGGAGGTTGTTACCAAGATTTGAGAAGATAGCACGAGATGGGCGGTCTTCGACGACTTTTTGCTATGATTGGAAAGGTTGTCACTATGATTCAAGAAAGAGGCTCGAGATGTAGCAGCATTGATCGACGACGTTCCCTAGATTGCGGAAGATTGTCAAAACAAACAGCAAGATGGTGTTCCCTAGCTTGCGGAAGGTTGTCACTACAACATACAGTAGTAAATGCGTTACTTTTAGAGACGTGTGCTCGACGGTGCAAGATACGCGTTTCTTCACTCTCTTATCTGTTTTAACTAACGCTAGTTTGCAGGTATCAGTGTTACAAGAATGATTTAGGATCGCAGAACGTTCTGAATCATTCTCGGTCCCTATCGATACTTTAACATTCGTTTTCGAAACATGCGTTTCTCCAAACTCAGTCAAAGTGAGGGCTTCTGTAGACACCCAAATGTGTCTCCCCAAAACCAAACCCAGTGAAGAATAATTTTCATGTCATTTAATTATCGAACAAAGCCAAAGTGTGAATAGTCTAGTGATGAGGATGTTTTTATTAAAATATCTCTTCTTTCTGTTTTTTAAAATATTTCTTTTCTTACCCTATTTTTGAATAACGTTCATTCCAATTTAGTTTTTTCCATGATATGGGTTCATTAATGGTGTAGGTGGATGGGGCTTGAAAAGATATTTCCAACGATATATTATAAGCTCAATTCCGATGAATAATGAGGAAGTTATGGCCAAAATACTAAACTGGGCTCGAACCGGATCTTACCCACGGCCCAATGATCATGTGGAGGGTCCAAAGGTCTAATCCTATTTCTAAACTAATTATAATTAATTAGAACCTTCCATAAGTTTCTAAAAGATCTTAATTATCCTTTTTGAAAAGATAAAATCAAAGAATTTGAGTTAGATAAAAACTTTCCTTTTTTAAAACTTTCCTTTTCTTAAATCCTAATTCTATTCGAATTTAAAGATGTTCAAAGACAGTCAGATTTAATTTTTGTAACTCATAATATATATCCAAGTTTTATATGGTCGGATAGATATTGAAATTATCTTTCCAATGATATATTATAATATTAAATCCGAGCTATAACGAAAAAGATATGAATTAGATATGAAACTCTATCCAAAACTGACATCGTCCTACTATTTTGGCCATGTCTTTTTATATACAAAATACTTTAATTTGAATCTAATTGGGTTGGAAATTATACTTCAATATCTTTTCAACGACATATTATATGCCTTATTTGGATTTCTAGATCATAAGATATGATAAAAACAAAATCCGCAAAAACTGCTGTTCATCGAGTTCTATTTCTATTCGATTTCGGATTCTTTTCTTATTCTTCGACTCTCTTTTTTCCCTATAAATATAGGTCATATCTCCCCTTTTTAAATCACCAACTCTCATCAAGAATTTCTTGATTATTCTCTCTCTGTTTCTAAGCCTAGCCTTTTACAAACACAATTCCTCATACATTAGCACTAGACACACCTAGCATTGTTCGAAGTTGCCTTCGCCCTAGACGTGAAAGGTTTGATTTATGAGGATTTGATCCCAAATCTAGTCTAAACTTTCTTAATTTCTATTTCAATTATTTAATTTAATTGTTGTTTATTATTTTTCTTGAAATTACTAACGTGTATATTTTGTTATTAGGAAGAGATACGAGGCATCCAAGTAAGTGCTTTAATTGATTTATTGTTGTTTATGATTTAGAAATCATGTCTAAGTTGTTATTATCATTCCTGATGTCATGTTAGGGCGTTTTGAAATTCCTAGTATCATGTTTAGGGTAAAGAATATGATGCCAATTATGATTTCTATGATGCCTTTTATTGTCTTTCCTAATAGTATCATGTTAGGGCTAAATATTTGATCTTTGATTGTTTAGTGACATGCTAGGGTTTGTTATTAATCTTGTTAGTATCATGCCTAGGATCTTGCTATTATTATGCTTTAACATGATTATTTTTATAATTGTTTTGATTATGATTATAATTATTTAAGATTATTATTATGTTGCTTGATTATATTTATTTATTTTTATTGCTTGATCACACCTTTTATGCATGTTTAAAGGGAATTGGTACTTGTAATCACGCTTAATAAGATAATTAATAATCTTGTTTAGGGTTAATTTGATTATAATTCAAGTGATCGCCAATAATAGATTTATTTGTGCATTAATATTCAACCAACATAGATAAATAGGTTTAGGGTAATCCTATTGATTGCATGTTAGTCAGAAAGCGCACATGAATACGATCAGAATAAAGTAGGGGCCTATTATAAGGGCAGGTTCAATCTCTTTTAGGTTGGATTTGTACCTTCATCCCCGAACTGCCAGTCATGGTTCCAGACCTATTGGAGTTGACGATCTCCTGGATCGTTAAGGGGTGTAACCTTCACCTCGTGAACGGTTTACAAGTTCCTAAAACTTGTTGGCGAATCTTTTGCTCTATCTTTTTTCCCTTTGGACGCCACCGTACTTTAGTGTATGATCACAGTGGGGTTCAAGCTAGGGATAATGCTTGAAATATTCCCTACACTAACACTACGTGAGAAAATGAAATTGGCACCAGTTCAAACCCGGCCTAAGGCACCGGTTTGAACCGGTGCCAATGTGGGGGGTGCCAAAAAGTTGTTTAAAAAGGCACCGGTTCAAATCGGTGCTAAAACTCGGAATTGGCACCGGTAAACCGATGCCAAAAAAATCCCAAAAAAAATTTAATTCAGTGTTTTTGGCATCGGTTAACCGGTGCCAAAAGTGCCAAAAAATTAATTTTTTTTTTACTTAAAAATTAAATAAGCTAAAATTAAATGAGAATAAAAAAAAATTCGAACGTCACAATCAATATAATTAAATCGGTTCAATATATATATAATCAACAAAAATTTATAGTACAGATCAATAAAAAAATTACAACATATATATCAAAATAAAAAAATTACAACATATAAATAAAAAAAAATTACAATATAAATAAAAAAAAAATTTACAACTTCAAAATAAAAAAAAAACCATAAAACATCTAAATCAATATACTTGCATCGTGATTCTTCGATTTAAGATCTAAATCCATGTACCTTCACCAATTAAAACAACCAAAATAAATCGATTAAAATGATTTAATTAAGTTACGATAAATTTTTTTAAAAAAAACCTAGAAAATCAAAAAATAAAAAAGAAAATCAGTTGAAATGAAAAAAAACCAAAACATTAGTTAAAAACCAAAATTGAACCCAGAAAATAAAAACCAAAATAAAAAATCGGGAAAAAAAACCCAGAAAATAAAAAAATTTCGAATTTAAATCGAATAAAATAAAAAGAAAATTAGTTGAAAAGAAAAAAAAAACCCAGAACATCAGTTAAAAACCAAAATTGAACTTAGAATTGAGCCTAGAAAATAAAAAACAAAATCGAAAATCAGGAAAAAAAACCAGAAAAAAAAAAATTTCGAACTTAAATTGAATAAAAAAATCGATTAAAATGGGCTAAAACGATTAAAATAAGTTAAAAACCCAGAAATTAAAAAAAAAATCGAATTGAATTAAGTTTAAAAATTGATTAACCAAACCAAAAAATAAAAAATCACTTAAATAAATAAAATTAAAACCGATTAAAATAAAAACAACATTCGAAAATTAGTTAAAAACTCAGAAAATAAAAAAAAATCGAATTGAAATCAAGAAAGTATACCCTAACCTTGCTCATGCATGTGTTTGTGGTGGATTAAACCCATATAAAAATCCAACAAACCCAGAAACGATTCGAACAAACCCAGAAACAATACGAATAAACCCTTAAAAAGAATTCGAACTAACGTAGAAAAATCAAGGGAACGAGAAAGGGATTTCAAGAGAACGAGAAAGGGATTGAAAGAGAACAAGAAAGGGATTGAAAGAAAAAGAGGAGATGAGAATGCTTAAGAGCGGCGGATGGGTTTGAGTGAGAATGATATTGAAAGAGAAAGGGATGAGAGAGAGAGAATGAGAGAGCGGCAGTTGGATTTGAGTGAGAAAGTGACTGAAAATAGGGTTTGATCGAGTGTGGTATAAATGGAATTTAAAAAAATGGCCGGTTTTTTTTAAGGATTGGCACCGGTTCAAACCGGTGCCTTTTTTATTTTTGGCACCGGTTTGATCCGAACTGGTGCCATTTCTCTTTGTCTAAAACCCCGCCCATTTTTAGGCCGGTTTTTTCCACCGGTTTGGCTTGAACTGGTGGCATTTGGGGGTTGCCTTTTTGTATTTTTATACTAGTGTAATGTTGATACCCAAGTATTTTCCAAAGGAAGGAGCACCATTAATCACTAGTAGAAAAACGTACATTTGCGTCGCCATATTTGCGTCACTAATTAGAAAGAACGAAGCAAATGTTTAATTTTACCATCCTGAAAAGTTATTTGCGTCGCATATTTATCAAGAAGCAAAGCAAATAACTGTTGTATTTGCAGATTTTTATTATTTGCGTCGCTCTTATTTATTGAAGCGACGCATATAATAATCTTATTTGCGTCACTCATTTATTGACAAGTGACGCAAATGAGTGAGTGAATAAATTGCGTCACTCTTTTAATAAATGAGCGACGCAAATGACTAATGTACAACGTTATGTTTTTGTTATTTGCGTCGCATTTTAATAATGAAGTGACACAAACATATCTTTTGCATTTAGGTTATTTCAGAATTTTGACCTTAGTTTTTCACGCCTACCTTCCACTCAACAAAAAGAAAAAACAAGTTGCTACTCCAGTGAATTTCTACAGCAAAACACCCACAAATTCGACCTTTAAATCCAACAAATTTGGCCAAAAAACACCGATTCCTTAGCAAATTCAACATTCAAAATCGCAATCAAGTTGAAGACCTATAATCGGCAGCAAATTGAGCAATTTCGAGCAAAAATTTGGACCAAAAACCCTAAGAAATCCGAACCCATAAACCCCAGAAAATTTGAGCATTTCCCACCAAAATTCCCCCATTTTGAGCAAAAAATCTACTCAAAACCATAGGAATTTGAACCCTAGAAACCCCAAAAAATTCAATTAAAAATCCTGGCCTCATATTCGAGCAATGACTGAAAGTTTCGACTGGAAAAATCGATTAATTTTGCCCCCAAAAAACCCGAGGAAGTTCTAGCAAATTACAGCAACAATAATTGAAGTTTGATTAGTGTAGCAGTTCGACATTGTTGAATTTGTTAAGTTTATTTCACCTAAGGTAAGATTGCTTGTATTTAGTGAAGTTGTATTTTTTTTTTCGTCCAATTCATTAGTTCTGTTCTAGGGTTTTTTTTTTTTTTTTGATTTGTGTTTCTGTAATGCGAAAACATTTCATGAAATTGAAGTCATAATTGCTATAGAACTCAGAATATGGTTTGAGGAAATGGCTCATTCATTTAGTTTAAAATGCAATTTATAATTTCTGAAAATGGTTTGCAGTTTTGTTCTCTGAAAATGTGTTGAAAATTTCAATGAAAATGTCAAAAAGTATTGAGAATGTTACAAAAGTTAAGTGATAACATATCAGAACGGAATCTGATGAAGAGACTAGAAAACACTTACTTATTTTGATCTTAGTCAGAACACTCATAAGAGATCAGAATCTATAGATTGAGACAGTCATCATCGCGATCAACTGAAGTTAGCTTCTGTCATTCTGATCTCAAGCTAACTAATAATGATACAAGTATATATGTACATATAGTCTATATCCTCTGCTAGATTATTGTTATGTATGACTCCGATTTATTGGGTTTCGCCGAAGCTTTAAAGAATATGGCATCCTTATGATCATTGGTAGCTTTGATCATCCAACTTAGCTATGTTTGAGTTAGTACTTGAAGGCGTTGAAGCTAAGGATCAAATGAGCAAATTGCTAAATGATAAATTGCATTTTGTTAACTATGTTGGTTTAATTCTCTAAAAAAAAAAAAAAAAAAAACTATGTTGGTTTAATATATGTAATTTTTTATGGCAGATTCATAATTATGCGGAAGTGAATTCCACAAGTTGCTCGAGGTTCTGGTTGTGGACAAACGATTAAGGCGGTAGTACGCATACGAGATTGTCTTCACTTGTGGTATATATATTTGAAGCATTCTTTGCAATATTAACTTATTTGTTCTGGTTGGTATAATGATTGTGAATTGTATGAGATTTTTAATTGTGATATAATTGATTGGAATTGCAATAATACTTGCATCATTTGCTTAGATACCCGTTCAGGGCTTACTCATTAGGAGTAAGTCTTGAATAGTCCCCGGTTTGGGACTGTTCTTGAATGTTCTATCTCATTTAGGTGATAACTACTTGAACTGTTTTTGGGTCTAAGAAGATCATGGCTCACTATTTCCCGATTCTTCTCTGGGTACATATGTAGATAGCCGATTATCTACATTGTGTGCTTGGAGAACTATAGGGAAATGCTGCCGGATTTTCTTTAGAACCAAACTTTACAAGTAGTTATTAGTGAGATAGGACATTCAAGAATGGGTTAGGTTGGAGTGATAAGGACCTTATTGGATCATGTCGTTGCATTTACATGAGATAAACTTTGAATGAAAATGTTTGATGCCTTATATTCTTGTTTATGGTTAAGGAGCTATATATGTTAGAAAATATACACATTATCTTAAAATTAATTTTGTTATTCAGTGGTTGAAAATGGATCGAAGTTGGATGTATGGTAAACGAAATTGTACAAGTTTTTTACGAGGAATTGAATAGTTTAGCACTATTGCCTTAAAACACCAAACAGAGAATAAATCAAAGATTATTCTTTGTCCTTGTTGTGACTGTAATAATTCGAGGGGATATCGTGATATAGTTGATATTAAAGATCATCTAATTCGTCGTGGGTTTAAAGAAAACTACACAAGGTGGACATGGCATGGTGAGAGCATATATATTGAGGCAAGATATAGTTATTGTCCAAGGGAAGATGAGAATCATTGTGATGATGATAATGAACACCAAGGTGAGGATATCGATACAGCTGATATTGGTGTTGAAAGTGAGAGTGAAGTGGAGAAGGACAGGATAGATGAAATGATGCATGATGTTGAAGACCATTTAACAGAGTGTCCCCAGACATATGATAGTATTTTGAGAGCTGCAGAAACCCCGTTATATCCTGATTGTACAAAGTTCACTAAACTTGGTGCTATTATGAAGTTATTCAACTTAAAGGCGAGCAATTGTTGGACCGACAAGGGTTTTACGCAGTTGTTAGAAGCCTTAGTAGAAATGTTTCCCGAAGGGAATGAACTTCCAAACTCCACCTATGAGGCCAAGAAACTTATGTGCCCCTTGGGTATGGAGTATGAGAAGATACATGCTTGTCCCAATGACTGTGTGTTGTATCGAAATGAGTATGCTGATTTGCATGAGTGTCCAAGGTGTGGAGTTTCTCGTTACAAGATGAATGATACTGGTGAGTTGTGTAAGAAAGGGTCTCCAGCTAAGGTATTATGGTATCTTCCAATTATACCGAGATTTAGGAGACTCTTCTCGGATGAAAAAACTGCAAAATTATTGAGGTGGCATGCCGATGGGAGGAAGAAAGATGGGTTAAGGAGGCATTCTGCTGATTCCCCGCAATGGAGGAACATTGATCGAAAGTTCAAGGACTTTGGTGAAGAAGATCAAAATCTTAGGCTTGGTCTTATTTCAGATGGAATGAACCCATTTGGGACACTAAGTACCCAATATAGCACTTGGCTGGTTCTTCTAACTATCTACAATTTGCCTCCTTGGTTATGCATGAAGTCTAGATACGTTATGTTGTCCCTTCTAATATCTGGGCCTAAACAAACTGGAAATGACATTGATGTGTATCTAGCGCCTCTCATTGAAGATTTGAAATTGTTGTGGAATGAAGGTGTCCAAATGTTTGATGCATATAGTAAAACCAATTTCACTTTACGTGCCATGCTTTTTTGTACGATAAATGACTTCCCAGCTTATGGGAATTTGTCGGGGTACACTATGAAGGGAACAACTCCTTGCCCCATTTGTGAAGATGATTTGGAGGCATTACGCCTAGACAATTGTGGCAAGCATGTAAACATGGATAATCGCAGACATCTTTCTGAAGACCACCCTTTTTGATTCAATAAGGATGCTTTTAATGGAAAAGTGGAGTTGAGAGAAGCTCGTGGCCCTTTACGTGCAAGTGAGGTTTATCAGCGGGTTAAATACATTGAGAATGAGTTTGGTAAGCCTTACAAAAGCAAATCAACTGGGGGTTACAAGAAGAAGTCTGAGCTATAGTCTCTTCCATATTGGAGACATTTGAAAGTTAGACATTGTCTAGATGTAATGCATATTGAGAAAAATGTTTATGATGCCATTGTGGGAACTTTATTAAATATGCCAGGAAAGACAAAGGATGGAGTTAAAGTAAGAAAAGACATGGCTGCTATGGGTCGTTCAGAGTTGGCACCCGAATCTCAAGGAAAACGCTGGTATCTTCCCCCAGCTTGCTTTACCTTGTCTAAAAAGGAAAAAACTAGCTTTTGTGAGTCATTTCATGGTTTAAAGGTCCCGGCTGGAATTTTTTCTAATTCTAGTAGACTTGTGTCAATGTCTGACTTGAAATTGGGTGGCATGAAATCTCATGATTGTCATGTCTTGATGCAACAATTATTACCAGTTGCCATTCGAAGAATTTTGCCACCTCAAGTGAGGTATACGATTACAAGATTATGTGTCTTTTTTAACACTATTTGTAGCAAGGTCATAAATCCAAGTATTTTAGATGACTTGCAAGCAGATATACTTGAGACAATGTGTCGATTTGAAATGTATTTTTCCCCATCTTTTTTTGACGTGATGCTTCATTTGCTTATTCATCTTGTACTTGAAATTAAACTTTGTGGACCAGTGTGGATGAGATACATGTATCCTTTTGAACGAGAAATGGGTGACTTAAAGGGAAAAGTCATGAATCCAGCCAAACCTGAAGCTAGTATTGTACAACGAACAATTGCTGAGGAAGTGGCAGCATGGGTTGCTCAATATCTTGCACGTTCACAGAAAATTGGGTTGCCAAAGTCTTGACACGATGGGAGGCTTGGAGGTCAAGGTACTATTTGCAAGAAAAGGATATCCATGGGCTTTGAAATGAAAAATAAGGCCGAGCTTTTTGTGTTGCAAAATCTTAGTGAGGTTCATCTTTACTTGGACGAGCACATGCTTTTTCTTAAAAATAAATATCCTTCCAAAAGTGATCTTCAGCTGATAAAGGAGCATAATTGTTCATTCGTTACATGGTTCAAGGAACGAGTGATGTCCTAACTATCCACCACACCTAACGATATATCTGACACATTGAGATGGTTGGCATATGGTGCTAAATGTCAAGTCATGTCATATGAGGGATACGACATCAATGGGTATTCTTTTTACACTAGCTGACAAGATGACAAGTCAACAATGCAAAATAGTGGTGTTAAAGTAGTAGGTTTGTCATCTGAGTATGTTAGTGCACATGATAAAACACTTGTGGATAAGAAGAAATTTATTATGGAATCATTGAAGAAATAATAGAGCTGGATTATGTTGATTTAAAGATTCCTCTATTTCGATGTAAGTGGGCTGATAGTAGCCGTGGTGTAAAAAAAGATGAACAAGGGAACTTGACCCTTGTAAATCTTGGTCGTCGAGGGCATCTAGCTGATCCATTTATATTAGCTTCACAAGCAAAATAGGTTTTTTACAGGGCTGACCCAGCTGATTGTAAGTGGTCAGTTGTTTTAGAAGGTAAAAGAAGGATACTTAGCATTGAAGATGTGGTGGATGAGGAAGAATATGATGAACAATTTAATGAGTCACCACCTTCCGTTTGGAGCACCCCTCCAATAGTCGATGATTTTGACACAACGTTGAAACGAAAAGATCATAATGAAGGATTTTATGTCGCAAAAGAGAAGAATGAAGTAGGTATGAATTCTATGATTTGTTTTTTCCAATATGTGTTACTAGTTGCATAAATTGCTTATTATTGTTATGTGTACAAGTTTATAATTTAAAAATGACACAAATCGATGTCTTAATTTATTTATATCTTTTTTTTTCAGGTAAGTAATAATGGAGGATGAGGATATGCATAATCGTTCCATATCTTCGCAAGGTGAGGAAGTTGAGCCACACAATCAATCACAATCAGAGCAACAAACAACCGACTCTCAGAAGAAGAAAAAGTAGCCAAGAGGTCCTTCAAAGGGCCTGAAATCCATGCCTGGGGTTCCTAGAGTGCTTGAATGGGATGAATTGTGTCGACCCATTGGAAAGTGGGCAAAAGCATACAAAACTCATCTTGGTGAAATAAGCCGTGCAAAGGTGTCTATATGTAAAGCATTAAGAATAGCTCTCTTAAGGGAAAGACACATTTTAGGAGGGAAAATAACCTTACACTTAGTAGGGCTAATAAATAAACCTGACTTAGTACCAAAATCAAGAAGAGTATTCTTAATAATATCAACATTTTCAACCGAAGCTCTAGCAAACATGAAAACATCATCGGCGTAGAGATGATGTGAAATACTAAGCTCATAATCAATTTTGATTGGTTTCCAATGGCCTTGACTTACTTGTTGTTCAATCATTAGAGATAGTCTTTCAAGACAAATAACAAAAATGTAAGAAGAAAGTGGGCCACCTTGTCTAATTCCTCTTGAAGGAGTAAAACTTTCCGTGATTTCACCATTCCATAAAATAGAAATCGAAGGAGAAGTGATACAACTTAAGATTAGTTTGACAAGGGAATCCGAGAAATTAAGAACAATTAGGGTTTCCCGAATAAAGCCCCATTCAAAACTATTATAAGCCTTGGAGATGTCAATTTTAAAAGCCATTAAGTGTTTTTTACTTGATTTTTTTAAAAGGTGAGCAATCTCTTTAATGACTAGGATATTTTCATCAATGGATCTACCCTCAATGAAGCTTGTTTGGACCGGGTTGATGAGGTCGCCCAATAGGGGTCTAATTCTATTGGCAATAATTTTAGTGATAAGCTTATAAATAGAATTACACAATCCTACAGGCCTAAATTCGTTAATGGTCTCAGGTTGTTCCGACTTAGGAATTAGACAAATAAAGGATTCATTGATATTAACCGGAATATTTCCGTTCGTAAAACATCTCAAAAAACGACTAGTAATAGACTCACCCACCACATCCCAATATTTTTGATAAAATTTTGGTTGAATACCATCAGGACCAAGGCATTTCATAGGAGCCATCATCATAAGGGAATTTTTAATCTCTGAAGTACTTATATTACAAATTAAGGAATAAAAGTCATCAGATTTAACCACTGCATTCAAGGGTAAAAGTCACAGTCCTAAGTTGACGAAGTTGCTTGGACTCGAAGACACCCTTGAAATGATTAACAAACAAATTTTTTAACTCATTCTGATTATTAATCCAGGTTCTCGACTCCTCTTTTGGCTTAGAATCTTACACCTACTATTTTTTATTTTGGCCAAAATATGAAAATATTTAGTGTTCCAATCCCCAAATTTTCTCCGATCAACTCCTGCCTTTTGATCCTAAGAAATTCTTTCTAATTTAAGCACAACATTAAGTTGTTTTAATAACTCTTTTTCAAGATTAATAAGGAAGGAGGAAAAATTATCACTTAGGCCTTTTGAATTCCATGAATCCTGGCAATTAATTGATTTTTATGTTGCATGGTCTCATTAAAAACATATTTATTCCAAAGCCGAACGTCAGAGGTAAAGTGACGTTGAGAATCATTAGTAATAATAGAACCAGTATTCTACGAATTAGCAAAAAAATTATCAAAATTAGGGTTTTCTAACCAAGCTTCCTTTCATCTAAAAGGAAAATTGCCATTAGTTATAATAGAACCCGTATCTACCATAACCGGACAATGGTCGGAATAAGTTTTAGCTAAATGATATACCTAAGTTTGAGGGTGAACTTTCATCCACTCCGCATTCACTAGAGCTCTATCAAGTCTTTCCCTAATTAGTTCTGTACCCCCTCGTCCATTGTCCCAAGTAAATAAAGGTCCATTGAAACTAAGATCGATCAGACCAACTGCGTTGTTCCAATCCGTGAATGAATAGCCCTGAGAATTTGTAACAGACCATCCTCCCATCTTTTCGGATTGATACGTAACCTCATTCATGTCACCCACGACTAACAAAGGAGTAGTGGCAAGAGGCGGGCTATCACCCAAATTTTTCCACAACTCGTCCTTTTCCCTAGAATGAGCATGGATTTCAGATATCAACACCTCAGGTTTTGAAGGAGAGAGCTTAAAAAGAGAGTGCACAATATGCTGAGTATCAGTGACAAACTCAAGCAAAATTGCAGGTTTTCTCCAAAGCACCCAAATCCCTCCTTTTAAACCATCAGCAGCCTTCGATCTAAAATCATCAAAACCAAGTTTTTTATAAAGAACCTTGGCTACTTCATTTGACTTTGTTTCGAGAAGAATAAAAATTTCGGGTTTGTGAATTTTTACAACCTCCCTTGCATGAGCAGCTAGTTCTTTATTCGTAGCTCCCTTAACATTCCAAATTATAGCTTTCATATTGGATTATGAAAAGGAGTGATAGGAAAAATCCCTTGATGAAAAAGACTCTGATTGCCTTGAGTTAGGAACATCATCTCCCAATCCTTCCATAGGGGAAGCTTCCCCATTTCCGAAACATCCTCCATTGACAATGGGGATGCCCACATTCGAATCTTATGTTCCCCGTTGGTTTGTAATTCAGACTCAATTCGAGCCCCACTACATCCTTCTTTGACTCCAACACTACAAAACGCTTTTTCTGCTCCATTAGATTTAAATTTATGCTTGCTAATTGTAACGGGAAGGATTGGAGGATTTTTTGGAGGCTCCTCTAGAAGAGTGAAAAGGTTTTCGTAGTCTGGAAGAGCAGGATGGATGAATTGATCTATTAAAAGTCTCAAGCCTGCCTCCATGGCTTCTAAGTTTTTGGGTGGTATTGGGTTTTGCTTCAAAAGCGGCCACAGGTCGGAGTTGGGAGGGTTGGAAATAGGTGTTGAGTTTGTGATGGAGGTGAGGCCCGGGAGAGTGAAGATGGGATTGGGGTCGTGGCCTTCGGAGACGGTAGTAGGATCGTTGGTGCAATGGTTTGGGGTAGTAATCGAAGGCGTTTGAATGGTTGGAAGGTGAAAGGTGAATTAGGTGTGTTTTTGGGGGTAGGGTCAAGTGAGGGGGTAGTGTATGAGGGTTCAAAATCTCCTCTTTTTGTATTATCATTGTTGCACTCTTATTTTCCATTAGAACCTTTATCCGACAAAACAAGGGTTAACGACGAGAAGGGGATATTAAGGGATTTGAATTGATACATGGAAATTTTAGATAATAAGGTACGACTTTGAGTAAAGGTAGGTTTTGACAAGGGAATAGAATTGCCATTGGTTTTTTTTTTTGTTGTTGTTTCTTGGGACTGAGGGATTTTTATTTCTAGCTATTCCCGAAGCTAATGTTTTCTTTGGGAAGGATCTTTTTTGAAAAGTGTTCTTTTCATTTGCTTTTCCTCTATTGCTAGGATTATCATTATTTAATTAACCTACTTCTTCTTCTTCCAAAGTTAGCACCTCCCATTGTGTGTGTGTGTGTGTGTGTGTGTGTGTGTGTGTTTTTTTATTTTTATTTTTTAATATTTTTACATTGGAGGCTATTGTTATCCCTATGAATCTTGCCCTTATTCTTTTCATTTGGATTTTTCCTTTCTCCTACCAACTTTCCCTCCTTTTTGGTTTTTTCTTCTTTTTCATAAACTTTTTTTCTTAAAACCGGCAAAACCCAAGGGCCATATTTTTCCTTTTCCTCCTGCTACAACACAATCTTTTCTCCATTCTCTTCTTCCTGGCTGCTAGCAGTAGCTTTGTTTTTTGGTTGCACACTACTACCCTTGGGGACAGTAATGTTTTTTGCGTGTTGCTGCAAGCTCGGTGTGCTGTGTTCCTTTTCTTGCCCCCTCTTATGTGCTTACCTTTCCTTTTTACCATTGACATTGATTTTTTGAGTGGCCAATCCTACCGCATTCGAAACAAAGAGTATGATTTTTTTTTCATATTCGATCCTCTACCAAGCTCTCCCCACATACAAAGAGTATAGATTAACGGTTGATCGAGATTAATTTCAACACATACTCTTGCATATCGACACTTACTAATTCTATCCGTGGAGTAGTCGACCCGAATTGGATTGCCAACTACCTCTGCGATACAATATAATGCCTCCTTATCATAACACTCAACTGGGAGTTTAGGAAATCTTATCCAAATTGAAATGCTCATGAAACTCTCTAACGATGGCCTAGAGTTAGGCCTTCATTTAGAAAGCATTATGTAGTGATCGTAAATGAGCCAAGGCCCTCTAAGAAGCGCTTTTTCAAGATCATCTTGTAATGTGAACTTGAACAAAAACACCCCTTTTTCCATTTCAATAACCTCTAATCCTCCTTTTGGGTTCCACATTCTTTGTGCTCTTTGGTTCATAAATTCTACACGAATGTTCAAACCTAGGCACTTTCCTATTAGAGTCAGACTCCATGGCTTCCGAACCTCTTTTAGTTTTTCTTTCTTTAATCTCACTGCATGAGTGAAGTTTGTGAGGTCCTCCTCCTCTTCCTCCCATTCTTGTGAGTTTATCATAATTTTCCTGGCTTCTTAGAACCACTATGAGGAGTTGGTCACTACTTCTCTAAATGAAATTGCTGCCTACTTCTACACTACTCAAGTTGCAATACTCTTAACCTTCTCAGTTACTGCTGATTGGTTACCCTTAAATTCTTCAACTGATAACTATTGCTGGATGCTTTCTGTATCTTCCATGACCACCTCCATTGGAAATGTAGGCGAAATTTCTTTTACATTTTCAATATCTAATCTAACTACTGATTTTAAAACCAAATATATCTCTTGAGTTGATACAACCTCCATATCAAAGTCAGGATTCATTATACTAGATGGACTAAGGGCGAAAGAACGGAACTAAACTTAGGAACTAAAACAAAACTAAATAGAAACTTTAGACTAATGCAAGAATGCATAGAAAGAACAAGGCTTGCTCCCTGTTAGAAGAAGCTCCCGGAGTCCCTTGCACGAAAGTGTTAAGGATACTCTATGTTTAGGGTAAAAATACCCTAGACACGTGGACCAATGAGAGGAGGCCACGTGTCGAGTTCAGGATGGCCCACGTGGCTTAATATCCTCTTGACACATGGCCCCCTTGGATACATCTCTGAAATGGCAGCCTTCAAGGGCCCAAATCCCAAAAAGCGTCGTAAAACGGCGCAACCCACTAAACTCTAGGTCAAGTGACCTAGATAGGGGCACATTCTCCAATGACCCTATAAATAGGGAAATATTTCCCCACTTTGGGGACACATTCAATCATTTATTACACCTACATTCTCTCTCATCAGAGAAACACCTGAGCTTGGAATCCAAGCAGATCCCCACCTAAATTTCCGTACTCTTTATTCCCTTTCAAGTTACTAACTTGATTTTCGGAGGCGGAGCTCCAACCATTCGGAGTCTCCGTTGTTTTGCAGGTACAACTCAGCCGGACCAGTCTTTGTGACGTAACTCTCCTGAGGGACAAAAACACCCAAAACATTTGGTGCCGTCTGTGGGGAGAGTACCTCGAAGATGGTTCAAGAGTCTGTACCACCCCCTAAGCATTTGGGCGATGACCCAGAAGTTTTTATAGACCAAGAGGATGGAGATCCTTAGGTTGAAACCTATACAGCCGATGATGGCTTTCTAATAACCAAGAGCATCCGGCACAGAGACACTCTGGAGCGGGGTACTACCCAGGCGGGTGCAAATCGACCCCCTGGGCAACCGGAATGGGAAATCCACACGGCAGCTTGATCAGCTCCTGTCACCCAAGACGAACTCATGAGGTTCATGACAAGTTTCAAGGGTGAAATCAAAGATCTGATCACTAAGATCTGGGCTGGCCCAAGTAGGGGTCAGTCGGCGAAGAAGGCTCCTCTGGAAAAGGGGAAGTCAGTCAGAGATCGACAGCCAACTCCTCATCCAAAGGAGAAGGCAGCCGGGCCATTGATTGGTCCAAAATTCTTCTGCCTAAGAGGATACCAACAACACCCGCCGGACTCAACAGCCGGTGGGAAGCAAAAAATCAACTCTTGATGCACTGGAGATCATCACCCGCAAGAGAAATCAACAGTTGTCTGAGTCGGCTTCTACGTCGAATTTTCCAGACAACTTCAACAACAATTCTACAGGGAATGCACTTTCCTTGCATGAGAGGCGGTAATACCGTCCATTCTAGCCCTCAGATGATTGGGACTGCACCTTATGTACCTTCTCAGGTCTATGGCCAGTATCCACCTTACTACATGCAGCCGACCTTCTTCGGAGGTCAGGCGGCATATAACAATGTCCAGCCACTGGACTGGCAGCTCCGTCTGCTCCGCCTGGGTGAACAACCTTCTGCGTTCACCCGGGAGATAACCAAGGCGGCACAGCCGGCCAAGGTTAAAAATGTGTTGGTAGGCACCTATGATGGTACCACCAACCCGGAAGATCACCTCATGGCATACACCAACCTCATGTACTTATAAGGGTTGGATGATGCCACTTGGTATCGATGCTTCCCGGCTACGTTGAAGGGCATTTCCCAACAATGGTTTGGCAACTTGCCAGCCGGGTCCATTGATAGTTTCAGGAAGCTTGCCTTCCTATTTTCTTCCAACTTCTCAATGAACATCCCTGCTAAGAAAACAAGTCTTGACTTTAGCACCATTAAGCAGGGGGAGAGAGAAGGGATGCGCTCATATGTTAGGGGGTTCAATGTGATTAGAATTAAGATCCAAGGACTGTCTAATGAGGTAGCTTTTACAGACTTTTTCAAGGGTCTGAGAGACGGGTCGACTTTTAAGTTCGACCTAGTCAGAAAAGGGGCTTTCACTTTACAGGCGGCCCTGAGGGAGGCAGAAAGCTATATTCAAGCAACCGACCTCTACATGCCTAGTAAGCAGTCGGACTCCAAGAAGTCTGACAAACAGAAAGACAGTCGACCTGCTTAGCCGGCCAAGAAGAAAGAAGAGAGCAAGAAAATAAAAGAAGTCTGGACGGTTAGTGACTCTGACCAGCCGTCCCAGAAGAAGAAGGAATTTAAACCGTATGTCCCTAAGTACGAGTTTAACAAGGGCTGCAACTCCATCCTTATGGAAATTAAGGACCAGCTGTCCCTAGAGAAGCCAAATCTAATGAAAAGTTCCATTCAATCAAGGAACAAAAACAAATTCTTCCAATACCATGAGGAAGTTGGCCGTGACACCAATGACTGCTTCAGCCTTCAACGGGCGTTGGACCGTCTAGCTGACAAGGGGATGTTAAAGTCCTACATTTCTAAGTCCAAAGGGACTAATAAGAAGAATCCGGGGCAGTCGTCTAAGACACCCCAGCCTACTAGTAGTTCGGACACTGTCAAGGAGCCGGTCTACACAATAGCAGGCGGGTTCTCATGCGGTGGCCCTACCATCCGGGGCACCAAGAACCATCTTCGAAAGATGAACAAAGATGATGATTAGTAGGCGTCTGCAAGCTCCTCCTTCCCGGACGTCCTGATCACTAAGAAGGACAGGGGCAGCGTCCGCCGTCCGCATAACGACCCGGTCGTCATTGAATGTAAGGTTGCCAACCAGCTGGTTAGACGGATCCTTATTGACACTGGCAGCTCATCAGACATCATCAGTCTTCGGTGCCTGCAAAAGCTGAAATACAATGTCAGCAGCATACATCCGGTTACCCAACCCTTGGTTGGTTTTTGGGGTGGAATAGTTTACCTAGTCGGAAGGGTTGATTTACCAATCCGGCTGGGTAAAAAAGGAAAAGGGCGACACCTGGTCGTCAAGTTCTTGGTCGTTGAGGAGCTGACCGCCTACAACATTATTCTGGGCCAGCCAACCCTCAACGAAGCCAAGGCTGTAATCATCCCTTCCCTCATGCTCATCAAGTATGAGAGGGATGACGGCTCTGTTGGTTCCTTGAATGGGAATCAAAAGACGGCCCGGGAGTGCTATCTCTCAGCCGTCAAAGATACTGTGGCCCCAGACGGCCAGGAACCAATAAACCTTGACAATGTCAAGGATGCCGACCCAGTCTCAGCCCCACCAGCAGTCGGAAAGAAAAGAAAGGCACCTCTGCTAGTGGAAGTGAAGAAAGAGAAAATATAGCAATCACTGACCGGTGAACGGTCAGATGAGCTCCGTCCCCAATGATAAGTGACTTTTATGCCACTATTTAGGGTGTTTATTGAGTCGTTTTTCGGCTTATTTTTCCAATAATTTAACCCTTTTTGTCCTTTATTTCTTTATTTACTTATTCTTGTCTTTTATCTTGATTTCGAGTATTTAAGTGGTTTTTAATAGTTTTTAGCTTATTTTCTTAATTTATTTAATTTATCTTCTTTGTTTTTATTTTGATCTCCATGCTTTGGTTTTGTAGGAATTATGCGCCGAAAGAAAGAGGATATCAAGAAGCCAAGTTATCTGTTGTGCGCGGGGTGCTGTGCGGCTTATGCGCGGGCGCACATGTGAGGCTGTGCGGGCGCGCAGCCCTGTCAGAACCCGCACAGCCAGACTGAAGAAACAGAGCAAAACCAGAGAGTTTGCGCGACCCTATGCGCGACCTCTGTGCGGGCGCACACACCTTTGCGCGGGCGCGCATGACTCATGTGCGGGCGCGCTTATTTTCCCCGTACCCACAAAGTTGTGGCCGCACACTACGATGAGAGGGCGCACACACATTGTGTGCGGGCGCACAGGACTCATGTGCGGGCGCGCACGACTGGGTTTACGATTTATTTGCGCCTTGTTGTCCAAGTCTCTTTCTTTTGTGTGGAGCCACATATATATAGACGGGACTCTTTGAAAAAAAGGGGGGGGGATCTATGATGCTATTTTCTTAGTTAGTTTAGGAGAGCTTCTCTCTCTTAGGGTTAGATTAGGAGTTTCTCTCTCTAGTTTAGGAGTAGTTTAGAGAGAGAAAGTTTGGATTTTTCATGGAGTTTTTGGGATTTTGAAGAAGCAAATTTGTGGATTTTCCCTCTCATAAATTCAACGAGTCTTCCTAACTTTCTCTCACCTTTATTGCTTTCATTTATTATTGTTTTTGCTTATTTATTTGTTTATTTGAGTAGATTAATTAGTTTAGTTGTTGATTCTTGCTTTTATTATTATTTTACCTTGTTTTCCATATTTTTGTTCACCATGTTAGTTTAGGTTTTGTTCTAGGGAAATGGATGAAGGTTATGTTAATTAATTTAATGATTGATTGTGGTTAGTATGAAATTGTTTCTTGATTATTGTGTATGGATGATGCTTTTATGGATTAGAATCTTTCTAGCTAATTGATTCTATGCTTTTAATTGTGTTTTCAATCAATTGTGCGAAAGTGAGTTGTTTGAGAACCCTAAATTCCTCCATATCTTTGCTAGGCTAGTTGCACGAGAGTGAATTAGTCTAGTAGGATTATTAACATGTTTAATTGCGCGAGAGTGAGTTAAATGTGTAAATCGTCCTAATTGAGGTCATTTTCATCTAATTGTTTGATGTTGTTGAATGCATTAATTTAATTGGATTCCACTTTCCCTAGTTTTAGTTATTTGCTCTTAGTAGTGTTTAATTGAACCTCTCTTACCTCACAAGCTTTCCTAGTAGTCTAATTAGCATAGATTGATACACTTAGTCCTTTTGGGTTCGACCCTTTACTTACCCCTATACTCGTATTAGGGTAGTTTAGGTATTATAAATTGTTAATTTGATTAGGGTTAGTAGACTAACGACACTATCTATCCCCGATCAAATTTTGGCGCCGTTGCCGGGGACTAAGGCGTTCATTAGTTTGTGTTGATTAGATTAGCTAGGTTCTTGTATATAATTTGATTTGTGTTTGCTTTTCTTTGTTCTTTGTATAAAAATGGCATGCTTATCTTTTCCTCAATTTGATGGTGAACCCTTTTATGCTTACTTTGAAAGACTAGATGGTTTTCTTAGTTACCATGGGTGTTCTCTTAGTGATGCTTGTGATATAGCTTATTGGGGCATGAATGAGTATACTAGGGGAATGGTTGAGGACATGAATAATGGTAGATTTTGTCATTTGTCTATGCATGATGCGTGGGATTTCTTCACATGGCTTGCTAAGGATTCTTTAGATAGAGAATCTCATGTTTCTTACTTTGATTCTCAATGCCAAGATTCTTTTAATTTTTGCATGAATTCTCTTGATACTTCTTATGTGCCTAGTGATAATCCAAGTATGCAAATTGACACCTTTCCCCCTTATGCTCATTTTGATGAGGTTTGTGCTAATTTTGATGATGTGCAATTTGAATTTGATCATGAACCTCAACCCAATAACATTGAAGCCCAAATTCTTTCTCAAATGCAATATCTCACCCAACAACTCCAAGAGCTTCAAGAGGAACAAAAATTGAGAGAAGTGAGGCTTGCCCAAGTGATGAGTGCTTTGGTTGATGTAAATGGATGTGAGGCACCTCATTTGGAGTGTGAGAGTGTTTTTGAGAATGATGTGGGCCGAGGGTGTGAAGGTGAGGGGAGATTTTCTTGTGATGAGAGGATTTTTGAGGATTTTGATCCTTTTCATTCCCCATTTGAGCTTGAATGTCATCCTTCCCCTTATTCACCCCCTTTGAGAGCTTCCCTTGGTGAGGATGTGAGTGAGCCATCTTCAATTTTGAATGAGGGATTTCATGAGGATGATGATGATGAGTTTGAGCAATCAAGAGAGATTGAAAGTCCCTTGAGTGATGGTGGAAGAGTTTTTAATGAAGAAAATATCGATTTTGAGGTTTCCAACCCCCTTCCCCATCTTGATGAGTCTACCTTGCATGTTTGTGACCCTTCTATCCATGAGTCTTTGGACTTATTTGAGGTTATGGCTAGTATGTTCATTGAAGGTGTAACAAATCATTATAGCCTCTTGAAAGAGTTCATTGGCAATGCTTCATGGGAAAGGGATGAATTTGAGAGAAACCTTTATCCTTTCATGCATGGTTTAGAGACTCTAGGCTTTGAGGATCTTGAGGGAGTTGTTGTTCATCGTTGTGATAGAGAGGAGGATGAGGTTGTTTCTATTGGAGATTTTTTGTTTGAGGGAGATGAGAGTCAAGAGTGTTCTTTTGAGGATTCAATGATTGATTTTCATGCCCTCATTGGTGATGTGAGGCTTTGTGAGACCATTGTTTCTCCTCCCCTTCCTCATGTCCCTTTCTCAAGGAAATTTGACCACATCCCCTACTATCCTATGTTCCTCCCCTCTTTTGTCTTAAAGCCTATTGAGGACCCTCTCTTCTTTGATGAGACTTTTCCTTCTCATCCTCCCATCATTGAGGAAATGGGTGATTATGCCACCCAAAAAGATTTTGAGGAGGTTTTGCCTTTTTATTCTCTTCCTTATTTTTCTTCTTCTTTTTTTGATTTTTCTTTTGATTTTTCTTCTTTCTTTTGGCATCTTCTTCCTCATTTACGTGCAATAATCTTGTTGCACGTCCTCCTCTCGTCATTTGCCTACTTGTTATCATATGAGATGTGTAGTAGTGCATTTGATAAGCTCTTGCGTTCATTGCAATTTTATTTACTAGAGCGGTCTCGCTTGGACGTTAAACAAGCCTTTCTCGGGAAGTAACCCGAGGTTTTTATTGCTTTCATTTTCTTTCCTTTTTAGATTAGATTTTCTCTCATGGAAATGTTTGTGTGCCTTTTGCTAGGTACATGGCTTGATATACTCTTATGCATTGGTTTGGATCAAGAACCAAGGAAGTTTGACGCCTATTTTTGCTAGCATAAGGAAATCGAGATTCAATTCAAGAGGAAATCGGCTTTGAAAGGTTAAATTGGTTCATTTGCGGGTAATTACACCCACCAATATCCGGTAATATCTTTCCTAGATCTTTCTCTAATGGTTGGTGACTCGTTGGACATGTGTTGGTTTGTTGGATTGATTTCTTTCTTTTCCCCTCCCATGGATTATTTGGTTTATGTTTGAGTATATTGTCTCATTCAAGCTTGGGGGAGGGTATCCTATCATGTTTGGTGGGATGTTGATTCGTTTATGCCATGCACTTGAGTATATGCATTTTCATGTCTTTTCTTATATTTTGAAAATTCTAAAAAGATTTTTGTGTACTTTCAAGGTAATTTTGGCAAAATGTTTTTTGTTTGTTCTTATATTGGACATTTTGTTTTGGGACTTGAATCCTTGAATGTTTTTCTTCCTAAGTGGTAAATGTATGCACGGTTTGAGAGTGTCATTGGTTGACTCTAGGATACTATATGCTAAGGTAGCCGGTTTAAGAACTTTTAGGGGTCCATGAAGCCTTAGTTCACGGGAATGTGGTAAGATGGAGTTGTTCTCTATAGTGGATTTGAAACCCTTGGTTGGTATTTGTTTGGTTATAATCCCTTGTGAGCTTCATTTGTTCTAGCCTTCATCACCTTGTTGAGCGGCTATTTAGGATCCTTGACTATGCATGTCTTAATCCTTGTTTTGACCTCTAGCTCCCAAGATCGCGACCGGGCCTCTCTAGGGGAGGAAAAGGGCACCTTTTCTCATTTTTCTTTATCTTCTTTTTATTTTGTTACAAATTTGATTTTCTATTTTGCATCAACCTACTTATTAACCAATTTGAGCCTAATGTTTCCCGCTCTTGTTTAAACCGCATTACAAACCCAATGGCCTATGTTTACCAACCCTTTTAGTTAGTGAAGCATAGGCATGTGAGGTTTGAGTGTTGAGAGTGTTGATCATGAGCAAGAAAACTTTGTGAATTGGTTTAAGTACGGTATTTGAAAGTTGAGCTTGAAAAGAATATGCAAAAAGTTCGAGAAGAAAGATGCAATTCAAGAAAATCAAATGAAGTTTCAAGAAAAAGCCGTCCATGGTTAGAAAAAGGCAAGGACACATAAAAAAAATAAAAAGAAACAAATAAACACAAATAATATATTTTAGTTTGGTTTCGTTTTCTTCCCTTGTTTAAGCATTGAGGACAATGCTTCGTTCAAGCTTGGGGGGGAGCGTTCCTTCATTTTTTTTGTATATATTGTGTGTTAGTGTTGAGTAAACTTGTGGGAGATGGCATTATTGGTATTTTTGTTTGATATTTTGCGATTTCTTGAGTTTGTTTTTGAGAGTAGGCCACTCTTTTGCTTCACTTAGGAAATATCACCAAAATTTTCAAATTTTTACCCTGCCTTAACCATTAGCCTTACGTTACAACCTAATAAAAGTCCCTTAGACTTTAGTGGGGTTAGGTCAAAGAACGGTGGAGGGAGATAGATTTCAAACCTATGGAGAGAGTATGCATAGTTGAGATGTCGGGATTACCTTCTCAAAGTTTTTCATTTCTTTATCTTTTTTCGATTCCTTCGTGGAATCATGAGAAGCTAGCTTAAGGGTTGATTTGAAGCTAGTGGAGAGAACGCGGCCCGATTGGTTGGGGCTAGGGTGGATTGAGTCCTCATTAGTTCTCTATGCTTAGCATATGTTATGTTTCAATCAACCATTGACATCTTGGAACGTGCATACATTTGTCTATTTAGAAAGGTTTGCATCCATCGGTGTTTGTTCCAATCTCTTGTCCAAATATGAACTTGTGTTTTTCTTTCTCGTTTTATGTTTCTTTTTCTTTTCTTTTTATTGCCTTGCCTTGGTTTTTATTTAGAGTTGTGGGTTAAACTCTTAGGACACCCTCACGAGAGCACACTCGTCCTCTAGGGCGATCTAGGGGTTTAAAGGGCTTGTCATTAGTTGCTAAAAGTGACCGTGATTCCTACGAAAGTGAGTTAGTGTACATTCTTGTCTCCTTAAGTGTTCTAGCTTTGCTTGAATAAATCATTCTCCTTCATTCGTGTTTCATGTTAATTTGCTCGAGGACGAGCAAAAGGTTAGCTTGGGGGAGTTTGATAAGTGACTTTTATGCCACTTTTTAGGGTGTTTATTGAGTCGTTTTTCGGCTTATTTTTCCAATAATTTAACCCTTTTTGTCCTTTATTTCTTTATTTACTTATTCTTGTCTTTTATCTTGATTTCGAGTATTTAAGTGGTTTTTAATAGTTTTTAGCTTATTTTCTTAATTTATTTAATTTATCTTCTTTGTTTTTATTTTGATCTCCATGCTTTGGTTTTGTAGGAATTATGCGCCGAAAGAAAGAGGATATCAAGAAGCCAAGTTATCTGTTGTGCGCGGGGTGCTGTGCGGCTTATGCGCGGGCGCACATGTGAGGCTGTGCGGGCGCGCAGCCCTGTCAGAACCCGCACAGCCAGACTGAAGAAACAGAGCAAAACCAGAGAGTTTGCGCGACCCTATGCGCGACCTCTGTGCGGGCGCACACACCTTTCCGCGGGCGCGCATGACTCATGTGCGGGCGCGCTTATTTTCCCCGTACCCACAAAGTTGCGGCCGCACACTACGATGAGAGGGCGCACACACATTGTGTGCGGGCGCACAGGACTCATGTGCGGGCGCGCACGACTGGGTTTACGATTTATTTGCGCCTTGTTGTCCAAGTCTCTTTCTTTTGTGTGGAGCCACATATATATAGACGGGACTCTTTGAAAAAAAGGGGGGGGATCTATGATGCTATTTTCTTAGTTAGTTTAGGAGAGCTTCTCTCTCTTAGGGTTAGATTAGGAGTTTCTCTCTCTAGTTTAGGAGTAGTTTAGAGAGAGAAAGCTTGGATTTTTCATGGAGTTTTTGGGATTTTGAAGAAGCAAATTTGTGGATTTTCCCTCTCATAAATTCAATGAGTCTTCCTAACTTTCTCTCACCTTTATTGCTTTCATTTATTATTGTTTTTGCTTATTTATTTGTTTATTTGAGTAGATTAATTAGTTTAGTTGTTGATTCTTGCTTTTATTATTATTTTACCTTGTTTTCCATATTTTTGTTCACCATGTTAGTTTAGGTTTTGTTCTAGGGAAATGGATGAAGGTTATGTTAATTAATTTAATGATTGATTGTGGTTAGTATGAAATTGTTTCTTGATTATTGTGTATGGATGATGCTTTTATGGATTAGAATCTTTCTAGCTAATTGATTCTATGCTTTTAATTGTGTTTTCAATCAATTGTGCGAAAGTGAGTTGTTTGAGAACCCTAAATTCCTCCATATCTTTGCTAGGCTAGTTGCACGAGAGTGAATTAGTCTAGTAGGATTATTAACATGTTTAATTGCGCGAGAGTGAGTTAAATGTGTAAATCGTCCTAATTGAGGTCATTTTCATCTAATTGTTTGATGTTGTTGAATGCATTAATTTAATTGGATTCCACTTTCCCTAGTTTTAGTTATTTGCTCTTAGTAGTGTTTAATTGAACCTCTCTTACCTCACAAGCTTTCCTAGTAGTCTAATTAGCATAGATTGATACACTTAGTCCTTTTGGGTTCGACCCTTTACTTACCCCTATACTCGTATTAGGGTAGTTTAGGTATTATAAATTGTTAATTTGATTAGGGTTAGTAGACTAACGACATTATCTATCCCCGATCAAGGCTGGAGAAAATGTTGATATACCTCTGGACAATAGCCGTCCGAAGCGTACTGTAAAGGTTGGGACGGTTTCTTATGCTAAGTTGGGTGCAGACTTGCACCTTCTGCTGAAAAAATTCAAAGACATTTTTTCCTTTGATGTGGAAGAGATGCAAGGCGTCAGCCCGGATCTTGATGTCCACAAACTCGCCGTGGATCCTAAAAAGAAGCCCATCCGTCAAAAGAAAAGAAATCACAGCGAGGAAAGAAGTTAGGTGGCAGCTGCCGAAGTTTAAAAGCTGTTGGACGCTGGGTTCATTTGGCCATGTAATTTCCCCAACTGGGTGGCGAATGTAGTGCTTGTAAAGAAGCCGAATGGTACCTGGAGTATGTGTGTTGATTACACAGACCTCAACAAGGCATGTCCCAAAGACAGTTATCCGCTTCCTAAGATCGACAGTCTGGTCGATTCGACAGCCGGGCATGCCTTGATGAGTTTCATGGATGCCTACTCCGGCTTCCATCTGATACCCCTGTGGAAGAAAGATCAAGAGAAGACGGCCTTCGTCACTAATCAGGGGTTATTCTGTTACACTGTGATGCCGTTTGGCTTGAAAAATGCGCCGGCTAAATTCCAACGGATGATTAATACGGTCTTCATTAATCAAATTGGGAGGAATGTGGAGGCGTAAATAGATGACATGATAGTCAAATTTAAGCAGCAGGCGGATCACCTTGCTGATCTCCAAGAAACCTTCACCATACTCAGGCGGCATAAGGTTATGTTAAATTCTAAGAAATGCGTCTTTGGTGTTGAGTCTTGGAAGCTTCTCGGATTCCTGGTTGAGCAAAGGGGGATAGAGGCTAACCTCGAGAAGATACAAGCGGTAATTGACATGAAGTCACCTTGCACTGTCAAGGAAGCGCAAAGACTAACCGGTTGCATGGCGGTATTGGGGAGGTTCCTCAGCCGGTCAGGTGACAAATGCCTTTACTTCTTCCAAGCAATCAGGAAGAAGACAAGATTTGAACGGGGGGATGATGCTGAGGCGGCCTTTTAACGGCTGAAAGAACACTTGCACTCTTTGCCAAGGCTTGTTAGTCCACTGCCTAAAGAGGTGTTATACATGTACCTAGCCGTTTCAGATCATGCCCTCAGTGCTGTTCTCCTTGTGGAGAGAGACAACATTCAGCTCCCGGTCTTTTTCATTAGCCATGTTCGAAAAAATGCTGAGCTCCGGTACCCCATGGTAGAAAATTTTGGCCTTACCTTGTATATGGATTTCAAGAAATTGAAACCGTATTTTCTGGCCCATCCGGTGGTAATTTACACCGACCAGCCCCTCAAGCAACCAATGTCTACCTTGGAATCATCCAGCAGAATGTTGAAATGGCCTATTGAAATGCAAAGTCTTGAAATCACTTTTGAACCTAGAAAGGCAATGAAAGGTCAGGCGTTTGCCGACTTCATTGTTGAAATGACACGACTGGTGCAACCAGATAACATTGACCAGGTTTGGAAAGTGTATGTAGACGGGAGCTCAATGAAGAACGGCTGCGGTGCAAGAATTATATATGAGTCCCCTGAGGGGGACAGATTTGAATATGCAATGCGGTTAAAGTTTCAAGCCTCAAATAACGAGGCAGAGTATGATGCCTTGCTAGCCGAAATCCTCATGTGTAAGGCAGCAGGGGCAACTAAAATTGACGCCAACTCTGATTCACAGTTGGTCGTTAGCCAGTATGAGGGAAAATATGAGGCAACTCATCCGGCTATGATCAAATATCTTCAGGCAGTGTAAGAAGAGGCTGGGGCACTTGAGGAATTCCGTCTGAATCAAGTGCCCAAGTCCGATAACAATCAGGCGGATGCGTTGTCCAAATTGGCTTCATCCGCTTGATGTGATACACCTCGGTCGGTCTTTTGGGAAGTTCTTGAAAAGAGAAGCATATATGAAGAGCCCATTGGAATTCTTGACCGAAGCTCAACCTAGATGGATGGCATCCGGGCATATTTAGCAGACGACATACTCCCTGATTCACCATAGGAAGCAGCAATCATGAAGAAGCGAGCAGCAAACTTTGAGTTGAGAAACGGAGAGCTCTTGAAGGCGGGTTTCCTTAAACCTCTATTCAAGTGTGTTACCCCAGAAAAGGGGAAAGAAGTTCTCGAAGAATTGCATGCTGGGTACTGTGCCTCTCATATAGGCGGCAGGTCCCTAGCCGTCAGAGCCAGGCGGCGTTACTTTTGGCCTACTCTTGAAGCAGACGCTAAAGAGTTGGTGAAGAGATGTGACAAATGCCAGAGGTTTGGCAAACTTATTCACCGCCCGGCTACTGACCTGACGACAATCCACACCCCAGTCCCGTTTGCTAAATGGGGCATGGATATCTTGGGTCCTTATACGCCTGCTCTAGGCGGAAAGCGCTACATTTTGGTGGCTATGGATTATTTCACCAAATGGGTAAAAGTTGAGCCGGTTAAGAACATCAAGACAAAGGATGTCATCTCTTTCATCTGGAAGAACATCATCACCTGGTTTGGGGTACCTATGTTTATGGTGTTTGATAATGGTCCTCAGTTTGAAACCCCTCATCTCAAGACTTGGTTGGGAGATCAAGGTATCTCACATTGTTTTGCATCAGTCGGCCGACCCCAAGCAAACGGCCAAGTTGAAGCCTTCAACAAACTCATCTCAGACGACATAAAAAAGAAAATTAAAAGAGCCGGTGGCTTATAGGCAGAAGAGCTAATTCATGTCCTATGGGCCATCCAGTAAGCGTAAGCGTCCTTTGAAAGTTGACGACTTTGTGTTACGAAAATGGAGGCAACCAGTAGGGCCAATAAGGCTGGGAAGCTAACCCCTAATTGGGAAGGCCCCTACTGGATTTATGAAGACGTCAAGGATGGCACCTACCGTCTGGAAACCCCAGACGGCGGCGTCTGCCTAAAACATGGAATGTAGATAACTTAAAAAAATACTACTTCTGAGAAAAGTAAATTTTTGTAAACAGTAAGTCAATTAACGAGAATTCAGACTTTGTTTGTAGAATTATTTTGCTATTTTTTTATTGCTTGTCCGCCTGGGTAATACTCAGATGGACTCTTTGTTTAACTAACTAAGTTTCATACTTAGTGTAATTTAATAATTGCTTGTCCGCCTGGGTAATACTCAGACGGACTATTCGTACAACCAACTAAGTTCGACATTTAGTGTAAATTCAATGTAATAACGTTCGGCCAATGGTCCGATTAAAAACTAAGCACAAAAAATCTTAGTGGCTATACAACCAGTCTCAAACAAGACCAAAGGCTAAAATGGTCGGATGGTTGCTTATTTTATAAAACCGCTTGTCCCAACATGGACAAAGGCGTCCGGCGACACCCCTCCGGGTGCAATCGTCGCAGAGAACAGACTATTCGTCGGTTCTACGTACCTATGTAGACGGCAAAAATTGAACGACCGAATTGGTCAACTCATAGCCGTCTGACCAGAATAATCTATGAAGAACGATTAAGTTACCGAATACCGGATGCCCTGAGGCATCATTCGGTCACCGGCTAAAGTTCTCACTTAGGTTATTCATTCCAAAGTTGCACTCTCTGTCCCAATTGGGGCAAAAGATTTTGTGTAATGGCTATGTGATAACCCAGACGGAATATAACCGCCTGGGTTAGAAGCTCAAAGAACCCGCTCTAATGGCCGGCTATGCACTTGGTTTGTGGCAATCACCATTGAGATTGATTGGCCTAAAAACACTCCATACTTCTCCTAGTATCAAGTGTTTTCAAGCCAATAAATCAATTTGAAACAAAACCAACCACACAGCCATCTAGGGGCAAGATCACCCGGATTGCAAATTGTCGCATGCTTTTTTAAGTTAAGCAAAATATTAAAGAATTGCAAATATACGTAAAATTCAAATTGAAAAATTCATTCAAACGGAAACATATATAAACACCAACTGAGTCGGAATACTTCATTTATATTGATAATGGCACAAAGGCCAGAATAAGTGTTAACCGGACACATCCGGTGAAGAATGAAAGAAATAAAATGTTAACCCAACTTCTTAGTTGGTAAAGATACAACAATACACGACATACAAGTCGGTAAAGAAACAAAATGGCATATTGCCGTAGAAAGTGGGGAGGCCCGCCTAAGGCTGAGGTGGATGCTACTGCTCCGGCTGATTTTGGCTAGTTTAGCCTTCATTTTTCTCATCCGCCGCCGGCTCCTCGTTAACAGAAACTTCATATCCCTGTTCGGCAGCCCAATCTTTGAAGCGAGGCGGAGGAGCCTCACCCAGTATTTGGGCATCATACACCTCAGTGGCGTAATCATACCTTAGTTTATAGACCTCAAAGTCTATATATGGGTAGAGGAGGCTTCAAGTGATCTTCAGCAAGGCCAGATTATCACGCTCATTCTCCTCCGTCAGCCGCTTTTTCTCTAGGGCTAGCTTGTCCGACAGCTTGTTTCGCAGATTGACAAGATCAGCCCCCAGGCAGGAAACGTCTGCTCGGAGTTGAGTGTTTTCTTGATAAGCATCTTCTAATGCCTTGAGCTCAGATTTGGCATCCTTTAGTTTTTGTTCAAGGTCATTAGCCCGGCAGTTAGCTTCGTCGTTCGCAGCCGTCAAGCTCCGGATCAACTCCTCCTGTTTTAACTCTACTGCTTTATTCTTTAAATCACACATATAATTAGCATATTCAGCAGAGTTGAGGTTTTCAAGGGCCCTCCGTTTGGCGTCATTTACCTGTTCTTGTTTCCGCCTGAAGGGGCCCTAGAAGCCATCCACTCTCACCATTACCTGAGAAAAGAGCAGTCGGATTATGATATGCTTAGTTCAAATAAAGGAAAAGTATTGGGGTTGTGGGATTTTTTACCTCATCTAGTTGGCCCATTATCCGGTCGAAGTCCACCACCTGCAGGTTAGGTGTGGAGTTCTTCTCCGACCGGGTTAGGGTCCTCAACATCTGTTTTGCGAAACCCACAAGATCCGGCTCGTCGGATGTCAGATCTGCACCAAAAGTAGTACTCTGTGAGTAAGAGGCAGCATAGTTGGCACTCATCCGTTGCCGGCTGCTGACTGAACCTCCAGAGGGGTCTACCTTAGTCTTGACTCTCATAAAGTCAAGTGGCCAAGGTATCTCAATTCCTCCCTTACCTTGGGTATCCGGATGGGGCACAGGCTTCTGCTCCTCCCCAGTTGTTGCCGCATCGGCTGCAACATTAGGTGGCTCGCCACCCTTCGATGCCGTGGAGGCATTCGACGCTTTCTGCTATGAGTGTTCTGAGCTTTCGCTCAAAATCTTCTTCGCAGCAGGAGATTTGCCTCCGGTCGTTGGACGATCAGATTTGGCAGCAGAATGTGTCTGGGGAGGGGAGTCCTTTCTGGCGGCCTTTGCAGCCGGAGCTTTCTCCAGATCTTCTCCTTGCCTTTTGAGAATCTTGGAGAAGGATCGTGGTATTCGCTTTGTAGAGTCCTGAGAAATGAACAAGGGTAAGTATACCCAACCGGCAAATTACTTTTAAAAAAATGTGTGTATGAATACATATAAAGTCAGGCGGCCTTACCCCGCCTTTCTTAGACTCTTTTGCATCGACGACTACTTTCTTGGCAAGTGCAGCCTCTTTGCGCAGCAGCGCCGCCGACTTAGCCGATGTCTTTGCCGGATCGACCATCTTCAAGGCGTCGGCTGCATGAACAAAATTCAAGGTTAGAAGAAATTGTGGCAAGTTTGCAATAAAAATAAAAATAACAAACACTCCAGATGTAAGGTAATTTACCCTTGGGAAACATGGTACTCAGCCCGCAGGTGGACAAGAAGCACTCGTCCTTGATGAAGTACGGATGGGGGATCCAATTCTTGGAAACTATAATGTGAGTCCCATCCCCCATGGGCTCGGTTATTGTTTCAAAAAATCCCAGATCTATTATTTACTCCCGGGCCTTAGTAGACAACTCCGGGAGAGGGCACTTCCTACCTAGAAGAGTCGGCTCTGTGTTGTACTGGCGTAGTGTCCTGTTACGCCTTAGAGTTGGGGAAGAAATCAAGTAAAACTTGTCCTTCCACCCGAACCATTTGGACACTTTGTCCAAAGTCATCAAATATTGGGGCAAGGTAGTCAGAGTATACCATGCCCCATGGTCGCCTGGAGCCTTGCTCAAATAATGTATGTGAGCGAAGGCGGAGAAGCTTGGATTTATATTTTGGAACTCGCTGGCAGCTATGTAACTTAGAATGTTCACCCACGAGTTGGGGGTGAGCTACCAAACTCCTACATCGTACCCTTTTAGGATTTTCCTAATCCTGGGGTGGAGGGGGAACCGGAGGCCGGCTTCGATGACCGCCTCGTAGCAGACAAAGTAATAATCTGCATTATCAATATCATCGCTCCAGGCCATTACAGCGTCAGCCGGCGGAACGATGATGTCCCATCCCCTTCCAAAGGGGTTCTTTTCTTTAAAAGCCCTAAAGCCGCTCTTAAGTAGGGCAATGTTGCCCTGCAGCATCCTAGTCTGTTTGGGGTTGGGGTTGTCGGCGACCTTAGGCGGCTGCTGATAGTCAACCGAAAAATTATCTTGGTCTGAACCGGAAGATTCGACCCTTGACCCTTCGCCGGCCTTAGCATCGCCGGCTTCATTAGAGGAGGGGGCTCCCTCGCCGCCTACCTCTCGTACCCCCGAGCTCCCGGAAGTAGAGGGAGCCTCTTCATCAGACCTGCTCTCATCCAAATCCCTCTGTTCCCCGTCTGGGACAACCTTATCGGCTGGCACTAATATATTGCGCCGGCTCCTAGACCTTCTGGCCGTCTGTTTCGTTCTGGCCATTGTGTCCTGCAAAGACACAGAGAGGGAGGAATTCGAGGATGAGCACATCGGTTCTGACAGTCCAGAAAAGGCACCCCCTATTCTAGACTCAGCCGTCCTAGGGGACCGGCTGAGTGTCCTAGGCAGTGCCGAGTGTGTGGATTGAGAACTCATTTATATTTTCTAAAACTATGTATACAGGCGGAGAAAGAATTGTATACAAGTTGAAAAAGAGAAAAGCTAAAATGGTACAGGCGGTTACCTTACTTTGACTCTGAAAAATCTGAAAACCGCTACACCCGGTACATCGGGTATTGAACTACTAGCACACGGAAACTCGAAAATGCTTTGACACAGACGGAGGCAGAGAATCTCTCTCTAAAAGATCTCTCTTTCTCTCTCTAAAAAGTCAAATGAACGTAAGGTGAGAGAAAAAGGGGGGGTAAACTTCTATTTGTAGAAGGTGAAAACGGGGGGAAAATTTTTGTTTGAAATTGAAATTTACTATCCGTTACTGTTTACCTCAGATAGGTGGACATGTGTCACAAGCCCCACGTGATACGCACGTGAGCCTTGTGAGGGGCAAATGTTTAGGGTAAAAATACCCTAGACACGTGGACCAATGAGAGGAGGCCACGTGTCCAGTTCAGGATGGCCCACGTGGCTTAATATCCTCTTGACACATGGCCCCCTTGGATACATCTCTGAAATGGCGGCCTTTAAGGGCCCAAATCCCAAAAAGCGCCATAAAACGGCGCAGCCCACTAAAATCTAGGTCAAGTGGCCTAGATAGGGGCATATTCTCCAATGAACCTATAAATAGGAAGATATTTCCCCACTTTGGGGACACATTCAATCATTTATTACACCTACATTCTCTCTCATCAGAGAAACACCTATGCTTGGAATCCAAGCAGATCCCCACCTAAATTTCCGTACTCTTTATTCCCTTTCAAGTTACTAACTTGATCTTCGGAGGCGGAGCTCCAACCATCCAGAGTGTCCGTTGTTTTGCAGGTACAACTCAGCCGGACCAGTCTTTGTGACGTAACTCTCCCGAGGGACAAAAACACCCAAAACACTCTCCAGTGGCAAGACTTCTAGAGAGAGAAAGCTTTTTACATAGGGAACTCAATCGATAATATTTTGTTCATGTACTAGCCAAAAAGAAAGATCCAAACAACCAACCTTCCACTCCCCATGCACTCCCCCCCCCCAAAATCTTATATTTAATTTGTTAACAAGGTATAATGTTTAGAAAAAGAAAAATAAAAACACATTTACTAAATTTTGCAAATTTTTATCTACAATTTCTCTTGTACAAGAGTCCTCTAAAGCATGTCGCTAACAAAACAAATTCAATTTTGAGATTTATATAATATATGTGAAAATAATATAAAAATAAACAACCTAATTAACCTAATTCTATCACATTAAAATAAAAAGGAAAATTTGCCAAAAAAAAACCTTTTAAATGGCTCATTTTACAAGAAAAAACCTTTGAAAGCATTTTTTGTTTAAAAACACAGCACGATTACTTTAGTTGTATAATGAAACCCGGTGTAGACACCAACGTTTTTCCTCCATTCCCGACAGGAAGTGCAATGACGATAAATTTAACTATCTTCGTGTTGGATCGAAGTGAAGAATGCTTATGGATAACTGGTTAAACCAAAAAACATAAAAGACTAGCCCAAACCAAGAAACAAAGCCAAATAAAGTCCAATTAATTAAATCCGATCATAATTAGGCTTAAGCCCGTACTTAAAACCCAATAATTACGGATTTAGGATCGCCTAAGTCAAAATAAGCGTTGCCGCAGCAAATAACGCGCGTATCTCAAGGAGTCGCGCTGGGCTAGCTTGCGCAACTAATTCAATTGTGTGTGATACTCAGCTCAACTACCAGAGTTGCGCTCGTGAAAAATTCAGAATTTCAGAAAATTAGAAAATCGAATCTTGCCATAAAGCCGCTCGCAAGACAATTAGTTGCGCTGCTTATAAGCGCAGCTCAATCACTTGCGCAAGGTGGATCAAGTTGCGCGCGACACCTGCTGCGGTAGAATGTTCAAAACCCTAAACCTACCCATTCCCTATAAATAGAGGTTTAATCCAAGGCTTAAACATAAAGAAATTTAACCTAAACTCTGGCGAAAAACATGTGAACTTGTGCTACCTAACCCCTCTTGTCCTAAACACTCACCCCTTTGATATTTTGTTAGTACGATGGAGGTTCCCAAAAAAAAAGGAGTCCATAAGTGTTCTAAACGGAGATCTAGCTAAGAGAAGTGGTAAATTCCCGAGCACTTAGATAAATCATTTTTATTTTCTTATTTAAAATAAATTTAATTAATTAATTAGTGTTGCTTGATCACTTTAAAAGGTTTAATTAATCAATTCCACACAGTTTCTTGCATTGAATAAGATTAGAATTGAATAATTAATTGTTGGTTGATCACTAAGCCAAGGCGAATATTGTTTATTTTTTGTCATATTCACGAATTTGATTAAATAAAGAATAACGATGTTGCAATGTAATTCCCACGTGAATTAATGTGTGTAAATAAAATCAACTAACTTAGTTTTAGGTATCGCATTGCATATATTGTTTGGTGATGAAATTGTAAAAAAGGAAGAGCTAGTAGAGGCCGTACAGGGCTAGGATAGCGATTCCCCCTAAAGGAAACGTTATTTTAGTACCCTCGCTCTTGAACTCATTTTTGGTTTATGTAGACCAATTTGGGCATGGGTAAACTTTCGATTCGTGCTAATAATTCCATGAACTCCACATGGAAGAAAGGCATGAACGAGGTTTATGAGTTTTCCCAAAACTCATTTGCGACTCCTACTTGTTTCTTATAAAAAAAGCGTGATGACAAGATCAATTCTAATTCAAGGTCCCCCAAAAATTCAGGAATTCAAATCCTACTACACTTGAACAAGTGTAAAGTCCTAGGCTTTTAAATGGTCATGGGCATCTAAGAAAGGACCCCCTTACGATTGGATCACCCTCCTTATAGTGGCGACTCCACTGGGGACTTAGATGTTTCATGATTAATTCGTAGTTATCTTCCAAGGTTTCCAACACTAGGTTGCCTATGGGTTGTAACCAGAATTAACTTGGATAATCTCTAGTTGGAGAGCGAGACTTGAACATGTAATATCTTCCTTTTAAACAAAAGTAAAAACCAAAAAAGCAACATTGCATCATGCATAATCATAGCACACTTCAAACTTTGGGGATTGGCTCATTGATTAGGGGTCGCCAACACTAGGCTTCTATCCCAAAATCAATAACAATCATCCCACCCATATCGCCAACAAAATGTTCGAAGAGCGATGTCATGAGTCAACATGTTGAGTGATTGATTTGTGCGTCGTTTATTAAGATATGGTAAGTTTGGACACCCAAGCCTTTTGCCTTAGAATGGAATTGCGTGAATCTTGGCTTATGACATGCTTTATGTGATTACGTGACTATGTGCAATGTGTTAGAATAGTCTTCTTTTTTTTTTTTTTAGTTTGGGCTAGGTTCCCAATTACGAAGTTGTCCCTTCGTAATTTTGAGTCGTATTCGAAGGGTAACATAAAAAAATTGAAATAAAACGAAGACAAAACAAAAAACAAGAGCTCTGATTAAAAAATACGAGCAGGTGGCGCTAATGAGTTGCGCGACCCCTACTAGTGCAAGTGATTCTGATGCACGCGCTAGCCACATGCATCTTAATCACTTGCACGCGCCCACTTTTATGAGTCGATTTGATTTCTCAAAAAACAAATTGACTTGTTCAAACAATATCTTCATCGAAGAGCTGTTTAAGGGTGATGTTATCCGTTCGAATATATCTTGAGTCATTTCCTTTTTTTCATTCTTCTAAACAAGCGTATCGATTTACTTATCCTTTCATACTTCCTTTAGGGCCGGTTTTCAAGCTTGGGAACGAAGACTCCCGAGAGCTCGTATTCTATGTTTACCATCAAGCAAACCACCCCTTTCAAACCACCTTCCTCTCGACAACTAGTCCTAGTCTAACAACAATTTCAACCATCGAGCAACTCCAAGAAGAGATTGCTCACTTGAGAGAAGAAAAGGCTCAAGAGGCCGAGGAAAGAGGCTCAAGAAGAGATTGCTCACTTGAGAGCTCAAAAGGCTCAAGAAACTTGAAAAGGCTGAAAAGAAAAATGCCGGGACTCTAGCCTTGCAACAAAAGATGGAACAATTATCTGTCAAAGAAAAGTCGTTGGAGAAGCTTATTATTCGTTCCACCATGGGGAACAAGTACTTCGACGCAGAAAAGTTTGCTCCTCCCCCAGGACTTGCTTTACTAGAAAAGTTCGTAGCCACGGACTTGCCAATATTTAAGGTGACCAATAATCCACAAAACCACTTAATGTGTTTTACTGGCACCATGGCATTAAAGGGAGTTGATCCTAAGCTTTATGCTTTGACTTTCACTTTACATCTAGACCCAATCGTGAGAGAGTGGTACTATGGGTTAGATCCAAAATTTAAAACAACATGAGAAGATGTAGTTTTGCCTTTCATTACACAATATGAGAGTAACGTAGAGTTCAAATCGACTCTACGTGAACTTGAAATGCTAAAGCAAGGAGATGATGAAGGTTTCCTTGCTTTCTATGTTAGATGGCGAGAAAAGCCGGCTAACCTTGCCCAAAGGCCACCTGAACTCGAGTTAGTACAAAAGTTCATTGACAATTTGATGAATGACATTTATGTCACTCTTAGGGAGTAGTTTTAGAGTCATTTTCGTGTTTATTTTATCGTATTTTTCCTTTCTTTATCTTGTTTTCTCTTTAAAAACATTTATTGTTTATTTAGTAATTTTGTCGTGTTTTAGTTCTTTTCGTAGTTTTTATTAGAATTAGTTTATTTTCATATTTTATTTGCTTTCAATTTATTTTATTTCGTTCCTTTTCTTTGTTACTTTCATAGTTTTTATAAGTTTTATGTTTATTTTGTTATTTTATTTACTTGTATAGTTTTATATTTTTATTAGTTTAGTGTTATTTCTCTTTTTCTATTTTACTATAATTTGACAGGGGAATAAACGCGTCGTCAATTGTCTATCCCTAGATCAAATACAATTTATACAACCTAAACAAACCTAATACGAGTATAAGGCAAGCATAGGGGTCGAACCACAGGGAACGAATAAACACCACTAAATGTTATCGACAATTAAGCTAGTCCGGAATAGGAGATAAATAAACTAAAGTCTAAAGATGCTAAAACAAGAAATAATACATTAAGGGAAATGGTTTAGGTGTAGCATTCACTTGAACATAAACAAAGGCATAGAAATTAAATTAATTATGAACTAAACATGCTCGAATATCTAAATAAAGGATCCAATCTAGCCGCCTTCCGGGGTCAATTGGCTTCTCCTAACATAGCCTCTGTGTTTCCACATTAATTAGAACCATATACTAGGAGGTACTATTAAATAACAATCGATATTAATGAACCTTAACTAAGTCAACTTCCATTCCTTGTTAGCAAAGATTCACCTTTAATCAACCAACAATGTGCACTTGCAAGAAGATCAAAGAATATCAAACATATAAAGACTTTAATCAGAAATAAATCAATTTTAAACCCTAGAACATGCTCAAGATCCAACTACACCACAACCGCCCCCTTAATAGGGGAATTACTCACTAATCATGATAACAACAAGATTAATCAACAAATAATCAAGAATAAACATGATTAACAAGCAACACCAACAACAAAAATAATAATCAAAATAAAGCAAATAAAAATAGAGGAGAGAGAGTTAGAGAATCTCATTGATTGAAGATGAAAGTCTATAGAAAAGATGATCAATTTCTTCTTCAAAATCCAAACTCAACAATGGTGAAACCCTTACTTTCTCTCTCTAAACTACCCTAATCCTAACCTAAACCTAGACAGAGAAGTTCTCCTAAAACAAATTAGATAATAGAATAATTGGTAATTGTATTATATCATCTCTAATTACCCCAAAAATGGGTATTTATACTAACTTAGGAAAAAATAGGAAAAATAAAAAAAATAAAGAAATATGAAAAGAGAAAGAAATAAAGAAAATAAAATAAAATAAAATAAAAGGAAATAAAAATAAACCCACAAATCCCCCAAAAACATCAGACCCCCTAAGCTTTCTTCTTCTATTCGATTTTGGCTGCTCCATTCTTCATCACCATTGCACACCATCATCAACTTACATCATCATCACAAATCGAAGATCAACGACAATTGTTGGAATTTCTAGTAATGCATCCGGACTATGGGTGAGTTGTAAAGCTCCATCTTGGTTGGTCATAGGCACGAGCCGTGGTCGCAGGCGCAGGCCGCGGGTTTTGACGAGTGGTGTGAGGCGGTTTTGTGTGTTTTATTTCCTTTGACAATTACTATTTATCACGTGCATATATGAACGTATGTATATATATATATATATATATATATATATATATATATATATATATATATATATATATACCTGCTACAAAAAATAAAAAAATAGTGATGATGGTTTTTTCGTTCATTGAATCCCTAAACACAAAACACAAACCTACCCTTTGAGATCTGAACAGTTCTTGAGCAATTCCATCCTTTGATTCCGGTACACGAATTGCAAAGGTTGTTGTGTAAAACTATCTTGGGGGGCGTGCGTCACCGGAAAATCTGTACTGATGGTGGCGTATTTCGCTTCTAAGTCAGTGGGTTCCAAACCATGGCACAACTGAAGGAGAACAGGTTTATGATTTGAGTATGGCAGTCGAATTTGCTCCAAGGGAAGTTCTTGATTTATCTATTATCATTAATGGAATCAACAGGTATTTTTCCAACAGCAATCACCAAGCTTCAATTGTTTGATCTCATTAATTATCACGTGCATAGCTCGTGAAATGGTTCGGTCGAACCAAGGGTTGGTGTGGCCGAACTACGGGGATGGTTCAGTCGAACCATGGGTGTGTTCGACCACACCTCTTCAATTTAGAAAACTTCCAATATTTCTGACTCTTTTGGCACTTCGACCGAACTCCTCAACGGTTTGCCCGAACCATGATAATTCGTAATTTACTCTGATTTTGCTTTATTTCTTGCGCGAATTGGTAGGGTGGTGGCCGAAATTTGCTGCTGTAATTGACGCTAGCCTGCTTGCAATTTGTGGTACTCTATTGCTGGATGGTTGGTGCTGCGGCTGTGCTCGCAGGTGGCGGTTGGAGGAAGCAAGGGGTTGCGCTGATTGAGAGGCAACAAAGGGGCTTCTGTTTTGTGGGTTGCGCGGTGGCTGGATATTGAGGGTGAGAGGGTGAGCTGGCGCGGGCTACTCTGGTTGTAGGTGGTGCTGGTGGTTGCGTGAGGTTGCTGTGGTTGGTAATTGGGTTGGAGTTTGGTGGTTGATTGTGGGTGAAGGGCTGGTGGTTGCGCGAAGGTGGTTTGGTTCGGTTTAAGTGGTGAAGGAGGCAGCAGTAACGGTGCGGGGCTGCTGTTGTTGCGATTTGTGGGTGCTGGTGGTGATTTGCGTGGTTGTTGTTGGCTAGAGAATGACGATTGGTGGCTGAAGGTGGTTGAGATGAGGAATTTGGGTGGTGTGTAGGAATTGGTGAGTGAGAATTGGAGCAGGGGAACAGTGGAGTAGAAGAAGTAGGGGAATTAGCTGATGTTGTTGTAGTGGAGGATAAGGGAACGGTGGGGTGATGGATAAGGTGTGGGCAACAACGTTGTGGCAGTGGAGCTGGCAGCATGCTCATAAAATGGGCATTTGGCGTTTGACTCAAATTGGAACCCGAATTTACTTGACATGAATCCCGAACCCCTACACAAGAAACCGAAGGAAGGAATTGGGATAAATAAAATAAAATAAATAAAATAGAACTAAGTAATTAAATAAAACACAAACAAATAAAAAAAAATGAAAAACACTCCAAACTAATTAAAATAAATAAAAGTTAAATAGAAATAAGAGAAATAAAACTAAAACTAATAAAAATATAAAACTATACAAGTAAATAAAATAAAATAAAATAACAAAATAAACTTAAAACTAATAAAAACTATGAAAGTAACAAAGAAAAGGAACGAAATAAAATAAATCGAAAGCAAATAAAATATGAAAATAAACTAGAAACCAATTAAATAAAGAAATTAAATTAAAACATACTAAAACTAAGAAATAAACTAGAAACCTTATTAAAAAGAAAACAAGAGAATAAATGGGAAAATAAGGGAAAAATAAACACGAAAATAACTCTAAAGCTACTCTCTAAGAGTGACATAAATGTCACTCATCAAATTCCCCCAAGCTAAACCTTTGCTCGTCCTCGAGCAAATCTAAGGCAAAAGAGAACAAGATGGATTTATTGAAAGCAAAAGAAACAAAATAGAAACAAAAAGAAAGAATGTACACTAACTCACTGCTGTAGGAATCACAGATGCATTTAGCGTATGCATCAAGCCCTTTAAACCCCCATGTCTCCAAAGAGGACGAGTAAGCTCTCGCGAGGGTTTCCTAAGAGGTTAACCCACAACTCTTGGCAACACATAACATTCCAGGCAAAAGTGCAATTAAGAAAACTCGAGTTTTGACATTTCAAACCAAACACAAACAACGGGCTAAGTGCACAAGAATACAATACTTTCTAGACATTAAAGGTAGACAAGCAAAAGAATAGCTAAGGTTCGTACACACATAAAGCATGCAAAGGGTAGAGAACTTAGGGGGACTTACATTCCTCCTTATCTCCAACCAAACTTCCGCGTCCTCTCTAGTTTTGCATCCACTTTTAAGGTGATATCTCGAGATTCCTCGAAGGAACCAAAAGAAATAAACAATGAAAAACATTTAGGCTACCCGACATCTTGGCATCGATAGCTCGCTCAATAGGCTTGGCTTGATTACCCTCCACCGGTAGTAACTAAACCTCACTAAGGTCAAAAGGTCTTAAAAGGGTTGAAACGTTTAGGCTAGGGTAAAGGGCGTGGAAATAAATTTGGAAATTGGTGGTAAACATAGAAGTGAAGCAAGGTTGATCATTCCTCAATTCAAACTCAATAAACTACCAACTTTCAAATAAAAAATTCTAGCAACTCTTCCCCCAAGCTTATTCTTTTTCAACCAAACAATAAATATTTTTGTATTTTCTTAATTTTTTTTGTTTTTTTTTTCATTTCTTTTTATTCTTTGCTCTCGCCTCTTTTAACTTTGAACGGCTTTTTCTTTCATTTCTTTTATTTTCTTCTCATTTGCTCACACCATTCAACATAACAAAGATAATCACAAGTACCAAAATTTGAGTTTTTCACTTCTCTTTCATTCTTTTTCTCACTTTCATTAACCAAAAATACAAATCAAGTCCCAAGAATGCTTCACAAAAACTAATAAAGGTGAAAATAAAGCAAAGGTCCATTGGTTTGTAATGTGGTTATGCCTAAGAATGGAAAAAAAGGCTCAAATTGGGTTACTAAATGAGCAAATGTAAAAGAAAAATAAAATAATATAACAAAACAAAAATCCTAATTGCCTTCTTCTTCCCCTAGGTTGGTTCGGTCTCGATCTCGGGTAGAATCAAGCCAAATTCTCGATATGAGCTAGCAATGCCAAGGCTAGAAAAATATAGACACATCCTCACAAGAATGACGATAGTGGAATAGCAAAAATCACCTTCAAAGCTTCAACTAGCTAGAGAGCGACAACCATCTTACCATAAAACAGAGTGAGCTAAGGTCTCATAGCCCTTAAGTTCTACTATCTTGGCAATGATATATGTGTGAACCAACACCGACATCCAAGTGCATGAACACCTCTAACAACTAGGGAAGAGGGTATTCTAGGTGCTAAAGCCCAATTATGTCATAATTTGAAACGAAATATTTTGAAACCTTGCCTTGAATGCCATGGAAAGACATTATACACACAAATATTCACAAAACAACAAAACTCAAGAATGCATATACAATTGTGCAATATGAAAGCATGATCAATCAAAGCTACATATACCAAAAGTCAACTCAATAAGGCGCTCATGGCCGTCCAAAGATAGAAAACCAATCTCAATAATAGACTTTGGTAAGTATGGGAGAAATAAATCAAGCAATCATGAGGCTATGGATTAAGAAACCACCAAGAGATATAGATAACCCCCCAAGATAGAGAATAGCTACTCCCCCAAGCTAGAATGGAGCATTGTCCTCAATGCTCAAAATAAAGGCTAAAAGGGGTGGGAGGGAAGGGAAGAAAGAAAACACATCCACACAACAAATTATAATTCATTCAATCCACATGCATTTAAGAAAGCAATTTTAAGATGAGGGAAGAAGGAAAGAGTAAACCAAATGTGAGGCGGGTGTTGAAACCCGCAATTGAGCACATTATCCACATTTTCATCTATTTCCTCGTCTTTGTTGCTTTTCCAAATGCAAGCAATCATTGGTGTGCTTCTTCTCAAGGATCTCAATCCAAAATCCTTGCTCATGAGTACATGCATCAAGTACCTATACACATAGACAAGATAGTAAACAAAATGAGAAACGTAAAAGAAAGAAGAAGAAAGTAATAAAACACGGGTTACTTTCCGAGAAAGGCTTGCTTAACGTCCAAGCATGACCAATCTAGTAACTAACCCGACAAAGAACGCAAAAGCTTGTCATATGCACCGGAAAACATATCAAGAAATAGAGCATACGCGATGCTCATATGACAAACAAACATAAATTACAAGGAGAATTTATGCTTGAGAGAAGGGAGAAAAGAAAAAGTAAAAGAATCAAAAGAAAAATCAAGAAAAAAAGAAAAAAAAAAAGAAGAAGAATAAAAAGAAAAATGGGGAGGCAAACTCTCCTCACAAAAATCTTTTTGGTTGGCATTATAACTCCTTTCCTCATCAACAATGAAAGAGTTAGGGGCTTCAAAAGCATGGATAGGAAGAGGATCCCTAAGAGGTTCTTTGAGAAAAGAAGGGAGGAACATAGGATAGTAGGAGATATGGTTAAACCTTTGGGAGAAAGGTGTATGAGAAAGGGAAAAAGGGGTAGCTAATCCCTTATCACAAGATCTCACATCACTACTGAGGGAATTAAAATCAATCACGGAATCCTCAAATGAAGAACCCTCACGTTCTACATCTCCCTCAAGCTCAAAAACTCCAAATGATTCAACCTCAACCTCTTCTTCACAACCTTGAACAACATCTCCCTTAAATTTCTCAAGGCCTACCATCTCAAAATCAAGAGTGAATGGGGGAAAATTTCTCTCAAACTCATCTCTTTTTAATGAAGCCTTATCAATGAACTCACTCATAAGGTTATGGGCTACCGTTTGAAACTCAAGAAATATTTGGGCCATAATCTTAAATGAGTCCAAATCATCATGGATAGACGAGTCAACAACTTGCTCATTGGAATCATCTAGGGGACTATGTGGAACGCCTTTAGAATTCATGCAAAAATCGGATGCAATATGATAAAGAACATGCACTTCATCATCATTAAAATGTACCTCATTACATTGAGCTATAGAGGGAGGGGAGTTGAAATCATGCGTTACATGGTCACTATGGGGAGTATCAAGCACATCATTGGAAATCATATTAGACAAAACATGACAATTAGCATCAATATTAAAAGCATGAGAATCCCGAACATAAGTCTCATGATTGGACCTCTCCCAATCATAATTATCCCTAGCTAACCATGAATAGAAATTCCAAGCTTCATCCGAAGACATGTCTTGAGATCTACCATTTAACATATTGTCAACTACTCCTCTAAAATGCTCATTTAATCCCAAATTAATGATTTCACAATGATCACCCTTGGTAAAACCTTTAACACCATCTAGGAAATCCTCAAGTCTATTGAAATACACCCAAAACGGTTCATTATCAAAATAAGGAATAGAAATATAAGCCATTTTTTCAAATAAATCAACACAAATCAAAACCAACAAATGGAATGAAAATTATATACAATGGACTAGTCTCAATAAGATAACACAATGGTAATGGAAGTCGTTCCTCGGCAACGGCGCCAATTTTGACAAGGGAATAAACGCGTCATCAATTGTTTATCCCTAGATCAAATACAATTTATACAACCTAAACAAACCTAATGTGAGTATAAGGTAAGCATAGGGGTCAACCACAGGGAACGAATAAACACCACCAAATGTTATTGTCAATTAAGCTAGTCCGGAATATGAGATAAATAAACTAAAGTCTAAAGATGCTAAAACAAAAAATAAAACATTAAGGGAAATGGTTTAGGTATAGCATTCACTTGAACATAAACAAAGGCATAGAAATTGAATTAATTATGAACAAAACATGCTCGAATATCGAAATAAAGGATCCAATCTAGCCGCCTTCCGGGGTCAATTGGCTTCTCCTAACATAGCCTCTATGTTTCCACATTAGAACCATATACTAGGAGGTACTATTAACAAACAATCGATAGTAATGAACCTTAACTTAGTCAACTTCCGTTCCTTGTTAGCAAAGATTCACCTTTAATCAACTAACAATGTGCATGTGCAAGAAGATAACATAATATCAAGCATATAAAGACTTTAATCACAAATAAATCAATTCTAAACCCTAGAACATGCTCAAGATCCAACTACACCACAACCGCCCCCTTAATGGGGAATTACTCACTAATCATGATAAAAATAAGATTAATCAACAAATAATCAAGAATAAACATGATTAACAAGCAATACCAACAACAAAAATAATAATAAAAATAAAGCAAATAAAAATAGAGGAGAGAGAGTTAGAGATTCTCATTGATTGAAGATGAAAGTCTATAGAAAAGATGATCAATTTCTTCTTCAAAATCCAAACTCAACAATGGTGAAACCCTTACTTTCTCTCTCTAAACTACCCTAATCCTAGCCTAAACCTAGAGAGAGAAGCTCTCCTAAAACTTATTAGAGAATAGAATAATTGGTAATTGTATTATATCATCTCTAATTACCCCAAAAATGGGTATTTATACTAACTTAGGAAAAAATAGGAAAAATAAAAGGGGAAAATAAAATAAATAAAGAAATAAGAAAAGGGAAAGAAATAAAGAAAATAAAATAAAATAAAAGAAAAGGAAATAAAAATAAACCCACAAATCCTTCAAAAACATCAGACCCCCTAAGCTTTCTTCTTCTATTCCATTTTGGCTACTCCATTCTTCATCAACATTGCACTCCATCATCAACACACATCATCATCACAAATCGAAGATTAACGACAATCACCAAGCTTCAATTGTTTGATCTCATTAATTATCACGTGCATAGCTCGTTAAATGGTTCGGTCCAACCAAGGGTTGGTGTGGCCGATCTACGGGGTTGGTTCGGTCGAACCATGGGTGTGTTCGACCACACCTCTTCAATTTAGAAAACTTCCAATGATTTTGACTCTTTTGGCACTTCGACCGAACCATTTCACGAGCTATGCACGTGATAATTAATTAAATCAAACAATTGAAGCTTGGTGATTGCTGTTGATCTTCGATTTGTGATGATGGTGTGCGTTGATGATGGTGTGCAATGGTGATGAAGAATGGAGCAACCAAAATCGAATAGAAAAAGAAAGATTAGGGAGTATGATGTTTTGGGGGGATTTGTGGGTGTATTTTTATTTTCTTTTCTTTTATTTTATTTTATTTTCTTTTTTTCTTTCCCTTTTCTTATTTCTTTATTTATGTTATTTTTCCCCTTTTATTTTTCCTATTTTATACTAAGTTAGTATAAATACACATTTTTGGAGTAATTAGAGATGATATAATACAATTACTGTAGACACCCATTTGTGTCTCCCCAAAACCAAACCCAGTGATGAGTACCTTTCACGTCGAATCATAATCGAATGAAGTGAAAGTGTGGAAAGTCTAGTGTTGCGGATAATTTTAATTTCTTTTCTCTTCTCTCTGTTTTTGAAAACTTATTTTAAGAAAACAGCCAATCCAGTTTGGTTGGTCCATGATACAGGTCCAATAGTAGTGTAGTTGGATGGGGCTTGACAAGAGCTTTCCAACGATGTATTATAAGCCCAATTCCGATGAATATTGAGGAAGTTATGGCCAATTTTCTAAACTGGACCCGTTTTGAGCCTTATATGCGGCCCAATGATCTAGAGGAGGGCCTAATATGATTTATCATTCCTAATGCAATTAGGAATGGTTTTAGTCTTCTAGATTCTTCTAGAAGGTTCTTTTCATTCCTAATTCAATTAACATTGGTAAATTGACTTTTGTTGACTTTTCAGAGTTTTAATTAAAATCAAATAGCATTTTTGAGGAAAATATTTGATTTTATCCTCCAGTACGGCAAACTTATCTGATTTTCGAAAACGCGTTAAAAACAGGCTTGGTGCCTGACTCCAGGCATTGGCGCCTGGAACCAGGCCTGGCGCCAGCCATTGGCGCCTGGCGCTAGTTAGCCAGGGTTGGCGCCAATTCTATTTTTCGTGCGTCAGACTTTGTTTTGTTAATTTTATCTTTTTGGCTGATTTTCTCTATAAATAACGTATTAAAAACTCCGTTTTCATTCACTAGTTCTCACCAACAATTAGTTTTAATTAGCATTCACCTACAATCAGTTTTCATTCAACTAATTCAATAATTTCATTAATCATTCATCTCTCTCTCTCTCTTTCTTTTTCTAAACCTAGTCTTTTATATACAAAATTCCACATTCGCAAGACCTAGAAACACCTAGCCATATTCGAAGTTTCCTTCGCCCTAGACGTGAAAGTTTTAATTTATGAGGGTTTGGTCCCAAATCTCTATTTTAATTATTTAAGTTAATTGTTTGTTTTATTATTTTCTTTGAAGTTACTAACGTGTGTATTTTGTTATTAGAAAGAGGTACGAGGCATCAAAGTAAGTGCTTTAATGGTTTTAATTGATATTATGACGTAGAAATCATGTTTAAATTGTTATTATGATATTCCTAGTATCATGTCTAGGGTGATTTTAATATTAAATATGTTTGTTACGATTCTTTCTATTCTCTTCCTAATATTTATGATTATTAGTATCATGTTAGGGTTAAAGATTTGATTTTTATTGCTTAGTGACATGCTAGGGTTTGCTATTAATCTTGTTAGTATCATGGCTAGGATCTTGCTATTGTTATGCTTTAATATTAACATGAACATGATTATGATTATAATTATTATAATTTATGATGATTATGAATATTATTATTATTATTATTATTATTATTATTATTATTATTATTATTATTTTGATGATGATTATTTTATCTATGATTATTATTCATGATTATTATAATGATTATTATTGTGATTATTTATTATGTTTCTTGATATTATTTATTGTTATTGCTTGATCATGCCTTCTATGCATGTTTAAAGGGAATTTGGTACTTGTAATCACGCTTAATAAGATAATTAATAATCTTGTTTAGGGTTAATTGTGATTTTAATTCAAGTGATCGCCAATAATAGTTTATTTGTGCATTAATGCTCAACCAACATAGATAAACAGGTTTAGAGTTAATCCTATTGATTGCATGTTAGTCAGAAAGCGCACATGAATACGATCAGAATAAAGTAGAGGCCTATTATTAGGGCAGGTTCAATCTCTTTTAGGTTGGATTTGTACCTTCATCCTCAAACCCTTATTTGGTTCAAGACCTTATGGAGTTGACGATCTCTTGGGTCGTTAAGGGGTGTAACCTTCACCCTGTGAACGGTTTACAAGTTCCTAAAACTTGTTGGCGACTCTTTTGTTCTATCTTCTTCCCTTTTGGACGCCACCGTACTTTAGTGTATGATCACACTGGGGTTCGAGCTAGGGGTTTAACGCTTGAAAGTATTCCCCACAGTTTTTGGCGACTCCACTTGGGAGGATTTCTATTTTAATTCCTGAATTTGTTTCGGCAATGATTTAGAATGAGTGGATGAGACTCGAAACGTTCTAAGTATTTCATGTGCGTAATTTTGATTAGCATTATTGTCATATGCATAAAAAAGATCTCATTGGAAATACCAATTGTAATGAGTTAAAAACATAGGATTTTACACGTAGGAAATTTGAGAAATATCTTTCACAACTAGGACCAAAATAACATCGCGTGAAACTGGAAAATTTTATCGAGCACAAAAGCTGCTGAGGCATGTGGGAAGTAGCGTCAGGGGCCAGAGCTTGGCGCTAGTATTTTAGCCGTAGTGTCAGACGCCAGTATTGGCGCCTGGCGCTACAGTCAAAAGCTGGCGCCAGTGTCTGATTGCTGGCGCCAATTTCCCCCAATACCGAGCCAGAAATATGCGTTCTAATTTCGACCGGTTTTTCGTATTGTTTGCTCGATCCTACTTCCTGATTGAATTTTTTCTCACTTTTCTGAAACCTATATGTGTTCTACATATGGACATAACCCTCTGGGAATTCATGCTCCATCTATCCGATTGAACGCTCTGTGCAACAAAGGGTACATCCGAGATGTTGAATTCACCAAACCATGGAAGCGAGTTTTTCTAAACTCGCGGTGTCCCATCCACTCGCGCCAACCCTTCATGGTTAGGCTTCCGCGCGGTGCATCTGGACAATTAACCATGGAATCTCTATTTACTAAACCATATCCCGAACTTTAGAGAACTAGAGCCATGGTTAGGTTGCGAACTCATTGCGTCATATTGTGCCTACTTGACTAATTGTGCATTATTTGTTGTGCATACTCTATGTGATTTTTCCTAACCGTTTGTTTGACTTGTGTTAAGGCTTAATTAACTGACTAATGATTAAAGGACTTTTTAAATCAACCCGGATTTTTATTCCCGTATACTGCACAAGCGTCAACTTGTTTTGGTCATAGACGGAGTTCTAGGAAGAAATACGAGTCGAATAACCTATGGATCTGTAGCCCCGAGTTTTATCTTTAATTTGGAGTTGGTTTCGTCTCAATCAGAGTCACGGATAAAACGTTATGACTAAAATAACACAGCCTATCCAGTTTAATGCATATACGTGAGGTCTTAACTTAGTCTTTTCTTGAGTCTAGTCACATAGTCTAGCCACATGGTCATGACACGAGTCTTAACATGTCACCTACACTCACTAGTCTTAGCACACACTTTAAGTATGCATCACCATGGCCATGTCTTAGGTTCATGCATGAGTCGGTCTTTTCCGTCGTTTAAGTTGGGGGTACATTTTATTCCTAATTCTTCATCTCTCTCCATCTACATCACTTTTCTCCACATTCTATTCCGATCTTTCTTCACTTCTTCCATCCATTGCATGTTAAATAAAGTTTGAGTCAAGTAGTAATTAACAATGAATATCCCCAAATTCCTTTTCCACAGTACTTGGTCGAGGAGAGAAGGGCGATTAATCAAGGACAACCTCTTTATTCAAGTCTCACTTTTTGATAAACCAATTCGTCAAAATAGGAAGGCTAAAAAGATAATGGCAACTCAAGAAGAAGTCAATAAGCTTAGGAACCAACTGGTTACCATGACTGAAACACTGAAGCTCCTCACACTTAAGGTTGATGATCCTGTGAAGCAACAACAAATGAACCTCATGCAAGAAAGTCTAAGCAAGCTATCTAGTGACTATAAATTTCAGGGCATGAGTTCACAAGGGGTCTCGCTGGACAAGGAACTTCTTCCGCATAAGTTCAACGCCACTGACATCCCTAAATTCAAGGCAACACATAATCCTTACTTTCATCTAAGAGCTTTTGAAACCATAATGAGTATTAAGGGTATCGATAAGAAGGTTTTCCCCTCTCTGTTCTCACTATCTCTTGAAACTGTTTGCCAACAATGGTACTTCTCCCTTGACAAAGAGAAAACCTCTACCTGGGAATTGATAGTAAATGCTTTCGTTGACAGGTACAAGTGCAATATTCAAGTTGAAACCGACCATAGACAACTTGAGATGCTAAGACAAAAAGAGAATGAAGGCTTTACTTCTTTCTTTAATAAATAGAGAGAAACTTCCGCCAAGATGATTGAGGTCCCCACCGAAAAGGAGTCTGTGAGGATGTTTATCAAGAATCTTCATAAACCACTTTGAGCCTCGTCTAACGATAGACCCTTGTTTTTTCAACCCATAACTACCTAACCTTGGGATGGGATGGTGTGCAACTTATGCAATTCTAAAAAGCTTGAGTGATTCAAAAGACTAAAATAGAAAAGATAAGCAAAAGCAAACAAATAAATATGAGTGTACAAAAGGGCAAGTGTTCCAATGTCTTTGATATGAAAATGTCTTCGATATGAACACGTCTCAGATTGCGTCTCTTATCGAGTGCTTGGTACCGTTCCTGAGAAACATGAATGCCAAGTGAGTGATAGACCGCATGATCGGGATTGCCCACAATTATAAAAATGAAACAGCAAAAGATAAAAGAGAGCTAAAAAAGAGTAGAAAATCAAGCATAAAGCACAAAGATTCAAAAGTGAGGTTGCACGCCTTGGGGGCTTATCTAGGGTCTTGAGCCTTTATCCCCTCCTTCTAGCGCCAAAAAACTGTGGGGAATAATTTCAAGAATTAAACCCCTATCTCAAACCCCACTGTGATCATACACTAAAGTACGGTGGCGTCCAAAAGAGAAGAAGATAGAAAAAAAGAGTCGCCAATAAGTTTTAGGAACTTATAAACCGTTCACAGGGTGAAGGTTACACCCCTTAACGATCCAAGAGATCGTCAACTCCATAACGTCTTGAACCAAATAAGGCTTCGGGGATGAAGGTACAAATCCAACGTAAAGGAGATTGACCCTGCCCTAATAATAGGCCTCTACTTTATTCTGATCGTATTCATGTGCGCTATCTGACTAACATGCAATCAATAGGATTAACCCTAAACCTGTTTATCTATGTTGGTTGAACATTAATGCACAAATAAACTATTATTGGAGATCACTTGAATTATAATCACAATTAACCCTAAACAAGATTATTAATTATCTTATTAAGCGTGATAACAAGTACCAAATTCCCTTTAAACATGCATACAAGGCGTGATCAAGCAATAACAATAAATAATATCAAGAAACATAATAAATAATCACAATAATAATCATTATAATAATCATGAATAATAATATCATCATAGATAAAATAATCATCATCAAAATAATAATAATAATCATAATTGATGAGTGGCATTTATGCCACTCTTTTATCCTTTATCTCTAAGGATTCTCCCCTCATTTGCACTTGTTTGGCCCTTTTTCTAAGGTTTTTTACTTAGTTTTGCTTCCTCTTTTCTTTCTCCTTTATCCTCCCTTTTCTTAGTCTTCCCGCTTTGTTCTTATTGTGATTTTCATGCTTATGCTTTGTAGGAACCATCGGGATTTTCAAGAGGAGGAAGCTAAGCTCAAAAGAAGCTAGAGGAAGCATGATTCAGAAGAGGTATGGCCGAACCTCCTGATGGTGTGGCCGAACTAAGGTGTGGCCGAACCTGCTCAGTGGTTCGGCCGAACGTTGAGGTAGGGGCAAGATGAAAATTGGCAGTTTTGTAGGAGTGGCCGAACCACAGGAGTTCGACCAGACCAGGATCAGGGAGGTTCGACCGAACCTACCCATGGTCCGGCCGAACCTACCCTGTAGTCCGGCCGAACCTTCCCATTTGTTCGGTCGGATCTCTCCTTTTATCAGCTGGCTCTGTACGGACTATATAAGTCCCATCTTAGAACGTTTTGAGGGGAGATTAACTTAGTTTTTAATTTTTCTACATTTTTAGCTTAATCTAGAGAGAGAAACACTATTAGTTTTCATTGGTAGAGAGAGAAAGTGTGGTTTTCTTCATTGATGAACTTGGATTTTAAAGAAGGAGTTTTGTTCAATCCTTTGTAGACCTTCATCTTCAATTAATGAGCAATCTCTTACTCTTTCTCTTTACCTTTGTTTTTTATTTTGCTTATTTGCTTTGATTTTTCTTCTTTGCTTATTAATCATGTTGATGCTTATTGATTTGATGATTGATATTGTTTTCAATATGATTTGTGAGTAGTCACCTAGCCAAGGGTGTGGGGATGGTGTAGTTGCTAATTGTTCATGCTTATAATGTTGGGGTTATGTTAATGGTGATTAAAGTCTTTGCATGCTTGATATTCTTTGGTCTTTCTTGCAAGTGCACATTGTTAGTTGAACAAAGATGAGTCTTTACTAACAAGTAACGGAAGTTGACTTAGTTGAGATTCATTACTACCGATAATTATTTGTTTGCACCTTCTAATATATGGTTCTAATGTGGAAACATAGAGCCTATGTTAGGAGAAACCAATTAACCCCGGAAGACGGTTAGATTGGACCCCTTTACTTCGGTATTCGTGCATGTTTAGTTTATAATTGATATGCTACTTTATTATTGCATGATCAAGCGTCAACTTCACCTACTCATTTCCCTTGGTGCCTAGCTTTATTAATTTTAATCCATTTCGTTCTTAGTTTAACCTTCTAGTTATTCACACTTCTTGTTCCGAGATAGCTTAGACCCTAGGTATTGAATGCAGTGCTTAAGCATTTCTCCCTGTGGTTCGACCCCTCTATTTACCCTATACACGTATTAGGTCGGTAGAGCTTTATAAATTCATTTGATTTTGTGTAGTCGCTCAACGACACGATTATTGCCTTGTCAAATTGGCGCCGTTGCCGGGGAGACGGTTTCCATTGCTATTTCATTGCTTGTGTGAGACTATCTCACCTTTATTTGCTAGTGTTTGCTACTTTTGTTACTTGTCAGTGCTTACGTTCTTCTTAGCTTTGTTGTATGAACAGAGGACGAACCCGCTCAAGATCTTTGATTCCCATCGATCCAGAGCTAGAGAGGTCTTTGTCCCTACTTCGAAGAGAAGCATGAGCAAGGAGTAGAAATTCCCTCACTCCAACGAGAGGAGTAAGAGAATTAGAAGATACTCCACCCTCTTCACCCTCAAGTGAAGAATTAGATAGCCCTAAATCATCTTCGAGTTCAGAAATCAACCCTTTCTCAACCTATAAGTTTGAGAGTAAAAAAGGTTCTAAAATGGGAGAGAATACGCCTTTGAGTCATCTTGGGACCCTCGAAGCTTTTAGAGCGCAAAGTGGGATCCTAACTCCTACTACTCAAGCCAACAATTTCGAGATCAAGCCTAATTTGATTGCCTTGATTGAGAGGAAACAATTCTCGGGTGGAAAGTTTGAGAGTCCTCATGAGCACCTAAAAGAGTTTGAGAAATATTGTGACACAATATAGGGCATGGAGTGACTCAAGAATATATTCGCCTCAAAATGTTTCCATTTTTTCGCTAATTGGGAGAGGTCTAGAATGGCTAGAGAAGGAGTTGCCCCCTAATTCTCTCACGATATGGGACCAAGTGACTACGACTTTCTTGAGGAGGTTTTATAACCATAGGAAGACCGCCGAGGCTCGGTCTTTGATTCAAGGTTTTCTCCAAAAGAGTGGTGAGTCTCTAAGTGCGGCATGGGAACGATACAAAGAGCTTCAACGTCAATGCCCACACCATGGGATACCCAAGTATCAACTCATTCACACTTTCTATGGAGGTCTCACACCTCAAGGAAGAACAAGCCTAGACGCCGCGGCCGGTGGTCCAATCATGAACAAAGGAGAGCATGAAGTGGAGTGTATTATAGAGGAAGCCGCAAAGCACTATGATGATTGGTACGAAGGAGAAAGGGATGCTACTTCTAGCAAGGGTGTTTATGCATTGGAGCAAGCCAATGCAATCAACAACCTTTCTACCCAAATCTCCAAAATGACCAAGCAAATGGATGGATTGATGAAAGAAAGGTCCAACCCTCATGGTAATACCTCCCCTTCAAACAAGGGAGGCAATGGTATGGATACTTCCTCCCCCTCTTCTTACAATACAATGCCCCAAGGATGCATGTTTTGTTCTAATTGTGAAACCTATGATCATGATACCTCTCATTGTGTCTATGCTTGTGAAGTTCAACCCCCTTCCCATGAACATGATGGTGATATGGAAAATGTCAATGCTATGAATTTTGCTCCTAGAATGGGAAATGTAGGAAACTTGAGGCCAAACTCCAATCAAATGGGGAATTGGAATCAAGGTGGAAACCGTGGTTGGAACCAAAGTGGTGGTGGTTATGACAACCAATACCATGGTGGGGGAGGCCCTTCCAATTTCAATGGAAGAGGCTACTCTAACCAAAGAGGGTATGGTAATCAAAACCAACAACCTAATTCCCGATACCATGATCATCAAAATCAAAATTTTGGTGACCAAGGTAACATGGGAAATAATCAACAAAGCAATGTTCCTAACCAAGGCATCGGAGGCAATAGGGGCTAATTTGTTTCTAACTATGCCCAAACTAATAGGCCTCCGGGTTTCCATCAACCCCAACTTCCTCCACCTCAAAAACCTCTTCAACTTGAAGCCCCTCCAATAGATCCCGTGATGGCTAAATTAGATGCTCTTTTAAAAATGCGTGAGGAGGATCAAAAGAAACATGAAGAGGCCCAAAAATGAACCAATGCTCATATGAAAATGCTTGAGACCCAAATTGCTCAACTTGCATCTAATTCATCCCCTTCTTCTTCTTCTCACATCCCAAGTCAAGGAGTCAACCCAAAACCTTTGTATGCCGTGACAACAAGGAGTGGGAAGGTAGTAGGGAGTGACCCTTTAATTGAGGAAGAACCCCAAGAAGAGGTGGAGTTAGAGAATGAGGGTGAAAAACCCAATGAGCCATTGAGTGTTGCAAAGGAAAAACATGTTGAGGTGCCCAAGGAAAAAGAAGCCACCCCCTTGCCCCTAAATCGCCAACCTAGAGAAGAGAAGCTACCCTTTCCACAACGATTTGTGAGAGCTAAACTTGATGCCCAATTTGGGAAGTTTTTGGAAGTCATTAAGAATTTGCATATCTCCGTCCCTTTTGTTGATGCTATGAAGCAAATTCCCCACTATTCCAAATTTTTTAAAGATCTTTTGAGTGGGAGAAGGGAGTGTGAGACGGTGAGTTTGACCGCCAATTGTAGTGCAATTCTTTCCAACAAACTACCTACCAAATTGAAAGATCCTGGTAACTTTTCCATCCCTTGTTCTATCAATGGCATTGAATTTGATAAAGCCTTGTGTGATTTAGGAGCAAGTGTGAGTCTCATTCCCTATTCCGTCTACCAAAAGCTTAGTGTAGGAACCCTCTCTCCCACTAACATAACTCTCCAACTAGCGGACCGTTCCGTTAAGTTCCCCATGGGAAAAGTTGAAGACATTCCCCTTAAGGTAGGAAAGTTCACATTCCCTGTGGATTTCTATGTGCTAGAGATGGATGAGGATGAGAGGATTCCTATAATTTTGGATAGGCCATTTCTAGCCACTTCTAGAGCTATCATCGATGTGAAGGAGGGGAAGATATCCTTGAAAATTGACAATGATTCTATTGAGTTTGATTTGAACAATGTCATGCAACAACCCTCCTCAAGTGGTGAATGCTTTAGGGTATATGTTCTTGATACGGTTCTTGATGAATTTTCTCGCTCCCACTTGCATGCTACTAATGATCCTCTTGAAAGTGTGTTGTTGAATGAATCAAAGATAGGTACTCACAAAGAAGACATACAATTCTATGAGGATTTACTTGAGGAAAGCAAGAAGGAGTGCAAGGGCGCGAGCATGGAAGAAGAGGCTCCTTACATTTATGACCTCTTTCAAGTCGAAGAAAGAGAAGAGAGCTCCAATGGTAAGGGAGCACCAAAGGTAGACTTGAAACCTCTACCTTTGGGCTTGAGGTATGGATTTCTTTGTCCCGATGAGTCTTTCCCCGTGATTGTAAATTCTAACCTAACGGAGGAGCAAACCTCCCTCTTGATCAATGTTTTGAGAAAACACAAGAAAGCTTTGGGTTATACCATTGATGATATCAAAGGTATTAGTCCATCTTTATGTATGCACAAAATTGATCTAGAGGGAGATGCCAAACCCGTTAGGCAAAGGCAAAGAAAGCTTAACCCTTCCATGCAAGAGGTTGTGCGGAAGGAAGTGGCTATGATTGGGTATCTCCCGTGCAAGTTGTGCCTAAGAAAGGGGGCATGACGGTAGTGAAAAATGATCATGATCAACTAGTACCCACTAGACTTGTTACCGGTTGGCGCAGGTGTATTGACTATCGCCAACTTAACACAAGTACATGCAAAGATCATTTTCCACTACCGTTCATTAATCAAATGTTGGAAAGGCTTACAAAGCATTCCTTCTATTGTTTCCTTGATGGTTACTTGGGATTTTTCCAAATCCCGATTGACCCTAAGAATCAAGAGAAGAAGACATTCACATGCCCCTACGGTACTTATGCATATCGTAGGATGCCTTTCGGGCTTTGTAATGCCCCCGCAACATTCCAACGTTGCATGATGTCCATTTTTAGTGATATGATTGAGGATGAGATACAAGTCTTCATGGATGACTTCTCCGTTGGAGGAGCCACCTATGAAGATTGTCTATCTAATTTATCTCGTTGCTTAGAAAGGTGTGAGAGGGCTAACCTCGTGTTGAATTGGGAAAAGTGCCACTTTATGGTTGAAAGTAGGATTGTTCTTGGGCACAAAATTTCCCATGCCGGCATTGAGGTTGATAAAGCCAAGGTTGAGGTCATCGAAAAACTTCCTCCCCCACCAACGTGAGGGAAGTGAGGTCTTTTCTTGGCCATGCCGGGTTCTATCGGCGCTTTATTAAAGATTTTTCAATGATCGCTAAGCCTCTCACATCCCTATTGCAACAAGATAAGGAGTTTGTGTTTGATGATGCTTGTCATAAGTCCTTTTGTAGGTTGAAAGAAGCCCTTTGCACCGCTCCTATTGTCCAAGGTCCGGATTGGTCTCTTTCATTTGAGCTCATGTGCGATGCAAGCGACGAGGCCATTTGATCGGTTCTTGGACAACGAAAGAATGGGAAACTTCATGTCATACATTATTTGTCTAAAACTCTCAATGATGCCCAACGAAACTACATAACTACCGAGAAGGAGTTCCTAGCGGTTATCCATTCATTCGAGAAGTTTAGAACCTACGTCATTGGTTCTAAGACAATTGTGTATACCGACCACTCGACTCTCAAATATTTGATAGGGGAGAAGGAAGCTAAACCAAGGTTGTTGAGATGGGTTTTAGTCCTCCAAGACTTCGATTATGAGATGAGAGACAAGAAGGGAGCCGAGAATGTGGTGGCGGATCACCTCTCAAGGTTGGGCGGTGCAAGGTTTGAAGATGATGGCTTGCCAATAGAGGACGCTCTAAGAGATGATGTGCTTTATGTCCTTGAAGTGAAATCGGAGCCTTGGTATGCGGATATTGTGAATTACTTAGCTTGTAGTGCCATACCGCCGGATTTCACTTCGCAACAACGTCTAAAACTCAAGCACGAGGCCAAGAGATACATTTGGGATGATCCCATTTTATTGAAAAGAGGGGTCGATGGTTTGTTGAGGAGATGTGTCCCCAACGACGAGGTTCAAAGTGTTCTCCATATGTGCCACTCTTCTCCTTGTGGTGGGCATATGAGTGCTCAAAAGACCGCCTCAAAGGTCCTTCAATATATGCTCTTTTGGCCTTCTCTATTCAAGGATGCGTGGATATTTGTCAAAACTTGTGATAGATGTCAACGGATGGGGAATATTTCTAGAAGGGATGAAATGCCGCAAAACCCCATCCTTGAGCTTGAAGTTTTTGATGTGTGGGCTATAGACTTCATGCGCCCTTTCATTTCTTCACGTGGGAACAAGTATATTTTGGTCGTCGTTGACTATGTGTCTAAGTGGGCGGAGGCCGTGGCTTCTCCAACGAATGACTCTAAGGTGGTGGTCAATCTTTTCAAGAAAGTGATCTTCCCGAGATTTGGTGTTCCAAGAGCAATAATTAGTGATGGGGGATCGCATTTCAAGCACCACACCTTCGTTCGATTACTTGATAAATATGGGGTGTCTCACAAGCGAGGGCTTGCGTACCACCCTCAAACGAGTGGTCAAGCGGAGGTCACCAATAGAGAGCTCAAGGTGATTTTGGAGAAGACGGTTGCTAGGACAAGGAAGGATTGGTCCTCCAAACTTATTGATTCACTATGGGCTTATAGGACCGCCTTCAAAACTCTAATAGGGACCACTCCCTACAAGCTTGTCTATGGGAAAAATTGTCATTTGCCCGTGGAGATGGAGCATCGAACGCATTGGGCAATCAAGCAAATCAATTTTGATCTCCATAGTGCGGGTGAGCAAAGGCTTCTAGAGCTACATGAGTTAGAGGAGTTGAGGATGAATGCCTACGATAGCGCAAGCATATATAAGGCGCGAACTAAGGCTTGGCACGATGCTCAAATTGTCAAGAAGGAATTCGTCAAAGGCCAAAAAGTCCTCCTATTCAACTCCCGCTTGAAACTTTTCCCAGGCAAACTTAGGTCAAGATGGAGTGGGCCGTACATTGTCACGGAAGTGTTTCCATATGAAGCCTACGAAATTTCCCAAGACGGCCACTCTCCTTTCAAAGTCAACGGTCACCGTCTCAAGCCCTATTATGAAGGATTCCCAAGTGATGAATCGGTTTCTGTGACACTTCTTGATGTGCATCGTCAATTCGACCCTCCTTGATCAACTCAAGGAACGTCGAGCTAACGACGTTAACCAAAAGCGCTTCCGGGAGGCAACCCGAGTTTCTAACCCTTTTATACCTTTTCTTTCCATGTTGCTTCTATTTTTCCATCTACAACTTTGGATTGTTGGGATTTTTTTTAGTTTTGATTGTGCTTGGGTTTTAGATATGCTTGGCATCTAGAATGATTGTAATGTGTTTAGATGTGTGTTAAGGACTATTTTTACTTGCGTGATTCTTTATGGGAGTTTGGCCGAACCACTTCATGTTCGGCCACTGCAGCAATTTCAAGGATTTATGGCAACATTCTGCCAAAAACAAAAATAATGCATTCTGGCAGAGGTTCGACCGAACCCCTGTGAGGTTCGACCGAACTTATAATGTAGTGCGGCCGAACTTTCCTGGGTTTGGTCACTCCTTAATTTTTAGAAAATTTCAGCAACTTTCTGCCAGAATTTGCAAATTTGCAGTTCCAGCACAGGTTCGACCGAACTTAAACTGTAGTGCGGCCGAACTTTCCTGGGTTCGGTCACTCCTCTCTTTTTGCGATTTTGCTGGAACTTTCTGCCCGGATTTCATAAAGTTGAGTTTTGGCAATGGTTCGACCGAACCAAAGGGGAGTTCGACCGAACCTCTACTGTGGTTCGACCGAACATACCCTTGGTTCGGCCGAACCTCTCTTCAGATTTGAAAAAAAAAAAACTGCTGCCATAAGTTCTAATTTGCTGCATTTTCGTGACCACAACTCCCATTTTCGTCACCTACCTCTTTCTTCTCCTTCTCACTCTAAACCTCCATTACACCTCCCCTTACAACCTCAAATCTCCATCAAAATCACTCAAATCTTCACCCTTTCTCACTTATTTTCCATCCTTTACTCAATTTCTACAATCTCCACCAAAAATTCCTCACAAAAAAAACCCATCTTTCTATTTTCCCCAATTTCAAGGGTTTAAGTGCTTCGGTGTTTTTGGGTTTTTACTTCCTTCCAATCAATTGTGGTATGTTTTTCCTAGCTTTTGCAAGTTTATTTCTTTAATTTCTTATAGTTTTACCATGTTTTACATATTTAAGTGTGAATTATGGTATTCTTGAAATTGTTAGTACTAACTTGTTTGATTCGTGTGGTTCTTTGGATTGACTTGTTGCAATTGATTGGTTGTTGATAGTAGAACATGTTGTTATGATGATTATGCATGTTTACCTTGGTTTTATTTTGATCTCAATGTCTTTGAGTGTTGATTTCATACTAGGGTATTCATGTTACCATTTTATGATTGAGAAATGCATGAGTTGGATGTTGTTGGAGATTGTTATACATTGTTTTGGTTTGATTTTGATGGTTTGATTAATGGATATCATGAAAATTAGGGGACATCATGCCAAATTTAACCTAGACCTTTTTAGGACTAATTTAGAAATGACATAAGAATTCTTATTCAAACCTTGGTTCAAATGTATTCATGCATGCCTTGAATTGTATACTCTCATGCATACACTTTTACCTTGGCTAAGTACTTGGCTTCTTATGTCATTTCTTATCAATTTGTTCTAATGATATGCTCTTGGTGAATTTGTAGAATCAAGATGTTCGGCAAGGGAAAAGGAAAGTCAAAGAGGAAGAGGGTGGGAGAATCCTCAGCACCGCAATTCCCACCTCCTCCCGGCATCAATGATCATGGCATTATTGCTTCGGACGAGCAATTTTGGCCTATATATGCATCACTCGTCAAGCGTCCGATTAGGTCTACAAGGTTCTTTTACCCTCAAACTTTGAGGAAGCTGGGAATATTGGATGAGGTGACAAGGTTGGCTCAAAACTTTGGATGGGGCGACTTCATTCACCTCCACGCTCACACTTACGAGCGTGTGACTTTGGAATTCCTTGCCTCTCTCCGCAAGGAAGTTTTTTAGCCGGAAGATGCCGATGAGGATCCTCAACTCATGATACACTTCAGAATGTTCAACGAGGATCACTCTCTAACGGAAAGTGATCTAAATGAGATCTTCTTTTGGCACGCCACCGGCCTTGATCACCCGTCTGAAATGACCTCCTCCCATCGCATTCCTTACAACGAGCAAGAGTGGTGGAGGAGTATCACAAACAAGGATAGGTTCCAAACCAATACCTCAAAGGTCAACAACATCATTCATATAGCCTTGAGGTATTTTGTACGGCTTCTCCAACATGTCGTGTTCTTGAAAGCCAACCTCGGCCCCATGGTAAAAGACGAGGTTGCTTACCTATTCTTGGCCGATAATCCTCAACGACTCAAATTTCAATGCTCCTCCACCTTCATCCAACGGCTCTTGGATACTAGGGACAACCGTCTCGGTGATGAGATATTTATGGGTGGCATGATTACTATCATTGCTCTTTCTTTAAAGGATGGAACATACAAAGACCAAATTGAATTGCTCCCACCCGTGCACCAAACCCGAGAAGAGCTCACCGACAAGTTCCCTCCCTATGCTCTATCCATAAGCGCCCTCCGTCACAGCCGCTTCCTCAACTACACTACTAGCAAGCGCCGTTTCATCCTCTTGGTCGATAGGGAGATCGAATGGTGTGTCCTCCCGGACCCCGACCTCACTACGGTGGACCACTCCGCTCCTCTCAAATGGAAGATCCCTCAGCAAAACATCCCCAATGAGCTGAGGCGAACTAGAGCCCGAGGTGGAGCTCCTCAACCTCCACCGGTCCTCCATCAAGAGCAAATCATTCCCCCCTTAGCGGGGGAGGTGAGGCATCTTCTTCGATCTTCTTCCATTCCTTCTTTAGATTTCAGTGCCCTTTGTAGTACCCTCGATGATATCCGTCAAGACAATCAAGCTTCCATTGAGCAATGGGGGTACTACGCGAGGGCATATTATGACAATCTCGTGCAAGCAGGCATTCAAGCGCCCTATGTGAACTACCCTTACCACCCTCCTCAAGAGGGTCCGGTCAATCATTGGGGACCCTATGACCCTCAACACCCCACCCCCCTTGCTACGCCTATTGGGACGGTCCCATCGACCCTACCCAACGCGTTGGCACCCCCCCATACAACCCCTATCGTCCGGGTAGGTGTGATCCGGCTTATGACCCGGCATCCACATCCACCCCCGCTCCTTTTGATGGTGGTTGGGGTGCCCAAGGGTGGCCCTATGAGCACTTTAACCAACCCTTTCACCCTTTCATGGACACTCCCGGGTTTGATCCTAACAACCCCCCTCAACCTAGGGGCGAGGAGATGATAATCAGTGATGAGGGATCTTTTCCCTCCCCCCCCCCCCCGATCTTCTCACTTGTCACTTTTGCTCGGGACGAGCAAAAGAATAGTGTGGGGGAGGATGTCCTTTTGGTTGGTTGAAGTGTACATAGGAAGATAGAGTGGTAGGGTAGTTGCTTGCACATAAGGAGGATAGTGAGGATAGTGGCCTTGTGGTATTGATGTGGCGTTGTGACGGTAGTGATGATGTTGGTGATGTTGTGATGGTGATGTGATGAGATGGTGATGATGTGATGATGTGATGATGATGATGTTTTATGATTATTTTTGCTGATTTCTGATGATTTTATTTGATGATTCCTGAGTTTTTGTTGGTGGAGATGCTCCCGAGAAAAAAATCCAAATTTCCCGAAACTCCAAATCCCCTTAATCCAAACTTTGTAGATAGCTTTTTATTTTTTTTTTCTTCTTTTTGTGTATTTCTTTAGTCTTTTTCTTTGTTTTCTAACCTTTTCTTGTTTTGTTGTAGCTTCTTTTGTTTGGCTCATCTTTATTGAAGCTTGAAGCGGAGATGTAGGACGTTAAGGAGCAACACTAGCTCCCTTGGTGAGATTGGATATATTACCTTGTCTTATATTTCAAGCGGCATTCGGTGAGACCTTTCCTCTCTTTCTTTTTCTTTTTCTTTGAGTGCTTAGTTTAGGTCTAGTTTAGGAAGAGTTGAATGGTTCGAGGTTGATTAATTTTGGTTCCAAGGAACCTGGGATCGTTGATGTTGATATCAACGATCACTTGTATGTCGATTGGGATTTATTTGATTTACATGCCTCGATTATGAACTTTTTTAATTTCTTCCTCCTTTTTGTGTGTTTTTCTTGTTATCTTTTGTGTAACGAGCATGACTATGGCAAGTTGAAATATTTTTGATGTGGATTTGCTCATTCATTTGGATTCAAGAATTTGTGTGCCTTTTTGATGACATGGCTTTGAATGATTACCTTCCTAGTTGATGAGGGTTTACACGGTTTAAGAATGCTTAAGTTTGAATTAGACACATTATAAGCTAAGGTAGCCCGGTTTAGAACTCTTGATGACGTTTGAACCCCCTAGTTCACGGGAAAGTGGTAAGATGGTGTTGCTCTCCGTAGTGAATAGGATTCCCTTGGTTGGTATTTGCTCATTTTTATCCCGTGTAAGCGTCATTTGTTCTAGCCTTCATCACTCTTGTGAGCGGCGCTTTGGATCCTTAACTATGCATGTCTTAATCTTTGTGTTGGTATTTAGCTCCCGAGATCGTGACCAAACAACTTTAAAGGAGGAAGAGGACATTTCTTCTCATTTTTCTTTGTTTTCTTTGTGTTTTGTTACAAATTTGGTTTTCATTTTTACATCCACCCACTTGCTAACCAATTTGGACCTCATTCCCCTTTATTGATCTAGCCATATTACAAACATATCGGCCTATGTTCTACCAACCCTTGTAGTTAGTGAAGCATTGGCTTTTGAGGTTCGAATTCGAGAGTGTTGGTTTCAGGGCAAGAAAGTTGTGAATATTGGTTCAAGTGAGATTTTGAAAGTTGTTCATGAAAGAAAATATTTGCAAAAAGTTTTTGAGGAAGGATGCAACGTATGAAGTCCAAAAGAAAAAAAAAAAAAAAAACAGAAAAAAAAGAGAATATATAAAAAAAAAAAGAGAAAGAGAAGTTGAAAAAAAAAAAAAAGGAAGAGAAAATGATGAGAGAAATGAAGTAATGTTGTGAAATTTTGTATTGAAGGTTGTAATTTGAATTTAGGTTCAATTCTTAGGTTGTTCTTGAGAGTTGGCCACTCTTTTGCTTCACTTAGGATTTGCCACCAAAATTTTCAAATTAATTCCCAACCTTAACCCCTAGTCATGACATTACAACCCAAGTTAAGACCCTTGGACTTGGAGAAGTGCGGTCAAAGAACGGTGGAGGGAGATAGATTTCAACCCTATGGAAAGAGTGTGCATAGTTGAGATGTCGGGATAACCTTATGACTCCACAATAAATTTCTTTTTCCGGTTCCCTCGAGGAATCATGAGGAGCTAACTTGGGGATGATTTGAAGCTAGTGGAGAGAACGCGGACCGTCTTGGTTAGTTCTCTACGCTTAGCTTAGGTTTGTCTCCTTCAACCATGAGCATCTTAGAACGTGTTCCCCCTCTTTGAGTTGAGAAAAGTAACCATTCTAGATTCATGTCCCTATGTTAGAGTCCATTTGGAGCATTTCCCATCGTGAAGCTTGATTGATTTTCTTAACCCTTGTCATATTATGCTTGTTGTGTGTGTTGTCTATTTTGTTTTAGTATTCCTTGCTTGAGGACAAGCAAAAGGCAAGTGTGGGGGATTTTGATGAGTGGCATTTATGCCACTCTTTTATCCATTTTCTCTAAGGATTCTCCCCTCATTTGCACTTGTTTGGCCCTTTTTCTAAGCATTTTTATTTAGTTTTGCTTCCTCTTTTCTTTCTCCTTTATCCTCCCTTTTCTTAGTCTTCTCGCTTTGTTCTTATTGTGATTTTCATGCTTATGCTTTGTAGGAACCATCGGGATTTTCAAGAGGAGGAAGCTAAGCTCAAGAGAAGCTAGAGGAAGCATGATTCAGAAGAGGTTTGGCCGAACCTCCTGAAGGTGTGGCCGAACCAAGGTGTGGCTGAACCTGCTCAATGGTTCGGCCGAACGTTGAGGCAGGGGCAAGATGAAAATTGGCAGTTTTGCAAGAGTGGCCGAACCACAGGAGTTCGACCAGACCAGGATCAGGGAGGTTCGACCGAACCTACCCATGGTCCGGCCGAACCTACCCTGTATTCCGGCCGAACCTTCCCATTTGTTCGGTCGGACCTCTCCTTTTATCAGCTGGCTTTGAACGGACTATATAAGTCCCATCTTAGAACGTTTTGAGGGGAGATTACCTTAGTTTTTAATTTTTCTACATTTTTAGCTTAATCTAGAGAGAGAAACACTATTAGTCTTCATTGGTAGGGAGAGAAAGTGTGGTTTTCTTCATTGATGAACTTGGATTTTGAACAAGGAGTTTTGTTCAATCCTTTGTAGACCTTCATCTTCAATTAATGAGCAATCTCTTACTCTTTCTCTTTACCTTTGTTTTTTATTTTGCTTATTTGCTTTGATTTTTCTTCTTTTCTTATTAATCATGTTGATGCTTATTGATTTGATGATTGATATTGTTTTCAATATGATTTGTGAGTAGTCACCTAGCCAAGGGTGTGGGGATGGTGTAGTTGCTAATTGTTCATGCTTATAATGTTGGGGATATGTTAATGGTGATTAAAGTCTTTGCATGCTTGCTATTTTTTGGTCTTTCTTGCAAGTGCACATTGTTAGTTGATCAAAGATAAGTCTTTACTAACAAGTAACGGAAGTTGACTTAGTTCAGATTCATTACTATCGATAATTCTTTGTTTGCACCTTCTAATATATGGTTCTAATGTGGAAACATAGTGGCTATGTTAGGAGAAACCAATTAACCCCGGAAGACGGTTAGATTGGACCCCTTTACTTCTATATTCGTGCATGTTTAGTTTACCATTGATATGCTACTTTATTATTGCATGATCAAGCGTCAACTTCACCAACTCATTTCCCTTGGTGCCTAGCTTTATTAATTTTAATCCATTTCGTTCTTAGTTTAACCTTCTAGTTATTCACACTTCTTGTTCCGAGATAGGTTAGACCCTAGGTAATGAATGCAGTGCTTAATCATTTCTCCCTGTGGTTCGGCCCCTCTATTTACCCTATACACGTATTAGGTCGGTAGAGCGTTATAAATTCATTTGATTTAGGTGTAGTCGCTCAACGACACGATTATTGCCTTGTCAATAATCATCATAAATTATAATAATTATAATCATAATCATGTTCATGTTAATATTAAAGCATAACAATAGCAAGATCCTGGGCATGATACTAACAAGATTAATAACAAACCCTAGCATGTCACTAAGCAATAAAAATCAAATCTTTAACCCTAACATGATACTAATAATCATAAATATTAGGAAGAGAATAGAAAGCATCGTAACAATCATATTTAATATTAAAATCACCCTAGACATGATACTAGGAATATCATAATAACAATTTAAACATGATTTCTACATCATAATATCAATTAAAACCATTAAAGCACTTACTTTGATGCCTCGTACCTCTTTCTAATAACAAAATACACACGTTAGTAACTTCAAGGAAAATAATAAAACAAACAATTAAATTAAATAATTAAAATAGAGATTTGGGACCAAACCCTCAGAAATTAAACCTTTCAAGTCAAGGGCAAAGGCATCTTCGAATATGGCTAGGTGTTTCTAGTTCTTGCTAATGCGGAATTTTGTATATAAAAGACTAGGTTTAGAAAAAGAAAGAGAGAGAGAGAGAGATGAATGATTAAGGAAATTAGTTAATTAATTGAATGAAAACTTATTGTAGGTGAATGCTAATTAAAACTGATTGTTGATGAGAACTGGTGAATGAAAACGGAGTTTTTAATACGTTATTTATAGAGAAAATCAGCCAAAAAGATAAAACTTAACAACACAAAGTCTGACGCACAAAAATTAGAACTTGCGCCAACCCTGGCTAACTAGCGCCAGGCACCAACACTAGCGCCAGGCGCCAATGGTTGGCGGCAAGCGCCAGGCCTGGTTCCAGGCGCCAATGCCTGGAGTCAGGCGCAAATGCCTGTTTTTAACGCGTTTTCGAAAATCAGATAAGTTTGCCGTACTGGAGGATAAAATCATATATTTTCCTAAAAAATTTTATTTAATTTTAATTAAAACTCTGAAAAGTCAACAACAGTCAATTTATCAATGCTAATTGAATTAGGAATGAAAAGAACCTTCTAGAAGAATCTAGAAGACTTAAACCATTCCTAATTGCATTAGGAATGATAAATCATATTAGGCCCTCCTCTAGATCATTGGGCCGCATATAAGGCTCAAACCGGGCCCAGTTTAGTAAACTGGCCATAACTTCCTCAATATTCATCGGAATTGGGCTTATAATATATCGTTGGAAAGCTCTTGTCAAGCCCCATCCAACTACACTACTATTGAACCCGTATCATGGACCAACCAAACTGGATTGGCTGTTTTCTTAAAATAAGTTTTCAAAAACAGAGAGAAGAGAAAAGAAATTAAAATTATCCGCAACACTAGACTTTCCACACTTTCATTTCATTCGATTATGATTCGACGTGAAAGGTACTCATCACTGGGTTCGGTTTTTGGGAGACACAAATGGGTGTGTACAATTACCAATAAGTCTATTCTGTAATTAGTTTTAGGAGAGATTCTCTCTCTAGGTTTAGGTTAGGATTAGGTTAGTTTAGAGAGAGAAAGTAAGGGTTTCACCATTGTTGAGTTTGGATTTTGAAGAAGAAATTGATCATCTTTTCTATAGACTTTCATCTTCAATCAATGAGAATCTCTAACTCTCTCTCCTCTATTTTTATTTGCTTTATTTTGATTATTATTTTTGTTGTTGGTATTGCTTGTTAATCATGTTGATTCTTCATTATTTGTTGATTAATCTTGTTGTTATCATGATTAGAGAGTAATTCCCCCATTAAGGGGGAAGTTGTGGTGTAGTTGGATCTTGAGCATGTTCTAGGGTTTAGAATTGATTTATTTGTGATTAAAGTCTTTATATGCTTGATATTATGTGATCTTCTTGCAAGTGCACATTGTTAGTTGATTAAAGATGAATCTTTGCTAACAAGGAACGGAAGTTGACTTAGTTAAGGTTCATTACTATCGATTGTTATTGAATAGTACCTCCTAGTATATGGTTCTAATGTGGAAACATAGAGGCTATGTTAGGAGAAGCCAATTGACCCCGGAAGGCGGCTAGATTGGAGCATGTTTAGTTCATAATTAATTTAATTTCTATGCCTTTGTTTATGTTCAAGTGAATGCTATACCTAAACCATTTCCTTTAATGTTTTATTTCTTTTTTTAGAATCTTTAGACTTTAGTTTATTTATCTCTTATTCCGGACTAGCTTAATTGTCAATAACATCTGGTGGTGTTTATTCGTTCCCTGTGGTTCGACCCCTATGCTTCCCTTACACTCGTATTAGGTTTGTTTAGGTTGTATAAATTGTATTTGATGTAGGGATAGACAATTGACGACACGTTTATTCCCTTGTCAAATTGGCGTCGTTTCTAGGGAACGACTTCCATTACCGTTGTGTTATCTTATTAAGACTAGTCCATTATATAATTTTCATTCTATTTATTGGTCTTTATTTGTGTTGCTTTTTTTTGAAAAAAAAGGGCTTATATTTCTATTCCTCAATTTGATAATGAACCGTTTTGGGTGTAATTCAATAGAGTTGAGGATTTCCTAGATGGTGTTAAAGGTTTTACCAAGGGTGATTATTGTGAAATCATTAATTTGGGATTAAATGAGAAATTTAGAGGAGTAGTTGACAATATGTTAAATGGTAGATTTCAAGACATGCCTTCGAATGAAGCTTGGGATTTCTTTTCATGGTTAGCTAGGGATAATTATGATCGGTAAAGGGCCAATCATGAGACTTATGTTCGAGATTCTCATGCTTTTAATGTTGATGCTAATTGTCATGATTTGTCTAATATGAATTCCCATGATGTGCTTGATGCTCCCCATAGTGACCATATAATGCATGATTTCAACTCCCCTCGCTCTATAGCTCAATGTAATGAGGTACATTCTAATGATGATGAAGTGCATGTTCTTTCTCATATTGCATCCGATTTTTGCATGAATTCTAAAGGTGTGTCCCATAGTCCCCTAGATGATTCCAATGAGAAAGCTTTTTACTCGTCTATCGATGATGATTTGTACTCATTTTGAGATTATGGCCCAAATATTTCTTGAGTTTCAAACGGTAGCCCATAACCTTATGAGTGAGTTCATTGATAAGGCTTCATTAGAAAGAGATGAGTTTGAGAGAAATTTGCCCCCATTCACTCTTGATTTTGAGATGGTAGGCCTTGAGAAATTTAAGGGAGATGTTGTTCAAGGTTGTGAAGAGGAGGTTAAGGTTGAATCATTTGGAGTTTTTGAGCTTGAGGGAGATGTAGAACGTGAGGGTTCTTCATTTGAGGATCCCATGATTGATTTTCATTTCCTCATTAGTGATGTGAGATCTTGTGATTAGGGAGTAGCTACCCCTTTTTCCCTTTCTCATACACCTTTCTCCCAAAGGTTTAACCATATCTCCTACTATCCTATGTTCCTCCCTTCTTCTTTCCTCTTAGGGATCCTCTTCCTATCCATGCTTCTGAAGCCCCTAACTCTTTCGTTGTTAATGAGGAAAAGAGTTATAATGACAACCAAAAAGATTTTTGTGAGGAGAGTTTGCCTCCCTATTTTTCTTTTTATTCTTCTACCTTTTTTCTTATTTTCTTGATTTTTCTTTTGATTCTTTTATCTTTTCTTTTCTCCCTTCTCTCAAGCATAAAGTCTCCTTGTACTTTATGTTTGCTTGTCATATGAGCATCGCGTATGCTCTATTTCTTGATATGTTTGTCGTGGAATATGACAAGCTTTTGGGTTCTTTGTCGGTTTATTTACTAGATTGGTCATGCTTGGACGTTAAGAAAGCCTTTCTCAGGAAGTAACCCGTGTTTTATTGCTTTCTTTTTCTTTCTTTTACGTTTCTCATTTTTGTTTAATCTCTTGTCTATGTGTATAGGTACTTGATGCATATACTCATGTGCAAGGATTTTGGATTGAGATCCTTGAGAAGAAGCACACTAATGATTGCTTGCATTAGGAAAAGCAACAAAGATGAGGAATTAGATGAAAATGTGGACAATGTGCTCAATTGCAGGTTTCAACACTCACCTCACATTTGGTTTACTCTTTCCTTCCTCCCTCATCTTAAATTTGCTTTCTTAAATGCATGAGGATTGAATGAATTATGATTTGTTATGTGGATGTGTTTTCTTCCCCTTCCTCCCCCCTTTTTTGCCTTTATTTTGAGCATTGAGGACAATGCTCCATTCTAGCTTGGGGGAGTAGCTATTCGCTATCTCTTGGTGGTTTCTTAATCCATAGTCTCATGATTGCTTGATTTATTTCTATCATAGTTGCCAAAGTCTATTATTGAGATTGGTTTTCTATGTTTGGATGGCCATGAGCGCCTTATTGAGTGTACTTTTTGTATATGTAGTTTTGATTGATCATGCTTTCATATTGAAGAATTGTATATGCATTCTTGAGTTTTGTTGTTTTGTGAATATTTGTGTGTATAATGTCTTTCCATGGCATTCAAGGCAAGGTATGAAAATATTTCGTTTCAAATTATGACATAATTGGGCTTTAGCACCTAGAATACCCTCTTCCCTAGTTGTTAGAGGTTTTCGTGCACTTAGATGTCGGGGTTGGTTCACACATATAGCGTTTCCAAGGTAGTAGAACTTAAGGACTATGAGACCTTAGCTCACTCGGTTTTGTGGTAAGATGGTTGTCGCTCTCTAGCTAGTTGAAGCTTTAAAGGTGATTTTTGTTATTCCACTACCGTCATTCTTGTGAGGATGTGCCTATATTGTTCTAGCCTTCTACATTTCTTGCATGTGTGGCGTTTGGATTCTTAACATTGCTAGCTCATATCAAGAATTTGGCTTGATTCTACCCGAGATCGAGACCGAACCAACCTAGGGGAAGACGAAGGCAATTAGGATTTTTGTTTTGTTTTATTATTTTCTATTATTTTATTTTTCTTTTGCATTTGCTCATTTAGTAACCCAATTTGAGCCTTTTTTTCCCTTCTTTTGCATAACCACATTACTAACTAATGGACCTTTGCTTTATTTTCACCTTTATTAGTTTTTATGAAGCATTCTTGAGACTTGATTTGTATTTTTGGTTAATGAAAGTGAAAAAAAGAATAAGAAAGAAGTGAAAAACTCAAATTTTGGTACTTGTGATTATCTTTGTTATGTTGAATGGTGTGAGAAAATGAGAAGAAAATAAAGGAAATGAAAGAAAAAGCCGCTCAAAGTTAAAAGAGGCGAGAGCAAAGAATAAAAAGAAATGAAAAAAAAAAAGAAAAAAAAATGAGAAAATACAAAAATATTTGTTGTTTGGTTGAAAAAGAATAAGCTTGGGGGAGGAGTTGCTAGAATTTTTGATTTGAAAATTGGTAGTTTATTGAGTTTGGATTGAGGAATGATCAACCTTGCTTCACTTCTAAGTTTACCACCAATTTCCAAATTTATTTCCACGCCCTTTACCCTAGCCTAAACATTTCAACCCTTTTAAGACCTTTTGACCTTAGTGAGGTTTAGTTACTACCGGTGGAGGGTAATCAAGCCAAGCCTATTGAGCGAGCTATCGATGCCAAGATGTCGGGTAGCCTAAATATTTTTCATTGTTTATTTCTTCCAATTCCTTCGAGGAATCTCGAGATATCACCTTAAAAGTGGATGCAAAACTAGAGAGGACGCGGAAGTTTGGTTGGAGATAAGGAGGAATGTAAGTCCCTATAAGTTCTCTACCCTTTGCATGATTTATGTGTGTACCAAACTTAGCTATTCTTTTTCTTGGCTACCTTTAATGTCTAGAAAGTATTGTATTCTTGTGCACTTAGCCCGTTGTTTGTGTTTGGTTTGAAATGTCAAAACTCGAGTTTTCTTGATTTTACCTTTGCCTTGAATGTTATGTATTGCCAAGAGTTGTGGGTTAAACCTCTTAGGAAACCCTCACGAGAGCTTACTCGTCCTCTTTGGCGACATGTGGGTTTAAAGGGCTTGATGCATACGCTAAATGCATCCGTGATTCCTACGGCAGTGAGTTAGTGTACATTCTTTCTCTTTGTTTCTTGTTTTTTTTTTTTTTTTTTTTTTTTTTTTGCTTTCAATAATTTCATCTTGTTCTCTTTTGCCTTAGCTTTGCTCGAGGACGAGCAAAGGTTTAGCTTGGGGGAAATTGATGAGTTACATTTATGTCACTCTTAGGGAGTAGTTTTAGAGTCATTTTCGTGTTTACTTTATCTTATTTTCCCTTTCTTTCTCTTGTTTTCTTTTTAATAACATTTCTTGTTTATTTTGTAATTTTGTCGTGTTTTAGTTCTTTTCGTAGTTTTTATTAGAATTAGTTTATTTTCATTTTTTTTTTGCTTTCAATTTATTTTATTTCGTTCCTTTTCTTTGTTACTTTCATAGTTTTTTTTTAGTTTTAGGTTTATTTTGTTATTTTATTTTATTTATTTACTTGTATAGTTTTATATTTTTATTAGTTTAGTGTTATTTCTCTTTTTCTATTTTACCTTATTTATTCCTAGTTTATTTATTTCATTTTTATTTGTCTTGATTTCTCCTCGGTTTTGTGTTTAGGGTCCCGGGTTTCATGTCAAGTGAGTTCGGAGTTCGGGGACGAGTAAAAGTGTGTGCAATTCTTTGCTTAGCTGCTGACTGTTTCCCACTTTAACCTTCACCCCACCATCTCCTATCCTCCACCACACCAGCAAAACCAATTAACACCTCCCCTGCTCCAATTCTCACTCACCAATTCCTGCATCCACCCAACTTCCTCATCTCAACAACCTTCAGTAACCATGCTAGTCGTCATTCTCCAGCCAACAACAACCACGCACATCACCATAGCACCCACAAACCGCAATAACAGCAGCCCCGCACCGCTACTACTGCCTCCTTCACCACTTAAAACGAACCAAACCACCTTCGCGCAACCACCAGCCCTTCACCCACAATCAACCACCAAACTCTAACCCAATTACCAACCCACAACAACAACCCTGACCACCCAATTACCACTTTCAGCCACGCACCTGAACCACTATCAACCACCAATAACCACCGCAACAATCAATCACAATCCCCTCCGCACCACCATTCTCAATCACCAACAGTCACAGCCGCCAAACCACGACTCCACACACAGCAGCCCTTCACCGTACCTCACACTAGCCATCAAAACCACCTGCAACAATTAGTCATCAAACCACCAATTCACATAAGCAATGGCAAAAATAAGAGCAATCGCAAATTAATCAAGTTCGAGCAAATCGTTGAGGGTTCGGTCGAAATGCAAAAAAATGGCAAAACAGTCAGAAACTTTTAAAGTTCTGTAAATTGAAGAGGTGTGGTCGAACACGCCCATGGTTCGACCGAACCAACCCCGTAGTTCGGCCACACCAACCCATGGTTCGATCGAACCATTTCACGAGCTATGCACGTGATGTTTAATAAGATCGAACGACTAAGATTGAAGATCAAAGATGATGCTCCATGATAGCCATTGATGATGTTGATGAAGGAAATCAAAGCAGCCAAATTTCGAAGAAGAGGGGGAAGAAGGGTCTGATATGTTTTGTGGATTTTGGGGTTTTATTTTTCCTTTTTCTTTTATTTTTATTTCTTTCTTTTCTTTTTTCTTTTCTTATTTCTTTATTTTATTTTTATATTTAGTTTCTTATTTTATTTTTCCTTTTTACTTTATTTTCTTTTCTTTTATTTACTTAGCATTTTATTAGCTTGGTATATATACCCATTTTTGGAGTAATTAGAAAAGGGAGGAAATTATTCAATTATCAATGATATTATTTTCTAATTAGTTTCAAGAGAGCTTCTCTCTCTAGGTTTAGGTTAGGAATAGGGTAGTTTAGACAGAGAAAGTAAGGGTTTCACCATTGTTGAGTTTGGATTTTGAAGAAGAAATTGATCATCTTTTCTATAGACTTTCATCTTCAATCAATGAGAATCTCTAACTCTCTCTCCTCTATTTTTATTTGCTTTATTTTGATTATTATTTTTGTTGTTGGTATTGCTTGTTAATCATGTTGGTCTTTTCTGTGGCTACTAGGATTGAAGATGATCTTGCTAAAGAAAAAGCAAACAAACCTTATCATCATCAACCTAGGAATAACTACAAAAAGGGGAATGATAATACTTCATCCTCTATTGACGTATTTACGAATTCCACGCAATATAATAACAGTAATGATCCACGGAAAAGATGGACAAAAGAAAGGAAATTTACACCATTTCCTATAAGCTATAAAGAATTATTAGAAAAATTGACCGAAAAAGGCTTACTTGCACCTACAGGGCCAACACCACCCATTCAACCAGAAAAAAGATTTGCTAATTGGGATGGTAATGCTTGTTGTGCTTATCATAGAGGCGTTGTGCATGATATTATACATTGCTACGTCTTAAAACAAAAAATACAAGATCTAGTAGACAATGGGAGAATTCTCACGCCTAAACCTAACAATAATGCATCCCCATTAGGGGTGTTTTATATTGATGAGGACCATATGAGAAGTGATACTTTCAATCCTTTGGACTATATCACACCTATAGGAGAACCTATAGCCACAATACTCATAGGGGCAACTAATGAAGTATGTGGACTATGGGGCGACGACTTTCAAGCCTTATATGTCTCTAAGTATGCCGTCGTCCCACCTCCATCTTGTTTACAAAATGAGACAAATGGAGCGCTTAATTGGGATCATTTCTTGGGGAAGTCACAAGACTTATCAAATCTCTCCTTGGATGAACAATGGCATCAAGTACAACTCATGGAAAATCTTGAAATGGAGGTACCTTCAAAGCCTCTAGAAGAAAGCTGGTTCATGAGTCCTACAACTAACCCAAATGAGATAGATCATCTAACTCGTTATGGGCGAGTTTACCAAGCACCACAAAATGGATCTTCTACCACACAAAATCAAACTCAAGGTCAAGTACAAAGTCCAATACCACCTCCACTTGAGGTGGAAGATCCATTGCTTAAAGAACTTCGCCAATCCAAGCCGAATGTTAGCATTTGGGAACTCCTAAGTACTTCTAAAGAACATAGGAATTCTCTTATGAACGCTCTAACGGCTTTGTCTATAAGCACATACACAACCCCTCAGGATCTCGTTAGCTTTCTTATTAATGAGAAATCTGACAAATCAATCATTTTCACTAATGATGATTTGCCTTCAGAAGACACTACCCACAATAATGCATTATAACTAACTATGGGGTGCAAGGGGTGGTATAATCCTCTTACTTTAGTAGACAACGGGTCGGTTGTAAATGTGTGCCCATTACGAACAGCAAAATATCTAGGCCTTAATCCAGAAAAAGATTTTCATTCAACAACACAAAGAATTGGGGCCTACGACAACTCGAGAAGATCGATGTGTAGAACTATTAAGCTACCAGTCACCACAGGCCCAATTAAAAAGACGGTTGAGTTCCATGTCATGGATATTGTTTAGGGTAATTTTACCCCGCCACGTGGTCCAATCAGAGGATGACACGTGTCAGCCTCAGGATAGCCCAAAGTGGACCAATCCCTGCTTGACACGTGTCACTCCAGAAAAGAAGGGAAAAAAGGCGGCCTTCAGGCCCAAATCCCGAGAATGCCGCAAAACGGCGCAGCCCACCAATGATTAGGGTTCAGTGACCTAATCAAGGGCACAACTCCCAAAGACCCTATAAATAGGGAGATACCCCTCATTTTAAGGGCAGAACGTTTTATCATTTAATACACCTGCATTCTCTTACATCAGAGAAACACCTGAGCTTGGAATCCGAGCAGATACCCACCTAAATGTCCGTACTCTTTATTCCTCTTCAAGTTACTAACTTGATCATCGGAGGCGGAGCACCGCCCAACCGGTGTCTCCGTTTATTTTGCAGGTACAGCTCATCCCGGATTAGTCTTCATGTTGTAACTCTCCCGAGGGACAAAAATACCCAAAACATTTGGCGCCGTCTGTGGGGAGAGTACCTCGAAGATGGTTCAAGAGTTTGTACCTCCTAACCGTCTGGGTGAAGACCCAGAAGTCTTTACAGACCATGAGGAGGATGAGAATCCTTAGGTCGAAACCTCTACAGCCGAGGACGGCTCTGTCAGAGTCAAGCGCATCCGGCCCAGAGAGACTCTGGAGCGGGGCGCCTCCCAGACGGGTCCCAGCAGACCCACTGGGCAGCCGGAAGGGGCAACCAAAACGACAGCTGGATCAGCCCCCGTCACCCGAGACGAACTCATGAGGTTCATGACTAGTTTCAAGGGTGAAATTACAGAGCTGATCACCAAAAGCCGGGCTGGCCCAAGTAAAGGTCAGTCGGCTAAGAAGACTCCTCCAGAGAAGGGGAAGTCAGTCAGAAACCGGCAGCTCACTCCTCATCCAAAGGAGAAGGCAGTCGGGACCATTGATTGGTCTAAAATTCTCCTTCCTAGGAGGAACACAAATAATACTCGCCGGCCCCAACAGCCGGTGAGAAGTAAAAAATCAACTCTTGATGCCCGGGAAATTATTAACCGGAAGAGAAATCAATCGGTGTCTGAGTTGGCTTCAACGTCGAACTTTCCAGACAGCTTTAACAACATTTCTGCAGGGAGTGCACCATCCTTGCATGAGAGTCAGACAGGCGGTAATACCGTCCATTCTGGCTCTCATATGATTGGAGTTGTCCCATATGTGCCTACTCAGGCTTACGAGCAGTATTCTCCTCACTTCATGCAGCCGGCCTTCTTTGGGGGTCAGGCGGCATATCCCAATGTCCAACCATTGGACTGGCAGCTTCGTCTGCTGCGCCTGGGTGAACAACCTTCTGCGTTCACTCGGGAGATAACCGAGGCGGCACAGCCGGCCAAGGTTAAGAATGTGTTGGTTGGTACTTATGATGGCACCACCAATCCGGAACACCACCTCATGGCTTACACCAACCTCATATATCTGCAGGGGTTGGATGATGCCACTTGGTGTCGATGCTTCCCGGCTACATTGAAGGGCATTGCCCAACAATGGTTTGGCAACTTGCCAGCCGGGTCCATAGACAGCTTCAGGAAGCTTGCCTTCCTGTTTGCTTCCAACTTCTCAATGAACATCCCTGCTAAGAAAACAAGCCTTGATTTGAGCACTGTTAAGCAGAGAGAGAGAGAAGGGCTGCGCTCATATGTCAGGCGGTTCAATCTGATAAGAATTCAGATTCAGGGACTGTCTGACGAGGTAGCTTTTACAGACTTTTTCAAGGGTCTGAGAGACGGGTCGACTTTTAAGTTCGACCTGGTCAGAAAAGGGGCTTTCACTTTACAGGCGGCCCTAAGGGAGGCGGAAAGCTACATTCAGGCTACCGACCTCTGCTCGCCAGGTGGCCAGTTGGACTCTAAGAAGTCCGACAAACTGAAAGTCAGCCGGTCAGCTCAGCCGGCCAAAAACAAAGAAGAGAGCAAGAAAAGAAAAGAAGTCTAGGCGGTTACTAGCTCTGATCAGTCGTCCCAGAAGAAGAAGAAAGAGTTTAAACCGTACGTTCCCAAGTACGAGTTTAACAAAGATTACAACTCCATCCTCATGGAGGTAAAGGACCGGCTATCCATTGAGAAGCCGAATCCTATGAAGAGTTCTTTCCAGTCACGGAACAAAAATAAATTTTGTCAGTTCCATGAGGAAGTTGGCCATGACACCAACGACTGCTTTAGTCTTCAGCGGGCGTTGGACCATCTGGCTGAGAAAGGGCTGCTAAAGTCCTACATTTTTAAGTCCCCAGCCGGGGCAAAGAAGAAAAACAAGGGTCTGTCCTCCAGGACTACCCCCCCAGCCTGCTAGTAGTTCGGATACCGACAAGGAGCCGGTTTAAACCATAGCAGGCGGGTTCTCCTGTGGTGGCCCTACCATCCGGGGTACCAAGAGCCATCTTCGAAAGATGGACAAAGATGATGATGAGCAGGCGGAAGTCGACTCCTCCTTCCCAGACGTGTTGATCACTGAGAAGGATAGGGGCAGCGTCCGCCGCCCGCATGATGACCCAGTGGTCATTGAATGTAAGGTTGCCAATCAGTTGGTTGGACGGATCCTTATAGACACCGGCAGCTCATCAGATATCATCAGCCTTCGATGCCTGCAAAAGCTGAAATACAACGTCGGCAACATGCATCCGGTCACCCATCCCTTGGTTGGTTTTGGGGGTGGGATGGTCTACCCAGCCGGGAGAATTGACTTACCCATCCGGCTGGAAAAGAAAGGCCAGAGACGACACATTGTCGTCAGATTCTTGGTCGTTGAGGAGCTGACCGCCTATAACATCATCCTTGGCAGGCCAACCCTCAACGTAGCCAAGACAGTAATCATCCCGTCCCTCATGCTCATCAAGTATGAGAGGGATGACGGCTCTGTTGGTTCCTTGAATGGGAATCAGAAGACGGCCCGAGAGTGTTATCTCTCAGCCGTCCGAGATACTGTGACCCCAGGCAGACAGGAACCAATAGACCTTGACAACGTCAAGGATGCCGACCCATCTCCTGCCCCGTCAGCAACCGGAAAGAAAAGAAAGGCTCCTCTGCTGGTGGAGGTGAAGAAAGAGAAAAAATAGCAATCGCTGATCGACGAACGGTCAGATGAGCTCCGTCCCCAACCGGCTGGCGAAAGCATTGATCTCGTTCTTGACGACAGCCGTCCAGAACGTACTGTTAAGGTTGGGACGGTAGCTCATGCTACCTTGGGTGCAAGCTTGCACCTTCTGCTGAAAGAATTCAAAGACATTTTTGCCTTTGAAGTGGAGGAGATGCCAGGCGTCAGCCCGGATCTTGATGTCCACAAACTCGCTGTGGACCCCAAAAGGAAGCCCATCCGGCAAAAGAAAAGAAATCACGGCGAGGAAAGAAGTCAGGCGGCAGCTGCCGAAGTCAAAAAGCTGCTAGACGCCAGGTTCATCCGGCCCTGTAATTTTCCCGACTGGGTGGCCAATGTGGTCCTTGTTAAGAAACCGAATGGGACTTGGCGCATGTGTGTTGATTACACAGACCTCAACAAGGCGTGTCCAAAGGACAGTTACCCGCTTCCAAAGATCGACAGTTTGGTCGACTCTACAGCCGGTCACGCCTTGATGAGTTGTATGGATGCCTACTCCGGCTTCCATCAGATACCCCTGTGGAAGAAAGATCAAGAGAAGACGGCCTTCGTCACTGATCAGGGGCTATTCTGTTATACTGTGATGCCGTTTGGCTTGAAAAATGCGCCTGCCACTTTCCAACGGATGATTAATACGGTCTTCATTAATCAGATTGGGAGGAATGTGGAGGCGTACATTGATGACATGATAGTCAAATCCAAACAGCAGACGGATCACCTTGCTGATCTCCGAGAAACATTCACCACCCTCACGCGGCATAAGGTTATGTTAAATCTTAAGAAATGCGTCTTTGGTGTTGAATCTGGGAAGTTTCTCGGATTCCTGATTGATCAAAGGGGGATAGAGGCTAACCCTGAAAAGATACAGGCGGTGATAGACATGAAGTCACCCCGTTCTGTCAAGGAAGTCCAGAGACTCACCGGTTTTCTGGCCGCCTTGGGGAGGTTCTTCAGCCGGTCAGGCGACAAATGCCTTTACTTCTTACAAGCAATCAGGAAGAAGACCAGATTTGAATGGGGGGATGATGCTGAGGCGGCGTTCCAGAGGTTGAAAGAGCATTTGCACTCTCTGCCTAGGTTGGTCAGTCCTTTGCCTAGGGAGACGTTGTACATGTACTTAGCCGTCTCAGACCATGCCCTTAGTGCCGTTCTCCTTACTGAGCGAGACGGCGTGCAGCTCCCGGTTTACTTCATTAGCCATGTTCTTAAAAATGCTGAACTCCGGTACCCCATGGTTAAAAAATTTGGCCTTGCTTTGTATATGGCATTCAAAAAATTGAAGCCTTACTTTTTGGCACATCCGGTGGTGATCTACATGGACCAGCCACTCAAGCGACCAATGTCTACCTTTGACTCATCCGGGAGAATGTTGAAATGTGATATTGAAATGCAAAGTCTTGAAATCACTTACGAACCAAGAAAGGGAGTGAAAGGTCAGGCGTTTGCCGACTTCATTGTAGAAATGACTCGTCTGGTGGCTCCAGATAACCTTGATCAGGTTTGGAAAGTGTATGTAGATGGGAGCTCTACAAAGTCCGGCTGTGGTGCAGGCGTAATTTATGAGTCTCCTGAAGGAGACAGATTTGAATATGCACTACGCTTCAAGTTTCAGGCCTCTAACAATGAGGCGGAGTATGAAGCCCTGCTAGCCGGCATACGCATGTGTAAGGCGGCAAGGGCCATGAAAATTGACGCCTACTCTGATTCTCAATTGGTTGTTAGTCAGTACGAGGGAAGTTATGAGGCTACCCATCCGGCTATGATTAAATATCTTCAGGCAGTCAAAGAATAGACCAAGGCACTTGAGGAATTCCGGCTGATTCAAGTGCCTAGGTCGGAAAACAACCAGGCGGATGCATTGTCAAAACTGGCATCTTCCGCCTGCCATGATACGCCTCGGTCAGTCTTCTGGGAAGTTCTTGAAAAGAGAAGCATCTATGAGGATCCCGTTGGAATTCTAGACCGAAGATCTACCTGGATGGATGGCATCCGGGCCTATCTCTCAGATGGCACACTTCCTGATTCGCCACAGGAAGCAGCCGTCCTGAAAAATCAAGCTGCAAGATTCGAGATGAAAAATGGAGAACTCTTCAAGGCGGCGTTTCTGAAGCCTTTGTTGAAGTGTGTCACCCCAGAAAAGGGGAAAGAAGTTCTCGAAGACTTGCACTCGGGATTCTGCGCCTGTCACATAGGCGGCAGGTCCCTAACCGTCAGAGCCAGACAACATTACTTTTGGCTTACTCTTGAGGCAGACGCCAAGGAATTGGTGAAAAAATGTGACAAGTGCCAAAAGTTTGGAAAACTTATTCATCGTCCGGCTACTTGTCTGACGACCATCCACAGCCCAATCCCGTTTGCAAAGTGGGGGATGGACATTTTAGGTCCTTACACGACTGCTCCAGGCGGAAAGCGCTATATCTTAGTGACTGTGGATTATTTCACCAAGTGGGTTGAGGCTGAAGCGGTTAAAAACATCAAGACCTCAGACGTCATTTCCTTCATCTGGAAGAATGTTATCACCCGGTACGGGGTACCCATGTCTATGGTATTTGATAATGGTCCTCAGTTTGAGACGCCTCAGCTAAAAACTTGGTTGGGAGATCAGGGGATCTCAAGTTATTTTGCATCTGTTGGCCGGCCCCAAGCAAACGGCCAAGTTGAAGCTTTCAACAAACTCATCTCAGACGACATTAAAAAGAAAATAGAAAGAGTCGGTGGCTTATGGGCAGAAGAATTAATCCATGTCCTATGGGCCATCCGGACAACAGCGAAAGGGGCAACCGGTGAAACCCCATTTTTCATGGTTTACGTTGCTGAAGCCGTCTTGCCCAACGAACACTACGAGCCGACTCTCAGAGTCATGCTGTATGATGAAGAGGTAAATTGGGAAGCAATGCGCCTGGCACTGGATTCACTCCCAGAACGCCGGGGCAATGCCGCCTTGCGTCATGAGATTTACCGTCTGAGAATGACTAGAGCCTACAACAAAAAAGTACACAATCGTCCTTTGAAAGTTGACGACTTAGTGTTACGAAAAATGGAGGCAACCGGTAGGGCCAATGAGTTGGGAAAGCTAACACCAAATTGGGAAGGTCCCTACCGGATCTATGAAGAAGTAAGGGAAGACACCTACCGCCTGGAAACCCCAGACGGCAGACGCCTGCCTAGAAATTGGAATGTAGACAATCTAAAAAAGTACTACTTCTGAGAATGTAACTTTTTGTAAACAATGAGTCAATTATTGAAGATTCAGTCTTTGTTTGCAAAATTGAGTTATCGTTTGATTATCCATCCGGGTAATATCCAGGCGGATTCCCCATCTACCTAACTAAGTTCGATACTTAGTGAAGGTTACATTTATTTATCCGCCTGGGTAATGCTCGGATCCCTTGTTTATTTAAGTTGGATACTTTGTTTATTCAACTGCTTGACTATCCGCCTGGGTACTACTAAGACGGATTCTCCATTTATCTAACTAAGTTTGATACTTAGCATGATCAAACATTTGCTTAAAAAAACTAAGTTCGATACTTAGTGTAAATTCAACACTGATTAAGAAACTAAGCACAAAAACGTTTAGTGGCTACACAACCGGTCTCAAACAAGACTAGAGGCTAAAATGGCCGGATGGTTGATCCTTTTATAACATCGCCTGTCCCAACATGGACAAATGCGTCCGACGACACCCCTCCGGGTGCAACCGTCGCAGAGAACAGATTATCTGTCGGTTTTACGTATCCATGCAGACGGCAAAAATTGAACGACCAAATTGGTCAACTCATAGCCGTCTGACCAAAAAAACCTATGAAGAACGAATAAGTTCCTAAATACCGGATGCCCATAGGCATCAGTCGGTCACCGGCTGAAGTTCTCACTTAGGTTATTTATTCCAAAAATTGCACCTCACCCCAATTGGGGCAAGAGTTCAATGGCTATGAAATCTCTACCAAGACGGGCATAAGCCGTCTGGGTAGTGACCGAAACGCCTGTTGGTGTACGGCTATGCACTTGGTTTGGGGCAATCACTACTGTGATTGATTGACTTATAAACATATCATGCTCTTTGCAGCATCAGACGTTTTCAAGTCAATCAACCAGCTCCAATTGAAACCAATCACACAGCCGTCCAGGGGCAAGGACAGCCAAACTATTGACTAGTTAGGCAAGAAATCGCCGCATGCTTTTCATAAGATAGGCAAAAATTAAAAATTCAAATGCAAAATGATCAAAACCGACTTAGTCGGTGCAATTCATAAAAGTCCACCCAACCTAACGGTTGTAGTGGATTAAAATGTTAACCGGACCCCGTCCAGGAGAGAAAGAAATTGTTAATTAACACGGCTCCACAGCCGGTAAATACAAGAATACTTGGCACGCAGGCCGGAAAAAGCAAGTTTTGGCATACAGCCGCTGAATAAAAAGAATTAAAAAAGCAAAGACTGGCATACTACCGCTGAGGGGTCACTTCTGGCTTGCAGACGGAGCCTCCTGGTTCTCCCCCTTCTCCTCATCATCTGAGAGAATTTGGTGCGCTTCGCCGGGACCAGGAAGCTCAGGTGCGGTCGGCTCATTGTTGCTGAGCCAGGCTTCAAAGGAGGCAGGCTTTGGCTCGCCTTGCTCTCTCAAGTACACCACGTACTCGGCATAGCTGTGTGCCATTGTCCAAATGCTATAATCAGCGTCTGGATACAAGGCAGCCCAAGCAATCTTCATACGGGCGTCGTTGTCAGCATCACTCTCAGCAACAAGGCAGTTTTGCTCCGCCTCCAGGGTTGCTGCAAAGTTTTTCTAAGCTTGAGCAGCATCCTTCTCCAGCCTCTCAACCTTGGATTTCAGTTTGCCAAGGTCCGCCTGGGTCTTCTTGAGCGCCTCTTCAGCCTGTTTGGCGCTCTCGTCTACTTTCTTCTGGGCCTCCTCCGCCCCCTTCTTGGCCGTCTCAGCATCCGTTACCCGCTGGTCGGCCGCCTTCAGATCTAGCTCCAGCTGCTGGATTTTAGACGCCTGTGTCATAATTATTGCTTTAGTTTCAAGTTCATTTACGATAGTTGAGTGGAAAGCAATATTATCAGCGTCTATGTCGGACTTCTTGGCCCTTTTTACCTCTTCCCGTTTGCGGGAATAAGGACGTTTGAGTCCGTCCACCCGCAGCATGGCCTGCAAAAAGCAGGCGGTATAAGACTTACAGGCGGGATAATTACTTGGAAAAAATAACATTGAATTGACAAGTTTCTTACCTCAGCCAGAAGGGATAGAATGCGTTCAAGATTGAACGTCTCTATCCCACGGATATTGTCCTTATCCCTCTTCCGGACGGCATCCAGCATGGCCTTGGCGTGCTTCTGGACGTCTGGCCAGTGGGGAGATTGATCTGCACCACAATCAATACGTGATGAGTGCGAAACTAAGGCAGCACCTATCTATTGCCGACCGTCTGAGGATGACGTTTGTTGGGAGTGGGATTTCACCCGTAAAGGCCACCCCAGCTCAAGAGGGGATTCAAAAGGGTTCTTACCTTCAGAGCCGGCCAAGCAGGAACCGCTTGCAGGCGTGGTGAACCCCGCGGCTGCTGAGGGGTTGACAAGATCAAGGCACAGGTTGCCGCCTACCTTCTCGAGTCGCCCCGCTATCCGCATCGTCTTAGCCCTGGCTGAGGCGCCAGGAGTTGACGTAGAGGAGGACTTTTTTATCTTGTTAAGAACGGCTGGGGCCTCCTCTCTAGCCCGTTTGAGGTTCTTCTCAAACGATTTCCCAACTTCTCCCCCCTGTGAAAATAAACAAGTCAAGGTTAGTATCCGGGCAAGACAGTTTATAAAATAAACTTAAGAAAGGGTCAGGCGCTCAATACCTTGGCCCTGAGCTCGGCCGCAGCTTTTTCCGCAAGATCTTTGCGGATGGTCGCAGAAGACCGCTTGGGAGTTTTCTCCGACTACAACATGTTTAGTGCTTCTTCTGCAAAAAGAAAGAAATTGGTCAGAATCATAAATCAATTCCGATAGAAAAATACTACAGACGGTGTGAACTCAGGTGCTTACGTTTGTTAAACATGTGCCCTAGCCCGCAGGCGGCTAGGAAACATTCATCCCTGAACCAGGCGCTCTTGGGAATCCAATTCTTAGGGACTTTTATTGTTTCCCCGGTTGACAGAGTTGCGTCTGTGAGGCCGAAAAAGTCTGCCTCGATTATTTTGTCAAAGTCTTCCTCTGGGATCCGGGGAAGAGCGCATTTCCTGCCCAACAAGTCAGGCTTCTTATTGTACAGACGGAATTCATAATTTTCCCGTCTGGTTGGGGCTGACATCAGGTAGAACCTGTGCTTCCAGCCATCGAACTTTGAGACCTTGTCCAAGGTCATCATGTATTGTGGCTGTGTGGTTAGAGTATACCATGCTCTCCAGCCGCCTGGGCTTCTGCTGAGGTAATGCATGCTTGCAAAAGCCTCCCAGCCAGGGTTAAGCCCTTGGAACTCGCAGGCGGCAACATACCCCAGAATGTTGGTCCAGGAGTTGGGGGTAAGTTGCCAGAGCCCAAGGTCGTAGCCTCTAAAAATTGCCTTTACCGCCTGGTGAAGGGGGAAGCAAAGGCCGGCTTCGAACGCCGCCTCATAACAGCCAAAATAGCTGTTGGCGTTCTCTTGATCATCCCCCCAAGCGATGGTGCCCAGCTCAGGCGGCACCCGGATCTTATACACGTCTCCAAGCGGGTGCATTTTCTTAAAGTTCTCTAAGTTCTCCCCCATCTGGATTCGGTCCTTCTCACTCCACTTTTTCCTTTCATCCTCCTCGCTATCCGGAAGAGGGGGCAAGTCATCGCTGCTCTCGGAGGTAGAGGCGGAGCTGTCGCTCTCCGTCTCCCCCTCGCTTTGGTCTATGGGGGTAGAGGCGGCCTCGTCGCCGCCTTGGTTGCACTCTTCCAAAAAAGAGTCTGCAGGGATTGAAGGGGCGCGCGGAGGGGATCTCTCCAGAGCCGTCTGGTTTCCCTGACCAGACGTTTCTCCCTCAGGCGTTTGGCCGCCTGAGCCTTCGCTTTTGTAATTCGGGTCCGTGGCCATCTGCATTGTCCGAGCCATGGTGTCCTGCACAGACACATAACTGGTCGGAATCCATGGCAAAGGGTGGTCCCAAAACCCCGAGCCGGCACTCCCAGTCCTAGACTCAGCCGACCCTGGTGACCGGCTGGACTCTAACCTAGGTCGTGCCGTGTGTGTTGGTGATGCATCCATTTATTGCAAGAAATATGTACAAGCGGTGAAAAAAGAAAAGAGCTGAGAGAGACAGAGACGGTACATTTTGAGTTGGTATCTGAGTGTAGGCGGGATCGGCTGTATTGCTGAAGAACGAGCTTTTTTGCTCACGTCTGACTCAAACAAGTGACTTCTGCTCTCTCGAAGTTTTTCTCTCAGAAATTTTCGTAAACGTACAAAATTATGAGGGTAAAACGGCTATATATAGAGGATAAATTTGGGGGCATTTCCGTAATTTACCCAGAAGGTGAACAGTTACTTTGTAACGGTAAAATTACCGCCAACCGGAGCGTGACATGTGTCACAGATGCCACGTGGCGTGCCACGTCACATTTGTGAGGGGCAAATGTTTAGGGTAATTTTACCCCGCCACGTGGTCCAATCAGAGGATGACACGTGTCAGCCTCAGGATGGCCCAAAGTGGACCAATCCCAGCTTGACACGTGTCAGTCCAGAAAAGAAGGGAAAAAAGGCGGCCTTCAGGCCCAAATCCTGAGAATGCCGCAAAACGGCGCAGCCCACCAATGATTAGGGTTCAGTGACCTAATCAAGGGCACAACTCCCAAAGACCCTATAAATGGGGAGATACCCCTCATTTTGAGGGCAGAACGTTTTATCATTTAATACACCTGCATTCTTTTACATCAGAGAAACACCTGAGCTTGGAATCCGAAAAGATACCCACCTAAATTTTCGTACTCTTTATTCCTCTTCAAGTTACTAACTTGATCGTCGGAGGCGGAGCACCACCCAACCGGTGTCTCCGTTTGTTTTGCAGGTACAGCTCATCCCGGATCAGTCTTCGTGTTGTAACTCTCCCGAGGGACAAAAACACCCAAAACAGATATTAAACCCACATTCTACTTGGACGTCCTTTAATACATGAGCATGGTGCAATACCATCCTCACTTCATCAAATGATTAGGAAGAATTATCAAGGGCTTCCTATGACTATACATGCTTATCCTCTCAAAATAGCTATAAATGATCAATCACTTCTAGAAACAAACCATGATAAGGATGAATGGGGATTTTCTGCCGAGCCAATCTAAACAATCGAAATGGAAGAGAGCCTTTAAGAATCATTCAAGCTTGATCCATACTCCACGCGGATTGTAAACAACATCTTGTTTAAGAGTAGTTACTTTCCTGCAATGCCTTCGGGAATAGGAATGAAGAAATCTCTTTTACTCCCTATCCCAAAGAAAAGTCTCTCCTTTGGATTAGGATACAAACCAACCAAGGAAGAACTAGAGTCTCACGATGCTAAAAACAAATCACGTAGAGATAACAACAAAAAAGGGATAATCACTTTGCTCCCACCTTACCAACAAACCCTTAATAGACAATTCATTAGGGAGGGAGAAGATTACCTTTACTATGACTTTCTAGAACCACTAGTTCTAGAAGGAATCAAGAAGCCTAGATTCAAAATATTTCACGATTGCTACTTCTTGAATGGCGAACTTAAAATCATTGAATCCAAACACCCAACTCCAGGGTGCTATGATGGGCAAGCATCCAACTTGCTATTTGGACTAGAGTAAAATCATGTCTCTACAATTACTAATCAAAATGCCATACAAGATGAAGCTTTTGACCAACCCTCGTTGATTGCCATTTCTAAAGAAACCTTTTAGCATGGATGGAAGAAGTCTTTCAAATGGACCAATCACAAAGGTGATAAGCTGGAAATCGTCACAGGCGAAGGGAAGATGTTTGAAGAATCGGACGAAGAATCTAGTATAGACTCTAGGGAAGCTGAAAATTTAGGCCTTGTGGCCATTACCGAATCTTTATTTTCTAGTTCTATGGTCGAATATCCCAAAAAAGATTCTTCTCTTGGTGTAATCTCTTTTGAATTTAATAATATGATCTCTTTTTCCGAGTATATGCCTTCTCTTGAGTCTTTTGAATGCTATAACAATCAATCTAATGAAGATGATAATATTAATAAATTGATTGAACTAATGAATGAACGAAAACAAAAGAACCCTATAATTGAAGAAACCGAAACAATCAATATAGGAACCAATGAAAACAAAATAGAAGTCAAAATTGGCTTATCTTTAAATCCAGAAGAGCTTGGACATGCTTGGAAAAAACAGGGAGATTGCGGAATACACCATTCCCTTGAACCCTACCTCTAAACTAGTAAAATAAAAACTTCGACGAATGAAACCTAATGTCGCTATTAAAATAAAAGAATAAGTACAAAAGCAATTACACGCAGGTTTCATTCGCGTATGTAATTATCCAAAATGGGTAGCGAACATCGTCCCAGTTCCTAAAAAGGATGGACGAGTTTGCATGTGTGTCGACCTTAGGGACATTAATAAGGCTAGCTCTAAATACCATTTTCCTCTACCACATATTAATTTATTGGTAGATAACACTCCTGAACATGCGATGTTATTCTTCATGGATGGATACGCAGGTTACAACCAAATTTTAATGGCAAAAGAAGACGAAGAAAAGATATGTTTTATCATCCCTTGGGGTACATATTGCTACACAGTCATGCCATTTGGTTTAAAAAATGCAGGAGCTACGTACCAAAGAACGGCTAAGAATCTCTTACATGATATGATGCATAAAGAAATAGAAGTGTATGTGGATGATATAATCGTAAATTCCAAAGATAGAATGGGACATATAAAAGCTTTACGCAAATTTTTCACTCGCATAAAAGAATACAAAATGCGATTGAATCCACAAAAATTGCGCCTTCGGAGTAACTTCCGACAAGTTACTCTGATGCGTAGTAAGCACACGTGGTATTGAGAGCGATCCCTCTAAAATAAAGGAAATCGTTGATATGTCTCCCCTTCAAATAGAAAAAGAAATTAGGGGGTTCCTTGGCAAACTACAGTACATTAGTCGGTTTATCAACAAATTGACTATGACTTGTGAGTCAATATTTAAAAAGTTGAAAAAAGAAGAAAAACATGAATGGGACGATCAATGCAAAAAGGCCTTTGATAAAATTAAAGATTATCTGAAAAGTCCACCAATTTTAGAACCACTAGTACCTAAACTACCTCTTAGGCTATACATCACAGTTACAGACATGGCCACAAGCGCCATGTTAGCACAAGAGGTAGAAAAAGTCGAGCGTGCAATATATTACATAAGTAAAAAATTCATCCAATATGAAACAAAATATATCACCTTGGAATAAACAAGATTATCATTAGTGTGGGCAACTAAAAAACTACGACATTATATACTACCACTTACTACTCATGTGATTTCTCAATAAAATTCGATAAAGTATTTGTTTGAACAACCACCTATACAAGGAAGAATATCCAAGTGGTTGGTGATGTTGGCCGAATTTGAGTTAAAATGTATTCCTGAAAAATCAATAAAGGGGAAAGTAATTTCCGATTTTCTTGCCCAACATCCAATTCAAACAAGTCATGCAGAAACTACTCATCCTCCGGATGAAGAGATTGTCATGACACAAGATGACAAATGGGTAACGTACTTCGACGATGCGTCCAATCAAAAAGGATGTGGCATAGGAGTGTTACTCTTAAGTCCAGAGGGAGCACATACTCCAATCTCTGTCAAACTAGACTTTGAGGTTACTAATAATGTCACGGAATGTGAAGCTTGCATTATTGGATTAGAAGCAACAGCTAGCATAGGTGTGCAGAAATTAGAGGTATATGGGGATTCAAGTTTAATTATAAATCATATACAGAAAAAATGGAAAATAAAGAACTCCATAATGATATTATACAAAGCACACCTAGAGCAACTCATTAAGCATTATAAACATAATGATTTTAAGTAACTCCCAAGGGATGATAATCAATTTGCTGATGCGCTAGCAAAATTAGGCTCAATGATCAACATTCTAGATCACTTAAATATGATGCCATTATGCGTTGATAGAAGAGAAGAACCAACATATTGCAACGCAATAGAGGAAATAAATGAAATTGAAGGAGACAATCCTTGGTATGATCACATCCTCCAATATATTACCTATGGCACATATCCTGAAAATACATCATCGAAAAAACAACAAGCCTTGAGAACACTTGCGGCCTAATACGATTTATTAAATGGTCAATTATGCAAAAAAGGACCTAATTGTCAAAGTTTATTGTGTATAGATCAACCTAAAACCACACACCTTATGGAGAATACTCACAAAGGTGTTTGTGGAACTCACTTGAATGATAAAATGCTTGCAAAAATTATTTCACGACAAGGGTAATATTGGTCCACTATGTAACATGATTGCATACAATATGTTAAAAAATGTCCAGAGTTCCAAATGTTCGCTAATTTACAACACCTCCACCATCCGAACTATACAATCTCGCTTTCCATTGGCCTTTTTCAACTTGGGGAATTGACATAATTGGTAAAATTTCTCCAACAGGAGCAAGAGGACACGAGTACGTATTAGTAGCCATCGATTACTTTACCAAGTGGATTGAGGTTGCTTCTTACGTAAATATAACTTCTAAACATGTCGCAAAGGTTCTCGAACGAAACATATTTTGTATATATGGTGTTCCACATGAACTAATTAGTGATCAGGGATCTTAATTCGAAGCTGAAGTCGAGACCCTCTTAACTCATTATAAGGTAAAACATCATCACTCATCTTCATATAGACCTCAAATGAATGGAGATGTAGAATCGGCAAATAAAAACATAACAGTTATCATTAAGAAAATGGTAGAAAACTATAAAGACTAGCCGAATAAACTACATTTCGCACTATGGGGTTATAGAACGCCCATACGAACATCAATAGGAGTAACTCCATACTCCTTAGTTTTTGGAATGGACCCAGTTCAACCAGTCGAACTGGAAATACCATCTCTACGCATCGTACTCGAAAGTAAGCTACCGGAAGCTGAATGGGTAAGAGCGAGGTATTAAGAGCTTTTATTCCTCAACGAACAACGATTAAGAGCTTTGCGTCATGTACAAGTCTACCAACGATGCATTGCGCGTCATTTTAACAAAAGGGTACAACCCAGAAATATCAAAGAAGGTGACTTTGTACTAAAAGAAGTTAGGGGTCCACCAACCGATCTAAGAGAGAAATTCAAGCCTAATTGGATAGGTCCCTACCGCGTAATTGAAATCCTATCAGGAGGAGCCGTTAGAGTAATGGATATTGGAGATGATGAAATTCGCCAATTAATAAACATTGATCGACTTCAAAAATATTACATATGAAATTCGGATAAACTCGTTCATTCATTAAACAAATCATTTTTACCATTCAATTGAAAGATTCTAAGTGTTTTGCACTTTACCGAATAACACGGTAAAATACATAACACTTGGGGGGGGGGGGGTAATTTAAAAATAATAGACCATTCTAAGTGTTGAGATTTTTTCGAACATCACGAAAAACTCTTCACACTTGTGGAGGTAATAATGCAGAAAATAAAAAAATTTTAACACTCGCAGTACAGGTGTCGCGCACAACTAAAATGGTTGCGCGCGGATGTCACGCGCAACAAATCTAGTTGCGCGCGACAGGCTCGTGCAACCTCAGATGTTGCACGCGCCACCTGATGACGAACTACGAACCCAGAATTTTAACGCTCGATTAAAGTTACGACTTTTACTTGCAATAAAAAGAGGGCATTTCTCGAAAATAACATATACTCGGAAAATAAAAAAAAATTAAACTTTGATTAAAGCTTTGTTTAAACAAAGTTTGATTAATATTTTCATTTAATTTCTACATAAGATATTAAAGAAAAAAAATAATATATATATATATATATAATAATCGCAAAGAACTATGCAAAGACCTTATTTCGTAATGCGAATACGTAGGCAATCTTTATGATTCGGTCATATAAAAATAAAAAAAAATATAAAGATCATTTTATTTCATTCAAAAGTCAAAATAAGAGACATTATTGAACTAGATGATAAATAATAAAAAAAACATAGTATTGATTACACTTTATTTAAATTAAACTAATGACAAGATTGTGTAACAGTCTAAGGTTTTACTATATTCTCGATTGTCACGGATGATGGAGGAGTAGTTTCCATTACAGTATTTTCAGAAGCCTTAGAGCTTTCCCCTTCATTCTTCTTTTTCACCCAAACATTGTTCTTCAATTTAGGGATTGGGGCCTTTGCAACCTATTTTCCTTTTCCTTTAACAATTTGAGTCTTCTTGCAAGTATTTGGTGAAGGTTCTTTAATTTTCACCCCTTATTGCGCATGTTTAGGAGGAGCCTTTTTCTTTGGTTCCTTCGAACGAGCCTTAGGATATGCGAATCCCAATTTTCTTCTCACTCCTTTCTTTTGACCACTAGGAGAAGTAGTACGTGGTGGTTGAATACATCAAAGGCTTAGGTGGATTGCGAGCCGTGGCGGCTTGATGTTGTTATCGAGCCTTGTTCAATTTGCCCTTATCCGCCGCATTCATCCTACCCTTGTAAATGGAAGATAATACAATACTCGCAGTAGGATTTTTTACCACCCATCTAGGGAGACTTGACCAATATTCCATCCAACGAGCAATTCGTTCGGGTTTAAAGATCACATCTTTAGGGGCATCACAATCTTGCGGGGGAATAATTTGTTTCATCCCGTACTGTCTCATCACCCTGCAAGGAAAGATAAAGGTAGTACTAGATAGGCCTAGATGCCTAATATAGGGGCAATTAAGACTATTTCAAACCATACTACTTATGTTCCACCAAGGAATCACAAAGCGTATGTTAGGAACCCCGTGACAGAACAATGACGTCCATTCTTCTTCATTCTTAGCTTGTAGAGGATTGGACGTCCAGGGAATATCCTTACACCATTAGCCTCAAGGTTTTGTGGCTGATCAACAATTTGAAAACTGTCCATGAGCCAAATCTGAAAAAAAGAGAGAAAAATTAATTGCGATTTTACACAAGCAGGTGGCGCGTGCATCAAAATCAGTTGCGCGCGCCATCCGCGCACATCGCAGAAAATTGCGTTGGTCAATCTAGCGCAACTTTAAAGCTTGCGCTGTTGTACGACGAAAAAAAAATGTTCGTGTAATAGGAGTGGACTTCCCATGAAACCGTTTTCGTTAGGGTTTCCTCTAAGGCAATTCAAGCATAGAACGTTTTCCGCTAAAGTCAACGGAACGGGTGAATGAAATCCCTCTATTTGCTCTACTATGGACACCATGGAATAATCTCAATACTCTTTACCTGTCCTAAGTAAACAATTAACAACAAGATAATAACATAAAGCACGAATTTTAAAGCATTGTTTAGTCATGTTGTCACGAGGAGCGACAAAGTGTTCAATAAATTGGATCAAATTCACGCCTTCTTCAGTTCCAATGTTAGTCATATCATTGTCAGAAAAACCAAAAAAATCTTTGGAATATAATTTTAGTCATATCATTGTCAGACAAACCAAAAAATTCTTTGGAATATAGGTTTGGGATCCGACAAGGTAGGCGCATAGGTCACAGGGAGAGTATTTGCAGGGAAGCCTAGCAAGGCCTCAAACTCACAAACTAGTGGGACAATTTCTTCCCCTTTAAACAAGAAAAGATGGTGGTTGGAGTCCCAATGATTGACGGCGGCATGAAGAAAATCAAAATTAATCACTAGTTGCATGTCGTTCAATAGAGGGTATAGGTGGTAAATTTTGAAAGCTAATATGTCCTTGGTTTAGAGGGAAGTGATCCATTGCTTCAAACGTTGTTCAAAGGTTTTCACCATTGTTCAATTCAAAAAAAAAAAAAAAAAAAAAAAAAAGAGAAGAAAAGAGAATTTAGAATTATTATTTCCTTTTAGTTTCTTATGATATCACTAAGCGAATGAATGCGATATGATCAAAATCATGCACGAAATCACGTTTAAATAGACCCAAGAAAGGCAAAATTTCGGCAATTTTCGCTCAGAGGAAAGTTTACTTGCATGTGGCACGCGCAACTCAATTGTTGCGCGCGCCATCCGTGCGCAACCAATTTACATGCGCGCGACAGCCGCGCGCAATTCATCCAGTTGTGCACGTCTGGTCTGTCGTGGCATGAAAATTAGATTTATTTCTGTATTTTGGACTACATAATGACGAAATCTTGACGAAATCTTAAGACTATATACACTTGCCTTTTTCTAACTCTTGTGTCTCTTTTTTCTCTTTATTATTTGTTTCTTTCTTATTTTCCTTTTTTTTTTATTCTCTTCTTTCCCTTTTTATTTCCTCTTCGCTTTCTTTTTATTTGTGTGTTTCTTTTTGTTATTTTTCGAGGGGTGTAAGTCTGGAACTCTTCCCTCCCTCGAAGTATTTTTTTTTATTTTTACAAAAAAAAAATGTACGCATGGAAACAAAAGAAAATAATAATGACATATATATACAAAAAAACGTGTCATATGTACAACAAAAATAATAAAAATGTACATCTGTTTCCTAATCAAAAAAATGTGTACAAAGGAGGTCAGGATGCTCGGCGACTCCCAGACGGCTACTGCACATCTTACAAAATCCAAATGAAGATTAATACATAAAATGTGTGATAACTTCGTTAAAAGAAAAAATATAAATATAATAAACTTACCGTGACCATCTGATGATCACGACATGACAAAGTGATGAGGGCTCTCCGATAAGCAGCTCGGAAAGCGCGCAAAGTCCTCACCATGCCGTTCACGGTCTCTTGCGGAACCTCTTCTAAAATACAAGGAAAGTTAGCAAACAAATGTATATGAAAAAAAAAATTATATATATAATATAATATAAATACATATACAAAAGGAGCATACCGACTCAACCATCTCAGGAACAAACGGTATCCACTCCTCATCCTCTGTTGCTGGAAGGATCTCACAAATTACCGACCCAACAACATCGGTATACGTGTTCTCCGCCGTAGGAGGCACCCAACCACCTAGCTCAACTTGCTAAAAATACAATAAAAGTGTCAAGGTTCCGGTGCAATGAAAGAGTTAAAGTACTAACCGGAACAAAATCTGGGAAAGGAGTCAGCCAGGATGCAATGAAATTCGGATAAGATGCATCCGGCAGCACCAGCTGCTCCGCTAGATAACCTAGGATCGCCTGAGCACGATCCTCGGTAGACACCAAATCCGGACGTAACATCCGGATCGGAGGATCCACAAGAACCCTGGGCTCCTCGAATGCAGACTGCTAGAGAACACGCTCGCGTAAAAACCAATCGTCTGTCCTCTGGAGGATTTGAAGTCCCTGATAAAGGGCCTGGAAACGGCAACGAATCATGCCAGACTCAACAGCCTCAGGGACTCCGACGATCAAACTCTAAGGACGGAGGTCGATCTATAAACACTGCCACATGAAAAATCATTAGAAAATAAACAAAAATTAATCAAAAGATGCACATGTGGTCGAAATACTCACCGACGCACGAGTCGCCGAAAGGATCCTCTGGCGAAAGTCGCCGGCTGAAGTGGCTCGTCTCTTCTTAATCGAGATTAGTCGATGGCTGATAGGAAAACGAGCAACCCAAGCATCTTGGGGGCTAAGAACTGTAGGTACGAGTATCCCCAAACCTAAAAGAAAAACAAAAATGATAGGCTTAAAGGGGAAAAGCAAAAATAATGATTGAAAGAAACTTAAAGTACGTACCTCAAGGATACGACCGTGCCACGTAAGGGAGATCCGAGGTACCTCAGTAGCTTCCGCGGAATCCATCACCCGGGTCGCCTTGCCCATAGTTATAAGCATACGGGCATACGACACCTCCGCCCAACTCAGGTTACCTACTTGCCCCAAATCACTGAGGCAAATAAGTAACCCGATAGCGAAACGTTCTCCCCAATCACTCAAGATAGTGATGGAAAGAACGTGAACATGTATATTCGAGCCAGCTGCTCAGGTGTACACTGCCGATCAAACTCGTCAGCCGACAACTCATCGGCAAGAACCGAGTATGGACAAGACTACACGTACACGTGAAGGGCTGCCGCGAGACGGTCCCCTACAAGGTCACGCAGTCTCTCGTCTGACTCCTTAACGATATCTATGGCTACGAGCTCGCCTCCAAAAAGAAAACCCGTAATCATAGAGAAATCGAAAGGGGTAACCGTCATCTCTCCCTATGGAAAGTGGAAAGTGTTGGTGGAATCCCACTAAAACTCCATAAATCCACGGAGGAAAGCTGACGACGCAGGCTGACTTGATAAATCCCGAAGAGCCGCCACCTGGGGGCTGATCAGCGAAAGCTCCACAATCTCCTTTCCCACCTCGGGCAAACTCTCAAAACGGGCTCGTAGGTCACCAAATCCGTATAGACGCATGCTAGGCTCACTCTAAGGAAAAGTAAAAGAATACAAAAAAACGGTTATGGTTTGAAAAGGAGAAAAAAAAAAGAAAGACAAAGGCGCAAAGAACTCACGATGCTGGGCCACCCTCTAATCGAGACATGATGGTCTAAGTCCCACTTAAGGACTCTAGGGTCCCAGTTGGGAGGAGCCTCCAAAACCACATCCTCGTGGCAATGTCGATCGGCTGCGACGCATCGCTCCCGAACCTCCTCACGAGGACGGGTCACCCTCTTTCAAGGAAGGACTGCTTCGTCAAGACCCTCTAGAATCTCCTCAGTATCAACGAATGGATGCGAGTCCTTACTATGATTGGATAAGGTTTCTTTATTAGTTTATTTTCTTTCTAAAACTAAGCTAATATACATGTTCTAGACCCATTTCGGCAACATAATGTCTGCCGATAGGGCAAACACAAAAATTAAATGCCACCCGTACTTGGGGGCTACAATACCTGCAGTTAAACTTAGTAAATGGGGGCTTCTATCACCCACAAAAACTATCCTATACCAGTTTCAACTAAGCATTTAAGGGATTGTATTTCAAAAATATCAAAGAGTGAACTACTTTTAGACGAATAGCAGTAATACAAACATGATAATTGTCTACCAAACAATTTTGAGGTTTAAACATGGCAAAAAACAAGCTAAGAGTATACTTTGCGCCATTTTTCAATTTCAAAATTTACAAAATGTTAATTATGAAAGTAATGATAGTTGCACTACTATAATCTACTTCATAATCAGCAAATGCAACAAAAATTAGCAAGAAAAAGCAACAGATTCGAGCAAAAGTCGAAGGAAAAGAGCAAGAACGAACTTAAACAAAGTAATGCTCATATAAGGTTCAATACTTAACAATTTTTTATGAAATTTGTTTGAAAACACTCCTTAAACATGGCATAACAACATGGAACAAACAATTTCAAGAATGATGGACCAAATAAAAAACCCCCAAATTCAAAATTTAGGGTTTAACGATTCGATAATCGCCCAAATTTAGCATAAAACGAATGAAATTTAGTAAAAGACTTACATTGGATTATGGAAAATATGAATGAGGGACGTGATCTACTTCTTTTAGCTTCAAAAAATGCAAAAAACCGAGCTTTCTAGAGAGAGAAAGGATCGAAAATGGTGACAAAGAAGAAAGAATGCGATCTGAAAATTGCGCTCAGCGATTTCTTTTTTGCTGATTTATATGTCGTGCGCAACTCAAAATGATGCGCGCACCTGGCCAGCGCGACCTGCTAAATTGCGCACGGATACTGGTCACTAAAATAGCCGGTATCTAGATTTTGATCCGTTTGATCATTTTTCAATGGCTTTTGCTCGTTATTAGACATAATAGCTTGCAAATTATCAAAATCTTTTAATTGCTTTGCATTTTGTAGTTTATTTTCTTCTTTGTTAGTTTTTTGCATCATTTTGCATGCACACCATGCTTTGTGCCTTTCCTAAGAATATGTTTTGAACGTTTTTCGTAAATGTGTCTTAAGACGCTTCGTAGTGGTGCTTTACGTAAAAGCTCCCATAGACAAGTTGTCATTTTACTGTACTGACGTTATAAATGTCCGGCTTTTCTTCTTTTTTCACGTCCAAAGCAAAAAGGAAGGCGTCATCATGCAGCGTAAAAATGCAAGGCGTATCGTACATCGTAAAATTGTATGGAGTAGGTGTTGCGTAAAATTTCACTTCACCCCAAGCTTTGCAAGATCTACCTTTCGGAACTAAAACGTAAAGAATTACTTTACCTTAGGCGTTAGCTCACGAGTCGACAGGCACACCGAACCATCAGGAATAAACACTTCTTGATTGGAAGTAAATACGGTAGTTAGTGAGCTTACTGGCTTACCAGACAGTTAGGGTGTCTGTCCACCCCCAGTATAAAGAGCGAAGAGACGATGTCGCACCCATGGAGTCACGTGCACCCAGTCCTAAGACACGTGTACTCATCTTGTTGACAAAACTGCTGAGAAAGTTGCTGACTTTCTTCTCTCTCACTAGATTTGGATATGTGCCTCCAGTCCTAAGACATGTATTTCTTTCTTGTGGACATCCGGTTCGAATACTGTAGGGAATATTTAAAGCATTACCCTAAACTTGAACCCCACTGTGATCATACACTTAAGCTTGGTGGCGTCCAAAGGAAAGGAAGCTAGAGCGAAAGAGTCGCTAAAAAGTTTTAGGAACTTGTAAACCGTTCACAGGGTGAAGGTTACACCCCTTAACGATCCATTAGATCGTTAACTCCAATAGGTCTGGAACCAAGACTGGAAGTTCAAGGATGAAGGTACAATCTAAAAGAGAAAGAACGTGCCCGAATAATAGGCCTCTACTTTATTATTCTTCTCGTATTCATGTACGCTTTTTTATTAAGATGCAATCAATAGGTTAACCCTAAACCTGTTTAATCTATGTTGGTTGAATATTAATGCACAAATAAAACTATTATTGGTGATCACTTGAATTATAGTCATATTAACCCTAAACAAGATTATCAATTATCTTATTAAGCTGATTACAAGTACAAATTCCCTTTAAACATGCATAAAAGGCGTGATGGATGAGTGTCATTTATGGCACTCATTTGGCTTATTTTAGGATGATTTTCATGCTCTTTTACAACTCTTTTCTTTAGTTTTCCTTAGTTTTGTTCTTTATTTATTTAGTTTGTGCTTTCCTTTGTTAGTTTTCTTTCTTTGTGCATTTCTTTGTTTATTTTGTCTTTTTCCCTTTTATTTGCTTGTTTTCATGTATTTTCAGGTTATGATCGTGTTCCAAGGATTCCTGAGCCTTCCTCTCATATTTCTCATCATTTTGGATGCCTCTTCCTTGTCATTTGGAGCTCAAGTTTGAAGGAATGCAAGGAGCAAGTTCAAGAGATCGGTGCATGCATGCGGTGGGGGCATCATCTTTGGCATGAACCCACCAAAAGAGCCATTTCGAGACTGCCTACCCTAATGTTCATCGTCATCATCAAGATGAGCGCACGAGGATGAGCTAGGACGAAGAAGAGGTGGCTCCCCTGCTTCCAGGTGCGGGAGCGCACGAGGGTGGTGCGGCCGCGCACCTGGGTGGCGCGGGCGCGCCTGATGCGGGTGCGGCCACGCCTGCCAGGGCCCCTATTCCATACCCATTTTCTCGCGGCCGCGCCTCTCCCTTGTTACGACCGCACATTCCGGGGTTTCTTTTGGATGATCTAACTAACTTTTCTCTTGTTAGTTTTACTGTATATAGTTTTTCCTTCTATTTCTAGAGAGAGAATGAATACAATAGAATGAGAATTAGTTTTAGATCAACTTTGAGAGATATTTAGAGAGAGAAACTCTAGGGTTTAGTGAGAGAATTTCATGGTGGATTGTTGATGATTAAAGATTTCTCCATTACCTTTGATCTTTGATCAAGTTTATAAGGATTCCTTTTCTTTAATTCAATCTTTAGTTTGATTTCAATTGTTTTGTTGAATGTTCAAGTTTGATTGATTTGTGATTTGATTTTAGTTTGTTTAATTTGATCATGATGAATTTGTTGTTTAGCTTTGTTTTGATCTTGATTTCTATGGATTGTGAGTAGTTTGATTGCTAGGGTAATGGTAAAGCATATATGAGTAATGGATTGATGTTAATTTGGGGAAATTGATGGAGTTGATGATGTGATTAAATTGGTTAATTGATTATGTGCATGTATGTGTTTGATTTAGGCTTGATCACCCTAGTTATTCAAACTAGATTGCATTGTAGGTTCACATTGATACAGACCATTGATTTGTGGCTTGCATTTAACGATTGACGTGTCTTGTGACGTTCCTAGCTAGAGTTTATCGTAGTTGACGCTAGTTAGACCTCTAGGAAAATATCTTGATATGCTCTTTTGGTTGCATAATTGGTTTTCCCTCGCATCACTCAACTTAGTCAACTCTTTCCCAATAATTAGCGGAACCCGTTACAAGTATATGTGGATCCCGAGCCCTAGTGATTATTACATTTGTCCCAACCTAGCTTGTTTAGTTGTTTAGCATTCACACCCTTACCTCACCTTTCTGGAATAGCTTGACTTTACAATATAAGATCGCCCTCCATTCCTTAGTGGTTCGACCCTCGACTTACCATTATACTTGTATAAGGGTGTGTTTAGAGATTACAAATTTTGTTTGGCCTAGGGTCGGATTAGTTTCAACGACGTAGTACGACCCTTGTTAGTGATCAAGCAATAACAATAAAGATCATTAAGCAACAGAATAATAATAATAATAATAATAATAATAATAATAATAATAATAATAATAATAATAATAATAATAATAATAATAATAATAATAATAATAATAATAATAATAAGAATAATAATAATAATAATAATAATAATAATAATAATAATAATAATAATAATAATAATAATAATAATAATAATAATAATAATAATAATAATAATAATAATAATTAACAATAATAATAATAGTAATAATAGTAATAATAATAATAATAATAATAATAATAATAATAATAATAATAATAATAATAATAATAATAATAATAAAAATAATAATAATAATAATAATAATAATAATTAAAATAATCATGATTATCATAATCATGTTAAAGCATAATATTAGCAAAATCCTAGGCATGATACTAATAAGATTAATAACAAACCCTAGTATGTCAATAAACATTAAAAATCAAAGATTTAACCCTAACATGATACTAACATGCTATTAGGAAAGAAAACAAAAGGCATCATAGAAATCATAATTGATATAAGCAAATCGCTCTAAACATGATATTAGGAAGAAAAATAAAAAGCTAAACATAATTTCTATATCATAATATCAATTAAACAATTAAAGCACTTACTTGGATACCTCGTGTCTCTTTCTAATAACAAAATACACACGTTATTAGTAACTTCAAGTAAAATAATAATTAAAAAAATTAACTTAAATAATTGAAATAGAGATTAGGGACCAAACCCTCATAAATATCAAACCTTTCACGTCTAGGGCGAAAGCAACTTCGAACTTGGATAGGTGTGTCTAGTGCTAACGTATGAGGAATTGTGTTTATAAAAAGATAGGCTTAGAAAGAGGGAGAGAATCAAGAAATTCTTGATGAGAGTTGATTATTTGAAAAAGGGGAGATATGACCTCTATTTATAGAGGAAAAAGAGTGTCGAAGAATAAGAAAAGACTCCGAATTCGAATCGAAATAAAACTCGATGGACAACAATTTTTACGAATTTTGTTTTTGTCATATCTTTTGATCCAGAAGTCTAAATAAGGCATATAATATGTCATTGGAAAGCACTTGAAGTATAATTTCCAACCCAATTAGAATCATATTAAAATATTTTGTATATAAAAAGATATGGCCGAAATAGTAGGACGATGTCAGTTTTGAATAGAGTTTTGTATTCCATTCATATCTTTTTCGTTATAGCTCGGATTTATTATTATAATATATCATTGGAAAGATAATTTCAACATCTATCCAACCATATAAAATTTTGATAAATATTATGAGGCACAAAATTTAAATCTGACCGTCTTTGAACACCTTTAAATTCGAATACAATTAGGATTTAAGAAAAAGGAAAGTTTTTATAAAAGGAAAGTTTTTATTTAACTCAAATTCTTTAATCTTATCTTTTCAAAAAGGATAATTAAGATATTTTAGAAACTTAACTAAAATTCTAATTAATCCTAATTATTTTAGGAATAGGATTAGACCTTTGGACCCTCCACATGATCATTGGGCCGTAGGTGAAAACCGGTTTGGGCCCAGTTTAGTATTTTGGCCATAACTTCCTCATTATTCATCGGAACTTGGCTTATAAAATATTGTTGGAAAGCTCTTTTCAAGTCCCATCTAACTACACCATTATTGGACATGTATCATGGACCAAACTAAACTGGAATGCACATTTTTCATAAATAGGGTAAGAAAAAAAATATTTTTAAAAACAGAAAGAATAGATATGTTAATAAAAATATCCTCATCACTAGACTTTTCAAACTTTCACTTCGTTTGATAATCAAATGACGTGAAAGGTATTCATCACTGGGTTTGGTTTTGGGGAGACACATTTGGGTGTCTACAGAAGCCCCCACTTTGACTGAGTTCGGAGAAACGCAAGTTTTGAAAACAAAAGTCAACGTATCTATAGGGACGGAGACTGATTCAGAACGTTCTGCGATCCTAAATCATTCTTGTAACACCGATACCTACAAACTAGCATAAGTTTAAAACAGATAAAAGAGTTAAGAAACGTGTATGTTGCACCGTCGAGCACACACACGTCTGTGGGAGTAACCGATTTGTTGTGTTTGTTGTTGTGACAACCTTCCACAAGCTAGGGAACTCCATCCTGCTGCTTTGACGATCTTCCTCAATCTAGGGGATACTACATGCAGACATCTACTTTTGGCCTCCTGTCCGGAAAGGAAGTGCGATGATGTTACAAAAACCCGTTCTTCATGTTATATCAAAGTTAAAGTGTTTATGGACTACGAAAAGCATTATGAAGTAAGTTAAAACCCATATTTGAGACCAAGTTATCTTAGAGCCTTGTCCGATTATTAATTAGGCCTAAAACATGTTCATACATGTTTAAACTTGATTAATAACGGACCCAAATGTGTCAAATGTAATGATTGGATCTAATGGAACCTAAATTATTGAAACAACGAGCTAAAAAGATAAACCAAATATCAAATTCCCGTAAAAAAGCCTATTAAGATAGATAGCCCTTTCAAAGAGCTTTCCAACGGTATATTATAAGCCCAATTCCGAGCCAAAACGAAGAAGTTATAATCAAAACACTAAACCGGGCTCGAAACCGACACCCTTGCACTCCAACGACCATAAATTTTGATGCATAACATGTTTTAACCTAATTCAAACGGAATTGGGAAGTAGACATTCTTAGATTTCCAATGATGTCTCACACGCCTTAATCCGACTTTGCAATCAAAAGTTATGGAAGTTTTAAAAACGTGTTTTCGTATAACGCAAACCGCAAACCAGCGCAACTCAATCAGTTGAGCGTGCGACTCATTAAGATGCATGTGACACCCAACGCGACTCAGAGAGTTGCGTGCGCCACCTGACGGTGCGGCTCTAAAACCCTAAACCCAGATCCCTACGCCTATAAATAGGGGTCTTCGTTCAGCATTACAGGGACCGAAAAAATCAGAATTAAAACCCTAGTATTCTCAAAACCCTAATCTCTCAACTTCTCTTACTATCATACTACTTTTTTCTTCTCTCTTCCCAAATACTTTCCAACCCTAATTGAAACCATTGAAGTCCTTGGAGTTACAAAGAAGAAAGAAAGTCCATAAACACATTAAATGGAGATTTAACATAAAAGAAGAACAGTTAGATTCCTGAGCACTTAGATAAATCACTTTTCCTTTATTGTTTAAATAACTTCAATTGAATAAATAGTGTTGTTTGATCACTTTAAAAAAACTTTTAATTAATTAATTCACATAGTATTCTTTTGTTAATCAAGACTAGAATTTGAATAATTAATTGTTGTTTTACCACTTAAGACAAGGCGAATATTGTTTATTTATTGTTCTTCCATGAATATTAATTAAATAAGAATAACGACTTTTGCAATGTAATTCCTACGTGATTATACTTGTAAATAAAATCAACTAACTTAGTCTTTAGATATCACGTAGTATATATTGTTCGGTAATGAAATTGTGAAAAAGGAAGAGCTAGTAGAGGTCGTACTAGGGCTACAATAGTGATTCCTCCCTAAAAGGAACGTTATTTTAGTACCCTCGCTCCCGAACTCATTTCTGGTTTATGTAGACCAATTTGGGCATGAATAAACTTATGATTCATGCTAATTATTCCATGAACCTCACATGGAAGAAAGGCATGAACGAGGTTTATGAGTTTTCCCGAAACTCATTGGCGACTCCTACTTATTTCTTACAAAAAAGCGTGATGAGAGTATCATTTCTAATTCAAGGTCTCCCAAACAGTCAGGAATTCAAATCCTAATACACCCTAACAAGTGTAAAGTCCTAGGATTTTAAGCGGCCATGGGAATCTAAGGAATGACCCCCTTACGATGGGATCACCCTCCTTACAGTTGCGACTTCACTGAGACTTAGAGGTTACAAGATTAGTTCGTAGTTATAGTTTAAGGTTTCCAACACTAGGTTGCCTATGGATTGTAACGAGAACTAACTTTGATAATCTCTAGGTAGAGAGCGAGACTCAAACGCATAATATCTTCCTTTTTCACAAAAGTAAAAATCAAACAAGCAACATTGCATCATGCATAATCATAGCACAGTTTAACCATTGGGGATTGGCTCATTGACTAGGGGTTGCCAACACTAGGCTTCTATCCCGAAATCAATAACAATCATCCCACCCATATCGTCAACAAAATGTTGAGAGGGTGATGTCCTGAGTCAACACGTTGAGTGATTGATTTGTGCATCGTTTCTTAAGATATGGTACCCTTGGACACCCAAGCCTTGACCTTAGAATGGCATTGTATGCTTTGACGATTCCTTTTATGTGCTTATGTGACTACATGAATATGTGCTTCGTGTCTAATCTAACTAATTCCAACTTGTTACCTAGAGATGTAATAAAAAAAAATTCGCAAACATTATGGTTCGACAATAAAAAAAATAAAAATAAAAATAAAAAATTATTGTTCTTTTTTCGTTTTTGAAAAAAAAAAAATTGTCGAACCTACCAGGTGGCACGCGCAACTGTCAAAGTTGCGCGCGCCCTCCAAGCGCAAGTTCTGAAGTTGCGCGCGGCACCTCCGCGCAACTCTATGTCATGCGCGCGCCCACTGTTCAACGTTGACTTTGACTCGTTAAGAGCAATATCATACGGAGAAAACGATATTACCGCTTCAAGGTTAATCGTTAAGTAGGTGCTAAAAATAACTCTATGGCTAACAACGTTGTCTAACTTAGCTACCTTTACTTTGATCGTCATTTTTGTTTTTTTCAAAAAAATTAAATTCGAAAAAAATTGTTTTTTATCTTTCCTTCTGCGTTTTTGCAAAAAAAAACAAAAAATGTTTTTTATCGTTCCTTTTGCGTTTTCGAAAAAAAAATTGTTTTTTGCCGTTCCTTTTGCATTTTCGGAAAAAAAAAGAAAAAAACAAAAAACGCATGTGGCAGATGCTACTCTTGAAGTTGCACTTTCCACCTTAGCGCAAGACGGAAAATTGCGCGCGATACTATTTTTGATTATGATGATTCGTTTGCGTACTTTATAATCAAGCTAATGACATTACTTGTTATGAGGTTCGTCATTAGAAGTTCGCATCTCTTAATAGGACGTCATCAATATGTTTATTCTTAAACGTGCCTATTTTCGTGTTCATCATTTTTTTAGTTGTAATTGGTCAACCATGATTTAAGAGTATAATTTATTTACCTCTTCTATGGTTTAAAAAGAAAATCCGGAGAACTTTACTTGGGATGATTGCCTTACACACAAAAAAAGAGAGAAATAGAACAAAAAAAAAGAAATGTCGTTCTTAATAATAATAATAATAAAAAAGAGAGTATGATACAAAAAAAATATATTATTCTAAAAAAAAAAGAGAAAATAATGAATGATAAAACCGAGAAAATGATTTAATTATTTCTTGGATTTTACATTCGTAGGCCATCATTCTTTTTAAGCAAATAGTAAAAACATTATCCTTTAAAGATGAGCAATATGAGAATCGTAATTAAAAAAAAAAATTATATAGATCTCTATTGCAATCTAAGTGATCAACAAATACCATAGTATATTTGATCATTTTAAGGAGTATGTTCGGATTGATTAATATTCCTAAAATTTGATGAGCATTTTCAATCCAACTTTTTTGACTTTCTCTTCTACCTTTTTCGAAAACAATTCATTTAAAGTAAAATCCTTAGATGATTACTTTGTTAAAGAAAACACAAATCATGACATTCTATTAATGATTGTTCGTGAATTTTTTGACATTCTTCATCAACAAACTTGCTTAAAGTGAATTCGCATTACAAGGATTAAAAAAAGAAATAAAACAATCATTTTGACTTTGATTCATTGTTTGAATGGTTGGCAGAAAAGGTTTAAGTGAACGCGGTCAATTTCTCGTGACACACATTACTAGATCATGCATCTTCCACATTTGATACTAGTTCAATCATGGGTGACAAAGCAGCATTGGAGAAACTTAGAGATGAACTCCAAAACATAAAGGCCTTACGAGAAGAAGAAGCCCAAATGAAGGCTATAAAAAAGCAGAAAAGGCTAAAATAAAAGCAGAAAAAGAAAAAGAAAACATTCTGTAAGAAAAAGCAAGAGCCGAAAGAGTAGAGGCCTTGGAGAAACTTGTCCTTCGAGCTAACTTAGGGAATAAGTACTTCAATTATGAGCTTGCACCACAACCTAGCGGCAAGACTCTCCTAGAAAAGTTCTTGACTATGGATTTGCCAACCTTTAAGGTTACAGACAATCCTAGAACTCACTTGATGAGCTTTATTGGAATTATGGCATTGAAAGGGGTTGAGCCAAGCCTATATGCATGTACTTATCCTCTTTCATTGGACTCAATTGCTAGATCATGGTTTTATAATCTCGATGCAAAACAAACTTCCACTTAAAGTGACATTGTAAAAGCATTTTTAACCCAATATGGAGATAACATCGAGCTCACAACTACCTTGCGCGATCTTGAATTGCTTAAGCAAGGGGAAGAAGAAGGCTTCATTGACTTCTTTTCCGGTTGCGATCAAAGGTTGCTCTTATTCCACAAAGACCTCTTGATCATGAACTTGTACCAAAGTTCGTAGACAATATGTCTCCACCATACAAGAGCCATTTACAATACCTTGGTTTAAACACATTTCAAAACGTCTATACTGTAGGAACATTAATTGAATGGGACTTGATAAATGAAACCATGAATCACATAGATGGACTTGATTTTTAGAGAGGATTTCACCTACGTCAAAAACAGAGAAAGCTCGAAGATGGAATCTCATGAAGTTGACAACAATTCAAGATGTAGCACCCTAGGTCTTGTTTTGTTTCCTTCCTTTGTTTTTTTATGATAAACTAAGAGATTCATGCCCTCGAATCTACTTATTTTGTACTCTCATTAATTAATGAATAAAAAGTATATTTTCAAGTACGTCTATCTTGTTCTCTTTTCAATCTCTTTATTGTTATTGACTTGAATTAAATAAAACGCATACATATAAATAGGCAATATCAAAAGGCATACATACTCAACACTATAAGAATCTTGATGAGTTTTGGCTTACAAGAGGTATTGAATGAAAAGAGGCCCGTCTTAGGCCCATAAAGAAAGGATATGATGCTTTCACCAACACAGGAGGCAACTTGAAACTCCATAAATATAATCCCATGTTCTTAACCTTAGAGAAAATCCATCGTTTTGGCAGCCCTTTTGAACCTCGTCAATTGAGCTTTAGTTATTCAACCTACATTATTCCGTACCTTGGGATGGGAATGGTGCAAAGATACAAATAGGAAATTGGGGGAACGAAACATAAGAGGGGGACACAAAGTTAGTCTAAACCCAAAAGGAAAGATCAAATCAAAAAGAAAAAAGAAAAAAATTGTTCTAAACCCAAAACAAAAGTTGTAAAAAAAAAAAAAAAAAAAGAAAAAAAGAAAAAGGAGAGATGACAAGGAAAAGGCACCTAATGTAGGAGTTGTCACACAAAGCAAAAAGGTTCTAATTTGATAAGCACCAAATGTAAAGGATTTTGGGAGTATACTTGAGCCTGTCCATTGTTCATAACCCCAATCCTAGCCACGTTACGACCTTGGAAAGGCCCTCCTTGAGGTAGACCATAAACATATACCAAAATCATCATTCCATGAAAATATGGCCAATCTTAGGCCTTTGCACATATGGACCTGCTATTAAGTAGTCATGCCCATATATATAATACATGAAGTGTTGAGTTATGATTACAAGATCATATAAAAAAAAATTCAAATAATTTGGATAATTTGATAGCCATTGGCTTGATTATATCATTTTAGTAAAACAAACGAATCAACCTAAATTCAATGTTTTCCATATCCTTTGCCAAAGAAAAATGAGATGACTATCACTTTTTTAAAAAAAACACAATCATCTTATTCTCCTTTAATAATAGGGCTATTTATTACCAAGGTAATTCAGGTTCTATATACATTGCCTAGAAAAAAAAAAGAGTGAATACAATAAATTGATTTGATATATCGATAGCATCGACGTCAACTTTAGATGTCTTTTACAACTCTTGAGAATTGGTCTTTTCACTTGTCATAAATGTCCACCTACGTGGGATATCTCCATCTTCTCTAAGCGAGGAATATTGATTGAACATGATCGCTACATGAAAAAAAAAAATCGTTATCGCTATCACACTTATACCTAACTGCCAAGTCATCACGATGATTAATAATATTAAGTTAATAATCCTTGCTTTTCGAAAACATGTCTAATTTCTTTCTTTATTCTTCTATGGGAAAGTTGGATTCCCCTTCCTTTATATACAAATCCGTCTTTTTTGTTCATTTATTTTTTATGGGGTAAGTCGGGATGATCCCTCCCATTTGGCAACTAAAATAGTATAAGTTTTTCTCTCTTTGCATCAAACTGGGGGCTAAAACGCCAAGACATCCCCACTTTTCTCTATTTAGATATTTGAACATGCTATTTATGCTGCGAAATCAATTTCATGCAAAGCTTATTACAAACCATCTTAATAGCTTTAAATGACGAAGGGAAGAATACCACTTCCGATTATTTGACCAAGATAATTAATTATGTTACTTGATCAAACAACTCATGATAGACAAATGCTTTATTCCGCAAATTGAAAATACAAACTTAGGGGCTTCAAATAAACATGAGAAATATCCCTAGAATATGTATACATGAATTCCAAGAGCCACCTAAGTCTACGGGTTGGGGATTTCAAATTAAAAATATAAGTCTCACCTTAACTTTCATTTTGAAATATATGAGACCATATTTTGGAAAGTGATTCGAATGATTTTATAAATTATTCGAATACTCCATCAAACCTAAGTTTGGTAAATATTTATTTTCAAACTGCGGCACTTTTTAATTGGAAGAAATTCACTTTTAATTATCGAAGTATGACAATGATGACAAACATTAAAAAAGGAAAGATGACAAAATTAGATATACAAAAGTTTCCTCACATTTTCATATCATTGTTGAAATAAGTTGCGAATTACAACTTACCTTCATCAATCTTGGACAAAATAGTCACACTCAATTACGAGCTAGATTTTTCTTTCCATTTTGGGTCTAGTGTTGAAAATAATATGATATTTGCCTACTAGAAAAAGTTGCTTTTCAAAATAAACTTTCATTGGACCCTTTTTCAAATTTTGAATTCTAATTCGAAACAACATGTTTCTAATAAAAATAGTATTCAAAATTTCCTTGCTTAACTTTTATTTTCTCAAAAATAAATTTTCCGATTCTCAATAACCGATTGGATAATACATGTATATACATAATTATTTCCAAAAGGAATGATTTAATATTTGACTTCTTCATGAAAACAAGTCGAATCAAAACCCCCCAAATTCATGAAAACAAGTCGAATCAAAACCCCCGAAATTCAAAATTTTGGGGTTTAACGGTTCAAAAATCGCCCAAATTCAGCCAAGAATGAACGAATTATGGCAAATATGAATAAGGGACAAGATCTACTTCCTTTAGATTCGAAAAACAAGAAAATCCGAGCTCTTTAGAGAGAGAAAGAAGCGAAAATCGTGAAGGAAGGAGAGAGAAAGCGAAATGAAAAATTATGCTCAGCGATTCTCTTTTTGCTGACTTAAATGTCGCACGCAACTAAATTAGTTGCGCGTGACAGACCAGCACAACTCAGAAATATGTGCGCGCCTGGCCAGCGCGGCCTACAGAGTTGCGCGCGAATACTGGTCACATGCACACCGTGCTTTGTGCCTTCCCTAAGCATACGTTTTGAACGTTTTTTGTAAGAGTGCCTTAAGACGTTCCGTGGTGGTGCTTTATGTAAAAGCACCCATAGAAAGGTTTGTAATATTACTGTACTAACGTTACAAATGTCCGGGTTTTCTTCCTTTTCACGTACGAAGCAAAAAGTAAGGCGTTTTCATGCAGCGTAAAAATGCAAATGGCGTATCGCGCGGTGCAAAATTGTACGGCGTAGGTGTTGCGTAAAATTTCACTTCAGCCCAAGCTTTGCGAGATCTACCTCTCGAAACTAAAAGGTAGAGAATTACTGTAGGCATTAGCTCACGAGTCGACAGGCGCGCCGAACCATCGGGAACAGGCACTTCTTGATGAATGGAAGCAAATACGGTAGTTAGTGACCTTACTAACTATAGGGAATATTTCAAGCATTATCCCTTGCTTGAACCCCACTGTGATCATACACTAAAGTAAGGTGGCGTCCAAAGGGAAAGAAGATAGAGCAAAAGAGTCGCCAACATTGTTTAGGAACTTGTAAACTGTTCACGAGGTGAAGGTTACACCCCTTAACAATCCAAGAGATCGTTAACTCCAATAGGTCTGGAACCGTGACTGGTAGTTTGGGGATGAAGGTACAAATCCAACCTAAAAGAGATTGAACCTGCCCTAATAATAGGCCTCGACATTATTCTGATCGTATTCATGTGCGCTTTCTGACTAACATGCAATCAATAGAATTAACCCTAAACCTGTCACTAAGCGATAAAAATCAAAGATTTAGCCCTAATATGATACTAACAATCATAAATATTAGGAAAGAATATAAAAGGCATCATACTTTTAATCATACTTGATATTAGAATTTTTAAGTTGTTACCCTAAACATGATACTAAGAAGATCAAAACACCCAAACATGACGCTAGGAATCATAATAACAACCTAAGCATGATTTCTATATCATAATAAAAATAAAAACCATTAAAGCACTTACTGGGATGCCTCGTACCTCTTTCTAATAACAAAATACACACGTTAGTAACTTCAAGGAAAATAATAAACAAACAATTAAATTCAATAATTGAAAGAGAGATCAGGGACCAAACCCTCAGAAATTAAAACCTTTCACGTCTAGGGCCAAGGAAACTTCGAACAATGCTAGGTGTTTCTTGGTTTTGTGAGTGCGGAATTTTGTGTATAAAATTAGAGAGAAAAAAATTCTTAAAAACTAGAGAGAATAAGAAAACTAGAGAATATATGAGAATTAGAGAGAATTGATGGTTATTGGTGATTGTTGGTGATGAAAAACGGAGTTTTTAGGAGGCTATTTATAGATAAAATCAGCTAAAAAGATAGAAAAACAAATCAGAGTTTCGACGAGGAATAAAGAAGTTAGCGCCAGGCGCTAACGCTAGCGCCAGGTGCTAACGCTAGCGCCAGGCGCCGGGGGCTAACGCTAGCGCCAGGCGCCGGGGGCTAACGCTAGCGCCAGGCGCCGGGGGCTAACGCTTGCGCCAGGCGCCAGGCGCTAATGTCTGTCGTTAGGCGCTAATTAATTTTTTCACGCGTTTTCTTAATTCAGATAAAATTTAGCCGTACAGAAGGGCAAAATCGTATTTTCCTTAAAAACACTCTTTTATTCTGATTAAAACTTTAAAAAGTCATAAAAAGTCAATTTATCAATGCTAATTAAATTCGGAATGAAAAGAAAATTCTAGAAGAATCTAGAAGACTAAAACCATTCCTAATTGCATTAGGAATGATAAATCCATATTAAGCCCTCCTCTAGATCATTGGGCCACATATAAGGCACAAATCGGGCCTGGTTTAGTATTTTGGCCATAACTTCCTCATTATTCATCGGAATTGGGCTTATAATATATCGTTGGAAAGCTCTTTTCAAACCCTATCCAAATACACTATTATTGGACCCATAATATGGACCAATCAAACTATATTGGCTGTTTTCTTAAAATAGGTTTTAAAAAACAGAGAGAAGAGAAAAGAAATTAAAACTACCCTCAACACTAGAGTTTCCACACTTTCACTTCATTCGATTATGATTCTACGTGAAAGGTACTCATCACCGGGTTTGATTTTTGGGAGACACAAATATGTGTCTACAGAAGACCCCACTTTGATTGAGTTTGGAGAAACGCAAATTCAAAAACAAAAGTCAAAGTATCGATAGGCTCAGAGAATGATTCAGAACGTTCTGCGATCCTAACCACTCTTGTAACGCCGATACCTGCAAAACTAGCGTTAGTTAAACAGATAAAAGAGTTAAGAAACGCGTATCTTGCACCGTCAAGAACACGTCTCTGAAGGTAACCAATTTGCTGCCGTATTTTTGTATTTTTGACGACCTTCTGCAAGCTAGAGAATGTCGCCTGAAGACTGCTATGCTTGTAACTGTCTCCCATTCCTCCATGATAGGCTTCTGCAAGCTAGAGAACCCCATCTGTAGGGAATAATTTCAAGCCTTTAAAATCCCACTAGCTCGAACCCCACTGTGATCATACACTAAAGTACGGTGGCGTCCAAAAGGGAAGAAGATAGAGCAAAAGAGTCGCCAACAAGTTTTTTAAGGAACTTGTAAACCGTTCACGAGGTGAAGGTTACACCCCTTAACGATCCAAGAGATCGTCAACTCCATAAGGTCTAGAACCAAATAAGGGTCCGGGGATGATGGTACAAATCCAACCTAAAAGAGATTGAACCTGCCCTAATAATAGGCCTCTACTTTATTCTGCTCGTATTCATGTGCGCTTTCTGACTAACATACAATCAATAGGATTAACCCTAAACCTGTTTAATCTATGTTGGTTGAATATTAATGCACAAACAAACTATTATTGGCGATCACTTGAATTATAATCATAGTTAACCTAACAAGATTATTAATTATCTTATTAAGCGTGATTACAAGTACAAATTCCCTTTAAACATGCTATAAAAGGTGTGATCAAGCAATAAATAATAAATAATCAATAATAATCATAAAAAACATGACAATAATGAATATCATAATCATAGCAATCAGAAATATTAATAATCATAATTATAACAATATTCATGTTAAAGCATAAAAGTAAGATCCTAGGCATGATACTAACAAGATTAATAACAAACCCTAGCATGTCACTAAGCGATAAAAATCAAATCTTTAACCCTAACATGATACTAACATGAATAAATATTAGGAAGAGAATAAAAGGCATCATAGCAATCATATTTAATATTAAATATAACCTAGACATGATACTAGGAATATCATAATAACAATATAAACATGATATCTACATCATAAAATCAATAAAAGTACTTACTTGGATGCCTCGTACCTCTTTCTAATTACAAAATACACACGTTAGTAACTTCAAGGAAAATAATAAATCCAACAATTAAATTAAATAATTGAAATAGAGATGATGGAAATAGAGATTTGGGACCAAACCCTCAGAAATTAAAACCTTTCACGTCTATGGCGAAGGCAACTTCGAATATGGCTAGGCGTTTCTAGATCTTGTGAATGCGGAATTTTGTATGAAAAAGCAAGAAAGAATTGAAAAGAATGCTAAAAGAAAGAATGTTTTTAATTAAGAATCGATGAAAGAAAACTTGTGAATGAAGAGAGTTGATGAATGAAAGATGTAGATGATGAAGATAGTTGGTGTATGAAAACGGAGTTTTTAATACGACATTTATAGAGAAAATCAGCTAAAAAAAGATAATTTAACTTAACAGAGTATGAAGATCACAAAACAGCATTGGCGCCAACCCTGGCTAACTGGCGCCAGGCACCAGTGGCTAGCGCCAGGCGCCAATGGCTAGCGTCTGGCGCCAAGCCTGGTTCCAGACGCCAAGGCCTGGGGTTGGACGCCAAACTGGATTTCAACGCATTTTGGAAAATCTGATAAATTTACCGTACTGGAAGATAAAATAATATAATTCCTTCGAAATTGCTATTTGATCTTGATTAAAACTCTGAAAAGTCCTAATCGAATTAGGAATGAAAAGAACCTTCTAGAAGATTCTAGAAGACTAAAACCATTCCTAATTGCATTAGGAATGATAAATCATATTAGGCCCTCCTCTAAATCATTGGGCCGCATATAAGGCTTAAACCGGGCCCAGTTTAGTAAACAGGCCATAACTTCCTCAATATTCATCGGAATTGGGCTTATAATATATCGTTAGAAAGCTCTTTTCAAGCCCCATCCAACTACACTACTATTGGACCCATATCATGGACCAACCAAACTGGATTAGCTGTTTTCTTAAATAATGTTTTCCAAAACAGGGAGAAAAGAAAAGAAATAAAAACTATCCGCAACACTAGACCTTTCAACACTTTCGTTTCATTCAATTATGATTCGATGTGAAAGGCACTCGTCACCGGGTTTGGTTTTGGGGAGACACAAATGGGTGTCTACAAAAGCCCCCACTTTGACTGAGGTTGGAGAAATGCAAGTTTCGAAAACAAAAGTCAAATTATCGATAGGGACGGAGAATGATTCAGAACGTTGTGCGATCCTAAATCAATCTTATAATGTCGATACCTGCAAAACTAGCGTTAGTTAAACAGATAAAAGAGTTAAGAAACGCGTATCTTGCACCGTCGAGCACACGTCTCTGAAAGTAACCGATTGTTGCTGTTTTACTGTTGTTTTGATGACCTCCTGCAAGCTAGAGAATGCCATCCCGCTTGAAAACCGCTACGCCCGTAACTGCTTCCAAATTAGAAGATTGCCTCGCCTGAAACTATCCTCTCCTGCTATGATAACATTCCACGTCAAAGGGAACATAATCGAATATTATTCCTCTTGAAACAATCTCCATCCGCATTAATAATATTCCACGTCCAAGGGAATACTATCGAAAATTATTTCTCTCGAAATAATCTTCAGTTGCATTGATATGATAATTTTCCAAAGGAAATTACCGAAGATCCACGCCTGTCGATCTTTAAAAGTTTGCCTGAACTTTGCCTTCGCTATGCCTGTACGTCGGCGCTCTTTTGCTTTGAACCTGTATGTCGGTGCCCTTTGCTCTTGAACTTATATGTCGGTGCTTTTTGCTAATGAGCCAATGCTTAGGCGCTTTAAGCTAAGTGAGACGATCTTTTATCAGGTCGATCACTCAAGCCGATTACTTAATCATGTCAAATTGCTTGAAGGGGCTAACTGGTGTACCAAGGAACCCAAAAATATATTGCAGAAGGCTAGCACAACCTCATCAGGTGGCTGGATGTTTTGGCGTCGCTGAAAATCTATCAGCGCCAGCCTAATGGCATTAGCGCCAGGCGCTGGCGCCAGGCGCCAAGCCCATTTTGTGACGCCAATGCCTAGGGACTGGCACCAGCACGGGATTCTCTTTAAATTCCCGTTTTCGGTTCATTTTTTGCTCTGGTTCGTCGCGAACGCTGCTCGAAGAAACCGAAAGCTTCAATTGATCATTGCTCACTCGTTTCTCAACCGAATTTGCTCAAATTTGTTGCAAATCAAAGCTCTTTTCATCTATATTCCCGATCTATGTAAGTTTCCCTCAAACCCACACCGGTTTTTATGAATTCTTGGCATGTTTATTCACGAATTTCACGAAAATTTGAATTCTATGATGCTCAATTTGCTTTGTTTATCAAGTTTTATGCCATGAAATTTCTAGTTTATGTTTATATACTGCCTTGGGAGTAATTTGAGACTTATTTGACTCAATTTGGTGAAGAAATGAGCAATCTGCCATTGTTGGACCTCTCAAGGTCGTGAAGAACAATGTGGTTTGTTCTTGACATTTTTGCTAGCAATTCTTGTTCAATTTGTCACAATAATCACTATAGTGTTGCAAGAAATTGTTTGATTGCTTGAAAATGCTGTCATGCTCAATTTGAATTTGCGCTCTGTTTTAGTACTACGTACTCTGTTTTTGCGAATATAGTATTATGCGGCTAGGCGAACCTTAGATACTATAGCACCTTAATTTATGATGATTCTGCACAATGTAGCATGGCTAGACAACGAGACTCAGGTTCACGGTCCCGAAACACTAGACGGGAGCATGAGCCCGTGGAGGACGACACCACACCGTCCACTTCGCTTGGTCGGTTCCCGGAGTGTGATGAGCAGACCTTGTTCTTTGCCCCTGTCCACCACATTTCTGAGAGGGTGAGACAGGGAACCGAGCCCGGGAGGACACGACATCACGGCTCTGGCTCTGATGGTCTAGGCGATTTGTATAGGATGCACATTGTCAGAGATCGTGAGACGAGATTCTTATGGGAGTCCTGCGGGCTAGTTACTCTGTTCGAGACTTCCGAGGCTATGATCGCCTCCAGCGGGGGTCACCACGTAGTGCGCGCTTTGGTGGAGTTCTTCTGGGACACCACCAACACTTTTCATTTTCCCTGGGGTGAGATGATGGTCACCCCTACAGACTTCAGTCTCATCACAGGACTAGAGTTTACTTCTGTACCGCTGCCGTTCGACGGTGGGATCGACATCTTTTCTTCAGAGGTCGAGGAGTTGTTGGCCGATTGCTATTCGGGCCCCAGCTGAGGTCGAGACGACTCAGTTCAGCGCTAGAGGGATTCGCCGCTCGACGCTGGCAGCGGCTCTTGATGATGATGCGACCACCCGAGAGCAGCGGGTGCGCATCTTTGTGCTGATGTTGTTGTCAGGGACACTCTCCCCTGACAGGGGTAGTAGGGCATTGCTTTACTACCTCCCTGTTGTCCGTGATCTCCAGCGGATCGGGACTTATGACTGGGCCAGCTTGGCTTACGCTGATTTCGTTCATGCGCTGAGGGACTCGTGTCCTCACCGGTCTTTTAGGACAAACATCGCTTTGTCTGCTTTCTGGAAGGCCGTAGAGGTAAACATTACTTCCTGTAAAGTTTAGCTCTACATATTAGTTAGCATTTACTCATGCTTTTAACCTTTTGTAGATCTGGTTCTACGAGTATTTTCCTTCCGTTGCGCCGGCGAGACCATCGCCGAGGGGATATCCGGTGAGCGCCTCTTGGGGCGGCCACCATGTGGACATGTCTACTGCACGTGTCCGGAGCCGGATCATCTTGGTACGACTTTTAGTGTTTATCTTGCTCTTCTGTGGGTGTTTTAGACATATTCTTGCCTAATTGGTGCTTTTATAGGGACCTGAGGTAGTATACCGACCGTGGGGCGGTTGGACAGTCCCTGGATTAGCTGCACAATACTCTGCTGAGCGTCGCTATTTTCTGGGGACCTATGGAGCAGTTGTGTATTTAGGAGAGAGAGTTGCTAGACAGCACTCTTCTAATGTTTTCGTCGTTCCTGTTCCTCCGCCACGTCATATGTTCGACGAGAGACAGTTGTCGAGCATGGCCGAGGGATCTGGTTCCCTCTGGCGGTCCCATGTGATCCTTGGGCGGTGTTACGCTGAGGAGTTACTCCCTTTATTAGCTCCACCCCATATACCGGCTAAGGATGTGAGGGTAAGATTCTTAGCTTTTTATTTTTCGCTAAATAACCCCCAAGTAATACCTTACTGATTTCTTTCTGTTTTATCAGGATGGTCCTACTGAGTTTGTGCCGCCCCGTATTGCCATTCACTACCAGGGGGTATACGGGCCGATCGAGGAGATGATTTCTCCGGCTCCCGAGGGCGAGCGCTTCGTGGAGCGGTCGATTCCTCGCCACCAGACCAGGGTAGGCCTAGTTTTAATTCAAAATTTTGTATTCAGTTATCATGTATTTATACTGACTTATTTTTCTGACAGTCCTCACGCGAGGTGGTTTCGGCTATGGAACGATGCATAGATGCCTTCCGGAGCCAGCTCGTCCGGATGAGGAACGCGGCTACCTGTCGTCGGGACGACGTTGTCCGAGAGGTAACCTTTAGTCATTTATTACTTCTGCTTTATGGCTTCAGTTTTACCTTATTTCTGATTTAATTCCTTTTTGCAGGGTCAACCTATCGCTTCTCACACCCGTACGAGGCTTGAGGGGCGGAGAGATCCGGCGAGGTCTAGCTCGAGACGTCGTCGTACTTCGTCAGGAGGTAGAGGTGGTCGTTTCGAGGCTGCTCGAGCCGACGTTGCTAAGGGCTCAGGATTTTCTTTTGAGGGTGCTCCTGCTGCACCTTTAGGAGAGGCTACCTCGGCTTTCAGAGGTGGTAGGATGTACGAGGTTGGCTCGTCATCGCAGCAGCCTCCGCGGTCTCAGCCTCAGGTTGATCTTGGCTGGAGCGGTCCTGTCTTGAGTTTTCCTCCTCCTACGGAGACTAGAGCTGGTGCTGAGGCTGGAGCTGGTGGAGAAGTGACTCCTCGTACGGCGCAGTTTTATGGCATGATGGGCCTACGTCCTCCGGCGCCGTAGTTTGTTTCTGTATATGTATTTTATTTTAACTTATAGAACTTTTGCCTTTGACTCATTATTAAGACACTTTGTATTTATCTGTGTTATTGTAAATTTATTTGATCGTTTATTATTATGTTAGTGCATGTTAGTGTGTGCAAGGGAACTGTGATAACAATTTTGCGCAAAAATTCCGTCATTTTTATTATTGATGGAGGATATTATCCGACTCTCTCCCCAAAAAAGAAGAAATAAAAAAAAAGAAAACGGAAAAAATGCTGGTTTTTTGAAAATTAATATAAAATCCAAAAAAGAAATAAAATTAATTAAAAATAATTGCTATATTTAATTAATTAAGAAAAGATAGAAAAGATATTTAGAAAAAATTAAACGGGGCCATAAAGTCATTAACCGACTCAAGTTTAATATCAAAACGCAAACTGAGCACGCGCGACTTCTCTGCTGACTTGGCGCCAGCTGGCGCCAGGCTGTGGCGCGTGGCGCCAGGCGCTTCATTTAGCGTGTGGCGCTAGGCACTAGATGGTGGCGCCAATGTCGGGACTTTGACGCCAATTGACGCTGACTCCGTATTTCATTCTGATTAAAATTCTTCGCAATTTGTACATAAATAGCCCCCTGCTCAACCGATTCTTCCCATAATTCGACTGAAAAAATTATTCTCCTCTTTAGAAAAAATAATCATGTCATTAGCCACTAAAACCTTCACTCAATACACTCATGAATAGTGTCGATCTCTTAATGCTAGAGAAAGAAAAGAATTAGATTTATTTCGCTTGGGGGGAATTTATGGCATCAAAGGGGTAGATTTAGACATAGACTTCATACATACCGCTTTAGAATTTTGGAATATCGATACGCATTGTTTTAGAATAGGGTATGATGAAATTGACCCTTTGCCAGAGGAATTTGGTGCTATCTTAGGCTTTCCTGCAATAGACCTGGTAGTAATCCCTAGAGTAGATGCATACTATTATAAGGATTTTGAGCGCTTCTTTAATTTGAAGGAAAGGGATTTGTCAAAAATAGTAGATGGCAATGTGGTTAATTTGAAAGAATTTGCACGCTATTATTTTGATAAGCCTCTTTCTGAATCTTTTCATATATATAGAAGAAGGGCGTTCTTATTTTGCATGCTCAATCAATATTGTCTTAGTAGTGGTAAAAATGACGAGGGTCAATCAATTATAACCACTGTACTAAAACAAATTGAATCAGGCAGAAATCCAATGCCATTGATAGTTGGAGAGACTATGATTAGTCTAGATGAATTGAAAAGGGACCCAAAAGCGCCTCTTCGCGGCTCTCCAATTTTATTATAGGTAGAAATATAATATTTTTAATTACAGGAATCAAAAAATATATTTTTATATTGTAATAATAATTTATTTGCATTGCAATTTTTTTTACAGATGTGGCTAATGGAGAGGCTAGGATTAATTAGCCCTCCGGACGACATTGAAAAATATACTCCCACTTGCTTCGTGAGAAGGATGAAGCGCATCCCTAAAATTGGGCGCCATGGGTGGAGAAAAGTCTTTGAATCACGTGATTTTGCTATCAAGTGGGTCATCCCATGGTGGAAAATAGAAAGGATGGTTGGTGTTAACAAGCAACCTTTCTGCCGTCTCCCAAGCTTGTCTCGCGTAACATATTATTATCCCTGCAGGGTAAAGAGACAATATGGTTTGCTTTAAAATATTCCTTCCGGGGATCTTCGTCCTCCCTATGAGTATCCCGTATCTCAAGAAGTAGATAGATTCGACACTTATTGGAGCGCTAGACCTTTATGGGAAGTGATTACCCAAAAGGTTCCCCCTTCTTTACCTAATGATGTAAAGAAGTGGTTGCTGAAGAAGTCTTCAATTGATCAGGGTAGAACCGATGTGAAGAATCGTCTAGGTGACAGAGTGACACCGGCTAAAGAACGCTTAGGTGCAAGAATTGAATTCAAAACACCTACAATTCCTAGGAAGAAGAATACTACTAAAGACAAAGGGAAAAGGAAAGCTAACACCACGGACAAAAAGGCTTGGGTGGAAAAGAAGCATGGGGTGCTAGCTGAAGGGGAAACAATCTATTCCAAAATTGAATGTAGGTCCTCTAAAGGATGCCTACTAGCTAAAGTAATGGATGAAGAGGAGGAAACAGAAAAGAATTGGAAAAGAGCTAAAAAGGAGAAGAAGGATTAAAACATTGCTTAGCTTTAGATTTATTAGATTGTTAATTTTTCTTTAAAGTTAATTTATTTCAGCCTTATTTAAATTCCATTAACAATGTAATTTTATTTTATCAATGAAATTTCAGCTTTCAATTAAATTATTACTTTAAATTTATTTATTAAAGCAATGAAAATCGAAAAAAGAATTAATTTCCAGAAATTCTCCGAGTACGGAAGTCGAAAATTTTCCGAGAAACACCGAAATTCGCCCAGATTTTATTGCTGAATTGGCGCCAGTAATTGCAGTTTGGCGCCAGCTATTGAGGTCTATAAGGGGACGAATGATGATGTTGGATACCATATTTATGTAGCAATTCTTCACATTCGGCTTGAAAGTGAGTTTCATTGTCACTTATCATTTCATGTGGGACTCCATATCGACAAATGATATTTCTCTCGATAAAGAGTGCTACATGTTTTGCAGTGAGTTTAGCGTATGATTGCCCTTCAACCCACTTTGTAAAGTAATCAATTGCTACTAGAATAAATTCGTGGCCTCCTGTCCCTGGAGGAGTGATTTTGCCAATCATGTCAATTCCCCATGTAGAGAATGGCCATGGTGATGTGTAGGTGTAGAGCAAAGATGGAGGAACATGTTGTAAATTGGCGTAAATTTGACACTTAGGGCATCTTTTCACGTATTGATGGCAGTCCTTATTCATGGTAGTCCAATAATACCCTTCTCGCATTATTTTCTGGACTAACATTTTGCCATTTACATGGGTTCCACAAATTCCTTCGTGAACCATTCTCATTATTCTTTGTGCATCCACCTTTCCTACGCATAGGAGAGCTCGACCTTTAGGTACCCTTTTATGTAGCTCGTTGTCTATGAGTACATATTGAGATGCCAAAAGTCTCAATGCTCGTTTTGCTCTTTTGTCAGCATGAGGAGGGTATTCTCCATTGGTGACATAGTTGAGTATGTCTGTGTACCATGGTTCTTCTTCTTGTTCTTCTTCTTCGTCTTGGACCGAGTCGTCATTTTCTATAGCCTGTATATACGCTGGTTTTTGCCTTTTTTCGATAGTTAGAGGCAGTTGCTCGATTTCCGTGTGAATCCTAACCATTGAGGCTAATCTTGCCAAGGCATCAACAAATTGGTTTTCTTCTCTAGGTAGATATGTATATTCTACCTTCTCTAACTGATCGGTAAGAGTTTCCAGATAGGTTTGGTAAGGGGCTAGGCTTTCGCTCCTTACTTTCCATCTTTTAGATATTTGATTGATAATCAGAAATGAGTCTCCGAATATCCTAAACTTCTTTACACCCAATGCCAGGGCTGTTTCAAGGCCTACCACACATGCTTCATATTTAGCAGCGTTGTTGGTAACGTCGAAATCAAGCTTTTTTGAGATTGGGACGTGTTCTTCTTTAGGTGACACTAGTAGCACTCCGACGCCACATCCCTTTTGGTTTGAGGCTCCGTCGAAATACAAGGTCCAAGTATCATCTTCGGTGACCATCAAATCTTCGTCTGGAAATTCATTGTCCTGTATTGGTGTCGAGTCTTCTATTGGAAAGTCTGCCAGAATGTCTGACACCACAGATCCTTTAATAGCTTTTTGTGGCAAAAACCTCACGTCAAATTGGGCTAGGTTGACCATCCATCTTGAAATACGTCCATTGAGTGTCGATTTCTCGAACAAATATTTGAGTGGATCCAATCCGGATACTACGAAAACGGTATGTACCAACATGTAATGTCTCAACTTCGTTGTGGCCCAGACCAAAGCGAGGCACAATTTCTCGAGTGGTGCATAGCGTGTTTTGTATTTGAGCATCTTCTTACTTAGGTAATAGATTACATTCTCTTTGTTTTCTACTTCTTGTGCTAACATGGCTCCCATTGTCTCTTTGGTAACCGTCAAGTATAACCTAAGAGGTATTCCGAGAAGTGCTGGCGCTAATACGGTAAGGTTTGTGAGGTAGGCTTTGATCCTATCAAAGGCTTTTTGACACTCATCATCCCATATTACTGGTACATTCTTCTTGAGCTTTTTGAAGATTGGTTCACATATCGTCGTTAGTTTTGATATGAACCTACTTATGTATTGTAACCGGCCAATAAATCCTCGAATCTGTTTCTCGGTCTTGGGCGGTGGCATCGACATGATTGCTTTAATCTTGGTTGGATCTATCTCTATTCCTCTAGAGCTTATGACGTATCCCAAGAGCTTGCCTGAGGTGACTCCAAAAGCACATTTTGATGGATTCAACCTCATATTATATTTTCTTAGCCTTTCGAAAAATTTCCTTAAGGCTACTTGATGGCCTGGACGGTCCTTTGATTTCACAATCATGTCGTCGACATATACTTCAACTTCTTTGTGCATCATGTCATGGAGTAAGGCAGTTGCTGCACATTGGTAAGTAGCACCTGCGTTTTTCAACCCAAATGGCATTACCGTGTAACAGTAAGTTCCCCACGGTGTGATAAAGGTCGTTTTCTCCATGCCTTCTTCTGCCATGAGAATCTGATTGTACCCTGCGTATCCGTCTATGAATGAGAGAAGTGTGTGATTTGTCGTGTTGTCTATCAGAATATCGATGTGTGGCAAAGGGAATCGTCCTTTGGACTTGCCTTATTTAGATCTCGATAGTCGACACACATCCTTACCCTTCCGTCTTTCTTTGGAACTGGGACGACGTTAGCGACCCATTCGGGGTATTTGGATACCTTGATGAAACCTGCAGTTATTTGTTTTTGAACTTCTTCTTTTATTTTAAGTGCTACGTCGGGTTTCATTCGACGCAACTTTTGTTTTACAGGTTTCATTCCTAGGATTAATGGTATAGTGTGTTGAGCTATTTCTCTGTTAATGCCTGGCATATCTTCATACGACCAAGCGAATACATCGATAAATTCTTTAAGTAAGTTAATTAAATCGGTTCTTTCTTGTTTATTCAACGTTAGTCCAATTTTAACTTCTCTTTTATTAGTCGAATCATTCGAGATGTCGACTGTTTCAGTCTCTTCAATTACTGGTGTTTTCTTTTCAAGTGTTTCCATTGCTTTAATAATTTCTTTATCTTTTTCATCGTTAGCTAAGCAATGTTTGTCATCTTGGGTTAGGGAAGAACACGAGAAATAAGGAGAATGAGAAGTGTTATTATACTCTGAGATCATTACATCAAAGAGTGATATGTCCTCAGGGACTGGATCACTAACTATCCTAGGAGAAGAAATGGGAAGGGGAGGCATTATTGCTAAAGACCTAGAAGATTCTAAAGGGAAAGACTCTGACTCAGACTCTAACTCTGACGATTCTTCGAACATTGGCCCTTGCCCTGTCGTGATTGATATCTTCCTTCCACTTGGAGTAGTCACTTTGATAGTCTTGCGCCACCCATGCAATGATCCTTCGGCTGGAGTAATTAGCTTCGAGGAGTCGAAGTTTTCGCTTTGTAGGACCGTTTGAATGAGTGAGGAGTTATCTTCCTCATAAGCTGGCTCATTCTTTTCTCGCCCAAATAGTAATCCCATGACGTTAAAGTCAAAGCATGGGGGTGCTTTCTCCTTATGGACGGGAGTTGGGATTTCGTCAGTGAAGTAGCAATCCAAGAAAATCTCGAATCCCGGTTGTTGTATGCCATTTACAACAAATGGTTCGGGAAATTCATAGCATGGATAGTCCTCTCCTTCTTTTATAAACTAACCATTAAGCGTAAGAGGGTACTAATCCATTGGAATTGCCTTCTTTTGAATGCGAGCGTCCCTACGTGCTTTCAACTTGTCTTGGGCTCGCTTGAGATCTTTCTGAGTCGGTTCGAAACCAAGTCCGAAAGTATCTATTTTAGGGAGGCCAGGTGACTCCACCGATTTTGCTATCCCCTTCTTCTTTCCTATGGTCATCCCAGGGAAGTGTCCCTGTTTCTTTAGCATGGTGTTGATAATCATGTTGGAATGGGGGTCGCGGCAAAGAGATGTCCTTTCATCCTCTTGGATTAAGGAGACTTCTTCGTTAAAGCCCCATAGGTCTTCGTCATCTTCGTCGTGCTCCACATTGATGATTGGATTTTCTATTGATTTGATTCTCATCGGCAAAGCGTCAATAATGATTGGAATTCCTCCAACTATGGCTTTCACTTGTTGGTGGAGAGATGAAGGGACGACCTTTAGATCATGGAGCCAAGGGCGTCCTAACAACAGATTGAATGAGGCTTTGATGTCTACCACTTGAAAAGTAGTAGCATGTTCTATTGCTCCTACCGTCACATTTAGGGTTATTTTGCCAAGAGCTTGACGACGAGTATTATCGTAAGATCTTATTCCTTGTGTGGACGGAGTTAAATCCTCATCCCTTATGCTGAGCATCCTCGCGATCCTAAGTGGACAGACATTGATAGTTGATCCATTGTCTACAAGAGTCATGGGAACATTCATCCTTTTGCAGACTACTGTGAGGTTTAACGCCTTGTAGTGTTTGTCACCTTCTGAGGGTAAATCTTTATCAGAGAAGGTGATTAGATTAATCGGACTAGGGAGGTCACTTGTGAGGAAGTTAGCTAGTCCCTCAGGAGTGGTGTCAGAATCTATCCCGATTTTATCCAAGGCATTCATTACAGCCAACCTATGTTCTCGAGATGTTGCCAGGAGCTTCCATACATTCATCTCAACTTTTGTCTTTTAAAACTGTTTAACTATGTCGTTATCTTCGATGATAGGTATGGGAATTTGTTGTACAGTAGGCATAGGTTGTGTTGAAACGGGAGGTTGCATTCTCCCGGATCTTGTGAGGACGCCTATTGATGAGTCTTCTTCAGCCCAAATGTCGTATGTGGTGTATGATACAGAAGGTGAAGGTCCCACTATGTCCTTTAGGTAGACAATTTCTTCATCACTGTCCCATACTCCATTAACAGTTATGTCCTCTTCTTGTTGAACTTGGATTAACTCCTTTTCATCAATCATTTTCTGCACCAAATCCTTGAATTTGAAGCAGTTTTCTATGGTGTGCCTCCTTGACTGATGGTACTGACAGTAATATCTATCTGTCCTTTTTAATGATTCAAATGGTCTCGGTTCGAGAGGTTTGACCTTGCCACTCTCGGAGAGCATTTCGAACATTTGTGCATATGGGATCCCAATTGGAGTGTAAACCCTATTGCTCCTCTTGGGTTTTTCGGTGACTTGTAAGGGAAAATACTTTGCCTCATAAGTCGTTCCCTTGCTAGCTAGAGGTAAAGAGATCTTGTTAGCTTCCACAAGGTCTTGAATGAGGTTTTGAAACCTGTAGCATTCATTTGTGGTATGACCGTTTCCTTGGTGGTACTTGCAGTAGGATTTGGGATCCCATCTTGGAGATCGCTTTTCTTGTGTTGGATCCTCTGTTGGACCAATAGGTTTGATTAGTCCTTGATCATAGAGGCGATCAAAAGTAGCATCGTAGGTCATTCCTATGGGTGTGAATTCTCTTTTAGGTTTATCCTTTGGACACGGAAGTTCATCATATTTCTTGTGAAGTTCGTTCACAACTTTGAGAGTTTCACGTAATAGTTGCGATGTCTCCCTCATAAACAGTGTAAGCAATTGTATGTCTTCCTTGTTTGCTAGTTCCGGAAGGTTATCTCCGACATCGAAAAATATCTCTTCTTTTCCTTCTTCGACATTGGTCGCTTTGACAGGCTTAATGAGAGATGAGGGGTCAACTTCGCTTTCTTCATCGGAGATAGCCAAAGTATGAGCTAGAGGTGCATTGTCAATACTTGGCTTCTTATTGGCAGGGGGAAACGACAGCTTGTTATTGTCAATTAGGTCTTGGATAGCTTCCTTGAGCTTCCAACAGCTTTCAGTAGAATGGCCCCTACCTTGGTGATATTTGCAATGTGCATTGGGGTTCCAGTTAGGCGATCTCTTCTCTACTGGTGGATCTGCGAATGGTCCAATGGGAGTTATAAGACCTTTTGCATTTAATCGATCAAGTGCGGTGTCATAACTCATGCCAATAGGAGTGAAATTCCTCCTAAATGGTTTCTTTTGTCCTTGATTGTTCATGGCGAGGACTTCTCCTAGATTAAAGGTGCTAACATTATTTGGGTGGGCAATTTTGGAAGAAGAAGGATTGTCGTTCTTCTTTCCTTTCCAGCCACTGTTGGAACTATTGTTGGCAGCTTTAGATTTAACCAAGTCATCTTCAATATTGATCCCAATATCATAAACGGCCTTAAAAGTATGAAGGTTATTTTGATATTTAAGATGTTTGGAATATTTTTCTTGGATATTTTTAATGAACATTCTCACGGACTATTTTTCACTTGGTACCTCGATCATTTTAGCTGAGGTTTCTCTCCACTTGTTAAAGAAAGCAGTGAAGCCTTCATTCTCTGTCTGTTTGAGGATTTCAAGTTCTCTATGGTCAGTTTCGACTTGAATGTTGCATTTCTACCTATCAATGAAAGCGTTTGCTATGGATTCTCAGGTAGAGGTCTTTTCTTTTTCCGAGAGAAAAGAACCATTGTTGGCAAACGGTCTTGAGAGATAGTGAGAACAGAGAAGGAAAGACCTTCTTATCGATACCCTTGATACTCATTATTGTTTCAAATGCTCTTAAGTGGAAGTAAGGGTTGTCAATTGCCCTGAATTTTGGGATGTCGTTGGAGCTGAACTTCTGCGGAAGAAGATCTTTATCCACCGAGACCCCTTGGGATGTGAGTTCTTGAAACTTGTAGTCGCTGGACAACTTGCTTAGGCTCTCTTGCATGAGGTCCATTTGTTGTTGTTTCACGGGATCATCGATCTTAAGTGCGAGAAGCTTCAGTGTCTAAGTTATAGTAGCCAGTTGATTCTTGAGGTCATTGACTTCTTCTTGAGTTTCCATTATAACTCTCGCTTTCCTCTTGCGGTCTATAGGTTTGTCGAAAAGTTGGACTTGTACGAAGAGGTTATCTTTGATTAATCGTCCTTCCTTTCTTGACCACGCGCTGTAAATTAAGCCAATTTGCATTTTAATTACTTGACTCGAATCAACTTGACTTTATGGTTTTTATTATTTTTTTTAAAAAAATAAAAAATAAAAAATGTACATAATTTTTTAGGGAACTAAGTATTATTATTTATTGGAGGATTAATATCCGACTTACCACCCTTTAAAAAAAATGACGAAAAAAGCGCACACACAAGACTTTCTTAATCATGGTCAAACATGTGTGTTGGTGTGTGCATTGAGTGTAAGTGACATGCTTGGACTCTTGTGTAAGACCATGGGACTTAGTGCCTAAACTCGAGCATTGATTCAATTAAGCATTAATGGTCAGCAAAATTAACCGAATTAAACAGAAAACTGATTAATTAGACATTAGGTGATGACTCGACAAATAATCCAAACTGTCGGCCAAGCGACAGGACTGGCGTCACATTATGGTGATTGGCGCCAGACAATTTAGAAAATGTCTGGTGCTACACACTATACTGTGGCGCTACAGCTCAGACCTTGGCGCCAATATTGGAGCTTCGGTCCGGGACTGTTTTCGGTATTATTAGTCAACTGGGTATGCCTAAAGTCGTACTAGGTCAATATCGATTAAAAAAAAACTTTATTGACTCAAATTAATTAATTAATTAATTAATTAGGCAAAGTTCTTTAAGTCATTAATTTTGGTCTCAACACAAATCAACAAACGGTTAAGAGAAACATAGAATATATATGCACAACAAATAATGCACAATTACTCAAGTAGGCACAATATGATGCAATGAGTTTGCAACCTAACCATGGCTCTAGTTCTCTAAAGTTCGGGATATGGTTTAGTCAATAGAGGGTCCATGGTTAATTGTCCGGATGCACCGCGCAGAAGCCTAACCGTGAAGGGTTAACGCGTGTGGATGGGACACCGCGAGTTTTAGAAAAAACTCACTTCCATGGTTTGGTGAATTCAACATCTCAGATGTACCCTTTGTTGCCAGGAGCGTTCAATCGGGTAGATAGAGCATGAATTCCCAGAAGGTTATGTCCATATGTAGAACACATATGGGTTTCAGAAAAGTGAGAAAAAAATTCAATCAGGAAGCAGGATCGAGCAAACAATACGAAAAACCGGTCGAAATTAGAACGCATATTTCTGGCTCGGTATTGGGGGAAATTAGCGCCAGCAAACAGAGACTGGCGCCAACTTTTAACTGTAGCACCTGGCGCCAATATTGGCGTCTGGCACTACGGCTAAAAGTTTGGCGCCAAGCTCTGGCCCCTGACGCTACTTCCCACATGCCTCAGCAGCTTTCTGTGCTCAATAAAATCATCCAGTTTCGCGCGGTGTTATTTCAGTCCTAGTTGTGAAAGACATTTCTCAAATTTCCTACGTGTAAAATCCTATGTTTTTGACTCATTACGGATGGTCTTTCCAATGAGAACCTTTTTATGCATATGACAATAATGATAATCAAAATTACGCACATGAAATACTTAGAACTTTTCGAGTCTGATCCACTCATTCTAAATCATTGCCGAAACAAATTCAGGAATTAAAATAGAAATCCTCCCCATTGGAGTCGCCAAAAACTGTAGGGAATAATTTCAAGCCTTTAAAATCCCACTAGCTCGAACCCCACTGTGATCATACACTAGAGTACGGTGGCGTCCAAAAGGGAAGAAGATAGAGCAAAAGAGTCGCCAACAAGTTTTTTAAGGAACTTGTAAACCGTTCACGAGGTGAAGGTTACACCCCTTAACGATCCAAGAGATCGTCAACTCCATAAGGTCATGAACCAAATAAGGGTCCGGGGATGATGGTACAAATCCAACCTAAAAGAGATTGAACCTGCCCTAATAATAGGCCTCTACTTTATCCTGCTCGTATTCATGTGCGCTTTCTGACTAACATACAATCAATAGGATTAACCCTAAACCTGTTTAATATATGTTGGTTGAATATTAATGCACAAACAAACTATTATTGACGATCACTTGAATTATAATCATAGTTAACCTAACAAGATTATTAATTATCTTATTAAGCGTGATTACAAGTACAAATTCCCTTTAAACATGCAATAAAAGGTGTGATCAAGCAATAAATAATAAATAATCAATAATAATAATCATAAAAAATCATGACAATAATGAATATCATAATCATAGCAATCAGAAATATTAATAATCATAATTATAACAATATTCATGTTAAAGCATAAAAGTAAGATCCTAGGCATGATACTAACAAGATTTATAACAAACCCTAGCATGATACTAAGCAATAAAAATCAAATCTTTAACCCTAACATGATACTAACATGAATAAATATTAGGAAGAGAATAAAAGGCATCATAGCAATCATATTTAATATTAAATATAACCTAGACATGATACTAGGAATATCATAATAACAATATAAACATGATATCTACATCATAAAATCAATAAAAGTACTTACTTGGATGCCTCGTACCTCTTTCTAATTACAAAATACACACGTTAGTAACTTCAAGGAAAATAATAAATCCAACAATTAAATTAAATAATTGAAATAGAGATGATGGAAATAGAGATTTGGGACCAAACCCTCAGAAATTAAAACCTTTCACGTCTAGGGCGAAGGCAACTTCAAATATGGCTCGGCGTTTCTAGATCTTGTGAATGCGGAATTTTGTATGAAAAAGCAAGAAAGAATTGAAAAGAATGCTAAAAGAAAGAATTTTTTTAATTAAGAATCGATGAAAGAAAACTTGTGAATGAAGAGAGTTGATGAATGAAAGATGTAGATGATGAAGATAGTTGGTGTATGAAAACGGAGTTTTTAATACGATATTTATAGAGAAAATCAGCCAAAAAAAGATAATTTAACATAACAGAGTCTGAAGATCACAAAACAGCATTGGCGCCAACCCTGGCTAATTGGCGCCAGGCACTAGTGGCTAGCGCCAGGCGCCAATGGCTAGCGTCTGGCGCCAAGCCTGGTTCCAAGCGCCAAGGCCTGGGGTTGGACGCCAAACTGGATTTAAACGCATTTTCGAAAATCTGATAAATTTACCGTACTAAAAGATAAAATAATATAATTCCTTCGAAAATGCTATTTGATCTTGATTAAAACTCTGAAAAGTCCTAATCGAATTAGGAATGAAAAGAACCTTCTAGAAGATTCTAGAAGACTAAAACCATTTCTAATTGCATTAGGAATGATAAATCATATTAGGCCCTCCCCTAGATCATTGGGCCGTACATAAAGCTCAAACCGGGCCTAGTTTAGTAAATTGGCCATAACTTCCTCAATATTCATCGGAATTGGGCTTATAATATATCGTTGGAAAGGTCTTTGCAAGCCCCATCCAACTACACCACTATTGGAACCATATCATGACCAACCAAACTAGATTAGCTGTTTTCTTAAAATAAAGTTTTCCAAAACAGGGAGAAAAGAAAAGAAATAAAAACTTTCCGCAACACTAGACCTTTCCACACTTTCGTTTCATTCGATTATGATTCGACGTGAAAGGCACTCATCACCGGGTTTGGTTTTGGGGAGACACAAATGGGTGTCTACACCATCGAAGATTGCTTTGCCTGAAACCACCTTCTAGCACTTTGTGACCATCTTCGGCAAGCCAGGGAACACGATCAAAGACAACTTCGCTTGAAATAACCTTCAGTTGTTTGTGACAACTCTCCGCAAGCTAGGAAAAGTTGCCGAAGATATCCTCGCTTGGAGCTATTCTCATTTGTTGTGATAATATTCTGAGGAAAATTACCGAAGACCCATGCTTGTCGATCTTTAAAAGCTCGCTTGAACATTGCTTCCGCGATGCTTGTACGTCGGCACTTTTGCTGCTTTTGAACCTTTATATTGGTGCCTTTTGCTGAATTTTGAACCAGTAAGTCGGTGCCTTTTGCTGTATGAACTAGTATGTCGGTGCCTTGCGATGAGCCAATGGTTAGGCACTTTAAGCTAAGTGAGACGATCATTCATCAAGCCAATCACTTTATGTAATTGTAATCAAGTCGATAACTAAATCATGTCAATTTGCTTACACTAGTAGAAAAAAAGCATTAGGCACCCCCCATATGGCACCGGTTCAGGCTAAACCGGTGCCCAAAACCGGTCTGGAAATGGGCGGGATTTTACCAAAAGAGAAAAGGCACCGGTTTGGCCTGAACCGGTGCCAAAAATTAAAAAGGCACCGGTTTGAACCGGTGCCAATTGAACCGTTCCTTATTTTAAAAAAAACCGGTTAAACTTAAAAAAAAAAAAAAAAAAAAAAAGCTATATAAATATGAAACCCTATTTATTTCGCCGCTTCATTCTCCTTTCCTCTTCTTTCCTACTGTTTCTCTCTCCTCTTCTCCTCTCCTCCTTTTTCACTCCATGCCCTTTCTCATCGATCTCCTCCTTCCCTTTCTTCGTTCTCATCTCCTCCTTCCCTTTCTTCGTTCTCATCTCCTCCTTCAAGCTCACCACGAAGACCACCACGGAGACCACTACGAACACCACCACGGAGACCACCACGAACACCACCGCAAGTACATGCAACAACACCACGGAGACCACTCCTCCTCCCTCAATTTCTGGGTTTTTGTGTTGTGATTTTGATTTTTGATTTTTGAATTTTGTTTTTCGATTTTGATTTTCGATTTTTTCTGGGTTTTTTCGATTTCATTTTTTTTTCGTTTTTGTTTTATTTTAATTGATTTCTAAGTTTTTTTATTTGTTCGTTTTTGTTTTTATTTTTTCGATTTCTGGGTTTTTCAATTTTTATTTTTGTTTTTCGATTTTGATTTTTGATTTTTGATTTTCTTTTTTATCGATTTTGATTTTTGTGTTTCGATTTTTACTTTTGTTGTCTGATTTTGATTTTTGTTTTTCGATCTTGATTTTTGTTTTTCTTTTTTGTTCGATTTTGATTTTTATGTTTCGATTTTACTTTCGTTGTCTTATTTTGATTTTGATTTTTGTTTTTCGATTTTGATTTTCAATTTTTTCTGGGTTTTTCCGATTTCAATTTTTTTTTTGTTTTTGTTTTTATTTTAATTGATTTCTGGGTTTTTTAATTGTTCGATTTTGTTTTTATTTTTATGATTTCTGGGTTTATTCATTTTTTTTTCTGGGATTTTGTTTTTATTATTTCGATTTTGTTTTGATGTTTTGATTTATGGGTTTTTTTCGATTTTATTTTTAATTTAATCGATTTTAATTCGATTTTTTTTTTCTGGGTTTTTTTATTTTTTTTCGCAGCTTGTTCATTTTAATCAATTTATTTTTGATGTTTTAATTGGCGCAGGTATACATAATCCAAGAATCAAGAATCAAGAATATGGGGATTTTTAGATTGTGATGTTGTAATATTTTTTTTTTTGATTTATATTGTAGTTTTTTTTATTTATTTATATGTTGTAATTTTTTTTGATTTATAAGTAATTTTTTTTATTGATCTATGTTGTAAAATTTTATTGATTATATATTAAACAGAATCGTTTAGAAGTTTATATTGATTGTGATGTTTGATTTATATTTTGTGTTTTTATTTAAATTAGTTTATTTAATTTTTAAGCAAAAAAAAATAAGACACCGGTTAACCGGTGCCTATTACACCCTATGGCACCGGTTTTGAACCGGTGCCAAAAACCATGTTTTTGGCACCCCTCACATAGGCAGCGGTTCAAACCGGTGCCTTAGACCGGGTTTGAACCGCTGCCAAATGCCTTTTTTCACCTAGTGTTATAGGGGATAACTGGCATACCAAGGAACCCAAAATGTTTTTTAAGAGGTTGGAACAACATCACTGAGTGGCAGAACAATCTGTCGCTGCTGAAATATTACTGGCGCCACATATTTGGCTCTAGCGCCACACACTGGCATTAGCGGTAGGCGCTAAGGCCTGTCGCTTCGCGCTAGAGACGGGTTTTCCATATATACCCCTTTCTTCTTCATTTCTGCTGCTGCAGCTCGTTCTTGCTCTTGAATTCGCTCGGAACTTCAATTTACTCGTTCTTGCTGGTTTCTCAACCGAATTCGCTCAAATTCGTTGCAAATCAAAGCTTATTCCATCCATTTTCCCGATTTATGTAATTTTTCTTCAAACTCACTCTGGTTTTAATGAATTTCGTATATGTTTGTTCACGAATTTCTTAAAAATTCGAAACTTGAATTGCTTAATTATCTTTGTTTTTCAAATTTTTTGCCATAAAATTGCTTGATTATGTTTATATATTGCCTTGGGAGTAATTTGAGACTTTTTTTACTCAATTTGGTGAAGAAACGAACAAATCACCATTGTTAGACCTCTTAAGGTCGGGATGACAATGTGGTTGTTCTTGATGTTTTTGCTAGAAATTCTTGTCCAATTTGTCACAATAATTACTATAATATTGCAATAAATTGTTTGAATGCTCGAAAAATGCCGTATATGCTCAATTTGAATTTTTGCTCTATTTTAGTACTACATACTCTTTTTTTTTCGAACATAGTATCATGCAGCTAGGCGAACCTTAGATACTATAGAACCTTAATTTATGATGGTTTTGCACAATGTAGCATGGCTAGACAACGAGGTTCGGGCTCACGGTCCCGAGATGTACGACGGGAACACAAGCCCGTAGAGGACGACGCCAACCCGTCCACTTCTCTCGGCCCTCTCCCAGAGTGGGATGAGCGGACTCTATAATTCTCTCCCGTCCACCACATTTCTGAGAGGGTGCGACGTGGGATCACGGTTGGTAGGACGCCCTGCCACGGTCAAGGTTGCGATACCTTGGGCGACTTGTACAAGATGTATATCGGCAATGACAGAGAGGTGAGACTTCTCTGGGAGTCTTGCGGACTGGCTTCGCTTTTTGAGACCTTAGAGTCCATGATTTCCTGTAGCAGGGGTCATCACGTGGTTCTTGCTCTGGTGGAGTTCTTTTAGGACACCTCTAACACTTTCCACTTTCCTTGGGGTGAGATGATGGTCACCCCGACCGACTTCAGTCTTATTACGGGACTGGAGTTTAGCTTTGTTGCGCTGCCGTTTGACAACGAGATCAGCGTATTTTCTCCTGAGGTCGAGGAGTTGTTGGGTCCGATTGTAAATAAAATCTTAAAAGTTAAGTCTAAATAAAATCCAAAAAATAATATAATTAATATGATTGATATATTAATTAATAAGAAGAAAAAAATAATATAATTTAGAAACAGGATATAAAAAGAATAAAAGACCGTAAAGTCATTGTCAGACTCGAATCAGGCAAAAAAACGCGGTTTTGAAAAGCTCATATGATAAGATACGTCAGCGCCACCTAGCGCCACGCTTTTTGAGTTAGCGCCAGACGATAACTCTTGGCGCTTGGCGCCAGGCTCTGGCGTCAGGCGCCAATGTCTGGCATCTGGCGCTGATGAGCGCAGACTCCAAATCCTTTCCGGATTAAAAATGTGCCGATTTTGTGCATAAATAGCCCCCTGCCCAGCCGATTTTCTTCATAATTAGCGGATTAAATATAACCTTAGCTCTTGAAAAAATAATAATTATGTCTCTAGTCTCTAAAAGTTTTACCAACTTCACTCATGAATGGTGTCGGTGTCTAACTGCCAAGGAGAGAAAGGAGTTAGATGTTTTTCATATGGGGGGTATTTATGGTGTCAAGAGAGTAGATCTTGATGTAGACTTTATTCATACCGCCTTAGAATATTAGGATGTGGACACTCATTGTTTTAGATTAGGGTATGATGAAATTAGCCCTTTGGCGGAAGAATTTGGTGCTATCTTAGGCTTCCCTGCATTAGATCTTGTAGTAATCCCTACAATAAATGAATATTATTATAAGGATTTTGAGCGCTTCTTCAATTTAAAAGACAAAAATCTAACAAATATAGTATATGGTAGCATAGTTAATTTGAAAGAATTTGCTCGCCATTATTTTGATAGACCTTATTCTGAGTCTTTTCATGTTTATAGAAGAAGGGCTTTTCTTTTTTGCATTCTTAACCAATATCTTCTAACTAGTGGTAGAACTAATGAGGGTCAAGGAATCATATCAACTGTTTTGGAGCAGATTGAATCTGGGAGAAATCTAATGCTATTATTGTTGGAGAGACTATGCTTAGTCTTGATGAATTAAAGAAGAATCCAAAAGCACCTTTTTGGGGCTCTCCAATTTTATTACAGGTAGAAAATTAATATTTTTAATTACAGAAATCAAAAACATATTTTTGTATAGTAATAATGATTTATTTGCATTGAATTTTTATATAGATGTGGCTAATGGAAAGACTAGAATTAATTAGTCTTCCAAACAATATTGAAAAGTACACTCCAAACTGCTTTGAGAGAAGGAAGAAACACTTCTCTAAGATGGGGCGCCATGAATGGAAGAAGGTCTTCGGCTCTTGCAATTTTACCATCAAGTGGGTCATCCCTTGGTGGAAAATAGAAAAGCTGATTAGTGTCAACAAGAAACCGTTCTGCCGTCTCTCAAGCTTATCCAGAATGACTTTTTATTAACCCTGCAGGGTAAAAAGACCGTACGGCCTACTTCAAATAATTCCTTCCGAGGATCTTCGTCGTCCCTATGAATTTCCTGTCTCTCAAGAAGTAGACAAATTTTATGCTTATTAGAGTGCTAGACCTTTATGGGAAGTGATCACCCAAAAAGGTTCCTCCTTCCTTGCCCAATGATGTGAAGAAGTGGCTTCTGAAGAAACCTTCAAAGGACATGAAGAAAAATCAGAGTAAAACAAATGTGAAGAGTCGTCTAGGTGACAAAGTGATTCCTGTTAAGGAACGCTTGGTTGAAAGAGTTGAGTTCAAAACACCTACAATGCCTAAGAAGAAAAGCTCTACGAAGAATAAAGGAAAGAGAAAAGCTGAAACTACAGAGAAGAAGGCTTGGGTAGAGAAGAAACATGGGGTCCTAGTTAAAGGAGAAACTATTTACTCCAAAATTGAATGTAGGTCCTCTAAAGGATGCTTACTAGCTAAAGTTATGGATGAAGAATAGGATGCAGATAAAAATTGGAAGAGAGAAAAGAAACAGAAAAAAGATTAAAGCATTGCTTAACTCTCAATTATTAGACTTAGTTTTAAATTTAGAGTTAATTTATATATTTAAGCTTTATTTAAATTCCATCAATAATGTAATTGTTAGTTTAATTTATTAATGAAATTACAGCTTTTTTAATTAAATTATCTCCTTTAAATTTAATTTATTAAAGCAATCAAAACTGAAAATTTAATTTTCCAGAAATATTTTCTAGTACGGAAGTCGAAAATTTTCCAAAAAACACCGAAATATTCCCAGGTACTTTGCAGAACAATGGCGCCGTGATTTTACGACTGGCACCAGCTGCGGCATTCTGGCGTCAGGCGCTAATGTCCATCGGCTGGCGTCAGGATTTTTTCTGTGACGCCGATGTTTCGTCGATCTTCTGTCAAATTTATTTTTAAGTCTGGGATGCGAGGTTTGAAAAAAAATAAAGTAGTCGCACCAATAAAGGGTTGCCTACGTATCCTTTCTTAAGGAATCAGGCCAAACGTAGCTCTCTTGAGTATCCTACTCAAGTAATTATGGGTAGTACTTTTTAAGTTGGTCAAGATTTGTCATGTTCGAGAACTCATTGTCATCCATATCAGTTAATTTTTCTTCACCTCCTGACAGGATTGTTTTGATAATATAGGGTCCAGACCAATTAGGCCTAAAATTTCCCCTTGGATCTAAAACATTTTTCCTCAATGCTTTTAACACCAAGTCTCCTACTTTGATGTTTCTTTTTTTGACCTTCTTATTAAAATGCCTAGACATACGAGTTTGGTAGCATTGAGTATGATGTAGAGCTTCTAGTCGTTTTTCATCAAGTAGAATTAGCTCCTTATATCTCGCCCTAGTCCATTCAACTTCATCGAGTTTGCTTTCTAATGCAATGCGTAGAGATGGTATCTCTAGTTCTACAGGTTGTACGGCATCCATTCCATAAACTAAGGAAAATAGTGTATTTCCTGTTGATGTGTTAATTGACGTGTGATAACCCCACAATGCGAAGTGGAGTTTGTCAGGCCAATCCTTGTAATTTTCCGTCATTTTCTCAATTATAGTCTTTAAATTTTTATTAGCTACTTCAACTACTCCGTTTTCCTGAGGTCTATAAGGAGAATAATGATGATGTTGAATGCCATATTTTTGTAGCAATTCTTCACACTCGTCTTGAAAGTAAGTTCCATTGTCACTTATCATTTCATGTGGGACTCCATATCGACAAATAATATTTCTTTCGATGAGAGTGCTACATGTTTTGCAGTGAGTTTAGCATATGATTGTGCTTCGACCCACTTTGTGAAGTAATCAATTGCTACTAAGATATATCGTGACCTCCTGTTCCTGGGGGAGTGATTTTGCCAATGATGTCAATTCCCCATGTAGAGAATGGCCATGGCAAAGTGTAGGTATAGAGTAGAGATGGAGGAACATGTTGTAAATTGGCGTAGATTTGGCACTTAGGGCATCTTTTTACGTATTGATGACAATCCCTATTCATGGTAGTCCAATAGTATCCTTCTCGCACTATCTTTTGGACTAGCATTTTGCCATTTACGTGAGTTCCACAAATGTCTTCGTGGACTATCCTCATTGCTCTTTGAGCATCCTTTTTTCCTACACATAAGAGAGCTCGACCCTTAGGTACCCTTTTGTGTAACTCGTTGTCTATGAGTACGTATTGGGAAGCCAAGAGCCTTAATGCTCGTCTTGCTCATTTGTCAGCATGGGGAGGGTATTCTCCTTTGGTAACATAGTTGAGTATATCCGTATACCACGGTTCTTCTTCTTCTTCTTCTTCATCTTGGATCACTTCATCATCTTCTATAGCTTGAATATAGGCCGGTTTATGCCTTTTTTCTATAGTTAGAGGCATTTGCTCGATTTCTATAGGAATCCTAACCATTGAGGCTAGTCTTGCCAAGGCATCAACAAATTGATTTTCTTCTCTAGCTAGCTAGATACGTGTATTCCACCTTCTCTAACTGATTAGTGAGAGTTTCTAGATAAGTTTGGTAAGGGGCTAGGCTTTCTCTCCTTACTTTCCATCTTTTAGAGATTTGATTGATGATCAATGAAGAGTCTCTGAATATTCGTACTTTTTTCACTCCCAAAACCAAAGCTGTTTCAAGGCCTACCACACATGCTTCGTATTCAGCAGCGTTGTTGATATCGTCGAAATCAAGCTTTATGGAGATTGGAACATGCTCTTCTTTAGGTGATACTAGTAATACTCCAACACCACATCCCTTTTGGTTTGAGGGTCCGTCGAAGTATAAGGTCCAAGTATCGTCTTCGGTGACCATCAATTCTTCGTCTGGAAATTCATTGTCGTGTATTGGCGTTGAATCTTGTATTGGAAAGTCTGCTAGATAATCCAAAACCAAAGATCCTTTGATAGCTTTTTGGGGCATGAATCTTACGTCAAATTGGGCTAAGTTGACTATCCATCTTAATATGCGCCTATTGAGTGTAGATTTCTCGAATAAATACTTGAGTGGATCTAATCGGGAAACTACAAAGACTGTATGTACGAGCATGTAATGTCTTAACTTGGTTGTGGCCCACACCAATGCGAGGCACAATTTCTCAAGTGGTGTATAGCGTACTTCATACTCGAGCATCTTTTTGCTTAGATAGTAGATCGCATTTCTTTGCCTTCTACTTCTTACGCTAGCATGGCTCTCATTTTCTCTTTGGCGACTGTTAAGTACAACCTAAGAGGTATTCCCGGAAGTGTTGGTGCGAATATGGGAGGATTTGCGAGATAGGCTTTGATCTTGTCAAAGGCTCTTTGACACTCGTCATCCCATATTACTGGTACATTCTTTTTAAAATTGGTACACATATTGTTGTCAATTTTGATATGAACCTGCTTATGCATTGCAACCGGCCAATAAATCCTCAAATTTGCTTCTCGGCTTTGGGTAGTGGCATTGACATGATTGCCTTGATCTTGGTTGGGTCTATCTCTATTCCTCTAGAGCTTATGACATAACCCAAAAGCTTGCCTGAGGTGACTCCAAAATCACACTTGAATGGATTCAACCTCATGTTGTATTTTCTTAGCCTTTCAAAGAATTTTCTCAAGGCTATTTGATGGCCTGGGCGATCTTTTGATTTCACAATAATATCTTCAACATATACCCCAACTTCTTTATGCATCATGTCATGGAGCAAGGCAGTCGCTGCACGTTGGTAAGTAACACCCGCGTTTTTCAATCCGAATGGCATTACCGTGTAGCAATAAGTACCCCATGGTGTTATGAAGGTTGTTTTTTCCATGTCTTCTTCCGCCATGAGAATTTGATTATAACCCGCGTATCCATCCATGAACGAGAGAAGTGCATGATTCGCTATGTTATCTACCAGAATATCAATGTGTGGTAAAGGGAAGTCATCCTTTGGACTTGCCTTATTTAGATCTCGATAGTCGACACACATTCTTACCCTTCCATCCTTTTTCGGAACTGGGAAGTCGTTGGCGACCCATTCAGGGTATTTGGATACCTTGATGAAACCTGCAGTTATTTGTTTTTGAACTTCTTCTTTTATTTTAAGGGCTACGTCAGGTTTCATTCGACGTAACTTTTGTTTTACAGGTTTCATTCCTGGAATTAGCGGTATGGTGTGTTGAGCTATTTCTCTTTTAATGCCTGGCATATCTTCATATGACCAAGCAAATACATCAATGAATTCATTAAGCAGATTAATTAAATCGGTTCTTTCTTGTTCATTAAGTGTTAATCCAATTTTAACTTCTCTTTTATAGGTTGAATCATTTGAGATATCAACCGTCTCAGTTTCCTCAATTATCGGTGTTTTCTTTTCAAGTGTTTCCATTTCTTTAATAAGTTCTTTTTCATTTTCATTGTTAGTTGAGCAATGCTCGTCATCTTTGGTTAAAGAAGAACACAAGGAGTAAGAAGAAGAAGACATGTTATTAAATTCGGAAATCATTACATCAAAGAGGGATATGTCCTCAGGGACTTGATCGCTGACTATCCTAGGGAAAGAGATAGGAGGAGGAGGTGCTACAACTAAAGACTTAGATGACTCTATAGGAAGAGACTCTGACTCTGACTCTGATGACTCTTCGAACATCGGTCTTGCCCCGTTGTGATAAAGATTTCCCTTCCGCTTGGAGTAGTTACCGTGACGATCTTGCGCCACTCTTGTAGTGATCCTGCCGCTGAAGTGATGAGCTTTGAGGGATCAAAGCTTTCACTTTGTAGGACCGTTTGGATGAGCGAGGAGTTATCCTCTTTGTATGTTGGCTCATCTTTTTCTCGCCCAAATAGTAATCCCATGACATTAAAGTCAAAGCATGGAGGTGCTTTCTCCTTATGAATAGGAGTTAGGATTTCATCTATAAAATAGCAATCTAGGAAAATTTCGAATCCCGGTTGCCTTATGCCATTTACAACAAACGATTTGGGAAATTCGTAGCAAGGATATTCCTCTCCTTCTTTTATGAATTGTCCATTGAGGGTAAGAGGATACTGATCCATTGGGATTGCTTTCTTTTGGATGTGAGCGTCCCTACGTGCTTTTGACTTTTCCAGGGCTCGCTAAAGATCCTCCCGAGTCGGTTCGAAACCAAGTCCGAAAGTGTCTAATTTAGGGAGGCCAGGTGATTCCAGCGGTTTTGTTATTCCTTTCTTCTTTCCTAGGGTTATCCCAGGAAAAAGTCCTTGTTTCTTCAGAATAGCGTTCACTATCATATTGGAGTGGCGGTCGTGGCAGAGAGGGGTCCTTTCATCCTCCTCGATTAAGGAGACCTCTTCATTAAAGCCCCATAAATCTTCATCATCTTCATCGTGCTCCACATTAATTATTGGATTTTCTATGGCTTTAATCCTCATAGGTGAAGCATCTATCGTAATGGGGATTCCTCCAACTACGGCCTTTACCTGTTGGTAGAGAGATGAAGGGACAGCCTTTAGGTCATGAAGCCAAGGGCGTCCCAACAATATATTAAATGAAGCCTTAATATCTACTACTTGGAATGTAGTAGCGTGTTCTATTGCCCCCGCCGTTATATTCATAGTAATCTTTCCAAGAGCTTGACAACGAGTGTTGTCGTAAGCTCCTATTCCTTGTGTTTACGGGGTTAGGTCTTCATCTCTTATACCTAGCATCCTCGCAGTTCTAAGTGGACAGACATTAATGACCGATCCATTTTCTACAAGAGTCATAGGGACATTCATTCTCTTGCAGAATACTGTGACGTTTAATGCCTTATAATGCTTGTCACCTTCTAGAGGTAAGTCCTTGTCGAAAAAGGTAATAAAATTGATAGGACTAGGGAGATCACTCGTAAGGAAGTTAGCCAACCCCTCAGGAGTGGTGTCTGAATCTATCCCTATCTTATCCAACGCATTCATTACTGCCAACCTGTGTTCTCGAGATGTTGCTAGAAGTTTCCATACATTCATTTCAACCTTGGTTTTCTTGAACTGTTTGACAATATCATTGTCTTCTATGATAGGTATGGGAACTTGCTGCGTGGTTGGTATAGGTTGTGTCGAGATAGGAGGTTGCATTCTCCCGGACCTTGTGAGGACGTCTATGGATGAATCTTCTTCAACCCAGAAATAATCCATGGCATATGACACCGAAGGTGGAGGTCCTACCATGTCTTTTAAATAAACGTCTTCTTCATAACTATCCCAAACTCTATTGATACTTATGTCTTCCTCTTTTGGAATTTGGAGTGGTCTTTTGTCGTCAATCATTTTCTGAATTAAATCCTTAAATTTAAAACAGTTTTCAATAGTATGACCCTCTGATTGATGGTATTGACAGTAAAATCTATCTGTCCTTTTTAATGATTCAAATGGTCTCGGCTCGAGAGGTTTGACCTCGCCACTCTCGGAGAGCATTTTGAACATCTGAGCATATGGAATCCCAATTGGAGTACATATTCTATTACTCTTCTTGGGTTTATCAATTACTTGCAAAGAAAAGGGTTTCTTCTTTGTGGATGGGATCTTGTCACCCTTTTTCTGAAGCTCCTCTAATTGTTTCTTCGCAACTTCGAGAGCTTCACGCAGCAAGTTTGATCCTTCCAACATGGAAAGTGTAAGCAATTGTATGCTCTTTACTTGCTAGTTCAGGAAAGTCATCCATGGCATCGAAAAAGATCTCCTCCTCTTCTTCGATAGCATGGATTTCCTCAATAGGCCTGATGAGAGCTGAGGGATCAACCTCGTTTTCCTCATCAGAGATGGCTAAGGAGTGAGCGAGAGGTGCACTATCAATGCTCGACTTCTTACTACCAGGAGGCAATGGCAGTTTGTTGTTGTCGATTAAATCTTGGATGGCTTCCTTAAGCTTCTAACAATTTTTGGTAAGAGGGACCCTACCTTAGTGATACTTGCAATGTGCATTGGGGTTCCAGTTAGCCATCTTCTTCTCGACTGGTGGGTCTCCAAATGGTCCAATAGGAGTTATAAAACCTTTTGCATTTAATCGGTCAAATGCGGTGTCATAACTCATACCTACAAGAGTAAAGTTCCTCCTAAATGGTTTCTTTTTTCCTTGATTATTCATAGCAAGGACTTCACTTAAGTAAAGGTACTAACATTGTTTGAGTGGGTGGTTTTGGAAGGAGAAGGATTGTCGTTCTTCTTGCCTTTCCAGCCACTATTGGAATTACTGTTAGCAGCTTTCAGCTTAGTTAGGTCGTCTTTAATATTGATTCCAATGTCATAGACGCCCTTGAACGTATGGAGATTATTTTGGTATTTAAGATGCTTGGAGTACTTCTCTTGAAGGTTCTTGATGAATAACCTTAAAGATTCTTTTTCACTTGGCACCTCGATCATCTTAGCTAAGGTTTCTCTCCATTTGTTGAAGAAAAAGGTAAAACCTTCATTCTTCTTCTACTTGAGGATTTCAAGTTCTCTATAGCCAGTCTCAACTTGAATATTGCATTTGTATCTATCAATAAAAGCGTTTAATATAGACTCCCAAGTAGAGGTTCTTTCTTTCTCAAGAGAAAAGAACCATTGTTGGCAAACGGTTTCGAGAGATAGGGAGAACAAAGAGGGAAACACCTTCTGGTCAATACCCTTAATACTCATTATTGTTTCGAAGGCTCTTAAATGAAAATAAGGATTGTCCTCGCTTTGAATTTCGGGATGTCGTTGGCATTTAACTTCTGCGAAAGAAGATCCTTGTCCACCGAGACCCCTTGTGAGCTAATTCCTTGAAACTTATAGTCACTAGACAATTTTCTCAGACTCTCTTGCATGAGGTCCATCTGTTGTTGTTTCACAATATCATCAATCTTGAGGGTTAAAACCTTTAACGCCTTAGTCACAGTAATCAATTGGTTCCTGAGCTCATTAACTTCCTCTTGAGTTGCCATTATTGTCTTAGCTCATTATTGTCGAAAAGTTGGACTTGAATAAAAAGGTTGTCTTTGATCAAACGCCCTTCCTTTCTTGACCACGCGCTGTAAATTAAAGCATTTTTGTTTTATTACTTGACTCAAATTGACCTTGACTTTACGGTTTGAAAAAAGAAAAAGCAAAAATAGGTGCATATTTTTGGCAAAAATAAGGTATATATTTTTGGGAGTTAAGTATAGGGTTCAACCAAATGGTTTAATTGAAGGATTAATATCCGACTTACCCCCCTAAAAAAATGACGGAAAATACGCGCATACAAGACTCCCTTAGACATGGTAAAAGTGTACATTAGTGTGTTTTATATGGTGAGTGTAAGTGACATGCTTTGCCTCTTGTGTAAGACCATGGGACTTAGTGCTTAGACTCGATTAGTGACTTGATGAGGTATTAGTTAACTGAATCGACTAGAAAATTGTTCAATTAGACATAAGGTGATGACTAGAGCAACATACCGAACTATCTCCAAAACGACAGGATTGGCGCCTCTCTTTGTAGTGTAGTGCCAGACGACAGGACTGTCGCCAGGCGCTACGCTCCACAGAGTGGCGCTGTAGTTTAAATCTTGGCGCCATTGCTTGAGCGTCGATCTAGAACTGCTTTCGATATTATTACTCTACAGGGTATGCCTTAAGTCGTACTAAGTCAACTCTGATTAAATTATTAAACTTTAATTACTCAAACTAATTAATTAATTAATTACGCAAAGTTCTTTTAGTCATAAAAAATTTATTTAATCTTAACAAAAGTCAAACAAACGACTAGGAAAAAACACATAGAGGATGCATAACCAATAATGCACCATTAGTCAAGTAGGCACAACATGATGCAATGAGTTTGCAACCTAACCATGGCTCTAGTTCTCTAAAGTTCGGGATATGGGTTAGTTAATAGAGGCTCCATGGTTAATTGTCCGGATGCACCGCGTGGACGCCTAACCGTGAAGGGTTGGCGCGAGTGGATGGGACACCGCGAGTATAGAAAAAACTCACTTCCATGGTTTGGTGAATTCAACATTCTCGGATGTACCATTTGTTACTCAGAGCGTTCAATCAGGTATATGGAGCATGAATTCCCAGTGGGTTATGTCCATATGTAGAACACATATGGGTTTCAGAATTGTGAGAAAAACTGAATCAGGAAGTAGGATCGAGCAAACAGTGCTAAAAACTGGTCGAAATTAGAATGCATATTTCTGGCTCGGTATTGGAAGAACTTGGCGCCAGCAAACAGAGTCCAACGCCACCTTTTGGCTTTAGCGCCGGGCGACATAAGCTGTTGCCAGGCGCTAACGTCAAATTGTTGGCGCTAGACTTTGTTCCCTAACGCTAGTTCCTACATGCCTCAGCAGCTTTCTGTGCTCGATTAAATTTTCTTGGTTCGCGCAGCATTATTTCAATCCTAGTTGTGAAAGATATTCCTCAAATTTCCTATGTGTAAAAATCCTATGTTTTAACTCATTACAGATGGTCTTTCCAATGAGATCTTTTTTATGCATTTGATAATAATGTTAATCAAAATTATGCACATGAAATACTTTGAACTATTTAAGTCTCATCCACTCATTCTAAATCATTGCAGAAATAAATTTCAGGAATTAAAATAGAAATCCTCCCTAGTGGAGTCGCCAAAAACTGTAGGGAATATTTCAAGCATTATCCCTAGATTGAAACCCACAGTGATCATACACTAAAGTAAGGTGGCGTCCAAAGGGAAAGAAGATAGAGCAAAAGAGTTGCTAACAAGTTTTAGGAACTTGTAAACTGTTCACGAGGTGAAGGTTACACCCCTTAACGATCCAATAGATCGTCAACTCCAATAGGTCTTGAACCATGACTGGTAGTTCGGGGATAAAGGTACAAATCCAAACTAAAAGAGATTGAACCTTCCCTAATAGGCCTCTACTTTATTCTGATCGTATTCATGTGCGCTTTCTAACTAACATGCAATCAATAGGATTAACCCTAAACCTGTTTATCTATGTTGGTTGAATTTAATGCACAAATAAATATATTATTGGCGACCACTTGAATTATAATCAAATTAACCCTAAACAAATTATTAATTATCTTATTAAGCATGATTACAAGTACCAATTCCCTTTAAACATGCATAAAAGGCGTGATCAAGCAATAACAATAAATAATCATCAAGCAACATAATAAATCATAATAATAATCAATAATTAAAAATCATGTTAAAGCATAATATTAGCAAGATCCTAGGCACGATACTAACTAGATTAATAACAAACCCTAACATGTCACTAAGCAATAAAAATCAAAGCTTTAGCCCTAATATGATACTAACAATCATAAATATTAGGAAAGAATATAAAAGCCATAATACTTTTAATCATACTTGATATTAGGATTTTTTAGTTGTTACCCTAAACATTATACTAGGAAGATCAAATCACCCTAACATGACGCTAGGAATCATAATAACAACCTAAGCATGATTTCTATATCATAATAACAATAAAAACAATTAAAGCACTTACTTGGATGCCTCGTACCTCTTTCTAATTACAAAATACACGCGTTAGTAACTTCAAGAAAATAAATAAATAATTAATTAAATTAAATAATTAAAAGAGAGATTAGGGACCAAACCTTCAGAAATTAAAACCTTTCACGTCTAGGGCGAAGGCAACTTCGAACAACGCTAGGTATTTCGTGGTCTTGTGAATGCGGGGGAATTTTGTGTATAAAATTAGAGAGAAAAGAATTCTTAAAAATTAGAGAGAGTAAGAAAACTAGAGAATATAAGAGAATTAGAGAGAATTGATGATAATTGGTTATTGTTGGTGATGAAAAACGGAGTTTTTAGGAGGCTATTTATAGAGAAAATCAGCCAAAAAGATAGAAAAACAATTCAGAGTTTCGACGAGGAATAAAGAAGTTAGTGCTAACGCTAGCGCCAAGCGCTAATGTCTGTCGTGAGGCGCTAATTAATTTTTTTTACACGTTTTCTAAATTCAGATAAAATTTAGCCGTACAGAAGGGCAAAATCGTATTTTCCTTAAAAACACTCTTTTATTCTGATTAAAACACTAAAAAGTCAACAAAAGTCAATTTATCAATGCTAATTGAATTAGGAATGAAAAGAACCTTCTAGAAGAATCTATAAGACTAAAACCATTCCTAATTTCATTAGGAATGATAAATCCATATTAGGCCCTCCTCTAGATCATTGGGCCGCATATAAGGCTCAAACTAGTCCTAGTTTAGTAATTTGGCCATGACTTCCTCATTATTCATCGGAATTGGGCTTATAATATATCGTTGGAAAGCTCTTTTCAAGACCCATCCAACTACACCATTATTGGACCCATAATATGGACCAACCAAACTGGATTGGCTGTTTTCTTAAAATAGGTTTTCAAAAACAAAGAGAAGAGAAAAGAAATTAAAACTACCCGCAACACTAGACTTTCCACACTTTCACTTCATTCGATTATGATTCGACGTGAAAGGTGCTCATCACCGGGTTTGGTTTTTGGGAGACACAAATGGGTGTCTACACTAACTTACCGGACAGTTAGGGTGTCGAATCACCCCCTGTATAAAGAGGCGATGAGACGATGTCGCGCCTATGTAGTCACGTGCCCCCATGCCTGAGACACATGTACTCATCTTGTGGAAAAAACTGTTAAGAGAGTTGCTGACTTTCTTCCCTCTCACTGGATTTGGATATATGTCTCCAGTCCTGAGACATGTATTTCTATTTTGTGGACATCCGGCTCGAATACATGACCATTTCGGCTCGAATACCAAAAACCCCTTTTCATCTTTTTTACTTTGTTAAAGTCAGGCTAAAGTTTCAATGACATATTGAGGGACTTTAGATAAACGATGAAACGATTGAGAGGAAATCATCCCTTTTTATCCTTTTAAAACCGATATCTTCTCATGACTTGACATCACCTAGAACACCTTTACTTTTGCAAAGGATCAATCTAGATTCTTTAGCGCGTTAAGACTAGGAAAAACTTTTTTCTAGCCTTAATAGCTACTTGTTTCAAACACTTAGCAAACCAAGGATTGTTTCGACATCCTTAAACATTATAGAAAGATTCTCCATCCTTAGGGAACTTCGCAGAATGAGTCTCGAATTAATTTCCTCGACTACTTTGATTATCGTCTATTCTAGACCCGATCAAAGTGGGGGCTAACTGTAGACATCTACTTTTGGCCTCCTGTCCAGAAAGGAAGTGCGATGATGTTAAAATCCGTTCTTCATGTTATATAAATATTGAAGTGTTTATGGACTACGAAAAGCATTATGAAGTAAGTTAAAACCCATATTTGAGACCAAGTTATCTTAGAACCTTATCCGATTATTAATTAGGCCTAAAACGTGTTCATACATGTTTAAACTTGATTAATAACGGACCCAAATGCGTCAAATGCAATGATTGGATCTAATGGAAACTACATTGTTGAAAAAACGAGCTAAACAGATAAACCAACCATCCAATTCCTATAAAAGGCCTATACATATGGATATCCCTTTCAAAGAGCTTTCCAACGGTATATTATAAGCCCAATTCCGAGCCAAAATGAAAATGTTATGATGAAAACACTAAACCGGGCTCAAAACCGACACCCTTGCAGTCCAACGGCCATAAATTTTTATCCATAACATATTTTAACCTAATTCTAACGGCATTGGAAATTAGACATTCAGAAATTTCCGATGATATCTCACACGCCTTAATCCGACTTTGCAATCAAAAGTTATGGAAGTTTTAAAAACGCATTTTCGTGTAAGGCAAAATCCAAACCAGCGCAACTCAATCAGTTGCGCGCGCCTTACGCACGCAACTCATTGAGATGCGTGCAGCACCCAGCGCAACTCATTGAGATGCGCGCAGCACCCAGCGCAACTCATTGAGATGCGCGCAGCACCCAGCGCAACTCATTGAGATGCCATCTGACAATGCGGCTCTAAAACCCTAAACCTAGGTCCCTACGCCGATAAATAGGGGGTCTTCATTCAGCATTACGGGGACCAAAAAATTCAGAATTAAAACCTTAGTATTCTCAAAACCTAATCTCTCAACTTCCCTTACTATCATAATACTTTTTTTCTTCTCTCTTCCTAAATACTTTCCAACCCTAGTTGAATCCATTGAAGTCCTTGGAGGTACAAAGAAGAAAGAAAGTCCATAAACACATTAAACGGAGATTTAACATAAAAGAAGAACGGTTAGTTTCCTGAGCACTTAGATAAGTCACTTTTCCTTTATTGTTTAAATAACTTTAATTGAGTAAATAATGTTGTTTGATCACTTTAAACAAACTTTAATTAATTAATTAATTCACATAGTATTCTTTTGTTAATCAAGACTAGAATTTGAATAATTAATTGTTATTTTACCACTTATGACAAGGCGAATATTGTTTATTTATTATTCTTTCACGAATATTGGTGAAATAAGAATAAAGACTTTTGCAATGTAATTCCTACGTGATTAATGCTTGTAAATAAAATCAACTAACTTAGTCTTTATGTTTCACGTTGCATAAATTGTTTGGTAATGAAATTGTGAAAAAGGAAGAGCTAGTAGAGGCCATACTAGGGCTAGAATAGTGATTCCTCCCTAAAAGGAACGTTATTTTAGTACCCTCGCTCCTGAACTTATTTCTGGTTTATGTAGACCAATTTGGGCATGGGTAAACTTAAGATTCGTGCTAATTATTCCATGAACCCCACATGGAAGAAAGGCATGAACGAGGTTTATGAGTTTTCCTAAAACTTATTGGCGACTCCTACTTGTTTCTTACAAAAAAGCGTGATGAGAGTATCATTTCTAATTCAAGGTCTCCCAAACAGTCAGGAATTCAAATCCTAATACACCCTAACAAGTGTAAAGTCCTAGGCTTTTAAGCGGCCATACATCTAAGGAAGGACCCCCTTACGAAGGGATCACCCTCCTTTTACCTCCTGAAGACTACTACGCTTGTAACTACCTCCAATTTCTGTGTGATAGTCTTCTGCAAGCTAGAGAATACTATCAAAGATTGCTTCGCCTGAAACGACCTTCTACTGCCTTGTGACCATCTTCTACAAGCCAGGGAACATGATCAAAGATTGCTTTGCCTGAAGCCATCCTAGGTTGTCGCAATAATATTCGGAAGAAAATTACCGAAGATCAACGCCTGTCGATCCTTAATGTTGCTTGAATTTTTCTATTGATGCTTTGGGTGATGACAATCCTCTCTTCTTTAGGAACACAACTCTTGTATGATGTATTACAATCATATTTAGGGAAAGTTGTCAATGCTTCGTAACAATCCATCCATTGAAATGTTGCCACGATGAAGCGACAAACCGTATCTCGAAAAATTTGCCAAAATCCAATTTTGGGAAAAGTTGCCAATACTTCGTAACAATCTGTCATAAGAACTTTTCTACGATCGACAAACCACATCTTGGAATATAACTCTTGAAATCAATCTGTTTAGGATAATTTTACCTTGCCACGTGGCCCAATCAGAGGGTGACATGTGTCAGCCTCAGGATGGCCCAAAGTGGACCAATCCCTACTTGACACGTGTCATCCCCGAAGTTAAGGGAAAAAAGGCGGCCTTCAGGCCCAAATCCCGAGAACCCTATAAATAGGGAGATTTCCCTCTTTTGGGGGGAACGTTTGATCATTTATTATTACACACTGTCCCTGTGATAGAGACATCTGAGCTTGGAAACCGAGCAGATACCCACCTAAATTTTCGTACTCTTTATTCCTTTTCAAGTTACTAACTTGACCGTCGGAGGCGGAGCTCCAACCACCCGGAGTCTCCATTATTTTGCAGGTGCAGCTCAAGCCGAGGGATAAAAACACCCAAAACATTTGGCGCCGTCCGTGGGGAGAGTACCTCGAAGATGGTTCAAGAGTCTGTACCACCCCCTAACCGTCCGGGCGATGACCCAGAAGTCTTTACAGACCATGAAGATGAAAATCTTCAGGTCGAAACCTTTACAGCCAATGATGGCTCTCTCATAACCAAGCGCATCCGGCCCAGAGACACTCTGGAGCGGGGTGCCTCCCAGGTGGGTACAAGTCGACCCTCTGGGCAGCCGGAAGGGAAAATCCAAACGGCAGCTGGGTCAGCCCCTGTCACCCGAGACGAACTCATGAAATTAATGACCAGTTTCAAGGGTGAAATTAAAGAGCTGATCACCCAAAGCCGGGCTGGCCCAAGTAAAGGTCAGTCGGCGAAGAAGACTCCTCCGGAGAAGGGGAAGTCAGTCAGAGCCCGGCAGGCCACTCCTCATCCACAGGAGAAGACAGCCGGGACCATTGATTTGTCAAAAATTCTCCTTCCCAAGAGGATCAACAACACCCGCCGGTGGGAAGTAAAAAATCAATTCCTGATGCCCGGGAAATAATCAACCGGAAGAGGAATCAACAGCTGTCTGAGTCGGCTTCAACGTCGAACTTTCCAGACAGCTTCAACAACACTACTACAGGGAATTCTCTCTCTCTGCAAGGGAGCCATACAGGCGGTAACACCGTCCATTCTGGCCCTCAGATCATTGGAGCTGTGCCATATGTGCCTACTCAGGCTTACGGACAGTATCCTCCTCACTTCATGCAGCCAGCTCTCTTTGGAGGTCAGGCGGCATATCAAAATGTCCAGCCATTGGACCGGTAGCTCCGTCTGCTGCGCCTGGATGAACAGTCTTCTGCGTTCACCCGAGAGATAACCGAGGCGGCCCAGCCGGCCAAGGTTAAGAATGTGTTGGTTGGTACCTATGATGGTACCACCAATCCGGAAGACCACCTCATGGCTTACACCAACCTCACGTATCTGCAGGGGTTGGATGATGCCACTTGGTGTCAGTGCTTCCCGGCTACATTGAAGGGCATTGCCCAACATTGGTTTGGCAACTTGCCAGCCGGGTCCATCGATAGTTTCAGGAAGCTCGCCTTCCTGTTTGCTTCCAACTTCTCAATGAACATCCCAGCTAAGAAAACAAGCCTTAATCTAAGCATTGTTAGGCAGGGAGAGAGAGAAGGGCTGCGCTCATATGTCAGGCGGTTCAATCTGATAAGAATTCAGATTCAAAGACTGTCTGACGAGGTAGCTTTTACAGACTTTTTCAAGGGTCTGAGAGACGGGTCGACTTTTAAGTTCGACCTAGTCAGAAAAGGGGCTTTCACCTTACAGGCGGCCATGAGGGAGGCGGAAAGCTACATTCAAGCTACCGACCTCTGCTCGCCTGGTAGCCAGTCGGACTCCAAGAAGTCCGACAAACAGAAAGAAAACCGGTCAGCTCAGCCGGCTAAAAACAAAGAAGAGAGCAAGAAAAGAAAAGAAGTCTGGGCGGTTACTGACTCTGACCAGCTGTCCTAGAAGAAAAAGAAAGAGTTTAAACCGTACGTTCCCAAGTACGAGTTTAATAAAGAATGCAACTCTATCCTTATAGAGGTAAAGGACCGGCTGTCCATTGAAAGCTACAGACGGATCACCTTGCTGATCTCCGACAAACATTCACCACCCTCAGGCGGCATAAGGTCATGTTAAATCCAAAGAAATGCGTCTTTGGTGTTGAGTCTGGGAAGTTTCTCGGATTCCTGATTGATCAAAGGGGGATAGAGGCTAACCCCGAAAAGATACAGGCGGTGATTGACATGAAGTCACCCCGTTCTGTCAAGGAAGTTCAGAGACTCACCGGTTGTTTGGCCGCCTTGGGGAGGTTCCTCAGCCGGTCAGGCGACAAGTGCCTCTACTTCTTCCAAGCAATCAGGAAGAGGACCAGATTTGAATGGGGGGATGATGCTGAGGCGGTGTTCCAGAGGTTGAAAGAGCATTTACATTCTCTACCTAGGTTGGTCAGTCCTTTGCCTAGGGAGACGTTGTACATGTATTTAGCCGTCTCAGATCATGCCCTTAGTGTCGTTTTCCTTGCTGAGCGAGACGACGTGCAGCTCCCGGTTTACTTCATTAGCCATGTTCTTAAAAATGCTGAACTCCGGTACCCCATGGTTGAAAAATTTGGCCTTGCTTTGTATATGGCATTCAAAAAATTGAAGCCTTATTTTTTGGCTCATCCGGTGGTGATTTACACTGACCAGCCACTCAAGTGGCCAATGTCTACCTTGGATTCATCCGGGAGAATGTTGAAATGGGCTATTGAAATGCAAAGCCTTGAAATCACTTACGACCAAGAAAGGCAGTGAAAGGTCAGGCGTTTGCCGACTTCATTGTGGAAATGACCCGTCCGGTGGCTCCGGATAATCTTGATCAGGTTTGGAAAGTGTACGTAGACGGGAGCTCTACAAAGAACGGCTGTGGTGCAGGCGTAATCTATGAGTCTCCTGAAGGGGACAGATTTGAGTATGCACTATGCTTCAAGTTTCAGGCCTCTAACAATGAGGCGGAATATGAAGCCCTACTAGCCGGCATTCGCATGTGTAAGGCCGCAGGGGCCATGAAAACTGACGACTACTCTGATTCCCAATTGGTTGTTAGCCAGTATGAGGTCAGGTAGAAAAAGAAGAGGCCGGGGCACTTGAGGAATTTCGGCTGAATCAAGTGCCTAAGTCGGAAAACAACCAGGCGGATGCATTGTCAAAACTGGCGTCTTCCGCCTGCCATGATACGCCTCGGTCTGTCTTTTGGGAAGTTCTTGAAAAGAGAAGAATCTATGAAGATCCCATTGGAGTTCTGGACCGAAGCTCTACCTGGATGGATGGCATCCGGGCTTATCTTTCAGACGGCACACTTCCTGATTCGCCACAGGAAGCAGTCGTCCTGAAGAAGCGAGTTGCGAGCTTCGAGTTGAGAAACAGAGAACTCTTCAAGGCGGGGTTTCTTAAGCCCCTATTGAAGTGTGTCACCCCAGAAAAGGGGAAGGAAGTTCCCGAAGACTTACACTCGGGATTCTGCGCCTCCCAAATAGGCGGCAGGTCCCTAGCCGTCAGAGCCAGACGACATTATTTTTGGCCCACTCTTGAAGCAGACGCCAAGGAGTTGGTGAAAAAATGTGACAGGTGCCAAAAGTTTGGCAAACTCAATTCACCGTCCGGCTACTGATCTGACGACCATCCACAGCCCAATCCCGTTTGCAAAATGGGGCATGGACATCTTAGGTCCTTACACGCCTACTCCAGGCGAAAAGCGCTACATCCTGGTGGCTGTGGATTATTTCACCAAGTGGGTTGAGGCTGAGGCGGTTAAGAATATCATGACCTCAGACGTAATTTCCTTCATCTTGAAGAACATTATCACCCGGTATGGGGTACCTATGTCTATGGTGTTTGATAATGGCCCTCAGTTTGAGACGCCTCAGCTAAAAACTTGGTTGGGAGATCAAGGGATCTCAAGCTGTTTTGCATCCGTCGGCCGGCCCCAAGCAAACGGCCAAGTTGAAGCCTTCAACAAACTCATCTCAGACGGAATTAAGAAGAAAATCGAAAGAGCCGGTGGCTTATGGGTAGAAGAGTTAATCCATGTCCTATGGGCCATCCGGACAACAGAAAAAGGGGCAAGGACAGCCAGACTATTGATTAGTTAGGCAAAAAATCACCGCATGCTTTTGATAAGTTAGGAAAAAATGAAAAATTAAAATTTGCAAAAATTTTAATTCAGGCGCAAAAGGATCTAAACCGACTCAGTCGGTGCATTTCATAAAAGTCCACCCAACCAAACGGTTGTAGTGAATTAAATGTTAACCGGACCCCGTCCGGGAGAAAGAGAAATTGTTAATTAACCCAACTCCTTAGCCGGTAAATACAAATATACTCGACACACAGGCCGGAAAAAACAAGTTTTGGCATACTACCGCTGAATAAAAGAAAAAATAAAAACAGAGACTAGCATACTGCCGCTGAATGGTCACTTCTTGCCTGCAGACGGTGCCTCCTGGTCCTCCTCCTCATCATCTGAGGGGATTACCTGTGCTTCACCCGGACCAGGTAGCTGAGGCGCGGACGGCTCGTTGTTGGAGTTGACCCAGGCTTCGAAAGAGTCAGGCTCTGGCTCGCCTCTATCCCTTAAGAACACCACGTACTCAGCATAGCTGTGAGCCAGTGCCCAGACGCTGTAATCCACGTTTGGGTACAAGGCAGCCCAGGCGATCTTCATACGGGCGTCATTGTCAGCATCAATCTCAGCAACAAGGCGGTTTTGCTCCGCCTCCAGGGTTGCTACAAAGTTCTTCTGAGCCTGAGCAGCCTCCTTCTCTAGTTTCTCAACCTTGGTCTTCAGGTTGGTGTTCTCTTCAGAAACACCCTGAAGTGTGCTAAGGTCCGTCTGGGCCTTCTTGAGTGCCTTATCAGCCTTTTTGGCGCTTTGATCCGCCTTCTTCTAGGCCTCCTCCGCCTTCTTCAGAGCCGTCTCAGCATCAGTCGCCCGCTGTTTGGCCGTCTCAAGATCCGACTCTAGCTGTTGGATTCTAGACGCCTGTGTCATAATGATTGCTTTAGTATCAAGTTCATTTACGATAGTCGAGTGTAAAGCAATATTATCAGAGTCTATGGCGGACTTCTTGGCCCTTTTTACCTCTTCCCATTTGCGGGAATAAGGACGTTTGAGCCCCTCCACCCGCAGCATGGCCTGCAAAAAAGCAGGCGGTATAAGTATTGCAGGCGGGATAAAACACTTGGAAAGAAATAATTTTGACAAGTTTCTTACCTCAGCCAGAAGGGATAGAATGCGTTCCTGATTGAACGTCTCTATCCTAGGGATACTTTCTTTATCCCTCTTCCAGACGGCTTCCAACATGGCCTTGGCATGCTTCTGGACATCTGGCCAGCGGAGAGATTGATCTGCACCACAATCAATACGTGATGAGTGCGAAACTAAGGCGACACTTATCTATTGCCGACCGTCTGAGGATGACGTCTGTTTGGAGTGGGATTTCACTCGCAAAGGCCACCCCAGCTCGGGCGGGGATTCAAAAGGGTTCTTACCTTCAGAGTCGGCCAAGCAGGAACCGGTTGCAGGCGCAGTGAACCCCCCGATTGCTGATAAGGGGTTGACGAGATCGAGGCACAAGCTGTCGCCTACCTTCTCGTTCGCCCTGCTATCCGCATCTGCTGATGCCCGGCTGAGGCGCCAAGAGTTGACGCGGAGGTGGATTTTTTTATTTTATTGAGAGCGGAGGGGGTCTCCTCCCTAGCCCGTTTGAGTTGTTTCTCAAACGTCTTTCCAATCTCACCCCCCTACGAAATTTACAAAGTTAAAGTTAGCATCCGGGAAAAGTAATTTCTAAACAATTTAAGAGAGGGTCAGGCGTCTATTACCTTGGCCTTGACCTCAGCCTTAGGCTTCTCCACAAGCTTCTTGCGGATGAGTGCAGAAGATCGCTTGGGAGTCTTCTCAGTTGGCAACATGTTTAGAGCTTCTTCTGCAAAAAAGAAAGAAATTGGTCAATATCATAAATCAATCCCAATACAAAAATACTACAGACGGATATAAACTCAGGCGCATACGTTTGGTAAACATGTGCCCTAGCCCGCAGGCGGCTAGGAAGCACTCATCCCTGAACCAGGCGCTCTTTGGGATCTAGTTCTTGGGGACTTTTATTGTTTCCCCAGATGACAAAGTTGCGTCTGTGAGGCCGAAAAAGTCTGCCTCAATGATCTTGTCAAAATCTTCCACTAGGATCCGGGGAAGAGCACACTTCCGGCCCATCAAGTCGGGCTTCTTATTGTACAGACGGAATTCATAATTCTCCCGTCTGGTTGGAGCTGACATCAGGTAGAACCTGTGTTTCCAGCCGTCGAATTTTGAGACCTTGTCCAAGGTCATCATGTATTGGGGATGCGTGGTTAGGGTATACCACGCCCTCCAGCCGCCTGGGCTTCTGCTAAGATAATGCATACTAGCAAAAGCCTCCCAGCCGGGGTTAAGCCCCTGGAACTCGCAGGCGGCAACATACCCCAGAATGTTTGTCCAAGAGTTGGGGGTAAGTTGCCAGACTCCGAGGCCGTAGCCTCTCAAAATTACCTTCACCGCCTGGTGAAGAGGGAAGCGGAGACCAGCCTTGAACGCCGCCTTATAACAGCCGAAATAACTGTTGGTGTTCTCTTGATCGTCCTCCCAGGCGATGGTGCCATTCTCAGGCGGCACCCAGATCCTATACCCGTCTCCTAGCGGGTGCATTTGAGTAAAATTCTTTAAGTTTTCCTCCATTTGGATCCGGTCCTTGGAGGAGACGTGAATGTTGAAGGGATCGTCCTTCTCGCTTCATTTTTTCCTTTCTTCTTCCTCGCTATCCTGAAGCGGGGGTAAATCGTCACTGCTCTCAGAGGTAGAGGCGGAGCTCTCGCTCTCCGTCTCTTCCTCATTTTGGGTCAAAGGGGCAGAGACGGCTTCGTCGCCGCCTTGGTCGCACTCTTCCAAAAAGGAATCAGCGGGAGTTGAAGGGGCGCGCGGAGGGGATCTCTCCAGAGCCGTCTGGTCTCCCTGACCAGACGTTTCTCCCTCAGGCGTTTGGCCGCCTGAGCCTTCGCTTCTGTAATTTGGATCAGCTGCCGTCTGCATTCTCCGAGCCATTGTGTCCTGCACAGACACATAACTGGTCGGAATCCAAGGCAAAGGGTGGTCCCAACACCTCGAGACGGTACTCCCAGTCCTAGACTCAGCTGCACCTGGTGACCGACTGGACTCTAACCTAGGTTGTGCCGTGTGTGTTGGTGATGCATCCATTTATTGCAAGAGATATGTACAAGCAGTGAAAAAGAAAAAGAGCTGAGAGAGGCAGAGACGGTACCTTTTGAAGTGATATCGGAAACTAGGCGGGTCCGGCTGGGTTGATGGAAAACGAGTTTCTTGCTTGCGCCTGACTCAAAGTTCTTTCTCTGGCAAGTTTTTCTAAACGGCTATATATAGAGGGTAAATACGGGGGGCATTCTCGTAATTTACTCGAAAGGTGAACGGTTACTCCTTAATGGTAGATTTACCACCAATCGGAGAGTGACATGTGTCACAGATGCCACGTGGCGTGCCACGTCACATCTGTGAGGGGAAAATGTTTAGGGTAATTTTACCATGCCACGTGGCCCAATCAGAGGGTGACACGTGTCAGCCTCCGGATGGCCCAAAGTGGACTAATCCCTTCTTGACACGTGTCATCCCCGAAGTTAAGGAAAAAAAGGCGGCCTTCAGGCCCAAATCCCGAGAACCCTATAAATAGGGAGATTCCTCTTTTGGGGGGCACGTTTGATCATTTATTATTACACACTGTCCCTGTGATAGAGACATCTGAGCTTGGAATCCGAGCAGATACCCACCTAAATTTCCGTACTCTTTATTCCTTTTCAAGTTACTAACTTGACCGTTGGAGGCGGAGCTCCAACCACCCGGAGTCTCCGTTATTTTGCAGGTGCAGCTCAAGCCGGATCAGTCTTCGTGTTGTAACTCTCCCGTGGGACAAAAACACCCAAAACACAATCCACCTTGGAAATTTGCCAATGCTATGCGTAAATCCTTTTAGAAAAATATTGCCACAATTGACAATCCGCGTCTTAGAACATTTGCCAAAAAAAAGTTGATCAATAATCTACTTCGGGAAAATTTGCCACTTACTGAAATGAATGACAATCCACGTTAAGGAACCTTTGTCGAAATATTAAGATGAATAGAGACCTGCGACAATCCTTTGGGAAATTTTTCCATAGGGAACTGTGTGTATGACAATCCAATCTCGAAAAACTTGCCAGAGATGACAATCCGAATTTGGAAAAAATTGCCAAACAGAGAAGGAGCATGACAATCCACGCTTGGAAACTTTGCCCGAGATGACAATCCAATCTTGGAAAAATTTTCGTTTAAGAAGATGCGTAACAATCCATATTTAGAAATTTTGTTAGTTGGGGATGACAATCCAATCTTTAAAAAATTGTCGTATAAGTGCTTGCTTTTGAACCGAGGTCTTGATGCTTCTAATGAGCCAATGATTAGGCGCTTAAGCTAAGTGAGATGATCGTCGTTAGGTTAATCACTTACTGCGATAGTAATCGACCTAACTACTAATCATGTCAATTTGCTTATAGGGGCTAACTGGCGTACAAAGGAACCCAATCAATTAATATGACCATCGTCAGGCCGATCGACAATCAAATATGATTGCAATCAAGCTGACTCTAGTTGATTTGCTAAGTTGTTTGCATCCTTTTGCTTCAAACCTTTGTAAATCTTATTTGTCCGTCTAGGACTAAGTGTACCTGCAATTACATTTCGGACTATAGGACTTTGCTCATGTAATTAGGGTTTACCTAAGACTTAGTGTTGCTTGACTCATTGACTTGACACGACTCAAGGTATAAACTTGACTTAATGACGACTCACTTCGTGTGACTCGTGTGTGCATAGTGTTGTCTCAATGTGATAACACAACATGACTCAATGTGTACATGACTCATGTGTGCATTGTAATGTGATCGTGCGACTCGAAATTGCAAAAAAGAAAAAATTTTCCGTTATTTTTTGTGGAGGGTACCGACTTTCTCTTAAAAAAGAAAGACGCGAAAAAAGAAAGAAGCGAAGTTTTATTTGAAAATGCATGTTGAATGAGCTTAATCCGTTACGTTGTCTCTCACAGTACAAGGATTTTAACATCATAGACTATCCTAGTTGACTTGATAATGAAATTATTTAGGTGACTTAGGCGCGAAGGCTAAGCACTTCATACTTTGTGATGCAATGATGAGTGATGAGTGATTTTAATATGACAAGGCATGCTTCAACATTTTGTTAAGATTTCATGACAAAGGGTTCCTAAGGGAAGTACTATTTGGTCATGTAACTGTGCAGTGTGTGAAAGTGACACTAAGGTTAGGCCGCAAGGGCTAACGGTGGAAAAGTATTTTGAGAAGAGTCAAAAGATGGTGACTCTTAGGATAGGTAGCTTAACAATGTAGGGATCAAGCCCCCGAGTCTAGCTCTACGTGGATAAGGATGAGCATAGGAGATCCCCTTGACATGATCAATTATGAAAGTAGATATGAATTAATGAATTTTTACTACGGCCGCACCTCAATGTGAGGTTGCCTACGTATCCATTAGGAATCAGGCCGAACGTAGCTCTTGCCGAACCTCGCACAATTGTGTGTATACCTCAAAAAGGTCTTTTGAAGGTTTGTAACGTGGTTAGGCTAAAGGTTTGAAGAAGAAGGGGATAAAGGCTCAACACCCTAGATAAGCCCCCAAGGTGTGCAACCTTGCTTTTGAATCTTTATATTTTTATGCTGGAGGATTTTAACTCTTTTTTAGCTCTCTTTTATTTGTTTATATTTTGCTCTCTCTTTTGCTTTAGCATTTATTTTATTTTTAAAAGTGTGGGCAATCCCAATCATGCGGTCTATCACTCACTTGGCATTCATGTTTTTTAGGCACGGTACCGAGCACTCGATAAGAGACGCAATCTGAGACGTGTTCATATCAAAGACATGTTCATGTCAAAGACATTGGAACAATTGCCCTTTTTTACACTTTAATTATTTTTTTATTGCTTTTTTATTTATTTTAATATTTTGAAATCACTCAAGCTTTTTAAAATTGCATAAGTTGCAAACTATCCCATCCCAAGGTTAGGTAATATGGGTTGAAAAATGAAAGGTCTATCGTTAGACGAGGCTCAAAGTGGTTTATCAAAAAAAGGATTGCATATTTGAAGGGTGAAAGGTGATATGATGTGGCTACAAGGGGTGCCTCAAATCATTGGTATACCTTAGTATAAAAATGGTAATTGGCACCGAGATATAGGCACCGGTTCTTAAGAACCGGTGGTAAAAAAAAAGGGTGAAAATGGGCGGGGTGTTAAGAGTAGAGTATTGGCACCGGTTCAAACCGAACCGGTGCCGAAAGGTTAAAAAAAAAATCGGTCTTCTTTCATCTCTGCTTCTAGAACATAATAAAACCCTAACTTTTGTACATAAAACCCTAACTTAGCTTCTCTCTCTCCGCCTCCATTTCATTTCCTCTAATCTGATCTCCCTCTCTCTCCTCTCCCTCCTCTCTCCTCTCTCCTCTCATTTCCTCTTCCTTCTTCAATCTCCTCTCTCTTTCTTTTCCTCGATCTCCTTTCATCTTCTCTCCCTTCTTCGATCTTCTCTCACTGGCTTAGATCTTCACAACCACAAATTCGACCACCGCCTCAAAGCCCACCACTACCACATCATCACTGCCGCAAAACCGCCACCACCACCACAAAGTTTGACCACCGCCGCGAAGCCCACCGTCATCAACAACAATTTCTGGGTATAATTATTTAAGGTTAGGGTTTAATTTATGGGTTTAATTCAATTTTAATCGATTTTGTTGGATTTAATTTTGGGTTTGATTTTGGATTTAAATCGATTTTTCTGGGTTTACTTAATCGATTATTGGATGCACCGCGCAGAAGCCTAACCGTGAAGGGTTAGCGCGTGTGGATGGGACACCGCGAGTTTTTAGAAAAAACTCACTTCCATGGTTTGGTGAATTCAACATCTCAGATGTACCCTTTGTTGCCAGGAGCGTTCAATCGGGTAAATAGAGCATGAATTCCCAGAGGGTTATGTCCATATGTAGAACACATATGGGTTTCAGAAAAGTGAGAAAAAATTCAATCAGGAAGTAGGATCGAGCAAACAATGCGAAAAACCGGTCGAGATTAGAACGCATATTTCTGGCTCGGTATTGGGGGAAATTGGCGCCAGCAAACAGAGACTGGCGCCAACTTTTAACTGTAGCGCCTGGCGCCAATACTGGCGTCTGGCGCTACGGCTAAAAGTATGGCGCCAAGCTCTGGCCCCTGACGCTACTTCCCACATGCCTCAGCAGCTTTCTATGCTCAATAAAATCATCCAGTTCCGCGCGGTGTTATTTCAGTCCTAGTTGTGAAAGACATTTCTCAAATTTCCTACGTGTAAAATCCTATGTTTTTGACTCATTACGGATGGTCTTTCTAATGAGAACCTTTTTATGCATATGACAATAATGTTAATCAAAATTACGCACATGAAATACTTAGAACTTTTCGAGTCTCCTCCACTCATTCTAAATCATTAATGAAACAAATTCAGGAATTAAAATAGAAATCCTCCCCAGTGGAGTCGCCAAAAACTGTAGGGAATAGTTTCAAGCCTTTAAAAATCCCACTAGCTTGAACCCCACTGTGATCATACACTAAAGTACGGTGGCGTCCAAAAGGGAAGAAGATAGAGCAAAAGAGTCGCCAACAAGTTTTTAAGGAACTTGTAAACCGTTCACGAGGTGAAGGTTACACCCCTTAACGATCCAAAAGATCGTCAACTCCATAAGGTCATGAACCAAATAAGGGTTCGGGGATGATGGTACAAATCCAACCTAAAAGAGATTGAACCTGCCCTAATAATAGGCCTCTACTTTATTCTGCTCGTATTCATGTGCGCTTTCTGATTAACATGCAATCAATAGGATTAACCCTAAACCTGTTAAATCTGTGTTGGTTGAATATAAATGCACAAATAAACTATTATTGGCGATCACTTGAATTTATAATCACATTAACCATAACAAGATTATTAATTATCTTATTAAGCGCGATTGCAAATACCAAATTCCCTTTAAACATGCAATAAAAGGTGTGATCAAGCAATTAAAATAAAATAATGTGTATCAAGCAACATAATCAATAATAATCATGAAGAATAATAATAATCATATCATAATAATCATAAATAAAATAATCATCATCAAATTAATAATAAATTATAACAATTATAATCATAATCATGTTCATGTTAATATTAAAGCATAATAAAAATAGCAAGATCCTAGGCATGATACTAACAAGATTAATAACAAACCCTAGCATGTCACTAAGCAATAAAAAATCAAATCTTTAGCCCTAACATGATGCTAACATGAATAAATATTAGGAAGAGAATAAAAGGCATCATAACAATCATATTTAATATTAAAATTAACCTAGACATGATACTAGGAATATCATAACAACAATCTAAACATGATATCTGCATCATAAATCAATTAAACCAATTAAAGTACTTACTTGGATGCCTCGTATCTCTTTCTAATTACAAAATACACACGTTAGTAACTTCAAGGAAAATAATAAACAAACAATTAAATTAAATAATTGAAAGAGAGATTTGGGACCAAACCCTCATAAATTAAAACCTTTCACGTCAAGGCAACTTCGAATATGGCTAGGTGTTTCTAGATCTTGCGAATGCGGAATTTTGTATGTGAAAACAAAGTTTAGAAAAGAGAGAGAATAATCAAGAAAATATTGATGAGAGTTGGTGATTGAAAAAGGGGAGATATGAACTCTATTTATAGGAAAAAAAGAGGGTCGAAGAATTAAGAAAAGAATCCAAATTCGAATCGAAATAAAACTCGTAGACAGCAGTTTTTGAGGATTTTGTTTTTATCATATCTTTTGATCCAGGAATCAGAATAAGATGAATAAGATGTCGTTGGAAAGATCTTGAAGTCTACTTTCTAACCCAATTAGAATCAGATGAAAATATGTTGTAGAATAAAAGATATGAACGAAATAGTGAGACAGTGTCAGTTTTGGATAGAGTTTGATATCTTATTCATATCTTTTTCGTTATAATTAGGATTAAATATTATAATATATCATTGGAAAGATAATTTCAAGATCTATCTAACCATATAAAATTTAGATAAAAAATATGAGGCACGAAAATAATATCTGACTGTCTTAGAACATGTTTAAATCCGAATAGAATTAGGACTTTAAAAAAAGGAAAGTTTTATAAAAAAGGAAAGTTTATATTTAAATCAAATTCCTTAATCTTATCTTTTCCAAAAAAAGGATAATTGATATTTTAGAAACTTATAGAAGATTCTAATCAATCCTAATTAGTTTAGGAATAGGATTAAACCTTTGGACCCTCCTCATGATCATTGGGTCGTAGGTAAAATCCGGGTTGGGCCCAGTTTAGTATTTTGGCCATAACTTCCTCATTATCCATCGGAATTGGGCTTATAATATATCGTTGGAAAAGTCTTTTTAAGACCCATCCGAATACACCATTATTGGACCCTTATCATGGACCAAACTAAACTGGAATGGACGTTTTCATAAAATAGAGTGGGTATTCGAAAAAAGAAAGAAAGAATTTTAACAAAAACTAACCGCAACACTAGACTTTTCACACTTTCACCTCATTCGATTATGGTTCGACGTGAAAGGTATTCATCACTGGGTTTGGTTTTGGGGAGACACAAATGGGTGTCTACAGAAGCCCCCACTTTGACTGAGTTTGGAGAAACGCAAGCTTCGAAAACAAAAGTCAAAGTATCGATAGGGACGGAGAATGATTCAGAACGTTCTGCGATCCTAAATCATTCTTGTAACGCCGATACCTGCAAAACTATCGTTAGTTAAACAGATAAAAGAGTTAAGAAACGCGTATCTTGCACCATCGAGCACACGTCTCTGAAAGTAACCGATTGTTGCTGCTTTTTGTTTTGATGACCTCCTGCAAGCTAGAGAATGCCATCCCGCTTGAAAACCGCTACGCCTGTAACTGCTTCCAAATATAGAAGATTGCTTCGCCTGAAATTATCCTCTCCGCTATGATAACATTCCACGTCCAAGGGATACCTTCGAAGATTGCTTCTCTTGAAACAATCTCCATCCGCATTGATAATATTCCGCGTCCAAGGGAATACTATCGAAGATTTCTTCTCTTGAAACAATCCTCAGCTGTTTGTGACAACTCTCCATAATCTAGGGAACGCCACCTTGTTGTTTCGATGTTCACTCGTCTCTGAACAAAGAGCTTCTTTGAGATATGATCTTCTGAATGATGTGTCCACGCGTCTCTGAACGAAGAGCTTGATAATAGGATGCCCACGCGTCTCTGAGCAAAAGAGCTTGAAAATATGAAATGTCCACGCGTCTCTGAACAAAAGAGCTTGAAAAGGAAATGTCCACGCGTCTCTGAACAAAAGAGCTTGAATGAAATGTCCACGCGTCTCTGAACGAAGAGCTTGAAAATAGGAAATGTCCACACGTCTCTGAACAATAGAGCTTCAGTACTTGAACATTTGTTGCGATAATGTCTTGAAGAAAAAATTTTCGAAGACCAACGTTTGTCGATCTCTAAAGCTTGCCTGAACTTTATTCCGCTAAAACCAGTATGTCGGTTTTTCCGTAATGAACCATATCTTAGGCGCTTTAACCTAAGCGAGACGATCTTTCATCAGGTCGATCACTTATTGCAATTGTAATCAAACTGACTACTTAATCATGTCAAATTGCTTATAGGGGCTAACTGGCGCACCAAGGAACCCGAAATTGCTGTATGAAGTCGAAATCACCTTTCTGAGAGGCTTCGAGCTCTGTTGTTGTTGAAATATTTCTGGCGCCAAGAATTGATTCTGTCACCGAACGCTGTGATAGGGTCTTCCCTGTTCTGCTGCACCTGTATTTATTTTGACTATAGAACTTTGCCAATCTCTTTAATTATCTTAGGGTTGACCTAAGGCTTAATTATCTTAGGGTTCACCTAAGGTTTAATGTTGCTTGACTCAATAACTTAACACGACTCAAGGCATAAACTTGACTCGATGTGATTGACTTGAGGTTGACTCGACTCGAAGTGAAATGACACGTGTGACTCATGGAGGGTACCGACTTTCTCCTGAAAAAGAAAAGACGCGAAAAAGAATCGAAGTTTTGAAGATGCATGTTGAATGAGCTTAGTCAAATGTTGTTTGATACCATCTCTCAAGGTTCAAGGATTAATTCATCCTAGGCTATCTCAACTGTTGACTCCATGATGAAAGCATTTGGGTAACTTAGGCACGGAGGCTAAGCACTTCATACTTCGTGATGCAATGACAATTATGAGTGATTTTGACGAAGCATGCTTCAGCATTAAGATTTCATGACAAAGGGTTCCTAAGGGAAATATATTTGGTCATGTAAGTGTGCGGTGTGTGAAAGTGACACTAAAGTTAGGCCGCAAGAGCTAAGTGTGTGGAAAAATATATTATTGAAAAGAGTCAAATGGTGGTGACTCTTAGGCTAGGTAAGCTAATGATGTAGGGATCAAGCCCCCAAGTCTAGCTCTAAATGAATAGGGATGAGCATTGGAGATCCCTTGATATGATTATGGTGCAAGTGTGTGAATGTGAATATGAATGCATGTTTATTACGGCCGCACCTCGATGTGAGGTTGCCTACGTATCCGTTAGGAATCAGGCCGAACGTAGCTCTAGCCAAACCTCGCACAAGTGTGTATACCTCAAAAAGGTCTTTTTAAGGGTTGTAACGTGGTTAGGCTAAAGGTTTAAAGAAGAAGGGGATAAAGGCTCAAGACCCTAGATAAGCCCCCAAGGTGTGCAACCTTGATTTTGAATATTTGTATTTTTATGCTTGAGGTTTTCTACTCTTTTTTTTTAGCTCTTTCTTTTTCTTTAGAATTTATTTTGTTTTAATAAGTGTGGGCAATCCCGATCATGCGGTCTATCACTCACTTGGCATTCATGTTTCTCAGGCACGGTACCGAGCACTCGATAAGAGACGCAATCTGAGACGTGTTCTTATCGAAGATATTTTCATATCAAAGACATTGGAACACTTGCCCTTTTGTACACTTTTATTTATTTATTTTTTTGCTTTTGCTTATTTTTGCTATTTTAATTTTTTGAATCACTCAAGCTCTTTTTTTTTTAGAATTGCATAAGTTGCACACCATCCCATCCCAAGGTTAGGTAGATGTAGGTTGAAAAAAAAAAGAAAGGTCTATCATTAGACGAGGCTCAAAGTGGTTCATGAAGAAAGGATTGTATAATTGAAGGGTGAAAGGGGATATGATGTGGCTACAAGGGTTGCCTTAAATCATTGGTATACTTTGTGCTTAGCTCGACATGGATTTTTTTTTTTTTTTTAAATGCAATGTAATGAAATGATCAAATGCAAGGAAATAAATGCTCATTTATTAAAAGAAAAAATATAATGATCCTACAAAATAAATCTAGAGGAAGAGAAAGGTGCCTATGCTAGACTTATTGGGGAAAGGAAAAAAAATGAAAAAGAAATAGAAAAGAGAGGCCACAAAATCTTGTCGTTGCAGCTCGCCTCTTGTCTTGTGTCATTCGTTTCATCATCACCCAGTCTTCTCGCTAGCTAGAGGCAATGGGACCTTGTTTGCTTCTATGAGGTCTTGAATGAGATTTTGAAACCTGTAGCATTCATCGGTGGTATGACCGTTTCCTCGATGGTACTTGCAATAGGAATTTGGATTCCATCTCGAAGATCGATTTTCTGGTGTTGGATCCTCGGTAGGGCCAATAGGTTTGATTAATCCTCGATCATAAAGATGATCGAAAGCAGCATCGTAGGTCATTCCAATGGGTGTGAACTCTCGCCTGGGTTTCCTTTTAGATCCTTGATTGCCCATGGCTAAGACATCATTATGGTCAAAGGTACTAACATTATTACTAGAGTGGGCGTTTTCGGAAGAAGAAGGATTGTCGTTCTTCTTTCCTTTCCAGCCATCGTGGTTACTATTGTTAGTAGCTTTTTGCTTTGCGAGGTCGTCTTCGATTTCAATTCCGATGTCATAAACGGCCTTGAAAGTATTCAAGTTATGTTGATATTTTAAATGCTTTGAATACTTTTCTTGGAGATTCTTGATAAACATCCTCACAGACTCCTTTTCGGTGGGGACCTCAATCATCTTGGCGGAAGTTTCCCTCCATTTATTAAAGAAAGAAGTAAAGCCTTCATTCTCTTTTTGTCTTAGCATCTCAAGTTGTCTATGGTCGGTTTCAACTTGGATATTACACTTGTACCTATCAACGAAAGCGTTCATTATCAATTCCCAGGTAGAGGTTTTCTCCTTGTGAAGGGAGAAGAACCATTGTTGGCAAACGGTTTCAAGAGATAGTGGGAACAAAGAGGGGAAAACCTTCTTATCGATACCCTTAATGCTCATTATGGTTTCAAAAGCTCTTAGATGGAAGTAAGGGTTATCTGTTGCCTTGAATTTAGGGATGTCAGTGGCGTTGAACTTATGCGGAAGAAGTTCCTTGTCCAGCGAGACCCCTTGTGAACTCATGCCCTGAAATTTATAGTCACTAGATAGCTTGCTTAGACTCTCTTGCATGAGGTTCATTTGTTGTTGCTTCACAGGATCATCGACCTTAAGTGTGAGGAGTTTCAGTGTTTCAGTCATGGTAACCAATTGGTTCCTAAGCTCATTGACTTCTTCTTGAGTTACCATTATCTTTTTAGCCTTCCTCTTTTGACGAATCGGTTTATCAAAAAGCGAGACTTGAATAAAGAGGTTGTCCTTGATTAATCGCCCTTCTCTCCTCGACCAAGTACTGTGGGAAAGGAATTTGGGGATACTTATTGTTAATTATTTGACTCAAACTTTATTCAACATGCAATGGATGGAGGAGGTGAAGAAAGATCGGAATAGAATGTGAAAGAAGATTTAGATGGAGGGATATGAAGAATTAGGAATTGAATGTACCCCCCAACTCAAATGACGGAAAAGACCGACTCATGCATGAACCTAAGACATGGCCATTGTGATATGAACTCAAAGTGTGTGCTAAGACTAGTGAGTGTAGGTGACATGTTAAGACTCGTGTCATGACCATGTGGCTAGACTATGTGACCAAGACTCGATTAATGACTTGACAAGGTGTTATTGACAGCGAATTGAAAATTAACCGAATTAATTAGCAAACTGGTTAATTAGACCCTAGGTGATGACTCGACCAATAATCCGAACTGTCGGCCAAGCGACAGGACTGGCGTCGCATTATGGTGGTTGGCGCCAGACAATTTAGTTAATGTCTGGCGCTACACACTGTAATGTGGCGCTACAGCTCATACTTTGGCGCCAACATTGGAGCTTCGGTCTGGGACTGTTTTCGGTATTATTAGTCAACTGGGGTATGCCTAAAGTCGTACTAGGTCAATTCCGATTAAAAAAAACTTTATTGACTCAAATTAATTAATTAATTAAATATGCAAAGTTCTTTAAGTCATTAATTTTAGTCTCAACACAAATCAACAAACGGTTAAGAGAAACATAGAATATATATGCACAACAAATAATGCACAATTAGTCAAGTAGGCACAATATGAAGCAATGAGTTTGCAACCTAACCATGGCTCTAGTTCTCTAAAGTTCGGGATATGGTTTAGTCAAATAGGGTCCATGGTTAATTGTCCGAATGCACTGCGCAGAAACCTAACCGTGAAGGGTTAGCGCGTGTGGATGGGACACCGCGAGTTTTTAGAAAAAACTCACTTCCATGGTTAGGTGAATTCAACATCTCAGATGTACCCTTTGTTGCCAAGAGCGTTCAATCGGGTAGATAGAGCATGAATTCCCAGAGGGTTATGTCCATATGTAGAACACATATGGGTTTTAGAAAAGTGAGAAAAAATTCAATCAGGAAGTAGGATCGAGCAAACAATGCGAAAAACCGGTCGAGATTAGAACGCATATTTCTGGCTCGGTATTCGGGGAAATTGGCGCCAGCAAACAGAGACTGGCGCCAACTTTTAACTGTAGCGCCTGGCGCCAATACTGGCGTCTGGCGCTACGGCTAAAAGTATGGCGCCAAGCTCTGGCCCCTGACGCTACTTCCCACATGCCTCAGCAGCTTTCTGTGCTCAATAAAATCATCCAGTTCCGCGCGGTGTTATTTCAGTCCTAGTTGTGAAAGACATTTCTCAAATTTCCTACGTGTAAAATCCTATGTTTTTAACTCATTACGGATGGTCTTTCCAATGAGAACCGTTTTATGCATATGACAATAATGTTAATCAAAATTACGCACATGAAATACTTAGAACTTTTCGAGTCTCATCCACTCATTCTAAATCATTGCCGAAACAAATTCAGGAATTAAAATAGAAATCCTTCCCAGTGGAGTCGCCAAAAACTGTAGGGAATAGTTTCAAGCCTTTAAAAATCCCACTAGCTTGAACCCCACTGTGATCATACACTAAAGTACGGTGGCGTCCAAAAGGGAAGAAGATAGAGCAAAAGAGTCGCCAACAAGTTTTTAAGGAACTTGTAAACCGTTCACGAGGTGAAGGTTACACCCCTTAACGATCCAAAAGATCGTCAACTCCATAAGGTCATGAACCAAATAAGGGTTCGGGGATGATGGTACAAATTCAACCTAAAAGAGATTGAACCTGCCCTAATAATAGGCCTCTACTTTATTCTGCTCGTATTCATGTGCGCTTTCTGATTAACATGCAATCAATAGGATTAACCCTAAACGTGTTTAATCTATGTTGGTTGAATATTAATGCACAAATAAACTATTATTGGCGATCACTTGAATTTATAATCACATTAACCCTAACAAGATTATTAATTATCTTATTAAGCGCGATTGCAAATACCAAATCCCCTTTAAACATGCAATAAAAGGTGTGATCAAGCAATAAAAATAAAATAATGTGTATCAAGCAACATAATCAATAATAATCATGAAGAATAATAATAATCATATCATAATAATCATAAATAAAATAATCATCATCAAAATAATAATAAATTATAACAATTATAATCATAATCATGTTCATGTTAATATTAAAGCATAATAAAAATAGCAAGATCCTAGGCATGATACTAACAAGATTAATAACAAACCCTAGCATGTCACTAAGCAATAAAAAATCAAATCTTTAGCCCTAAGATGATACTAACATGAATAAATATTAGGGAGAGAATAAAAGGCATCATAACAATCATATTTAATATTAAAATTAACCTAGACATGATACTAGGAATATCATAACAACAATCTAAACATGATATCTGCATCATAAATCAATTAAACCAATTAAAGTACTTACTTGGATGCCTCGTATCTCTTTCTAATTACAAAATACACACGTTAGTAACTTCAAGGAAAATAATAAACAAACAATTAAATTAAATAATTGAAAGAGAGATTTGGGACCAAACCCTCATAAATTAAAACCTTTCACGTCAAGGCAACTTCGAATATGGCTAGGTGTTTCTAGATCTTGCGAATGCGGAATTTTGTATGTGAAAACAAAGTTTAGAAAAGAGAGAGAATAATCAAGAAAATATTGATGAGAGTTGGTGATTGAAAAAGGGGAGATATGACCTCTATTTATAGGAAAAAAAGAGGGTCGAAGAATTAAGAAAAGAATCCAAATTCGAATCGAAATAAAACTCGTAGACAACAGTTTTTGCGGATTTTGTTTTTATCATATCTTTTGATCCAGGAATCGGAATAAGATGAATAAGATGTCGTTGGAAATATCTTGAAGTCTAATTTCTAACCCAATTAGAATCAGATGAAAATATGTTGTAGAATAAAAGATATGAACGAAATAGTGAGACGGTGTCAGTTTTGGATAGAGTTTGATACCTTATTCATATCTTTTTCGTTATAATTCGGATTTAATATTATAATATATCATTGGAAAGATAATTTCAAGATCTATCTAACCATATAAAATTTGGATAAAAAATATGAGGCACGAATATAATATATGACTATCTTTGAACATGTTTAAATCCGAATAGAATTAGGACTTTAAAAAAAGGAAAGTTTTATAAAAAAGGAAAGTTTTCACACTAGACTTTTCACACTTTCACCTCATTCGATTATGGTTCGACGTGAAAGGTATTCATCACTTGGTTTGGTTTTGGGGAGACACAAATGGGTGTCTACAATAACATTTTGGTGATTATATATGAATTTCAATTATACTTTAGCATTTGGTGTGTAATTAATTATTGATTATGAATTTCGATTATATTTGGTATTGTATGATTTTTCTGATAATTTTTAAGAGAAAAAAGACCCAAAAAAATTTTTTTTTTTTTTTTTTTTTGGACATTGGCACCGGTTAATCGGTGCCAAAAGGAGGATATCATATTTTTTTGGGCATTTTTGGCATTGGTTAACCGGTGCCAATAACAAGTTTAGCCACCGGTTTGAACCGATGGATTTTTCATGCACTAATTGGCACCCCCCACATTGGCACCGGTTCAAAACCGGTGGCATTGAGGGGTTTTGAACCGGTGCAAATTTCGTTTTTTCACGTAGTGCTTGTGATTAGTTTGACATGGATTTTTTTTTTTTATTCTTTTTTTCTTTTTTTCTTTTTTATTTTTTTAAATTTTTTGCAATGCAATGATCATATGTAACGAAATAAATGCTCATTTTATTTAAAAGGTGAAGGGTTAAAATCAAACTCTAAAAAATTAATTCAAGGAGGATGAAAAGTGCCTATGCTAGACTTATTGGGGAAAGGGTTTGAAAAAAGAAGAAGAAAGCGTAAAATGTTGTTGAGAAGCTTACCTTGTGCATTTGTTTCATCATTACCCTAATTTTTTTTGTTTGTCAATCACATTACTCAAACTCGATTCAAAATGCATGGATGGAAGAAGGTAGGAAGAATAAAGGTTGTGATATGGAGAAAGCATATAGAGAATGGAAAGATGATGTAGATGGAGAGATATGAAAAAATTAGGAATAGAATGTACCCCCAACTCAAATGACAGAAAAAACCGACTCATGCATGAACCTAAGACATGGTCATATACAAAGTGTGTGCTAAGACAAGTAAGTGTAGGTGACATGTTAAGGCTTGTGTCATGATCATGTGGCTAGACTATGTGACTAGACTCAGGCAAAGACTAAGTTAAGACTTCATGTATATGCATAAAACTGGACAGCCTGTGGTATTTTAATCATAACTTCTTATCTGTGACTCTGATTGGGATGAAACTAATGCCAAATTAAAGATAAAACTCGGGGCTATAGATCCATAGTCTGTACGACTCGTAACTCTTCCTACAACTTCGGCTATGACCAAAACAAGTTGACGCTTGTCAGTATACGGGAATAAAAATCCAGGTTGACTTAAAGGAACTATGACACGATTTAAGGTATATTTTAGTTCAAATTAATTAATCAATTAATTAAGCAAAGCCCTTTAGTCCTTGGTTAGTTTATTTAAACATATTCACAATTACAAGTCAAACCAAACGGTTAGTTTAATCACATGTTGAAGGAGTTCTATCTTCGATAAGTGCAATTACTAGATATATCAAGGATCACTATTATGGAGATAATTTCATTCTTTTGGGTCGTCATTATCTGTTTCTAGACTATGATCATTGATCTTTGGGCTAGTCAAATAGTCCAAAGCCAACTAGAATGGATCCTATGAGGTCACACAACAAAGGTATTGGGTTAAGCAAGTTAGAGGCCCATTTATGGGCCTCATGAACAAGTAACCAATCATGAATTCGATTGGGCTAGTATAGTTAGATTAGAGTTAGGATTTGGGCTTTGTCATGGACTCTTATTTAGAGATGAGATCTATAAATAAAGTCAATGCCTAGGGTTGTATGACACAACACAATTAATAGTTAATTGTGCACCAAGCAACCAGTAATCCAAAACCTCTCTCTCAGTACCACACGCCCATCCCCTCCCTTTGTGGTGGTTCGTGATTTGTTCGTTGCTCGTTATACTCCATAGAAGGTCAATTGAAGTGTTCGATTGCAATTAACTAGCATAAGTGGAGGACTTAATCTGTGCATGTGGACCAAGTAGAGGAATCACGCTTGAGAATCTTTATCTCCCTTGTTCTTGTTCAATCGCACGTGAAATCACGCTTCAAAGGTATTGATTCTAATTCTTTATGTGTTATGCATGATCTTGGGATTAGGTGCTATATGAATATGATTCATGTTTTCCGTATTCGTACCTATAAACTCCTACAGTGGTATCAGTTAGCCTATGCATGTACATATACTGAATATTAATTCTTTGATTGTCCACAACTTTAATTCAATTAGGAGGGAGAATTATTTAATTACGGGTCAATTATTATTTTAAATATGATTTAACAATATAGAATCATTAAAAGTTGTTTAATTTGCTCCAAATTAGCCTTCAATGATCTGAATTTTTGCCCTAAAGCACTCGGATTTTTCGCCCCCCCCCCCCTTAATTTCGAAAAATTCGAAACTACAAACCCTAATTTGTGAAATTTTGTGTTTTAGTTTTGTATAATTTGATAATTAAATGTTTAAAGAATTTAATCTATTTGATTTCATTTTAAATTATGAATTTTTCATGATCAAATTATTTAATTTAAAAGTTAAATTGAATTGGGGATTAAATTCATGAAGAACCCTAATTTTGAAATTGAATATGATTTAATTTTAAAATTAGATTGACCACATTATTTTAATTTTAATAAAATGTTTTCTTTTAATTAAAAAAAAGGGAGGGTTAAGGTGCGGCAGCCGCGGCTGGGTGGCGCAGCCACGGCGACTGCCGCACCGGCGGTGGTCCAGGAGGGAGGGTGGGCTGGTAGGGGATGAACAGGAGCAGCGCAGCAGTGCACCACCTTGTTGCGTGTGCTGCTGCCTGCTGCTGCTGTTCTTGCGCCACTGCAGGGCAGCGTACACCGCAAGGTGTACGGCCACCGTGGCCAGCTTCGGCTGGCCACACCACGATGGCTGGCGCGGTTTATTTTTTTAAAAAAAAATTAATTTATTAATTTTGGATAAAAATCAAATTTCAAAAATAAAAATTAAAAGGATAAGTTTTGATTTTGAAAAGATAATTAACAAAATTATAGTTGTTATTTTTGTTAAGATAATTATGGAGCAAAAGATTCTATTTGGATAATGATTGATTTAATGAGATTATCCCATAATTATTTCGGATAATAATTGAATTAAAATTATGTGATAAGCTAGCAATTAGGATAGAATCTCCTAAATTAGTTAGGATAACCATGGAAGATAAATATGATTTATCTTCCATAACTAAAATATGATTTGATTTTATCTCTTACCTTAAATAAAATATATGATATTTTATGGTTGGTTAGAAATAATATATGATATTATCTAATTGCAATAATTAATTAATTAAAAATATGAGATATTTTATGCCATGTTTCCTTAATTATGATCATTCGATGTTGTAGTTTAGGAAATCATAATGAGTGATTTAATATGTGGCACTCTATAATGTATGATATTATTTATTTCTATATATATAGACTAGTATGGCTCATAGATTCTAAATACGATCTGCGCATCGTTTCATATTTTTGTAATCTAAATATGGTCTGCGTATCGTTAAGTATTTTGGTAATTTATTTTATTTTATTTAAGTGGTAGATAGAATAGAATAGTATTACAGGTTGCAGTTGATCCAAGAAGCTAATGGAGTGAAGGCCCAAAGGAGAAAGATGGATGAGATCCATGAAGGTTCAAGTGGGAGTTTTTTGCTTTATTATTAGTTTTCTTAGGATTAAGGGGCCATACTATGTCATTTTTATTTATGCATTTGTAGATTATGCATCTTAGATTTTATTTATGTTGATTGATGATGCGTTAGAGTTCACTAAATAATCACCACATAATAAATCTATGTCCCAGAAATATTGAGGTAGCTTTTCCAATTAAATACCCAACAATCCTTTAATCATGGGTGATGGGTCGGCCTCAGCAGAGTGTCACTTGTTATTTTAGGAATTGTGGGGCAGATCACATTCTACATATTTAATTGGTTATACTCAACAAGGTTACCTAAAGAGTTTAGAACCTTGAAGCTAAGGGTAATAATTAAACATGTGATGGGTAATTATTCAACCAAGAATTACAAAGAGTTGTAATCAGTAAAGAGTTAACTCACCTTGAGAATGTAATGCTTGATGGTAGGGCCTCAGTCCGGTCAACTATTGCACAGATAAAGGGTCTTGGAATCATTTAATTCAATAGGCATCATCTTATCATTGAATAAAAGCTTTAATGTTACCAAAAATTAATATCGCTTATGGTACTTTAATTTTTATTAAACATAATTATTGAACTTTGCCTAGTTTTATTTTGTTTGTACATGAATAACCATAACGACAACATTAGTTTGCCAACAAAACTTAATTTAAGGCTAAATCTCATAAACTTCAGGGAATGGAGAAGCGAGTTGAGAAGAGTTCTCACAAGCCATGGTCTTGAATCTCGTTTATTTATACGTGTTGAGAGCGATTATACTAAGGGTTATAAAGCTGATAGGCATGCTGAAATTGTTTCAGATGTAGATAAAATCAGAAAACTCATTTTAGAATCTATTCTAAGTTGTTGGAGAAGAAGATTCAGGCACTATGAGGTAACTAACTTGTATCAATGTCTTTGTGCTATCTGTCGAGGTGGAATTGGGGCATTAGGAAGTGGAGGCTTCAAAGATCATAATGTAAGAGAGGTCGTTAATTTGACCCCTTAGATTTACTATTCTTGGACTGACAGCATAAGGTATGAGGCTTACAATGTTCATTGTAAGATAATGGCTAAGAAACTCATGCATGGTCAGTCAGTAAGGACCCATGTCATTGAAATGATTGATTTGTTCAATCAAATGGAATTCCTTGGGAAACCGTTCGATGATGACTCCGAGCATGACATAATCTTGTTCTCACTCCATGATGGTTTTCATATAGTTAGGCTCACTCATAATGATGAGGGCTCGACTGTGACATTAGTCAACCTTTTACTCAACCATGCTGAGGAGTACCTGAAAAGGAGACAAAGCGAATGCTTCTATTGTGGTGATTGGCTTCGCCATACACCAGGGTGTCCCCATTATACACCAATGAAAACAGAAGGTAAGGAGTTACTTGATGTTTTTGTTGTAGAAATAAATCTTACTTCTTCTTCAACTTGGGTATTTGATACCGGTTGTGGAGCTCACATTGTTAATAACATGCAGGGCCTTAGAGGAAGTAGGAAGCTAGCAAAAGGAGAAGTCACACTCCGAGTAGGAAATGGAGCAACAGTTGCTGCACTTACTATAGGAGATTATCATTTGAGACTTCCTTCTGGTTTACTTTTGGTTCTTAATAAATGTTATTATGTTCTAACAATTACCAAGAACATTATTTCAGTTCCTATTTTAGATACTGAAGGTTTTTCTTTTGAAATAAGAGACAAGTGTTGTTTTATTTCCAAATAAAATATGTTATATGCTAAAGCAAATTTATTTAATGGCTTGTATGTCTTAGATTATACAACTCATGTCTACAATATAGATCATAAAAAGCAAAGAACAGATGGTTCAAACCAAACTTACCTATGACATTGTAGACTTGGACATATTAACCAAAAATGCATCCAGAAATTACATAAGGATGGACTCCTTTTTTACATTTGATTATGAATCATTTGAAAATTGTAAGTCATGCTTGCTTGGTAAAATGACTAAGTCACCCTTTACGGGTGTAGGTGAAAGAGCAAGTAACCTTTTGGGACTCATACATACGGATGTGTGTGGACAAATTAGTTCAAAAGCTAGGGGTCAATATAGATACTTCATTACTTTTACTGATGATTTAAGTAGATTTGGATATGTTTACTTAATGAAGCAGAAGTTGGAAGCCTTTGAAAAGTTCAAAGAATTCCAGAATGAGGTACAAAACCAACTTGGAAAAACAATCAAGGCATTACGATCTGATCGTGGTGGTGAATATTTAACCCAAGAATTTGATGAACATCTAACTAATTGTGGAATACTTTCACAGTTAACTCCTCCAGAGACGCCACAGTTAAATGGGGTGTCTGAAAGGAGGAATAGAACCTTACTAGATATGGTTCAGTCCATGATGAGCTTTACTGATCTTCACATATCATTCTGGGGATATGCATTAGGAGCAGCTACCAGAGTACAGAACAGAAGCCCGTCCAAAGCAGTTAAAAAGACACCATATGAGATATGGAATGGAAAGGTTCTAAGTTTGTCTTTTCTCAAGATTTGGGGTTGTGAAGCCTATGTAAAATGTTTACAAAGCGACAAGCTACACCCTAAATCGGACAAATGTTTCTTTGTGGGTTACCCCAAAGAGACAAAAGGGTATTACTTCTACAATCGCGCAGATGACAAAGTGTTTATTGCCCGCGATGGTGTCTTTCTAGAAAAGGAATTCCTCTCTAGAAAGACAAGTGGGAGTAAAGTAGTTCTCGAAGAAATTCGAGACGAGCAACAAATGGATGTGGATAACACCACGTTAGAGGCGAGGGCGCATAATCATGCGTCAGATCAAGCTAATTCAACTAGCGAGACTCCTATCGTCCCACTTGAATCTAATTCTTGCGAAAATCTTCAAAGATTTGAAGAGAACATTTCTATGGTTGCTCCTACCCCACGTAGGTCTGGTAGAATCAGAAACAAAAAGTTTGTTGAAGATGTGTTAACTGAGGATTCTGAAATCTTCTTATTGGAGAATGAGGAACCTTCTACCTACATGCAAGCTTTGGCGAGCCCTAACTCAAATGAATGGCTTGAGGCCATGAAATTCGAAATGGAATCGATGTCTGAAAATGATGTGTGGACCCTGGTGGACTTGCCTGATAGGGTGAAACCTATTGGTTTCAAGTGGGTTTACAAGATTAAGATAGACAAGGAAGGAAATGCCTAAATCTATAAAGCAAGACTGGTTGCAAAAGGGTACAAACAGATTCATGGTATTGACTATGATGAAACCTTTTCTCCAGTAGCAATGCTTAACTCCATTCGGATTCTTCTAGCGATTTCTGCATTGTTCGATTACGAAATTTGGCAGATGGATGTCAAAACCGCCTTCTTGAATGGGTTCTTGATGGAGGAAGTGTATATGAAACAAACTAAGGGTTTTGAAGATCCAGAAAATCCTGGATAGGTATGCAAACTTCAGAAATCCATTTATGGATTGAAGCAAGCATCAAGGAGTTGGAACCTTCGTTTTGATGAAGCAATCAAACAGTTTGGTTTTCTCAAAAGCGAAGAGGAACCTTGTGTATACAAGAAGTCCAGTGGGAGCAGCATAGTTTTCTTTGTCTTATATGTAGATGACATACTCCTCACGGGGAACGACATACCAATGCTTGAGTCAGTCAAGGACTGGTTGAAGAGTTGTTTCTCCATGAAAGACTTGGGTGACGCCGAGTACATTTTGGGAATCAAGATTCATCGAGATAGGTCTCGAAGGATGATTGGGATGAGTCAAGAGACTTATATTGATAAGGTTCTTGATAAGTTCGAGATGTCAAAATCCAAGAGAAGATTTATCCCTATGTCTCATGGCATTACGCTCAGTAAATCTCAATATCCGGTTACACCGGACGAGATGAGACGTATGGCGATTGTACCTTATGCTTCGGCAATAGGGTTAATAATGTATGCCATGATTTGTACAAGGCCGGATGTTTCATATGCTCTAAGCATGTGTAGCGGATTTCAGGCAAATCAAGGAGAAGCACACTGCACAGCTGCTAAGAACATCCTTAAGTACTTGAGAAGGACTAAAGGAATGTTTCTAGTATATGGTGGCGAAGATGAGTTGGTTGTCAAAGGTTATACTGATGCGAGTTTCCAAACAAACACAGATGATTTTAAATCCCAGTTTGGATACATTTTCTGTTTGAATGGAGGAGTAGTGAGCTGGAAAAGTTCGAAGCAAAGCACTGTCGCAGACTCTACAACAGAATCAGAGTATTTGGCTACTGTTGAACCAACTAAGGAAGCAACTTGGATAAAGAAGTTCCTAACTGAGCTGGATATCGTACCAAGTGCTTTAAATGGAATCGAATTGCATTGTGACAATAATGGCGCCATTGCTCATTCAAAGGAGCCTAGGTCACACTTCAAATCCAAACATGTTGAGAGGAAGTATTACATCATTCGAGAGATCGTTGGCAGAGGAGATGTCAAGATGTGCAAAGTTCATACGGATGAGAATGTCTCTGATCCACTTAAAAGACCCCTTCCATTGCCTAAGCATGAGAAGCACACTAGTGCAATTGGATTGAGGCAAATGATGTAATTAGAAGTTGTATTTGATTTTGGAGAAAAATAAGTTACATATGTAATACATTCATTTGCAAATTATGTTTAATCAGAAATTTGTCATTTCTCTTATTTAATCGTGGTTTCAATATTAAATAAAATGTCCAAAATAATTATGGATTGATGGGCTCGTCAGGTTAATTTATTTAAATAACCTAGTGAATGAAACCCCACAGGTGAACAAAATCCATACATTATTTTAGTTCCTAGTCTAGAGTCATTAAAGTCAACATAAAGGATCTCTTTAAATGGACTAGCATGTAAGATTGATTGGATAGCGCTGTTTCTTGGGCTATAGGAGCGTAGTGAAGCTCGGTCAATCACATGGGTATGCATGAATGATGCATGATCGAACTATAGACCTACTTTGATGTTCAAGTATAGAGCTTCCAGATATATTAGTGGATTCCTTTGACATGAGTTGAACATTGATTTCATTCAATGATTGATGTAACTGTGTACATTCAAACGTCTTCCCGTAACTGGAGATTATAAAGGGTGTTTTCTGGTTACCTCATGATTTGAGAGGGAGCCTTGGTTGCCACAAGATTGGATTAAGTCTACCTATTTAATTAGGAATGTGTCTTGGCCCCTTGAGGAGGGAGAATTCAGAAAATGTATTGCCGTACTCAAATAGATTACAAAGTAATCATTTGTTTTGTAATTCTAACTCGATTTCTCAAGAAAAGATTTGTAGATTATTATGATCATGACATGAGATGCAATCATATTATCAAATCGACACATATTGGCTTAAGGAATTTGAATATTGTGCACTTGTCTCAGACAAGTGGGATATTGAAGGAGTTCTGTCTTCGATAAGTGCAATTACTAGATATATCAAGGATCACTATTATGGAGATAATAAGTTCGTTCTTTTGGGTCGTCATTATCTGTTGCTAGACTATGATCATTGATCTTTGGGCTAGTCAAATAGTCCAAAGCCCACTAGAATGGATCCTATGAGGTCACACAACAAAGGTACTAGGTTAAGCAAGTTAGAGGCCCATTTATGGGCCTTATGAATTGGATTGGGCTAGTATAGTTAGATTAGAGTTAGGATTTGGGCTTTGTCATGGACTCTTATTTAGAGATGAGATCTATAAATAAAGTCAATGCCTAGGGTTGTATGACACAACACAATTAACATTTAATTGTGCACCAAGCAACCAATAATCCAAAACCTCTCTCTCCCTGTACCACACGCCCATCCCCTCCCTTCGTGGTGCTTCGTGATTTGTTCGTCGCTCGTTCTACTCCATAGAAGGTCAATTGAAGTGTTCGATTGCAACTAACTAGCATTATTGGAGGACTTAATCTGTGCCTGTGGACCAAGTAGAGGAATCACGCTTGAGGTTCTTTATCTCCCTTGTTCTTGTTCGATCGCACGTGAAATCACGCTTCAAAGGTATTAATTCTAATTCTTTATGTGTTATTCATGATCTTGGGATTAGGTGCTATGTGAATATGATTCATGTTTTCCGTATTCGTACCTATAAAATCCTACACATGTAAGTATGCACAAGAAAATAATTCACAAGTAGTCAAATAGTTACAACATGATGTAATGAGTTTGCAACCTAACCATGGCTCTAGTTATCTAAAGTTCAGGATATGGGTTAGTCAAAGAGGGTCCATGGTTATGAGTCTGGATGCACCGCGCGGAAGCCTTACCTTTGGAAGGGTTGGCGCGAGTGGATGGGACCCTGCGAATTTAACTCGCTTCCATGGTTTGGTGAATTCAACATTCTCGGATGTACCCTTTGTTTCTTAGAGCGTTCAATCAGGTAGATGGAGCATGAATTCCCAGAGGGTTATGTCTATATGTAGAACACATATGGGTTTTAGAATAGTGAGAAAAACTCAAATAGGAAGTAGAATCGAGCCAACAGTGCTAGAACTGGTCGAAATAAGAACTCACATTTCCTGCTCGGTATTGGAAGAACGCAGCGCCAGCCAACAGAGACTGTCGCCGCGATATAGCCCTGTCGCCTGGCGACAGAATTGTCGCTCGGTGACAGAGTCATATCTTCGGCAACAAGCTCTATTTTCTAAACATCAGTTCCTACATGCCTCAGCAGCTTTCTGTATTCTTAAATTTTCCAATTTTTTCACAGCATTATTTCGATTCTAGTTGTGAAAGATATTTCTCAAATATCCTACGTGTGAAAATCCTATGTTTTTGAATCATTACGGATGGTCTTTTCAATGAGATCCTTTTTTATGCATATGAAAATAATGTTAATCAAAAATACGCACATGAAATACTTAGAACTTTTCGAGTCTCATCCACTCATTCTAAATCATTGCCGAAATAAATTTCAAGAATTAAAATAGAAATCCTCCCCAATAGAGTCGCCAAATACTGTAGGGAATATTTCAAGCATTACCCCAAAGTTGAACCCCACTGTGATCATACACTTAAGAATGGTGGCGTCCAAAGAGAAGGAAGCTAGAGCAAAAGAGTCGCCAACAAGTTTTAAGAACTTGTAAACCGTTCACAGGGTGAAGGTTACACCCCTTAACGATCCCATGGATCGTTAACTCCAATAGGTCTGGAACCAAGACTGAAAGTTCGGGGATGAAGGTACAAATTCAATCTAAAAGAGAAAGAACATGCCCTAATAATAGGCCTCTACTTTATTTTTCTCGTATTTATGTGCACTTTTTGACTAACATGCAATCAATAGGTTAACCCTAAACCTATTTAATCTATGTTTGTTTAATATTAATTCACAAATAAAACTTTTATTGGCGATCACTTGAATTATAATCATATTAACCCTAAACAAGATTATTAATTATCTTATTAAGCGTGGTTACAAATACAAATTCCTTTTGAACATACATAAAAGGCGTGATCAAGCAATAACAATAAAGATTATCAAGCAACATAATAATAATAATAATAATAATAATAATAATAATAATAATAATAATAATAATAATAATAATAATAATAATAATAATAATAATAATAATAATAATAATAATAATAATAATAATTAAAATAATCATGATTATCATAATCATGTTAAAGCATAATATTAGCAAGATCCTAGGCATGATACTAGGAAGATTAATAACAAGCCCAAGCATGTCACTAAACATTAAAAATCAAAGCTTTAACCCTAACATGATACTAATATTCTATTAGTCAAGAAAATAACAGCCTAAACATGATTTCCATATCATAATATCAATTAGACAATTAAAGCACTTACTTGGATACATGGTACCTCTTTCTAATAACAAAATACACACGTTAGTAACTTCAAGTAAAATAATAATTAAAACAATTAACTTAAGTAATTGAAATAGATATTAGGGACCAAACCATCAGAAATATCAAACCTTTCACGTCTAGGGCGAAAGCAACATCGAACTTGGCTAGGTGTGTCTAGTGCTAACGTATGAGGAATTTTTTTTTTGTAAAAGGATAGGCTTAGAAAGAGGGAGAGAATCAAGAAATTCTTGATGAGAGTTGATTATTTGAAAAAGGGGAGATCTGACCTCTATTTATAGAGAAAAAAGAGGGTCAAAGAATAAGAAAAGACTCCGAATTCGAATCAAAATAAAACTCGATGGACAGCAGTTTTTACGGATTTTATTTTTATCATATCTATTGATCCAGAAGTCCAAATAAGGCATATAATATGTCATTGTAAAGCTCTTGAAGTATAATTTCCAACCCAATTAGAATCAGAATAAAATATTTTGTATATAAAAGATATGGCTGAAATAAAAGGATGGTGTCAGTTTTAGATAGAGTTTCGTATTCCATTCATATCTTTTTTGTTGTAGCTCGGATTTAATATTATAATATATCATTGGAAAGATAATTTCAAGATCTATCCAACCATATAAAATTTGGATAAAGATTATGTCCAAGAAATTAAAATATGACTATCTTTGAACATCTTTAAATTCGAATAGAATTAGGATTTAAGAAAAAGGAAAGTTTTTATAAAAGGAAAGTTTTTATTTAACTCAAATTCTCTAATCTTATCTTTTTAAAAAGGATAATTAAGATCTTTTAGAAACTTATAGAAGCTTCTAATTAATCCTAATTAGTTTAGGAATAGGATTAGACCTTTAGACCCTCCACATGATCATTGGGCCGTAGGTAAAAACCGATTTGGGCCCAGTTTAGTATTTTTGGCCATAACTTCGTCATTATTCATCGGAATTGGGCTTATAAAATATCATTGGAAAGGTCTTTTCAAGCCCCATCCAAAAACACCATTATTGGACCCATATCATGGAACAACCTAAACTGGAATGCATGTTCTTCATAAATAGGGTAAGAAAAGAAATATTTTCAAAAACAGAAAGAAGAGATATTTTAATATAAACATCCTCATCACTGGACTTTTCACACTTTCACTTCGTTTGATAATCAAATGACGTGAAAGGTATTCATCACTGGGTTTGGTTTTGGAGAGACACATTTGCGTGTCTACAAATACCGAAACATTTAGGGTCCAATGCCAAAACATTTAGGCTCGAATGCCGAATACGCCTTTTTCATCTTTTTTTGTTAAAGACAGGCTAAATTTTCAATGACATATCGAGGGACTTTAGACTAACGATGACATGATTGAGAGGAAATCATCCCCCTTTTTACTCTTTTTTAGATTGATCTTGTAATCCCCCGTATTTTAAAATATGTTATAAATGAAATTTAATTTTATTTATAATATTGTTTTGTACTTTTACGTAATTTAATTTCAAAATATTCAAATTATTAATTAGGGTAAAAAATTATTTTGGTACAAATTATTTTATGAACCTTCATTCTATAATTTATTTCAATACAACTAAAGCTTAGTCCATTTCATTCATTTGCCCATTAATTTTATGAGCCCCAATCTTTCTATTTACCCTACAACGTTCTCTCCTACAAATACCCCATGAATCCCCAAAATTTTCACACACAAAAAGGTTAGTCTTATTTTCTTTCTCCTTTGTTTTATTAATATTATATTATTGATTTATAGGTTTTGATTTTATTGTTTGAAATTAATTTAATTAGTATCAAATTGTATTTTGATGATTAAAATTTATAATTTCATATTTTATAAATGTCATAATTTCAAGATTTTGTAAATTTTATAACCTAGGATTTTTAATTATTGAAAATCATGATTTTAAGGTTTTTATGAACAATTAATTTAGGGCTTTTATAGTAATGATGTTTTAAAATTTTGGTGATTATAACTATTGATTAGTTTAACTTAATTCCAGATTATTGTGAACATGTAAATTCGTGTTTTAATTTTTAGATTTTTGTTCGTTAATATTAATCTCGTTTTAATCCCAGTCAGGTTCTGAACTCATCCGATTTTGATAAAAAAAAAAGTAGTGTTTTTCATGTGGAAACAACGTTTTAAGAAAAACTCACTACCTTTTGTAGTGAGTACCACCCTCTCGTGGCCAAATTCAGCCTCTAAATATGATTTTCGGGCAGTTTTTTATTTTAACGAAGTTTTTTTATACTTAAAATATTATCCTTGAGCTTGATTAATAAAATTAATTATGTTTAAAGTTAATTAAGCATAAATATATGTTTTTATTGAAGTTTTAAGTGCTGGAAATAGTTTCTAAGTACTACTTTTGATGTTTTATAAAGAGGGTTTAATCACCCATTAAGAAGGGAGATTATTAGGGGTTTTTAAATAATTTTCATATTTCTATTAAACTTTAAACTTGCTGTAATTTCATGTATAAGAGTGTATTTTAAGGTTTTTATGAAGAAAATTTAAAGAACTATATATAAGCCTTTAATTTTAACTAAAGGGAAGGTTTTAAAGTGTAGTTTGATTTGGATTTCAAAAGTTTTAAAGTAAGTTAGTATTGCTGTAAATTTGATTGATTGGGTATTGATTTAGATGTTAGTGTTTGGTTTAGGAGAGGAGTTTATTGAAGTTGATTTCTAGATGGTAAAGTGGCATACCAATTCATTTCTCAAGGTACGTACAAGTTACGAAACCTTGCTTTTAGGTGCATGTTTAAGGATGGATTGAGACCTTAGTATCATGTATAGGGATGACTAGGTTAAATTGTTTGGTTATACATTGTGAATTTCAAATGATGTGCACTAGTTTATAATGCAAGTATTATTTGTGCTCTAATTACGCAAGGTGCGCTTAAAGGCAAAGGTATGTGATTGGTGTAAAGATTAAATTATTACTCATTCATTATTATGCAAACAGGATGAGTAAAGGAGGAATTTAAGTCTTATATGACGAGGTTAAGTTTGAGGGGTGCCTTATGCACTTAAGGTGTTTATACACCGAGGTAGTTAAAGGATTAAATAATAAATGTTGTTTGATACTAATAAATCAAGAAATGAAATTGGAAACTTGCCTTGCTTGATTGAATTGTTATTGGAATGTTTGTATTGTTATGCATATGAGTCATCACCAAGTCTAAACCTGTAAATCACGTAAAGTGCAAGATGGATGAGCAATAAAACTCTAGATTGGTGCACTTCTGGAGTAATGACAATCAGGGGTTGGGGTACACGGGGTTAGCCGTGTAATTTTATCGAGGTCGTCTGATCTACGAGTCTCCTATTTCAAATATTTTTTTATTTAAAACTAGGAGTTAGGTGAGATCTCATACTAACTACGGTCGCAGAGTCGCGTCCGTGGTCGTTGGATGTTTATTAATGTTTCCGAAAGGAGGCATGGGGTTTTTCTTTTATTGATGTTCCAAATGGAGCATGGGTTGGACAACCTTGTCTATTGCATAATCCAATGAATAAAAATAATGATTTACCTATTATTAATTAATGGAGTCTTAGTAATATAAATAGTTGAGTCATGTGTCGAGTCTATAAACTAATGATGCGTGATGGTTGACTATTGATAGCATGTTAGGGATTTCTTTTATGTATTGCAGCTTATATGTACTCAACTTTGCTGATTGCGTGCTTTATGTGTTTTCCTTTAGTCATGGCCTTTGCCTTTCAATGACCCTGTGACGATCCAATTTTTACACTTGTAATATTGGGGAGCAAATTAACCACAGGTTCTTACACACACAGAATTCGCATCAGGGTTGTGGGATTTTGAGTGGAGAGTTGGTTATTATTCGCAGTTTATTTCTTTTCATAAGTTTGAATTTTATTAAACTCTGGTTTATTTATTTACTACTCTTGTGGGGTTTTGAATAAGGGCCTTAATGGTTTCAGCTTGTATCACTTGATTTGGTTTTGTTTATTGGTTTGGAAACTTATTTATAACTGGATTAGTTTTTCCGCTGCTAATTTCTTACATAGCCTTCACGTTTGAACACGTGGCGGTAGCACACCAGTAATTCTCTTGGATTTTGTTCAAGGTATTTACAGGTTTTAAGAGAGAATTATTGGGGTGTTACAGATCTCTTCACATGATTTGACATCACCTAGAACACCTTTACTTGTAAAAGCGTTCTACAAAATCAAAGGATCAATCTAAATTCTTTAGCGAGTTAAGACTAGAAATAACTTTTTCGCGCCTTAATAGCTTCTTGTTTCATACACTTAGCGAATCAAGGATCGTTTCTACATCCTTAGCATTTCTGAAAGATTCTCTACTATTTGAGAACTTCGCAGAATGAGTCTCGGATTTATTTCCTTGACTACTTTGATCATCGTTTATTCTAGACTCGATCAAAGTATGGGGCTAACTGTAGACACTTACTTTTGGCCTCCTTCCCCGACAGGAAATGCAATGACGATAAATAAAACGATCTTCGTGTTGGATCGAAGTGAAGAGTGCTTATGGATAACTAGTTAAACCAACAAACATAAAAGACTAGCCCAAACCAAGAAAAAAATCCAAATAAAGTCCAATTAATTAAATCAAATCATAATTAGGCTTAAGCCCGTACTTAAAACCCAATAATGACGGATTTAGGAGCACCTAGGTCAAAATAAGCGTTGCCGCAGAAAATAACGCGCGCATCTTAAGGAGTCGCGCTGGGCTGGCGCGCGCAACTAATTCAGTTACGCGTGACACTCAACGCAACTGCCAGTGTTGCGCTCGTGAAAGATTTAGAATTTTAGAAAATTGGAAAATCGAATCTATCCATAAAGCCGCGCGCAAGACACTTGTGCTGGGTGGCCGCGCGCAACTCATTTTGTTGCGCGCAACACCTGCTGCAGCAGAGTGTTCAAAACTCTAAACCTACCCATTCCCTTTAATAGATGTAATACCACGTATTTTTATACGTATTTTTATTTAAAAGATGTATTTTATAAAGTATTTTTAATAATTTTTAATATTTTAATTATGGCATTTTAACTAATATTTTAATAAAAGGAAAGTTTATTTAGTTTCTTTATTTATAAAAGTTAGGGTTTTATTTTAAGAAAGTTTAATTTTAACAAGTTCTATTAGGGAAGGGATTAGGAAAAACTAAAAGAGGAAAGTTTAGGGAAAGAGGGATTGGTTGAGAAGGGGTATAAATATCCCACTTATGAGGCAAATCAAATTTGTCCAGAGTGGAGAAAACCCAAGGTAAACTTCTCTCTCTCCTCCTTATTTTTCTTTCAATTTCTTTTCCCCCTTCCCCTTTCTTTTTTTCGGCGGCTCTTTGCATCCCCCACCGCTGCCAGCCACCGGCAGTAGGTGGCCGCCGCTGCTAGCAGCGTCACCCGCTGGCAGCAGCTGGCCGCCGCGGCCAGCAGCTGGCAGCCGGTGGCTGCCTCCTCTTTCCCCTTGTTTTTCGAGCATGTATATATAAAAAAAAAAACTTAGCTTTATTATTTTAATTTAATCTATGCTTAAATATAAGTGTAAATTATGAGTTTTGGGATTTGATTTTTGATGTTTGATTATAATTATTATGTCAATTAATTTTTGTATTTGATTTTTGAAACCCTAGTTTCTTGATTTATGAATTATTGAAGGGTTATGATGTATATTGGTTTAGATCTTTGTTTTCACTGTTTTAAGGCTTAATTACAGCAAGTTTTAATTAAAATAAAGTGCTGAAATTTTTTGTAGAACACCTAATATTATGTTTCTTTAAGGAATTTTAATTACCCATTAATTGGGACTTGATTATGGTGTTTTTAATATAATTTCAGCTTACTTTAATTAAATTATGAGGGGTTTTAAAATAGTATATATTGCTGGAAATTTGTTTAGAGTCACTAGGCGAAAATATGTAATGGCCACCGGTTGAAAACACCCCATTGCCACCGGTTTTGAACCGGTGGTCATTTGGGGGTGGCAATAAAGCAACGCATGGCCACCGGTTCAAAACCGGTGGCAAAAGTCCTCATGGCCACCGGTTAACCGGTGGTAATAATAACTATGGCCACCGGTTAACCGGTGGCAATAATAATGGCGCGGTTTTTTTTTTAGGGGAAGACTGACTATTGCCACCGGTTTGAACCGGTTAACCGGTGGAAATAATAGGGATCTAATTTTTTTTTATTTTTTTTTTGCCTGCAATTATTCCTGTAACTGATCCTGCTATAATATTCTGCCATATTATTGCTATAAATTCTGCCATAATATAATTATTATTAATAATCATAACAAGAATTAAAAATATATATTTAGACTTTTATAATTAAAAACCAAATGCAATACAACAAATAAAGTGTGATATATACATAAATACAAACAATACTAATAACTAGTCAATATTGTAGTCTAAAAGTTAATAATTAACAAAGTATAAATTCAAAATGATGCCGCATTTACAAATTGAAGGTGATGAAAGATGCCAACATGTCTCGAACTTCATTAAGGTCCTTGCTTGTTAACGGATCTCCCTTTTGCACCTTGCAAAACTTGAAATATATATAAATTATTTTAGAATAAATTAAATTATTAGTTTAGTTAAACATGTGAGTAATAAATATGTAAAAAAATAAATAGCCTAAATAAGTTAAACATGTGAGTAATAAATATGTTAGAATAAATTAATTTAATTAGTAAAGTTAAACTAAGTTTAAGGTCGCATTTTCATCCTAAATAGCCTAAATAAGGCCTAAATGACTTCTACTTGCCTATTTTCTACATTTTTTAACTAATGACCATGTTCTTTCTCATAACATGTCAATTATACTTAATTATAGGTGGCTAAGCCTTGAAATCAAAGAAAAAGAGCATTTTACTAAGTTTAAGGTCGCATTTTCATCCTAAATAGCCTAAATAAGGCCTAAATGACTTCTACTTGCCTATTTTCTACATTTTTTAACTAATGAACATGTTCTTTCTCATAACATGTCAATTATACTTAGTTATAGGTGGCTAAGCCTTGAAATCAAAGAAAAAGAGCATTTTACTAAGTTTTAGGTCGTATTTTCATCCTAAATAAGGCCTCAATGACTTCTACTTGCCCATTTTCTACATTTTTAACTAATAACAATGTTCTTTCTCATAATATGTCAATTATACTTAGTTATAGGTGGCTAAGCCTTGAAATCAAAGAAAAAGAGCATTTTACTAAGTTTAAGGTCGCATTTTCATCCTAAATAGCCTAAATAAGGCCTAAATGACTTCTACTTGCCCATTTTCTACATTTTTTAACTAATTACCATGTTCTTTTTCATAACATGTCAATTATACTTAGTTATAGGTGGCTAAGCCTTTAAATCAAAGGAAAAGAGCATTTTACTAAGTTTAAGGTCGCATTTTCATCCTAAATAGCCTAAATAAGGCTTAAATGACTTCTACTTGCCCATTTTCTATATTTTTTAACTAATGACCATGTTCTTTCTCATAACATGTCAATTATACTTAGTTATAGGTGGCTAAGCCTTGAAATAAAAGAAAAAGAGCATTTTACTAAGTTTAAGGTCGCATTTTCATCCTAAATAGCCTAAATAAGGCCTAAATGACTTCTACTTGCCCATTTTCTACATTTTTAAACTAATGACCATGTTGTTTCTCATAACATGTCAATTGTACTTAGTTATAGGTGGCTAAGCCTTGAAATCACATAAAAAGAGCATTTTACTAAGTTTAAGGTCGCATTTTCATCCTAAATAGCCTAAATAAGGCCTAAATGACTTCTACTTGCCCATTTTCTACATTTTTTAACTAATGAACATGTTCTTTCTCATAACATGTCAGTTATACTTAGTTATAGGTGTCTAAGCCTTGAAATCACAGAAAAAGAGCATTTTACTAAGTTTAAGGTCGTACCTCATCAAGATGTATTGTGTTGGTACAATGAGTCGCTATGTCAAGCATGAATATCATCACGTATAATCAACAATCAACTTTATTATCTTGTTGTGGGCACTAGCATAGGAACAAATCAAATGAATCAAACGTCACATAAAATCCACAATTGTTTTAGCAATGTTTATTAAGATAATCACAATATGATGTGGCATTACCATAGGTGATTTCCATGTAGGACCCCATGGAGCACGACCATGTATCTTCTTCATAATACTATAGGAAAGTAAATTCAAATTTGATTAGTGTGACTACTAAATGAGTTAGGTTTAGATAATCAACACTAGGTAGCTATATTTACTTTTGTAGTACAGACATCACGAGGTACTTCTTTGTTGATCGAGCTGAATCAAGGTGAAAGATTGTGTTATTAGCAGGACAAATCACCATGGGGAACCAATGAAACCTACATAAATTCACAATACACAAACAAATCAATAATTTGGGTACAACATATAATTCAAATGTAGAAAGAATTGAATTACACATGGTTAAAAGTACTCCTCATAACATGGGGCGAATATGAACTTGTCTCCCGCACGCATTGATTCCCTAATACTTTGATTAACATAATACATCACCTCGGGGGAGTTGTGTAAGATTTTAGTCTCGAATGTCTCTTCAGGGCATAACCACCCAACTTTACTAGGGGAATTAGTGTCACTTAAGTGCTCCCGTAGTGCTCTACGTGCATGTACAATGAAAAATTAATTGACATATATATGAAGGATAAACAACACTAATATGAATAACATAATTAATTTAAGTGGCATGTGCCCATACCTCATGAATATTTGAATGAGAGAAATGTTAAGCATTGAACCTCTTAAAAATTCCTTCACATCTTGTTTGTTTAACCATGCACTTGCGTCCTCATCATAATGGAACATTGCCTTAGGAAGTGCAATTTCAATGGGATCGTCACTAGGCAAATGACTAAAACGATTGTGTAGAAAAGTTAAATCCTTAGTGAGCGATTGAAGGACATTGCCTCCAACAAGTGGAGTAGGTTGCATGGCTGAACCTTTCGAAGAATTCTTTTTCGACACTTGTTCACTCTTCGACCCTTGTTCACTCATCTTCTTTGTAGGTTGATCAACGCTTTTAGGCTTCTGCACCTTCCTTCTCTTTGATGGTTGACTTTTTTTCGAAATCTGATCAAAACAAAGATAATTAGAGTTAAAAAAATTTTGGCCGGGGTTTAAGCTAGTAAGTACTCATGCAGATTTGTTATTTTGCACAACATCAAAATAAATATTACCTCGTTGATCAACCTCACCCAAGCACGTGGCCATTGCACATAGCTACCCTTTGCTTCCCAAAGAAGAGTAATCCCATCATCCACTATAGGCACCGGTAGTGGGATGTTTTCGAACCCGGCAATGTAAGAATTGATCCCGACCGAGTAATGTTGTGGCCTAAGCGATTGGAAATGGACCGTATCACCAGTCGTCGCTTGTGCACTACCATACGCCACCAACTTCAACTCTCCTCCATTTGATAGCCCCGGGGCTAAAAGTGTACACTCGGTCTCTACCTACACCAGTAACGAAATTCACTTGTAAAAACTGAAATTATCAAAAAGGGTCTTTCCCTACACAATTGATCATGTAACGAAATTCACTATGTTAAAACCAAACACGCTCCCTCGAATCCTAAATTCACCTCTAAATCTGGAAATTCATGGGGTGTTGGATTATCAACCTCCCTCGAGTCCACATGTGTGGGAGTAACAACCTACAATAATTAATCAATAATGCCACATTAGATCTCACGTAACTCACTAGCTAGGCCAAAACTAATAGATAGAAAACTACCTCATGTATCTCCTCTTCTCCATGTCTCTCATCTTCTCCTTGTCCTTTTGGGTGACTACTGGAGTCGACCGGTGTAGTCGGGGGGAACGGCAAGGGTAAATTCATTTGCTTCTCCCAAGCATTGAATTCACCTATTAACTCATTGCGAACATGTTCCTTGATGGACGCTACCTTGGCATCCAATTCTTCCGGTGAGTTAACACTTGCTCGAGATCTTCCCATTTTTGTGTATTCTGAACCCATCACCTTCTCCCATCCTAGCAACGTCCCTCCCATACCTACTACCCGGCCTGGATGGTAGGGCTTTCCCAAAGCCAAGGTGAAAGGGTCTTTCTCTATCTATAGTCGGGACCAGCTTGCCTTCAACAACTTCTATAGTGTACTCAAGCTGTAGCATAAGAAAAAATATTAACATGAATACATATAATGTTTTTGTATGGTAAAGTTATGCTAAAGTTTCAAATAGCTTACAAGTTTATCAGCCACTTTTTTTTCCGATTCCTTGATGACCCATTTTCCGGTGTCCTTATCAAAGGAATGTAGAGAACAAATGAAATCGCCAGCACGACTAACCAACGTAGTGATTGTGGAGTTGGAGGGTTCTTCGGATGACCCTTGAGTCAAAGTGGGGTATATACCCTCCTTCTTTCAAGTTTGCCTCCATTCACCAAATGTCTTGGCCCCCGTACGATGGCGGTACTCCTTCTACAATGCATTTGCCTTGTTTTGCTCTCGAATTTCCTACATAAATAGTAATGTTAGCATCATTACTGCAAAAAGAGTCAATATATTATACAATTCTCATTAGATTTAGTAGTTCTTACAATTGCTTTGGGTCGATTTTTTTGAATAACAAAGTCTTTTTACTCGTCCTCCGTCACGCTTGGCCACTTTTTCCACGGTGGGTCTTGTTCCTCAACATCTTCCTCATTTCCACCTTCACCATCATTTCCCTTGGAAGCTTTCTTCTTGTGTTTCTTTTTCTTATAGATCCATCCACTGGTCAAGTGGGTCCTGAAGCCTCTGAATCTCTCCGCTAGTAAATAATCAAACACCCTTCTCTTATGGGGATCATTAGGAATATTAAACAGCTTCTGCAATCACAAATACAAGCAATTATTGTTTTCCATTTACAAACAAACATTAGGTGAAATTATTTGTAATACATGTAAATGTGCATTTGAACAAAACACTTGCCCTGGTATCATCCCAAAATGTTTGAATCAAGCCTGGAGGTACTTGCTTCCAACAAAGTGTAATGGGGATTTTGCGCGAACATATGCCAACTTGGTTTGCATATTTCCGAATCCATTGGCCAGTAGGTCGGCCTCTTTTGTCATACTCCAACACCATGGGACCGGTTAGGTTCTTAAAACTTGTTGTCGGACCCCTACCCTTTCTCTTAGCTGGTGCCTTTACCCCCACTCCACCACATGTTTTCAATTGCTCCTGTCCTTGCCTTTGAGTTTGAGGAGTAGTGTTCTCACCAACAATCTCAACAATTGTAGAATCGATAGGAGGCGCACATTCAGCTGAAATTTCAAATTCATCAAGCCTACGCTCAAAAGCATCTTGTTCCTGATCTTCTGGCTCACCCAAATCAGTCTCCTTGTTGACATCATATGGCTCGTCCTTTTCCTCATCCTCATCCTCATAGCCATCATCATAATCCTCCAAATCCTCTACTAGTGGGTCATAATCATCCTCCATGAGTTATAAACACCTGTCATTACAAACATAACACGATATTCAGTCCATAAAAGATAAAAATGTTGACATATAGGTCATAATACATGTTAGCATATAAAATATTAAATTCTATCATTTTTTATGCATTTTGACGTAACTTGTTATTTTCTAGTACCGTTAACACTAAAAAAATTAAATTCTATCATAATATGTCAATTTTGAGATATACTTCATTCATTAACAAGAATTTATGAAAATTTAGCAACTAAGATAACAATATCATACATTTCCCCTCAAACTATTCATAAAATTACCTAACTTATGATTAAATTTAATAATACTTTTAATTGCTTACAATTTCAAATTAACTGTTATAGTACCTCATTCTAATATTCCTTCGTTGTTGTCTGACCGCATATAACATGTCTGGTCGTCTATGTCATTTGATGCAATAGGTCTAGGAACAGTGAAAGGTGCTAAATCATCAAATGCATCGTATTCTTCCTCATCTTCAACATCTCCAATGCCTAGGATTCTTCTTTTCCCAGCTAGCACAATGGACCATTTTGAATCGACTGGGTCACTTACATAGAACACTTGCTTAGCTTGAGAAGCTAGGATGAACGGTTCCGCACTATCATTCAAGTGCCCAAGATCTACAAGAGTAAAGTCATCATACTTGACATTACGCCTGATATTATCAACCCACTTACATTTGAAAAGAGCAACCGTGAAGTTACAATAATCAAGCTCCCATATTTCTTGAATTCGACCGTAGTATGACAATTTTGCATCGATAGGTGATTTATCCTTAGCACTTGCAAACTCCCTTTACGATGCCACAAGCGTTACTCCACTGTTTTAGGTCGACGTAGATTTCAAATCCCGACCCTCTGTCCAAAAAGTGTACCCATTTATGTCATATCCCTCAAATGAGCGAACATCATCCCTAGGACCATAAGCAAGCCACCTTACTGTATCGGTGACACTATCATCCAAGCGACTCATCACTCGTTCACTAAACCAACTCACAAACCTCTTATTATGCAACTGCATTAGTGCCCTTTCACCTTTTGATGGAAATTCATCACGCAAACTAGCCATGTGCTCATCTAAATATGGGTGAACATCAGCAACATGGTGCAACACATAAAGGTGTGCTTGTAAGAACTGATCTCGATCCGGTGACATTCGTTTCGACCCAATTGTGCCATGACCATCCAGTCTCCCTTCATGTCGAGAAGCAGGAAGACCAATAGGTTCAGCAACGGCTAAATAGTCGGTCACAAAATTACCAATCTCCTCACTCACGGTCCCTTGAATCATGCTTCCTTCCGGATGAGCCGGAATCCTTACTTTATCTTGCAATGTGCCCATGTGTCTTTCAAAAGGATAGCACCACCTTAAGAAAACTGGACCGCACAACTTAATCTCACGCACTAAATGAAGAATGAGATGCACCATTATGTCAAAAAATGAGGGTGGGAAATACATCTCAAATTTGCACAAAGTCACAACCACATCCGTTTGCAAAGCATCAAGTGTACAAGGATCAAGCACTTTGCTGCATATTGTATTGAAAAACGAACATAGGCTTGTAATAGCTTCCCTCACGTGCTTCGGTAAAATACCACGTATTGCAATCGGTAGAAATACTTGCATCAACATGTGACAATCATGGGATTTCATACTTGTCAGCTTCAGTTCTCCACTTAAGGATACAAATCTTTTCATGTTATATGCGTACCCAGAAGGAACCTTAATGCCGTAAAGACATGCATAAAACATCCGCTTTTCTACCCTTGACAATGTGTAGCAAGCCGGTGGTAAATACTTCTTCTCAACCTTCCCTTTACCCTCATCTCTACTCTTTGAAGCATGCGCGGCCTTTCCCTTTCCCTTGCTCTTCCCCTTTCCTTTTTTCGAAACATTTACAATTTCTTGTTCCGGTTCTTTCCCTTTATGTCCTTCCCCTTTGTAACCTTGTCTTGAGGCCACAATTCCAGACGAATCCCGATTTCTTCTAAATCTAATCGTGCACCCTTTCCATCCTTTGTTTTGCCTGAAATATTAAAAAGTGTTCCCACAAGAGCATCACACACATTCTTCTCTATATGCATCACATCAAGACAGTGCCTAACATCATGTTCTTTCCAGTACGGAAGCTTCCACAAAATTGATTCTTTTTTTAAAAGAGCTGTTGAGACCGGAGCTTTTTCAAATTTTCCAAAATCTGTTCGTATACCCTTAACTCGAGCATAAACCTCAACAACGGTCAATGGCCTAGGCACAGTCTCCTCTTCCACTGTCCCATCAAAAGCCTTTTTTTGCCTACGGTACGGGTGATCACGCCTAAGGAACCTTCGAGTCCTTATATACACATCTTTGTGAGAATTCTTAAGGTATATGCTTGATGTTTCATCAATACATATGGGGCATGCTTTTTTCCCTTTAACCTTGTACCCACACAGGTTGCCATATGCAGGGAAGTCATTCATGGTCCACATAAGGGCTGCACGCAATGTGAACACCTCGTTCTTATGAGCATCAAAACAAGAAACCCTTTCGTCCCACATCTTTCTCAAATAGTCAATTAGTGGCGCAAAGTAAACATCTATGTCATTTCCAGGTTGCCTAGGCCCCGTTATTAGCAATGACAGCATTATATACTTCTGTTTCATACATAACCAAGGAGGCAAATTGTAGATCACTAAAAGAACCGGCCAAGTGCTGTGTTGGGTACTAAGAGTGCCAAATGGATTCATCCCGTCTGTGCACAACCCAAGTCTTAAATTTCTGACTTCATTACCAAACTCCAGAAACTTCAAATCAATGTTCTTCCATTGCGGGGAGTCAGCCGGATGCTTCAGCATTCTGTTTTTCTTCCTTCCCTCGGCATGCCACCTCAAGTTTTTAGCATCTTTTGGTGTTGAGAATAGACGCTTAAACCTTGGAATAATAGGAAGATATCACAACACCTTAGCAGGAGGTCCCTTCGTACCAGGATTTCAACTCATGCGCTTGTAGCACGATTGCTTGCATCGTGGACACTCCTCCAATTGTTCATTCTCATTACGATACAAAATACAATCATTAGGACAGGCATGTATCTTCTTATACTCTAAACCAAATTGACACATAAGCTTCTTTGCATAATAGTAAGACGTAGGAATTTCATTCCCATCAGGCAACATCTCACTTAATGCGGTCAACAAAGAAGTAAAACTAACGTCCGTCCACCCATGCTTCGACTTAATGTTAAAAAGTGTTAGCACGGCAGAAAGTTTGGAGTATTTTTTGCACCTAGGGTACAAAGTCTTTTTGGAAGCCTCTGATAGTAATTCAAACACATCACCTTTGACATTATGCAACATCTCATCCACGTCATTATCTTGGACCTCATCCACTAGATGATCCTCAGCTCCATCCTCACCACTATCAATAACATATTCATCATTCTCCCATTCCTCGTCCACATGAATCTCATTGCTTTTATCATGCACATCATTCCCATCAAGATCCTCACTATACTCTCCACTTTCACCATGCCAAACCCACACATGGTATTTAATTCTAAACCCACGACAAAGTACATGATCTCTAATGATTTCAACACTATTGACCACCTTCACATTATTACAATCAACACAAGGACAGTATAGGCCTTCCTCACCAATTTTGCACTAATAAGATAAAGTCGTCTCGCAGAACTCTTGAACCCCATTCCAAAAATCCATTGTATCACGTCTACCATACATCCAACTATGATCCTTTCCCATTTAGTAAAGTGTCTCTAAACATATATAGCAACATATTATCAATAATGTACAATTGCTACATATCTTATGTAAATCAACTTCAAGTACACACCGTGAATATACCATTCATATAGTGAACAAATGCATGTTTCCAAAGTGTCCTTATCACTCCAACCTAACCCATCGGATGGATTTTAATACTCTATTATATTTTAATGTGTAGGAGACTTCGAAGTAAGCAATTTCTACTAGTCGTGGCAATTTTAAGATCGTACTCAAGGTACGTTCACGTACTTAGCATATTTTGATGGTGTAGAATCATGCTAGGCTTGATTTCAATCAATTACAAGTAGTATCATGCTAAGGTTTATGTATGGAATTGTGAATTAATGGTGTTGGTGATTGAATTGTGAAGCATGAATTATTTGTGATGGTTTATGGATTGGAAAATTATATTTTGGGAATGTTGTGTTTGAACCACACTTTTATTTATGGCATGTTAGAATGTATGATTAATTAAACTACATGTTTAATTATGTTTGGAATATTGAAAAGGAATTTTATTATGGTTCAAATAATTTTTATTGATTCTTTAAGCATGAGGAAGGAGCTATATAAGTGTTTATGTACACAAGGGATAAATTTTATGTTGGTGCCTTTGTGCACTTAAGGTGTTTTTAACACCGAGGGATAGGATTTTTGGCGCTTTATGCGTTTAAGGTGTCTTTGAAACTGAGATAGAATTAAAAAGAGTTCAACATTAAATAATATGTGGTCACTAGTTATTCAAGAATTAAATTGGTATGTTTGGTTGATTGAATAATTGTTGTTGATTGATTTATTATGCTTTTAGAGTCATAACCAAGTTCAATAATATGTAAATAACGTAAAGTGAAAGAGATTACGCACCAAAACTCTTGGAACGTATATACCTTGAGTATGAACAATGGGAGGAGTTATGGAGTTTTATATTTAACCATAACTTCTAATGAAGTACAGGACGCTGTACATTCCTTTTTATTCATTATTATGCGTAGGAATTCCGCCACCTCTGAGTGGTTTTATCGCTGGCACGGTTAGTTCCCGTGTCAGTTAACCTTAATTTATTTGGGGGAGGTATAGTTGGAAACCCGTTCAATGCGTAATCCACGCTAAATGAATTATTTAGTGTCTAGTTAAAGTTTCTTGTTGATTTTTGTGTGTGCTTGTAAACAGGTGCATTGAGGTAAGTGTGTGTTGATAGGTGAAAGCATGTTAGTGTGTTTAATTATGCTTATGTACTCAGCTTTGCTGATTGTGTGTGTTTGTGTGTTTGGCCATGTCTTTATCTGGGTTCTATGATGACCCATTTTTAATGGATAGTAGTGGGGACAAGTAGAGATAAACTTTTCAGGTATTGAAGCATATTCATGACGGGGCATGAGTGAAGAGTGAATCATGCTAGTTTCTATTAGTTCACGATGTGTTTTATGCTTTATTTATTTATGACATATTTTGTGTGGACTAACGCAAAGGTTTGGTTTTGGAACAATTTTGAATAAGGGCCTTTAATGGTTTCAAGTTGTAGTTTGATTTTATTTGACTTTGTTGGTTTCGGTTTTAAACTTTACTTTCGTTTGGTGGACTTTTGTGTTGACTTGTTTAAACGGTTTTTAATTTTAAGTCTTCCGCTGTGTATCTTTGATAGTTTCCTTAGCCGTTTTCACGGTGGCGGTAATGTCTTAGATATTCCTAAATCGTATTTTAAAGAGTAATGTGGGTATTTAAAGGAAAGCAATTTCTAGGGTGTTACAAAGTGGTATACGGGAGCTTTGGTGAGATTTTAAATTACCACTAACTCGAAAACGTTTTTCTTACTATGATTTAAACTTGGCCAAGTGTTAATTTAATCATGCGATGTTATTTTGTTTTGATTTTATTTCTTTTATTTTTTTCAAAGGGGTCAAAATTTTTTTTATTTATTTTATTTTATTTTTTGTCCGATTTTTTTAAGGGGACACTCGAATTTTTAGAGTGTCCAAATTTTTTTTTAGTAGGGTCGAAATTTTTGGCCCTCTTCCCATTAATTTTGAATATTTTTTTTAGTAGGGTAAAAATATTTTTAGTTTGTTAATTTTTGCAGGGAGCAAGGATTGAGGTAAGAATTATGTTTTAAAAGCTTTTATTAACATGTTGGTGAGCTTGGGTAGGAAAAGAAAGGGCATATAGGCTAGAATTAAATTTCTTCCCTGTGTGCATAATTTTATTTTGGGTGTTCAAGCATGTTGTATGACTAGATGTTTGTTAATGAAAGCATGCAATATGCGTATTATTTTATGTGATCCTTCAAAATTGTATGATTGAACACCGAACTTAATTTTCTACAAGACTGTATTATTTATTTTATTTTCTTTGGGAAGGGAATTCTTTTCTAAGCCTTTTCCTCTACAGGATGCCAATCTTTCCTAGCAAATATACACAAATGAGATCACTTGTAAAGAAACATAAAGCACCCCTACGACTTTGTAGAAAAGATCAGATACTTTTGTTCCTACATGAGCAATGTCTTACGAGACAGGGTTTATGACACCCCTGATCGTATTTCAGCTATGATTGTCCATTGTCTTCCAGAGGAGCCTCCTTACATCGTTGTCAAAGAGAGATTTTCTGATTTCTACCTTCCAGGAGACATCCCAAATTATTATAAATACAAAAACTACTATGGCCAGTGGTATCCAAATTATGCTTTCCTGACTAATTATCTCGTAAAAGTGGAGAAAGCTCATTGTCAACGTTTAAATCTTCCCTACCCTGACTACTACTATGATAATCCAGTAGGGAACAATCCTCCTAATCAACAGCCAGAAAGTTCTTCTTCTACTTCAAAGGGGGTAATCAAGCAGAAAATGGAGAACAACAAGAAGTAGATAATTCACTTATGGAGATTTCTAATCCTAATCCACCTCAACTCCAATAATAATAGACATTTCATCGGATGCGGAGGAAGAAGGGGAGTTTGTACAAGTAGAACCCGAACCTGAGTGGAGGAGTGAAATGATTCTGATTTCGATCTTTCAAGCTACAAACAATCCACTGACAAAAGGGACAACGTTCGAAAGGATTAGATTTTATAACTTTCCTCGTTATGAATTCACAATAATTATTTCAGTTATTATTATTTTAGTTTTAAATTAATAAGTGGCATGACCACATAAGTTTCTAGAAAACAATTTTTATTTTAGTAATTTCAGTCTATTTTAATTAATAAGATCTCATTTATTTCTTTGTCAAAATTTTTATATTATTAATAAATAAATTCATTTATTTTTCCAAATCTTCCATTTCACATCACTATTCCAATAGCCAAAATTCCAAGAAAATTAATTCCAATAAATATTTCTAAGCTATGGGAATCTATGGGAATTATTTTTTTTATCTATGTGATGCTTCATTAAATGTATGGTTGGTTAGCAATCAATAATTGATTGACAAAGCTACAAATTTAGGGAATTCTTAGCTTTCGCTATCCCTATTTGTTAGCTTCAAATTTTACTGTGAATGTTTAAAGAGTGCTAGGTAATAGATGGTTGTATGTCTTGAGAACTAACCATAGCCATTTCTAATATGGACCCTTGTCCTTAATTCAGGAGAAGCAAAATGGCAGGGGGAAGAAATTCTTCTAATGGTGGAAACGATTTGAATGAAGTAGTGAGGCAATTGGCAGCAGTTGCCCAACAATTGGCAAGAAACTCAACTAGAAATGGGGATGCTCAGGGGGAGCTCTTTAAAAAGGTGGCACAAAGTAAGCCACTAACATATCAAGGGGAGCCTGATCCTACCATATTGGAAAACTGGTTGAGGGAATTTGAGAAACTATTTGGAGCTGTGGGATGCCTTGAAAACTCAAAAGTGAGTTGTGCTACTTACTATCTGAGGGGTGAAGCTGACCTTTGGTGGCAACAAAATGAGACTACCATTAGAGCACTACATGGGTTCAATTGGGCTAAGTTCCAAGAGAAAGTGAGAGACAAGTTTTATCCTAGCTTTTTGCAGAAGCAGAAAGCTGAGGAATTCTCAAACCTTAAGATGGAAAAGATGTCAGTTACGGAATACTACACCAAGTTTATTGAGTTGTCCCGTTTTTCTGAAGAGTTTGTTGCTACGGAGAAAGCAAAGGCTAGGAAGTTTGAGAGTGGATTAACTACTGATTTGCAGTTAAAGCTGTGTGGGCAAGTATTTGAGACCCTAGATGAAGTATATGGAAGGGCCGCACACCTTTATGCATTGGAGGAGGAGAAGAAGAAGGAGTTAGCTAAGATAGAAGGAAGAGAGAAGATGAAGGAAGTGGGGCAGGTTTCTGGTAACTAGCAGGGAAACTAAAATGGTTTTAAGAAGCAGAAGTACCACCATAACAATAACTTTCACAATAATAATAACTTCCAGGGTAATAACCGTCAGGGAGGCCGTAACATCAATGGAGGGGCTAGAAACAATAACCAGGGGAATAACAAGAATGGGAGGATTTATTTTTGCAAGAGGTGTAGAAATAATCACCCTAGGAAGGATTGCGAGGGCAATTTGGTCGCTTGTTGTGTTTGTAATAAACTTAGACATAGGGAGTATGAGTGTTTCTCCAAGAATAGCAATGGGAACAGGAAAAACAACAATGATTCAGGAGGAAACCAGAGGAATTTCCAGGGTAACAACAACAACTTTTCTGGGAATAAGGGAGTGCAACAGAATGGAGTGAAGAACAGTAACACCACTAGTGGGAACAACCAACAGAAGGGTGGAACTGTAGGGAAACTGAATGTTTTGAGTAGGCATGAGGCGTATGCCACGAAAGATGTTATCACTGGTACTTTTTCTATTAACTTTATTCCTGGTAAAGTATTGTTTGATTCTGGTGCAACTTTTTCTTTTGTTTCTAAGGGTATTGTTTCAAAACTTAAAGACTGTTTAAAGACAGTAGAAGTAGTAGATTTACCTATAACCATTCCGACATGTGGGGTAGTGAAATATACCAAAACCTTTAGAAATGTGCCTTTAGAAATAGAAGGAAAGATATTCCCTTCTGACCTTATTGAGTTTGGGCTGAGTGACTTTGATCTTATTATGGGAATGGACTGGTTGAGTAAGTATAATGCTAATGTAGATCACAGAAAGTGAAGATGGTCACAAGCGGAAATGAATTAGTGACTTACTAGATGAATGGTAAAACCAAGTACCCAAGGTTAATATCAGTGCTAAAATTAGCAAAATACATGAAGAAGGGACATCCAGTATATTTCTGTAGTGTTAGGAATATGTACCATGAACAGGTGACAAATCCAGAAGATATAGAAGTAGTCAATGAATTCCTGGATGTATTTCCAAAGGAGATTCCTGGAATGCCACCTAAGAGGGCAATCGACTTAACCATAGATTTAGTTCCCGGAACAGCCCCAATATCCAAGGCACCACATCGAATGGCACCTGCAGAAATGAGTGAGTTGAAGGAGAAATTGCAAGATTTATTGGAAAAGGGATACATTAGACCAAGTGCTTCTCCTTGGGGAGCGCCAGTTCTATTTGTGAAAAAGAAGGATGGAAGTATGAGGTTGTGATTGACTACAGGGAACTAAATAAAGTAACCATAAAGAATAAGTATCCCTTACCAAGAATCGATGATTTGTTTGACCAACTAAAGGGTGCCACAGTGTTTTCAAAGATTGACTTGAGATCTGGGTATCACCAATTGAGGATTGCCGACGAGGACATTCCTAAAACCGCATTTAGGACAAGATATGGACACTATGAGTTTATAGTTATGCCTTTTGGATTGACAAATGCTCCAGCAATCTTTATGGATTTGATGAATTGGGTGTTTCATCAATTTATGGATAAGTTTGTAGTAGTGTTCATAGATGATCTATTGGTGTACTCAAAGAGCAAGGAAGAACATGCAGAACACCTAAGGGCAATTCTGCAAACACTAAGAGAAAACCACCTTTATGCAAAATTCTCTAAGTGTGAGTTTTGGTTGGAAAAGGTAGCCTTCTTAGGACATTTCGTGTCCAAGGACGGAGTAGAGGTAGACCCAGCCAAAATAGAAGCTGTTAAGAGTTGGCCTACACCCATGACAATATCTGATGTGCGAAGTTTCTTAGGTTTAGCAGGGTATTATAGGCGTTTTGTAAAGAATTTTTCCAAGATTGCTAAACCTATGACTACCTTGATGAAGAAGGACAAGAAGTTTGAGTGGGACGATAAGTGTGAAGAGGCGTTCCAACTCTTGAAACACAAACTAATTACAGCACCAGTACTTACACTTCCATGTGATAGTGGATTGTATGATGTGTATAGGGATGCATCAAAGAATTGTTTAGGGTGCGTGCTTATGCAAAATGGAAAGGTGATTGAATATGCATCGAGGCAGTTAAAGACCCACGAAGTAAACTATCCAACTCATGATTTGGAATTAGCTACAATCATTTTTGCACTAAAAATTTGGCGCCATTATTTGTATGGAGTGAAATGTAGAATTTACACAGACCATATAAGAGCTTAAAGTACATTTTAACCCAAAAGGAATTGAACTCTCGTCAAAGGAGATGGTTAGAGTATACGACGGATTATGATTTAGACATACAATACCATGAAAGGAAAGCGAATGTGGTTGCGGATGCTCTAAGTCGTAAAACTAGTCATGGATTAAACTCGTTAGTAGTAGCTAATGAGTTATGTAGGGAAATGATGAAATTGAATTTAGAAGTTGTAGAATGGGGAGTACCAACGGGTATTCTTGCGAGTCTAAGCATCTAACCAACAATATTCGACGAGATTTGAGCCAACCAAGAGGGAGGTGTAAAGTTGGATAGGATTCGCGAGAAAATTAAGCAGGGAAAAACTACAGACTTCAAGATTCAAAAAGATGGGAGTTTGAGGTACAAAGATCGATGGTGCGTACCACAGAAATATGAGGAAGTGAAGAGAAAGTTGATGGAAGAAGGCCAAAATACACCTTACTCGGTACAACCGGGAGGAGACAAGCTATATAAGGATTTGAAGAAGATGTTTTGGTGGCCTAGAATGAAAAATGAGGTTACTGAGTTTGTGGCAAAGTGTTTAACATGTCAAAAGGTGAAGATAGAGCACAAGAGGCCTCAAGGGGTTGTGCAGTCATTAGAAATTCCATGATGGAAGTGGGATTGCATTTCAATGGATTTTGTGATTTGCCTTCCTAAGTCAAAGAGTGGAAATGATACCATTTGGGTAGTGGTGGATAGACTTACAAAATCAGCAGTGTTTATACCAATGAAGGAAACTTGGAAGATGGAGCAACCTGCGAAAGCTTACACCAAACATGTTGTGAGGCTACATGGGGTTCCAAAGGATATTGTATCTGACAGAGATTCCAGGTTTCTCTCAAAATTCTGGAAAAGTGTACAAGAAAATTTTGGTACGACACTTAAGATGAGTACGGCATTTCACCCTACCACAGATGGGCAAACTGAGAGAACCATTCAAACCTTGGAGGACATGTTGAGAGCTTGTGTTATAGACTTCCAGGGAGGATGGGAAGATAGCTTGGATTTAATTGATTTTCCTACAATAATAGTTACCATGCGAGCATAGGAATGGCACCATTTGAGGCTTTGTATGGGAGGAAATGTCGTAGTCCAATTTGTTGGAACGATATTAGTGAAACTATGATTCTTAGGCCTTAAATGATTGAAGATACAGTTAAGCAAGTAAGGGAAATTCAAGCTAAAATACAAGCAGCTCAAGATCGCCAAAAGAGCTATGCAGACTTAAAGTGAAGGGAAGAAGAGTTTGAAATTGGTGATAAGGTGTTATTAAAGGTGTCACCAATGAAAGGAGTGATGAGATTTGGAAAGAAAGGAAAGCTCGGTCCAAAATACATTGGTCCATATGAAATACTGCAAAGAATAGGCAAAGTAGCTTATAGGTTAGCCTTACCTATGGAGCTTAGTAAAGTTCATGATGTATTTCATGTGTCCCAATTGAGAAGGTGCATTCCTGATAAATCCCATGTGCTACAACCCGAAACCATTGAGTTAGATTCTTGACAGTAAGAACGTTAAGAGGAGACACCTGTCATTCCTGATAAACATTGCTTAACTTATGAGGAGACACCTGTCAAGATTCTTGACAGTAAAGTGCGTAGTACACACAATAAGAACGTTAAGATTGTGAAAGTACTTTGGTCTAACCTAGAATATGAGGAAGCCACTTGGGAGGAAGAAGATGAAATGAAAAAGAAATACCCAGAGTTGTTTCAGGTATGTTGAGTTACGAGGGCGTAACTCGTTTTTTTTAAGGGGGGTAGAATGCGGTAGAATTTCGTGCTTTTTCCCTATATTTTACTTATTTTTGTGCTTTTTGCACAAATTTTATTAAGTATTTTGAGTTTTTGTGCTCTCAAAGAGACATAAAGGAGTAAAGGAATGACAAAAAGTACAACAATACTATACATAAAACGGAAAAAGGTTTGAATTTCGTTCCCCAAGTTTCGGGACGAAACTTTTTTTTAAGGGGGGTAGACTGTAATACCCCGTATTTTTATACGTACTTTATTTAAAAGATGTATTTTATAAAGTATTTATAATAATTTATAATTTTTTAATTATGGCATTTTAACTAATATTTTTATAAAAGGAAAGTTTATTTAATTTCTTTATTTATAAAAGTTGGGGTTTTATTTTAAGAAAGTTTAATTTTAACAAGTTCTATTAGAGAAGGGAGTAGGAAAAACTAAAAGAGGAAAGTTTTAGTAAAGGCTCAGTGACACGTGTCACTCAGGCATTGCTTTTGGGCACACTTTCCAAAAGGACCCTATAAATAGGGACATTCTTACATTTATGACAAGAAAGATATACACGCAATACGAGACAACACGTCACTTACTACAGAGCTGCCATTTTCAAAGGACATACAGCACTTGACCTGAGCTTGGAATCCGAGCAGATAACTTTACTTCCGCACGTTTTATTACCGAACGCTTACGAACTTAATCTTTGGAGGCGGACCACCGACCATCCGTCGGTCCGTTTTCTTTGCAGGTACAGGCGTCCCTTGCTGAATCCAGTCTCAGTGTTGTAACTCTCTCAAGGGACAAAAAACCCCGAAAAATTTGGCGCCGTCTGTGGGGAGAGTACCTCTGAAATGGCTTCACAAGTCCTTGTACCGAATCGCCAATCGGCCTCCCGAAGACATAGTGGTTCAGACGGACCATGACTCAGGTGACGACGACGTCGAAACCTATGTGGATCCTAACGGATCCCTCATCTCTAGACGCATCCGCAGTAAGGAAAAGCGGGAGCGTCACCCTGACCAGGCAGGGCAAAGCAAAACTGCTGGTCCGCCAAAGAAGTCCTCGGGGCGGCCGGGTGATCCTTCCCAGGCGGCAGGATCGACTCCCGTCACTCGAGATGAACTCATGAGACTCCTGAGCAGTCTCAAGGGTGTAATCAAAAAACTCGCCTCCAAGAAGTCGCCTACTCCTAGAAAGGAGCAGTCGGCCAAGAAGCCAGCACAAGCTGGCAAACAGAAGTCGGTCAGGGACCGACAACCGACTCCTCATCCTGCCCCTACGGAGAAGGCTCGGCCCCAATTTGACCTTACTAGGCTCTGTTTCCAAGAAACGGGCACAAGAAAAGCCATCTGGAACATACAGCCGGATGGTAGCAAGAAAACATTCTCTGATGCTCGGCAATACATTGAGCAGAAGAAGACCCAGCTATCAGAGTCGGCTTCAACGTCGACTTATCATGATAGCTTTTGGAATACCTCTGTGAGGTGTTCCCAGTCTGTACATGAGACCCCAGCGAGCAGCCCATGGGTTCAGTCTGGCCCTCATATGATCCAGTCGACCCAGTACATGGCTCCACCATTGTACCAGGCGCCGGTTTTACCTTACATACAGCCTGCCCTCTTTGGAGGACAGGCGGCATACGGTTATCAGCCAATGAACTGGCAGCTTAGGCTGCAACAACTTGGAGATCAACCCTCTGCCTTCTCCAGGGAAATAACTAAAGCCATACAGCCGGCTAAAGTTAAAAATGTTCTGGTTGGAGCCTATGACGGGACCTCTAACCCAGAAGACCACCTGCTAGCATACACCCACCTCATGTATTTACAAGGGTTGGATGACGCCGCATGGTGTCCTTGCTTTCCATCCACCCTGGAGGGCATAGCCCAACAGTGGTTTGGCAATCTGCCGGCTGGTTGCATAAATAGCTTCAAGACGCTTGCATTCTTGTTCGCTTCAAACTTCTCTATGAACATCCCTGCCTTCAAACTTGGGCAATGTACAGCATGGAGATAGAGAAGGCTTGCGTTCCTATGTCAGGCGGTTCAATCTGGTACGAATCCAGATTCATGGGCTGTCTGATGAGGTCGCTTTCACAGGCTTCTTTAAGGGTCTGAAGGACGGGTCTACTTTTAAGTACGAACTCGTCCGCAAACAAATCTTTACTCTGCAAGGAGCCTTGCGAGAGGCGGAAGCCTATATACAGGCGACCGAACTCTGCTCCTCCAATAAGCAGCCGGACCATAAGAAGTCCGACCGACAGAAAGAGAGTCGGCCTGCTCAGCCGGCTCCTAAGCCAGAAGAGAGCAAAAAGAAAAAACAAGTCTGGGCCATTGATAACTCTGATCAACCGGCCCAGAAGAAGAAAAAAGAGTGGAAACTGTACGTCCCAAGGTCAAATTCCACAAGGACTGCTGCTCCATCCTCTTGGAAATTAATAATCGGATGACTCTTGAGAAGCCGACTCCTATGAAAGGTTCCGCTGAAAATCTGAACAAGAACAAGCATCGCCATTTCCATGAGGATGTTGGCCATGACATGAACGACTGCTTCAGTCTCAAGCGGGAGCTCGACCGTCTGGCCGACAAAGGACAGCTGAAGTCCTATGTGAAGTCCAAAGTGACTTCAAAGGCAAATCCGGGGTAGTCCAAGAAAAAGACTCCCCAGCCTGCTGTGAGTGCCGAAACTGATGAAGATCCGGTATACACCATAGCAGGCGGCTTTGCCGGCGGTGGCCCGACCATTCGGGGCACCAAGGACCACCTGAGGAAGATGGTCAACTCTGTTGAGGAAGGAGAGGTGGCAGGCACATCCGCCTTCCCTAAAGTTGTCATCACCGAGCAGGACAGAGGCAAAGTCCGCCGGCCGCATGATGACCCTGTGGTCATTGAATGCAAGGTGGCCAACCAGCTAGTTGGTCGAATTCTGATTGACACAAGAAGCTCCTCTAACCTCATCAGCCTCAAATGCTTATCCAATCTCAAGTACAAACTGGATAGCATGATGGAGGTCTCCCACACCCTTGTTGGGTTTGGGGGAGGACTTGTGTACCCAGTCGGACGCATTGACTTACCTGTCCGTCTAGGAAGCAGGGGAGACGTTCGGCACATGACCATCCGTTTCCTAGTGGTTGAAGAGCTCACAGCTTACAACCTCATCTTCGGTCGTCCCACTCTTAATGAGTGTAAGGCCGTCATCATCCCTGCTCTCATGCTGCTCAGGTATGAGAAGGATGATGGAACAGTCGGTTCCCTCAATGGGGACCAAAACACGGCTCGAGAGTGTTACCTCTCGGACGTCAAGCCCGCGGCCGTATCATCCGACCGGGGCAAGCAAACGATCAACCTCGACGATGTCGAGGAAGAACAGTCAGCCCCACCAGCCGGAAAGAAAAGAAAGACTGATCAGCTGGTGGTGGTCAAAAAAGAAAAGCAATAGCAATCACTGACCGGGGAACGGTTGGATGATCTCCCTCCCCACCCTGCTGGCGAACACATTGATATCGCTTTGGACGACAGCCGCCCAGAGTGGACGGTTAAGGTGGGGACGGTTGCATTTGCAAAGCTGGGTGAAAGCCTTCACCAGCTGCTGAGAGAATTCAAAGACATCTTTGCCTTTGAAGTGGAGGAGATGTCAGGCATCAGCCCGGATCTCGCTGTCCACAAACTCGTCGTGGATCCCAAAAAGAAGACTATCCGGCAAAAGAAAAGAAACCATGGCGAGGAAAGAAGTCAGGCGGCAGCCGCCGAAGTTAAAAAGATGCTGGACGCCAAGTTCATTCGGTCGTGCAATTTCCCTGAGTGGGTAGCTAACGTTGTGTTAGTAAAGAAGCCGAATAGAACTTGGCGGATGTGTGTCGACTACACAGACCTCAACAAGGCATTTCCAAAGGATAGTTATCCATTGCCTAAGATCGACAGTCTGGTCAATTCAACAGTCGGACATGCCCTGATGAGTTTTATGGACGCCTATACAGGTTCCCATCAGATCCCCCTGTGGAAAAAAGATCAAGAAAAGACGGCATTCATCACTGATCAGGGGTTAATCTGTTATACGGTGATGCCGTTTGGTTTGAAGAATGCGCCTGCTACTTTCCAACGAATGATTAATACGGTCTTCATAATTAATCAAATCGGAAGGAATGTAGAGGCGTACATTGATGACATGATAGTCAAATCCAAACAACAGGCGGATCACCTTGCTGATCTCCGAGAAACGTTCGCCACACTCAAGCGGCACAAGGTCATGCTAAACCCAAAAAAGTGTGTCTTTGGCGTTGAGTCTGGGAAGTTTCTCGGATTTTTGATTGACCAAAGGGGGATAGAGGCCAACCCTGAGAAAATACTGGCGGTAATCGACATGCAGTCGCCCCGTACTGTGAAGGAAGTGCAGAAGCTAACAGGTTGCCTGGCGGCCTTGGGGAGATTCTTCGGTCGGTCAGGCGACAAGTGTCTCTACTTCTTCCAGGCAATCAAAAAGAAGACCAACTTTGAATGGGGGGATGATGCAGAGGCGGCCTTTCAAAAGCTGAAAACTCATCTGCACTCTTTGCCAAGGCTTGTCAGCCCTTTGCCCAAAGAGAAGCTCTTCATGTACTTAGCCGTCTCTGATCATGCCCTCAGTGCCGTTCTTTTAGCTGAAAGAGACGGCATCCAGCTCCCGGTGTATTTTATTAGCCATCTTCTGAGGAACGCAGAGCTTTGGTACCCCATGGTTGAGAAATTTGGCCTTGCCCTTTACATGGCCTTCAAGAAGCTAAAACCCTACTTCTTGGCGCATGCGGTAGAGGTCTATACTGACCAACCAATCAAGCGGCCACTCACAACCTTGGAGTCTTCTGGACGAATGCTTAAATGGGCGATTGAAATGCAAGGATTAGAAATCACATACGAACCAAGGAAGGCAATAAAGGGGCAAGCATTCGCCGACTTTATTGTCGAAATGACAAGGTCGATTGTACCGGACAATACGGACCAGGTTTGGAAAGTGTATGTGGATGGGAGCTCCACTGTGAACGGCTGTGGTGCAGGCATTATCTGTCAGTCTCCTGAGGGAGATAATTACAAATATGCACTTCGGTTCAAGTTCCAGGTCTCTAACAATGAGGCCGAGTATGAAGCCCTGCTGGCCGGCATTCGGTATTGCAAGGCGGCAGGGGCAAAGAAGATTGACGCCTGCTCTGACTCTCAACTAGTCGTACTCCAGGTCAATGGAACGTACGAGGCCACCCATCCGGCCATGATAAAATATTTCTAGGCGGTCAAGAGTGAAGTTGGGACACTTGAGGAGTTCCATCTAACTCAGGTGCCCAGATCTTCAAATAATCAGGCAGATTCTCTGTCAAAACTAGCATCATCCGCCTCCTGTGAAACACCTCGGTCGGTCTTCTGGGAGGTTATGGAAAAGAGAAGTATATCTAATGAAGACCCCATTGGAATTCTCGACCGAAGCTCTACCTGGATGGACAGCATCCGGGCTTATCTTGCATACGGCACGCTCCATGATTCACCCCAGGAGTCGGCTGTTCTGAAGAAGAAAGCGGCAAACTTCGAGCTGAGACAAGGAGAACTCTTCAGAGCTGGTTTCTTGAAACCTCTATTGAAGTGTGTTACCCCAGAAAAGGGTAAAGAGGTCCTCGAAGATTTGCATGCGGGTTTCTGCGCCTCCCATATAGGCGGCAGGTCTCTAGCTTCCAAGGCCAGGCGACTCTATTTTTGGCCAACTCTGGAGTCAGATGCTATGGAAAGGGTCAAAAAGTGCGACAAGTGTCAAAAGTTTGGCAAGCTCATCCATCGTCCGGCCACAGACCTGACGGCCATCCACAGCCCAATACCCTTTGCCAAATGGGGCATGGACATACTTGGGCCTTACACCACGGCACCAGGCGGCAAGCGCTACATATTAGTAGCTGTGGATTACTTTACCAAGTGGGTAGAGGCGGAGGCGGTCAAAAACATTAAGACAAAAGACGTCATTTCCTTCATCTGGAGGAATATTATCACTCGCTTCGGGGTGCCCATGTCTATGGTTTTTGACAATGGTCCTCAATTTGAGACGCCTCAACTCAAGACTTGGCTGGGAGAACAAGGGGTCTCAAGCTTCTTTGCATCAGTCGGCCGACCCCAAGCAAACGGCCAGATTGAAGCCTTCAACAAGCTGATCTCAGACGGGATTAAAAAGAAAATTGAATGGGCTGGTGGTCTTTTTTTTTTTTTTGGAAAGTAAGAAAGTATTATAAATCAGAAAATGTACAAATGTACAAACAATACACCCTGTCAAAACAGGACAACTCCAAACTACACAAGCCTAAAAAGAAAGGCAACCACCCCCCAACTGAGACAAGGGATCCTGATCACTTTCTAGGAAGGGTACCAGGACACGCAAGACCCAAAAAAACCAGGGCTGGTGGTCTTTGGGCGGATGAATTACAACACGTCTTCTGGTCCATTAGAACGACTGCTAAAGGGGCAACTGGAGAAACCCCGTTCCTCATGGTGTATGGTGCAGAAGCTGTCCTGCCCATTGAACACTATGAGCCGACTCTTCGAGTCATGTTATATGATGAAGAAGCTAACTGGGAGGCCATTGGACTCACTTCCAGAGCACAGGGGCAATGCTGCCTTGCACCATGAGATTTACCGTTTGAGAATGACACGGGCTTACAACAAAAGAGTACACAAGCGTCCTCTCAAAGTGGGGGACTTTGTGCTACGGAAAATAGAGGCAGTCGGTAGGGCGAATGAGCAGGGAAAGTTAACCCCAAATTGGGAAGGCCCCTACCGAATATATGAGGAAGTAAGAGACGACACCTACCGCCTGGAAGAACCAGACGGCAGGAAGCTGCCTAGAACTTGGAATGTAGACAACTTGAAAAAGTACTATTTCTAAGTACGAATGTAAATACCTCAAATTTTGTCATTTCAAACTTTGCTAATGAGAATATGCCTTCATTTCCAACTTGTCTTTTTTATTAGTAGTGTCGCCTGTACAAAATACAGACGGCCAATGTATTTGGATAGCGTATGTCCCAATAACAGACGCTCCAACCCCTCTGAAGGAGCCGACTGCCTTAGAGCAGTCGTTTCTACAAAATTCTTTAAGTATTATGCTAACACTTAACGAATATTTGCTTAAATATTTATAAGGCCTAAGGCCAGATAAAATCATTTTGAGGCCAATGGCCGGATATTAAGAAAAACAAATAGAGGCTGAATGGTCACAGTCTGCTCCAACATGAGTATGACCATCTGCTCCAACATGAGTCAGATAACCGGCGACGCCCATTCGGGCGAATTCGTCGAGGAGAAGCATCTCCCATTTGGGTGGCACATTGCTCTACAAATTACATCAAGCAGCCCTACCGAATGCTTAAGGCAGCATTCGCAGTCGTTTGATTTAATCAAAAGTGAAATCTAAAAGGCCAGAATTTTCTAACTGTTCTAGCACAGTCGGAAAAGGGTCACTGTTTCATAAGTAGAGGCTATTGAGGCATTAGGCCGGATGCGCCTGTTTTTGCTCTGGGGCAAGACAGGCGGAAGATTTTTATTGATTTACAAGTCAAGTTAACTAATGAGGCCCTTGGCCAGATACGCCTGTTTCTGCCCAAACGCAGGACAGGCGGACTATTACTTACGAAGAAAACGAGCTAAAATACTTAGCGGATTAAAAAAGAGACTTGTGGGTCGGATGCGCCTTCTCTTTTCTCTTGGGGCAAGGCAGGCGGATTATCCTTAAAGTAAAATTAAGACTAAGTTAAAACTTAGCATCTTATCTCCACGAGGCCTTTGGCCGGATGCGCCTGTTTTTAGCTCTTGGGGAAAAACAGGCGAAGGATTTCTTTTCAAATTTGCTAAGGTAAGAATTTTGTATTTCGTTTGAACCAATGGCCGAATGAAAACAATTATTCATTAGCTCTGGATGGCCGTCTATCGCGTGGTTTGGGGCAATCACCATAGTGATTGATTGACTTAGAAACCATGTATACTCTTTTAAGTATCAATAATTTCTAAGTCAATCAATCCACTCAACCGAAACCACACGACATCCGTCCATGGGCAAGAACATTCGCATGGTATACAGGTTATAATACTTGGCCAAAAAAAATGCAATGAAAAAATTTAAAAAACAACAATATGAATAACTTCAGCCAAACGGCCGAATGATTTTAAATTAAAAGTCCCAATCGCCACCAGACGAATGGGTAAGATTGTTTGCTGGCAAAGCCAGAGAAATTGTCAAATTACCCGACCCCTCGGTCGGTAAAGATACATAGATACTCGGCGCGCAGGCCGGAAGATGAAATGTATGGCCATTCGGCAGCAGAAATAACTAATAAAAAGCTTTAAGGGGCAGAGGGATTATCAACATTGGCAGCCGCATCATCATCTGCCGGCTGCTCTTCATTTTCATCATTCTCCTCTTCCACGTCCTCGTCCCCAGAGGAGCCTGAAGAGGAGTCGGCCTCTTCACCATCAGCTACAGCCTTGTTCGCCTCCTCTTCAGCCTGACGAAGGAGTTCAGCATTGAAATCCTCGTTTGCTTGATCAAACTTCGATTTCCAGATGCCAAAATCAGCACCCGGCTGTACCGCCTCCCATGTCATCCGCATGATGGTTTCATAGTCCTCCATCATTTGTTTGACAAGGGCCTGCTTCTCCTCCTCAGCCCTAGACTGGAACTTGGCCTTCAGCTGCGTCTCCTGGTTCGACACGCGCACCTCCAGGCAGCTAACCCTCTACTTGTCCCTCTCGGCCTCTTTCTTGGCCTCTTGAAGAGGCTCAAGCTTTTCCTTGAGGCCTTTAATTTCAGCCTTAAGGTCATTAATTTTGGAGCGAGCCGAATCCAAGTCCTTCTTCACCTTCAGGTTGGCGCCCGCTTGGGAATACATCATATCAAGGGTCAGAAGCTCATTCTGAGCAATTTCAAATTGAGCTCGGTCTAAGGCGGACTCGGCTCGAGCTTTAGCGGCTGTTACCTCTTTTGACTTCTCCTGGATTGGCCTTCTTAGCCCCTGGACGCGCAGCATGGCCTGGAAATGAGAAAAGAGCCGAATGGTCAAGACCAATCGGATATGTGCTTAAATATTAAGGAAAATTAAGCTAACTTTTTACCTCACAGAGGTTCCCCAAGATGGCATCAAAGTTAAGGGTGTCGACTCCTCTCACGGACGCCTTGTCCTCGGGATCAAGCGCACTCAGCATCTCCTTGGCCATCTGGACGACGGTCGGCCTTTGCACAAGAGCTGCAAAATTAAAAGTTAGTCAAAGTTCTAAGAAACTATCTTGACATAGAAAGTTAGTAAAGGCGCGGTTTATACCGTCCGGCTGAACTCCTTCTCCTTCCCATGACGCCTCTTCTCTCCTGCTGAGCCGACAGTAGTGCTGGGTTGCTTAAAGCCACCCTTCGATGCCTGAGTAGCATCTGGTTTGATGACCTCTCTGTCAGCTTCGAGAGTAGAGCCGTCCCCTCTCTTGGGCTTGTGAGCAATGTGCTTCCGGCTCTTGCCGGATGCACTCACATTACTCGCCCCAGTTTTCTGAATCTTGGGTTGGGATTGCTTGAAGGGAGAAGGCCTGGTGGAACAACTCTGCATGAGCAAAAAGGAAGGCGTTAGAAAAGCAGGCGGGCAAATTTAACCTTTGTTGAAAAATATACTAAGTGTCATAAACAGCTACCTTTGGAGTCCCGCCTGCTTTCTGCTCGTCACTCGCCCGATTAAGGACGTTGGTGCGGTACTTTGCTGCAGAGACGGCAGTCGGCTTCCTTGTTGCCAAGAGCTTTTCCATTGCTTTGTCTGCACCAAAAGAAGGAGTTAGACTTTATAAACATACATATAATTAAAAACAATTTAAAGGTTGCATAAAATCAGACGGCCGACTACCTCTCGGCATCTCAGAGCTTAGCCCACAAGCGGCCAAGAACTCCCCATCTTCCAGCCACTTGTAAAGGGGAATGTAGCTCTGGGGGACGATTATTTTCTCCCCATGCTCATTTTTCCGAATGGACACTTTGAACAGACCCCGGTCGAAAATTTCCTCCTGGGCCCGCCTAGGGAAAGGGGGCAAGGCGCTCTTACCAGACAGGAGGGGCGGATCCTTGTTCCACCTATTGTATTTTTGGTTCAGTCGGCTTTCAAAGGAATGGACAATGTAGAACTTTGTTCTCCAGTCCTTCCATTTGTTCTCCTTGCCGACTGCCATCATGTACCCCTTGCAGGTGGACAAAGTGTACCAGCCTTCGCCGCCCTTGGCAGGCGCTCGGCTGAGATAGTGCATGTGGGCGAATGCCTCAAAGCTGGGATCCACCTCCAGCATTTCACATGCGGCAATGTACCCGATGATATTGATCCAGGAATTCGGGACAAGTTTCCAGATACCCAGCTGGTATCCGTGCAGTATCCTCTCTACGGCAGGATGAAGAGGGAACCGTAAACCAGCCTGAAGGATCGCCTCGTAGCAGCCGAAGGCTTGGTCCTTATAACTGGCCAGGGAGGGCCAGGTTATAGTATCATCCTTGTTGGGGACAGACAAGGAAAAGCTATGCCCTATTACGGTCTTGCGCTTGAAATTGGCAAGACCGGATGTCATAGAGGTCCGCTTGCTTTGCGAAACATGGTGATAGTAGGGGGGGCGTTCCAAGCGCCTGGAAGCACTCGGCTCCGCCCAGCCTTCCCCCTTCTCTACTGACAAGGATTCCCTTGTAGTGTCTATTTTTGCTCGGGCCTCCTCTGAGTTAACAGAGGCACTATCAGAAGATGACAAGGCCGAATCGTCATCAGAACTTTCCCCAGAGCTAGGGGACTGCCGGCTAGGGCCAGCAGGGTCCTCCCCTAGACTCTCCTCCGACGCCTGTTCTGAAGGCTCGGCCTGGTACTGACTGTCGGCTTCCCGCAGTATAGTATCACTGGGGTGCCGCTTGAAGAAGAGGGAGAGTAGTAAGTTGGAGTTTGGGGAAGGTCAGAAGAAGGGTTTGGGGGGTGCTTAGAGATTTCGCTAATTGACACCCTAATGGAGCCGTCTGAATTTGGAGTCTCACTGTCCGAATGGTAAAAGGAACCATCCGGCCTATATCTCCTTGTTGTCTGCTTTGTTCGAGCCATCGTGTCCTGCAGATGCACAGACACTATCGGATTTGGAGATGTACTTAAAGGAAAGTTCTCGAACGAGCATTCGACACTCCTAGTTCTAGATTCAGCCGTCCCCGGTGACCGGCTCATCGCTAACCTAGGTCGTGCCGTGTACGTTTGGGAAACCATTTGAATAAATGAAAAATGCAAGAAAAAATAAAAGAAAAGAGTAGGCGGTTACCTTAGAAGAAGTTATTAGGGACACCTGGTTGGCTGAAGCAGTCGGACGGAAAAGCCGAGCGTCGGATGCTTGACAAAGTTACGGTCTTTGAGAGTCTTTGAAAGTCAAAATTCTAGAGATTCTCCAAGATTCGCAAAGGTGTGAAAACGAAAATGAAGTCAAACCCTCCTATTTATAGAAAGGGGAAACCCTAATTTTTCCCCCCAAAAATATAATTTGAAAATCCAACCAGTCAGATGAAGACACCTGTCACAGGTGACACGTGCAATGCACGTGACCCCTGTGAGGGGCAAATGATTTGGGTATTTTTACCTGGCCAAGTGGCCCAATCAGAGATCGCCATGTGTCCTCAGTAAAGGTGTCATTTGGACCTATGAGATGATGACACGTGGAGGGCGGACATTCTTCTGCCCTAAACAGATTGATGATCCAGCAAGGACCATTCAGAGGGCGACACGTGTCACCCTAAAAGATGCCCAAAGGCCTTTTTGGGCTCAGTGACACGTGTCACTCAGGCATTGCCTCTGGAATGGCGGCCTTCAAGGGCCCAAACCTTGAGGCGCCGTTTTGCGGCGTGACCTAATTCCTAGGTCACCAGATCCTAGGGAGGGCGCACTTTCCAAAAGGACCCTATAAATAGGGACATTCTTACATTTATGACAAGACAGATATACACGCAATACGAGACAACACGTCACTTACTACAGAGCTGCCATTTTCAAAGAACAGACAACACTTGACCCGAGCTTGGAATCCGAGCAGATAACTTTACTTCCGCACGTTTTATTACCTAACGCTTACTAACTTAATCTTCGGAGGCGGACCACCGACCATCCGGCGGTCCGTTTGCTTTGCAGGTACAGGCGTCCCTTGCTGAATCCAGTCTCAGTGTTGTAACTCTCCCAAGGGACAAAAACCCCGAAACAATTAATTTATGACTGGAATTAGTATAAAAATTGGGGCTTAGCATTTTTTAGAGGAGAGAAGAACAATGAACCCCTTCAATGGCGAATGCATCACTACAATTTTTGAAGAAATGGAACAAGAATCCTAATTTACATTTCAATTAATCTGATTTGGGTGAAGATTGACCCTAATTTTTGATGGATTGATTTGTAGAGTCTTGCCCTAGAATATTATACATATATATATATATATATATATATATATATATATATATATATATATATATATATATATATATACATATATATATATATATATACATATATATATATATATATACATATATATATATATATATATATATACATATATATATATCGTGGTGGTTTTTTTTTTAATAACGAATGGGTAAAATTGGTATAAACCACTTTTTTTATCCAACATTTTTGGAAAAACCACCTTTTATGTTTTTTTTTACTAAACCACCTTTTAATTACCTAAATTTTTTATTACACGACCCCAATTTTAAATCTAACAGATTGCATCTCAACCATCCACTTCCAAATCATCAACCATAGCAAAACCTTCCCTTTCATCTCAACTATCACTTCAATTAACTCAATTTAGGGTTTGAGAATAAACATGTACTACAATTTAATATTTGTAGCAAAGTTAGGTTTGGTTTTATAGAGCTTTACTCAATTTAGTCATGCTTTTATATAGAGGGAAGGGTCAAATGCTTTTAGGGGTGAAAAAATACATGATTTAGGAGCGAAAGACACAAGTTGTGGGCTCTTTTAACGTCTCAGTTAAATTTTTTGTCAAAATTTGAAATAGGGGTGGTGCAATCAAGAATTTAGGTACTTAAAAGGTGGTTTAGTAAATAAAAAAACATAACAGGTGGTTTTTTCAAAAAAGTTAGACAAAAAAGGTGAGTTTATACCAATTTTGCCTAAAAAATGCTTTAAAAGGTTTTTTCTTGCAAAATGAGCCAATTAAAAAAAAAAAAATTTGACAAATTTTCAAAATAAAAATAAAAAGGATCACATTAAAAGGTTCTTAAAAAAAATGCATATAACATGAATAGATAAAAAATAATTTATCTTAATTTTTTGTATCAAATTCTAAACTTCTTTTTGTAATTCTATTGAAGATATAACAAATTATTATTTACACTTTGAATATTCATGAAAACTGTAGATTCACTAATTAAGTTAGAAAAACATGTCGTCAAATAAATTGAAATGTCTGATTAATATACACCATTTATAAATTAGCAATAAATCCACCACTTGATTTTATAATCCTCAAACAAAGGAAGCTAGAATATAGGATTAATTAAGTTTCCTATTTTCTAAAATGGGATTTATCGAGTAAAATAACAAATTTTTTATATTTTGCTCTCCTCAAATGGCTCTCGTGAAATGATTACCAATAATTTCCTCCCTACATCTTCTTGTTTGTATCCTAAACTTCATGGGACTTCTTGCTTGTTCTTGTAATCAAGCCATCCTAAATACTATTTACAAATATTGATCCTTGACAGGATGGCCTTGTGGAATTCTTCGTCCCATTTTCCACTCGTTGGCCTCCTGTCTTTTCTCCTCCTCCACCCAATAACAACCACCAATACGGCCTCTGTTGGGATACGCATTGGTGTAATCAGGCGGCCTTCAACGAATGCCCCTATCTTTCGAGAAGCTGCATCATATGTAAATTCAAAAGAATGTGGGTATAATGATATGGACAAAATCCATATTTCCATGACTCTTGATGCAAACTACTTACGAGGAACTATGGCAGCGGTATTATCAATCCTACAACATTCTACGTGTCCTGAGAATTTCGTTTTTCATTTTCTTTCAGCAAGGCATGAGCCAAAGATATTTTCAAACATAGCATCCACATTCCCTTACCTAACTTTCAAAATATATCGATTTGATTCTAACCGAGTTAGAGGAAAGATATCAAAATCCATTAGACAAGCCTTGGATCAACCATTAAATTATGCAAGGATTTATCTAGCAGATATTCTCCCATTTGATGTGAATCGCGTAATATATTTGGATTCTGATATTATTGTCGTGGATGATATATCAAAATTGTGGGAGGTTGATTTGGGTGAGAAAGTGGTTGCTGCACCAGAGTATTGTCACGCAAATTTCACAACCTATTTCACAGATGCATTTTGGTCGGATGGTATTTTATCAAATACATTTCATGGAAGAAGACCATGTTATTTTAATACTGGAGTAATGATAATAGATGTCAACAAATGGAAAAAACAAGGCTATACCCAAAAAGTAGAAGAGTGGATGATGGTACAAAAACTAAAGAGAATATATCATTTAGGATCATTGCCACCTTTCTTGTTGATCTTTGCTGGAAAAATTAAAGCAGTTGACCATAGATGGAACCAACATGGTTTGGGTGGAGATAATTTTGAAGGGAAGTGTAGGAGTCTTCACCCTGGACCAATTAGTTTACTCCATTGGAGTGGAAAAGGGAAACCATGGTTGAGGTTGGACTCGAGGAAGCCATGCCCTATTGATCATTTATGGGCACCATATGATCTCTATCGCTCATCAAGGACATGGTTAGAAGACAAATAATACACCCAAAATTTATACTAGAATGAAACTAGGAAGAGAAGGAGTTTTGTTGATACTTTATGGAGAAAAACATCCAACCATAAGTTCAAGGACCATGAGATTAAACATTACAATAATGAGGGGTCAATTTATTTTGTGTGCATCCAATGATGGGTTGAAGTAAATTTTAATTTCTTTGTTTTTTTAAATGTATAACAATGAATTAGGAATTTATTCTTCTTATCATTTCTTACGTATATACTCTTCTTTAGCTTCTTTTAGTTAGATGTAGTTTTATTTTACCTTGTTGATATTTGGGTATTTTTTAACCTTAGTTAACCCTCATAGTTATGTTAATGTAGGCAATTCTAACCGATCTTGTTATTTTGTATCATACATAAAAAAATTTAGGAAGGAAAAGAAAGTAACAAGTTTAGTACATATTGTAATATAGATCAGATATATTGTAATGGTTAAAAAAAAATATGAATGCTAGACATTTCATTTACATTTGTTCATTTCATAAAGTATTGCAACTCCCAAATTTCTAAGATAACTTTCAAAATATGGTTCGTATAAATAATATATCTTAGCTTACTCATCATGTAGATCAAAGTCTCTCTATTGAAAAATATTCTAAACAATTATATATAAAGGTTAGATAATGAATATTAACCATCTAATTATAGAAAAATTGGTATAAACCACCTTTTTTGTCCAACTTTATTGAAAAAACCACCTTTTAAGTTTTTTATTTACTAAACCACCTTTTAAGTATCTAAATTCTTGATTGCACCACCCCTATTTCAAATTTTGACGAAAAATTTAAGTTAGACGTCAAAGGAGCCCACAAATTAAACTTGTGTCTTTCGCTCCTAAATAATGTATTTTTCACCCCCAAAAACATTTGACCCTTCCCTCTATATAAATGCATGAATAAATTGAGTAAAGTTCTAAAAAACCAAACCTAATTTTGCTACAAAAATTAAATTGTAGTATTTGTTTATTCTCAAACCCTAAATTAAGGTAATAGAAGTGATGGTTTTTGCTATAATTGATGGTTTAGAAGTGGAAGGTTGAGATGCAATATGTTCGATTTGAAATAGGGGTGGTGCAATAAAAAATTTAGGTACTGTGGTTTTTTCAAAAAAGTTGGACAAAAAAAGGTGGTTTATACCAATTTTGCCTCCACTAGGGGAGCCAACGCGTACAATGCGCGTGGAATGGCTAGCTCTTAAAGGAAAGTTATATTAGCTTGTTTTTAAACCCTTCACAGAAAGGCATTTTTTTAAAGTTATGCTATTCTTAAGGGTATATCATGATATCTCTCTTTCTCTCCCTCCCTCTCCCCCATATGTATAACATTGCCATTTGTACATATACACTATATTGGCCATCAAAAGACCAACCTAAACATCAAGTACAAAAATTCATGCAAATCATAGCTTAGCTAATGTGTGCTATCAGAGATTTGTTCCGACTTTATATCTAATATACAATGACAATAAAGAACTACAAAAAAGAGCTAAATAAGATGGAATTGGAGATAGCAATTGCAAATTCAATCGTTTCTGCTAGGAGATGCTAGTCCCAAAGTTTTAGTGATATGATAATTTATATGTTTCAAAATATTTCATGTAGAAAATTCAATCTTAAGAAATGAAAAGGACAAGTATAGGGTTGATACTAGACCTGGTTATTGGGCGGGTCGGGTCAGGGTCGGTGCGGGTCGGTTGCGGGTCAGGGTCAAAGAGGGTCACATTTTATAGGGTCAATATAGGGTCGGGCCAATGCAGGTCGCGGGTCGATAATAGGCGGGCCTACAAAATATCAATTAAAATAAATATTGGACAAAGCCATTATTAAATACATATGAATACAAATTAATCTATATAATTATTTTTACATTATGTATTTTCTTTATTAACTAAATTGGAAAAACATGTTGGCCCTATATTGACCCTACCCAATAAGGGCCCAGTCCATTAATAGCCCTATCCATTAAAAGCCCTATAAGCTTGGCCCTGACCCTATTATCATTGGGCTACCCTGTCCAATAACCACCTCTAGTTGATACAATCAATAGTTTCCTAACCAAAAAATGCTATAATATATGGAAAAACTAAATCATCATATGCTCCAAGAGAAAATTAAATGGGCATTCACTATATAAAGCCAACTCCATAGGTTTATTACTTGAAGCTTGTCACAAAACACTTAAAATAGAGAGCAGAACGCACGAGAAGGCTGAGTGACCAGCCTTGTATTGGAAGGGCCAATTTCTTCCTCCTTAAGATACTCCCCATCTTCCTCTTCTTTAGTAACCTTTAATGCATGGCGACCCTTAAAATCATCATACAAAAACATATAATGAGGCAGATTGATAAATTTGGAAAATATCATATGCCACATAAAAAGGAACACAACAATTTTCTAAATAGATGCTGCTCAAAACTTACATAAAGGTGATGCAATCACAATATAATATGGACTGCCTCTTGCATAATTGCCTTTACCCATCAAGGTTCTATACAACAAAGGGCAATTCACTTATACCCCTATCATAAATTGACCAAATAACAAAGACGATCTTGAGAAGCACAATAACCCATTTTGTTTACACACAGTTACCTTTTAGCTTACATTAAGAATACTTCTACCGTTATTGTTCGGAATCTCACATCCGGATAATACAGTACACTATGAATGCCATGAAATGCTCATGACAAATCAAGTAAAACAACATTTGCCTTTACCCTTCCAATTTAGAACTTCAAGGAACACTATTAATGGATCTATACTGGGTAAAACATTAATTCACTTTCCCCAAATGACAACGCAAATCTTGAGGAGCACAAGTGCCATTTTTGTTGTAGCAGACTTACCTTTTAACTTATAATGAGCATACTTATCCCATGTATGAACAGAAAGTCACAGTAAGCTGACCTAAACAAAGTATATAATGGACTGCAAAATTCTCATACGAAACTAAGTTAACCATAGTCTTTACTCTTCCAAGTTCAATACATGATGCAATATGCAGCACTATATAGGGGCAATTCACCCAAAATTGACCAAATAACTAAATAAATTATGAGGAACACAATTACCTTATAGGTAACTTTATAAGAAAAGTTCTCCCATTTACCAGCACAACTATATGACCAACATGTATTTTCTAAGTAAGCAACCCTCCACAAGAATATAAAGTCACCTCTGTTCATATTAAAGGAAAACATTGCAAATAATCTGTAAAATAAAGAGCGAATAAAAGAGAGAAAGTTACAAACAACATGAAGACTGTAAGATTTCTACACAATCAACATGTGCAAAAGTGATAATGTAAGACTACCTTATAGAAGGCCAAGAATCCATTGAAGCCATGCATCTCTCTCTCAGAGTGTTAAGCCTCTCAATCACATTTGCGAACAAAAACACACACATTCATTGATACATTTATTGGGGAATTCTACTATGGTCATTCCTCATTTTGACCACCACTATAATAAAATTTGATAGGCCAATTTTTCCTTTCCTTAAAAAGTTGGTCAAGCTTGTTTTCTTATTTTTCTATTTTTATTTCTTTTCTATTTTCTGAAAATTATATTTTGATTTTTCGAAATTCTATTTTTTATATTTTTGAAATTATTTTACTAAAATCAATTAAATCCAAATATAAAATTAAATTAAAAAAAATAAAAATCGTTTTTTCACTGTTCTTGGTTGTTCTTGTTCTTCAAACTTCTTCAATATTCTTCATCTACGGATAAATTTAACCTCCAATTAATGATCTTTTCACTTTAGAGGTACTTGTGCATCAATGGGCATCAAATATATAGCCAGATCCGAACTGTTTATTCCACATTTTTAAGTTTTTCAAATTTCGAGTTTTAGCGCAAATGAGATTGGTTATTAATCCTTGAATAATTTGTTTTTACTATACAAAATCCACCAATTGATGCGAAATTGTCGTCTTTATGTAATCGAAATCTAAATTTTAAGTTTTTCAAAAATCTGGGTTTGACGAAATTTTGAGAAGAAAACGATAAAATTTTTTTGCGAAACCTATTTGATCCGAAAAAAATAATTATGTAAATTTAAATCATGTTTGTGTATATGTAGCTATGTAAATAACCCACATACAGATTGGACATTACTTATATGAAAAATCTACATTAATTATTGGCTACGACCATGCGTTCATTTGGACATTACTAATTATTATATTGAAATGTACTTCAAATGCTATTTAGATGATGTGATTAAAATTTAATTGGATTTGTACCAATTATGCATGTCTAATTGCCGTGTATATGTTTCCAAAAAAAAAAAAAAATTGTCGTGTATATTATGTTTTTGTACTTTGTAAATAATAAATTGACATTGTTAAATTGTATTTCCTTTACTTTGCAATTTTATACTGGTAATATCCTACTACTATACCATTTGTGTCATAAAACTAACTATACTGAAATTCGATTCAAATTCTAATATTTAAATATTTTATATATGTATTGTAATATTATTGGTAGTTATTAATTATACTATATGTTAGTACCTATAATTAAAAACCCACAATTTGGTTCGTAATAGAAAATTATATCTCAATACTTAAAGATTAAACAAATATAATATTAATTATTGATGAATATAATGTATATACCGAGTATTTTTGTCAAAGGAAATAATAGCTTCTGTTACATGTAACGTATTTTATGGAGATTGATTCCTAGTTTGTAGCCCAGGGTCAAGCTTATACTTTGTATATATTCTGTACAATTGAATGAGAATAGGAAGCAAAATATTCCCATCTCAGAATTGGATGACCTTTTCATTAGCATGCTAAACACATACGGAGTATATACAGATTACAAGTCAAAAGCTAGCCTACAATTAAGGCATTATACAAGGGAAGGATATACACAAAATATACTCTTAACTAAATTAGAGATATGTACATAAAAGTATAAAACAGAATATAAGATAATTATATCATATATTCTAACAATAATGATGAAACTATATAAATTATTTTCCTTCCTTTTTTTTAAAGAAAAATTAATTATGAGCTCAGAAACGCCTAAACAGTAAACGCATCAAACTAATCAGAGAAATGTAGAGGACCCTCCTTCCACTCAGGCCCGTAGCAAGGGCAGGGCTGGTAGGGCACCTGCCCTGGGCCCAATATTGGGAAGCCCAATTTTGATTGAAGTTAGGGCCCCAAAATAACAAAGCTATAAAGAGATTAAAGCCTATAGTAGTTTTATCAGAATATACAAATTACTACTTTGTAATTTCGTATAATAATTTCTTTTCTCTTTGATTTCCCTCACCCTTGATTATTGCACATAATATTCTGATTCCAAAACTAGAGTTAGTCACTTAATCATGCCTATAATTAATCATTCACAAATCCCCATATTTCACTTTTTTTTTCCCTCTTTTCAAATTCTACCCATATTCTTTTCTATTTCTTATTTGTTAGGGCCTATTATTGTGTACATGTATAGTTATCGGGCCTATCTCATGTTCCCTAGTCTCTTTGTTAGGTTGTATATATATACGCTTGTCATACTCTAATGAGAATACGGAAAGTTAATTCCTAACATGGTATCGGAGCCACTATTCCTTTAAACCCTAAATCTCTACTTTCTCTGTCAATCTCTAAATCACTAAATCAATTTGTTACTCGATTATGACGGAAGACAAGATTGATTCTGCCTCTCCTTTTTACCTTGGTTCGGGTGATCAACCCGGCAATTTGATCTCTCATGTCATCTTGAAGGGTGATAATTATTTAGCGTGGTCTCACGCAATCACACTATCTCTGAAATCTAGAAGGAAATTCGGCTTTGTTTATGGCACCATTAGCAAGCCTGCTGAGAAGAAGAAGCTTCTTGACTGGGAAACAATCAATTCAATGTTGGTGTCATGGGTTTTGCGTGCTATCGAACCCAAAATCGCTGCATCAATTCCCTACTTTGAAGAAGTCAAGAAACTTTGGGATAATCTCGAAAAGCGCTTTTGTGAATCAAGTGGACCGAGACTTCAACAATTGCGGGCGGCCATAACAAATTGCAAGCAAACGAAGGCAATGTCGATTAAGGAGTATTATACCACACTCATGGGATATTATGATGACCTTCTTCGATTAAAGCCCCCTTATGGCTGTGAATGTGGTAAATGTGAATGTAATGTGGCTGTCAAGATTGAATTGGACAGGGAGGAAGAAAAGTTGCATCAATTTTTAGTTGGGATCGATGATGACAAATACTCTGTGGTGCGCACAAATCTTCTTTCTCAACAGCCTCCTGCCAGCCTTGAGCGTGCATATCAAGCATTGCTTCAAGAAGAACGATCCCGCACCATTGCTCAATCGAAGTCGCACACCGAGGACGCTCATGTTTTTGCTCTTCCCCTTGATCGAAAGTCTGTCCAATCGTCTCATCGAGTGGATAAATCTAAACTCTACTGCACTCATTGCAAGCGCTCGGGACATGAAAATTCGGGTTGCTTTATGCTTCACGGGTATCCCGATTTGTGGCTCGAGAAGTATGGAAAAAAGGGGGGAGGGTCGTCTGCTGCCAGACCTTCTAGCTCTGCCCCTGCTGCTACTTTGTCTGCCGCGTCTGATTCTGCTTCGACAGCTGCTGCTCCGCGCCACGCTGCCACCGACCACGACAAGGCAGTGGTGCGTGCCAATGCTGTTGGGGGTGTGTCTTCTTCGCCCTCACCAGATACTCTTTCTGCCCTCTCTGATTTACAACCCCAGCATATCAAAATTCTGTTGAATATGGCCACCAACCGTCAACAGGATAAAATGTTGGGTGAGTATTTTTCTAGCTCTTGGATAATTGACACGGGCGCGTCTCATCATGTGACCGGAGACGAGTCTTCTCTCATGGATGTTAATTCTATTCCGTCATGTCCTGTGGGTCTTCCGGATGGTGCTCATGCACTTGCTACTAAGGAGGGTCGTGTATTTTTGGCGGATGGGATTATTCTTGAACACGTTCTATTTGTTCCGCAATTAAATATCAATTTAATATCTGTTTCAAAATTGATTGATGACTCTCATTGTTTTGTGCGGTTCACTGACTCTCTTTGTGCTATACAGGACCAACTCTCGGGGAGCCTGATTGGAGGCGGTGAACGAATAGATGGACTCTACCACTTTCGGCGGCTACCTACAGTATGTGCGGTGACAATTCCGGGTCTTTCTGCTTTTGAGTTATGGCATCGTCGTCTGGGGCACCCATCGGACAGAGTAGTCAAGTTAGTTCCTGCTATTAGTTCTAGTTCTGATAGAAAAACTTTGAATAAAGCTTGTGATATTTGTCCACAAGCCAAACAAACTCGTGATAGTTTCCCTGATAGTGACAGTCGAGCTACTTGTATTTTTGAGATGATTCATTGTGATTTGTGGGGTTCTTATAAAACTCCGTCAACTTGTGGTGCACATTATTTCTTGACTTTAGTCGATCCCGTGGAGTTTGGGTTTATTTATTAAATGACAAAACTGAAGTTTATTCTGCTTTTTCCTCTTTTTTTGCTATGATTGAATGTCAATTTGAGATGACTGTAAAATGTGTTCGTAGTGATAATGGTACGGAGTTCAAATGTATGATTCCGTATTTTACTGAATGTGGCATTCTATTCCAAACTTCTTGTGTTGGCACTCCCCAACAAAATGGGCGTGTTGAGCACAAGCATCAACATATTTTGAATGTGAGTCGTGCTTTGATGTTCCAAGGGAATCTTCCTATTGGCTTTTGGGGGGAATGTGTGCTTGGTGCGGTTTACTTGATTAATCGTACTCCCACTCGTTTGTTGGGTAATAAGACACCATATGAGCTTTTGTTTGGTTGTGAACCTAATTTTGATGAATTGCATGTGTTCGGTTGTCTATGCTTCGCTCATAATCAAAGGGCAAAAGGTGATAAATTTTCCCCAAGGAGTCAAAAATGTGTGTTCTTGGGATATCCACATGGTAAGAAGGGTTGGAAACTATATGATCTAGAGTCGGGTGATATTTTTGTGTCTCGCGATGTTAAGTTCTTTGAGAATGAGTTTCCCTTTGCTATTGATCGTGATGTGTCTAATGAAGATGTCACTAGTTATCAAGGGGTGGATGTGGATTTTTTGGATGACTTAGAGGCCATTTTACAGGTCGGGGAGGATGCTCTTGATCCTTAAATCCCGGACAGCACTGACCGCAGTCCTTCCGCGGTGCACAGTCCAGGCCGCGCCTCCCCTGAGGCAGCCACTGCCTCATCTGCCAGCAGCTCTGCCGCGGAGTCAGCTGCTGCCAGCAGCTCTGCCACGGGGTCTGTCTTTGCCCCTGGCCACCCTGTGGCTGCTGCCGACACCCATGGACAACCCGTGGCAGCTGCTGCCACCTCTACGGGTGCAAGTTCCTCTTCTCATCTTAGTCGTGGTGATCGCGAACGTCGTCCTCCGGCTTGGCATCGTGACTACGTCGCACATACTGTATTTATTCCGAGTCCATCTCCTAGTTCATCCTCTCCTTGCTCCTCAGGTACTCCTTATCCTTTAGCACACTTTGTGAATTGTGATAAATTTTCTATGGCACACCGTGTATTTATTGCAGCTATTGATACGAAAGTTGAGCCCCGTAATTTTAAAGAAGCTATGAAAAGCGAAGGGTGGCGTGACGCAATGCAGAAAGAAATCTCAGCCTTGGAGGATAATGAAACTTGGGTGATGGAATATTTACCTCCCGGGAAAACAGCTCTAGGGTGCAAATGGGTCTACAAAATTAAACTTAACTCAGATGGCACCGTTGAAAGGTTGAAGGCACGTCTTGTTATATTTGGGAACAATCAAATCGAAGGCATCGACTACAACGAGACATTTGCTCCAGTTGCAAAGATGGTCACCGTTCGTGCGTTTCTAGCTGTTGCCTCTACGAAGAACTGGGAATTGCACTAAATGGATGTTCACAATGCTTTTCTTCACGGAGATCTTGATGAGGAGGTCTATATGAAGCCTCCCCCTGGTTTTCATGGTTCTCAACCCGGTAAGGTTTGTCGCCTTCGGAAGTCTTTATATGGTCTTCGACAAGCCCCACGTTGCTGGTTTTCCAAATTGGCCGGTTCTCTAAACAGGTACGGGTTTCTGCAATTGTACTCTGACTACTCACTATTTACTCTGCAATCTGGTTCAATTCAACTCAGTGTTCTGGTGTATGTTGATGATTTAATCATCTCTGGTAATCACTCTTCTGTTATTTCCACATTCAAATCGTACTTGAGTGCCTGTTTTCATATGAAAGATTTGGGTGTGTTGAAATATTTTCTTGGTATTGAGGTTTCCCGTAGTCCGGAAGGCATATTTTTATGTCAATGGAAGTATACACTTGATATTATTGCAGAGTCGGGTTTGCTAGGGTCTCGTCCGGCAGGTACTCCTATTGAGAAAAATCATGCTCTGGCAAAATCCAAATCCCCTCTTATTTCTGATCCTGAGCAGTATCGACGTCTTCTCGGTCGTTTGATTTATTTGTCTTTTACTAGGCCGGATTTGGCTTACGCAGTGCATATCTTGTCTCAATTTATGCAACAACCGCGACAAGATCATTGGGAGGCTGCCCACCGTACGGTGAGGTACTTGAAAGGATGTCCGGGCCAGGGAATTCTTTTGAGCTCAGATTGTGATTTACACATTACAGGTTAGTGTGACGCGGATTGGGCTAGTTGTCCTTTGACAAGACGTTCCATTACTTGTTGGTTGGTGTTTCTCGGTAATTCTCCTGTTACTTGGAAGACTAAGAAACAAGATACGGTTGCTAAATCTTCTGCGGAGTCAGAATATCGGTCGATGTCTAAAGCAACTGATGAGTTGAAATGGTTGAAGGCCATGCTCGAGAGTTTAGGGGTTTCACATCCACATGCAATGCGTCTCTTTTGTGATAGTCAGTCTGCGTTATACATTGCCCAAAATCCTGTTTTTCATGAGCGTACGAAACATATTGAAATTGATTGTCATTATGTTCGGGACGCAATTCAGGAAGGCATTATTAGTTCGTCGTATGTGAAGACAACGGATCAATTAGCGGATGTTTTTACTAAGGCATTGAGCAAAAATCAGTTTTTGTATTTACTTGGCAAGTTGGGCATTTGTGACTTGCATGCTCCAACTTGAGGGGGGGTGTTAGGGCCTATAATTGTGTACATGTATAGTTATCGGGCCTATCTCATGTGCCCTAGTCTCTTTGTTAGGTTGTATATATATACGCTTGCCATACTCTAATGAGAATACGGAAAGTTAATTCCTGACAATATTAAATACAAATCCCTCTTTTCTAATTAGTAATTATATCAATTGAAGCTGAATAATGTAAGTGAACATTAATATATCGTCTCAATATTTAACAAGAAAGCTTTCCGTTATATGTAATCCTCCTTTGAAATTCATAATTCACGAGTATTATATTACTTCTTACAATTATATTTCAAAATAAAAATGTACTACGTATTACTTCTTAAGTTATTTGATTTTCTTAATATTGTGAGGTTTGTGTTTAATTTTCATTTTTTTTAATGTTAAAATTTTACACATTTTTTTTTTATTATTGACGACAAAATGTTAATGAAAGGAAACTTTTTTGTTTTATAGATATATTTTTTATTTTTTGAGAGCTTTGTTATCTTTGTCTTTTATTTTTCAAATTTGATATATGTAGTTAAAACTGAGGAATCTTTTGTTTTGCATACCTTAAAGTTTTAATAGGGCCCCAAATTATATATTCGCCCTAGGCCACCAAAATCTTAGAAACGGCCCTGCTTCCACTTAGGCGCAGCTATCCTCACAGCTCAGTTATTTTCCTTCCTTTTAAAAAATTCGATCAAATTCATTTCTTTTTTTGTTAAAAAAATCAATCATAAAGCAAATCAATTAAATTCTTTAAATTTCTATTTAAAAAATCAATTAAGTCAGTCACATTCATATGAAATATTTTGTTTACAAATAAAGGTATGGATGTAACATTGAATGTGCTATCAACAGCTAATCTTAATCTTATATTAAAGGCAAAGATTTTTGTACATTAATCGGGAATTTATCGCATGCCATTATTAACTTGTATTGTATTTTTAAATAGTTGTTATGATTACTAGATATAAGCCCGTGTGATGCACGATTCTAGTAAATATTTTTAATTAATTTAAGATTTTTTTTATATGAAGATCATTCATCGGATATTTGAATAAAATTCTAATATCATAAGATAATTTTTTTTAAAAAATTTTAACACTAAAGTTATCTTTTATAGGTTTATTTATTTTACGTGGCACTTGAATTTAAAAACCCAAACCTTATTCTTCAATTTTTCTTAATAAAAAATAAATGACAAATCATTTTATTTATTGATTAAAATAAGTCCTTTGCAAATGCCTTTTTTTATATACTCGTTCTGTTTCAAAATGTTAGTCTCATCTAAAATCTTTTAACTATTAAAAAAATAAGGGGGAATCTTCTAAATTTCTCTTTGTATACAAGGAAAAACATAGGTATATGAGATTTAGTTTTATTCGTTTCGATGAGTACATTTTTAATATCTAATTTTTATAATATTTGTTAGGGAGAGATTAAAGATATTTACGATCAAAGATTTTCATCCATATATGTAAAAAAGATAATTATTAGTTTTTTTAAATAATTTATATTTTAATTGTTCACAATTCGTTATTTTTATCTATGTGGCAAAATTCTTAAATCTTATTCGTCACTTTTTCTTAGGTGGCGAGTGAATTTTTTAATTCTTAAATAAATTATTAATCTAAAATTTCATTGGTCAAAATAATACCTTTTCTTATGTGGCGCGTCGAATGCTCCCGAAAAATGCCAACTTTATTTATATATCTTAGATATGTATACATTTTTTTTTGAGGGGTTATATGTATACACAAGGCAAAAGTTGTCACCCAAAATATAATTTACTAGCAGACAAAGGAATAGTTTTTTGATATTTACGTAATTTACGCATTGTAACTGTGTTAGATACATATCTTTGGACTTTTGGTTAGGTCGAAATTTTAACTGTTAGGAAAATGAATGTAATCAAACAATTAAGAAAAAGGGTGTTGGTATAAACTTGCTTTGGGTATTAACCTTATGCATTGTATGTATAATTGATATTACCAAAAATTGTTATCATAGGAAAATGGCTTATTATAGACATTAGGACTTAAACTACATATAATTATCATTAGGTAAAAATCGTGTGTGTGGCAAATATATCACACGTAATATAATAATGTTAATTTGACTCTTGACTTGCCTCTATAATCTCTTAAAGTACGATTAAATTCTTATGAATAGTCCTAAACGATTATCCCATGGAATTTTTCTAAAGGTGGGTGTTTTACTCTTTTAATTAGTTATATTGAAGTATATGCTTATAGAATTAATACCACTATAGTAGATATATAAGTTACCATTGATATCAAACCTTAGCTTGGTAACATGAAATGTGGTTTGTCTAGTGAAGACCAAAGTTATATTCACTATCAATTAAGAATATAACAAGATATTAATGAATTAAAAAGCAATACTTGGTAATGTCCAAAGAACGTATGGTCGTGGCCAATAATTAATAGAGATGTTTCATATAGGTTACGTCCTATCTGTACTTGGGTAAAATCTGATCCATATACACGAACACGATTTTAATTTACATATTCGTTTTTTTTGGATAAAAACAGATTTTGTATAATAATTGTTTCGGTTTCTTCTTAGAATTTTCTAACGAACCCATATTCTTGAAAAACTTAAAAATTTTGATTTCAATTACATAAAACCGGCGATTTCGCATCAATGGATGGATATTGTACAATAAAAAACAATTATTGAAGGAATAAAAACCCAATCCCATGTTCGCTAAAACCCAGAATTCGAAAAACTCAAAATTTTCGAGTATACTATTTGGATCTGGCCATATTTTTTATGTCCATCGTTGCGCAAGTACCACTAATTTAAACTGGCCATTAATTAGAGGTTAAATCCATTCATAGATTAAGAACAATGAAAAAGCATGAAGAACAACGAAGAACACTGAAGAAAAATTTATTATTTTGATTTTTTTTATTTAATCTTATTTAGGATTTTATTTAAAAGTAATTTTAGTATAATATTTTCGAAAATAAAAAAAATATATAATTTCAAAAAATCAAAAATAGTTTCCGAAAATGGAAAAGAATTATAAAAAGAAAATAAAAAAGTTTGACCAACTATTTATGTAAAGGAAAAATTGGCCAATCAAATTTTATTATAGCGGTGGTCAAAATGAGGAATGACCATATTAGAATTTTTATACATTTATTAGGATCATGTGTTTCCATATCAGCAACTTTCAATACCGAATCTAGTAGCCATACCTCTTAAATATAGACCATCAGGAGAGGCTATATGAACCTTTGACCGTACCTAACTTGTTTATTTTCATCAAAACACTAACCGACATCAGACTTCACAATACATTATATCTTTCTAATCCATTACTGCACATATGTATGATATAGAGGAAATACCTCAGCTTAAATCTCAATTGACATGAAAGATGTGCTGAACAGTTTAGGCTATGTGTGATTGAAAGAAATCTGGAAACATAATCTTAAATTTACGGAAATCAGTTACAATTTTAAAGTGCAAGTTAGACGAAAATTTTATAGATTACAAAAGAAAATAAAAAATTTTAATAAAGAAGTATGAGATTTATATATGACAAAAAAATTAACGAAGCAAAACAAAGTAGATTAAAAATGAACAGAAATTTCATCCAAAATTATTACAATAGGAGAGAAGAAAAACTTCTAGTCAAGGTGAGAAAGAATTTTGATTAGATGCAAGTACAGAAGGTGGAAAGGTTAAAACAAAGCAATTCTAAATAGGCTAAATTGCTTATATTGACAAGTGAAAAATAAATTAACTTTTTTTTTTTAGTAAACAATTGAATTAACTATAGACCCTGATTTTAAAATTTAGAAAAATTAAAAAATTACCACACCATAAAATCTGCTTCAATGGAGGAGAAAAAGCTCGGTCGGCGTTTCAATGGAGAACTAATCGTTCACTTCAATAGAGGAGGGACTGAGGGAGAGTAGAGAAATAAAGGAGTAAGGGGAGAAAAGGGCGTAGGAAGAAAGGAAGAGGAAAAGCGTTGAATCACATCAAGAATAACGCCTAATGACAAACAAGCAGTAAACATTAATAGGGGTATATGGGTAAATAAATAATTTAATGTAATAGGGGTATATGGGTAAATAAATATTTTGAGGAGTATATATTTCCTAACACTGTTCATAAGATCGTTCACTTGAATAGAGGAGGGACAGAGGGAGAGTAGAGAAATAAAGGAGTAAGGAGAGAAAAGGGCGCAGGAAGAAAGGAAGAGGAAAAGCGTTGAATCACATCAAGAATAACGCCTAATGACAAACAAGCAGTAAACATTAATAGGTGTATATGGGTAAATAAATATTTTAATAGGGGTATAGGGGTAAATAAATATTTTGAGGGTTGTATATGTCCTAACACTGTTCATAAGAGTATTCTCCCACTTTTTATAAGGTAGGGAATTATATACACTATATGATTAAACAATATAAGTTTGTAGTTAGAGAACTCACCAAACATTGTACATTTTCTTCAATTAAACTTAAAATTTACACTTATAAAATTTCACTCACCCTCCTCTACTCATTTAAAATTGAAATAAATCATTCATCTAAAAATGATTATATTCATGATTTTAATGTACATTTATAAAAATATTATTTAATGAAATATATATATAACAGTTATATGAATAATGTGTCATAATCAAAGACAAAATATAACTAAAATCAATTAATTTTCTGCTTTTGTCACACATAGGGGATATTTGATAATTAGAGTATTGACCAAAAAAGAGCTTATTTGACCAAGTTAGAGATTTGACTACATAAATCATCTATTTTGGGTGTTTGGTAAAAGAGCTTTTTAAATGAGTTGATTGGGGCAAATCAGCTAATTTGTAAAAAGTTAAAATATAGTGCTTTTTGAGTTAGCTGATTGAATAATAGGATTCAAATGATAACATGTTTGTCTTTCCAATTTCTTACTCTAATCAATCCAAAACTATCAAATATTCCAACCTTTTTAAAAATTTTTTTTTTACCAAAGCTCTTCTCCTTCTTTCCTTCCACGGAGCTACTGAAGGTGTGTGGAAGTTAGCCCACTATTAAGCATCTTCCAATTTTATTAGCCATCGTTACACTAAGGTAAGCTAATTTCCTTTCCATGTTCATAATTTACATTATATGTTTTTAATTATTTATTTATTTAATTGTTCATAATCGTTAATTGCATAGAAAATGAAACACTACTTGAAATTAATTAATATTTTCATCTTAAAAAAAATCACTTGGATACCCACTTTTGTTTGGTTTTCAATTTCTCATTTTATTTCTCTTACTTTCTATGACAACACAAATATTTCTTAGTTTGCAATTAATAGTAAAAAAAAAAAAATTACAATGTCATAAATTGTCATTTTATGAGTTCAACTAGCAAACAACTACAACTAGTAAACTAATTTCACCAAACAACTCTACATAATAAGCTTTTACCAATTAGCTAGTCAATACAGGTCCTGCAACCAGTTAAAGTAACCATCTATTACCAATCAGCTAACCACTAATTACCAAACAGGACCATATACTATATATATGAAAACCAAAACAAAATTTGTCTTCACCTACATTTTTACTAAGAGATCAAAAAACAAAATTTAACAAATATGAAATTATTTATCCTAATCAAATAGGGCGATGAATGATTTTAATTTGGGCAACGGAATAGTAATTCATTGCACTTGGTGAATATTTAGTGCAACAAATTAAAAATTGTTGCCCTTATGGGTACAATGGGACATTAGAATTTTGTCGCCCAATTAAGAGTATAGACTACCAAGTTGAATCATCATCGCACAAAATTTCATTTAGGCCATGATATTAATATGTTGTTGCCCTTTTTCTACAGATTTTTGGCGACAAATTCACAACATCCGTTGCGGCATTGCCCAAGCTTATCGGACAATACACAGAAAATATTTCGGCTCTCAAATTTTGAGCTATGCGGGAGGAAATTTACACACTATTTAGTTTTTTCTAGCCTATTAAAATTGTCATTATCTATTTAACCTAGATTTACCACCAATATGATTTTATACGATTAATAGTGTTGTATTTCTTTTCCTCATCATAACAAGATTTTTTTTTTTCTCTTCTCTAATTTCTGATAATTATAAGGTTAGAGAAAGCTCATTCAATTCCTTTTTCCAAAGAAAATTTCATCTACCTTCTGGTTATTGGTATTTAGATCGACACTTGCAAAAGATATTCTACTCATCAATTTTTGAGATTAGCTAAGCTAATAGTACGGTTTTATTTGTTGAAATGAACATTATTTATTGATTTATTTTTTTGCGCGATACTGAGTTTTCTTTTATTAATATTTAATTTCTGCAATGTAATAAGTGATAAACAAATTATGATTGTAGTTATTAATGTTTATATTGTACTTATTGTGTGACTCATTTCTTTAGATTTCGCTGCAAATTATTAATATTTAAGCATTGTTGAGATATTTCTCTCCTTGTATCTATTTTTAATGTGTACAATCTAGGTTTTATTTACACACTTTTTATGTTAAATTTTAGTGTTTATCTGATTTTTTAAACTTTGTTAATATCTAATAGTCACGGTTTCTTACTTACATTTATAGGTTACAAATATATTTTTATTTCATCTTTTTGACATTTTTTTATCTTCATTTTTGCAGGGCACTAATACAAACTAGATTGGTAATGATAATGGAGATTAAAAAACTGCCCAATAATTTACAACTCAACCTTGTGCAATTATTATAGCCAACCTCATGATGATCTGCTCATTTGGAGTGGTTTGGCATTCATATTTTTTGAACAAGATGATGAATTCCGATGAACTTAAATTTACGAGAAATCATGTTACTGTATTGTACTGTTTTTAGGGATATTGTACTGTACATGAAGTTGGACATGTGTATTTATTTTTATTGAACCTATTAAAGATAAACCTTCTTTGTATACTAATAGTTCATTTGCAAAAATATACAAAAAAAATTTTGGTGTGCACAATTATTTTCATAACACAAATTTCCATTTAAGTAGCTATGGTGATTGGATTTGTTAGCGTAAAATTTTGTTGGTCAATAGGTAAAAGACGATCAAATTTGTGCAAAACTATACCATGTTTTGGGCGACGAATTGATGTATTCGTTGCACAAAAGTTATAAATGGGCGGCGTTGAAGGAAATGTGTCCTCGACTCTCGTGCAATTACTAATATAATATGGATCATATTATGGAGATAATAAATTCGTTTAGTTGGGTCGTCTTTACGTCTTGCTAGAGACCAATATTGATCATTGGGTTAAACCAATGCCAACTAAATGGATCCTATGAGGTCACACGTTACAGTGTTAGGTCGAACATGAATACTGAGTCCAAAAGTTGGGCTTAGTGAATGACTGGCCATAAGGAGTAAGATAGGAATAAGTCTTGCCCTAATTAGATAATATGATTATATATAATAAAGGGCTTGGGGAAAAATATAACAGACGTTCATCTCTCAAAAAGAAATAACGTAATATTTTTCCCTTCCTCTCTCTCTACAACCGGTTAGAAGTTCTCTATAGAAGAGGAGATTAATCTCTCCCGTCCAACTAGCATTGGTGGAGGTTCGATCTACACTTGTGGACCAATATTAGAGGAGCAACAATTGGAGGTCTAATCTCCGCAAGAAGGTAGAAGAAAGCTTGGGAATTCACGCATCAAAGGTTAATTCTAAACTATTATGTGATCCTTTATTTGTATATGCATGAGATCCTGTTTAGGTGCGTATGAATGAGATTCATGAAATTCCGCTTAGAGTACCTAAAACCCTTCAGTGGTATCAGTTAGCCCCTTGCATATAATTTATTGGTCACAATAATATGATTATTTTGATGTATTTTATGTTAATTTTAATTTGATTAAGGGGAGGAATTAAATTATGGATCGAATAACCCAATTAAAATATGATTTTGATTGATTGGAATTGATTAAATGTAGATTTAATTGCTCAATTTTTTTTTATTAACCCTAGCCGAATTTTTTTTAGCCCTAAATGCATTAATTAATTTTCTGATTTTTGTTGTGTTATGAACCCTAATTTCGAAAATTAATGTGTTAATTTCATATTATTTGATTTAATTTCTCATACTTAAAAAGTGTTTTTAGTGTGATTAATTAATTCATGTAAAAGAGTTTTATATGAATTAGGAATCAAATTTTATCAAAAGCCCCATAATATTTAAAATGGAGATTTTAGATTAATTTTCTGAAATTATGCATAAAGGAGTTTATGTTTAATTTAATTAGATCACCAAATTAATTTTGCAAGAGTTGTGGAATTAATTTAACTAAAAAAAAAAGGGGGAATTAAGAAGTTGAATGGGAGCAGCCACGGCTGGGTGGCAGAACCGCCCGTCGGTGGTCCACCATGGCTGCTCCGGTGGTCGTCAGGGGCGCTGGGGAGCAGGGCGGCGTTTTCAGGGGAAGGCAGTGGCGGCAGTGGTTGAAACGTGCAACTGTTGCACAGTTCCAGCCACTGCACTAGCTGCTGGGTGTGCTGGGCTGGTGCGCCAGCCACTGCTGCCGTGGCTGGGGACTGCTTGGCTGCGGTGGCCACGGCAGCAGTGGCAGGCTGCTGCGGCGGCTGGGCTCCGGCCTGGCTGCTGCGGCGACGGTGCCGTGGCTGGGCAGCCTACACAGTCCACGCAGTCCCCTGTTTCAGAATAAAAAAAAATGATAAAAATAAAGTATTTTAATTAATTTTAAATTATGGATTTAAATTTAATTATGGATAAATGTTTGAAAAATCTGTTTTCAAGGAGATAAATGAGCAATTCCAATTATGGTTTTTTGACTTGGTTTATGTGATTATCCATAATTTAATTTTTTAATCAAATTAAAATTAGATGGTTAACTAATGATTAGGATGAATTTTTAAATTGGTTAAGATAATCCTAGAATATAAATGTGATTTATTTTCTTAGATTATATATTTATTTGATTTCATCTCATTCCTAATTTAAATATATGATATTTTAATTATGGTAATGAATAATATGGAGATATTATCTAATCGTGTCCTAAAATATGTGATATTTTGAAATATACGTTGTCTTAATTAAGAATATCTGATATTTTAATTTAGGCAAAGTATGCTATGTGATTTATTATGTGGCAATTGTATGTTATATATGATATATTATTATTGCTATAAATGACTAGTATGGCCCAAAGTTTAAATTAGAAAATACGATCTGCGTATCGTTGTGTATTTTTGTAATTTAAATACGATCTACGCATCGTTAAGTATTTTTGTAATTTATTTTAATTATGAATTATTTTAATTATCTAAATACTTGATTAATCCAAAGAAGAGCCCAAGATGAGAAGGCCCATGATGAAAATGGATGGAGATCCATGAAGAGTTCAAGGAGATGCCTAGTCAAGCTTAGTTCTTAGGATTAGGGGCCATACTAGCTCATATTTAATTTTATTTGTTCTTAAAATGTTTATAAGGTTATTGAATGTTGTTATCAAATGCGCTAGAGTTCACTAATTTATAACAACATAATAAACTTAAGTCCCACAAATATTGAGGCCCGCTTTTCCAAATATAAAGTACTTATTAAACCCTTGATTAATAGTAATGGGTCATGCCTCCGCAGGGTATTATTATTAATCTTGGGAGGTAAGGTGAAATTGCGAATTTTACACACTTAATTTGGTCACCCTCAACAAAATCATCAAAAGCGTTTTGGATTTTGAAGCAAGGGGATAGTTGAACATGTGATGTCATCTATCCAACCAAGAATTACAAGAAGTTGTAATTAGTAAAGGAGTTTACTTACCTTGAAAATGTAACCTTAAGGAAGGGCCTCCGTCCGCTTAATGTTACATAGGGATAGGATCTTGGAATCACATTATTCATAAAAGGACACAAAATGAATATAGTGTAAAGTAGCTAAAATGATTTCAAAGGATGTTTGAATCATAAACTACTTTGATAAACATAGTTGAACTTTGTATTTATTTGCAAATATTATGTCTTTATTGATTAATTTTCATGTTATATATGTTATCTCCTCGATTGAAAGAAATATTGAGAAACGTTCTCAAAACTAAAAGAGTATCCGTAAACCATTATCCATGCTTTGCTAAAAGGGTTTAAAAGGCTAAAAGGAGTGTTAAAACCTATTTAATAATGTCACATGTCTAATGATAGCTTCCAAGAACTCAAAAAGTTTGAATAATTGAATGGCTCTACCATTGACTCATTTTGAAAAACTTTTCAAGTGATTGGACTCGATGGAGAGGTACAAGACCTCTAAAGACAACATGAGTACGACTCACATGAAGAACCCAGTATTTTTCCTTGATCAATAAGAAACTTGTATTAAACTGTTTAATGCAATGTTGAATTCTAAAGATTAGTATAAGGGTACTACAACCACAAAATATTTGAGGACAAATTGTTTGTTGCTCTAAATTGGTGCCTTTTTTAAAAGAGTTGTCATTTCTAAAAGGCAAGTGGGAGTAATTCTCGAGAAGGTCGATAAGAGCAACATACCCTATGCTAAGAGACCCTTTTTCATAAGGCAAGTCGGAGTATAAGTCTCGAAGGTGTTCGAGATAAGGCAAGTGGGAGTATAAGTCTCGAAGGTGTTCGAGAGAACCAACAAATGAGCATGATTCACACCATGTTAAAAACAACAAACACGTGGTCTCATTAATGTAATGGGATACGTAACTATGTGTCAAGGACCACATTCCATGTATACCCTTCTTATGTTGTTCTTCATTGAAAATAAGTTTTCACTTGTTGCGCATAAACCCACAAAGTCTAGTAAATCTAAGCCAGAGAAATAAGTTTGATGGTTAAGAAATTCTAAAATATTGATTTTTGAATGTAAGATTTGACGAGTCACAAAATAGCTTAGTACAATGAAAATCTGAAATGGTTTCCATGTCTGAAAAATTGAGTGTGAGACACTTGGTTGATTTGCATGAATTGGGAGAGAACCATTGAATGCAAAGAGTAGAAAAGGAAGGAAAAATGTTTTCCAAGCATTGATTAGTCACTAAAGGATTTAACGAATTCATAGTATTGACTATGGTGAAATCTTTCGTTGCTAATATTGCTTATATCTATTCAGACTCTTCTAGTGATTTCAACTCTATGTGATATAGTTGATGGAGTTCAAAACACTTTCCTGAAATTGTTCATGAAAGGGAATGTGTATGTGATACACACATTAATGTTTTGAAGAACCAGGAAGTTCTAGAAATGCATGTAAGTTTCATAAGTCCATTAGTGGATTGAAATAAGCATCATGGAGCAAAATCTTCGATTTACTAAGTTAATCAAATTGGTTGATAGTCTTATAAATGAAGAAGCCTGTACATACAAGAAGTTTAGTGGGAGCTATGTAGTCTTCTTGGTTTTGTATGTAGATGACATACTTCTTACAAGATACGATGTTTCCATACTTGAATAGGTCAAGTAATGGCTAATGAATTGTTATTGTATGAAAGACCTTGAAGGTTTAAATGAGTACATCTTGGGAATCAAGATTTATTGAGATTGGTCTTGGAAGAGGATTAAACTTGATTGAGAAACTTATATAGATGAGGTTCTCTCTACGTTCAAGCATGAAAACTCCAAAGGAGGTTTCACTCCCATATGGCATAGCACATTGCTTATCAAGACTCAGTGCAAAGCAAAGACTGATGAGATTTAGCGAATTCATGGAATATTTAGGTTCCCAATCCAAGTCGTTAAACTGGACATAAACGACTTATTGAAGAGGATTAGCATATAAGATTGATTGATAGCGTAGTTTCATGGGCTATGGGAACATAGAGATGTTCAGTCAATTATATGGATTTGTATGGTTGATACAGATTGAACTGACCTACTTAGAAGTTTTGAAAAACTTTGCAAATTATATTAGTGGATTCCTTAGACATGAGTGGAACACTACTCAATTCAATGATTAGTGTAACCTTGATGTTGTCAAACGTCATGCCGTAAAAGGGGACTATAAAGGCGACACTCGGGTTGCGCTAAAAGTTGAGTGGGAGTTTTGGTTGCCACAAGATTGAATAGGTCCTCCTATGTTAGATAGGATGGGTGTCTTGGCCTCTTGAAGAGTAAGGATTGGAAATGCATGGCCGTGCTCAAATGGATTACTAGATAATCATTTGTTTAGCAATTCGAACTCGGATTTCAAGAAATAATTTGAACGATAGTATGAATGACATAGAGATGTAATCATACTATCAAATTGGACACTAAGAGACTTAAGGAATTGGAAGATTGCACGCTTGTCTCAGACAAGTGGGAGATTGAAGGAAATGTGTCCTCGACTCTCGTGCAATTACTAATATAATATGGATCGTATTACGGAGATAATAAATTCGTTTAGTTGGGTCGTCTTTACGTCTTGCTAGAGACCAATATTGATCATGGGGTTAAACCAATGCCAACTAAATGGATCCTGTGAGGTCACACGTTACAGTGTTAGGTCGAACATGAATACCGAGTCCAAAAGTTGGGCTTAGTGAATGACTGGCCATAAGGAGTAAGATAGGAATAAGTCTTGCTCTAATTAGATAATATGATTATATATAATAAAGGACTTGGGGAAAAATATAACAGACGTTCATCTCTCAAAAAGAAACAACGTAATATTTTTCCCTTCCTCTCTCTCTACAACCGGTTAGAAGTTCTCCATAGAAGAGGAGATTAATCTCTCCCGTCCAACTAGCATTGGTGGAGGTTCGATCTACACTTGTGGACCAATATTAGAGGAGCAACAATTGGAGCTCTAATCTCCGCAAGAAGGTAGAAGAAAGCTTGGGAATTCACGCATCAAAGGTTAATTCTAAACTATTATGTGATCCTTTATTTGTATATGCATGAGATCCTGTTTAGGTGCGTATGAATGAGATTCATGAAATTCCGCTTAGAGTACCTAAAACCCTTCAGGCGTCTTATGTCGTCGTTGCAAAAAGATCATTTCTTTGGCAACAAAATTTTGTGACGCACAAACTATACATTGGGCAACGAGTTTTGTATTAGTCACCCAAAATAGTTAGGGCGTCAATGATAAGGCAACGAGCTCACGACGAGTTCGGTTTCGTCACACAAAGCTCGCTTTTCTTGTAGTTCAGGCGACGAAATGTAGACTTTGGGTGACAAATAAGTTTGTTGCCCATTTTCTTGTAGTTCGTAATTGCATGATGGTAAGAAGTTTTTATAAAATAAGTGTTATAATTACATGGGCTCGGTTTTCTAAGAGACAATGATATTAACTACTATTTAACTCATACGATGACGCCTACGTAGCTCATCAAACCAAGAGGAACAATTCAGTTATTGTGTGATCTAGTAAATATTAAACCTTAAAGGTAATTAAAATTCTATGTCATGACAATTATTAAACAAATTATGTTATATGATTTAAATATTTGGTATCTTTGGAAGATTTTTATTAAGAAGAGATACAACATGGACATGTATGTAGGAACACCTTATATGTCAAGATTAATCATGACGATATTTAGAGAAAGTTTAAAGTTGCTACTGACAAACATAAATTAAGGAGAAATCGATTGCATTTGTTTTGGTAAAATAAAATATAGGTCAGAGTCCAATTAAGAGATGCATCAATAACCAATGTTCAATATTATCAGCAAAAAAAGGATTTATGATGAAACCAGGAAAGACTAAAATGAATTAAAAGTAGAAAATATGAATGGTATGGTGATTTTAGTATTGCAAGAGTATATGACACATAGCACTGTCAAAACGGTTTGACAGTTCGGTTTCGGTTCGGTTTGAAATCGGTTCGGTATTTAATCGGGTCGGTTTGGAATCGGTTATGACTACATAAGATAAATTAATAGTTTATGTACACATTTAGATATTGGGATTATTTAGATTTTTCTCTATTTTAGTTATTGTTATTATAATAAATATATTAAACAAAATCTTTAATTAAGAAAATTTGGTAAAGTTCAATTGACAGCAGGCTAAATTTGTAACACCTAATTGTATGTTAATCAATCAATCAATAACTATATACTAAAAGACACACCAACAATGACACGTGTTGTCTCCAGGTGTATCTTTTAGTTTTGATTTTTTTTTTTTTTTTTTGTTTAAAATTTATTTAGTTTAAATTTTTAATAAGATAAATAAAGATTGGCTAAAATGAAAATTGCTTTAATTGTACTAAATCAATATAGCAAGAGTTTATTTTATAATAATATGACGTATATTAAAAGGCGTTTATAAAAACGTCAATGTGCCACGTAGACTCCTCCAAATTACGCCATGTCACTTCATAAGCATTTCATGACGCCATGTCTCTTCACAGCACCTTCATGACGCCTTGTCACCTTACCCAACATATCATCATGCCACATCATCACTTCATATTAAAATTTGAATATAATGAGATTCGAACCGCGAACCACTTATAACAAAATTAACTCTTCAACCATCTAAGCCAATTATCAAGCATGTTATAAATATGAACAAGAAATATATATAAACCACATAGTTTAGTTATTAAAAAAAACAAATTCATTCAAAAAAAATAAAATAAAAAGACAGTATTTATGATTTAAAGCGGGTACTGAATTACCTTGACAATTAGACTCTTTATTCCCCATTGTTTAAGAAAAAAGAAACTTCCTTTTACTCTTTGTTTTCATTATTGTTAAATTGATGTGCCAAAACTATCTTATACTTTTTTATAAAATAACAAAAAAATTTGCTTACAAAAAGACAATTGCAAAACACAAAATCCATTAAAAAAAAAAAAACTCTCATTGTACAATTATAAAAGTAGCAACCCGGGGCAATGCCTGGGCTACTCACTAGTTAGTGTTAAATCTAGACTATTGGGTTTGAATAATTTTTTGTATGAATATACTAGGAGAATAATAATACAATGGATAAATTCAACAATTAAAGGATATATGTTCTCCTATGAACCATATTCCATGTATAAAACACAAACCTATCAATCAAAGATGAAATAATTAACCAGAAATGTAATTAAAGCTTCCAAAAATTTACAAAACTTGAGTTGCAACTAGAAACAAGGGCATCCAATTGGGCCTAGGACCTCGCAATCGGCCTCGGCTGCACAGTTCGTTCCTTCAAATGGTCATACCTGTCGATCGGTCCTAACCTCATATTGATGCTTCATTTCTTTGAGGCCTTGACTTCTTTTTTGGGCCTTTAACTTTTGACCCCATTCTTCAACTATACTTGTACTTTAGTCCATGACCTTTTCTAGAGATCTCCAGCAACTAGTCCCTTCATTGGAATCCATCCCTTAAACACCAAGCATAAATTTTCTTGCTCTGCCTTCGGCTTCAAACAAAACCTATCATAATATGTGGTCAAAAATCCAATGCGTAGTGATCCAAAATATTTCATGAAACCACAAATCTAATATATACATATATATGAGAGTTTTTCCCCGAGTTTTTAGGGAGCTACCTGGGATCTAATTTTCTTAGTGCGTCATGTAGGATTTTAAATTTTAGTAGTAGCCAATTAAATAAAAGATTAATAAAATCTTTTATAATAAATAATTCAAATGCCATGTAAGCAGAATTGGCGAATGAGATTTTTAAATTTAAATTAATTAAATATAAAATATTATCTTTTGATATTAGGAATTTTTATCAAAATATATAACCAATTTTAGCACATAAATTAATATATATATTAAAAAATTCAAATAAATTGTGCATTGCACGGGCTTCAATTTTCTTAGGACGCCATGTCAGATTATAAATTTAAGTTGTAGCCAATTAAATAAGAGATTATTAATTTCTTTTACAAACAAATAATTCAAACGCTACGTTAGCAAATTTGACGAATGAAATTTTAAATTTTAAATTAATTAAATACAAAATATTAATTTTGAGGTTAGGAATTAAATCTAATATTTTAATACTAATATAATAAAAATTTTAATCACATAAATATGAAAAATACTTTTTTAAAAAAATACTAACATGATGCACGGGCTTCATCTAGTTCCTATAAATTGATGGAAACACTATGAAAACACTAGAGATTTCATTAGTAATGAGAAAAGCTCCGAAAAGAGCAAATAAACACGAATATGACCACTGAACGGAAAATAAAATTTTATATAAAATAGACACACCAATGATTTAATAGGAGTTAATTTATGTAATTTTTTCAATTCAAATACAAAATTTCAAAACGCATAATTTAAATTCAAGTTATTGGTTGATAGAAAATTGACTTTAATTTTGTCAAATTTCTTTTATGCATAATATTTTGTAATGCGAATGTTAATATATCTCTGTGTGGAAAGTTACATAGGTCTAGTAGTCCCATTATCTTAAGGGAAAGACCACTAAAATCTAAAAGTTTAATTATATGAAAAAGAACTACATGAAAGAAATAAAAGATAAAAAAATATATAAAAAATACGTACTCCCTCAATTTTTTCTAAGTGCTACACTTCTCATTTTCACACGACTTTTCTAGTGTTCCACTTCCTTTTTTGGTAAATCACTCCATTTAAATATTGCATCTCTCCTCTTTCATGGTCCAAATCCAAATCCGCTACTAATATTTTATTATTTCTTTTCCACTCACATCCCTTATGTTTCAATTAAAAATTAACCCTAATATTTTGTCTTATAATTTTTTAATACCTTAACTACCCTTACGTCTTTTAATATAATAAAGTCAATTAATTTGCCTACAACAATGGGCCGGTCAAAGTGTAACACTTTAAAAAATGGAGGGAGTACTACAATATAAATAAAATAAACTAAAACAAAGTTTTTGTTGTGAAATAAGGGGAAAGATGAGAGATTGAAAGAGAATAAATTTGTGTATATTATTCAATATGATAAGTGTAGACACCTAAAAATGTCTCCCCAAAACCAAACCCGATGATGAACAACCTTTCACCATCATTATTGGTCGGGTTGAGTATTTAATCTTGGAGTGCTTAAATCCATATTTCCATTTCATAAACCAACCCAAATTCTAGCCCATTTCCCCAAACCATAATTTATTTTCCTCTTTTCGTGCCTTTAAACCCAAAATAATTCATTTCATGTGCTTTAAAATCATTCATTTCGTGTCCTTTTTATAAAAACATTTAATCCAGTTAATTTTGGTCCATAATCTGGGTCCAATGATTAAATAGTTGGATGGGGCTATAAAAGAGCTTTCCAACGATATATTATACGCCCAAATCCGAGTTATAACGAATAAATTATGGCCAAAATATTAAATTGAACCCAAACCGAACCTAAGCCCACCTTACCTACGACCCAATGATCATGTGGAGGGTCCAAATTATTTAATGTCATTCCTAAACTAATTAGCATTAATGGAAACTTCTATAAGTTTGTAAAAGATCTGAATTATCCTTTTGAAGGAGTTATGTCTTCGTCGTGTGCAATTACTAGATATATAAATGGATCAAATTATGGAGATAATTAAGTTCGTACATTTGGGTCGTCGTTTTTCCATAGCTAGAGGTACTAACGATTTTTAGACTAGTAAAATAGCCCAAAGCCCAATTGGACGGATCCTATAAGGTCACACAAAGGGGCTAGATCGAGCATTAGAGGACGAGGCCCATCATGGGCCTCATCACTCTAGGTGGCCGGCCATGTAGTGGATTAGAAAGAGTTTTGGGCTTCGTGCCCTAGTCTAATTATAATGAGATTATAAATAGACTAGGTGCCTAGGTTTGCAGGTAGTAAGCAATTAACTGATCAGTGTGATCAAACCCTAATTAGCAAACACGAAACCCAACCCTCTCAAAGTCCTCTCTCTCACACGGCTCTCTCCTACTCCTAGGCGCCGGTGGTGTGTCGCGGTGGTGGTGGTTCGTGCGGTGGTTGGTTGTCCGTAAAGGTGGTGATCGCGGTTTTCCTCAATCACTCGACCAATCTAGTATTGGTGGACGGCTCGTTCGAATCTCGTGGACTAAGTAGAGGAGCAACGCTTGGGGCTCTATTCTCTCCCTGATTTGCCTGTCGAATAGCTTCGTGGAATTCACGCGTCAAAGGTATGATTATGTGTCTTGTGTGTTATGCATGTGATTCTTGGGATTGGTACTTGTTTGAATATGATTCATGTTATATCCGCTGCGTAGTACCTATAAACTCCTACAGTGGTATCAGTTAGCCTCTTGCATGAACGCGCTAGATCATAATAATACGATTATTTGATGTCCATGTTAATTTTATAATCAATTAAGAGGGAGAAATTAATCTAATTATGGTTCAATTATTATATTTAATGTGATTAAACTTTTGAAATCGATTAAATGTGATTTAATTATGCTCAAAATAGCCATGAAGAGACCGAAATTTAGCCCTAATGTGTTCAAAATTTTCAAACCCCCTAACCCTAAATTTCGAATTTTTCGAAAATCCTAGCCCTAAAATATGATTTTTGTGCTTGATTTTGATTTAATTCGATTTATTTTATGATTCATAATTTTAATCGGATTGATTTATGCATAAAAGTAATTTGTGTATGATCATCAATTTAATTTTAAAAGTTAGAATTAAATTGGGATTAATTTTATGAAGAACCCTAATTTTAAGATTGAATGTTGATTTAATTTCAATCTTATGGACTGATTTAATTTAATTATGATAAGTGTTATTTTAATTAAATTAATACACAAAAAAAAAATAACTATTTTAGTTGGTCGGCAACCGCGGCTGGGTGGCGCAGCCACGGCGGCTGCCGACCAGGTGGCAGTCCGAGAGGGAGGGAGGGAGGGCAGGCGGTCAGGGGTGGCTGTGGGCAGCAACGTGCAAGCGTTGCACGGCTGCTGCCACGGCTGCCAGAGCAGCTGCCCGCTGCTGCCTTGCGGCAGTGGCTGCTGTGATGGCAGCCAGCCACCGTGGCTAGCCTCGGCTAGCCAACCACGGTGGCCGGCGGTGGTGGCTTGCGGTTTTCAAAAAAAAAATTTATCTTATTTTAAAAATTATTTCAAGATAATTATGAATTATTTTGGGAAAAAATCAGTTTTATTTTGGATAAGATAAAATATTTTGAAAATATGATCTTTTATTTTAAAAGATAAAGTTGGTTTTATTTGGATAAAATCTTTTATTTTAGGATAAATTCAAATATTCAAGAGTCGTTATATTTGATATTATCCATATTTAAAGTTGTTAAATTGGTAATTATCCTAATTAAAGTGGTTAATTTTGGATAAGATTGACTAGGGTATTCTGAGCATATTCCAAAAGAATAATAATTGATTTAAATAATGTGATTATCCCATAATTAGATTAGGATATTATTGATTTTAAAATTATTTGATTGGCTAGTAATTAGGATAGAATCTCCTAAATTAGTTAGGATAATCATGGAAGATTAAATATGATTTATCTTTCTAGATTAAAATATGATTTGATTCTATCTCATGACTAAATTAAATATATGATATTTTATAAACGGTCATGAATAATATATGATATTATCTAATTATGATTAAAATATGAGATATTTTAGGAAATGCGTTTATGAACATTCGATGTTGTAGTTTAGACAAGCATGTTGAGTGATTTATTATATGGCACTTTTATAATATATGATATTATGTTGCTATATATAGACTAGTATGGCCCATAGATTCTTAAATACGATCTGCGCATCGTGATATATTTTTGTAATCTAAATACGGTCTGCGTACCGTTAAGTATTTTTGTAACTTTTATTTAAAGTAAATAGAATAGTTATTTAAATAGTGTTAGTCCAAAGAAGCCCATGAAGTGAAGGCCGAAAGGAGCAAGGTGGATGGAGATCCATGATGATTCAAGTGGGAGCTTTTTCATTTCTAGTTTTCTTAGGACTAAGGGGCCATACTATGTCATGATTTATTGCATTAGTAGATTATGCATGTTAGATTTTATTTATGTTGATTGATGATGCGCTAGAGTTCACTAAATAATCACAACATAATAAATCTAGGTCCCAGTAATATTGAGATTGCTTTTCCAATTAAAAACCCGATGAAACCTTTGATATTTTATGATGGGTCATGCCAAAGCTGGGTATCGTATTATATCTTAGGGGAGTGGGGGTAAAACAAATTTTACACTTTTAATTGGTTGTGCTAAACAAGGTTACCTAAAGAGTTTAGAACCTTGAAGCTAAGGGTAATAATTAAGCATGTGATGATTAATTATTCAACCAAGAGTTACAAGAGTTGTGTAATCAGTAAAGAGTTTACTCACCTTGAAAATGTAATGGTTGATGGTAGGGCCAAAGTCCGGTCAATTATTGCACAAATAATGGATCTTGGAATCACTTAAATTCAATTGGGATCAATTAATTATTGAATAAAGTGTTTAAAGTTACCAAATGAATGCGTTTATGGTACTTTAATTTTAAATTAAACATAATTATTAAACTTTGCCTTATTTTGACATAGATGGGTAGCCGTAATCACAATGACAACAATGTTTACAACCTTCGACCATTCCTTGAGAAGGATAGGTTGACAGGGGAGAACTTTTCCACTTGGGAAAGAATGCTAAGACTTATTCTGAAATCTGAGGGTAAAGAGGATATCATTGATACCCCATTACCAGGACCTTTGCCAGAAAATCCAACTGCGGCAGAGATCAAGAAGCACAAAGAAGCTCATGACAGAGCTATACCTATCACTTGCTTAATGATTGCTACCATGGAGCCTAGTCTTCAAAAGCGTTTTGAGGACCAGGATGCCTACTCAATCATGCAAGAACTCAAAGCTTTATTTAAGAAACAACCTAGAGTTGAAAGGTATGAGCTCCATCGCGAGATTCTGGATTGTAGGATGGAGAAGGGAGCCACAGTTCATGATCATATTTTCAAAATGATCGGCCTAATTCAAAGTATGGAAAAACTGGGGCACCCATACAGTGATGATTTGGCAACATACATCATTCTCCATTCACTACCAGAAAGTTTCAACCAGTTTATCATGAATTTTAACATGACTGCCACTGCAAAGACTATGAATCAATTGCATGCAATGCTGGTTAGTGCTGAGAAACAAATCCCTAAGGAACCTAAGAAGGAAGTTCTTATGATTCAAAAGGTAAAGGGGTTCAAGAAGAAGGGGCAAAAGGCTAGTGCCAAGAGCAAGGGCAAGCAAGTTGCCAAGGCTCCTGAAAAGCCTAAGACAACTCCAAAGCCCAAGGCTGCAAGTGAAAGTGAATGCTTTTACTGCAAGAAGAAGGGGCATTGGAAGAGAAATTGACAGAAATACCATGACTTCCTCAAGAAGAATGGAGCATCAACCTCAGGTATAATGTTATAAACATTTTAACTTTCACTTAGGTATGTGATACCAAGTTGCAGTGCTTAACATAGTGATGTAGCGCAGGAACTGCAAATAAGTGAAGCTAGCAAGGAAATGGAGCTTGAAGGTTCACTAGAAGTATTTGAGTGACCAGAGATAGCTTCATAGTTTAAAATTTTGATTAGTTTATCATGATTTTAGAACAATATTCAGTTTTGATGAGACAATATTTCGGTTTTCTTGTTTTGAATACTGAATTTGGTTTACTTGGTTTGGACAAGTGTTGATCCATGACCAAGGTAATAAATTGTTTTCATTTTGCTAGACATGAGTTAATTTTGTTTTATGACATTGATATAAGTAGATCACAAAGTAAATTTAGATGATTCAAAATACACTTACAACAAGTAAAGTAAGGTCACATAAACCATTTGCACATCCAAAGTTTTGGATGGACTCTCATTCTTATATGATTATGAATCACTTGAGAATTAGAAGTCATGCTTGATAAGTTAAAATGACCAAGTTGCCTTTTAGTAGAAAGGGTAAAAGAAGCTAAAATGACCTTTTGGTACTCATACATATGATGTATGTGAATCAATAAGTTCAAAACTAGCAAAGGAATTTAACTATTTCATCGCTTTTACTGACGATTTAAGTAAATATATCGATAATTACTTAATGAAGTAAAGCTTGGAAACATTGAAATGTTCAATATTTCCAAATGAAATGTAAAATCGGTTTGAGATAAACAATTTAACACCACAATATGATTGTTGTGATAAATATTTAACTCAAAAAGGGAATGATCATCTAAAGGGAATTGTTGAATTAATTCACAATCCAGAAACATTACAATTAAATTGTATGTTTATGAAAATGAATCAAACTTTGCTTGCCATTGTTCGATCCAAGATTTAATGATTTACAAATATCATTTTGAGGATATGCATTAGAACAACAACAATTGCGAATATACTAAACAAGAAACTTAACCAAAGCAGTAGAAAAGATGTCATAAGAGTTATGATTTGGAAATGTTCCAAAAGTTATCTTTTCTAAATAGGATTAAGAGTTATGAAATCAATGTAAAATGTTTACAAAGATGACATAATGGACCCTAAATCAGAAAAGTAGTTCTTCATGGGTTTTCTCATGGAAACTAAGAGGTATTATTCCTACAATCGCGTAGAAACAAAGTGTTTGTTGCTCGCGATAGTGTCTTTATAGAAAGAATGTCTTCCTACAAAGCCAAGTGGGAGTAAAGTTAGATCTCGATGAGATTCGAGACGAGCAACAAATGGATGTGGATAACACTACATCAGAGACGAAGGCATATGAAATCAGCTAATTTGATAAACCATGTGTCGAAGTAAGCTAATTCCACTAGCGAGGCTTCTATCGTCCCACTAGAATGAAAGACTTCAAAGAGTTGAAGAGAATAATTCTATTGTCGCTCATACCTATCGTAGGTGGCTTCGGATAAAAACAAACAGTTTGTTGAAATTCTGAGAAAAGGTGGATTCTAAAATTTTCCTATTGGAATGGTTGGAACCCATGCCTACAAGCAAGATTTGGATAAATGTCAACTCAGGAAATGGCTTAAAACCATGAAATCCAGTATGGACTCCATTTTTGTAAAAATGTGTTAGTCCATAATAGTCTTACAAATAGGGTCAAACCTATTAGTTGAGTGAGCCTATTCGGATTATTCTAGTAATGGATATCAAAATCACTTTCATGAAATGTTCTTGATGGTGAGAATTATATGATACATCCTAAGAGTTTTGAAATCCATAAATTCCTAGAAAGTTTTGCAAACTTCAGAAGTTCATTTTATGAATTGAAGTAAGCATCAGGGAGTTGGAACATTTGTTTTGATTAGGCAATCAAACAGTTTGATTTCCTTAGTAGAACGAAAGAATTCTTATAGAGACAAGAAGTTTAGTGGGAGCAATTGGTCTTCTTGGTCATGTATGTAGTTGACATACAGTTCATATGAAATGATATATCAATGCTTGAATAAGTCAAGCAGTGGTTAGAAAGATTGTTTCAATATGATATACTTAGAAGATGTTGAGTACACATTGGGAATTAAAATCCATGAAGTGAATCTTGAAGAATGATTAGAATGAATCAAGAGACTTATGTTGATAAGGATCTTGACAAGTTCATGAAGCAAGACTCTAAGAGAGGATGTCTTCCCATGTTTCATGGTATTACACTCAGTAAAACTCAATGCCTTCAAAAGCTAATAGAGTTGAGTTGTATGGATAGTGTACCTTATGATTTTGCAAAAGGTCCATGTGCCATGAAATGTACAAAGCAAGATGTTGCATATGACTCGTACATATGTGGCAGGTTTCAAGCAAATTCAGAATGAGCATACGGAGAATTACCAAGAATAGATCCTTGAGTACTTGAGAAGCACTAAAAGGAATATTTCTAGCTATTGTGTTAAATGGTAATTTAAGAAAGTTGTCAAAAGGTTACACGAGTGCAAGTTTTCCAAACAGGCAAGAAGACTCTAGATCGTGATCTAAATGCATATTTGTGTCTGGATGGAAAAGGACAGTGAGCTTGAAGAGTTCAAAGCAGAGCACTGTTTCATACTCAATGTCAGAATATGTGTATTAAACTATAGTCAGATAGTTACAGAGGAAGTTCGGATTAGAATGTCATGTGACTAACAAGTTACCTTTGCGCAAGAACAAAGGAGCCAGAGTCACATCACAAATCCAAACAAAAGGATATGAGATATCACCTCAATTATGAGATCATTGACCAGCGGAAGGTCGTGTTCTGCAAAGTTTTATTATGAGTGAGAAATCACTAAACCCCTTCCATGGAATAAGATATGAGAGTCATATTAAAGTCTTAGGATTGAAGCAAGTTGTGTAATTTAAGTTGTATATGTTTTGAGAAAACATATTACATGAAAAATGCATCAATTTGCAGAATTATGTTTAAAATAGAAATTATTATTTCTATTATTTAATTATGGTTTTGGAAATTAAATAAAATGTCCAAAATAATTATGAATTGATGGGCTCATCAGGTTGATGACCTGGTGAATTGAAACCCCACAGGTGAACAAAATTCATATATTATTTAAAGTTCCTAGTTCGAGATCATTAAAGTGGACATAAATGATTTCAATAAATGAACTAGCATGTAAGATTGATTGGATAGCGCAGTTTCATGGGCTATAGGGGCATAGTGATGCTCGGTCAATCACTTGGATATGCATGAATGATGCATGATCGAACTATTGACCTACTTTGAAGTTCAAGTATAGAGCTTCCGTATATATTAGTGGATTCCTTTGACATGAGTGGAACATTGATTTCATTCAATGGATGTTGTGACTGTGGTACACTCAAACATCTAGCCGTAACTGGAGATTATAAAGGGTGTTTCCCGGTTATTTCAGAAGTTGAGTAAGAGTCATGTTACCACAAGATTGGATAGAGTCTACCTATTAAATTAGGAAATGTGTCATGGCCGCTTGAAGAGGGAGAATTCAGAAAATACGTGGTCGCGTTCAAATGCATTACACAGTAATCATTTGGTTTTGTAATTCTAACTCAGATTTCAAGAAACGATTTGTAGATTAATATGATATCGGCATGTGATGCAATCATATTATCAAATCGACACATATATTGACTTAAGGAATTTGAATATTGCACCCTTGTCTCAGAAAAGTGGGAGATTGAAGGAGTTATGTCTTCGTCGTGTGCAATTACTAGATATATAAATGGATCAAATTATGGAGATAATTAAGTTCATACATTTGAGTCGTCGTTTTGCCATAGCTAGAGGTACTAACGATCTTTGGACTAGTAAAATAGCCCAAAGCCCAATTGGACGGATCCTATAAGGTCACACAAAGGGGCTAGATCGAGCATTAGAGGACGAGGCCCATCATGGGCCTCATCACTCTAGGTGGCCGGCCATGTAGTGGATTAGAAGGAGTTTTGGGCTTCGTGCCCTAGTCTAATTATAATGAGATTATAAATAGACTAGGTGCCTAGGTTTGCAGGTAGTAAGCAATTAACTGATCAGTGTGATCAAACCCTAATTAGCAAACACGAAACCCAACCCTCTCAAAGTCCTCTCTCTCACACGGCTCTCTCCACCTCCTAAGCGCCGGTGGTGTGTCGCGGTGGTGGTGGTTCGTGCGGTGGTCGGTTGTCCGTAAAGGTGGTGAACGCGGTTTTCCTCAATCACTCGACCAATCTAGTATTGGTGGACGGCTCGTTCGAATCTAGTGGACTAAGTAGAGGAGCAACGCTTGGGGCTCTATTCTCTCCCTTATTTGCCTGTCGAATAGCTTCGTGGAATTCACGCGTCAAAGGTATGATTATGTGTCTTGTGTGTTATGCATGTGATTCTTGGGATTGGTACTTGTTTGAATATGATTCATGTTATATCCGCTGCGTTGTACCTATAAACTCCTACACCTTTTTGAAAAGATAAGATTAAATAATTTGAAATTGAATAAACTCCTTTTTTTGAAAGTCCTAATTTTATTCGAATTGAAAGACATTAAGAGATGGACAGATATGATTTTTGTGCCTCATATTTTCTATCCAAATTTTATATGGTTGTATATCCCTTGAAATTATCTTTCCAATGATATATTATAATATCAATTCCGAGCTATAACGGAAAAGATATGAATAAAATATCAAACTCTATCCAAAACTGAAACCGTCTCACTATTTCAGCCATATATTTTATTCTATAAAATATTTTAATCTGATTCTAATTGGGTTAGAAAGTAGACTTTAAGAGCTTTCCAACGATATCTTATTTATCTTATTCCGATTTTTGGATCAAAAGATATGATAAAAACAAAAACCGCAAAAACTGCTATCTATCGAGTTTTATTCCGATTTAATTCGGATCTTATCTTGTTTTTTCGACCCTTATTTTTTTCTCTATAAATAGAGGTCATATCTCCCTTTTTTCAGGCATCAACAAGCTTGATCATCAAATCCTTCTCTCTTCCTCTATTTTACACCAAAAATCATTATATTCTCTCTCTCCCATATTCTAAGTGTAGACACCCATTTGTGTCTACCCAAAACCAAACCCAGTGATGAGTACCTTTCACGTCGAATCATAATCGAATGAAACGAAAGTGTAGAAAGGTCTAGTGTTGCGAAAAGTTTTATTTCTTTTCTTTTCTCTCCTCTCTGTTTTTGAAAACTTTATTTTAAGAAAACAGCCAATCCAGTTTGGTTGGTCCATAATATGGGTCCAATAGTTGTGTAGTTGGATGGGGTTTGCAAAGACCTTTCCAACGATATATTATAAGCCCAATTCCGATGAATATTGAGGAAGTTATGGCCAATTTACTAAACTGGGCCCGGTTTGAGTTTTAAGTACGGCCCAATGATCTAGGGGAGGGCCTAGTATGATTTATCATTCCTAATGTAATTAGGAATGGTTTTAGTCTTCTAGAACATTCTAGAAGGTCTTATCATTCTTAATTCAGTTAGGACTCTTCAGAGTTTTAATTAGATCAAATAGCATTTTCGACTGAAATTATATTATTTTATCTTCCAGTACGGGAAATTCATCAGATTTTCGAAAACGCGTTGAAAGCCGGTTTGGCGTCCAACCCCAGGCCTTGGCGCCTGGAATCAGGATTGGCGCCAGACGCCAGCATTGGCGCCTGGCGCTAGCCATTGGTCCTGGCGCCAATGAGCCAGGGCTGGCGCCAAGTTAGTTTTGTGGTCTTCAGACTCTGTTTTGATAAATTATCTTTTTTGGATGATTTTCTCTATAAATATCGTATCAAAAACTCCGTTTTCATTCATCAACAATCATCAATCAACAATCATTAATTCTCTTCATTCCTTAATTCTCTTCATTCATTAATTCTCTTCATTCATCATCTTCATTCGTCATCAATTTTCAATAACATTAATTCTTTAGCATTCTTTCTTCTTTGCTTTTTAATACAAAATTCCACATTCACAAGATCTAGAAACACCTAGCCATATTCGAAGTTACCTTCGCCCTAGACTTGAAAGGTTTTAATTTCTGAGGGTTTGGTCCCAAATCTCTCTTCAATTATTTAATTTAATTGTTTGTTTATTGTTTTTCCTTGAAGTTACTAACGTGTGTATTTTGTTATTAGAAAGAGGTACGAGGCATCCAAGTAAGTACTTTATTGGTTTTTATTGATATTATGATGTAGATATCATGTCTATATTGTTATTATGATATTCCTAGTATCATGTCTAGGGTATTTTTAATATCAAATATGATTGCTATGATGCCTATTATTCTCTTCCTAATATTTATTCATGTTAGTATCATGTCAGGGTTAAAGATTTGATTTTTATTGCTTAGTGACATGCTAGGGTTTGTTATTAATCTTGTTAGTATCATGCCTAGGATCTTGCTATTTTTATTATGCTTTAACATGATTATGATTATGATTGATATTATTTTTATTAATGATTATTTATTTATTATGTTGCTTGATATGTATCATATTTTATATTGTTATTGCTTGATCACCTTTTATTGCATGTTTAAAGGGAATTTGTACTTGCAATCACGCTTAATAAGATAATTAATAATCTTGTTTAGGGTTAAATGTGATTATAATTCAAGTGATCGCCAATAATAGATTTATCTGTGCATTAAATTCAACCAACATAGATTAAACAGGTTTAGGCTTAATCCTATTGATTGTATGTTAGTCAGAAAGCGCACATGAATACGAGCAGAATAAAGTAGAGGCCTATTATTAGGGCAGGTTCAATCTCTTTTAGGTTGGATTTGTACCATCATCCCCGAACCCTTATTTGGTTCATGACCTTATGGAGTTGACGATCTCTTGGATCGTTAAGGGGTGTAACCTTCACCTCGTGAACGGTTTAAAAGTTCCTTAAAAACTTGTTGGCGACTCTTTTGCTCTATCTTCTTCCCTTTTGGACGCCACCGTACTTTAGTGTATGATCACAGTGGGGTTCAAGCTAGTGGGATTTTAAAGGCTTGAAACTATTCCCTACACTAAGCCTTAAACTTATATTTCTAATTATACCATTCTTCCCTCAAGCACTCCAAGGAGTCCATACTTAACCCGAGGTTCTGTCCTTAAACCAAGGCGTGAGAGGTACAAATAACCGAGGGTTTGGACCAAATCAAATCTATATTTATTTAATTTAATTTTCATTTGCTTTATATTTTTTATTGAAGTTACTAACAGTTTATTCATGATGTAGCAATTTAAAGGAACGCGCAGAATGTGAGTAATTAATTAATTTAATTACTCTTATTTTATTTTAATATTGCTAGTATTATGATTAGGTTATTTTATATTTGATTTGACTAACGCTATTATTGTTAAATTGCTTCCAATATTAATGTGTGTTCTATTATATTTATTGATCACCATTTTGCATGTTTAAAGGGAATATGTAATTGAAAATCACGCCTAATAAGATAATTTGGACGACCGGTTTAGGTTCCTTTTTAATCTTATTGTTTACTCAAGTGATCACAAATTTTATAGAATTATACGTTGCATTAATATTTAACCAATTTAACTTAATAATAGTTTGCAGCAAATTGAATCTATGTTTGTATGCCTTTGAGATCGCAGGAATGCTTTTCACTATAAGAATCGAGTAGAGGCCAATACGGGCGAATGTGACTCCATGACTCACTTTGTACCGTCATCCCCGATACTCCTTTTGTGGTTCCAAACCATATAGAGTTAGTAATATCATGGATTATGAATGGGGTGTAACCTTCACGGGTCAATCGTTGTTGCCTATCGTTGTCCCTTAATCGTGGTTGTCTTTTATTATCCGTGAACGGTTTACAAGTTCCTTAAAAACTTGTTGGCGGCTCCCTACTTTCCTTGTCCCTAATCGTATTATGTCAATTCCCACTTCCTATGAGTGCCAAGCATATTCACACATGCTTTAACGTAGGCGCACTTCGAGCGACGCCTACAATTTGGCGACTCCACTAGGGAGTATTCTTGGTTATTTATCGATTTGAGTGATCGGTATTTAATTAAGATAAGTGGATGAGACTTGAAAGATTCTTGAATTGTATTCCTGCAATTTAATTGGCATTGTCACATATGCATATGCTTTTTAGGTCACCTATTTTGCCACAATAGTACGTGTTTTATGTATGTGGCTAGCCTGGGGGATTCAAGCTCTATCAACCCGAAAACGCTCATGGTAATAAGGGTTCATCCGAGTTTTTAAATCCACCCAAACCATGGAGTCGAGTTCGATTGCATCACAAACTCGCGGAGCTGCCCGTTGGCATACACCCTCAAGGGAGGCTGCCTTGCTAACGCATCCAAACTCTTAACCATGGTACCCTTTGACACCCAAAAGCTTGACCATAGTCAAACATAGAACTTGACTTTAGGTTGCGAAGTTACTTGCATCATGCGTGACGATATGCTTATATGTGCATTTTTTTATTGAATTTTTTAATTATTGTTTTTTCTCTTATCAAACACTTTTTTTTTTATTATTAGAGTCAATTCATAATTTTTTTTTTTTAATTTTTGAGTCACCCGGATTGATATTCCCGTATACTGCACAAGAGTCAACTTGTTTTGATCATATCCAGAGTTCTAGAAAGAGTTACGTGTCATACCACCTATGGATTTGTAGCCCCAACTTTTATCTTTTATTTGGAGTTGATTTCGTCCCAATTAGAGTCACAGACCAAAATTTATAACCGATATACTACATCCTGTCCAGTTTAGGTCTCTTTTTAGCGTCAACTTTCTTTTTTTTTTTTTTTTAAATTTTTCTTTATATCTTTTCTCGTATAGCTAGTCTTAGCCAAGTCCTTTAATCTGTGTCAACTCGTATAATATAGGATTATAGATTTTTATTTATTTATTTATTTTTATATCCATGAGTCCTAACTGTTCTAGAATACTAGTCCTCTTCCTAGTTTCTTGTGATTTTTTTGTGCTAACCTTAACATGTGTTCTTTGTCTTTGATTGTGGTTGATCTATCTATGATTAATGATTGCCAATGGACCATTTTCACCTAGTAAATAGCATAAACATTAAAATTGGACAAAATTAATCAAGTTAGTTTGTCTTTTAGTCTTCCGTGCTATTTGGTCATTGGGTCCTTTGTTTTTCACAACATCCTCATGTCTAGCCATGCGATCACACCATGAGTCTTAATAAACTCACATAATCACACATGTTGAGTCGTTGCACACACTTTGTCTTGGAGTAATGCACTATATTGTTTATGATCGTTTACTAGGACCATGCATGCGTCGTTTTCCGTCGTAATAGGAATGGGTGGAGTATTCCCCATTGGTTTTCAAAATTCTTTCATACACTCTTTCCTTTCCAATCCTAGTATTGAGTCAATGCATTAAGTGAGCTCATTTTGTTCCATAGTACTCGAGTTCAAGAATCACTAGTTAAGAATTGGAAGAATAAAGGGAACGTCATCCGTTCCTTCTTTTTTTCCAATCAAAGCATCAGCAATAACAAACTTCGTGTTCCTCTTGGAGGTAACAAGTAATTCATAGGCCACCATGAAGATGAAGCACAAGACAAGTTCCCATACAAGATTTCATTCTTTTTTTGTTTCCTTTCGTTTCAACCCTTTTCCCCTAATAAGTCTAGCATAGGTTCTGCTTATCCTTATGTCTATATGCCATGTTCCATTAACGAGAATTTCTTTTCTTTTGCATTCGATCATGTCATTCGCAAAAAAAAAAAAAAAAAAAAAAAAAAAAAAAAAAGAAAAAAAAATCAATTACAGAACTAAACACAAGGTACACCAATGATTTCAGGCACCTTTGCAACCCTGTCATTCCCTGTTAACCATTCAATCACATATCCATTTCTTCATCAACCATTTTGAGCCTCGTCTAACGTTTGGCCTTCATTTTTTCAACCCACATTCACTCAACCCTAGGATTGGAAGATGTGTAATTTGTGTAACATTCAAAAAGCAAGTAAAAAAAAAAGCAATAAAGCAACAATAAAACATTGTCTAAGGGCAAGTGTTCCAATGTCTTTGATATGAACACGTCTCAAATTGCGTCTCTCATCGAGTGCTTGGTACCGTGCCTGAGAAACATGAATGCTAAGTGAGTGATTAACCGCATGATCTGAGATTTTCCACATTGATTCAAAATAATGAAAATAACAATAACAAAAGCGGAAAAAAAAAAGTTGAAAATAAACTTGCAAAGTCCAAATTTTCAAATACACAATTACATATCTTGGGGGCTTCTCTCGGGTCTTGAGCCTTTTACCCCTTTCTTCCTTAAATCATCAGCTTAACCACATTACAACCCTTGAATGACCTCTTTGAGGTGTACATACACTTGTGCAAAGTTTGGTTAGAGCTATGTTCGGCTTGATTCCTAACGGATACGTAGGAAACCTCACATCGAGGTGCGGCCACATTCATATTCATATCCATGCATGATCGAGTCAAAGAATATCCAATGCTTACCCCTATCCATTTAGATCTAGACTTGGGGGCTTTAACCCACATCATTTAGCCTACCTAGCCTAAAGAGTCATCATCTTTGACTCTTCTCACATATCTTTCCATCGCCATAACCCTTGCAGCCAGCCTTAGTATCACATTCACACACTTCACTCACATATCCATATCCATATCAATCATCCTTCCCTTTAAGAGCCCTTTATCATGAAATCTTGTTTCAACACTGTGCATGTTCCATCATATTTAAAGACAACATTCATTAGAAGAAACAGTGTATACTTGCTTAGCTTACTGACCTGAGCAATATTCATTGTTTCATGCATCGCATAATGTGCTGAGAAACATTTATATATCAATGATTTTTAATCATACAAAGCATATTGTGCTTAGCTCCTTGACCTAAGCAACATTCATTATGCAATAATCACTTCATCTGTATACATGCTTAGCTTCCAGACCTAAGCGACGTTCAAGATCGTTTCTTTACACCATATATGATGCTTAGCTCCATGATCTAAGTTCATTCATCGTGTCACATGATGTAATTGTCCTTAGCCTTCTGGCCTAAGGACATGCATCATGCATACATTACTTTCAAGAAAAGCAATTCAATCCATGCGATTCATTTTGTCTTGCTCAACGAGGAAGTTCAAAACTTCTTTCCTTTTTTCGCGTCTTTTCTTTTGGGGAAGTTTAAAAAAACTTTTTCAAAATTTTCTCATCGAGGGAAGTTCGAAAATAAAAGTTTAGTTTTCACATCTTTCTTTTTCGGGAGAAAGTCGGTACCCTCCACTCATAACAAAAATAGACGAAATTTTTTTGCTTTTGCATCTTCGTTTGCGTGTGTCTGCACACACACATACACACACACACTCACAAGTCATACACATGACATGTCAAACTTTGTCAAGTCGGTGGTCAAGTCGATCACAATATATACGAGTCCATTGGCAAATTTATTTTTACAGGTCTCATCTACAGCCCACGTTTGGGGACAAGCGAACCAACTACAACCCACGTCCGGGGACAAGCGGACCATCTACAGCCCACGTCCGGGGACAAGCAGACCATCTACAGCCCACGTCCGGGGACAAGCGGACCATCTACAGCCCACGTCCGGGGACAAGCGGACCATCTACAACCCACGTTCGGAGACAAGCGAACCATTTACAGCCCACGTTCAGGGACAAGCGAACCAACTACAACCAACGTCCATGGACAAGCGTACCCTCTACAGCCCACGTTCGGGGACAATCGAACCACCATCATTTTATGACACAAGGTTCTTGATACACAGAGACTTGCAATCTCATCATCTGTCGACTTTCCTCAAGCATGGAAAGTATTATCCGGTGGATTTCTTCAAGCATAGAAAATCGCCAAATTCCTTTTTCGGCTTTCCTTAAGCATGGAAAGCATTATCGGTGGATTTCTTCAAGCATAGAAAAATGCCAAAATCATATGTTGACTTTCCTCAAGCATGAAAAGTGTTATCCCGTAGGTTTCTTCAGGCTTAGAAAGCTACCAAACTCATCTGTCAGCTTTCCTCAAGCATGGAAAGCATTTCAACAAACGTCATCTGGTGGATTCCTTCAACCATAGGAAAATACCAACCTCATTTGTCACCGATACACTGGTGTCAGATAAGCGTTCTATCCCTTTACTCTTTTATCAGTGGAATTAACATTTTTTGCAGGTATCGGCGTATACAGAGTGATTTAGGATCGCAGAACTTCTTAAATCATTTTCCGTCCCTATCGACTACTTTGACTATCGTTTTCGAAACTAACGTTTGTACAAACTCAGTCAAAGTGGGGGCTTCTGTAGACACCTAAAAATGTCTCCCCAAAACCAAACCCGATGATGAACAACCTTTCACCGCCATTATTGGTCGGGTTAAGTATTTAATCTTGGATTTCTTAAATCCATATTTCCATTTCATAAACCAACCCAAATTCTAGCCCATTTCCCCAAACCATAACTTATTTTCCTCTTTTCGTTCCTTTAAACCCAAAATAATTCATTTCGTGTCCTTTTTATAAAAACGTTTAATCCAGTTTATTTTGGTCAATAATCTGGGTCCAATGATTGAATAGTTGGATGGGGCTTTAAAAGATCTTTCCAATGATATATTATAAGCCCAAATCCGAGTTATAACGAATAAGTTATGGCCAAAATATTAAACTGAACCCAAACCGAACCTAACCCCACCTTACCTACGACCCAATGATCATGTGGAGGGTCCAAATTATTTGATGTCATTCCTAAACCAATTAGGATTAATTGGAAACTTCTATAAGTTTCTAAAAGATCTTAATTATCCTTTTTGAAAAGATAAGATTAAATAATTTGAAATTGAATAAACTCCTTTTTTTTAAAGTCCTAATTTTATTCGAATTGAAAGACATTCAAAGATAGACAGATATGATTTTCGTGCCTCATATTTTTTATTCAAATTTTATATGGTTGGATATCCCTTGAAATTATCTTTCCAGTGATATATTATAATATCAATTCCGAGCTATAACGGAAAAGACATGAATAAAATATCAAACTCTATCCAAAACTGACACCGTCTCACTATTTCAGCCATATATTTTATTCTATAAAATATTTTAATCGGATTCCAATTGGATAAGAAATTAGACTTCAAGAGCTTTCCAACGATATCTTAATTATCTTATTTCAATTTTTGGATCAAAAGATATGATAAAAACAAAAACCGCAAAAACTGTTGTCTATCGAGTTTTATTCCGATTTAATTCGGATCTTATCTTGTTTTTTCGACCCTTATTTTTTTTCTCTATAAATAGAGGTCATATCTCCCTTTTTTCAGGCATCAACAAGCTTGATCATCAAATCCTTCTCTCTTCCTCTATTTTACACCAAAAATCATTATATTCTCTCTCTCCCATATTCTAAGCCTTAAACTTATATTTCTAATTACACCATTCTTCCCTCAAGCACTCCAAGGAGTCCATACTTAACCCGAGGTTCTGTACTTAAACCAAGGCGTGAGAGAAACAAATAACTGAGGGTTTGGACCAAATCAAATCTATATTTATTTAATTTAATTTTCATTTGCTTTATATTTTTTTTTTATTGAAGTTACTAACAGTTTATTCATGATGTAGTAATTTAAAGGAACGCACAGAATGTGAGTAATTAATTAATTTAATTACTCTTATTTTATTTTAATATTCCTAGTATCATGATTAGGTTATTTTATATTTGATTTGACTATCGCTATTATTGTTAAATTGATTCCAATATTAATGTGTGTTCTATTATATTTATTGATCACCATTTTGCATGTTTAAAGGGAATATGTAATTGAAAATCTCGCCTAATAAGATAATTTGGACGACCGGTTAGGTTCCTTTTTAATCTTATTGTGTAATCAAGTGATCACAAATTTTATAGAATTATATGTTGCATTAATATTTACCAATTTATCTTTATAATAGTTTGGAGCAAATTGAATCTCTGTTTGTAAGCCTTTGAGATCGCAGGAATGCTTTTCACTATAAGAATCGAATAGAGGCTAATACGGGCAAATGTGACTCCATGACTCACTTTGTACCATCATCCCCGATACTCCTTTCGTGGTTCTGAACCATATGGAGTTAGTAATCTCATGGATTATGAATGGGGTGTAACCTTCACGGGTCAATCGTTGTTGCCTATCATTGTCCCTTAATCGTGGTTGCCTTTTATGATCCGTGAACGGTTTACATGTTCCTTAAAAACTTGTGGGCGGCTCCCTACTTTCCTTGTCCCTAATCGTATTATGTCAATTTCCACTTCCTATGAGTGCCAAGCATATTCACACATGCTTTAACGTAGGCGCACTTCGAGCGACGCCTACAATAAGGTGTGTATATACATACAATATATTAGGGTTTGATTGGATAAGAATATAAACCATAGATCTAGATTGTTCCGGAATGATACAAAGGAGGATAATGGATATCCACAAATATTTCATAACACTCTCCCTTGGATGTCCATTATCGAAGACTGTGCCTCATTAAAACCTTATTAGGAAAACCCCTGTGGGATAAAAACCTAATGAAGGAAAAAGAGCACAACATTCTTCGTAATACGCTCAAAATGCTGCCTCGTGAAAAACCTTACCAGGAAAACCCAATATGGGACAAAAACCATGGTTAAGGGAAAAAGAGTGCAGCGCGTATTTTCTCCCCCTAATGAATACATAACTTGAGATCTTCTAGTGCCGCAACGATGAATCCAATATGTTTGGATATCTTCTAATATGTAGTAAGTAAAGTATCATTCGTTGATCTTCGACTCTCCTAAGCTGAAGTTGCATCTTCAATTCTTTAAGTCTTCACGTGAACATGTGAAGTGTCTTCATTTCACCATACATGAGTTTATCTCTAATATCATTATTTTAAATCTCTGTTTAATAGTTAATTTAAAAATTAAACTTATGCGTTTATGACTTCTTCTGGAAGTCGTTAATAATAGAAATTGATGATCATTGTTTGATCAAACATTCATTAATAATAATTTGATGACAAAACTTGACATTATTAATGTCGTTCTTCAATCTCATATGAACTATAATATAATATATGCAATTATATACATTAATCATGGTTCTTCTAAACCACAAGAAACAGTCTCACGCATAAGTATCCCATTTCTTTAGAAGTTTCATAATTAACTACACGATAATTTTTCTACAAATACAAATAGTAAATCCCACTAACTCTTATATACTCAAACTTCAGGTTGAGATGTCTATGATATAGTCACATAAAAGTTTCAAGAGTTTGATAATTGTAATATTCAAAAATTTGTAGGGCTGGGTATTTAAATACGTCGTATATAAGTTCTTCAAGAACTCTTCTTACATGATTCATAACATGTTATTAAATCGACGTTTTCAATAATTTCATCACCACTATAAGCCCATTGGAATATATATATTTATTTGTAATTTTCCTTCAAAGTTACAAATACGCCATACTATATATATTTTGAACAGACATTCACATATACCACAATTATTGTATAGAACTAATGCATCAATATGAGATATAGAAAACAAAATATATAATGAGTAACACATCTAATAACTTTTAATATATGCAATGAATATTCCATTAACCTATGACTCACACATGTATATGAACATACATAAGACTCTAAATAATGCAAGACACTGTACAGTGTGGATTTAAAAATTCCATATACTATTGGACTTTTGGTCCTAAATAAACTTATGATGATTATCATTATGTGGAAATCAAAATGGACATATATTCCAAATCCCTTATTTAATAGTCAATTATATCATGCATATGCATTATTTATCGGTTCCATCATATACCGATATTATCATATAATTCCTCAAGATACAATTTTAATTTGCATGCTATTTTGACAATGATATCTGAATACATTTTTCATTGGTACCAACATAATTTTTCTTACATCATAGGTCATCTATTGTAAAAATTAAGATATCTACACAACTTCAAAGGTATTTCATACTGGTATTAATATACTATTACACTATTAAAAGTGTCAACTGCACTATCTTGCCATATATCACATCTTTATTTTGGAACCAATTATACAATCTACACTTCAGGTGTAGTGATTCAAGTATATACAATTGGCAAGGTTTATCTCAATGTGCAACATATCTTGATAGCATATAGATGAAAGTTGGCTAGAAAACATTTCAAATTACCATTATTTATATAGGGATCATCAGTTTAATTAAATTTTTCCAACTCACTCCAATTCCCCCCCTAAGTTGGTAAAATATCTCATATATAGGGGCATCAAAGTTCTTCACCAACTTAGTATACAAATTTGCAATAAAATTCATTTCATAGGAGGATCATAATAGACAAAATTTATCTCTCAGAATAATTATATTAAAACAAGCTTTTATATCTTCTAGAGAGCAATTTTAAATTATTTCTTCATTAACTATACATTGCATAATACATATGTATTTATTATTAAATCTTTCACAGTTTGTTCTCTTTAGGAGATCAACAATTCAACATCAATGGGGAGACATATGTTGTGCAGTTGAATTTCCTTCTTTTCCTTTTTCTTATGTGCTGACATATTATAGCCCCAGTCAAAAGAATTGTTATACAAGCATAAATCACTTGCTTGTAATTTTACAAGTTGGCAATCTTCTAGATTTTTAAAGACTTAAATAGTGTATTTGGTGAGCTTCTAGTCACTTGATAATTGACAATAATATATAAGTTATTTTGGTGAACTTCTGGTCACCCATTACTCTTTAATATAAGAAATCAAAACTTATTAACCCTTGAAATTTTTTTCATATATACAAATTATTATGAATCACAATCCAAATATGGCTCAATCTTAATGTTATGTCTTGCCATTCAATTAATTTCATATATTTAACATTAAGAGAGCATCAAAACATTATCAAATGAAACTTCTGGTTTCCATAACGGGTAATTATTAAACCCGGACGACCTAATTTAATTATCACATCCAATCGCTTCTGTAAATTTAAACTTTGGTCCGTTTTCCAACACTAGTGACCAATTTATTAAACTTAATTCATGCATGACCATGAATGTGATGTGATATTAGAACACCAACACGTGTTTCTTTATACAATTGGCAAGACAATCAACTAATATTTTATCCAATAATTACTTATATATACTCTGCTGGAGTTTTGACTATAATCTTAATACATGTTAATCTTGTTAGATAGTTCATACTCTTTTAGAGTATTTTATATAATCATGAGACATATTGATTTTACTAAAAATGATTTTATTTTAGAAATGTAATGGGATTTATCATTTCCTCAAATTTGTCATTGTCAATAGTTGCTCATTCCTTTTTCCGAAGGTCTTTTTTTTTAATCTATAAGACTACAACGCTTCAGCCGTGCTTTATGTTTTTGGTGTTTTTGTCCCTTGGGAGAGTTACGTCACAAAGATTGGTCCGGCTCGAGCTGCACCTGTAAAACAACGGAGACTCTGGTTTTAGGAGCTCCGCCTCCGACGATCAAGTTATTAACTTGAAAGAGAATAAAGAGTGCGGAAATTTAGGTGGGTATCTGCTTGGATTACAAACTCAGGTGTTTCTCTAATGTGAGAGAAAGTAGGTGTAATAAATGATTGATTGTGTCCTCAAAATGGGGAAATATCTCCCTATTTATAGGGTCGTTGGAAGGTGTGCCCCTATCTAGGTCACTTGACCTAGATTTTAGTGGGCTGTGCCGTTTTACGGCTTCTTGGAAATTGGGCCCTTGAAGGCCGCAATTTCAGAAGATATCTGAAGGGGACACGTGTCAGATGACTATTGGGCCACTTGGACCAACTTGGGTTTGACACGTGGCCTTCTCTCATTGGTCCACATGTCTAGGGTATTTTTACCCTAAACATTTGCCCCTCACAGGGGTCACAAGGCTACCACGTGACGCCTGTTGTTGTAGCCAAGCCTAACAACTTGGTTATGGACGTTTCTTTGGTCCAAGATGTAGCATCATGCATTGATGCTATGCGTTCTATCTATGTGCAACAAGATATTCAATCCTTTGAGTTTCTTGTTGTTCTTATTAACTAGTTCATTCTAGTTCTTTTTATGCTTTGAATAAATTGTAAACTTTAGTTCTTTTAAGTTTGCAAATTAGTTATATTTTTCTTACTTCTTTTTAGCTAATTTTAGTTCGAAAAATATTGTTACATTCACATAAAGTACAAGTACAAGATACACAAAAGAAGACAGCCATTTAAGCTTGGAAAACAACATAGAATCCGAAATTCTTTTGGAGGAATCTCAAGGCTTCAAAATGGGAGTTACAATCAGTTTTCAAAGAGGAATTACAAGCCATTACAAGCCTTAATTTCAGCCTTTAAGTGGCCGTTAATTTCAGTCAAACTTGGAGCATCTTAAGCCTTAATTTCGGCCTTCATTTGGCTGTTCAATTCGGTCAGCTTTTGGAGCAACTAAAGGGCGTCCAAATACACTTTAGTCCACATACATTCAAGCTACTTTCAAGGCTAGAATCAAGGGGAAATTACTCTTCTTTTGCTGTTTGAATTAGGCGTGAATTATGGGGCTGTTTTGCTTCTAATTTGCTGCTTTGTTGGGCGTAAATCAAGGGGAGTTTAAAGCCTTCACTTGCTGCTTTGTTGGGCGTAAATCAAGGGGAGTTTAAGCCTTCATTTGCTGCTTTGTTGGACGTGCATTAAGGGGGAGTTAAGCTCTCTTATTTTCTGATTTTTGGAGCATCTTTTGGAGGTTACAAACCGCCACTTTCTAAGCTTATGTACCTAGTTAAGTTTAGCTTCTTTAATTGATGTATCTAGACATTAAAAATCAGATTTTGATGCTTAGTTTAAGCATGTAACAAGTGAGCTAAAAAGTCACTTAAGTTAGCTTGTACTTATGATGCTTGTTTACTATAAATAACAAGCAAATGTGAATGAAAAATACAGAGAATATTTTGAACAAAAAATTGTGTTTTTACACTCGTTTCTTGGATTAGAAACAAACTTGAAATTCTTGGATTTGGAATTTCGTTTCCTTTGCTTAGTTAACTAGCTTAGACTACTAGTTGGCTTGTGATCTTAGGAACCCAAACTCGTTTCTTAGTGGTGTGTCTGTATCTAAGAAGCCTTTTTGGTTTTAGTCTTACTTATCCTTGGTTTATCCCTTGTGTATTTCGGGTTGATACTCCAAATATACAACATTTGGCGCTAGAAGGAGGGGGACTAGCAAAAAAAAAAAAAAAAATACTCGTCCCAAAACACATATCCCAAACACCTACCCCAAACACAAACCCAAACACAACCATGACAAACGTTCCACCACCTAATTGGCAAGAATATGTCAATAAGGTTGAGCAAGAGAAAGAAGATATGGAGCAACGAATGAAGTATATGCAAGATCAATTGAAAGATCTTACTATTAAGTTGCGCCATAATAGAGAAGGTTCACCCACCCATAGTGAAGATGACATGAGTGAGTCTACTTTCAATAACAATGAGAGACCTTTTAGTGAAAGAGAAAGGTCACGTTCTAACAATGACATAAAAGCAGACATTCCTGAATATGATGGCAAACTCGATGCTGATGAGTTTGTAGAATGGTTGAGAACGGTGGAGAGAGTGTTTGACTATAAGCAAACACCAGAGGAGAAAAAGGTGAAAATTGTGGCCTTGAAGCTACGAAAATATGCCTCAACTTGGTGGGCTAGTGTGTGCGCCAAGAGGGAAAGGCAAGACAAAGAAAAAGTGAGATCATGGGTTAAGATGAAGAAATTGTTGAAGCAAAAGTTTCTTCCCACATACTATGTGCAAGAAAACTTTTCAAAATTCCATAACCTCAAGCAAGGTACAAAATCGGTAGAAGAATATGCTAGGGAATTTGAAGGATTTGTCATGAAATGTGGAGTAGAGGAAGATGAACCTCAAACATTGGTGCGTTTTTTGGGAGGACTTGACCCAAAAATAGCCAATGTGGCCGAGCTACACCCTTACACCACCCTTGAAGAGCTCATTATCTTAGCACATAAGATTGAGCAACAACAAAAGGCAAGAGGCAAAAGTGATTCTTCACGTTTTGCTTCTCAATCCTCATCTCCCCAAAAAAGGCAAACAAATTTCCAACCTTTCAAATCCGCAACCACCCAACCTACTTCTAAACCACCCTCTCAAACCACCCAAAACTCCAATCCAAAACCAAGCCCAAGAAGATGCTTTAGGTGTCAAGGCCTTGGACATATGGCTAGTGATTGTCCAAATAAGAAAATTGTTACTTTGGTGGAGCATGAAGAGGAGAACGAATTAGAAGATGAAGAGGACAACAACCTTGAGGAGAATGATGAGTATGCGTGTCTAGGTCCGGATGAAGGGGAATGTTTGGTGGTTCGACGTACACTAAGCAATATGTTGGACCAAGAAGGGAGCTTGCAACGTGAGGCAATCTTTCGCACTCGTTGCACCATTGGAGGAAAGGTATGCACTTTGATTATTGATGGAGGTAGTTGTACCAATGTAGCTTCGCAAGTTATGATAGACAAGTTGAAAATGAAAACTATCCCTCATCCTACACCATATAAAATTCAATGGTTAAGTCATAGTAAAGGGATTTATGTCACACAACAAGTCTTGTTATCATTTAGCATTGGTAAAACTTATGAGGAAGAATTATGGTGTGATGTTGTACCTATGGATGCATGTCATGTTTTACTTGGTAGGCCTTGGTTATTTGATAGACGTGTGATGCATGATGGTTACAAAAACACCTACTCCTTTTCTAAGGATGGAAAGAAAATTGTCCTTACCTCTTTAATCCCCAAAAATGATCACTCCACATCCACGCTTCCCACTTCCCTCACCACTCTTTGCCTCTCAGAAAAAAATCACCCACTCCTTGCCTCTCTTCTCAAAACCTATGCTCATGTTTTCCCCATTGATATCCTTCATGGATTACCCCCAAAGCATATCAAGTATCGGTTTCCTATTCCAATATTGGTTGATAATGCTTACAAAGTTGCATTGCACGGAGAGTATGGTGTTTCTAGCATCTTTAATGTGGCTGATTTATCACTTTACTATGATGAGCTTGAAGAATTGCCGAGTTTGAGGGCAAACTCTTTTCAAGAAGGGGGGAATGTTGTAGCCAAGCCTAACAACTTGGTTATGGACGTTTCTTTGGTCCAAGATGTAGCATCATGCATTGATGCTATGCGTTCTATCTATGTGCAACAAGATATTCAATCCTTTGAGTTTCTTGTTGTTCTTATTAACTAGTTCATTCTAGTTCTTTTTATGCTTTGAATAAATTGTAAACTTTAGTTCTTTTAAGTTTGCAAATTAGTTATATTTTTCTTACTTCTTTTTAGCTAATTTTAGTTCGAAAAATATTGTTACATTCACATAAAGTACAAGTACAAGATACACAAAAGAAGACAGCCATTTAAGCTTGGAAAACAACATAGAATCCGAAATTCTTTTGGAGGAATCTCAAGGCTTCAAAATGGGAGTTACAATCAGTTTTCAAAGAGGAATTACAAGCCATTACAAGCCTTAATTTCAGCCTTTAAGTGGCCGTTAATTTCAGTCAAACTTGGAGCATCTTAAGCCTTAATTTCGGCCTTCATTTGGCTGTTCAATTCGGTCAGCTTTTGGAGCAACTAAAGGGCGTCCAAATACACTTTAGTCCACATACATTCAAGCTACTTTCAAGGCTAGAATCAAGGGGAAATTACTCTTCTTTTGCTGTTTGAATTAGGCGTGAATTATGGGGCTGTTTTGCTTCTAATTTGCTGCTTTGTTGGGCGTAAATCAAGGGGAGTTTAAAGCCTTCACTTGCTGCTTTGTTGGGCGTAAATCAAGGGGAGTTTAAGCCTTCATTTGCTGCTTTGTTGGACGTGCATTAAGGGGGAGTTAAGCTCTCTTATTTTCTGATTTTTGGAGCATCTTTTGGAGGTTACAAACCGCCACTTTCTAAGCTTATGTACCTAGTTAAGTTTAGCTTCTTTAATTGATGTATCTAGACATTAAAAATCAGATTTTGATGCTTAGTTTAAGCATGTAACAAGTGAGCTAAAAAGTCACTTAAGTTAGCTTGTACTTATGATGCTTGTTTACTATAAATAACAAGCAAATGTGAATGAAAAATACAGAGAATATTTTGAACAAAAAATTGTGTTTTTACACTCGTTTCTTGGATTAGAAACAAACTTGAAATTCTTGGATTTGGAATTTCGTTTCCTTTGCTTAGTTAACTAGCTTAGACTACTAGTTGGCTTGTGATCTTAGGAACCCAAACTCGTTTCTTAGTGGTGTGTCTGTATCTAAGAAGCCTTTTTGGTTTTAGTCTTACTTATCCTTGGTTTATCCCTTGTGTATTTCGGGTTGATACTCCAAATATACAACACCTGTGACACGTGTCCACCTGTGAGAGGTGAAAAGTAAAACGGCTAGTAAAATTTAGGGTATGACGGGGATGCCCCCGTTTCACCCCTCTATAAATAGAAGTTTACCCCTCCTCCTTTCTATCACTATTTTCTTTTCTTGACTTTCTAGAGAGAGAAAGAGAGATTCTTAGAGACAGGTACTCTGATCCCGTCTGCGTCAGATTCTCAATATTTCCGTGTGCTCACTTTACAACACCCATTCACCCGTCTGTAGCAGTTTTTAGAGCTAAAGTAAGGTAACCGCCTTTACCATTTTTTAGCTTTTCCTTCATTTTAAGTTGTATACATTCTTTTTCCGTCTGTATACATAGTCTTTAAAAATAAAAAGGAGCTCTCAATCCACACTCTCGGCACTACCTAGGACATTCAGCCGATCTCCCGGAACGGTTGAATCTAGAACAGGGGGTGCCTTTTCTGGACTGTCGGAACTGTTGTGCTCATCCCCGAATTCCTCCCTCTCTGTGTCTGTGCAGGACACAATGGCTAGAGTTAAACAAACGGCTACTAAGCCTAAAATCCGGCGCGCTATGGAAGTGCCCGCCGATGAGGTTGTTCCGGATGGGGAACAAGAGGATTCGGAGGAGAGAAGTAGTTCCGATAATGAGGCTCCCTCATCCTCCGGAAGCTCAAGCGTGAGAGAGGTAGACGGTGATGAGGTCACCTCCTCAAATGGATCCGGGGAAGAGACAGGCGGTAATGATGCCGCCGAATGATCGGGAGCCGAGGCATATGGCTCCGATCAAGATAGTTTTGCGGCTGAGTATTAGCAGCCGGCTAAAGCTTGAGCTAACCCTGACCAAAAGAAGATAAGAATGCTTCCGGGTGATATAGCCCTGCTGAAGAGCGGCTTTAAGGCCTTCAAAGAGAAACACCCCTTTCGAAAGGGGTGGGATATTATAGTTCCGCCTGGGGACGCGGTTATGGCCTAGGAGGACAACATTGAAAATGTAGACAACTACTTTGTCTGCTATGAGGCGGTAATAGAAGTCGGCCTTCGGTTCCCCCTCCATACTGGGATTAGGAAAATCCTCAAGGGGTATGATCTGGTGTTTGGCAGCTCACCCCAAACTCGTGGGTGAATATTTTGAGTTACATTGCCGCCTGCGAGCTCCAGAATATAGCCCCCAGATTTTTCGCCTTCGCTTATATGCACAATCTGAGCAAGGCCCTAGACGGTCATGGGGCGTGGTATACTCTTACCACTTTGCCCCAATATCTAATGACCATGGAAAAGGTGTCCAAATGGTCCGAGTGGAAAGAGAATTTTTATTTGGTCTCCTCCCCCACTCTAAGACACAACCGGACGCTACGCCGGTACAATAAGGAACTGGCTCTCCTGGAAAGGAAATGTCCTCTCCCGACACTTTCTACTAGAGCCCGAGAGCAAATAATGGACCCAGGTTTCTTCGAAACCACAACCGAGCCCTGGGGGATGGGGCTCATATTATTGTACCTAAGAACTGGATCCCCCATCCAGACTTCTTCAAGGATGAAAGATTCTTGTCCGCCTGCGGGTTAAGCACCATGTTTCCCAAGGGTAGATCCACTTTGCCTCCGGCAATTCTGTTATTTTTTGTTTTTTTACTTCAACTTTTTATTATTTTAACTAACTCCTTGTTTGCCCCTTGGAGCCGACGCCTTGAAGATGGTGGATCTGGAGAAGACCCCGGCTAAGTCAGCTGCGCAGCTGCGCAAAGAGAGCGCGCTCTCCAAGAGAGCAGCCGTTGAGGCCAAGAAAGACGAGGAAAGTCCGCCTGACCTGCCTTGTTTTCTTTAAATTTCTTCTAAGTGTTTTTGTCAGCTAGTAACTTTTAATTCTTTATTTGCAGGATGCCAGCAAACGCGTTCCGCGCTCCATCTCCAAGCTTTTCAAAAGACAAGGAGAGGATCTGGATAAAACTCCGCCTTCCAAGGCCGCAAGGAAGAATCCCTCCCAGTCAACTTCCACTGCCAATCCGAATCGTCCTACAACCGGCTGCAAATCACCATCTGTCATGAAGGTTCGGAATGAAAGCTTAGAACGTTCAGGGAAGAAAGCGCCAGATGCCTCTATGGCATCGAAGGGTGGCCAGCCACCCAATGTTACAGCGGGTGTAGTAATGACATGGGAGGAAGATGCCTCAAAGCCCCATCCTCAAACCCAAGGTAAGAATAAGATTGAACTTCCTTGGCCGCTTGACTTTATGCGAGTCAAGACTATGGTTGACCCTTCGAGGGGTTCAGTCAGCAGTCGGCAACGAATGAATGCCAACTACGCTGCATCCCTCTCACCAAGTACTTCTTAAGGTGCAGATCTTACATCCAACGAGCCGGATCTTCCTGGGTTTGCAAAACGGATGGTGAGGACCCTCACCCGGTTTGAGAAGAACTCCATACCTGATCTGCAGGTAGCGGACTTCGACCGAATAACGGGCCAACTGGCTAAAGTAAACTATTTTCCAACTTGATTCTGATATTTTTTCTTCCTTTTTTACCAAGTATTTCATATTCCGGCTGTCCCTTTCTAGGTTATGCTGAGGGTGGATGGGCTCCGGGGCCCCTTCAGGCAAAAAGAAGAAGAGGTAAACGACGCCAAACAGAGGGCCACTCAAAACCTCAACTCTGCTGAATATGATAATTATATGTGTGAATTAAAGATTAAAGCAGTAAAGTTGTAACAGAAGGAGCTGATCCGGAGCCTGACGACTGCTAACAATGAAGCCAACAGCCAGGTTAATGACCTTGAGCAAAAACTGACGGATGCTCAAGCTGATCTCAAGGCATTAGAGGACGCTGATACGGAGAACACGAAGCTCCGGGCGGACTTTTCCCGGTTGGGGGTGGAGATTGTTAACCTGCGGAACCAGCACGCGGATGAAATTGCAAAGGAGCAGACCCGACTGATAGAGGATAATGAGCGGGACAATGCGGCCCGCCTGAAGATAGCCTGGGGGCTCCTCTATCTGGAAGTAGACTTTGAAGTCTACAAGCTTAGGTATGATTATGCCACTACGGTGTATGATGCCCAAGTTTTGGGAGAGGCAGCTCTGCCTCACTTCAAAGGCTGGGCTGCTGAGCTGGGATAGGAAGTCTCATAAGATGAAGAGGAGCCAGCGGAGGGCCAGCAGAACCAAGACAACCAGACTCAGGCGGCTGAAAATCAATCAGAAGCCCTCCCTACCGTTCAAGACCAGCCGGGTCAGTAGCTTCCTCCTCAGCCTTGAATCAGCCTTCCCAAATTCTACGGCAGTATGCCATTTATTTTCTTTTTTGCCTTATTAGCCGAGTATGCTGTACTTTTACCAACTATGGAGTTGGGATAACAATTTTTTTTTTCTTTTGTTTCTGCACCGGTTGTGATTCCGGTTAACAATCATTCTAGCTTTGGTGCCAGTTTTAATTTTATGAATGAAGTATTCTGACTCAGTCGATTTTTTTTACCCGTGTTTGCATTTTAATTTTTTATTTAAATTTTGCGTATATACTGCAATTCTTTTATATTTTGCCTCACTTATCAAAAGTTTGCGACAGATTGTAATTTGGTTGTTCTTGCCCCTGGATGGCTGTGTGGTTGGTTTCATTCAAATTGATTGATTGGCTTGAAACATATGATACTTTGAGTAGTATGAGATGTTTTTAGGCTAATAAATCACAGTGGTGATTGCCCCAAACCAAGTGCACAACCGACCATTTAAACGGGTGATCCCAGCCTCTTACCCAGGTAGTAAAATTCCGTCTGGGGTTGTTGCATAGCCATTACACAAAACTCATTTGCCACAATGGGAGAGTCTGTGCAATTTTGGAATGAAAAGACTAAGTAAGAACTTCGGTCGAGAACCGACTGATGCCTTAGGGCATCCTGTGTTTCGAAAATTCAATCATTTTGTAGACTATTCTGATCAGATGACTATGAGTTGAACAATTTGGTCGTTCAATCTTTGCCATCTGCATAGATTCATAGAGTTGGCAGATAGTCTGCTCTCTACAACGATTGCACCCGAAGGGGTGTCGCCAGATGCCGTTGTCCATATTGGGACAGGCGATTTTGTAAAATAATCAACCATCCGGCCATTGGCCTTTGGTCTTGTTTGAGACCGGTTGCGTAGCTACTTAGCGTTTTTGTGCCTAGTTTATTGATCTGGCCATTGGCCGCATGTCACTTGGACGTTGAATTCGCTACTAAGTTTCGAACTTAGTTGGTTTAGCAAGTAATCCGTCTGGACATTTCCCAGACGGAATAGTAATTATAAAGATAACAACACAATTGAAAACAAAGCCTGATTTCTCATTAATAGACCTTTTGTTTACAAAAAATTTACGATTCTCAGAAGTAATACTTTTTTAAGTTATCTACATTCCAAGTTCTAGGCAGGTGTAGGGAATATTTCAAGCATTATCCCTAGCTTGAACCCCACTGTGATTATACACTAAAGTACAGTGGCGTCGAAAGGGAAAGAAGATAGAGCAAAAGAGTCGCCAACAAGTTTTAGGAAATTGTAAACCGTTCACGAGGTGAAGGTTACACCCCTTAACGATCCAAGAGATCGTCAACTCCAATAGGTCTGGAACCATGACTGGTAGTTCGGGGATGAAGGTACAAATCCAACCTAAAAGAGATTGAACCTGCCCTAATAATAGGCCTCTACTTTATTCTGATCGTATTCATATGCGCTTTCTGACTAACATGCAATCAATAGGTTTACCCTAAACTTGTTTATCTATGTTGGTTGAATATTAATGCAAAAAAAAATCTATTATTGGCGATCACTTGAATCATAATAAAATTAACCCTAAATAAGATTATTAATTATCTTATTAAGCGTGATTACAAGTACCAATTCCCTTTAAATATGCATAAAAGGCGTGATCAAGCAATAACAATAAATAAACAATTATAATCACAGAAATAAACATGTTCATGTTAAAGCATAATAATAGCAAGATCCTAGGCATGATACTAACAAGATTAATAACAAACCTTAGCATGTCACTAAACAATAAAAATCAAAGCTTTAGCCCTAACATGATACTAACATGTGATGAGTGACATTTATGTCACTCTTAGGGAGTAGTTTTAGAGTTATTTCCGTGTTTATTTTCCATTATTTTCCTTTTATTCTCTTGTTTTCTCTTTAATAAAGTTTCTAGTTTATTTTGGTAATTTTGGAGCATTTTAGTTTATTTTCTTTATTTTATTAATTTTAGTTTATTTTTGTATTTTATTTTACTTTATTTGCTTGTATAGTTTTTGTTTTATTTTTATTAGTTTAGTTTTATGTCTCTTATTTTCTATTTCATTTTATTTATTCCTATTTTATTTATTTTATTTTATTTGTCTTGGTTTTGTTTTATTTCGTCATTTATTTATTTTCATTTTATTTTATTCTTTTTTTCTTTGTCCCAATCCTTTCTCGGTTTTGTGTGTAGGTGTTCGGGTTTCGTGTCAAGTGAGTTCGGGTTTTAATTTGAGTCAAATGCCACCTTTCCCCTTTCACCACCGCACAACAACACCAGAACAACCCCTCAATTTCAGCCACCATCTCACACCTCCTCCTTCCACCTTCACGCACAGCTGCTACCACCAACACCACCACATAGCAGCCGTAACAACCACCAGCCTCCAATCACAATTCATCTCACCATCCACCACAACCGCACCATCCTATTTTCCTCCACCAATTGCAGCCGCACCATCACCCTCACAACACCGCGCAATCCACCTGAACCAACCCCCCTGGCAGCAACTGCTCCAATTCGCAACACCCTGCTGCCTCCTTCAACCACAATCAGCCACCAACCTACAACCAATCAATCACCTGACCACCTAGAACCTCCCCTGTTCCACCGTCCAACCAACACCCATTTCAACCACCACCAGCCACGAAAACCCACAGCTCTACCACATATCACAGCCACCACTACCCCCTGTTCTCACACCAACGCTGCAACCCAAACCAAACCACAGCAACCTTCACCACACAAACAAGCAGCCGCAACCACCAACCAAATCATCCACCAATTGCAACCCCAAATCGCCCAAGCAACATCCCCAATTTAGAGTAAATCACAAATTGATCGGGTTCGGGAAAACCGTTGAGAGTTCGGTCGAAGCACAAGTCAGAGACTTTCAAGTTCTGTAAATTGAAGAGGTGTGGTCGAACACACCCATGGTTCGACCGAACCAACCCCGTAGTTCGGCCGCACCAACCCATGGTTCGACCGAACCACTTCACGAGCCTCGCACATGATATTTAATGAGGATCGAACGATTAAAGCTTGGTGATGGCCGTTGATCTTTGATTTGCGATGATGATGTGCGGTGATGATGGATTTTGATGAATGGTGAAGATGATAATTGAAGCAGCCAATTTCGAAGAAGGGAGTCTGGTTGTGTTTTGTGGGAATTGATTTTGGTTTATTTTCTTTTCATTTTTTTTTCTTTCTTTTTTTTTCCCTTTTTTCTTATTTCTTTCTTTTATTTTTATATATTAGTTTTCTTATTTTACTTTTCCTTTTTAATTTAATTTATTTTCTTTTCTTTTCTTTTTCTATTTTTCCTAGCTTAGTATTTATACCCATTTTTTGGGGTAATTAGAATAGACAATAACCATCTATTCTACTCTCTAATTAGTTTTAGGAGAGCTTCTCTCTCTAGGTTTAGGATTAGGATAGTTTAGAGAGAGAAAGTGAGGGTTTCACCATTGTTGAGCTTGGATATTGAAGAAGAAGATTGACTCTCTTGTTTGTAGATTTTCACATTCAATCAATGAGAATCTCTAACTCTCTCTCCTCTATTTTTATTTTCTTTATTTTGATTATTATTTTAGTTGTTGGTATTGCTTATTAATCATGTTTATTCTTGATTATTTGTTAATTAATCTTGTTATTAGCATGATTAGTGAGTAATTTCCCCATTAAGCGGATGGTTGTGGTGTAGTTGGATCTTGAGCATGTTCTAGGGTTTAGAATTGATTTATTTGTGATTAAAGTCTTTATTTGCTTGATATTCTTTAATCTTCTTGCAAGTGCACATTGTTGGTTGATTAAAGGTGAATCTTTGCTAACAAGAAACGAAAGTTGACTTAGTTAAGGTTCATTACTATCGATTGTTATTTAATAGTACCTCCTAGTATATGGTTCTAATGTGGAAACATAGAGGCTATGTTAGGAGAAGCCAATTGATCCCGGAAGGCGGCTAGATTGGAACCTTATATTGATATTCAAGCATGTTTAGTTCATAATTAATTCAATTTCTATGCCTTTGTTTATGTTCAAGTGAATGCTATACCTAAACCATTTCCCTTAATGTTTTATTTCTTGTTTTAGCATCTTTAGACTTTAGTTTATTTATCTCCTATTCCGGACTAGCTTAATTGTAGGTAACATTTAGTGGAGTTTATCCGTTCTCTGTGGTTCGACCCCTATGCTTGCCTTATACTCGTATTAGGTTTGTTTAGGTTGTATAAATTGTATTTGATCTAGGGATAGACAATTGACGTCGCGTTTAATCCCTCGTCAACATGATATATTAGAAAGAAAATAAAAGGCATCTTAAAAATCATCACTAGTAGAAAAATAGTCATTGGCACCGATCAATGGCCACCGGTTTTTTAAAACCGGTGGGAAAAAGAAGGAGAAAATTCGGCGAGATTTTGAGGGAAGATTATTGCCACCAGTTCAAACTGAACCTGTAGGGAAAATGTTAATCCCACCGGTTCAAAACCGGTGGCAATAGTAAAAAATAAAAACAAAAAACGCCCCTTTATTTTCTCTCTCTTTCCGCATTATCTTTCTCTTTCCTCGACCCTCGACCTAGCTTTCTCTCTCTTCTTTCTCCTCTCTCCTCAACTAGATCTCCCTCTTCTCTCTCTGTTTCCTCTCCGGCCGTGCCGCCGTCCAATCCACCTCGCCGGCGCACTCTCCTCTCAGCTCTCTGTCTAACTATCCATCCCACCTCGCATTCACTCTCCTCTCAGCTCTCTATTTCTCTCTTTCATTTACCCTTGCACAACCACCAACGCCGCCGCCAATTCGAACCATGCAAGCATCAATTGGCCAACACCACCGTCGCTGCCGTCTTCAATTTGAACCAAATACAACAACAACAAACTTGAATCAATTATCGATTCAAAAATCAGAAATTTGATGTTAGGGTTTCCGGGTTCTTTGACTTTGCGTTTTGGTCCAATTATTCAGGTTAAATGCCTTGATTTCTTTGCGTTTTGGGTTTAATTTATTTGGTAGAATAATTGATTGAATTCAGGAAAGAAATATTCATGATTATGTATGAAGTATGAAATTATCTGTTTTCTGAATGATAATTAAGATAAATGAGGAGTTGTTCCATTGTTCTGTATGAATTTAGTTGGTTAAGGTGGGTTCAGGTTAGGGTTTGGGTAGGTTGAGGTGGTGGATCTGGTGGATTAAGGCGGGACCTGGTTGGTTTAGGGTGGGTTAAGGTGGTGGATCTGGTGGGTTAGGGTGGTCGGTCTGGTGTGTGGGTTTGGGTTAGGGACTTAGGGTGTGTTATGGTGGTCGGTCTGGTGTGTGGGTTCGGGTAGGGGTGGGTTGAGGTTGTGTGTTTGGGTTTAGGTGGTGCATGTGGTGGGTTTATGTGGTTGGTTAGGCGTGGTGACTGTGGGGGCTACCAGCGGTCAACTTTATATTGACTGTAATTTGTTTGGACGATTAGGTTATTTACTTGTTGAAATTGGCTTCGTAAACATCGAGTGATTAAGCTATATGAATGTGTTAAATTGACTGTGGGTATATTAATTAATGTCTTCATTTGGTTGATTTTTTTTTTTTTTATCTATTTTTCCTGTTAATCAAAATCTCCATTCCTTGCCCTGTTGTGCCGCAACCTTGAATATCTAAATCGTGGTATGAATCACATAATTTAGTTTTTTTTAGGGATTTGGATAATCAGATTAATTGTATTAATGGGAGAGAATTTGTTTACTTTTTGTTTCAGAGGTATTGTCACACTGTCCTTGAAAAGGGTCCAGAAGCTGAGTTTTTTGAAGAGCTGGGTCCTAAAGCAATGGTTGCTTCTGGTAATTATCCGAGTTTAGCTCTATCTTTTAGCATTTGAATTTATGTACTCCGTATATGTTTATTTCTTGATGCAAGTCTAAGCATGGAGAACTTCGAAGATTTGCTTATCATGCATCAAGATAGCTTGTCCCTAAACATTGATTCAAGCCAAGCATTGCATGGACACTTTCTTGGATATCAAAGCAAAGCCACGGTTTGCTTAGTGGTTTTTCTTGGAGTCTAGTTCACTTTCTTGAACTTTCTTGAATTTTCTTTACTTAGATTTTTGCTTACAAGTTTTTACCTTTCACTTGAAAGGGTTTTTCTTGGTTCAAGCATTAGGATCTTTAATCTTTATTTAGTTCTTTAATTTTTATTTATTTATTTAGTTGCTTTAAAAATCAGTTAGTTAGCAAAATAAATCAGTTTAGGCGTGTGCTTGTTCTCCAAGGAGATTAGCGTATGCTTGTGCTCCAAGGTGCTTGCTCTTCAAGCAAGTTAGAATTCTAGTTTAATTAGGATTAAATTAGGAACTTGTCCTAATCTTCCTAGGTAAACTAAGTCTATAAATAGGGCTGTAAAACACACAAATTATACGTAGATTAATATTCAGATTTATTTCTTAAGTTGCATACTTGAGTTTTGGTTGATTGCGATCAATTGCTGTTTTGCTTGTTTTAGTTAAAACATTCGTTTGGATTGATTAATTAGGTGGATTCTTAATTGATTAATCTTAGTTTTTGTTGAATTCTTGGTGGATTTCCTGTATAGAATTAGACTTAAACATATCCCTTGTGTTTTGTTGATTTTCGGATCAATAATTCACATCATCTTTGGTATCAGAGCAGGTTTGCGCAACTTCGGAAAAAATTAAACTGGGAACAATTGGCTGGGAATTTTTGCATGATTCTTTTTGCAGTAAACTCTAAAAACGTCCAGCTACCACCATATAAAATTTCATAATTTTTAGTTGAGTAATGCGTTCTACACAGCCTCAAACATTTGGTGTTTGTGCACTGATTTGCGGATGGGAGTCCGGTTTTTGTGTTGCCTAGTTTTCCTTCAAGATTCGATCTTTTAATCAAGATTTTTGCATAAACTGACTTGGTTTGTGTAGGAATCATGAGTGACGAGGAGGTCCCACAAGTTCCAAGGGGATTAACCTTATAACAAGCTCAAAATCTTAGAAGAGATAGGCGAATTGACGAGTTGGCAGCAAGGATGGATGAGATATTAAAAAGGCTTGATACTCGTGCTGGAGATTCTTCAAGGAAAGGGAATTCTAACCCTAATTCTTGTTCAAGTGAGGAAGAACAACCAAGGAGGAACCCAAGGAGGCCACGAAATAATTATTCTTCAAATGATGAATCACCAAGGCCTAGGAGGAGAGATCGACCAAAGGATGATGATAGGAACCTTCGATTAGATCTTCCCGAATTCAATGGGAGTATGAATGAACCTGAAAAGTACTTTGAGTGGATTAGAAGGGCCGAGACACTCTTTGATTACAAGGAGTATGATGAAAGGATAAGATGCAAATTGGCTGAATTAAAACTGACCGGTTATGCTAGTCTTTGGTATGATAATCTAAAGAAGAAGAGGCATAAGGAGGGGCGTGCAAGAATCTCAACTTGGGAACAACTCAAGAAGCACATGAAAAAAAGGTTCGTACCTAGTGATTATATTCAAGATGTTTATCTTAAGATGCAACTTTTTAAACAAAATTCTATGACTGTTGAGAATTATATTGGTGAATTTGAAAAGTTATGCATGCTATGTGGCTTAGAAGAGATTGTTGAGCATAAGATTGCTAGATTTATTTCGGGGTTGAATGATAATATTGCTGAAAAAGTTGAATTGCAACAATATTGGTCCTTTGAGGATGTTTGTAAGGTAGCTTTGAAAGTTGAAAAACAGATAAAGGGGAAGAAAGGGACGTACACTAAGCCCTTTGTAAAAGGTTTCACTAAACCTTTTGAGAAGAACAGCTTGGAGAAAAGTGGTTCTAGTTCGAACTACAAGGAGACTAAATCAAAATTTGAAGCTCCTAAAAAGCTTGTTGAAGATAGGAAGTGCTTCAAGTGTGGTAGTGTTGGTCACATTGCAACTAATTGTCCATCAAAAAGAGTAATGACTGCTCAAGAGTGGGAACAAGAACAAGCTAAGTGTGAGCAGGGTAGTGACTATGAAGAAAAGAACGAAGAGGAAAACTTTGAAGAAGAGGAGGGGCATATTGACGAAATTGATCCCGAGACTCATGGTCAAAGTTTGGTTCTAAGAAGGGCGCTACACTCTAAAACCGTACCTATGGAAAACAATCAAAGGGAGAAAATCTTTCTTACAAGGTGCAAGGTAGAAGATAGGTTGTGTGACATGATCATAGACACGGGGAGTTGCACTAATGTGGTATCTACTACTTTGGTAGACAAATTGAAGTGGCCAACTACTGAACATCCAAGCCCTTATAAGCTTCATTGGCTTAATAATTTGAGTGATGTTAAGGTAACTAAACAAGCCATAATCTCCTTTTCAATTGGTAAATTTCATGATAAAGTTTTGTGTGATGTTTGTCCTATGGATGCTTGTCATATACTATTAGGCCGTCCTTGGCAATATGATAGATTTGTGAAGTTTGATGGAAGGACTAATGTGTATGTTGGGAGAAAAGGAGAAAAAGAGAGACCGGTTGCTTTAAAACCTTTGATAAGCAACAAGTCTTCTAATGTTACCTCTAATTCGAAGAATTCTTATTTGATTAGTGAGAGGGAATTAGAAAAAGAAATTTGCAGCAACAATGTGGTATATATACTTGTTTCTAATGAGATTCGAATTGATCAAAATAAACAAGCAAAGAGGCCGTATGAATTGGAATCTGTTTTAGAAGAATTAAAGGATGTCTTTCCTAAGGAATTACCTCCAGGACTACCTTCTATTCGTGGGATAGAGCATCAAATTAACTTGATTCCGGGAGCACCATTACCTAATAAGGCAGCCTATAGAAGTAATCCGGAAGAAACAAAGGAGATGCAAAGGCAAATTGAAGAGCTTATGGCTAGAGGATACGTGAGGGAAAGTATGAGCCCTTGTGCCGTGCCTACTTTACTTGTCCCAAAGAAAGATGGGAGTTGGCGCATGTGTATTGATAGTAGGAGTGTGAATAACATCACTATCAAATACAGATTTCCTATTCCAAGGTTAGATGATCTACTTGATGAACTACATGGTTCAAAGTTGTTTTCTAAGATTGATCTTATGAGTGGTTATCATCAAATTCGAATGAGAGAAGGAGATGAGTGGAAGACAACATTCAAGACTAAGTTAGGGTTGTATGAATGGTTGGTGATGCCGTTTGGACTCACTAATGCACCTAGCACTTTCATGAGGTTGATGCATGAGGTACTTAAACCTTTCCTTGGCAAGTTTGTTGTTGTTTATTTAGATGATATTCTGATATACTCTAAAAATTTGCATGATCATCTAAATCATCTAACAAGTGTGTTTGAAGTGTTAAGAGAGAAGAAACTCTATGCTAAGCTTGAAAAATGCTACTTCTTAGTGCCTAGTGTTACTTTTCTTGGTTATGTTGTATCAAAGGATGGAGTTTCAGTTGATCATTCGAAAGTAGAGGCTATTAAAACTTGGCCTATTCCTACTAATATGAGTGAAGTAAGGTCTTTTCATGGTCTAGCTTCGTTCTATAGAAGATTTGTCGAGAATTTCTCAAGTATTGTGGCGCCTATGACCGAATGTTTGAAGAAGGACAAGGGTAAATTCGAATGGACTAAAGAATCTCAAAGTGCGTTTGAGTTGGTAAAAAAGAAGCTATGTGAAGCACCTATACTTGCGTTACCAGATTTCTCAAGTCCTTTTGAAGTTGAAACCGATGCTAGTGGAGTTGGAATTGGAGCAGTTTTACTCCAAAAGAAGAGGCCTATTGCATATTTCAGTGAGAAATTGGGAGGAGCTCGATTGAACTATTCTACTTATGATAAAGAGTTCTATGCCATTGTTAGAGCTTTAGATCATTGGAGTCATTATCTCCGACCTAATCACTTTGTGTTGCATTCTGATCATGAAGCATTGAAGTACATACATGGACAACAAAAGCTCAATCCTAGACATGCTACGTGGGTTGAATTTTTACAATCATTTAATTTTTCTTCAAGGTACAAAGAAGGGAAATCGAATGTTGTGGCTGATGCATTATCTAGAAGATACACTTTGATTGGAATTCTAAATATCAAGCTACTTGGTTTTGAATTGGTCAAAGAATACTATAAAAGTGATGATGATTTTGCTACATTGATTGAAGAGTGTTCTAAAGGAGCCGTGGGTTCTTATTTGCTGCAAGATGGTTTTCTTTTCAAAGGAAATCGACTTTGTCTTCCTAAGTGTTCTATTAGAGAGCTAGTTGTTAGAGAAGCTCATGGGGGAGGAATTGCTGGTCACTTTGGCATTACAAAGACCTTGAGTATGTTACAAGAACACTTCTATTGGCCTAAGATGCTCACGGATGTGCAACTAGTTATTTCTAGGTGTGCAACTTGTCAAAAAGCGAAGGCTACTTTTCATCAAGGCTTGTATACTCCTTTACCTGTTCCAGATTCACCTTGGGAAGATATTTCTATGGATTTTATTGTGGGATTGCCGAGAACACAACGGGGGAAAGACTCTATTATGGTTGTTGTGGATAGGTTCTCTAAGATGGCTCATTTTGTTCCTTGTCACAAAGTGGATGATGCTATGAAAGTGGCGGAATTATACTTCAAAGAGATTGTTAGATTGCATGGAATTCCGAAAACTATTGTGAGTGATCGAGATAAAAAGTTCATGAGTTTCTTTTGGAAGTCTCTATGGAAGCTTGTGGGAACTAAATTGCTCTTTAGTACATCTTACCATCCACAAACTGATGGACAAACCGAGGTTACTAATCGTACTCTTGGTGCGCTTTTGCGTGGGTTAGTGAGTAAGACACAAAAGGATTGGGACATCAAATTAGCTCATGCGGAGTTTGCTTATAATAGATCACCTACATATGCTACCAAACATAGTCCTTTTGAGGTAGTTTATGGAGTCAATCCGAAACTTCCAATTGATCTTGTTCCATTGCCTAAGGGTGAATTAATTCACAAAGATGCCGAGTCAAAGTTGAAGAGTATGCTGAAATTACATGCTCAAGTTCGAACAAGAATAGAGAAAGTAAATGACATGTACAAAGCTAGAGCAAACAAGCATAGAAAGCAACAAAGTTACAATGTTGGAGACTTGGTATGGTTACATTTGAGAAAGGAAAGATTTCCAGGAAAACGCAAGAATAAGTTGATGCCTAGAAGTGAAGGTCCTTTCAAGATTGTTGAGAAGATCAATGACAATGCTTATAAGTTAGAACTTCCGGGAGAATATGGAGTTAGTGCTACATTCAATGTTGGCGATTTGGCTAAGTATATTCCTGATGAAGAACTTCGAGATTTGAGGACAAATTCTTTCGAAGAAGAGGAGGATGATGCAAGTCTAAGCATGGAGAACTTCGAAGATTTGCTTATCATGCATCAAGATAGCTTGTCCCTAAACATTGATTCAAGCCAAGCATTTCATGGACACTTTCTTGGATATCAAAGCAAAGTCACGGTTTGCTTAGTGGTTTTTCTTGGAGTCTAGTTCACTTTCTTGAACTTTCTTGAATTTTCTTTACTTAGATTTTTGCTTACAAGTTTTTACCTTTCACTTGAAAGGGTTTTTCTTGGTTCAAGCATTAGGATCTTTAATCTTTATTTAGTTCTTTAATTTTTATTTATTTATTTAGTTGCTTTAAAAATCAGTTAGTTAGCAAAATAAATCAGTTTAGGCGTGTGCTTGTTCTCCAAGGAGATTGGAGTATGCTTGTGCTCCAAGGTGCTTGCTCTTCAAGCAAGTTAGAATTCTAGTTTAATTAGGATTAAATTAGGAACTTGTCCTAATCTTCCTAGGTAAACTAAGTCTATAAATAGGGCTGTAAAACACACAAATTATACGTAGATTAATATTCAGATTTATTTCTTAAGTTGCATACTTGAGTTTTGGTTGATTGCGATCAATTGCTGTTTTGCTTGTTTTAGTTAAAACATTCGTTTGGATTGATTAATTAGGTGGATTATTAATTGATTAATCTTAGTTTTTGTTTAATTCTTGGTGGATTTCCTGTATAGAATTAGACTTAAACATATCCCTTGTGTTTTGTTGATTTTCGGATCAATAATTCACATCATTTCTCAAGCTTCATAGATGCATCATTTTTGCTCAAATTATAGGCTATTTCACATCTTAGTTATATGTACTCCGTATATGTTTCCCCATTTTCCTAACGTCTCTAGCACGTGTTTTCTTAATTATATATATGTAGCCTGTGATTTGGTGTTTTTTCTTGTAATGGTTTTGTGAGTATAGTAGTATCTAATGTGATATTTTGTTAATAATTTTGGATATAAATTCATATGATTACGGGGGCTACAATGCACTTGCATGTGAATTGTTTTTTGCACTCCAAGATTTGGGTTTTAACGTTTTAAGTATGGCAGTGAGCCTGTACTATTTGTTTCAATTCTGTCCCCATGCATGCTCCGTGTGAGTATTGCTTTTTGCACTCCAAAATTTTTGTTTGTATGCCTTTGGAGAGAGCCAATTTATCAAGCCGTGCCTAGATTTTCATTTTTATAAATTAAAATTATAATCCAACAATTCATTTTATCTCTCTTTTTTCATTTATTTTCTCTAGAATATTCTCCTGCTGATTATTATTGATGAGAATATCAGAAATGGGTGAAATAATGGATATTGAAGAATCAGAAATTGAAAAGCTTCCAACTGATCTTCTGTCTCATATGTTCCTCCTTTTCTCTTCTTTCATTGATTTAGCTCAGTAAGTATTTTTTATTTTTATTGTCACGTCAATTGTGTAATTTATATTTAAGATACGCACTAGTAACTAGTAACGTGACAATTAAATCCTGGTTGTTGTCGGCAGAGGAATTAATTTCCACTTACGACTTTTGAATATTTTTTATTTTCTAACATGTTTATGTATGTAAATGAAGGGCAAGTTGGTGTGTGTGTAAGAAATGGAGGGAAGGGGTGAAGCAATTAATGGGAAGGAGGCGAAGTTTGAGCTTTTCTGGATGTAAAATGGATGATGCCTCTACTTCTTGCCTTGTTCATCTTGCCTTCTCTCTCAAGGACCTTGACATGTATGACCAGTTTTTAATTTCTTTATTATTTCATTCTTAAAATTCGTATTATTTTATTTATCTAATCCTTTGTTTTGGACAATAATTGAATCTTTCAAACAGAGTTTGATTTTTTTTTTTCTTCTTTAAATATACTTGTATGTTTTTGTGTTGTTGGGTTTACTCTAAACTCATATGATTGGATGGAGTAACAAAATAAATCTGATTATTTTATTGTTAAAATTGCATGATCCTTCTTGACTGAGCTTAATATAAAGTTTAGTTTATATAAAGCTAAACTCAATGAATACTGAAAGAAGGCTCTGATCTGCAACAGTGTACTTAGTTTGCTTGAACAATGTTCTAACAGTGTACTTAGTTTGTATAAAGCCAAACCCAATGAATGCATTTGGTTACAGGTCTCAAGAGCTACTTCTTTGCAGCACCTCTTGGCGGAACCTTTATCACCGATGAATCTCTATTTACCATTGGAAACAATTGTCTACATTTGAAGGTTTTTTGTAATATAAACTGGGTTATTGTAAGTATTAAATTAGTTAATTAAGGATAGTTTTCTGGTAGTATGTTGGTCTGATAAATTTGCATTTGTTCATATCATGCAGACTATAGTGTTATTTTAATTTTTTAGACAAAAATTGTAATATCACAGCATTTTTTGTGAAAATATGTAAGTTTATACATATGTTAGTGTTTATTTATCAATTTAAGTGAAAAAAATGCAAAAAAAAAAAAAAAAAAAAATTATTTTTTTTTGGCCATTATTGGCACCGGTTTTGAACAGGAACCGGTGCCAATAACCCTTTTAAAAAAAGCGGGAAAGTTATATTGCCACCGGTTAACCGGTGGCAATACTTGTTTTTGCCACCGGTTTTGAACCGGTGGCTTTGTATCTGACTATTGCCACCCCCCAAATGACCACCGGTTCAAAACCGGTGGCATAAGGGGGTTTTGAACCGGTGCCCAAATGGTTTTTTCGCCTAGTGCATAATTGTCATATTTGATAATAGAAATTATAGTTGTTACCCTAAACATGATACTAGGAAGATCCAAACGCCCTAACATGAAATTAGGAATCATAATAACAACCTAGACATGATATCTATATCATAATAACAATAATAACATCAATAAATCAATTAAAGCACTTATTTGGATGTCTTGTATCTCTTTCTAATAATAAAATACACGCGTTAGTAACTTCAAGGAAAATAATAAATCAAACAATTAAATTAAATAATTGAAATAGAGATTTGGGACCAAACCCTCATAAATTAAAACCTTTCATGTCTAGGGTGAAGGTAACTTCGAACTTGGCTAGATGTTTCTTGGTCTTGTGAATGCGGAATTTTGTAAAGCTAGAGAGAGAGAAGAATTCTTAAAAGCTAGAGAGAATAAGAAAGATAATATTTGATGAAAAATTGATGATATTTGATGAGAATTGATGATATTTGATGAAAATTAATGATATTTGATGAGAATTGATGATTGAAAACAGAGGTTTTAGGAGGCTATTTATAGAGAAAATCAGCCAAATGGTAAGAAAAACAAATCAGAGTTTCGACGAGAATAAAACAGGTTAGCGCCAGACGCTGAACATTAGCGCCAGGCGTTAAAGCTAGCGCCAGGCGCTAATCCCTGTCGTCAGGCGCTAATAATTAATTTCATGCGTTTTCTTAATTTCGATAAAATTTAGCCGTACAGAAGGGAAAATTCGTATTTTCTTTAAAAACACTCTTTTATTCTGATTAAAACTCCAAAAAGTAAGGTAGAGAGAGAAGCTCTAAATTAGAGAGAGAAGCTAGAGAGGGAAAACAAAGCTAAACACATTCAAACAAAGCTAAAAGTGAACACTATGTTGAACTTTTAACTTTTTTTGTTTGAATTTCATTTTTATAAATTTCTATTTATAAATTTCATGTGTAATAAAATTTCATGTGTAATAAAATTTCTATTTATAAACAAAAAAAGCTTTTTATTTCAAATGAAATCCAAACACACTTAAACAAAGCTTTTTTAATCAAATGATAGTCAAATGCATTCAACCAAGCTCATTGAATTAAATGAAAGTTACACACATTTTAAACTAATGTTTTTGAATGAAAGCAACGTCAAACACATTCAAACAAAGTTTTTTGCATCAAATGAAAGTCAAACAAATACAAACATAGCTTTTTGAATCAAATGAAAGTTAAACACATTAAAATAAATCTTTTTGAATCGAAATAAAGTCAAACACATTTAAACAAAGATTTTTGAATCAAATGAAAGTCAAACTCATTCAAACAAAGTTAATAAAAGTACAACATATTCAAACAAATCTTTTTAAATCAAATGAAAGTTAAACACATACAAACAAAGCTTTTTGAATCAAAAGAAAGTCAAACACATTCAAACAAAGCTTTTTGAATCAAATGAAAGTAAAACACATACAAACAAATCTTTTTAAATCATATGAAAGTCAAACACATTCAAACATAGCTTTTTGAATCAAATGAAAGTCAAACACATTCAAACAAAGTTTTTTGAATCAAATGAAAGTCAAACACATTCAAACAAATCTTTTTAAATCATATGAAAGTCAAACACATTCAAACATAGCTTTTTTAATCAAATAAAGTAAAAAACATACAAACAAATCTTTTTAAATCATATGAAAGTCAAACACATTCAAACAAAGCTTTTTGAATCAAATAAATGTTAAACCCATTCAAACATATCTTTTTAGATTGAAATTCAGTCAAACACATTCAAACATAGGTTTTTGAATCAAATGAAAGTCAAACACATTCAAACAAAGCTTTTTTAATCAAATGAAATTCAAACACATTCAAACAAAGCTTTTTGAATCAAATGAAAGTCTAACACATTCAACAAATCTTTTTCGATCGAAAAACAGTCAAACACATTCAAACATAGCATTTTGAATCAAATGAAAATCAAACACATTCAAACAAAACTTTTTTGAAGCAAATGAAAGTCAAACACATTCAAATAAATCTTTTTGAATCAAAATAAGGTCAAACACATTCAAACAAAGCTTTTTGAATCAAATGAAAGTCAAACACATTCAAACAAAGCTTTTTGAATCAAATGAAAATCAAACACATTTAAACAAATCTATTTAGATCGAAAAACAGTCAAACATTTTCACACAAAGCTTTATGAATCAAAAGAAAGTCAAACACATTCTAACAATTCTTTTTGAATTGAAAAAAAGTAAAAACACATTCAAACAAAGTTTTTTGAATCAAAAGAAAGTCAAACACATTCAAACAAAGCTTTTTGAATCAAATGAAAGTCAAACACAATCAAACAAATATTTTTAAATCATATGAAATCAAACACATTTAAACATAGCTTTTTGAATCAAATGAAGTCAAACACATTCAAACAAAGCTTTTTGAATCAAATGAAAGTCAAACACATTCAAATAAATCTTTTTAAATCGAAATAAAGTCAAACACATTCGAACAAAGCTTTTTGAATGAATGAAAGTCAAACAAATTCAAACAAAGCTATTTGAATCAAATAAAAACCAAACACATTTAAACAAATCTTTTCAGATCGAATTAAAGTTAAGCACATTAAAACAAAGCTTTATGAATCAAAAGAAAGCCAAACAAATTCTAACAAAGGTTTTTGAATCAAAAGAAAGTCAAACATATTCAAACAAAGCTTTTTGAATCAAATGAAAGTCAAACACATTCAAACAAATCTTTTTAAATCAAATAAGAGGCAAACACATTCAAACAAATCTTTTTAAATCATATAAAAGTCAAACACATTTAAATATAGCTTTTTGAATCTAATGAAAGTCAAACACATTAAAACAAAGCTTTTTGAATCAATTGAAAGTCAAACACATTCAAACAAAGCTTTATGAATCAAAAGTAAGTCAAATACATTCAAACAAAGCTTTTCATTTCAAATGAAATTCAAACACACTTAAACAAAGCTTATTTAATCAAATGAAAGTCAAATGCATTTGAAAAAACTTTTTAAATCGAATGATATTCAAATGCATTCAACAAAGCTAATTAAATAAAAGGAAACTTAAACACATTTTAAACAAATTTTTTTGAATGAAAGGAATGTCAAACACATTCGAACAAACCTTTTTGCGTCAAATGAAAGCCAAACAAATTCAAACATAGGTTTTTGAATCATACGAAAGTCAAACACATTAAAATAAACCTTTTGAATCGAAATAAAGTCAAACACATTCAAACAAAGCTTTGTTTGCTTTTTGAATCAAATGAAAGTCAAACACAATGAAACAAAGCTTTTTGAATCAAATGAAAGTCAAACACATTCATACAAGCTTTTTGAATCAAATGAAAGTTAAACTGAATCAAACAAAGTTAATTGAGTCAAATGAAAGTCAAACACATTAAAACAATGCTTTTTGAATTAAATGAAAGTACAACACATTCAAACAAATCTTTTAAAATCAAATGAAAGTCAAACACATTCAAACAAAGCTTTTTGATTCAGATTAAAGTCAAACACATTCAAACAAAGCTTTTTGAATCAAATGAAAGTCAAACACATACAAAAAATCTTTTTAAATCATATGAAAGTCAAACACATTCAAACATAGTTTTTTGAATCAAAATAAAGTCAAACACATACAAACAAATATTTTTAAATCATATGAAAGTCAAACACATTCAAACAAAGCTTTTTGAATCAAATGAAAGTTAAACACATTCAAACAAATCTTTTTAAATCGAAATTCAGTCAAACACATTCAAACATAGCTTTTTCAATCAAATGAAAGTCAAACAACTTCAAACAAAGCATTTTGAATCAAATGAAAGTCAAACTCATTCAAACAAATCTTTTTGGATCGAAATACAGTCAAACACATTCAAACATAGCTTTTTGAATTAAATGAAAGTCAAACTCATTCAAACAATTCTTTTTAAATCATATGAAAGTCAAATACATTCAAATATAGCTTTTTGAATCAAATGAAAGATTCTTTTTGAATCGAAAAAAAATAAAAAACATTCAAACAATATTTTTTGAATCAAAAGAAAGTCAAACACATTAGAACAAAGCTTTTTGAATCAAACAAAGTAAACACATTCAAACATTTCTTTTCGAATCGAAAAAAAGTAAAAAACATTCAAACAAAGTTTTTTGAATCAAAAGAAAGTTAAACACATTCAAACAAAGCTTTTTGAATAAAATGAAAGTTAAACACATTCAAACAAATATTTTTAAATCATATGAAATCAAACACATTCAAACATAGCTTTTTGAATCAAATGAAAGTCAAACACATTCAAACAAAGTTTTTTGAATCAAATGAAAGTTAAAAACATTCAAATAAATCTTTTTGAATCGAAATAAAGTCAAACACATTCAAACAAAGCTTTTTGAATCAAATGAGAGTCAAACACATTCAATCAAAGCTTTTTGAATCAAATGAAAGTTAAACACATTCAAACAAAGCTTTTTTAATCAAATAAAAGTCAAACACATTCAAACATAGCTTTTTGAATCAAATGAAAGTTAAATTTATTCAAAAAAATCTTTTTAATCGAATTAGAGTCTAACACATTCAAACAAAGCTTTTTAAATCACATGAAAGTCAAACACATTCAAACAATGCTTTTTGAATCAAATGAAAGTCAAACACATTGAAATAAATCTTTTTGTATCGAAATACAGTCAAACACATTCAAACATAGCTTTATGAATCAAAAGAAAGTCAAACACATTCAAACAAAGGTTTTTGAATTTATAGAAAGTCAAACACATTTAAACAAAGCTTTTTAAATAAAATGAAAGTCAAACACATTCAAACAAATCATTTTAAATAAAATGAAAGTCAAACACATTCAAACATAGCTTTTTGAATCAAATTATAGTCAAACACATTCAAACAAATCTTTTTGAATCAAATGAAAGTTAAACACATTCAAACAATGCTTTTTGAATCAAATGAAAGTCAAACACATTCAGACATATCTTTTTGGATCGATATACAGTCAAACACATTTAAACAAAGCTTTATGAATCAAAGGAAAGTCAAGTGATAAGTGACTTTTATGTCACTTTTAGGGTATTTTTATGCTTATTTTCCGGTTTAGTTTCTAATAATTTCCCTAGTTTTACGCTTTATTTCACTCTTTTTCTTATTTTCCTTATTTGATCTCTATTTTATGTGTTTTAGTAGTTTTTAATAATTTTTAGCTTATTTTGTTAACTTATTTAAATTTCTCTTATTTTCTATGTTTATATTTTAAGTTTTTAGTGTTATAAGTGACATTTATTTCATGCTTAGGGTAGTGTTTATTCTTTGTTTTAGCTTGTATTGAGGTATTTTTGTCATATAATGCGTTCATACATGCCTCGATGTGTTTTGGATGAAATCGCGTATATGCTTAAATGCTTCCCTTTATTGCGTGTTTTCACCGTTGCCTTTACCTTATTGTTCCTTTGGTGCTTGTGCTTAGGTATTTGAAGTCTTGGATTGCAAAGAAGAGGACAAGTAAGCACGAGATCTGTAGAATCGAAGAAGCAAGGTGCGAGGGAGAGCAAAATGTGCGCGTGATCGCGGGTGAAAGTAGCTCATTGGGACTACTAACCCTAACCAAATTAGAAACTTATAATACCTAAACTTACACTAAAATAGTTAGTGGCAAGTAAAGGGTCAAACCCAAAAGGACTAAGTGTATTAATTTGTGCCAACTAGACTACTAGGAAAGGTCGTGAGATAGAGAGAGGTTAAACTAAACACGACTAAGAACAAACAACTAAAACTAGGGAAAGTGGAATCCAATCACATCAATGTATTAAACAACATCATACAAATAGATGAGAATGACCTCGATTAGGAACATCAACACATTTAACTCACTCTCACACAATTAAGCATGTTAATTATCCTACTAAACTAATTCACTCTCGTGCAACTATCTGTAGACACCCATTTGTGTCTCCCCAAAACCAAACCCAGTGATGAATACCTTTCATGCCAAATCATAATCGAATGAAGTGAAAGTGTGGATTGTATATTGTTGCGGATAGTTTTAATTTCTTTTCTCTTCTCTCTGTTTTTGAAAACTTATTTTAAAAAATAGCCAATACAGTTTGTTTGATCCATGATATGGGTCCAATAATAGTGTAGTTGGATGGGGCTTGACAAGAGCTTTCCAACGATATATTATAAGCCCAATTCCGATGAATATTGAGGAAGTTATGGCCAATTTACTAAACTGGGCCCGGTTTGAGCCTTATATGCGGCCCAATGATCTAGAGGAGGGCCTAATACAGATTTATCATTCCTAATGCAATTAGGAATGGTCTTAGACTTCTAGATTCTTCTAGAAGGTTCTTTTCATTCCTAATTCAATTAGCACTGATAAATTGACTTTTGTTGACTTTTCAGAGTTTTAATTCAAATCAAAGAGCATTTTTGAGGGAAATAAGATTTTATCCTCCTTTACGGCAATTTTTATCTGATTTTTAAGAAAACGCGTGAATTTTCAGGTCAGCGCCAAACGTTATCTGTAGCGCCTGGCGCTAGCCTTGGCGCCTGGCGCCAGGGTCAGCGTCTGGCGCTAATAGCCAGCGTTGGCGCCAACCTTGTTTCATGTGCGCCAGACTATGTTTTGATAATTTTATCTTTTTGGCTGATTTTCTTTATAAATAACTTCGTAAAAACTTTGTTTTCATTCACCAGTTTTAACAAATATTCATTCATCAATTCTCTTCTATAATCATTCACCAACTCTCATCAAGATTTTCTTTGATTACTCTCTCTCTCTCTTTTTCTAAACTAGATTTTCTCAAATACAAAATTCCGCATTCATTAGATCTAGAAACACCTAGCCATATTCGAAGTTGCCTTCGCCCTAGACATGAAAGGTTTTAATTTCTGAGGGTTTGGTCCCAAATCTCTATTTCCATTATTTAATTTAATTGTTTGATTATTATTTTCCTTGAAGTTACTAACGTGTGTATTTTGTTATTAGAAAGAGGTACGAGGCATCAAAGTAAGTGCTTTAATGGTTTTTATTGATATTATGATGTAGAGATCATGTTTAGATTGCTATTATGATTCCTAGTATCATGTCTAGGGCAATTTTAATACTAAATATGATTGTTACGATGCCTTCTATTTTCTTTCTAATATTTATGATTGTTAGTATCATGTTAGGGTTAAAGATTTGATTTTTATTGTTTAGTGACAGGCTAGGGTTTGTTATTAATCTTGTTAGTATCATGCCTAGGATCTTGCTGTGCTTTAACATGATTATTAATATGATTGTTATTATGATGATTATGGTTTTGATTATTATTATGATTATACTTTATGATTTATGATTATATAATAATTATTATTATTTATGATTATTATTATGTTGCTTGATATATTTTTTATATTTTTATTGCTTGATCACGCCTTTATGCATGTTTAAAGGGAATTTTGGTACTTGTAATCACGCTTAATAAGATATTTAATAATCTTGTTTAGGTTTAATGTGATTATAATTCAAGTGATCGCCAATAATAGATTTATTTGTGCATTATATTCAACCAACATAGATAAACAGGTTTAGGGTTAATCCTATTGATTGCATGTTAGTCAAAAAGCGCACATGAATACGATCAGAATAAAGTAGAGGCCTATTATTAGGGCAGGTTCAATCTCTTTTAGGTTGGATTTGTACCTTCATCCCCGAACCCTTATTTGGTTCAAGACCTTATGGAGTTGAGGATCTCTTGGATCATTAAGGTGTGTAACCTTCACCCTGTGAACGGTTTACAAGTTCCTAAAACTTGTTGGCGACTCTTTTGCTCTATCTTCTTCTCTTTTAGACGCCACCGTACTTTAGTGTATGATCACATTGGGGTTCAAGCTAGGGGATCAACGCTTGAAATTTTTCCCAACACTAGCCTAGCAAAGGTATGGAAGAATTTATGGCTCTCAACCAACTCACTCTCACACAATTGGTTGAAAGCACAATTAAGAGCATAGAATCGATTAGCTAGAAAGATTCTAATCCATAGAAGCATCACCCATACACAATAATCAAGAAACAATTTCATACTAATCACAATCAATCATTCAATTCATTAATATAACCTTCATCCAATTCCCTAGAACAACACCTAAGCTAACATAATGAAGAAAGACATGGAAAACATGGTAAAATAAGAATAAAAACAAGATTAAACAAACAAACTAATTAATCTACTCAAATCAACAAACAAAAAGCAAAAAACTAAGAATTAAGCAAAGAAATAAAGATGAGAGAAAGTTAGAAAATGCTCATTGAATAGATGAGAAGAAGTTCCACAAAGTTGCTTATTCAACCTCTCAAAAACTCCGTGGAAATCCAAGCTTTCTCTCTCTACACTACTCCTAAACTAACCCTAAGAGAGAGAAAATAAAGGCTAAACTAATCTAATCTATCTAAAACAAAATGTTGATTAAAAGTTTTTAGAAAATAACCCCAAAGGGGGTATTTATAATACAAGTTAAATAAAATAAAATAAAAATAAATAAGACTAATTAAAACTAAATACAAAAAAAACAAAACTAAAGTAAAATAAAATAAAAAGGAAAAAATAAACCCAAAAACCCCCAAAGTTCCACCAAACCCACGATTTCCATCAGACCACCTCTTCTTCTTCCCTTTCGAATTTGGCTGCTTTCATTCACCATATCAACATCAAACAATCATCCTCACCGTTCATCAACACTATCATCATCTAGCATCACCAAAATCTCGGCCTTTGGATTAATTGAAGGAATCGTTACCGTCCGATTTTCATTAAAATCACGTGAAAAGCTCGTGATTGACCCACATTTGCGCGCCCGCATAGAAGTCGCTCACAGGTCGCGCAAAGCTACTGCCTCAACTTGATTTTGGACTCTAATTTGTGCGCCTTCTGACAGGGCTGCGTGCCCGTGGTGGTCTGGGTTGCTACAGATGCTGATTTGGGCAAATTCAGAGGTTCGATTGAAGCGGCTTCTCTGATTGGTGGGTGGTGTTGTATGCGGCGGACTGGAGGCGAGGTAAATGCGGTGTCTGGGAGTAGCGTGGGTGGTGTTTGCGTGGGTTTGGTTGGAGGTGGTGAATGGAGATGAATTTGAGGTGAGTTAGAGGTGGTGGAATGGAGATGAATTTGAGGTGAGTTGGAGGTGAGGTGGTTCGAGTTGCATTGCTGATTGTTGTTGTTGCGAGTGGAAACAGGGGAAGGTGGCGGAGGTTGGTGGCGCAATGGGTTGCGTGAGGTGTGAGGATGCGGTGGCTGATGGTGTTGTGTTTGTTGTTTTAGCTGTTGGTGTTGGTGAGGAAAGTAGGGGTGGTGAATTGGTGGGTGTGTGAATTGGTGGGCTGATTTTTATGAGGTTAATGTGGTGGAGGATAAGGAAGGTGGGGTGTATGATAAGTTGGCAGCAAAAGGAGGTAAGGGGCAGCAGCTTGCTTGGCTCAAATTATGTGCCTCAAACCTCGGACCTTGAACTCGAATATGACTTTGAAACCCTGAACACCAAACTCGACCTACAACAAAAACACGAGGGTAATACCAAGAGATAAAATAAAATAAAATAAGATAAAATAAAATAAAATAACTTAAAAATAAAATCAAATGAAATGAAATAAAATAAAGAAAACAAATATGAAAATAAAATAAAATAAGAAAATGAGAGAAACTACGAATTATTAACTAAAAATACCAAAATAAACTAAAAACTATTAAAAATTACAAAAATACTCAAATTAAAGATCAAATAAGGAAAATAAGAAAGTGAGATAAATAAAGCCTAAAACTAGGAAAATTATTAGAAACTAAATCGAAAAATAAGTATAAAAATACCCTAAAAGTGACATAATAGTCACTAATCAGCGCGAGAGCGCGGCCATAGTGCGCGGGCGCGCAGCCCTGTCAGAACCCGCGCAGAAGGATGTAAATTTCATAATCGAGGCAGAGAGATTTGCGCGGGTTGTGTGCGACCTGTGCGCGAGCGCACACCCAAGGCGCACGGGTGCACAACTCAGACATCAAGCCCCAACCCACAAAGGCGCGGGCGAACAGCCACCTTGCGCGGGCGCACACTCCCTTGCTCGGGCGCACAGATACCGTGCGCGGGCGCACAACGAGCCCTGTTCAGCGTTTTTGCGCGTATCTATTTATATTCGAGGCTTGTTTTTGGACGGGACTTCGGGAGATTATTAAATCTTTTTCTCTAAATTTAGGAGAGCTTCTCTCTCTAGGTTTTAGGGTTAGATTAGATAATTTTTAGAGAGAGAAAATAGATTGTTATTCAAGCATCCTTTATTGTATTCAACTTTTCTCAAGTTTTAATATTCAATCAATCAAGCAAGAATCCAAGTTTTTATCTTTCATTAATCCTTTCTTTAGTAATCTCTTCTCCTTTCCTTTAGTATTATTTATTTGTTTTATTATTACTTATTCTTGTCCATCTTATTAGTTTATCTAGTTGTTATTGATTTCATTGATTTTAATCATGTTTTGTTTTGAGTTTCTTGAGTTTATTTCTAGTTTTGATATTATGTTTAATTTCCCTTCTCTAGGCTAAACTTTTAGCTATGGGAAGGGGGTGGAAGATATGATTTGATATTGGATGAATGATGATGGTTGGATTGAACTTATGCCATATATTGATGAAAGACATGATTTTTATTAGCTTGAGATTATTGTTGCACTCTATTTCATGTTTTCTAGTTTAAATGCATGAAAGTGATTTGAACTAGATTAGGATCATCTCTATTTTAATGATTGCATGAGAATGAGTTATTAAAGTGGAGTTTTTATGGATTGTGCTTCTTTATTCTCTTGATTTTATTGTAACTAATAGGATGCATGAGAATGATCCTTATTAGTGTAGACCTCTTTCATTGATTTGCCTAGACTATTGCATGAGAATGAATTGTTTAGGTAGAATCTTGTGTTCTTTGGCATGTGTTTCATGATAATCACCATTATTCCCCTCTTTCGAATCATATTGGAAACCCCGTATCCCTAGCGTCATTTTCCCTTGATTTTAACCATCATTTTCGTGCTTATTTGTAGTTTTAGTGTTCTTACTTAACAAAACCAACAAAAACAATCCCCTTTTCACTCTTGCATTAGTGATTATTGATGTTGAATTAGCGTGCTTCCCTAGTGGTTCGACCCTTTACTTGCCACTAACTAGTTTACTGTAGGTTTATGTATTATAAATGATTAATTTGGTTAGGGTAGTAGCTTAACGACCTATCTTATCCCGATCAAATTTTGGCGCCGTTGTCGGGGAAGTGGCTTGTTTAACATTTATTTTTGCTATTGTTAGCGTCATTTTATTTGCTTTCCTTTCTATTATTTTGCTTGCTTAATCCTACTTGTCATTGCTAATCGTGTGCTTAGCTTTGTTGTATTCAAAGAGAGATATGGCAAGACAAGAGGATGACCTTCTTTTTAGGGAGTTTGGAAATCCGGAAATCTATGAGCTCACAAGTGGTATACTTCTCCCGACCACCGAGACTAATTTAACAATCCATCCACAATATGCTAGGATGGTGCCAATTGAGCAATTTTCCGGAGGCGTAAGTGAAGACCCCATTGAGCATTTGGACCGATTCCTTGAGTTGTGTGCAATGATGCAAACAAATGAAGTGAGCCAAGATTACATTCGTATGCATCTCTTTCGGCAATCTCTCACCGGAAGAGCAAAGAAATGGCTCAAGCTTTTGAAGCCCAACTCTCTCACCACATGGAAGGAAGTTACGAAGGCCTTTCACAAAAGGTTCATTTCCGATGAGCAAATCGAAAAAATGAGGAGGAAGATAGCTTCCTTTGAGCAAGAACCGGATGAAAATCTTGGGGAAGCATGGGAAAGGTGTAAGGATTTGATTAGTGCATGTCCTTATCATGAATTCAACCGTAATTTGCTCATGAGATTCTTTTATGATGGCTTGGAGCCAATGTCAAGGACCAATCTAGATGCGGGTGCCGGTGGCCAATTGATTAAGATCCCTCAAAGCCAAGTTGAAGCTATAATTTAAGAAGTTGCTACTAGCTATTCTTGGGGAGGCCAAAGAAAGTCCTAAGGGAAGCAAGGAGATCTTTATGAGTTAGAGAAAGTCGGCCAACTTAAGCACATAGTTGAGCTCTTGAATGAAGGTCTTTCCAAGTTGAACTCAAGTGTTGGTTTGTGTTCAAAACCTTCACAAATCATTGATTTCTCATGTGCTTGTTGTGGTGGGACGGATCATGATGCATCGTATTGTAGAGAGTTCAATCCCAAGCAAGGTGAGGCTTTGACTTTGAGGGAAGAAGAGTTTGTAACCCAAGCTCTAATCCCAACAACTTCAACAACCTCCAAGGCAAGAAAACTCTTACCCCCAAGATGGACCTCTCTTCAATCCACCAACCCAAAACTTTTCCTACCTTTCTAACCAAGTATAGAACTCTCAAGATCAAATTCATGACCTATGTCCTCAAGTGTATGAAGAAAAATCCCCACCCTACCACACACAAACCCAAATTCTTCAACAACGTCAAATTATCATTCAACAATTCCGAGAAATCAAATCTTACAATGAAGTTGTTGATTCCCAGCTAGCCAAAACTTCTTCTCTCCATTTAACCACAAAACTCCCCTTACAATCATCTACTAACCCTTCACATACTTATCAACCCGAAACTTGCAAGGTGGACAATGTTGTAGATGATGTGGTTGAGAAGAAGGTTCAAGAACAAAATGAGGAGCCATTTGATTTTAGTGAACCAAACAAGTTTGAAGGCCCGGTTCCCTTTCCTTGTAGGCTAGTTGAGAATGTCGTTTTGAAGAGCCCTATGGCGGTGAGCGTATGTAGAGTTGATGTGGTCGATGATGTGATGGCTAATGAGAGCTTACCTCCACGTGATGATAAGGTGACAATGAGGTATGATGACTTTCTTGAAGTTCCCGCTTGGTTTGAAGGCTCTCTTAAGGAAGGTGAGGTTGCCCTTCCTAATGTTGAGGATTCCAAGCTCGATCCCCCTTTTAGAAGGAAAAGAAAGAAGAGTGAAAAAAGAAGAAGAATCAACAAGAAGAAGAGAAAGAGAAAAGATGAGCCACCATTGGCTCTTGATTCATTCCCTCCTTTTCCTTGTAGTGATGTGAGACCTCAAGGAGTGCTAGTTCTCAAGCTTGGGGGCATCTATGATTCAATCCTCAAGTTGATGAGGGTGATGTTCTTTAATCCACCTTGAATGAGGTGAAGGGTCAAGCTAGAGACCATAAACAAGCACTTCCTGGGAGGCAACCCGGAAGATTTCTAACCCTTTTTCTCCCCCCTCCTTTCTTTTTCTTTTTGTTTTATTTCATTGTACGTTCTCTTTTAATGTTTTCTTTTGTGTCTTGTCTTGCCTTGTAGGTTTATTTTTGGAAGTTTGGAGCGGAGTGACATTTGGTGAACTCTATTTTATGCTCCTTAATTCTTTTAAGCAAACCTCCTGGTGAGACCTTTCTTATTTTTACTCTTTTACTCTTTCTTTGAGTGCTTAAATTATGACTAGTTTAGGAAGAAGTTGAATGGTTCGAGGTTGTATGCATTGGTTCTATCAATCTAAAATAAATAAAAGTTAAACTCATTCAAACAAAGTTAATTGAATCAAATGAAAGTCAAACACATTAAAACAATGCTTTTTAAATTAAATGAATGTACAACACATTCAAACAAATCTTTTTAAATCAAATGAAAGTCAAACACATTCAAACATAGCTTTTTGAATCAAATGAAAGTCAAACACATTCAAACAAAGCTTTTTGAATCAAATGATAGTCAAACACATTCAAAAAAAATCTTTTTGAATAGAAATAAAGTCAAACACATTCAAACAAAGCTTTTTGTATCAAATAAAAGTCAAACACATTCAAACAAATCTTTTTAGATCGAAATACAGTTAAACTCATTCAAACAAAGCTTTTTGAATCAAAAGAAAGTCAAACACATTCAAACAAAGGTTTTTGAATAAAAAGAAAGTCAAACACATTCAACCAAAGCTTTTTAAATCAAATGAAAGTCAAACACATTCAAACAAATCTTTTTAAATCAAATGAAAGTCAAACACATTCAAACATAGATTTTTGAATCAAATGAAAGTTAAACACATTCAAACAAAGCTTTTTGAATCAAATGAAAATCATACACATTCAAATAAATCTTTTTCAATCGAAATAAATTCAAACATATTCAAACAAATCTTTTTGAATCAAATGAAAGTCAAACACATTCAAACAAAGCTTTTTGAATCAAATAAAAGTTAAACACATTCAAACAAATCTTTTTGGATCGAAATACAGTCAAACACATTCAAACAAAGCTTTATGAATCAAAAGAAAGTCAAACACATTCAAACAATTTTTATTAATCGAAAAAAGTAAAAACACATTCAAACAAAGCTTTTTGAATCAAAAGAAAGTCAAACACATTCAAACAAAGCTTTTTGAATCAAATGAAAGTCAAACACATACAAACAAATCTTTTTAAATTATATGAAAGTCAAACACATTCAAACATATCTTTTTTAATCAAATGAAAGTCAAACACATTTAAACAAAACTTTTTGAATCAAATGAAAGTCAAACACATTCAAACAAAGCTTTTTGATTCAAATGAAAATCAAACACATTCAAACAAATCTTTTTAGATCGAAATTCAGTCAAACACATTAAAACATAGCTTTTTGAATAAAATGAAAGTCAAACACATTCAAACAAAGCTTTTTGAATCAAATTAAAGTCAAACACATTCAAACAAATCTTTTTGGATTGAAATACAGTCAAACACATTCAAACATAGCTTTTTGAATCAAATGAAAGTCAAACACGTTAAAACAAAGCTTTTTAGATCGAATATAGTTAAACAGCATTCAAACAAAGTTTTTGAATCAAAAGAAAGTCAAACACATGCTAACAATTCTTTTTGAATCGAAAAAAAGTGAAACACATTCAAACAGAGTTTTTGACTTTCATTTGGGCAAGAAAATCTCCCCTCACCTTCACACCCTTGCCCTACATCATCCTCAACAACACTCTCACACTCCAAGTGAGGTGCCTCACGTCCATCTAAATCAATCATAGCACTCATCACTTGGGCAAGCCTCACTTCTCTCAATTTTTGTTCCTCTTGAAGCTCTTGGAGTTGTTGGGTGAGATATTGCATTTGAGAGAGAATTTGGGCATCAATGTTATTGGGTTGAGGTTCATGATCAAAATCAAATTGCATATTATCAAAATTAGCACAAACCTCATCAAAATGAGCATAAGAGGGAAATGGGTCAATTTGCATATTTGGATCATCACAAGGCACATTAGAAGTATCAAGAGAATTCATGCAAAATTAAAAGAATCTTGGCATTGAGAATCAAAACAAGAAACATGAGATTCTCTATCAAAAGAATCTCTAGCAAGCCATGTGAAGAAATTCCAAGCATCATGCATAGACAAATGACAAAATCTACCATTATTCATGTCCTCAACCATTCCTCTAGTATACTCATTCATGCCCCAATAAGCTATACCACAAGCATCACTAAGAGAACTCCCATGGTAACTAAGGAAACCATCTAGTCTTTCAAAGTAAGCATAGAAGGGTTCACAATCAAATTGAGGAAAAGATAAGCATGCCATTTTTATACAAAAAACAAAGGAAAGCAAACAAAAATCAAATAATATACAAGAACCTAGCTAATCTAATCAACACAAACAAATGAACGCCTTACTCCCCGGCAACGGCGCCAAAATTTGATCGCGGATAGAAGTAGGTCGTTGGTCTACTAACCCTAACCAAATTAGAAATTTATAATACCTAAACTTACACTAAACTAGTTAGTGGCAAGTAAAGGGTCGAACCACGAAAACTAAGTGTATCAATTTGTGCAAATTACACTAGTAAGAAAGGTTGAAAGATAGAGAGAGATTAAACCAAACACTACTAAGAGCAAATAACTAAAACTAGGGAAAGTGGAATCCAATTACATCAATGCATTCAACAACATCATACAATTAGATGAAAATGACCTCGATTACGAACATCAACACATTTACCTCACTCCCGCACAATTAATCATGTTAATTATCCTACTAAACTAATTCACTCTCGTGCAACTAGCCTTGCAAAGGTATGGAAGAATTTAGGGCTCTCAACCAACTCACTCTCGCACAATTGATTGAAAGCACAATTAAGAGCATATAATCGATTAGCTAGAAAGATTCTAATCCATAAAAGCATCATCCATACACAATAATCAAGAAACAATTTCATACTAATCACAATCAATCATTCAATTCATTAATACAACCTTCATCCAATTCCCTAGAACAAAACCTAAGCTAACATAATGAAGATAGACATGGAAAACAAGGTGAAATAAGAATACAAACAAGATCAAACAAACAAACTAATTAATTTACTAAAATTAACAAACAAAAAGCAAAAACTAAGAATTAAGCTAAGCAATAAAGATGAGAGACAGTTAGAAAATGCTCATTGAATAGATGAGAAGAAGTTCCACAAAGTTGCTTCTTCAATCTCTCAAAATCTCCATGGAAATCCAAGCTTTTTCTCTCTAAAACTACTCCTAAACTAGAGAGAGAAAATCCTAATCTAACCCTACGAGAGAGAAGCTCTCATAAAACTAGGGAAAAAGATGTAAATGAAAATGATGTTCTTTCGTACAAAAACAAGGCTCGCAAATATAAAGGAAGTCGCGAAAAAAACTGAACAGGGGCTTGCTGTACGCCCCCCACAAATATGTGCGGCCGCGAAGCGGCCTGTGCGCCCGCGTATTTGTGGGTTGCGCGACATGTCCTTGGGTGTGTGCGCCCGTGCTGCTTGCTGCGCGCCCGCGCAGTGGGCGTGTGCGCTCGCACACAAGTCGCGCCAAGGCCGCGCAAAACTTTCTACCTCGATTCTGCAATTTTGCCTCTTTTACGCGGGTTCTGATAGGGCTGCGCGCCCGCACACTCCAGCCGCCCACCCGTGCACATTGTGCGCGCCCTTCAACCATGCTTTCTTCGATTCTTCTCTCATGCTTCCTTGGCTTCTTCTATGCAATACAAGACTTCAAATACCTAAGCACAAACACCCAGCGAAGCAATAAGGTATAGGGAACGGTGCAAACACGCAATAAAGGCAAGCATTCAAGAATATATGCGATTTCATTAAAAACACATCGAGACAGGTATACACGCATTATTTGAACAAAACAACTACAAAACACCCTAAGACAAGCTAAAACAAGGCATAAAAACTATCCTAGGAGTGGCATAAATGTCATTCATCACAAACACATTCAAACACTTCTTTTTAAATCAAATGAAAGTCAAACACATTCAAACATAGCATTTTGAGTCAAATGAAAGTCAAATACATTCAAACAAAGCTTTTTAAATCAAATGAAAATCAAACACATTCAAATAAATCTTTTTGAATCGAAATAAAGTCAAACACATTCAAACAAAGCTTTTTAAATCAAATGAAAGTCAAACACATTCAAACAATGCTTTTTGAATCAAATGAAAGTCAAACACGTTCAAACAAAGCTTTTTTAATCAAATGAAAGTCAAACACATTCAAACAAAGTTTTTTGAAGTAAATGAAAGTCAAACACATTCAAACAATTCTTTTTAAACCATATGAAAGCCAAACACATTCAAACATAGCCTTTTGAATCAAATGAAAGTGAAACACATTCAAACAAAGCTTTTTGAATCAAATGAAAGTCAAACACATTTAAGCAAATCTTTTTAGATCGAAATAATGTCAAACACAATCACACAAAGCTTTATGAATCAAATGAAAGTCAAACACATTCTAACACTTCTTTTTGAATCGAAAAAAAGTAAAATACATTCAAACAAAGTTTTTTTAATCAAAAGAAAGTCTAACACAATCAAAGAAGTAAAATACATTCAAACAAAGCTTTTTGAATCAAACAAAAGTCAAACACATTCAAACAAAGCTTTTTTAATCAAATGAAAGTCAAACACATTCAAACAAATCTTTTTGAATCAAAAAAAGTCAAACACATTAAATTAAATCTTTTTGAATCGAAATAAAGTCAAACACATTGAAACAAAGCTTTTTGAATCAAATGAAAGTCAAACACATTTAAACAAAGCTTTTTGAATCAAATGAAAGTCAAACACATTCAAAAAATTCTTTTTAAAGTGAAAAAAAGTAAAACACATTCAAACAAAGCTTTTTGAATCAAAAGAAAGTCAACCACAATCAAACAAAGCTTTTTGAATCAAATAAAAGTCAAACTCATTTAAACAAATCTTTTTAAATCATATGAAAGTCAAACACATTCAAACATAGCTTTTTCAATCAAATGAAAGTCAAACACATTCAAACAAAGCTTTTTGAATCAAATGAGAGTCAAACACATACAAATATATCTTTTTGAATCGAAATAAAGTCAAAAGCATTAAAACAAAGCTTTTTAAATCACATGAAAGTCAAACACATTCAAACAAAGCTTTTTGAATGAAATGAAAGTCAAACACATTCAAACAATTCTTTTTGGATCAAATGAAAGTCAAATACATTCAAACAAAGCTTTTTGAATCCATTGAAAGTCAAACACATTCTAACATTTCTTTTTGAATTGAAATAATGTAAAACAAATTCAAACAAAGCTTTTTGAATCGAAAGAAAAACAAACACATTCAAACAAGCTTTTAGAATCAAATGAAAGTCAACCACATTAAAACAAAGCTTTCAAAATCAAATGAAAGTCAAACACATTCAAACATAGCTTTTTGAATCAAATGAAAGTCAAACACATTCAGACAAAGATTTTTGAATCAAATGAATGTCAAACACGTTCAAACAAAGCTTTTTGAATCAAATGTAAGTCAAATACATTTAGACAATTCTTTTTGAATCGAAAAAAAGTAAAACACATTCAAACAAAGCTTTTTGAATCAAAAGAAAGTCAAACAGATTCAAACAAAGCTTCATGAATCAAATAAAAGTCAAACACATTCAAACAAATCTTTTTGGATCGAAATACAGTCAAACACTTTCAAACAAAAATTTTTAAATAAAAAGAAAGTCAAACACATTCTAACAAAAGTTTTTGAATCACCTTTGAATCAAGAGTTTTTTTGCGTTGACTTTCTGTTGACTTTCTCTCCAAGGTGATTTTCATGGCGATTTGCAGCTAGGTTGGGTCTTCATCTAGCTTCTCCTTCTCCATGGCACGTAAGAAGAAAACTTAAAATCCACTTCCACAAAACTCTACTCATGCTCCGTCTGATAAGATTCTGGATAACCTGAAAAAATCTGGAATCTCTTCATCTGAACCGATTGCTGAAGAAGATGAGCTGGTAACCCCTCCTCCACATCTGGTGCATCCATCTGGTGGAATGATATCCAAAGGTGAAGTTAGGATACTGGAAAGGTCTTATAGAAGTTCGATTGCTCAATCTCAAGCTAGATCCAATGAAACAGTAACTAGGGTTTCTGCGGTTACTGTTCCATTGTTTTCTAAGCAAAATCAGAACCCGATATCTCCTTCTGCTGCTAGTCTTGAAGCTTCTGGAGTTCTTGATAGCTCGATTCAAGTTCCTGAGGCTGCTACTGAAGAATGGAAGGATTTATTCAAAGGTAAGCTCAATGCTAAAGGGACCTCTCTGTCTTTCATTGCTCCTGAAATTAGAGATGGCAAATCGATTGCTAAGCTCAGCTCTGCTGAAATTTGTGAAGGTAATAAGAAATGGGGTAATGCTCTTATTTTCTATGTTGTTGGTTATTCCCCTACTATTTCTGCTGTTTCTAAGTTTGTTGCTGATAATTGGAGTAATATAGCTAAACCAGATATTTTTTGGCATGATGAGGGGTATTTTATAATCAACTTGAAATCTGCTGATGATAAGAATGCCATTTTATGTTCTGGTCCTCATATGTTTTTTTGGTAAGCCAGCTATTGTTAAGGCTTGGTCGGATAAGTTTGATTTTCATGCTGAAATATTGAGAACTATTCCTTTATGGGTTAAAATTCCTAATTTGCCATTGAACTGTTGGGGAGCTAAAACTCTAAGTAGAATTGGCAGTTTGCTTGGTGTTCCAATTTGTGCTGATGAGTGTACTTCTAGGCAGCTTAGAGTTTCTTTTGATAGACTTCTTGTGGAAGTTGATGTTACTAAGCCCCTGCCTAGTTCTGTTTGGGTTGAGAGCCCTTCTGGTGAATTGATTGAGATTAAGGTCCTTTTTGAATGGACATCCCCATTTTGCAAGAAGTGTAATAAGGTGGGGCATGACTGTGCTGTACCTCAAAAGAAGAAGCAAACTGGTGGCCAAAAAGTTGTGCAACCTCTGGTTAGGAAAGTTTGGGTACCTAAGACAACCAAACCTACAGAGACTAAAGCCCCTGAATCTGTCAAGGTCACTCCTGAAGTTCAAATTCAGTCAGAAGATTGGCAAGTCCCTGGGAAAAAATCAAATATGAAAGCTAATAGGAAGATTTATTTTCCTGTCTCAAGCTCAAACACTTATTTAATGCTTTCTTTTTTTAAAAGTTTGGAGTGTTGTAAAAGAAGATATTTATGCAAGTATTTTGGATTTCTTTAACACTGGAAGATTATCAAGGCAATGGAATTGCACAACTGTTACCTTAGTTCCTAAGGTGTAGAATCCTTCTTACGCTAAAGATTTCAGGCCAATTGCATGCTGTACTGTTCTGTATAAGCTAATTTCCAAGATTTTAACTACTAGATTGGCTTTTGTTCTTCATGAGATCATTGATAATGCTCAGGCTGGGTTTATTCCTGGTAAGCATATTGGTGACAATATTTTGCTTGCAACTGAATTGATTAAAGGGTATGGGCATAAGTATATCACTCCAAGGTGTATGCTCAAGATTGATCTCAAAAAGGCTTATGACTCAGTTGAGTGGAGTTTTCTTGAAACTGTCATGGCTGAACTTAGTTTCCCTGCTCAGTTTATCAGTTAGATAAAAGGGTGCCTTTCTACTGTCTCTTTCTCTATTTTGATCAATGGGACCCCCTCTAAGCCTTTTCTAGCTAGGAAGGGTCTTAGACAGGGTGACCCCATGTCCCCTTTTCTTTTTGCTATTGGGATGGAGTACCTTTCCAGGTGTCTTTCTGACTTACAGCAGAACCCAGACTTCAATTACCACCCTAGATGTGAGAAAATGAACTTGACCCATCTCATGTTTGCTGATGATCTATTGATGTTCTCTAGGGCAGATGCTGGTTCTGTTTCTCTTCTTTTCCAGGCTTTTACTAAGTTCTCTGAAGCTTCAGGGCTTGCTGCAAACTTTGATAAGAGTGAGGTCTATTTTGGAGGTTTATCAAAGGATGAGCAAAGTAGTCTTAGAGCTCTGATTGGGTTTGCTCCTGGTTCTATTCATTTTAGATATCTAGGAGTTCCTTTATCTTCTAAAAAGCTCACTATTGCTCAATGTAAGCCCTTGGTGGACAAGGTAACTACCAGAATCAATGGGTGGACTGCAAGGCATCTTTCTTATGCTGGTAGATTACAATTGGTGAAGAGTGTTCTTTTTGGGATTCAGACATATTGGGCTCAAATTTTTGTCCTTCCCAAGAATATTCTTAAAGAGAATGAATCAAGATTTAGAGTGTTTTTCTGGACTGGGAAAACTAACCCCTCTAAGAAATCTCTAGTTTCTTGGTCTCAAGTTTGTCTATCTAAAGTGAGTAAGGGTGGAACCTTATTTCTCTCCCTGAATGGAATCTTGCTGCAATAACCAAGCTTTTATGGGATCTGGCTTATAAGGCTGATAGCCTTTGGGTTAAATGGGTTCATATTTACTATTTCAAATGGAAGCCTTGGTGGGGCATGCCTGCTCCCAAGAAATGTTCTTGGGTGCTTAAGAGAATTCTCAAATGTAGATCTATCATGGATAGTATTGGTAGCTGGGATTCTGTTATGCATGGTGGGAAAGTCAAGATCAAAAAGATTTATCACTGCATTATTGGTCAGGTGCCCAAAGTGACTTGGAGAAGAGTTATTTGTAATAATCTTGCTTCTCCAAAGAGTTTATTTATTACTTGGCTTGCTATCAGAAATAGGTTAGTTACTAAAGACAGATTGCAGAGCTGGAACATTCAATGTGATCCCATCTGTTTTTTTGTGTGCTCAGAGCTTGGAATCAGTGCAACATCTATTCTTTGATTGCTCTTTTAGTACCAGCATTTGGAAATAGGTTCTTGCAGTGTTTGGCTATGACAGATCTGTAAACCAGTTTGATGCTGAATTAGAATGGATCTCAAGAATTTGCAGGAAGCCTAGACCTAAATATAGGCTTTTAGGAATGTGCTTTGCTGAGACTGTGTATCAGATATGGCTGCAGAGGAATGCTGTAGTTTTCACAGGGAGCTGTAAGACTACTTCTAGTGTTTTTAGAGATATTTTATTCTCTGTAGCTTGTAGATGTTCTGTCTCTGACAGACAGCTGCTTGTATTGTAACTGTTAGTTTTGTGCTGTTTTTGTTGTGTGCCTTTTTGTCTAGTCCTGCTGCTTGTTTTGGCAGTTGAGTCTTGGATAGGCTCGTTTCTTCTGTGTTCCTGGTTGCTTTTTCTGACACCCTTCATAGAAGGTGGTAGGATTTTGCTTGCAGGGTCTGTCTCCTTTTTCCTAGGTGAACCCTTCCTAGAAGGTGGCACTTGGGGTCTAGGGACAGTTTGGGGGTTTGTTTGCCTGTTTTCAGGCTTGTGTAGCTTGGGGTTGCAACTTTGCTTTTGAAAGTTGTAATTTTCTTCTTTGGTAATAATAATTTCAATTTACCAAAAAACAAAAAAAAAATGTTTTTGAATCAAATGAAAGTCAAACACATTCCAACAAAGCTTTTTGAATCAAATGAAAGTCAAATACATTCAAACAATTCTTTTTTAATCGAAATAAAGTAAAACATATTCAAACAAAGCTTTTTGAATCAAAAGAAAGTCTAACACATTCAAACAAGCTTTTTGAATCAAATGAAAGTTAAACACGTTCAAACAAAGATTTTTGAATCAAATGAAAGTCAAACACATTCAAACAAAGTTTTTTGAATTAAATGAAAGTCAAACACATTCAAACAATTCTTTTTAAACCATATGAAAGCCAAACACATTCAAACATAGCCTTTTGAATCAAATGAAAGTGAAACACATTCAAACAAAGCTTTTTGAATCAAATGAAAGTCAAACACATTTAAGCAAATCTTTTTAGATCGAAATAATGACAAACACAATCAAACAAAGCTTTATGAATCAAATGAAAGTCACACACATTCTAACAATTCTTTTTTAATCGAAAAAAAGTAAAATACATTCAAACAAAGTTTTTTTAATCAAAAGAAAGTCTAACACATTCAAAGCAAGCTTTTTGAATAAAATGAAAGTCAAACACATTCAAACAAATATTTTTAAATCATATGAAAGTAAAACACATTCAAACATAGATTTTTGAATCAAATGAAAGTCAAACACATTCAAACAAAGCTTTTTTAATCAAATGAAAGTCAAACACATTCAAACAAAACTTTTTGAATCAAAAAAAGTCAAACATATTCAAATAAATCTTTTTGAATCGAAATAAAGTCAAACACATTCAAACAAAGCCTTTTAAACCAAATGAAAGTCAAACACTTTCAAACAAAGCTTTTTGAATCAAATGAAATTTAAACATATTCAAACAAATCTTTTTGGATCGAAATAAAGTCAAACACATTCAAACAAAGCTTTATAAATCTAAAGAAAGCCAAACACATTTAAATAATTAATTTTTAATTGAAAAAAAGTAAAAACATATTCAAACAAAGCTTCTTTAATCAAAAGAAAGTCAAACACATTCAAACAAAGTTTTTTGAATCAAATGAAAGTCAAACACATTAAAATAAATCTTTTTGAATCAAAATAAAGTCAAACATTCAAAAAATTCTTTTTGAAGTGAAAAAAAGTAAAACACATTCAAACAAAGCTTTTTGAATCAAAAGAAAGTAAAACACATTCAAATAAAGCTTTTAGAATCAAAGGAAAGACAAACACATTCAAAAAATTCTTTTGGAAGTGAAAAAAAGTCTAACATTTTCAAACAAAGCTTTTTGAATCAAATGAAAGTCAAACACATTCAAACAAATCTTTTTAAATCATATGAAAGTCAAACACATTCAAACATAGCTTTTTGAATCAAATGAAAGTCAAACACATTCAAACAAAGCTTTTTGAATCAAATGAGAGTCAAACACATACAAATATATCTTTTTGAATCGAAATAAAGTCAAACACATTCAAACAAAGCTTTTTCAGTTAAATGAAAGTTAAATACATTCAAACAAAGCTTTTTGAATCTAATGAAAGTTAAACACATTCAAACAATTCTTTTAGAATCGAAATAAAGTAAAACAAATTCAAACAAAGCTTTTTGAATCTAACGAAAGTCAAATACATTCAAACAATTCCTTTTGAATCGAAAAAAAGTAAAACACATTCAAATAAAGCTTTTTGAATCAAATGAGAGTCAAACACATTCAAACAAATCTTTTTGGATCGAAATACAGTCAAACACATTCAAACAAAAATTTTTAAATCAAAAGAAAGTCAAACACATTCAAACAAAAGTTTTTGAATCAAATGAAAGTCAAACACATTCAAACAAAGCTTTTTGAAGCAAATGAAAGTCAAATACATTCAAACAATTCTTTTTGAATCGAAATAAAGTAAAACATATTCTAACAAAGCTTTATGAATCAAAAGAAAGTCAAACACATACAAACAAGCTTTTTGAATCAAATGAAAGTCAAACACGTTCAAACAAAGCTTTTTGAATCAATTGAAAGTCAAACACATTCAAACAAAGTTTTTTTTGAATCAAATGCAAGTCTAACAAATTCAAACAAATCTTTTTAAACCATATGAAAGCCAAACACATTCAAACATAGCCTTTTGAATCAAATGAAAGTCAAACACATTCAAACAAAGCTTTTTGAATCAAATGAAAGTCAAACACATTTAAGAAAATCTTTTTAGATCGAAATACAGTCAAACACAATCAAACAAAGCTTTATGAATCTAATGAAAGTCAAACACATTCAAACAAAGCTTTATGAAAGTCAAACACATTCTAACAATTCTTTTTGAATCTATAAAAAGTAAAACACATTCAAACCAAGTTTTTTTAATCAAAAGAAAGTCTAACACATTCAAACAAAGATTTTTGAATCAAATGAAAGTCAAACACATTCAAACAAATATTATTAAATCATATGAAAGTCAAACACATTCAAACATAGATTTTTGAATCAAATGAAAGTCAAACACATTCAAACAAAACTTTTCTAATCCAATGAAAGTCAAACACATTAAAATAAAGCTTTATAAATCAAATGAAAGTCAAACACATTCAAACAAATCTTTTTGGATCGAAATACAGTCAAACACATTCAAACAAATCTTTTTGGATCGAAATACAGTCAAATACATTCAAGCGAAACTTTTTAAATCAAATGAAAGTCAAATACATTCAAACAAAGATTTTGAATCTAATGAAAGTCAAACACATTCAAACAATTCTTTATGAATCGAAATAAAGTAAAACAAATTCAAACAAAACCTTTTTGAATCAAAAGAAAGTCAAACACATTAAAACAAGCTTTTTGAATCAAATGAAAGTCAAACACATTAAAACAAATCTTTCAAAATTAAATGAAAATCAAACACGTTCAAACAAAGCTTTTTGAATAAAATGAAAGTCAAATACATTCAAACAAAGATATTTGAATCAAATGAATGTCAAACAAGTTCAAACAAAGCTTTTTGAATAAAATAAAAGTCAAATACATTCAAACAATTCTTTTTGAATCGAAAAAAGTAAAACACATTCAAACAAACGCTTTTTGAATCAAAAGAAAGTCAAACACATTCAAACAAAGCTTTTTGAGTCAAATGAAAGTCAAACACATTCAAACCAATCTTTTTAAATCAAATGAAAGTCAAACACATTCAAACATAGCTTTTTGAATCAAATGAAAGTCAAACACATTCAAACAAAGCTTTTTGAATGAAATGATAGTCAAACACATACAAAATATCTTTTAGAATCGAAATAAAGTCAAACACATTCAAACAAAGCTTTTTTAATCACATGAAAGTCAAACACATTCAAACAAAGCTTTTTGAAACAAAGCTTTTTAAATCGCGAATCGAAGGGTTTTGTTCTAGAGAGAGAAACTCTAGCTTCTCTCTAGCCCTTTGAAGAAGGGTCCCGGTGGTTGCCTTCATCGGATTCTTTCTTCAAAGGGTTAGATTGAGAAGCTCGTTTCTTGTTTTTCAATGTCAAAATACAAACCCTCAGGGCTTTTGGATCTCGGGTCTGTTATTCAACCTTCATTCAAGGTTGAAGAAGCGGCGGCTGTTTTGGTTGAATTGACTGCTGGGAGGTGTTTCAAGTCTATTCTATTTCCCAGCAGTCGGGTTGTGCTTAAAGTATTAATTTTTCTCTTGCTGGGTTGTTTCTGGGTCTTTTGGGTTCGATTTTGACATCAAACCCTCGGTTTTCTGGGTTTTCTTTGCTTTGTTCTGATCTAGCTCGCTGGTGGCTGAGTTTTTCTAGCTTATTTCGCCGGTGATTGGTCTAGTTCAGTGGGTTTTCCTTTTTCGATTTTCTGGGTTTTTCGCTTGAGATTGAAGAAGAGTTTGAGTTCATTATTCCGGTAGCTGTTTTGGTTGATCCGGCTGCTGGGTGGAGTTTCAGGTTTATTCTATTTCTCGGCAGCCGGTACTTGCTAAAAGTGTTGATTCTTTCTTCATTCGTTGGGCTGATTCTGGATTTTTGGGCTTCGATTTTCAAATCAAACCCTCGATTTTCTGGGTTTCCGCTCAAGGATGTTGTGGTGTTCTGGTCTTGTTCGCCGGTGACTGGTCTTCTTGTTCTCTGGGTTATTTCGCTAGTGATGGGTCTAATTTAGTGGTTTCGGGGTGTATTTCTTTTTGGTTGGCGAGTCTGATTTCTGGGTTCGTTTCTCCGGGGGTTTTTCTGCTGTTTGCGGGATTTCTTCTTCGAGGGTGAGCTTGGGGGTTGGTGGCAGCTCCCCTGATTTGCATTTTGTTGAGATTGAGGTATTTCCCGTTGTTCATTAACTATTAAAGGAAGGCTAAATATTTTTATTTTCCTCCTATTTATTATCTTTGTGTAAAATGGGATTTGCTTCTTTGGTTTTATCTACTGTCTAGATGTATTGTATTACTTTTTCAGCTTAGGCTTCCTAGTGATTAGTGTTGTTGGTTGATGGTTCATGGTAGCGATCCTTTGTCCTGTTTTGTATTGTATGCTTGCCGTGATGCTATCCTAGCAGGCTGGTTTCTAGGTTGTTATTTAGCTGCCATTTTATGATTATGTCTATTGATGGTGGATAGTTGTTGGAGGTTGGTTGTCATTGTTAAGTCTGGGTCTTGTTAGCTTGCTTGGTGTGTAGTGGGTTGAGGCCCGTTTTTAGTGTTGTCTCCTAGCATGAGGTGCTAGTTGATGGCCTGGGTTGTATGGTGGGTGGTCTTCCTATTGCTACCTTGTTTCTTGCTTCTGTCTGGACTTCTTTTATGCCTCTTCTTTTGTTGTAGTTGTTGGCCTATCTTTTCCTCGGCATCTTATGCTTTTCTGCTTTGCTTGAGCCTCCTTGTGTTTGTGCTGCTAGCTGACGGTTCATGGCTACGATCTTTTGTTCTGGTTTGTACTGCATGTATGCTATTGTTCTGTCCTGGCAGGCTGACTATGGGGTATTATCAAGTTATTTTATGGTGATGCTGGTGGTGGTGTTTTCTCTGTCGTTGTTTTGGCGTGGTGGAAGTTGGTCGTTAAGGGTGAGTCTTGGTTATTCTAGCTTGCTTGGTGTGTGGTAGGTTGAGGCCCTATTTTTAGTGTTGTCTCCTAGTATGAGGTACTAGTTGATGGCCTGGATTGTATGGTGGGTGATATTCCTATTGCTTCCTTGTTTGCTGTTTCTTCCAGGACTCCTTCTATTGCCTCTTCCGTTGTGATAGATGTTGATCTTCCTTTATCGTGGCATCTTTTACTTCTCTGTCTTGCTTGAGCCTCCTTATGTTTGTGCTACTGGATGATGGTTCATAGCTGCGATCTTTTGTCCTGGGCTGTACTGCATGCATGCTGTTGTTCTGTCCTGGCAGGCTGACTGTGGGATTGTTATCAAGCTGCTTTTTATGATGATGTTGGCGGATGGTGTATGCTTTCAAGCTAAGCTAATGCTTTTTTATACTCACCTTTTTTGTTATCTTTGGATTGTTGGGTTTTTACCTACTTTTGGTTGTAGCTTCGGTTTCCTCTACCTTTGTTAGTTAGAGGTTCCGTAGTTGTTGTCTTTGTATTGCCTTCGGGCTTTGGTTTTGTTGCTTCTTTGGCCCAGAGGGCTTGTACTGAACTTTCATTTCTTGTAGTTACTACTTTTTTTGGGTAGTAACTCTTTACTTTTGGTAATAAAATTCTTTATCTACCAAAAAAAAAAAAAAAAAAGCTTTTTGAAACAAATGAAAGTCAAACACATTCAAACAATTGTTTTTGGATCAAATGAAAGTCAAATACATTCTAACAAAGCTTTTTGAATCCAATTAAAGTCAAACACATTCAAACCATGCTTTTTGAATCATAATAAAGTAAAACAAATTCAAACAAAGCTTTTTAAATCAAAAGAAAGTTAAACACATTCAAACAAGCTCTTTGAATCAAATGAAACTCAAACACATTAAAACAAATCTTTCAAAATCAAATGAAAGTCAAACACATTCAAACATAGTTTTTTGAATCAAGTGGAAGTCAAACTCGTTCAAACAAAGCTTTTTGAATCAAATGAAAGTCAAATACATACAAACAATTCTTTTTTAATCGAAAAAAAGTAAAACACATTCAAACAATGCTTTTTAAATCAAAAGAAAGTTAAACATATTCAAACAAGCTTTTTGAATTAAATTAAAGTCAAACACGTTCAAACAAAGCTTTTTGAATCAAATGAAAGAAAACACATTCAAACAAAGTTATTTGAATTAAATAAAAGTCAAACACATTCAAACAAATCTTTTTAAACAATATGAAAGCCAAACACATTCAAACATCGCCTTTTGAATTAAATGAAAGTCAAACACATTCAAACAAAGCTTTTTGAATCAAATGAAAGTCAAACACATTTAAGCAAATCTTTTTAGATCGAAATACAGTCAAACACAATCAAACAAAGCTTTATAAATCAAAAGAAAGTCAAACACATTCAAAAAATTCTTTTAGAATGTAAAAAAAAGAAAAACACATTCAAACAAAGCTTTTTGAATCAAAAGAAAGTCAAACACATTCAAACAAAGCTTTTTCAATCAAATGAAAGACAAACATATTCAAACAAATCTTTTTAAATCATATGAAAGTCAAACACATGAAAACCTAGCTTTTTGAATCAAATGAAAGTCAAACACAATTAAACAAAGCTTTTTGAATCAAATGAGTGTCAAACACATACAAATATATCTTTTAGAATCGAAATAAAGTCAAACACATTCAAACAAAGCTTTTTTAATCACATGAAAGTCAAACACATTCAAACAAAGCTTTTAGAATCAAATGAAAGTCAAACACATTCAAACAATTCTTTTTGGATCAAATGAAAGTCAAATACATTTAAACAAAGCTTTTTGAAACTAATGAAAGTCAAACATATTCAAACTATTCTTTTTTAATCGAAATAAAGTAAAAAAATTCAAACAAAGCTTTTTGAATCAAAAGAAAGTCAAACACATTCAAACAAGCTTTTTGAATCAAATGAAAGTCAAACACATTTAAGCAAATCTTTTTAGATCGAAATAATGACAAACACAATCAAACAAAGCTTTATGAATCAAATGAAAGTCACACACATTCTAACAAAGCTTTTTGAATCAAAAGAAAGTAAAATACATTCAAACAATTCTTTTTGAATCGAGAAACAGTAAAACACATTCAAACTAAGCTTTTTGAATCAAAAGAAAGTCAAACACTTTCAAACAAAGCGTTATGAATCAAATGAAACTCAAACACATTCAAAAAAATATTTTTAGATCGAAATACAGTCAAACACATTCAAACAAAACTTTTAAAATTAAAAGAAAGTCAAACATATTCAAACAAAAGTTTTTGAATCAAACGAAAGTCAAACACAATAAAACAAAGATTTTTGAATCAAATGAAAGTCAAATACATTCAAACAAAGCTTTTTGAATCTAATGAAAGTCAAACACATTCAAACAATTTTTTATCAATCAAAATAAAGTAAAACAAATTCAAACAAAAGCTTTTTAATCAAAAGAAAGTCAAACACATTAAAACAAGCTTTTTGAATCAAATGAAAGTCAAACTCATTAAAACAAATCTTTCAAAATCAAATGAAAATCAAACACATTCAAATATAGCTTTTTGAATCAAACGAAAGTCAAACACATTAAAACAAAGATTTTTGAATCAAATGAATGTCAAACACGTTCAAACAAAGCTTTTTGAATCAAATGAAAGTCAAATACATTCAAACCAATCTTTTTAAATCAAATGAAAGTCAAACACATTCAAACAATTCTTTTTGGATCAAATGAAAGTCAAATACATTTAAACAAAGCTTTTTGAATCTAATGAAAGTCAAACACATTAAAACAAATCTTTCAAAATCAAATGAAAGTCAAACACAATCAAACGTAGCTTTTTGAATCAAATGAAAGTCAAACACATTCAAATAAAGATTTTTGAATCAAACGAATGTCAAACTCGTTCAAACAAAGCTTTCTGAATCAAACGAAAGTAAAATACATTTAAACTATTCTTTTTAAATCGAAAAACAGTAAAACATATTCAAACAAAGCTTTTTGAGTCAAAAAAAAGTTTAACACTTTCAAAAAAGCTTTTTCAATCAAATGAAAGTCAAACACATTAAAACAAATCTTTCAAAATTAAATGAAAGTCAAACACAATCAAACATAGCGTTTTGAATCAAATGAAAGTCAAACACATTCAAATAACGATTTTTGAATCAAATGAATGTCAAACTCGTTCAAACAAAGCTTTTTGAATCAAACGAAAGTAATATACATTCAAACAATACTTTTTGAATCGAAAAACAGTAAAACATATTTAAACAAAGCTTTTTGAATCTAATGAAAGTCAAACACATTCAAACAATTCTTTATCAATCGAAATAAAGTAAAACAAATTCAAACAAAAGCTTTTTTAATCAAAAGAAAGTCAAACACATTAAAACAAGCTTTTTGAATCATATGAAAGTCAAACACATTAAAACAAATCTTTCAAAATCAAATGAAAATAAAACACATTCAAACATAGCTTTTTGAATCAAATGAAAGTCAAACACATTCAAACAAATATTTTTAAATCAAATGAATTTCAAACACGTTCAAACAAAGCTTTTTGAATCAAACGAAAATCAAATACATTCAAACAATTCTTTTTGAATCGAAAAAAAGTAAAACACATTCAAACAAAGCTTTTTGAATCAAAAGAAAGTCAAACACATTCAAACAAAGCTTTATGAATCAAATGAAAGTCAAACACATTCAAAAAAATATTTTTAGATCTAAATACACTCAAACACATTCAAACAAAACTTTTAAAATTAAAAGAAAGTCAAACACATTCAAACAAAAGTTTTTGAATCAAACGAAAGTCAAACACAATCAAAAAAAGCTTTTTGAATCAAATGAAAGTCAAGTACATTCAAACAAAGCTTTTTGAATCTAATGAAAGTCAAACACATTCAAATAATTCTTTATCAATCGAAATAAAGTAAAACAAATTCAAACAAAAGCTTTTTTAATCAAAAGAAAGTCAAACACATTAAAACAAGCTTTTTGAATCAAATGAAAGTCAAACTCATTAAAACAAATCTTTCAAAATCAAATGAAAATCAAACACATTCAAACATAGCTTTTTGAATCAAATGAAAGTCAAACACATTAAAACAAAGATTTTTGAATCAAATGAATTTCAAACAGGTTCAAACAAAGCTTTTTGAATCAAATGAAAGTCAAATACATTCAAACCAATCTTTTTAAATCAAATGAAAGTCAAACACATTCAAACAATTCTTTTTAGATCAAATGAAAGTCAAATACATTTAAACAAAGCTTTTTGAATCTAATGAAAGTCAAACACATTAAAAAAAATCTTTCAAAATCAAATGAAAGTCAAACACATTCAAATAAAGATTTTTGAATCAAATGAATGTCAAACTCGTTCAAACAAAGCTTTATGAATCAAACGAATGTAAAATACATTCAAACAATTCTTTTTAAATCAAAAAACAGTAAAACATATTCAAACAAAGCTTTTTGAATCAAAAGAAAGTCAAACACATTAAAACAAGCTTTTTGAATCAAATGAAAGTCAAACTCATTAAAACAAATCTTTCAAAATCAAATGAAAATCAAACACATTCAAACATAGCTTTTTGAATAAAATGAAAGTCAAACACATTAAAACAAAGATTTTTGAATCAAATGAGTGTCAAACACGTTCAAACAAACCTTTTTGAATCAAATGAAAGTCAAATACATTCAAACCAATCTTTTTAAATCAAATGAAAGTCAAACATATTCAAACTATTCTTTTTGAATCGAAATAAAGTAAAAAAATTCAAACAAAGCTTTTTGAATCAAAAGAAAGTCAAACAAATTCAAACAAGCTTTTTGAATCAAATGAAAGTCAAACACATTAAAACAAATCTTTCAAAATCAAATGAAAGTCACACACAATCAAACATAGCTTTTTGAATAAAATGAAAGTCAAACACATTCAAAAAAAAATTTTTAAATCAAATGAATGTCAAGCTCGTTCTAACAAAGCTTTTTGAATCAAACGAAAGTAAAATACATTCAAACAATTCTTTTTGAATCGAAAAACAGTAAAACACATTCAAACAAAGCTTTTTGAATCAAAAGAAAGTCAAACACTTTCAAACAAAGCTTTATGAATCAAATGAAAGTCAATTACATTCAAAAAAATATTTTTAGATCGAAATACAGTCAAATACATTGAAACAAAACTTTTAAAATTAAAAGAAAGTCAAACACATTCAAACAAAAGTTTTTGAATCAAACGAAAGTCAAACACAATCAAACAATGCTTTTTGAATCAAATGAAAGTCAAATACATTCAAACAAAGCTTTTTGAATCTAATGAAAGTCAAACACATTCAAACAATTCTTTATCAATCGAAATAAAGTAAAACAAATTCAAACAAAAGCTTTTTTAACCAACAGAAAGTCAAACACATTAAAACAAGCTTTTTGAATCAAATTAAAGTCAAACACATTAAAACAAATCTTTCAAAATCAAATGAAAATCAAACACATTCAAACATAGCTTTTTGAATCAAATGAAAGTCAAACACATTCAAACAAAGATTTTTAAATCAAATGAATGTCAAACACGTTCAAACAAAGCTTTTTGAATCAAACGAAACTCAAATACATTCAAACAATTCTTTTTGAATCGAAAAAAAGTAAAACACATTCAAACAAAGCTTTTTGAATCAAAAGAAAGTCAAACACATTCAAACAAAGCTTTATGAATCAAATGAAAGTCAAACACATTCTAAAAAATATTTTTAGATCGAAATACAGTCAAACACATTGAAACAAAACTTTTAAAATTAAAAGAAAGTCAAACACATTCAAACAAAAGTTTTTGAATCAAACGAAAGTCAAACACAATCAAAAAAAGCTTTTTGAATCAGATGAAAGTCAAGTACATTCAAACAAAGCTTTTTGAATCTAATGAAAGTAAAACACATTCAAATAATTCTTTATCAATCGAAATAAAGTAAAACAAATTCAAACAAAAGCTTTTTTAATCAAAAGAAAGTCAAACACATTAAAACAAGCTTTTTGAATCAAATGAAAGTCAAACTCATTAAAACAAATCTTTCAAAATCAAATGAAAATCAAACACATTCAAACATAGCTTTTTGAATCAAATGAAAGTCAAACACATTAAAACAAAGATTTTTGAATCAAATGAATTTCAAACAGGTTCAAACAAAGCTTTTTGAATCAAATGAAAGTCAAATACATTCAAACCAATCTTTTTAAATCAAATGAAAGTCAAACACATTCAAACAATTCTTTTTAGATCAAATGAAAGTCAAATACATTTAAACAAAGCTTTTTGAATCTAATGAAAGTCAAACACATTAAAAAAAATCTTTCAAAATCAAATGAAAGTCAAACACATTCAAATAAAGATTTTTGAATCAAATGAATGTCAAACTCGTTCAAACAAAGCTTTATGAATCAAACGAATGTAAAATACATTCAAACAATTCTTTTTAAATCAAAAAACAGTAAAACATATTCAAACAAAGCTTTTTGAATCAAAAGAAAGTCAAACACATTCAAACAAGCTTTTTGAATCAATTGAAACAAATCTTTCAAAATCAAATGAAAGTCAAACACAATTCTTTTTAAATCAAAAAACAGTAAAACATATTCAAACAAAGCTTTTTGAATCAAATGAAAGTCAAACATGTTCAAACAAAGCTTTTTGAATCAAATGAAAGTCAAACACATTCAAACAAATCTTTTTGGATCGAAATACAGTCAAACACATTCAAACAAAACTTTTGGAATAAAAAGAAACTCAAACACATTAAAACAAAAGTTTTGAATCAAATGAAAGTTAAACACATTCAAACAAAGCTTTTTGAATCAAATGAAAGTCAAATACATTCAAACAAAGCTTTTTAAATCTAATGATTGTCAAACACATTCAAACAAAACTTTTTGAATCAAATGAGAGTCAAACACATTCAAATATATGTTTTTGAATCGAAATTAACTCAAAAACATTAAAACAAAGCTTTTTAAATCAAATGAAAGTTAAACACATTCAAACAAAGCTTTTTGAATCAAATGAAAGTCAAACACGTTCAAACAAAGCTTTATGAATCAAATAAAAGTCAAACACATTCAAACAAATTCGGTCGGGGTTAAATGTAGGTCGTTGGGACTACTAACCCTAACCAAATTAGAAATTTATAATACTTAAACCTACACTAAACTAGTTAGTGGCAAGTAAAGTGTTGAACCCAAAAGGACCAAGTGTATCAATTTGTGCTAATTAGACTACTAGGAATGCTTGTGAGATAGAGAGAGGTTCAACTAAACACAACTAAGAGCAAATTACTAAAACTAGGGAAAGTGGAATCCAATTACACCAATACATTCAATAACATCATACAATTAGATGAAAATGACCTTGATTAGGAACAATCAACAAATTTAACTCACTCTCGCACAATTAAGCATGTTAATTATCTTACTAAACTAATTCACTCTCGTTCAACTAGCCTAGCAAAGGTATGGAAGAAATTAGGGCTCTCAACCAACTCACTCTCGCACAATCGATTGAAAGCACAACTAAGAACATAGAATCAATAAGCTAGAAAGATTCTAATCCATAAAAGCATCATCCATACACAATAATCAAGAAACAATTCCATACTAATCACAATCAATCATTCAATTTATTAACATAACCTTCATCCATTTCCCTAGAACAAAATCTAAGCTAACATAATAAAGAAAGACATGGAAAACAAGGTAAAATAAGAATAAAAACAAGATTAAATAAACAAACTAATTAATCTACTCAAATCAACAAAAAAAAAAAACATAAAACCAAGAATTAAGCAAAGAAATAAAGATGAGAGAAAGTTAGAAAATGATCATTGAATAGATGAGAAGAAGTTCCACAAAGTTGCTTCTTCAACCTCTCAAAAACTCCATGGAAATCCAAGCTTTCTCTCTCTACACTACTCTTAACCCTAAGAGAGAGAAAATAAAGACTAAACTAATCTAATCTATCTAAAATAAAATGTTGATTGATAAGTTGTTAGAAAATAACCCTAAAGAGGGTATTTATAATACAAGCTAAAATAACATAAAAGAAATTAAAAATAAAACTAAACTAAAACAATTAAAATAACTAAACTAAAAACCAAAGAAAAACAAAACTAAAAATAAAATAAAATAAAAAGGAAAAAGAAAAAAAACAAAACCCACTAATTTCCCCCAAAACCCACGAAACAATAGACTACCCCAAACTCCATTTCGAATTCGAATTCCCCTGCTCCAATTCAAGCTTTCATCACCATCATCCCCAAACAACCATCATCACCGTTCATCAGCATCGTCGTCATCTAGCATCCAAAATCGTGACCGTCCAATTCTCATTATAAATCACGTGAAAAACTCGTGATTGACCCACAATTGCGCGCCCGCATAGAGGTCGCACAGCAAGTCGCGCAAAGCTTCTGCCTCAACTCGATTTTGGACTCGATTTCGTGCGCTTTCTGACAGGGTTGTGCGCGGCCGCGGTGATCTGGGTTGGGCGAATTTGGAGGTTCGATTGAAGCTGCTTCTCTGATTGGTGGGTGGTGTTTGCGTGGGTCTGGTTGGAGGTGAGGTGGTGAATTGGTTGATGATTGTTGTTGTTGCGAGTGGAAACAGGGGAAGGGCGTGGTTCAGGTGGTTGCGGTTTTGTAAGGGCTGAGAGGTGGTGTTGAAGGTGCGATTGGTGGTGGTTTGGTGAGTGTGTGACGGTGCTGTGTTTAGGAAATCGCTGCTGCTCAGGTCTGTGTTTGGTGATAGGTGCAGCGCAGCAGCGGTTGCGCGTGAGTGGTGGTGGGTGGCTGTAAGTTGCGATTGGATGCGGGCTGCTGGTGAATTCAGGGCTGTGGTGCTGTTGGAGTTTTTATTGGTGAGTGTGAGGTGGAGACGGAAGCAGGGGATATGTGTTTTGGTTGTGTTGTGGTGTAGGGTAAGGTGAGGTGTGGTGAAGGTTTATGCACGTTCCAAGATGTCAATGGTTGAATGAAACATAACATATGCTAAGCATAGAGAACTATTGGGGACACAATCCACCCTAGCCCCAACCAATTGGGCCGCGTTCTCTCCACTAGCTTCAAATCAACCCTTAAGCTAGCTTCTCATGATTCCACGAAGGAACCGGAAAAAGATAAAGAAATGAAAAACTTTGAGAAGGTAATCCCGACATCTCAACTATGCATACTCTCTCCATAGGTTTGAAGTCTATCTCCCTCCACCGTTCTTTGACCCAAACCCACTAAAGTCTAAGGGTCTTTTATTGGGTTATAACGTAAGGCTAAGGGTTAAGGCGGGGTAAAAATTTGAAAATTTTGGTGATATTTCCTAAGTGAAGCAAAAGAGTGGCCTACTCTCAAAAACAAACTCAAGAAGTCACAAAATATCAAACAAATATACCAATAATGCCATCTCCCCCAAGCTTATTCAACACTAACATAATATATACCAAAAACGAAGTAACGCTCCCCCCCCCCCCCCCCAAGCTTGAACGAAGCATTGTCCTCAATGCTTAAACTAGGGAAGAAAACGAAACAAATCTAAAATATTTTTGTGTTTTTTTTTAGCTCTTATTTGATGTCCTCGCCTTTTTTTAACCATGGACGACTTTTTCTTGAAACTTCATTTGATTTTCTTGAATTGCATCTTTCTTCTTAAACCTTTTTTGCATTTTCTTTTCAAGCTCAATTTTCAATACCGTACTTAAACCAATTCACAAAGTTTTCTTGCTCATGATCAACATTCTCAAAACTCAAACATCACATGCCAATGCTTCACTAACTAAAAGGGTTTGTAAACATAGGCCATTAGGTTTGTAACGCGGTTTAAACAAGAGCGGGAAACATTAGGCTCAAATTGGTTAATAAGTAGGTCGATGCAAAATAGAAAACCAAATTTGTAACAAAATAAAAAGAATATAAAGAAATATGAGAATAGGTGCCCTTTTCCTCCCCTAGAGTGGCTCGGTCACGATCTTGGGAGCTAGAGGTCAAAACAAGGATTAAGACATGCATAGTCAAGGATCATAAATTGCCGCTCAACAAGGTGATGAAGGCTAGAACAAATAAAGCTCACAAGGGATTATAACCAAACAAATACCAACCAAGGGTTTCAAATCCACTATAGAGAGCAACTCCATCTTACCACATTCCCGTGAACTAAGGCTTCATGGACCCCTAAAAGTTCTTAACCCGACTACCTTAGCATATAGTATCCTAGAGTCAACCAATAACACTCTCAAACCATGCATACATTTACCACTTAGGAAGAAAAACATTAAAGGATTCAAGTCCAAAAACAAAATGTCCAAAATAAGAACAAACAAAACATATTTTGCCAAAATTACCTTGAAAGTAAACAAAAATCTTTTTAGATTTTTCAAAATAAAAGAAGAGACATGGAAATGCATATAATCAAATGCATGGCATAAATGAATCAACATCCCACCAAACATGATAGAATACCCTCCCCCAAGCTTGAATGAGACAATATACTCAAACATAAACCAATAATCCATGGGAGGGGAAAAGAAAGAAATCAATCCAACAAACCAACACATGTCCAACGAGTCACCAACCATTAGAGAAAGAGCTAGGAAAGATATTACCGGATATTGGTGGGTGTAATTACCCGCAAATGAACCAATTTAACCTTTCAAAGCCGATTTCCTCTTGAATTGAATCTCGATTTCCATGTGCTAGCAAAAATAGGTGTCAAACTTCCTTGATTCTTGATCCAAACCAATGCATAAGAGTATATCAAGTCATGTACCTAGCAAAAGGCACACAAACATTTCCATGAGAGAAAATCTAATCTAAAAAGAAAGGAAAATGAAAGCAATAAAAACCTCGGGTTACTTCCCGAGAAAGGCTTGTTTAACGTCCAAGCGAGACCGCTCTAGTAAATAATATTGCAACGAACGCAAGAGCTTATCAAATGCACTACTACACATTTCATATGATAACAAGTAGGCAAATGACGGGAGGAGGACGTGCAACAAGATTATTGCACGTAAGTGAGGAGGAAGATGCCAAAGAAAGGAAGAAAAATCAAAAGAAAAATCAAGGAAATAAGAAAAAAAAGAAGAAGAAGAAGAATAAGAAAAAGAATAAAATGGCAAAGCCTCCTCAAAATCTTTTTGGGTGGCACAATCACCCATTTCCTCAATAATAGGAGGATGAAAAGGAAAAGTCTCATCAAACAAAAGAGGGTCCTCAATAGGCTCTTTGACAAAAGAAGGGAGGAACATGGGATAGTAGGATATGTGGTCAAATTTCCTTGAGAAAGGGACATGAGGAAGGGGAGGAGAAACAATGGTATCACAAAGCCTCACATCACCAATGAGGGCATGAAAATCAATCATAGAATCCTCAAAAGAACACTAATGACTCACATCTCCCTCAAACAAAAACTCTCCAATAGAAACAACCTCATCCTCCTCTCTATCACAACGATGAACAACAACTCCCTCAAGATCCTTAAAGCCTAGAGTCTCTAAACCATGCATGAAAGGATAAAGGTTTCTCTCAAACTCATCCCTTTCCCATGAAGCATTGCCAATGAACTCTCTCAAGAGGCTATAATGATTTGTTACACCTTCAATGAACATACTAGCCATAACCACAAATGAGTCCAAAGACTCATGGATAGAAGGGTCACCAATGTTTAGGGTAATTTTACCCCGCCACGTGGTCCAATCAGAGGATGACACGTGTCAGCCTCAGGATGGCCCAAAGTGGACCAATCCCTGCTTGACACGTGTCACTCCAGAAAATAAGGGAAAAAAGGCGGCCTTCAGGCCCAAATCCTGAGAATGCCGCAAAACGGCGCAGCCCACCAATGATTAGGGTTCAGTGACCTAATCAAGGGCACAACTCCCAAAGACCTTATAAATAGGGAGATACCCCTCATTTTGAGGGCAGAACGTTTTATCATTTAATACACCTGCATTCTCTTACATCAGAGAAACACCTGAGCTTGGAATCCGAGCAGATACCCACCTAAATTTCCGTACTCTTTATTCCTCTTCAAGTTACTAACTTGATCGTCGGAGGCGGAGCACCACCCAACCGGTGTCTCCGTTTGTTTTGCAGGTACAGCTCATCCCGGATCAGTCTTCGTGTTGTAACTCTCTCGAGGGACAAAAACACCCAAAACATTTGGCGCCGTCTGTGGGGAGAGTACCTCGAAGATGGTTCAAGAGTTTGTACCTCCTAACCGTCTAGGTGAAGACCCAGAAGTCTTTACAGACCATGAGGAGGATGAGGATCCTCAGGTCGAAACCTCTACAGCCGAGGACGACTCTCTCAGAGTCAAGCGCATCCGGCCCAGAGAGACTCTGGAGCGGGGCGCCTCCCAGGCGGGTCCCAGCAGACCCACTGGGCAGCCGGAAGGGGCAACCCAAACGGTAGTTGGATCAGCCCCCGTCACCCGAGACGAACTCATGAGGTTCATGACTAGTTTCAAGGGTGAAATTACAGAGCTGATCACCAAAAGCCGAGCTGGCCCAAGTAAAGGTCAGTCGGCTAAGAAGACTCCTCCAGAGAAGGGGAAGTCAGTCCGAAACCGGCAGCCCACTCCTCATCCAAATGAGAAGGCAGCCGGGACCATTGATTGGTCTAAAATTCTCCTTTCTGGGAGGAACACAAATAATACTCGCCGGCCCCAACAGCCGGTGAGAAGTAAAAAATTAACTCTTGATGCCCGGGAAATTATTAACCGGAAGAGAAATCAATCGCTGTCTGAGTCGGCTTCAACGTCGAACTTTCCAGACATCTTCAACAACATTTCTGCAGGAGTGCACCCTCCTTGCATGAGAGTCAGACAGGCGGTAATACCGTCCATTCTGGCCCTCATATGATTGGAGCTGTCCCGTATGTGCCTACTCAGGCTTACGGGCAGTATTCTCCTCACTTCATGCAGCCGGCCTTCTTTGGGGGTCAGGCGGCATATTCCAATGTCCAACCATTGGACTGGCAGCTTCGTTTGCTGCGCCTGGGTGAACAACCTTCTGCGTTAACTCGGGAGATAACCGAGGCGGCACAGCCGGCCAAGGTTAAGAATGTGTTGGTTGGTAATAATGATGGCACCACCAATCCGGAAGACCACCTCATGGCTTACACCAACCTCATGTATCTGCAGGGGTTGGATGATGCCACTTGGTGTCGATGCTTCCCGGCTACATTGAAGGGCATTGCCCAACAATGGTTTGGCAACTTGCCAACCGGGTCCATAGACAGCTTCAGGAAGCTTGCCTTCTTGTTTGCTTCCAACTTCTCAATGAACATCCCTGCTAAGAAAACAAGCCTTGATATGAGCACTGTTAAGCAGGAAGAGAGAGAAGGGCTGCGCTCATATGTCAGGCAGTTCAATCTGATAAGAATTCAGATTCAAGGACTGTCTGACGAGGTAGCTTTTACAGACTTTTTCAAGGGTCTGAGAGACGGGTCGACTTGTAAGTTCGACCTCGTCAGAAAAGGGGCTTTCACTTTACAGGCGGCCCTGAGGGAGGCGGAAAGCTACATTCAGGCTACCGACCTCTGCTCGCCGGGTGGCCAGTCGGACTATAAGAAGTCCGACAAACAGAAAGTCAGCCGGTCAGCTCAGCCGGCCAAAAACAAAGAAGAGAGCAAGAAAAGAAAAGAAGTCTGGGCGGTTACTGACTCTGATCAGCCGTCCCAGAAGAAGAAGAAAGAGTTTAAACCGTACGTTCCCAAGTACGAGTTTAACAAAGATTGCAACTCCATCCTCATGGAGGTAAAGGACCAGCTGTCCATTGAGAAGCCGAATCCTATGAAGAGTTCTCTCCAGTCACGGAACAAAAATAAATTTTGTCAGTTCCATGAGGAAGTTGGCCATGACACCAACGACTGCTTTAGTCTTCAGCGGGCGTTGGACCGTCTGGCTGACAAAGGGCTTCTAAAGTCCTACATTTCTAAGTCCCCAGCCGGGGAAAAGAAGAAAAACAAGGGTCTGTCCTCCAGGACTACCCCCAGCCTGCTAGTAGTTCGGATACCGACAAGGAGCCGGTCTACACCATAGCAGGCGGGTTCTCCTGTGGTGGCCCTACCATCCGGGGTACCAAGAGCCATCTTTGAAAGATGGACAAAGATGATGATGAGCAGGCGGAAGCCGGCTCCTCCTTCCCAGACGTGTTGATCACTGAGAAGGATAGGGGCAGCGTCCGCCGCCCGCATGATGACCCGGTGGTCATTGAATGTAAGGTTGCCAATCAGTTGGTTGGACGGATCCTTATAGACACCGGCAGCTCATCAGATATCATCAGCCTCCGGTGCCTGCAAAAGCTGAAATACAACGTCGGCAGCATGCATCCGGTCACCCATCCCTTGGTTGGTTTTGGGGGTGGGATGGTCTACCCAGCCGGGAGAATTGACTTACCCATCCGGCTGGGAAAGAAAGGCCAGGGACGACATATTGTCGTCAGATTCTTGGTCGTTGAGGAGCTGACCGCCTATAACATCATCCTTGGCAGGCCAACCCTCAACGTAGCCAAGGTAGTAATCATCCCGTCCCTCATGCTCATCAAGTATGAGAGGGATGACGGCTATGTTGGTTCCTTGAATAGGGATCAGAAGACGGCCCGAGAGTGTTATCTCTCAGCCGTCCGAGATACTGTGACCCCAGGCGGACAGGAACCAATAGACTTTGACAACGTCAAGGATGCCGACCCAGCTCCTGCCCCGTCAGCAGCCGGAAAGAAAAGAAAGGCTCCTCTGCTGGTGGAGGTGAATAAAGAGAAAAAAATAGCAATCACTGATCGGCGAACGGTCAGATGAGCTCCGTCCCCAACCGGCTGGCGAAAGTATTGATCTCGTTCTGGACGATAGCCGTCCAGAACGTACTGTAAAGGTTGGGACGGTAGCTCATGCTACCTTGGGTGCAAGCTTGCACCTTCTGCTGAAGGAATTCAAAGACATTTTTGCCTTTGAAGTGGAGGAGATGCCAGGCGTCAGCCCGGATCTTGCTGTCCACAAACTCGCCGTGGACCCCAAAAGGAAGCCCATCCGGCAAAAGAAAAGAAATCACGGCGAGGAAAGAAGTCAGGCGGCAGCTGCCGAAGTCAAAAAGCTGCTAGACGCCAGGTTCATCCGGCCCTGTAATTTTCCCGACTAGGTGGCCAATGTGGTCCTTGTTAAGAAACCGAATGGGACCTGGCGCATGTGTGTTGATTACACAGACCTCAACAAGGCGTGTCCAAAGGATAGTTACCCGCTTCCAAAGATCGACAGTTTGGTCGACTCTACAGCCGGTGACGCCTTGATGAGTTTTATGGATGCCTACTCCGGCTTCCATCAGATACCCCTGTGGAAGAAAGATCAAGAGAAGACGGCCTTCGTCAATGATCAGGGGCTATTCTGTTATACTGTGATGCTGTTTGGCTTGAAAAATGCGCCTGCCACTTTCCAACGGATGATTAATACGGTCTTCATTAATCAGATTGGGAGGAATGTGGAGGCGTACATTGATGACATGATAGTCAAATCCAAACAGCAGACGGATCACCTTGCTGATCTCCGAGAAACATTCACCACCCTCAGGCGGCATAAGGTTATGTTAAATCTTAAGAAATGCGTCTTTGGTGTTGAGTCTGGGAAGTTTCTCAGATTCCTGATTGATCAAAGGGGGATAGAGGCTAACCCTGAAAAGATACAGGCGGTGATAGACATGAAGTCACCCCGTTCTGTTAAGGAAGTCTAGAGACTCACCGGTTGTCTGGCCGCCTTGGGGAGGTTCCTCAGCTGGTCAGGCGACAAATGCCTTTACTTCTTCCAAGCAATCAGGAAGAAGACCAGATTTGAATGGGGGGATGATGCTGAGGCGGCGTTCCAGAGGTTGAAAGAGCATTTGCACTCTCTGCCTAGGTTGGTCAGTCCTTTGCCTAGGGAGACGTTGTACATGTACTTAGCCGTCTCAGACCATGCCCTCAGTGCCGTTCTCCTTACTGAGCGAGACGGCGTGCAGCTCCCGGTTTACTTCATTAGCCATGTTCTTAAAAATGCTGAACTCCGGTACCCCATGGTTGAAAAATTTGGCCTTGCTTTGTATATGGCATTCAAAAAATTGAAGCCTTACTTTTTGGCACATCCGGTGGTGATCTACACGGACCAGCCACTCAAGCGGCCAATGTCTACCTTGACTCATCCGGGAGAATGTTGAAATGGGCTATTGAAATGCAAAGTCTTGAAATCACTTACGAACCAAGAAAGGCAGTGAAAGGTCAGGCGTTTGCCGACTTCATTGTAGAAATGACTCGTACGGTGGCTCCGGATAACCTTGATCAGGTTTGGAAAGTGTATGTAGATGGGAGCTCTACAAAGTCCGGCTGTGGTGCAGGCGTAATTTATGAGTCTCCTGAAGGAGACAGATTTGAATATGCACTACGCTTCAAGTTTCAGGCCTCTAACAATGAGGCGGAGTATGAAGCCCTGCTAGCCGGCATACGCATGTGTAAGGCGGCAGGGGCCATGAAAATTGACGCCTACTCTGATTCTCAATTGGTTGTTAGCCAGTACGAGGGAAGTTATGAGGCTACCCATCCGGCTATGATTAAATATCTTCAGGCAGTCAAAGAAGAGACCAAGGCACTTGAGGAATTCCGGCTGAATCAAGTGCCTAGGTCGGAAAACAACCAGGCGGATGCATTGTCAAAACTGGCATCTTCCGCCTGCCATGATACGCCTCGGTCAGTCTTCTGGGAAGTTCTTGAAAAGAGAAGCATCTATGAGGATGTCGTTGGAATTCTGGACCGAAGCTCTACCTGGAAGGATGGCATGCGGGCCTATCTCTCAGACGGCACACTTCCTGATAACCCACAGGAAGCAGCCGTCCTGAAAAAGCAAGCTGCAAGATTCGAGATGAAAAATGGAGAACTCTTCAAGGCGGGGTTTCTGAAGCCTTTGTTGAAGTGTGTCACCCCAGAAAAGGGGAAAAAAGTTCTCGAAGACTTGCACTCGTGATTCTGCGCCTCTCACATAGGCGGCAGGTCCCTAGCCGTCAGAGCCAGACGACATTACTTTTGGCCCACTCTTGAGGCAGACGCCAAGGAATTGGTGAAAAAATGTGACAAGTGCCAAAAGTTTGGAAAACTTATTCATCGTCCGGCTACTGATCTGACGGCCATCTACAGCCCAATCCCGTTCGCAAAGTGGGGGATGGATATTTTAGGTCCTTACACGACTACTCCAGGAAGAAAGCGCTATATCTTAGTGGTTGTGGATTATTTCACCAAGTGGGTTGAGGCTGAAGCGGTTAAAAATATCAAGACCTCAGACGTCATTTCCTTCATCTAGAAGAATGTTATCACCCCTTACGGGGTACCCATGTCTATGGTATTAGATAATGGTCCTCAGTTTGAGACGCCTCATCTAAAAACTTGGTTGGGAGATCAGGGGATCTCAAGTTATTTTGCATCTGTTGGCCGGCCCCAAGCAAACGGCCAAGTTGAAGCTTTCAACAAACTCATCTCAAACGGCATTAAAAAGAAAATAGAAAGAGCCGGTGGCTTATGGGCAGAAGAATTAATCCATGTCCTATGGGCCATCCGGACAACAGCGAAAGGGGCAACCGGTGAAACCCCATTTTTCATGGTTTACGGTGCTGAAGCCGTCTTGCCCATCGAACAGTACGAGCCGACTCTCAGAGTCATGATGTATGATGAAGAGGCAAATTGGGAAGCAATGCGCCTGGCACTGGATTCACTCCCAGAACGCCGGGGCAATGCCGCCTTGCGTCATGAGATTTACCGTCTGAGAATGACTAGAGCCTACAACAAAAAAGTACACAAGCGTCCTTTGAAAGTTGACGACTTAGTGTTACGAAAAATGGAGGCAACCGGTAGGGCCAATGAGTTGGGAAAGCTAATACCGGATCTATGAAGAAGTAAGGGACGTCACCTACCGCCTGGAAACCTCAGATGGAAGGCGCCTGCCTAGAACTTGGAATGTAGACAATCTAAAAAAGTACTACTTCTGAGAATGTAACTTTTTGTAAACAATGAGTCAATTATTGAAGATTCAATCTTTGTTTGCAAAACTGAGTTATCGTTTGATTATCCATCCGGGTAATATCTAGGCGGATTCCCCATCTACCTAACTAAGTTCGATACTTAGTGAAGGTTACATTTATTTATCCGCCTGGGTAATGCTCGGATCCCTTGTTTATTTAAGTTGGATACTTTGTTTATTCAACTGCTTGACTATCCGCCTGGGTACTACTCAGACGGATTCTCCATTTATCTAACTAAGTTTGATACTTAGCATGATCAAACATTTTCTTAAAAAACTAAGTTCGATACTTAGTGTAAATTCAACACTGATTAAGAAACTAAGCACAAAAACGTTTAGTGGCTACACAACCGGTCTCAAACAATACCAGAGGCTAAAATGGCCGGATGGTTGCTCCTTTTATAAAATCGCCTGTCCCAACATGGACAAATGCGTCCGACGACACCCCACCGGGTGCAATCGTCGCAGAGAACAGATTCTGTCGGTTCAACGTATCCATGCAGACGACAAAAATTGAACGACCAAATTGGTCAACTCATAGCCGTCTGACCAAAGTAACCTACGAAGAACGAATAAGTTCCTAAATACCGGATGCCCATAGGCATCAGTCGGTCACCGGCTGAAGTTCTCACTTAGGTTATTTATTCCAAAAATTGCACCTCACCCCAATTGGGGCAAGAGTTCAATGGCTATGAAATCTCTACCAAGACGGGCATAAGCCGTCTGGGTAGTGACCGAAATGCCTGTTGGTGTACGGCTGTGCACTTGGTTTGGGGCAATCACTACTGTGATTGATTGACTTACAAACATATCATGCTCTTTGCAGCATCAGACGTTTTCAAGTCAATCAACCAGCTCCAATTGAAACCAATCACACAGCCGTCCAGGGGCAAGGACAGCCAGACTATTGACTAGTTAGGCAAGAAATCGCCGCATGCTTTTCATAAGATAGGCAAAAATTAAAAATTCAAATGCAAAATGATCAAAACCGACTGAGTCGGTGCAATTCATAAAAGTCCACCCAACCAAACGGTTGTAGTGGATTAAAATGTTAACCGGACCCCGTCCAGGAAAGAAAGAAATTGTTAATTAACACGGCTCCACAGCCGGTAAATACAAGAATACTCGGCACGCAGGCCGGAAAAAGCAAGTTTTGGCCTCAAAGGAGGCAGGCTCTGGCTCGCTTTGCTCTCTCAAGTACACCACGTACTCGGCATAGCTGTGTGCCATTGTCCAGATGCTATAATCAGCGTCTGGATACAAGGCAGCCCAAGCAATCTTCATACGGGCGTCGTTGTCAGCATCACTCTCAGCAACAAGGCGGTTTTGCTCCGCCTCCAAGGTTGCTGCAAAGCTTTTCTGAGCTTGAGCAGCATCCTTCTCCAGCCTCTCAACCTTGGATTTCAGTTTGCCAAGGTCCGCCTGGGTCTTCTTGAGCGCCTCTTTAGCCTGTTTAGCGCTCTCGTCTGCTTTCTTCTGGGCCTCCTCCGCCCCCTTCTTTGCCGTCTCAGCGTCCGTTACCCTCTGGTCGGCCGCCTTCAGTTCTAGCTCCAGCTGCTGGATTTTAGACGCCTTTGTCATAATTATTGCTTTAGTTTCAAGTTCATTTACGATAGTTGAGTGGAAAGCAATATTATCAGCGTCTATGGCGGACTTCTTGGCCCTTTTTACCTCTTCCCGTTTGCGGGAATAAGGACGTTTGAGCCCGCCCACCCGCAGCATGGCCTGCAAAAAGAAGGCGGTATAAGAATTACAAGCGGGATAATTACTTGGAAAAAATAACATTGAATTGACAAGTTTCTTACCTCAGCCAGAAGGGATAGAATGCGTTCAAGATTGAACGTCTCTATCCCAGGGATATTGTCCTTATCCCTCTTCCGGACGGCATCCAGCATGGCCTTGGCGTGCTTCTGGACGTCTGGCCAGCGGGGAGATTGATCTGCACCACAATCAATACGTGATGAGTACGAAACTAAGGCAGCACCTATCTGTTGCCGACCGTCTAAGGATGACGTCTGTTGGGAGTGGGATTTCACCCGTAAAGGCCAACCAGGCCCAAGCGGGGATTCAAAAGGGTTCTTACCTTCAGAGCCGGCCAAGCGGGAACTGCTTGCAGGCGTGGTGAACCCCGCGGCTGCTGAGGGGTTGACAAGATCAAGGCACAGGCTGCTGCCTACCTTCTCGAGTCGCCCCGCTATCCGCATCGTCTTAGCCCCGGCTGAGGTGCCAGGAGTTGACGTAGAGGCAGACTTTTTTATCTTGTTAAGAACGGCTGGGGCCTCCTCTCTAGCCCGTTTGAGGTTCTTCTCAAACGATTTCCCAACTTCTCCCCCCTGTGAAAATAAACAAGTCAAGGTTAGTATCCGGGCAAGACAGTTTATAAAATAAACTTAAGAAAGGGTCAAGCGCTCAATACCTTGGCCCTGAGCTCGGCCGCAGCTTTTTCCGCAAGATCTTTGCGGATGGTCGCAGAAGACCGCTTGGGAGTTTTCTCCGACTGCAACATGTTTAGTGCTTCTTCTGTAAAAAGAAAGAAATTGGTCAGAATCATAAATCAATTCCGATAGAAAAATACTACAGACGGTGTGAACTCAAGCGCATACGTTTGTTAAACATGTGCCCTAGCCCGCAGGCGGCTAGGAAACATTCATCCTTGAACCAGGCGCTCTTGGGAATCCAATTCTTAGGGACTTTTATTGTTTCCCCGGTTGACAGAGTTGCGTCTGTGAGGCCGAAAAAGTCTGCCTCGATTATTTTGTCAAAGTCTTCCTCTGGGATCCGGGGAAGAGCGCATTTCCTGCCAACAAGTCAGGCTTCTTATTGTACAGACGGAATTCATAATTTTTCCGTCTGGTTGGGGCTGACATCAGGTAGAACCTGTGCTTCCAGCCATCGAACTTTAAGACCTTGTCCAAGGTCATCATGTATTGCGGCTGTGTGGTTAGAGTATACCACGCCCTCCAGCCGCCTGGGCTTCTGCTGAGGTAATGCATGCTTGCAAAAGCCTCCCAGCCGGGGTTAAGCCCTTGGAACTCGCAGGCGGCAACATACCCCAGAATGTTGGTCCAGGAGTTGGGGGTAAGTTGCCAGAGCCCAAGGCCGTAGCCTCTCAAAATTGCCTTCACCGCCTGGTGAAGGGGGAAGCGAAGGCCGGCTTTGAACGCCGCCTCATAACAGCCAAAATAGCTGTTGGCGTTCTCTTGATCATCCCCCCAAGCGATGGTGCCCAGCTCAGGCGGCACCCGGATCTTATACCCGTCTCCAAGCGGGTGCATTTTCTTAAAGTTTTCTAAGTTCTCCCCCATCTGGATTCGGTCCTTGGAGGAGACGTGGATGCTGAAGGGATCGTCCTTCTCACTCTACTTTTTCCTTTCTTCCTCCTCGCTATCCGGAAGAGGGGGCAAGTCATCGCTGCTCTCGGAGGTAGAGGCGGAGCTGTCGCTCTCCGTCTCCCCCTCGCTTTGGTCTATGGGGGCAGAGGCGGCCTCGTCGCCGCCTTGGTCGCACTCTTCCAAAAAAGAGTCTGCAGGGGTTGAAGGGGCGCGCGGAGGGGATTTCTCCAGAGCCGTCTGGTTTCCCTGACCAGACATTTCTCCCTCAGGCGTTTGGCCGCCTGAGCCTTCGCTTTTGTAATTCGGGTCCGTGGCCGTCTGCATTTTCCGAGCCATGGTGTCCTGCACAGACACATAACTGGTCAGAATCCATGGCAAAGGGTGGTCCCAACACCCCGAGCCAACACTCCTAGTCCTAGACTCAGCCGACCCTGGTGACCGGCTGGACTCTAACCTAGGTCGTGCCGTGTGTGTTGGTGATGCATCCATTTATTGCAAGAAATATGTACAAGCGGTGAAAAAAGAAAAGAGCTGAGAGAGACAGAGACGGTACCTTTCGAGTTGGTATCTGAGTGTAGGCGGGACCGGCTGTATTGCTGAAAAACGAGCTTTTTTGCTCACGTCTGACTCAAACAAGTGACTTCTGCTCTCTCGAAGTTTTTCTCTCAGAAATTTTCGTAAGCGTACAAAATTATGAGGGTAAAACGGCTATAAATAGAGGGTAAATTTGGGGGCATTTCCGTAATTTACCCAGAAGGTGAACAGTTACTTTGTAACGGTAAAATTACCGCCAACCGGAGCGTGACATGTGTCACAGATGCCACGTGGCGTGCCACGTCACATCTATGAGGGGCAAATGTTTAGGGTAATTTTACCCCGCCACATGGTCCAATCAGAGGATGACACGTATCAGCCTCAGGATGGCCCAAAGTGGACCAATCCCTGCTTGACACGTGTCACTCCAGAAAAGAAGGGAAAAAAGGCGGCCTTCAGGCCCAAATCCCGAGAATGCCGCAAAACGGCGCAGCCCACCAATGATTAAGGTTCAGTGACCTAATCAAGGGCACAACTCCCAAAGACCCTATAAATAGGGAGATACCCCTCATTTTGAGGGCAGAACGTTTTATCATTTAATACACCTGCATTCTCTTACATCAGAGAAACACCTGAGCTTGGAATCCGAGCAGATACCCACCTAAATTTCCGTACTCTTTATTCCTCTTCAAGTTACTAACTTGATCGTCGGAGGCGGAGCACCACCCAACCGGTGTCTCCGTTTTTTTTGCAGGTACAGCTCATCCCTGATCAGTATTCGTGTTGTAACTCTCCCGAGGGACAAAAACACCCAAAACAACCAACATGCAAGGTGGACTCATCAAGATGGGGAAGGGGGTTGGAAACCTCAAAATTGACATTTTCTTCATTCACAACTCCTCCACCAGCACCACTCAAGGGACTCTCAATCTGTCTTGATTGCTCAAACTCATCATCATCATCCTCATGAACTCCCTCATTCAAAAATGAAGATGGCTCACTCACATCCTCACCATGGGAAGCTCTCAAAGGGGGTGAATAAGGGGAAGGATGGCAATCAAGCTCAAATGGGGAATGAAAAGGATCAAAATCCTCAAAAATCCTGTCATCACAAGAAAATCTCCCTTCACCTTCACACCCTTGGCCCACATCATTCTCAAAAACACTGTCACACTCCAAATGAGGTGCCTCACATCCATTTACATCAACCAAAGCACTCATCACTTGGGCAAGCCTCACTTCTCTCAATTTTTGTTCCTCTTGAAGCTCTTGGAGTTGTTGGGTTAGATATTGCATTTGAGAAAGAATTTGGGCATCAATGTTATTGGGTTGAGGTTCATGATCAAAGTCAAATTGCACATCATTAAAATTAGCACAAACCTCATCAAAATGAGAATAAGGGGGAAAGGTGTCAATTTGCATACTTGGATTATCACTAGGCACATAAGAAGTATCAAGAGAATTCATGCAAAAATTAATAGAATCTTGGCATTGAGAATCAAAATAAGAAACATGAGATTCTCTATCTAAAGAATCCTTAGCAAGCCATGTGAAGAAATCCCACGCATCATGCATAGACAAATGACAAAATCTACCATTATTCATGTCCTCAACCATTCCCCTAGTATACTCATTCATGCCATAATAAGCTATACCACAAGCATCACTAAGAGAACACCCATGTTAACTAAGAAAACCATCTAGTCTTTCAAAGTAAGCATAGAAGGGTTCACCATCAAATTGAGGAAAAGATAAACTTGCCATTTTTATACAAAGAACAAAAAAAAGCAAATAAAAATCAAATTATATACAAGAACCTAGCTAATCTAATCAACACAAACTAATGAACGCCTTAGTCCCCGGCAACGGCGCCAAAATTTGGTCGGGGTTAAAAGTAGGTCGTTGGGACTACTAACCCTAACCAAATTAGAAATTTATAATACCTAAACTTACACTAAACTAGTTATTGGCAAGTAAAGGGTCGAACCCAAAAGGACCAAGTGTATCAATTTGTGCTAATTAGACTACTAGGAAAGCTTGTGAGATAGAGAGAGGTTCAACTAAACACAACTAAGAGCAAATAACTAAAACTAGGGAAAGTGGAATCCAATTACATCAATACATTCAATAACATCATACAATTAGATGAAAATGACCTTGATTAGGAACAATCAACACATTTAACTCACTCTCGCACAATTAAGCATGTTAATTATCCTACTAAACTAATTCACTCTCGTGCAACTAGCCTAGCAAAGGTATGGAAGAAATTAGGGCTCTCAACCAACTCACTCTCGCACAATCGATTGAAAGCACAACTAAGAACATAGAATCAATAAGTTAGAAAGATTCTAATCCATAAAAGCATCATCCATACACAATAATCAAGAAACAATTCCATACTAATCACAATTCAATTTATTAACATAACCTTCACCCATTTCCCTAGAACAAAATCTAAGCTAACATAATGAAAGACATGGAAAACAAGGTAAAATAAGAATAAAAACAAGATTAAATAAACAAACTAATTAATATACTCAAATCAACAAACAAAAAGCATAAAACCAAGAATTAAGCAAAGAAATAAAGATGAGAGAAAGTAAGAAAATTCTCATTGAATAGATGAGAAGAAGTTCCACAAAGTTGCTTCTTCAACCTCTCAAAAACTCCATGGAAATTCAAGCTTTCTCTCTCTACACTACTCCTAACCCTAAGAGAGAGAAAATAAAGACTAAACTAATCTAATCTATCTAAAATAAAATGTTGATTGATAAGTTGTTAGAAAATAACCCTAAAGAGGGTATTTATAATACAAGCTAAAATAACATAAAAGAAATTAAAAATAAAACTAAACTAAAACAATTAAAATAACTAAACTAAAAACCAAATAAAAACAAAACTAAAAATAAAATAAAATAAAAAGTAAAATGAAAAGGAAAAAGAAAAAAAACAAAACCCACTAATTTCCCCCAAAACCCAAGAAACAACAAACTACCCCAAACTCCTTTTCGAATTCGAATTCCCCTGCTCCAATTCAAGCTTTCATCACCATCATCCCCAAACAACCATCATCACCGTTCATCAGCATCGTCGTCATCTAGCATCCAAAATCGTGGCCGTCCAATTCTCATTAAAAATCACGTGAAAAGCTCGTGATTGACCCACAATTGCGCGTCCGCACAGAGGTCGCACAGCAAGTCGCGCAAAGCTTCTGCCTCAACTCGATTTTGGACTCGATTTCGTGCGCTTTCTGACAGGGTTGTGCGCGGCCGCGGTGATCTGGGTTGGGCGAATTTGGAGGTTCGATTGAAGCTGCTTCTCTGATTGGTGGGTGGTGTTTGCGTGGGTCTGGTTGGAGGTGAGGTGGTGAATTGGTTGATGATTGTTGTTGTTGCGAGTGGAAACAGGGGAAGGGTGTGGTTCAGGTGGTTGCGGTTTTGTGAGGGCTGAGAGGTGGTATTGAAGGTGCGATTGGTGGTGGTTTGGTGAGTGTGTGATGGTGCTGTGTTTGGGAAATCGCTGCTGCTCAGGTTTATGTTTGGTGATAGGTGCAGCGCAGCAGCGGTTGCGCGTGAGTGGTGGTGGGTGGCTGTAAGTTGCGATTGGTTGCGGGCTCCTGGTGAATTCAGGGCTGTGGTGTTGTTGGAGTTTTTATTGGTGAGTGTGAGGTGGAGACGGAAGCAGGGGAGATGTGTTTTGGTTGTGTTGTGGTGTAGGGTAAGGTGAGGTGTGGTGAAGGTTTATGGGCAGCAGCTTGTAAGACATTTTGTTGAACTTGATTGACTTGGGTCCCGAACTTCCAATGCAAACCATTTGACTTTGAAATCCGTGCTTCAACCCGAAAACATACCTACACAACCAAAAATACACATGGGAGAATTGGGACAAAGGCTAAAATAATAAAATAAAACGAAGTAAAATAAAAGGTAAAACTAAAATAAAATAAAATAAGAAAAAGAGAGAAACTAGGAATTATTAACTAAAAATACGAAAATAAACTAAAAACTATTAAAAACTACAAAAATACTCAAAATAAAGATAAAAGACGAGAATAAGTAAATAAAAGAAATAAAGGATAAAAAGAGTGAAATTATTGGAAAATAAGCCGGAATACGACTCAATAAACACCCTAAAAGTGACATAAAAGTCACTTATCACAAATCTTAGTGGATCCAAATACAGTCAAACACATTCAAACAAAACTTTTTGAATCAAAAGAAAGTCAAACACATTCAAACAAAGCTTTTTGAGTCGAATGAAAGTTAAATACATTCAAACAAAGCTTTTTGAATCTAATGAAAGTTAAACACATTCAAACAATTTTTTTTTGAATCGAAATAAAGTAAAACAAATTGAAACTTAGCTTTTTCAATCAAAAGAAAGTTAAACACATTCAAACAAGCTTTTTGAATCTAATGAAAGTCAAACACATTAAACCAAATCTTTCAAAATCAAATGAAAGTCAAACACATTCAAACAAAGCTTTTTGAATAAAATGAAAGTCAAACACATTCAAACAAAGCTTTTTGAATCAAATGAAAGTCAAACACATTTAAACTAAGCTTTATGAATAAAATGAAAGTCAAACACATAGAAACAAATCTTTTTGGATCGAAATACAGTCAAACACATTCAAACAAAACTTTTTTAATAAAAAGAAAGTCAAACACATTCAAACAAAAGTTTTTGATTCAAATGAAAGTCAAACACATTTTAACAAAGCTTTTTGAATCAAATGAAAGTCAAACACATTCAAACAAAGCTTTTTGAATCAAATGAAAGTCAAACACATTAAAACAAAGCTTTTTGAATCAAATGAAAGTCAAATACGTTCAAACAAAGCTTGATGAAGCAAATGAAAGTCAAACACATTAAAACAAATCTTTTTGGATCGATATACAGTCAAACACATTCAAACAAAGCTTTATGAATCAAAAGATAATCAAACACATTCAAACAAAGATTTTTGGATCAAATGAATGTCTAATACATTCAAACAAAGCTTTTTGAATCTAATGAAAGTCAAACACACTCAAACAATTCTTTTTTAATCGAAATGGAAAATTTGCCAATTACTACCGCAAGTTAATACTACTTTGTAAATTACTACCGCAAATTAAAAAAGGTTGTGAATTACAACCGCAAAATATTTTAAGATGTTGCGGTTATTACCGAACCCACATTAAACTCAACAATTACGTTATTATATCACTTTCACCCATGGTTAAAGCCCTTAACGATGAAGTTATTATATCCCTAAACAACTTTTTTTTTGGGGGCGGGGGGGGGGGGGGGGGTGGTTAAAGCCCTTAACCATGGTCAAAGACGGGTTAAAGGGATATAATGACGTCATAGTTGGGTTTAGTGGGGGTTTGGTAGTAATCGCACCAACTTAAAACTTTTTACGGTAGTAATTCACAACTTTTTTAATTTGCGGTAGTAATTTACAAACTGGTATTAACTTGCGGTAGTAATTGGAAAAATATCAAATCTAAATAAAGTAAAACAAATTCAAACAAAGCTTTTTGAATCAAAATAAAGTCAAACAAATTCAAATAAGCTTTTTGAATCAAATAAAAGTCAAAACACATTCAAACATAGCTTTTCGAATCAAATGAAAATCAAACACATTCAAACATAGCTTTTTGAATCAAATGAAAGTCAAACACATTCAAATAAATCTTTTTGCATCAAAATAAAATCAAACACATTCAATCAAAGCTTTTTGAATCAAATGAAAGTCAAACACATTGAAACAAAGCTTTTTGAATCAAATGAATGTCAAACACATTGAAACAAATCTTTTTTGATAGAAATTCAAACAATCACATTCAAACAAAGCTTTATGAATCAAAAGAAAGTCAAACACATTCTAACAATTCTTTTTGAATAAAAAAAAGTAAAACACATTCAAACAAAGTTATTTGAATCAAAAGAAAGTTAAACACATTCAAACAAAGCTTTTTCAATCAAAAGAAAGTCAAACCCAATCAAACAAACCTTTTTGAATCAAAATAAAGTCAAACACATTCAAACAAATCTTTTTGAATCAAAAGAAAGTCAAACCCATTCAAACAAAGCTTTTTAAATCAAAATACAGTCAAACACATTCAAACAAAACTTTTTAAACAAAAAAAAGTTAGACACATTCAAACAAAAGTTTTTTTAATCAAAAGAAAGTCAAACACATTCAAACAAAGCTTTTTGAATCAAATGAAAATCAAACACATTCAAACAAATATTTTAAAATCATATGAAAGTCAAACACATTCAAATAAATCTTTTTGAATCGAAATAAAGTCAAATACGTTCAAAGAAAGCTTTTTGAATCAAATGAAAGTCAAACACATTCAAACAAAGCTTTTTGAATCAAATGAAAATCAAACACATTCATACAAAGCTTTTTGAATCAAATGAAAGTCAAACACATTCAAATAAATCTTATTGAATCGAAATAAAGTCAAATACGTTTAAACAAAGCTTTTTGAATCAAACGAAATTCAAACACATTCAGACAATTCTTTTTGTATCGAAATACAGTCAAACACATTCAAACAAAACTTTTTGAATAAAAAGAAACTCAAACACATTCAAACAAAAGTTTTTGATTCAAATGAAAGTCAAACACATTTTAACAAAGCTTTTTGAATCAAATGAAAGTCAAACACATTCAAACAAAGCTTTTTGAATCAAATGAAAGTCAAACACATTCAAACAAAGCTTTTTGAATCAAATGAAAGTCAAACACATTCAAACAATGCTTTTTGAATCAAATGAAAGTCAAACACATTCAAACAAAGCTTGATTAATCAAATGAAAGCCAAACACATTCAAACAAATCTATTTGGATCGAAATATAGTCAAACACATTCAAACAAAACTTTTTGAATTAAAAGAAAGTCAAACACAGTCAAATAAAAGTTTTTGAATCAAGTAAAAGTCAAACACATACAAACAAAGCTTTTTGGATCAAATGAAAGTCTAATACGTTCAAACAAAGCTTTTTGAATTTAATGAAAGTCAAACACACTCAAAAAATTCTTTTTGAATCTAAATGGAAAATTTGCCAATTACTACCGTAAGTTAATACTACTTTGTAAATTACTACCGCAAATTAAAAAAGTTGTGAATTACTACTGCAAAATATTTTAAGATGTTACGATTATTACCGAACCCACATTAAACCCAACTATGACGTCATTATATCACTTTCACCCATGGTTAAAGCCCTTAACCATGACGTTATTATATCCCTAAACAACTTTTTTTTTTTTGGGGGGGGGGGGGCTGGTTAAAGCCCTTAACCATGGTCAAACACGGGTTAAAGGGATATAATGACGTGATAGTTGGGTTTAATGGGGGTTTGGTAGTAATCGCAACATCTTAAAACTTTTTGCGGTAGTAATTCACAACTTTTTTAATTTGCGGTAGTAATGATGGTGTTAATAGGCTGAATGTGTCTAGACTTTCGGGTTCTGCTTTGATTCCAGAAATTGATGAGGATCCTGATGAACTTGTCACTCCCCCTTCTCATTTGAGTCGATTCTCAACTGAGAAGATTGCTAGAGCTGAGCTAAAAGCCCTTGAGAATTTTCATGTGCGATTGATTAAAGCCAATAAAACAGTACCCAAATCTATTGTTTCATTGGATCTCCGAGCTTCTTCGTCTGATCTTAATGCAGGTCATGCTACTATGGTGGCTGAAGGTAATCCTGGTCTCAATTTTGATTCAGTTCCGCGAATTCCAGAGGCAACAGTTCATGTTACTGTTCCATTGGTTTCTGGGGTCGGTTCTGCTCTAATTGCTGACCCGGTTTCTTTGGAGGGTGATGTGGTACCTCCTAAGCCTAATATTCCTGCTACTAAGCCAGGCATTGCTAAGCTCAATTCTAAGGGTTCGGCCCTCTCATTCGTAGCTCCTATGGTCAAAGATGGGAAGTCTGTTGCCATGTTACAATAAGCCGATATTACTGAAGGTAATCTTAAGTGGAAGAATTATGTAATTTTCTATGTCATAGGCTATTATCCTACTATAGCTGTTGTTCATAGATATATTGCTGAAAATTGGAGTGTTATAGCTAAACCTAATGTTTTTTGGCATGATGATGGCTACTTTCTAATTAAAATGCAAAATTCGGATGATATGAATGTTGTTCTTAGTGCTAGTCCACACATGTTCTTTGGTAAGGCGGCTATTGTTAAGCCTTGGTCTGAGAAATTTGACTTTCATGCTGAGGTTTTGAGAACTGTTCCTATATGGGTGAAGTTACCTAACTTACCTTTGAATTGTTGGGGTGTGGACACCCTAAGCAGACTAAGAAGTGTTTTAGGAGTTCCTTTATGTGCTGATGAATGTACTTCAAAGCAGTTGAGGGTCTCCTTTGCTAGGTTGCTCATTGAAGTTGATGTAACAAAGGCTTTACCCAAGACTATCTGGTTTGAAAGCCCAGATGGTGCTTTGATTGAACAAAAAGTTGTTTTTGAATGGGCACCCCCCTTTTATAGCAAATGTAACAAAGTGGGCCATGACTGTGCTAGGAAGGTTCAGCCCCAAAAGAAGCAGATGGCTTCTAAGGAGCAGCCTAAGCAAAAGGTGTGGGTTGCTAAGCCCCAACCTGCTACTGTTTTTGCACCTGGGCCTAGTGTGCCTGAATCTGGGGGTAATGGCTCTATTCATAATGCTGGTGTTTTCACTCCTGCTCCAACTACTGTGCAAGCTAATTTTGATGATGATTGGAGAGTGGTGGGAAGGAAGCAAAGAAGTCATAGTAATCCTCCTGTCTTTACTTGTGTTCCTAATTCTAACACTTATGCTGCTCTGCTTAAGGATGGGGATGGTGCTGGAGAACTTGTTCCTATCGGGGGTGATGGTAATCCCCCTTTGGGGTCATGATTATCCTATCATGGAATATTAGGGGTCTTAATGATCCCTGCAAAGTAGTTTCTCTTAAGAAACTGCTAGCTGAACAGTGTGTGGATGTTGTTGGTATTATGGAAACTAAAGTGAAGTGTGATAAGAGTGTTAAGCTTCAGAAGAAATTTGGATCTTCTTGGTCTTGGTTTTGTAACTAGTCATCTTCACATAGGGGTAGACTCTGGGTTTGTTGGTCTCATGACAAGGTTAATCTTTTAGTCATCTCCTCTCATGAGCAGTTCATTCATGTCCAAATTAGCTCCAAGGATCTTCAGCATCAGATTTTCTGAACCTTTGTGTATGGCTTACACTCTATTCATGATAGGTTACCTCTCTGGGATGGTATTTCTAGTCTTGGGGCTGTTTCTGGGTCTTGGCTTGTTATTGGTGACTTTAATTCTGTTCTCAATTCTTATGATAGAGTTAATGGTAATGTTGTCACTGATTATGAGGTCAACTATTTTAGAATTTTTGTTGACAATCTTGATCTTTGTGAGCTTAAGAGTAAAGGTTCTTTTTACTCTTGGTCTAATAAGGGTCATGGTGATACTAGAATTGCTACAAGGATTGATAGGGGGCTTGTGAATCAGGCTTGGTTGAACAAGTATTCTCATGTTGAATCTATCTATCTTCCTCCTCTCCTTTCTAATCACAACCCTCTCTTGGTTGAAGTGAGTAGGTTTTTTGCTACTAAGGGGAGACCTTTTAGGTTTCTTAATTGCCTGGCTCATCATGCTGATTTTTGTTCCATTGTGGAAAAAAGCTGGCATAGTGTTACAGATTGTTCTGCTATGGTTACTATTTGGCAGAATTTGAAATCTGTCAAAAAGAACCTGAAAGATCTGAACACTAAGTATTTTGCTAATGTTGATGAGAAAGTTGATGTGGCTCTTGCCTCTTTGAAAGCCATTCAGGACCAGCTTGCTGTGGATTATTCTAATTCTGACCTTCTTGTTAAAGAGGCTGAAGCTGTAACTATGGTGAAGCATTGGATGTATATCCAGGAGTCCATTTATAAGCAGAAATCTAGGGTTGATTGGATTAAGCTGGGGGATTCTAGTTCTCACTACTTCTTCTCTGTTTTGAAGCACAGGCAAGGTAGAAATAGAATTGATTCTATCTTCACTGAAGATGATGTCCTTTTGAAAGATCCTATTCTTATTAAAAATGAGATTGTGGGGTTCTATAAAGGGCTCCTTGGTTCTAGTGCTAGTTCTCTCCCTGTTGTTGACTTAGCCACTATTAGGAGAGGTTCTCAACTCAGCTCTAGCTCTATTGATATTTTGACTTCTGTGGTTACTACTTCTGAGATTAATAGTGCTCTAGCTCAGATTGGAGATGATAAGGCGCCTGGAATTGATGGTTTCAATGCTGTTTTCTTCAAAAAGGCTTGGCCTATGATCAAAACTGATATTTATGCTGCTATCTTCTCTTTCTTTGAGACTGGTGTCATTGCTAAGCAGTGGAATTGTACAACAATCACCTTAGTGCCTAAGGTTCAGCATCCTTCTTATGTCAGAGAAATTAGGCCTATTGCTTGTTGTACCATGTTGTACAAGCTGATCTCCAAAGTTCTCACAAACAGGATTTCTAAAGTGGTCGGGACTGTTATTAATGATGCTCAAGCTGGGTTTATCCCGGGTAAGCACATTGGTGACAATATTCTCCCGGCTACTAAATTGATCAAAGGCTACTCTCATAAGTTTGTTTCTCCTAGATGCATGATCAAGATTGACTTGAGGAAGGCCCATGACTCTGTTGAATGGCCCTTTTTGCAGACTGTTTTAGAAGAGCTTGGTTTCCCTCATTCTGTTGTGAAATAGATTATGACTTGTGTCTGTTCTGTTTCTTACTCTGTGATGGTTAATGGCTTTCCTGCTAAACCTTTTTCTGCAAAAAAAAAGGCCTTAGGCAAGGAGATCCTATGTCTCCTTTTCTTTTTGCTCTATGTATGGAGTACCTCTCTAGGTACCTTAAGGAAATGACTGGGAATCCTAATTTTAATTTTCATCCTAGATGTGAGAAATTAGGTATTACCCACATGATGTTTGTTGATGATCTTCTCCTCTTCTCTAGGGCTGATTCCATCTCTATTCAGCTTCTCTTGCAGGCTTTCCAGAAATTCTCTTGTGATTCTTGTCTGATTGCTAATTTAAGTAAGAGTGAGGTTTATTTTTGAGGTATCTCTGATTCTGATAAAGATCAGCTGCAAACTGTTCTTGGTATGAGTAGAGGTAGTTTGCCTTTTAGATATCTTGGGGTGCCCTTGTCTTCTTAAAAGCTTACTGTTGTTCAGTGTAGGCCTTTGGTTGAAAGGGTTACTGCTAGGATTGGATGCTGGACTTCTAGACACTTGTCTTATGCTGGCAGGTTACAGCTTATCAAAAGTGTTCTCTTTGGTATTCAGGCTTATTGGGCTCAGATTTTCATTCTTCCTAAGAAGATTCTTAGGGAAATTGAAACTAAGTTCAGGTTTTCCTTTGGACTGGGAAGAACACTTATGCAAAAAAGGCCCCTGTCTCCTGGCATCATATGACTCTTCCTATGGTTTGTTATGGCTGGAACATTACCTCTCTTGGTGATTGGAATAAAGCTGCTATTTGCGAGGTTCTTTGGGATCTTGCTCACAAATCTTACAATATGTGGGTGAAATGGGTGCATACCTATTATTTCAACAATAGGAATATTTGGACTGCCACTATTCCCAAGAAATGTTCCTGGGTTTTGAAGAAAATCTTGACTTGCAGAGATATTATTGATGATATTGGTGGCTGGTCCTCTATTATGAAAAATGGGAAAATGAGTATTGCTTAACTCTATGCCCGGATTCGACCCCAGGCTCCTAAAGTAGGGTGGAAAAGAATTGTTTGCAATAACCAAGCCGCTCCTAAGAGTATTTTCATTACTTGGTTAGCTTTGCTTGACAAACTTGCCACTAAGGACAGAATTGTCAAGTGGAATGCAAGTTGTGATCCTATTTGCCTTTTCTGCCAGAACTCTTGTGAAACTGTCTCTCACTTGTTCTTCTGCTGTCCCTACTCTAAGACTATTTGGGAACAGATTTTGAAGCTTCTTGATGTGAAAAAAGTAGTTCAACCTTTTCACATTGAACAGCAATGGATAGTTAAGAATTGTAGGAAGTCTAGCAGCAAGGGTAGAGTATACTCTATGTGTTTTGTTGAGGCTATCTACAGTATATGGCTGCAGAGGAATAGTTTGATGTTTACAGGTGACTGTAAACCTGCAGGAACTGTCTTTCATGACATTATCTATCATGTTGCTATTAGGTGTAAAGGAACAGACAGGAAGCTTCTTTTGCTTCACTGATTTCTGGTGTTGCAGTTGTCTGTTGTTTATGGTGTGTTCTTGTTTGATGGCAGCTTGTTAGCAGCCTGGTTTGGTTGGTTTTAGCAGCTGGTTGCTGTTAGGTTGTTGTTGCTGCTCTGTTGCTGTTACTGTTCTATTGTTGTTGCTGTCTTGTGCTGTTGCAGTGCTGCTTCTGTTCTGTTGTTGTTGCTGTTGCAGTGTTGTGTGCTGTTGCTGTTGTTGCTGCAGTGCTGTTGCTGTTTTTCTATTGCAGTTGTTGCTGTTGTTTCAGTTCTGTTGCTGTTTTTCTGTTGCAGTTAATGCTGCAGTGCTGTTTCAGTTCTGTTGCTGCTGCTTTTTGTTGCTGTTGCAGTGCTGTATGCTGCTCTTGGTCTAATGTAGTGGTTCTGGTGTTCTTCTGCTGTTGCTGTTCCTAGGTGCTGCTGTTGCTCTGGGTGGCAGCTGGTGTAGTTGTTGTGGGTCTGCTGCTGTTCTGGTTGATGTCCCTGGGCTGCTGCTGTTGCTGTTCTTGGGTTTGCTGCTGCTGTTTGCTCTGCTTCTTTTGCTTTTCTTAGCCAGCTTTTTGAATTTCGTTTTGTTTCTTTTTTTTTGTTTTTGCTTGGTTGTTTTTCTTGAGTTGTTGTATCCCTCTTTTGCCTTGTCCTGTTGCTTTGCAGCTGAGTCTAGGTGGGGGTTTGCTTTCTTCTTGTTGGGTTGGTGTTTCTTGTTTGCAGGGTGTCCTGGTCTGTGTTTGTTTTTGTGTTCTTGGGTCTGCTTTCCAGAACCCTTCCTAGAAGATGGCTGGAAGCTTGGGCTCAGGATGTTCTTGTCTCTTTCTCTTGAACCCTTCCTATAGAAGGTGGCAAGAGATTGAGGTTGAACTGTTTGGTGTTTGGTTGGCCTGTGTTTCAGGTCTTGTGGGGTTTGGTGTTTATTACTCCTTAGCTCTTGTACGTTGTAACTCCCTCTTTTGGTAATAAAATTTTTCATATTTACCAAAAAAAAAAAAGTCAAACACATTCAAACAAGCTTTTTGAATCAAACAAAAGTCAAACACATTCAAAAAAATATTTTAAAATCAAATGAAAGTCAAACACATTCAAACATAGCTTTTTGAATCAAATGAAAGTCAAACACATTCAAACATAGCTTTTTGAATAAAAAAAGTAAAACACATTCAAACAAAGTTATTTGAATCAAAAGAAAGTCAAACACATTCAAACAAAGCTTTTTTAATCAAAAGAAAGTCAAACTCATTCAAACAAACCTTTTTGAATCAAAATAAAGTCAAACACATTCAAACAAAGCTTTTTGAATCAAAAGAAAGTCACACCCATTCAAACAAAGCTTTTAAAATCAAAATAAAGTCAAACACATTCAAACAAAACTTTTTAAACAAAAAGAAAGTCAAACACATTCAAACAAAAGTTTTTCTAATCAAAAGAAAGTCAAACACATTCAAACAAAGCTTTTTGAATCAAATGAAAATCAAACACATTCAAACAAATATTTTTAAATCATATGAAAGTCAAACACATTCAAACATAGCTTTTTTAATCAAATGAAAGTCAAACACATTCAAACAAAGATTTTTGAATCAAACGAAAGTCAAACACATTCAAATAAATCTTTTTGAATCGAAATAAAGTCAAATACGTTCAAAAAAAGCTTTTTGAATCAAATGAAAGTCAAACAAGTTCAAATAAATCTTTTTGGATCGAAATACAGTCAAATACATTTAAACAAAGCTTTATGAATCAAAAGAAAGTCAAACACGTTCAAACAAAAGTTTTGGAATCAAATGAAAGTCAAACACATTCAAATAAAGCTTTTTGAATCAAATGAAAGTCAAATACATTCAAACAAAGCATTTTGAATCAAATGAAAGTCAAACAAATTCAAACAAAGCTTTTTAAATCAAATGAAAGTCAAACACGTTCAAACAAAGCTTTATGAATCAAATGAAAGTCAAACTTATTCAAACAAATCTTTTTGGATCGAAATAAAGTCAAACACATTCAAACAAATCTTTTTAAATCATATGAAAGTAAAACACATTAAAACATAGCTTTTTGAATCAAATGAAAGTCAAACACATTTAAACAAAGCATTTTGAATAAAAAAAAGTCAAAGACATTCAAATAAATCTTATTGAATCGAAATAAAGTCAAACACAATCAAACAAAGCTTTCTGAATCAAATGAAAGTCAAACATATTCAAAAAAATCTTTTTGGATCAAAATACAGTCAAACACATTCAAACATTTCTTTATGAATCAAAGAAAGTAAAACAATTCAAACAAAGCTTTTTGCGTCAAATGAAAGCCAAACACATTCAAATAAATCTTTTTGAATCGAAATAAAGTCAAACACATTCAAAAAAGCTTTTTGAATCAAATGAAAGTCAAACACATTCAAAAAAAGCTTTTTGAATCAAATAAAAGTCAAACACATTCAAACAAAGCTTTTTGAATCAAATGAAAGTCTAACATATTCAAACAAAACTTTTTGAATCAAATGAAAGTCAAACACATTCTAACAAATCTTTTTAGATAGAAATTTCGTCAAACACATTCAAACAAAGCTTTATGAATCAAAAGAAAGTCAAACACATTCTAACAATTCTTTTAAATCAAAAAAAGTAAAACACATTCTAACAAAGTTATTTGAATCAAAAGAAAGTCAGACACATTCAAACAAAGCTTTTTGAATCAAAAGAAAGTCAAACCCATTCAAACAAATCTTTATGAATAAAAAAAAGTCAAACACATTCAAACAAAGTTTTTTGAATCAAAAGAAAGTCAAATCCATTCTAACAAAGGTTTTTAAATCAAAATTAAGTCAAACACATTCAAATAAAATTTTTTAAGCAAAAAGAAAGTCAAACACATTCAAATTAAAGTTTTTTTAATCAAAAGAAAGTCAAACACATTCAAACAAAGCTTTTTGAATCAAATGAAAATCAAACTGTAGACACCCATTTGTGTCTCCCCAAAACGAAACCCAGTGATGAGTACCTTTCACGTCGAATCATAATCGAATGAAGCGAAAGTGTGGAAAGTCTAGTGTTGCGGAAAGTTTTTAATTTCTTTTCTCTTCTCTCTGTTTTTGAAAACTTATTTTGGGAAAACAGCCAATCTAGTTTGGTTGGTCCATGATATGGGTCCAATAATAGTGTAGTTGGATGCGGCTTGCAAAGATCTTTCCAACAATATATTATAAGCCCAATTCCGATAAATATTAAGGAAATTATGACCAATTTACTAAACTAGGCCCGTTTTGAGCTTTATATACGGCCCAATGATCTAGGGGAGGGCCTAATATGATTTATCATTCCTAATGCAATTAGGAATGGTTTTAGTCTTCTAGAATCTTCTAGAAGGTTCTTTTCATTCCTAAATCAATTAGCATTGATAAGTTGACTTTTGACTTTTCAGAGTTTTAATTAAAATCAAATAGCATTTTCAAGGAAATTATATGATTTTATCCTCCAGTACGGTAAATTTATTTGATTTTAGAAAACGCGTTAAAATCAGGCTTGGCGCCTAACCCCAGGCCTTGGCGCCTGGCGCTAGCCATTGGCGCCTGGCGCTAGTGCTGGTGCCTGGCGCCAGTTAGCCAAGGGTGGCGCCAGCCCAGTTTTCTGTGCGTCAGACTCTGTTTTGTTTATTTTATCTTTTTGGCTGATTTTCTCTATAAATATCGTATTAAAAACTCCGTTTTCATTCACCAATTCTCATTATTCATCATCTACATCTATCATTCACCAATTCACAAGTTTTTCTTTAGCATTCTCTAAATCATTCATCTCTCTCATTCATCTTTTTCTAAACTTTGTGTTTTCATACAAAATTCCGCATTCGCAAGATCTAGAAACACCTAGCCATATTCGAAGTTGCCTTCGCCCTAGACGTGAAAGGTTTAATTTCTGAGGGTTTGGTCCCAAATCTCTATTCCAATTATTTAATTTAATTGTTGATTTATTATTTTCCTTGAAGTTACTAACGTGTGTATTTTGTTATTAGAAAGAGGTACGAAGCATCAAAGTAAGTACTTTAATTGATTTATTGATATTATGATGTAGAAATCATGTTTATATTGTTATTATGATATTCCTAGTATCATGCCTAGGGTAACTTTAATATTAAATATGATTAGTACGATGCTTCCTATGTTCTTCCTAATATTTATGATTGTTAGTATCATGTTAGGGTTAAAGATTTGATTTTTATTGCTTAGTGACATGCTAGGGTTTTGTTATTAATCTTGTTAATATCATGCATAGGATCTTGCTATTATTATGCTTTAATATTAACATGAACATGATTATGATTATAATTGTTATAATTTATGATAATCTATGAATACTATTATTATTATTATTATTATTATTATTATTATTATTATTATTATTATTATTATTATTATTATTATTATTATTATTATTATTATTATTATTATTATTATTATTATTATTATTATTATTATTATTATTATTATTATTATTATTTTGATGATGATTATTATTATTCATGTTTATTCTAAAGATTGATTTTTTATTATTATTTATTATGTTGCTTGATATTTGTTCTTTATTGCTTGATCACGCCTTTTATGCATGTTTAAAGGGAATTTGTACTTGTAATCACGCTTAATAAGATATTTAATAATCTTGTTTAGGTTAATGTGATTATAATTCAAGTGATCGCCAATAATAGTTTATTTGTGCATTATATTCAACCAACATAGATAAACAGGTTTAGGGTAATCTATTGATTGCATGTTAATCAAAAAGCGCACATGAATACGAGTAGAATAAAGTAGAGGCCTATTATTAGGGCAGGTTCAATCTCTTTTAGGTTGGATTTGTATCATCATCCCCGAACCCTTATTTGGTTCATGACCTTATGGAGTTGACGATCTCTTGGATCGTTAAGGGGTGTAACCTTCACCTCGTGAACGGTTTACAAGTTCCTTAAAAACTTGTTGGCGACTCTTTTGCTCTATCTTCTTCCCTTTTGGACGCCACCGTACTTTAGTGTATGATCACAGTGAGGTTCAAGCTAGTGGGATTAATGAAAGTCAAACACATTCAAATAAATCTTTTTCAATCGAAATAAAGTCAAACACATTCAAACAAAGCTTTTTGAATCAAATGAAAGTCAAACACATTTAAACAAAGCCTTTTGAATCAAATGAAAGTCAAACACATTCAAACAAAGCTTTTTAAATCAAATGAAAGTCAAACAAATTGAAACAAAGATTTTTCAATCAAATAAAAGTCAAACACATTCAAACAAAGCTTTTTGAATCAAATGAAAGTCAAACACAATTAAACAAAGCTTTTAGAATCAAATGAAAGTCAAACAAATTCAAACAAAGCTTTTTGAATCAAATGAAAGTCAAACACATTGAAACAAATTTTTTGGATCGAAATACAGTCAAACACATTTAAACAAAGCTTTATGGATTACAAGAAAGTCAAACACATTCAAACAAAGCTTTTTATTTCAAATGCAATTCAAAAACACTTAAACAAAGCTTTTTTAATCAAATGAAAGACAAATGCATTTGAAAACGCTTTTTAAATTGAATGATAGTCAAATGCATTCAGCGAAGCTAATTGAATCAAATGAAAGTTAAACACGTTTTAAACAAATCTTTTTTAATGAAAGGAAAGTCAAACACATTCAAACAAAGCTTTTTGCGTCAAATGAAAGCCAAACACATTCAAACATATCTTTTTGAATCAAATGAAAGTCATATACATTCAAACAAAGCTTTTTGAATCAAATGAGAGTCAAACACATTCAAATATATCTTTTTGGATTGAAATACAATCAAACACATTCAAACAAAGCTTTTTGAATCAAATGAAAATCAAACACATTTAAACAAATATTTTTAAATCGTATGAAAGTCAAACACATTCAAACATAGCTTTTTTAATCAAATGAAAGTCAAACACATTCAAACAAAGCTTTTTGAATCAAATGAAAGTCAAACACATTCAAATAAATCTTTTTGAATCGAAATAAAGTCAAATATGTTCAAACAAAGCTTTTTGAATCAAATGAAAGTCAAACACATTCAAATAAATCTTTTTTGATCGAAATACAGTCAAACACATTTAAACAAAGCTTTATGAATCAAAAGAAAGTCAAACACATTCAAACAAAACTTTTTGAATAAAAAGAAAGTCAAGCACATTCAAACAAAAGTTTTGGAATCGAGTTAAAGTCAAACACATTCAAATAAAGCTTTTGGAATCAAATGAAAGTCAAATACATTCAAACAAAGCTTTTTGAATCAAATGAATGTCAAACACATTCAAACAAAGCTTTATAAATCTAATGAAAGTCAAACACGTTCAAACAAAGCTTTATGAATCAAATGAAAGTCAAACACATTCATACAAATCTTTTTGGATCGAAATAAAGTCAAACACATTCAAACAAATCTTTTTAAATCATATGAAAGTCAAACACATTCAAACATAGCTTTTTGAAACAAATGAAAGTCAAACACATTTAAACAAAGCATTTTGAATCCAAAAAATGTCAAAGACATTCAAATAAATCTTATTGAATCGAAATAAAGTCAAACACATTCAAACAAAGCTTTTTGATTCAAATGAAAGTTAAACACATTCAAACAAATCTTTTTAGATCAAAATACAGTCAAACACATTCAAACATTGTTTTATGAATAAAAAAGAAAGTAAAACACATTCAAACAAAGCTTTTTCCGTCAAATAAAAGCCAAACACACTCAAATAAATCTTTTTGAATCGAAATAAAGTCAAACACATTCAAAAAGGCTTTTTGAATCAAATGAAAGTAAAACACATTCAAAAAGAGCTTTTTGAATCAAAGGAAAGTCAGACACATTCAAACAAAGCTTTTTGAATCAAATGAAAGTCTAACACATTCAAACAAAACTTTTTGAATCAAATGAAAGTCAAACACATTCTAACAAATCTTTTTAGATAGAAATTCAGTCAAACACATTCAAACAAAGCTTTATGAATCAAAAGAAAGTCAAACACATTTTAACAATTCTTTTTCAATCAAAAAAAGTAAAACATATTCAAACAAAGTTATTTGAATCAAAAGAAAGTCAAACACATACAAACAAAGCTTTTTGAATCAAAAGAAAGTCAAACCCATTTAAACAAACCTTTTTGAATCAAAAAAGTAAAACACATTCAAACAAAGTTTTTGGAATCAAAAGAAAGTCAAACCCATTTAAACAAAGTCTTTTATATCAAAATTTAGTCAAACACATTCAAACAAAAATTTTTAAACAAAAAGAAAGTCAAACACATTTCAACAAAAGTTTTTTTAATCAAATGAAAGTCAAACACATTCAAACAAAGCTTTTTGAATCAAATGAAAATTAAACACATTCAAAAAAATATTTTTAAATCATATGAAAGTCAAACACATTCAAACATAGCTTTTTGAATCAAATGAAAGGCAAACACATTCAAACAAAGCTTTTTCAATCAAATGAAAGTAAAACACATTCAAATAAATCTTTTTCAATCGAAATAAAGTCAAATACGTTAAAACAAAGCATTTTGAATCTAATGAAAGTCAAACACCAAATACAGTCAAACACATTCTAACAAAGCTTTATGAATCAAAAGAAAGTTAAACACATTCAAACAAAACTTTTTGAATAAAAAGAAAATCAAACACATTCAAACAAATCATTTTGAATCGAAATAAATTAAAACACGTTCAAACAAAGCTTTATGAATCAAATAAAAGTCAAACACATTCAAACAAAGCTTTTTGAATCAAATGAAAGTCAAACACATTCAAATAAATCTTTTTAAATTGAAATAAAGTCAAAGACATTCAAACAAAGCTTTTTAATCAAATAAAAGTCAAACACATTCAAACAAAGCTTATTGAATCAAATGAAAGTTAAACACATTTACACAAAGCTTTTTGAATCAAATGAAAGTCAAATACTTTCAAACAAAGTTTTTTTAATCAAATGAAATTCAAACACATTCATACAAATATTTGTAAATCATATGAAAGTCAAACACATTCAAACATAGCTTTTTGAATCAAATGAAAGTCAAACACATTTAAATAAAGCTTTTAAAATCAAATGAAAGTCAAACACATTCAAATAAATATTTTGGAATCGAAAAAAAGTCAATCACATTCAAACAAAGCTTTTAGATTCAAATGAAAGTAAAACACATTCAAACAAAGCTTTCAGAATCAAAAGAAAGTCAAACACATTTAAACAAAGATTTTTGAATCAAATGAAAGTCAAACACATTAAACAAATATTCTTAAATCATTTGAAAGTCAAACATATTCAAACATAGCTTTTTGAATCAAATGAAAGTAAAACACATTCAAATAAAGCTTTTTGAATCAAATGAAAGTCTTACACATTCAAATAAAACTTTTTCAATCGAAATAAAGTCAAACACATTCAAACAAAGCTTTTTGAATCAAATGAAAGTCAAACACATTTAAACAAAGCCTTTTGAATCAAATGAAAGTCAAACACATTCAAACAAAATCAAATGAAAGTCAAACAAATTCAAACAAAGCTTTTTCAATCAAATGAAAGTCAAACACATTCTAACATAGCTTTTTGAATCAAATGAAAGTCAACCACATTTAAACAAAGCTTTTTGAATCAAATGAAAGTCAAACAAATTCAAACAAAGCTTTTTGAATAAAATGAAAGTCAAACACATTCAAACAAATCTTTTTGATCGAAATACAGTCAAACACATTTAAACAAAGCTTTATGAATTAAAAGAAAGTCAAACACATTCAAACAAAGCTTTTTATTTCAAATGCAATTCAAACACACTTAAACAAAGCTTTTTTAATCAAATGAAAGTCAAATGCATTTGAAAAAGCTTTTTAAATCGAATGATAGTATAATGCGTTCAGCGAAGCTAATTGAATCAAACGAAAGTTAAACACATTCAAACAAAGCTTTTTGAATAAAAAGAAAGTCAAACACATTTAAACCAAGCTTTTTAAATCAAATGAAAGTCAAACACATTCAAACAAATCTTTTTAAATCAAATGAAAGTCAAAGACATTCAAACATAGCTTTTTGAATCAAAAAAAGTCAAACACATTCAAACAAAGCTTTTAGAATCAAATGAAAGTAAAACACATTCAAAAAAATCTTTTTGAATCAAAAGAAAGTCAAACACATTCAAACAAAGCTTTTTGAATCAAATTAAAGTCAAACACATTCAACAAATATTTTTAAATCATTTGAAAGTCAAACACATTCTAACATAGCTTTTTTAATCAAATGAAAGTCAAACACATTCAAACAAAGCTTTTTGAATCAAATGAAATTCAAACACATTCAAATAAATCTTTTTTAATCGAAATAAAGTCAAAGACATTCAAACAAAGCTTTTTGAATCAAATGAAAGTCAAACACATTTAAACAAAGCCTTTTGAATCAAATGAAAGTCAAATACATTCAAACAAAGCTTTTTGAATCAAATGAATGTCAAACATATTCAAATAAATCTTTTTAAATCGAAATAAAATCAAATGAAAGTCAAATAAAGTCAAACACATTAAAATAAATCAAAAGAAAGTTGTGTAATTTGGTTCAAATAAGGTTTTGAAAGGTTAATCATGAAAAGAGAACGCAAAAAGGCTTGGCAAGAAAGTTGAAACTCATGAAAACCAAGCAAAAATAAAAAAAAAAAAAAAAATTGAAAAAGATTGAAGTAATGTGGTGTGGTTTGTTTTGGAAGGTTGTGAGTTTCAGAATAGGTTCAATTCTTAGGATGTTCTTGAGAGATGGCCACTCTTACGCTTCACTTAGGAATTGCCACCAAAATTTTCAAATTGTTTCCCAACCATAACCCCTAGCCATGACATTACAACCCTACTTAAGACCCTTGGAATCTAGAGGGGCGTGGTCAAAGAACGGTGGAGGGAGATATATTTCAACCCTATGGAGAGAGTATGCATAGTTGAAATGTCGGGATGACCTTATGATTCCACATAAAATTTTCTTTTTCCGGTTCCCTCGAGGAACCATGAGGAGCTAGCTAGGGTATGAATTGAAGCTAGTGGAGAGAACGTGGACCGTCTTGGTTGGGGCTAGGGCGGAGAATGAAATCATTAGTTCTGTACGCTTAGTTTAGGTTTGTCTTTTTAAACCTTGAGCATCTTGGAACGTGTTTTCCCTCTTTGAATTGAGAAAGATAAGTATTCTTTGGTGCATTTATTTGCAAATGAGTCCAAATTGAGCATTCCATTACCTTGAGGCTTGATTGGTTTTGCTAAAACCTTGTCATGTTATGTTTGTTGTGTTTGTCTTTTTGTTCCGGTTTTCCTTGCTTGAGGACAAGCAAGAGGCAAGTGTGGGGGATTTTGATGAGTGGCATTTATTCCACTCTTTTATCCTTTTTCTCTAAGGATTCTCCCCTCATTTGCACTTGTTTGGCCCTTTTTCTAAGCATTTTTTACTTAGTTTTGCTTCCTCTTTTCTTTTCTCCTTTATCTTCCCTTTTCTTAGTCTTCTCGCTTTGTTTTTATTTTGATTTCCATGCTTTTGTTTTGTAGGTATTATGTGCCGAAAGAAAGAGGATATCAAGAAGCCAAGCTAATTGTTGTGCGCGGGCTGCTGTGCGGCTGCTGTGCGGGCGCGCATGTTTGGCTGTGCGGGCGCGCAGCCCTGTCAGATCCCGCGCAGCCAGACTGAAGAAACAGAGCCTAACCAGAGAGTTTGCGCGACTTGCTGTGCGGCTTTAGTGCGGGCGCGTAACCTGATGCGCGGGCGCGTATGCCTACTGTGCGGGCGCACTTATTTTCCCGTACCCTCAAAGTTACGTCCGCGCACTACGCTGAGAGGGCGCATACACCTACTGCGCGAGCGTGCCTATGTCGTGTGCGGGCGCGCACGGCTGGGTTTCTGATTTATTTGCGCCTTGTTGTCCAAGTCTCTTTCTTTTGGGGGGAGCCACATATGTATAGACAGGACTCTTTGTAATAGAAGACACTTAGTACTAATTCCATAAAACATTAGCCTAATCTAGAGAGAGAAAATAGATTGTTATTCAAGTATCCTTTATTGTATTTAACTTTGCTAAAGTTTTAATCTTCCATCAATCAAGCAAGTATCCAAGTTTTCATCTTTCTTTAGTAATCTCTTCTCCTTTGCTTTAGTATTATTTATTTGTTTTATTATTACTTATTCTTGTCAATCTTATTAGTTTATCTAGTTGTTATTGGTTTCATTAATTTTAATCATGTTTTGTTTTGAGTTTCTTGAGTTTATTTCTAGTTTTGATATTATGTTTAATTTCCCTTCTCTAGGCTAAACTTTTAGCTATGGAAAGGGGGTGAAAGATATGATTTGATATTGGATGAATGATGATGGTTGGATTGAACTTATGCCATATATTGATGAAAGACATGATTTTTATTAGCTTGAGATTATTGTTGCACTCTATTTGATGTTTTCTAGTTTAAATGCATGAAAGTGATTTGAACTAGATTATGATCATCTCTATTTTAATGATTGCATGAGAATGAGTTATTAAAGTGGAGTTTTTATGGATTGTGCTTCTTTATTCTCTTGATTTTTTAAAAACTAATAGGATGCATGAGAATGATCCTTATTAGTGTAGACCTCTTTCATTGATTTGCCTAGACTATTGCATGAGAATGAATTGTTTAGGTAGAATCTTGTGTTCTTTGGCATGTGTTTCATGATAATCACCATTATTCCCCTCTTTCGAATCATATTGGACACCCCGTATCCCTAGCGTCATTTTCCCTTGATTTTAACCATCATTTTGTGCTTATTTGTAGTTTTAGTGTTCTTACTCAACAAAACCAACAAAAACAATCCCCTTTTCACTCTTGCATTAGTGATTATTGATGTTGAATTAGCGTGCTTCCCTAGTGGTTCGACCCTTTACTTGCCACTAACTAGTTTAGTGTAGGTTTAGGTATTATAAATGATTAATTTAGTTAGGGTAGTAGCTTAACAACCTATTTAACCCGCGATCGAATTTTGGCGCCGTTGCCGGGGAAGCGGCTTGTTTAGCGAATATTATTGATTTTGTTAGAGTCATTTTGCTTTCTTTTTTTTTTTTTTTTTTTGTTTTATCATCCTTGTCATTGCTAATTGTTTGCTTAGCGTTGATGAATGCTTAGGAGGTGTCAAGGAGCACCCTCACATCAAATTGACCACGAAATCAACCGAACCTTGAGACAAGTCCGTAGGCTTTATCAAGACGAGGGAAGAGGTTTTGGTGATATAGTTGATAGTGAGAGTGATACTTACCCTTCAGGTACACCACGTGAATCAATGGCGGGACAAGAGAATGATGTTTTGTTTCTTGAGTTAAGAAATCCGTAGGATTATGAGCTCACGGGAGGGATTTTGCTACTCGTCACGGAAACCAACAATTATTTTTGAATTGAAAAAAAGTAAAACACATTCAAACAAAGATTTTTGAATCAATGGAAAGTCAAACACATTCCAACATAGCTTTTTGAATCAAATAAAAGTCAAACACATTTAAACAAAGCATTTTGAATCAAATAAAATTCAAAGACATTCAACTAAATCTTTTTGAATTGAAATAAAGTCAAACACATTCAAACAAAGATTTTAAAATCAAATGAAAGTCAAACACATTCAAACGAAACTTTTTAAATCAAATGAAAGTCAAACAAATTCAAACAATGCTTTTTGAATCAAAAGAAAGTCAAACACATTCAAACAAATCTTTTTGATCGAAATACAGTCAAACACATTTAAACAAAGCTTTATGAATAAAAAAAAAGTCAAACACATTCAAACAAAGCTTTTTATTTCAAATTCAATTGAAACACACTTAAACAAAGCTTTTTTAATCAAATGAAAGTCAAATGCATTTGAAAAAGCTTTTTAAAACGAATGATAGTCAAATGCATTCAACGAAGCAAATTGAATCAAATAAAAGTTAAACACATTTTAAACAAATCTTTTTGAATGAAAAGAAAGTCAAATACATTCAAACAAAGCTTTTTGCGTCAAATAAAAGCCAAACACATTCAAACATATCTTTTTGAATCAAATGAAAGTTAAACACATTCAAACAAAGCTTTTTGAATCAAATGAAAGTCAAACACATTTAAACAAATCTTTTTGGATCGAAATACAGTCAAACACATTTAAACATAGCGTTTTGAATCAAATGAAAGTCAAACACGTTCAAACAAAGCTTTTTGAATCAAATGAAAGTCAAACACGTTCAAACAAAGCTTTATGACTCAAATGAAAGTCAAACATATTCAAACAAATTTTTTTGGATCGAAATACAGTCAAACACATTCAAACAAAACATTTTGAATCAAAATTAAGTCAAACACATTCAAACAAAAGTTTTTGAATCCAATGAAAGTCAAACACATTCAAACAAAGCTTTTTGAATCAAATGAAAGTCAAATACATTCAAACAAAGCTTTTTAAATCAAATGAAAGTCAAACACATTCAAACCAATCTTTTTGATTGAAATACAGTCAAACACATTTAAACAAAGCTTTATGAATCAAAAGAGAGTCCAACACATGCAAACAAAGCTTTTTATTTCAAATGCAATTCAAACACACTTAAACAAAGCTTTTTTAATCAAATGAAAGTCAAATGCATTTAAAAAAGCTTTTTAAATCGAATGATAGTCAAATGCATTCAATGAAGCTAATTGAATCAAATGAAAGTAAAACACATTTTAAACAAATCTTTTGTAATGAAAGGAAAGTCAAATACATTCAAACAAAGCTTTTTGCGTCCAATGAAATCCAAACACATTCAAACATATCTTTTTGAATCAAATGAAAGTCAAACACATTCAAACAAATCTTTCTAAATCAAATGAAAGTCAAACACATTCAAACATAGCTTTTTGAACCAAATGAAAGTCAAACACATTCAAAAATGTAAAACACATTCAAACAATGTTTTTTGAATTAAAAGAAAGTCAAACACATTCAAACATAGCTTTTTGAATCAAATGAAAGTCAAACACATTCAAACAAAAATTTTTGAATTGAAATTAAGTCAAACACATTCATACAAAGATTTTTGAATCAAATGAAAGTCAAACACATTCAAACAAAATTTTTTAAATCAAATGAAAGTCAAACAAATTCAAACAAAGCTTTTTGAATCAAATGAAAGTCAAACACATTCAAACGAATCTTTTTGATAAAAATACAGTCAAACACATTTAAACAAAGCTTTATGAATCAAAATATAGACAAACACATTCAAATAATGGTTTTTATTTCAAATGCAATTCAAACACACTTAAACAAAGCTCTTTTAATCAAATGAAAGTCAAATGCATTTAAAAAAGCTTTTTAAATCGAATGATAGTCAAATGCATTCAACGAAGCTAATAGAATAAAATGAAAGTTAAACAAATTTTAAACAAATCTTTTTGAATGAAAGGAAAGTCAAACACATTCAAACTAATCTTTTTGCATCAAATGAAATCAAACGCATTCTAAAAAAGCTTGTTAAATCAAATGAAAGTCAAACACATTTAAACAAAGCTATTTGAATCAAATAAAAGCCAAACACGTTCAAACAAAGCTTTTTGAATTAAATGAAAGTCTAATACATTTAAACAATACTTTTTGAATCGAAAAAAAGTAAAACACATTCCAACAAAGCTTTTCGAATCAAATGAAAGTCAAACACATTCAAACAAATCTTTTTAAATCAATTGAAAGTCAAACACATTCAAACATAGCTTTTTGAATGAAATGAAAGTCAAACACATTCAAACATAGCTTTTTGATTGAAATGAAAGTCAAACACATTCAAACAAAGCTTTATGAATCAAAGGAAAGTCAAACACGTTCAAACAAAGCTTTTTGAATCTAATGAAAGTCAAACACATTTAAACAAAGCATTTTGAATCAAATAAAAGTCAAAGACAATCAAATAAATCTTTTTGAATTGAAATAAAGTCAAACACATTCATGCAAAGATTTTTGAATCAAATGAAAGTCAAACACATTCAAACAAAACTTTTTAAATCAAATGAAAGTCAAACAAATTCAAACAAATCTTGTTGATTGAAATACAGTGAAACACATTTAAACAAAGCTTTATGAATCAAAAGAATGTCAAACACATTCAAATAATGCTTTTTATTTCAAATACAATTAAGAAACACTTAAACAAAGCTTTTTTTAATCAAATGAAAGTCAAATGCATTTGAAAAACCTTTTTAAAAAGAATGATAGTCAAATGCATTCAACGAAGCTAATTGAATCAAATAAAAGTTAAACACATTTTAAACAAATCTTTTTGAATGAAAAAAAAGTCAAATACATTCAAACAAAACTTTTTGCGTCAAATGAAAGCCAAACACATTCAAACATCTCTTTTTGAATCAAATGAAAGTAAAACACATTCAAACAAAGCTTTTTGAATCAAAAGAAAGTCAATTACATTTAAACAAATCTTTTTTGATCGAAATAAAGTCAAACACATTCAAACATAGCTTTTTGAATCAAATGAATTACAAACACATTCAAACAAAGCTTTTTGAATCAAATGAAAGTCAAACACATTCAAACATAGCTTTTTGAATCAAATAAAATTCAAACACGTTCAAACAAAGCGTTTTAAATGAAATGAAAGTCAAACACGTTCAAACAAAGCTTTATGAATCAAATGAAAGTCAAACACATTCAAACAAAATTTTTGGGATCGAAATACAGTCAAACACATTCAAACAAAACATTTTGAATCGAAATAAAGTCAAACACATTCAAACAAAAGTTTTTGAATCAAATGAAAGTAAAACACATTCACACAAAGCTTTTTGAATCAAATGAAAGTCAAGTACATTCGAACAAAGCTTTTTGAATCAAATGAAAGTCAAACACATTCAAACAAATCTTTTAGATCGAAATACCGTTAAACACATTTAAACAAAGCTTTATGAATAAAAAGAGAGTCAAACACATTAAAACAAAGCTTTTTATTTCAAATGAAATTCTAACACACTTAAACAAAGCTTTTTTAATCAAATGAAAGTCAAATGCATTTGAAAAAGCTTTTTATATCGAATGATAGTCAAATGCATTCAACGAAGCTAATTGAATCAAATGAAGGTAAAACACATTTTAAACAAATCTTTTGTAATGACAGGAAAGTCAAACACATTCAAATAAAGCTTTTTGCGTCCAATGAAATCCAAACACATTCAAGCATATCGTTTGAATCAAATGAAAGTCAAACACATTCAAACAAATCTTTCTAAATCAAACGAAAGTCAAACACATTCGAACATAGCTTTTTGAATCAAATGAAAGTTAAATACATTCAAACAAAGCTTTTTTAATCAAATAAAAGTCAAACACATTCAAACAAAGCTTTTTGAATCAAATAAAAGTCAAATACATTCAAACAATTCGTTTTGAATTGAAAAAATGTAAAACAAATTAAAACAAAGCTTTTTGAATTAAAAGAAAGTCAAACACATTCAAACATAGCTTTTTTAATCAAATGAAAGTCAAACACATTTAAACAAAACATTTTGAATCAAATAAAAGTCAAAAACATTCAAATAATTCTTTTTGAATTGAAATTAAGTAAAACACATTCACACAAAGCTTTTTGAATCAAATGAAAGTCAAGTACATTCAAACAAAGCTTTTTGAATCAAATGAAAGTCAAACACATTCAAACAAATCTTTTTTATCAAAATACAGTTAAACACATTTAAACAAAGCTTTATGAATCAAAAGAAAGTCAAACACATTCAAATAATGTTTTTTATTTCAAATGCAATTCAAACACACTTAAACATAGCTTTTTTAATCAAATGAAAGTCAAATGCATTCAACGAAACTAATTGAATCAAATGAACGTTAAACACATTTTAAACAAATCTTTTTGAATGAAAGGAAAGTCAAACACATTCATACAAAGCTTTTTGCGTCCAATGAAAACCAAACACATTCAAACATATATTTTTGAATTAAATGAAAGTCAAACACATTCAAACATATCTTTCTAAATCAAATGAAAGTCAAACACATTCAAACATATCTTTCTAAATCAAATGAAAGTCAAACACATTCAAACATAACTTTTTGAATCAAATGAAAGTCAAACACATTCAAACAAAGCTTTTTGAATCAAATAAGAGTCAAACACGTTCAAACAAAGCTTTTTGAATTAAATGAAAGTCAAATACATACAAACAATTTTTTTTTAATCGAAAAAAAGTAAAACACATTTAAACAAAGCTTTTTGAATCAAAAGAAAGTCAAACACATTCCAACATATCTTTTTGAATCAAATAAAAGTCAAACACATTTAAACAAGCATTTTGAATCAAATACAAGTCAAAGACATTTAAATAAATATTTTTGAATTGAAATAAAGTTAAACACATTCAAACAAAGTTTTTTGTATCAAATGAAAGTTAAACACATTCAAACAAAACTTTTTAAATCAAATGAAAGTCAAACAAATTCAAACAAAGCTTTTTGAATCAAATGAAAGTCAAACACATTCAAACAAATCTTTTTGATCGAAATACAGTCAAACACATTTAAACAAAGCTTTATGAATCAAAAGAAAGTCAAACACATTCAAAGAAAGATTTTTATTTCAAATTCAATTCAAACGCACTTAAACAAAGCTTTTTTTAATCAAATTCAAGTCAAACACACTGAAGTCGGTAAGAGTGACCATCATCTCACCCCAAGGAAAGTGGAAAGTCTTGGTGGTGTCCCAGAAGAACTCCAACAGAGCACGCACCACATGTTGACCCCCGCTGGAGGCAACCATCGCCTTGGAAGTCTCATACAACGCAGCAAGACCGCAGGAGTCCCATAGGAGTCTCGTCTCGACATCTCAAGCGATGTACATCTTGTATAGATCGCCTAAACCGTCACGACCAGAGCCATGACAGCGCGTCCTCCCAAAGGTGATACCCCGTCTCACCCTCTCAGAAATGTGGTGGACGGGGGAAAAGAACAAGATCCGCTCATCCCACTCAGGGAGTCGACCAAGCGAAGTGGACGGCTTGGCATCGTCCTCCACGGGCTCAAGCTCCCGTCGAACGTCTCGGGACCGTGAACCAGAGCCTCGCTGTCTAGCCATGCTACATTGTGTATAATTATCATAAATTAAGGTTCTATAGTATCTAAGGTTCGCCTAACCGCATGATACTATGTTCGCAAAAAAAAAAACAAAGTACGTAGTACTAAAACAGAGCACAAATTCAAATTGAGCATAATGGCATTTTTCAAGCAATCAAACAATTTATTGCAATACTATAGTAATTATTGTGACAAATTGGACAAGAATTGCTAGCAAAAACATCAAGAACGGGTTACATTGCATTCCCGACCTTAAGAGGTTCAACAATGGCAATTCGTTCATTTCTTCACCAAATTGAGTCAAACAAGTTTTAAATTACTCCCAAGGCAATATATAAACATAATCAAGCAATTTCATGGCATAAAATTTGACAAACAAAGATAATTGAGCATTATAAATTTCGAAATTTCATGAAATTCGAAAATAAACACATGCAAAATTCATAAAAACCGGTGTGAGTTCGAAGAAAACTTACATAGATCGGGAAAATGGATGAAATTAGCTTTGATTTGCAACAAATTTGAGTGAATTTGGTTGAGAAACGAGCAAGAACGAAGGAAATGAAATTCTGGGAATTTTCGAGCAACACGCGACGAGCAACAGCGAAAATGAAGAAGAAAGGGGTATTTTAAAATTAACATATACTGGCGCCAAGCGCTAGATCTTGGCATCAGCATATAGGCTTGGCGCCTGGCGCCAATCCCAACGTCTGGCGCTACAGCCAGTTATGTGGCGTTGATGTGTTTTCAGCGGCGCCAGGATGTTCAGTTACTCAATGAGGTTGTTCTACCTTTTTGCAATATGTTTTGGGTTCCTTGGTATGCCAGTTAGCCCCTCTAAGCAATTTGACATGATTTTTAGTAATCGGCTTGATTGCACGAAGTGATCGACCTGATGAATGATCGTCTCACTTAGCTTAAAGCGCCTAAGCATTGGCTCATTAATAAAAGGCACCGACATAGTGGTTCATTCGCAAAAGGCACCGACGTACAGGTTCAAAAGCAACAAAAGCGCCGACATACAGGCATAGCGGAAGAAAAGTTCAAGCGAGCTTTTAAAGATCGACAAAGCGTAGATATTCGGTAATTTCCTTAGAAAATTATCGCAACAAATGAGGATAGGTTCAAGCGAGGATATCTTCGACGGCATTCCCTAGATTGTGGAGAGTTGTCACAAACAACTGAAGGTGATTTCAAGCGAAAATGTCTTCGATCATGTTCGCTTGGACGTGGAAGATGGTCACATAGTAGAAGAGGATTGTTTCAAGCGAAGCAATCTTCGATAGTATTCCCTTGGACGTGGAATATTATCAATGCGGAAGAGGATTGTTTCAAGCGAAGCAATCTTCGATGGTATTCCCTTGGACGTGGAATATTATCAATGCGGAAGAGGATCGTTTCAAGCGGAGCAGTCTTCTATATTGGAAGCAGTTACAAGCGTAGCGGTTTTCAAGCGGGATGGCATTCTCTTGGCAGGAGGTCATTAAAACAACAGTAATGTAGTAGAAAATCGGTTACCTTTAGAGACGTGTGCTCGACGGTGCAAGATACGCGTTTCTTAACTCTTTTATCTGTTTGAGTAACGCTAGTTTGCAGGTATCGGCGTTACAAGAGTGATTTAGGATCGCAAAACGTTCTGAATCATTCTCCGTCCTTATTGATACTTTGACTTTCGTTTTCGAAACTTGCGTTTCTCCAAACTCAGTCAAAGTAGGGGCTTCTGTAGACACCCATTTGTGTCTCTTCAAAACAAAACCCAGTGATGAGTACCTTTCATGTCGAATTATAATCGAATGAAGTGAAAGTGTAGAAATTTTAGTGTTGTGGATAGTTTTAATTTCTTTTCTCTTCTCTCTGTTTTTGAAAACTTATTTTAAGAAAAAACAGCCAATCCAGTTTGGTTGGTCCATGATATGGGTCCAATAGTAGTGTAGGTTGATTAGGGCAAGTTCAATCTCTTTTAGGTTGGATTTGTACCTTCATCCCCGAACCCTATTTGGTTCAAGACCTATTAGAGTTGACGATCTCTTGGATCGTTAAGGGGTGTAACTTTCACCTCGTGAACGGTTTACAAGTTCCTAAAAAAACTTGTTGGCGACTCTTTTGCTCTATCTTCTTTCCCTTTGAACGCCACCGTACTTTAGTGTATGATCACAGTGGGGTTCAAGCTAGGGGTTTAACGCTTGAAATATTCCCTACAGTTTTTGGCATCTCCGCTGGGGAGGATTTCTATTTTAATTCCTGAATTTGTTTCGGCAATGATTTAGAATGAGTGAATGAGACTCGAAACGTTTTTAGTATTTCATGTGCGTAATTTTTATTAGCATTATTGTCATATGCATAAAAAAAGATCTCATTGGAAAGACCATCCGTAATGAAATAAAAACATAGGATTTTACACGTAGGAAATTTGAGAAATATCTTTCACAACTAGGACCGAAATAACACTATGCGAAACTGGAAAATTTTATCGAGCACAGAAAGCTGCTGAGGCACGTAGGAATTAGCGTCAGCAAACAGAAGCTAGCGCCGGGCATTTAACCGTAGCGCCAGACGACAGCAATGTCGCAAGGTGCTACAACTAAATCCTGGCACCAACCTCTGTTTGCTGGCGCCAAATTCTTCCAATACCGAGCCAGAAATATGCGTTCTAATTTCGACCAGTTTTTCGCATTGTTTGCTCGATCCTACTTCCTAATTTAGTTTTTTTCACTTTTCTGAAACCCATATGTGTTCTACATATGGACATAACCCTATGGGAATTCATGCTCCATCTACCTGATTGAACGCTCTAAGCAACAAAGGGTACATCCGAGAATGTTGAATTCACCAAACCATGGAAGCGAGTTTTTCTAAAACTTGCGGTGTCCCATCCACTCGCGCCAACCCTTCACGGTTAGGCTTGACTAAACCATATCCCGAACTTTAGAGAACTAGAGCCATGGTTAGGTTCCAAACTCATTGCATCATATTGTGCCTACTTGACTAATCGTGCATTATTTGTTGTGCATATGGTATGTGTTTTCCTTAACCATTTTTTTGACTTGTGTTGAGATTTAATAAATTAATGACTTAAACAAATTTGCCTAATTAATTAATTGATTAATTAATTTGAGTAAATAAAGTCTAATTTTTTAATCAGAATTGACCTAGTACGACTTTAGGCATGCCCCTGTGTATTAATAACACCGAAACAGTCTCAGATCGAAGCTCCAGCATTGGCGCCAAAAGATGAGCTGTAGCGCCACTCTTTGGGGTGTGGCGCCTGGCGAAAACTCTGTCGTCTGGCGCTACACTACATAGTGCGACGCTAGTCCTGTCGGTTTGCCGACAGTTCGGATTATTGGTCGAGTCATCACCTAGTGTCTAATTAACCAGTTTGCTAATTAATTCGGTTAATTTTCGCTGTCAATAGTACTTGGTTGAGCCATTAATCGAGTTTAGGCACTAAGTCCCATGGTCTTACACAAGAGTCCAAATATGTCACTTACACTCACCGCACACACCAATACACATACTTTGACCATGTCTAAGAGAGTCTTGTATGCGCGTTTTTACCGTTATTAGTTTAGGGGGGTAAGTCGGATATTAATCCTCCATTTTTTCTAAAAAAAATATACTATACTTAGCTCTTAAAAATATACACATTATTTTTGCCAAAAAATATGCACCCATTTTTTCCTCTTTAAATAACCGTAAAGTCAAGACGATTCGGGTCAAGTAATTAAAAAGCAAAATGGTTTAAATTACAGTGCGTGGTCAAGAAAGGAAGGACGGTTAATAAAAGACAACCTTTTCGTACAAGTCCAAATTTTCGACAAACCCATAGCTCGTAAGAGGAAAGATAGGACACGAATAGAAACACAAGAAGAAGTCAATGTGCTTAGGAACCAACTGGTTACCGTGACTAAGGCACTGAAGCTCCTCACACTTAAGATCGATGATCCCTTGAAACAACAACAGATGGACCTCATGCAAGAGAGTCTAAGCAAGCTATCTAGAGACTAAAAGTTTCAAGGGCTTACTTCACAAGGGGTCTTGGTTGATAAAGATCTTCTTCCGCAGAAGTTCAATGCCAACGACATCCCGAAATTCAAAGCAACTGATAACCCTTATTTTCATTTAAGAGCTTTCGAAACAATAATGAATATTAAGGGTATCGATAAGAAGGTTTTCCCCTCTCTGTTCTCACCATCTCTCAAGACCGTTTGCCAACAATGGTTCTTTTCTCTCGAGAAAGAAAAGACCTCTACCTGGGAGTCCATAGCAAACGCTTTCGTTGATAGATACAAGTGCAACATTCAAGTTGAGACTGACCATAGATAACTTGAAATCCACAAGTAGAAAGAGAACGAAGGCTTCACCTCTTTCTTTAACAAATGGAGAGAAACCTCAGCTAAGATGATTGAGGTTCCAAGTGAAAAAAAAACCTTAAAGAAAAATACTCCAAGCATCTCAAGTATTAAAATAATCTCCATACCTTCAAGGACGTCTACGACATTGTGATCAATATTGAAGACGACCTGGCTAAGTTAAAAGCTGCCAACAATAACTCCAACAGTGGCTGGAAAGGAAAGAAGAACGACAATCCTTCTTCTTCCCAAACCACCCACTCAAACAACGTTAGCACTTTTAATTTAGGTGAAGTCCTTGCTATGAAAAATCAAAGACAAAAGAAACCATTTAGGAGAAACTTTACTCCTATCCGCATGAGTTATGACACCGCATTTGATCGATTAAATGCAAAAGTTCTTATAAATCCTAATGGACCATTTGGGTACCCATCAGTCGAAAAGAGGTCGGCTAATTGGAACCCCAATGCACAGTGTAAGTATCACCAAGGTAGGGGCCATCTCACCAAAAACTGTTGGAAGCTTAAGGAAGCTATCCAAGACTTAATCGATAACAACAAGCTACCATTGCTCCCTGCCAGTAAGAAGCCAAGCACTGATAATGCACCTCTCGCTCATGCCTTGGCTATCTCTGATGAGGAAAACGAGGTTGACCCCTCGTCTCTCATTAAACCTGTCAAAGAAATCCATGCCATTGAAGAAGACGAGGAGATATTCTTCGACACCATGGATAACCTTCCAGAACCGGCAATGGAAGGGTCGCATTTGCTACGTGAAACTCTCAAAGCTATAAAGGAACTTCAAATGAAATATGACGAGGTTCCACTCCCAAAAGATGAACCTAAGAGAGAATTCACACCCATGAGAACGACTGATGAGGCAAAGTGTTTTCCTTTACAAGTCACTGAAAAACCCAAGAAGAGTAATAGAATTTACACTCCAATTGGGATCCCATATGCACAAATGTTCGAAATGCTCTCCGAGAGTGGCGAGATCAAACCTCTCGAACCGAGACAATTCGAATCATTGCAAAGGACAGATAGATATTACTGTCAGTATCATCAATTAGGGGGTCACACTATCAAAAACTGTTTCAAATTCAAGGATTTAGTTCAGAAAATGATTGATGAAAAGAAACTAGTCCAAGTTCCACATGAAGATGATGCAACCATTAATGGAGTTTAGGACAGTGATGAAGAAGATGTCTACTTAAAAGACATAGTAGGATCTCCACCGTTTGTGTCGTACGTCATGGATGTTTTTTGGACTGAAGAAGACTCGTTGATAGACGTCCGCACAAGATCCGGAAGAATGCAACCTTCCGTTTCAACACAACCTATGCCAACCACACAACAAGTTCCCATACCTATCATTAAAGACAATGATATCGTTAAGCAGTTTAAGAAGACAAAAGTTGAGATGAACGTGTGGAAACTTTTGGCGACATCTCGAGAACATAGGTTGGCTGTAATGAATGCCTTGGACAAAATTAGGATAGATTCTGACACTACTCTTGAGGGGTTAGCTAACTTCCTCACAAGTGATCTTCCGAGTCGAATTAATTTGATCACCTTTTTTGACAAGGATTTAACTCCAGAAGGTGACAAACATTACAAGGCATTAAACCTCACGGTAGTTTGCAAGAGAATGAATGTCCCTATGACTCTTGTAGACAATGGATCGGCCATCAACGTCTATCCACTTAGAACTGCGAGGATGCTAGGCATAAGGGATGAAGATTTAACTCCGTCTACACAAGGAATAAGGGCCTACAAAAACACTCGTCGTCAAGCTCTTGGTAAAATTACCATGAACGTAACGGCGGGAGCAATAGAACATGCTACTACTTTCCAAGTAGTAGACATTAAAGCTTCATTTAATTTGTTGTTGGGGCGCCCTTGGCTTCATGACCTAAAGGTCGTCCCCTCATCTCTCCACCAACAAGTAAAGGCTATAGTTGGGGGAATTCGTATCACCATCGATGCTTCGCCTATGAGGATCAAGTCTATAGAAAATCCAATCATTAATGTGGAGCACGACGAGGATGATGAAGACTTATGGGGCTTTAACGAAGAAGTCTCCTTAATCCAGGAGGATGAAAGGACCCTTCTTTGCCATGACCCCCATTCCAACATGATTGTAAATGCTATTCTGAAAAAACAAGGACAATTTCCCGGGATGACCCTAGGAAAGAAGAAGGGAATAGCAAAACCACTGGAGTCACCTGGCCTCCCTAAGTTAGACACTTTCGGACTTGGTTTCGAACCGACTCGAAAAGATCTCAAGCGAGCCCAGGAAAAATCAATGGCGCGTAGAGACGCTCGCACTCAAAAGAAAGCAATCCCCATGGATTAGTACCCTTTCACACTTAATGGTCAATTTATAAAAGAAGGAGAGGACTATCCATGCCATGAATTTCCCGAGCCATTTGTTGTAAACAGCATAAGACAACCGGGATTTGAGATTTTCTTGTTACTTCATAGATGAAATCCCAACTCCTGTCCATAAGGAGAAAGCACCCCCATGCTTTGACTTTAACGTCATGAGATTACTATTTGGGCGAGAAAGGAATGAGCCAACTTATAGAGAAGATAACTCCTCGCTCATTCAAACAGTCTTACAAAGCGAAAGCTTCGATTCCTCGAAGCTAATCACACTAGCTGAAGGATCACTACAAGGGTGGCGCAAGACTGTCAAGGTGACTACTCCAAGTGGAATAAAAAAATCCATCACGACAGGGCAAGGACCAATGTTTGAAGAGTCGTCTGAGTCAGAGTCTGAGTCGGAGTCTCTCCCTATAGAGTCTTCTAGGTCTTTAGTAGTAGAACCTTCCCCTTCTATTTATTCTCCTAGAATAGTTAGTGATCAAGTCCCTAAGGACATATCACTCTTTGATGTAATGATCTCAAAGTATAATAATATTTCTTCTTCTCCTTATTTCTTGTGTTCTTCTCTAACCCAAGATGAAGAGCATTGCTTAACTAACATTGAAAAAGACAAAGAAATTATTAAAGCAATGGAAACACTCAAAAAGAAAACACCGGTAATCGAAGAAACTGAGACGGTTGATATCTCAAATGATTTAACCAATAAAAGAGAAGTTAAAATCGGACCAACACTTAATGAACAAAAAAGAACCGATTTAATTAACTTACTTAAAGAATTTATTGATGTATTTGCTTGGTCATACGAAGATATGCCAGGCATTAATAGAGTAATAGCTCAACACACTATACCACTAATTCCAGGATTGATACCTGTAAAACAAAAGTTACGTCGAATGAAACCCGACGTAGCTCTTAAAATAAAAGAAGAAGTCCAAAAACAAATAACTGCAGGTTTCATCAAGGTATCTATTTAGGGTAATTTTACCCCTCCACATGGTCCAATCAGAGGATGACACGTGTCAGTCTCAGGATGGTCCAAAGTGGACCAATCCCTGCTTGACACGTGTCACTCTAGAAATTAGGGGGAAAATGGCGGCCTTCAGGCCCAAATCCCGAAAAAGCCGCAATACGGCGCAGCCCACCAATGATTAGGGATCAATAACCTAATCAGGGGCACAAATCCCGAGGACCCTATAAATAGGAAGATTTTCCTCTTCTGGAGGGCACGTTTTACCATTTATTACACACAGTCCTTGTGATAGAGACATTTGAGCTTGGAATCCGAGCAGATACCCACCTAAATTTCCGCACCTTTTCTCTCCCTTCAAGTTACTAACTTGTTCGTCGGAGGCGGAGCACCAACCAACCGGTGTCTCCGTTTGTTTTGCAGGTACAACTCACGTTGGATCAGTCTTTGTGTTGTAACTCTCTCGAGGGACAAAAACACCCAAAACATTTGGCGTCGTCTGTGGGGAGAGTACCTCGAAGATGGTTCAAGAGTCTGTACCACCCCCTAACCGTCTGGGCGATGACCCAGAAGTCTTTACAGACCATGAGGATGAAGATCCTCAAGTCGAAACTTTTACAGCCGATGATGGCTCTCTCAGAACCAAACGCATCCGGCCTAGAGACACTCTGGAGCGGGGTGCCTCCCAGGCTAGTGCAAGTCGACCCCCTAGTCACCCGGAAGGGGAAACCCATACGGCATCTGGATCAGCACCTGTTACCCGAGACAAACTCATGAGACTCATGACAAGTTTCAATGGTGAAATTAAAGAGCTGATCACCAAGGACCGGGCTGGCCCAAGTAAGGGTCAGACGGCCAAGAAGACTCCCCTGGAAAAAGGGAAGTTAGTTAGAGATCGGCAGCCCACTCCTCACCCAAAGGAGAAAGCAGCCGAGACCATTGATTGGTCCAAAATTCTTCTTCCTAAGAGGAATACCAATGACACCCGCCGGACTCAACAGCCGGGGGGAAGTAAAAAATCGACTCCTGATGCCCGGGAAATAATTAACAAGAACAGGAATCAGCAGCTGTCTGAGTCGGCTTCAAAGTCGAACTTTCCTGACAGCTTTAACAACACTTCTGCAGGGAATGCACTCTCCTTGCATGAGAGCCAGACAGGCGGTAATACCGTCCATTCTGGCCCTCAGATGATTGGTACTGTACCTTATGTACCTACTCAGGTTTACGGTCAGTATCCCCCTCACTTCATGCAGCCGGCTCTCTTCGGAGGTCAGGCGGCATACCAAAATGTCTAGCCACTGGCCTGGCAGCTCCGTCTGCTACGCCTGGGTGAACAACCTTCTGTGTTCACCCTGGAGATAACCGAGGCGGCACAGCTGACCAAGGTTAAAAATATATTGGTGGGTACCTATGATGGTACCACCAACCCGGAAGACCACCTTATGGCATACACCAACCTCATGTATTTACAGGGGTTGGATGACGCCACTTGGTGTCGATGCTTCCCGGCTACATTGAAGGGCATTGCCCAACAATGGTTTGGCAACTTGCCAGCCGGGTCCATCCACAATTTCAGGAAGCTCGCCTTCCTGTTTGCTTTCAACTTCTCAATGAACATCCCTGCTAAGAAAACAAGCCTTGATTGGAGCACTATTAAGCAGGGAGAGAGAGAAGGGTTGCGCTCATATGTCAGGCGGTTCAATCTGATCAGAATTCAGATTCAAGGACTGTCTGATGAGGTAGCTTTTACAGACTTTTTCAAGGGTCTAAGAGACGGGTCGACCTTTAAGTTCGACCTAGTCAGAAAAGGGGCTTTCACTTTACAGGCGGCCCTGAGGGAGGCGGAAAGCTACATTCAAGCTACCGACCTCTGCTCGCCTGGTAGCCAGTCGGACTCCAAGAAGTCCGATAAGTAGAAAGACAGCCGGCCTGCTCAGCCGGCCAAAAATAAAGAAGAGAGCAAGAAAAGAAAAGAAATCTAGGCGGTTAATGACTCTGACTAGCCGTCCCAGAAGAAAAGAAAGACTTTAAACCGTACGTCCCCAAGTACGAGTTTAAGAATGCAACTCCATCCTCATGGAGGTAAAGGACCGACTGTCCATTGAAAAGCCGAATCCAATGAAGAGTTCCGTTCAGTCACGGAACAAAAATAAATTCTGTTAGTTCCATGAGGTGGTTGGCCATGACACCAACGACTGTTTCAGTCTTCAGCGGGCGTTGGACCGTCTGGCTAACAAAGGGCTGTTGAAGTCCTACATTTCTAAGTCCCCAGTCCGGGCAAAAAAGAAGAACAAGGGTCAGTCCTCCAAGACTAACCCCCAGCCTGCTAGTAGCTCGGATACTGACAATGAGCCGGTCTACACAATAGCAGGCGGGTTCTCATGTGGTGGCCCTACCATCCGGGGCACCAAGAGCCATCTTCGAAAGATGGACAAAGATGATGATGAGTAGGCGTCTGCAAGCTCCTCCTTCCCAGACGTCTTGATCACTGAGAAGGATAGGGGCAGCGTCCGCCGTCCGCATGATCACCCGGTTGTCATTGAATGTAAGGTGGCGAACCAGCTGGTTGGACGGATCCTTATTGACACCGGCAGCTCCTCAGACATCATCAGCCTCCGTTGCCTGCAAAAGCTGAAATACAATGTCAGCAGCATGCATCCGGTCACCCACCCCTTGGTTGGTTTTGGGGGTGGGATGGTCTACCTGGCCGGAAGAATTGACTTACCCATCCGGCTTGGGGAAAAAGGCCAAGGACGACATATTGTCGTCAGATTCTTGGTCGTTGAGGAGTTGACCGCCTACAACATCATCCTTGGCCGGCCAACCCTCAACGAAGCCAAGGCAGTAATCATCCCATCTCTCATGCTCATAAAGTATGAAAGGGATGACGGCTCTGTTGGTTCCCTGAATGGGGATCAGAAGACGCCCCGAGAGTGCTACCTCTCAGCCGTCAAAGATACTGTGGCCCCAGGCGGCCAGTAACCAATAGACCTTGACAATGTCAAGGATGCCGACCCATCACCTGCCCCACCAACAGCCAGGAAGAAAAGAAAGGCACCTCTGCTGGTGGAGGTGAAGAAAGAGAAAAAATATTAATCACTGACCGGTGAACGGTCACACGAGCTTCGTCCCCAGCCGGCTGGTGAAAACATTGATCTCGTTCGTGATGACAACTGTCTAGAACGTACTGTAAAGGTTGGGACGGTTGCTCATGCTACCTTGGGTGCAAGCTTGCACCTTCTGCTGAAGGAATTCAAAGACATTTTTGCCTTTGAAGTGGAAGAGATGCCAGGCGTCAGCCCGGATCTCGCTGTCCACAAACTCGCCGTGGACCTCAAAAAGAAGCCCATCCGGTAAAAGAAAAGAAACCACGGCGAGGAAAGAAGTCAGGTGGCAGCTGCCAAAGTCAAAAAGCTGATAGACGCCAGGTTCATTCGGCCTTGTAACTTTCCCGACTGGGTGGCCAATGTGGTCCTTGTTAAGAAACCGAATGGGACCTGGCGCATGTGTGTTGATTACACAGACCTCAACAAGGCGTGTCCAAAGGACAATTACCCGCTTCCAAAGATCGACAGTCTGGTCGACTCTACAGCCGGTCACGCCTTGATGAGCTTTATGGATGCCTACTCCGGCTTCCATCAGATACCCCTGTGGAAAAAGGATCAAGAGAAGACGGCCTTCGTCACTGATCAGGGGTTATTCTGTTATACTGTGATGCCGTTTGGCTTGAAAAATGCGCCTGCCACTTTCCAACAGATGATTAATACGGTCTTCATTAATAAAATTGGGAGGAATGTGGAGGCGTACATTGATGACATGATAGTCAAATCCAAGCTACAGACGGATCACCTTGCTGATCTCCGAGAAACATTCACCACCCTCAAGCGGCATAAGGTCATGTTAAATCCAAAGAAATGCGTCTTTGGTGTTGAGTCTGGGAAGTTTCTCGGATTCCTGATTGATCAAAGGGGGATAGAGGCTAACCCCGAAAAGATACAAGCGGTGATTTCCATGAAGTCACCCCATTCTGTTAAGTAAAATCAGAGACTCACCGGTTGTCTGGCCGCCTTGGGGAGGTTCCTCAGCCGGTCAGGCGACAAATGCCTTTACTTCTTCCAAGCAATCAGGAAGAAGACCAGATTTGAATGGGGGGATGATGCTGAGGCGGCATTCTAGAAGTTGAAAGAACATTTACATTCTCTACCTAGGTTGGCCAGTCCTTTGCCTAGGGAGACGTTGTACATATATTTAGCCGTCTCAGATCATGCCCTCAGTGCCGTTCTCCTTGCTGAGCGAGACGACGTGCAGCTCTCGGTTTACTTCATTATCCATGTTCTCAAAAATGCTGAACTCCGGTACCCCATGGTTGAAAATTTTGGCCTTGCTTTGTATATGGCATTCAAAAAGCTGAAGCCTTACTTTTTGGCACATCTGGTGGTGATCTACACCGACCAGCCACTCAAGTGGCCAATGTCTACCTTGAAGTCATTCGAGCGAATGTTGAAATGGGCTATTGAAATGCAAAGTCTTGAAATCACTTACGAACCAAGAAAGGCAGTGAAAGGTCAGGCGTTTGCCGACTTCACAGATGCCACATGGCGTGCCACGTCACATCTGTGAGGGGAAATTGTTTAGGGTAATTTTACCCCGCCACATGGTCCAATCAGAGGATGACACGTGTCAGTCTTATGATGGTACAAAGCGGACCAATCCCTGCTTGACACGTGTCACTCAAGAAATTTGGGGGAAAATGGCGGCCTTCAGGCCCAAATCGCGAGAAAGCCGCAATACGGTGCAGCCCACCAATGATTAGGGATCAATGACCTAATCAGGGGCACAAATCCCGAGGACCCTATAAATAGGGAGATTTCCCTCTTCTGGAGGGCACGTTTTACCATTTATTACACACAGTCCCTGTGATAGAGACATTTGAGCTTGGAATCCGAGCAGATACCCACCTAAATTTCCGCACCTTTTTCTCTCCCTTCAAGTTACTAACTTGTTCGTCGGAGGCGGAGCACCAACCAACCAGTGTCTCCATTTGTTTTGGAGGTACAGCTCACACCGGATCAGTCTTCGTGTTGTAACTCTCCCGAGGGACAAAAACACCCAAAATAGTATCCAAATACCCCAAATGGGTTGCCAACGTCGTCCTAGTTCCTAAAAAAGATGGAAGGGTAAGAATGTGTGTCGACTATCGAGATCTAAATAAGGCAAGTCCAAAGGACGACTTCCCTTTACCACACATCGATATTCTGGTAGATAACACGGTAAATCACGCGCTTCTCTCATTCATGGATGGGTACGCAGGTTACAACCAGATTCTCATGGCAGAAGAAGACATGGAGAAAACAACTTTTATAACACCATGGGGCACTTACTGCTTCACGGTAATGCTATTTAGGTTGAAAAACGCGGGTGCTACTTACCAACGCGCAGCAACTGCCTTACTCCACGACATGATTCATAAAGAAGTCGAAGTATATGTCGACGACATGATCGTAAAATCAAAAGACCGTCCAGGCCATCAAGTAGCCTTAAGAAAATATTTCAAAAGGCTAAGAAAATATAATATGAGGTTGAACCCATCTAAGTGTGCTTTTGGAGTCACCTCAGGCAAGCTTTTGGGTTATGTCATAAGCTCTAGAGGAATAGAGATAGACCCAACCAAGATCAAAGCAATCATGTCGATGCCACCACCCAAAACCGAGAAACCGATTCGAGGATTTATTGGCTGGTTGCAATACATAAGTAGGTTCATATCAAAATTGACAACAATATGTGAACCAATCTTCAACAAGCTCAAGAAGAATGTACCAGTGATATGGGATGACGAGTGTAAAAAAGCCTTTGAAAATATCAAAGCCTATCTTGCAAATCCTCCCGTATTAGCACCAGCACTTCCCAGAATACCTCTTAGGTTATATTTGACGGTTACCAAAGAGACAATGGGAGCTATGCTAGCACAAGAAGATGCTGGAATACAAAACAAGCTATACACCACTTGAGAAGTTGTGTCTCGCCTTGGTGTGGGCCACAACCAAGTAAAGACATTACATGCTAGTACATACTGTCTTCGTAGTCTCCCGATTAGATCCACTCAAGTATCTATTCGAGAAATCTACACTCAATGGACGCATATCAAGATGGACAGTCAATTTAGCCCAGTTTGATGTAAGGTTTATGCCTCAAAAAGCTATCAAAGGATTTGTGGTGTAAGACTTTCTAGCAGACTTTCCAATAGAAGACTCGACGCCCATACAAGACAATGAATTTCCAGATGAAGACTTAATGGTCACTGAAGATGATACCGGGACCTTGTACTTCGACGGAGCCTCAAACCAAAAGGGATGTGGCGTTGGAGTATTACTAGTATCACCTAAAGAAGAGCATGTCCCAATCTCCATAAAACTTGATTTCGACGTTACCAACAATGCTGCTGAATATGAAGCATGCGTGGTAGGCCTAGAAACAGCTTTGGCATTGGGAGTAAAAAAGTTAAGGATATTCGGAGACTCTTCTTTGATTATCAATCAATTATATAAAAGGTGGAAAGTGAGGAGCAAAAGTCTAGCCCTTTACCAAACCTATCTGGAAACTCTTACCGATTAGTTAGAGAAGGTCGAATACACATATCTACCTAGGGAAGAAAATCAATTTGCTGATGCCTTGGCAAGACTAGCCTCAATGGTTAGGATTCCTACGGAAATCGAACAAATGCCTCTAACTATAGAGATAAGGCACAAACCAGCATACATCCAGGCTATAAATGTATTACCCCGTATTTTTATGTATTTTTATAAAGTATTCAAGTATTAATAAAATGTATTGTTAAGGGCTTAATTAAATATTTTAAAGGGTTAAAGTATTTTAAATATAAAGTTTTATAAAAGTAAAATAAGTTTTGGGCCAAACGTTTATTAATTATTGGGCAATGTAAATTATTCCTACATACTCTTATTGGAATAACCCATTCCAAAACCCATAACTTAAGCCCTATCCCATAACTCAAGCCCACATTTTTATAAGCCCAAACTTAACCCTACACTTTTTACTCTATAAATACCCCATGAATCCCCAAAAAAAATTCCCACACAAAAAGGTTAGCTTATTTCTTCTCTCCTTTGTTTTATTAATTTGTGTAATTATAATTATTGATTTATGGGTTTTGATTTTATTGTTTGAAATTAATTTAACTAGTATCAAATTGTATTTTGGTGATTGAACTTTATAATTTTCAGATTTTGTAAATTTTATAACCTAGGGTTTTTAATTATTGAAAATCATGATTCTAGGGTTTTTATGAATAATTGATTTAGGGCTTTTATAGTAATGATGTTTGGAAATTTTGGTGATTATAACTACTTATTAGTTTAACTTAATTCCAGATTTATTTTGAACACGCAAATTCATGTTTTTATAATTAGATTTCCGTTCGTTAATATTAATCTCGTTTTAATCCCGATCAGGTTCCAAACTCCTCCGATTTTGATAAAAAAAAAAGTACTGTTTTTCGAGTGGAAACAACGTTTTAAGAAAGACTCACTACCTATGGTAGTGAGCACTACCTATGGTAGTGAGCACTACCCTCTCGTGGCCAAATTCAGCGTCTAAATACGATTTTCGAGCAGTTTTTGATTTTTAACGAAGTTTTTTTTTTATGCTTTAAATTTTATCTTTGAGTTTAAAAGGGGTAAGAGATAATTTAATGTTTCTATGGATAATTTAAGTATAAAGATGTATTTTGATGAAGTTTTAAAGGATTTTTGATTAGTTTAAAATGTTGGAATTTTATTTAAAGTAGTATAATTGTGATTTTTAATAAAAGGGTGTGATTATCCATTAAAAAGGAGTTTTTAAATAATTTTTAGATTATTATAAGTTATTTAAAGTGAGTTTAAGTTGCTGAAAATTGTGTATACAAGGGTAATTAATATAGTATTATTGTCCCTTTATGTAGGAGACTTGGTTCGAGAATTGTTGTAGAGTACTCGATTATTTTAAGAGCTTATTTGAGGTACGTTCGCGTACATAGCATATTTTGATGATGTAGAATCATGCTAGGCTTGATTTCAATCAATTACAAGTAGTATCATGCTAAGGTTTATGTATGGAATTGTGAATTAATGGTGTTGATGATTGAATGGTGAAGCATGAATTATTTGTGATGGTTTATGGATTGGAAAATTATATTTTTAGCATGTTGTGTTTGAACCACATTTTTATTTATGGCATGTTAGAAGGCATTATTAATTAAACTACATGTTTAATTATGTTTGGAATATTGAAAAGGAATTTTATTATGGTTCAAATAATTCTTATTGATGCTTTAAGCATGAGGAAGGAGCTATATAAGTGTCTGTGTACACAAGGAATAAATTGTATGTTGGTGCCTTTGTGCACTTAAGGTGTTTTTAACACCGAGGGATAGGATTTTTAGCGCATTATGCGTTTAAGGTGTCTTTGACACTGAGGTAGAATTAAAAAGGGTTCAACAATAAATAATATGTGGTCATTAATTATTCAAGAAGTAAATTGGTATGTTTGTGTGATTGTATAATTATTGTTGATTGACTTATTATGCTTTGAGAGTCATCACCAAGTCTAATAATATGTAAATAACGTAAAGTGAAAGAGACTACGCACCAAAACTCTTGGAACGTATATACCTTGAGTATGAACAATGGGGGGAGTTATGGGGTTTTATATTTAACCATAACTTCCAACGGAGTACAGGACGCTGTATATTCCTTTTTATTTTTATGCGCTGGAATTCTGCCTCCTATGTGTGGCACAGGTTTGTTGCTGGCACGGTTAGCTCCCGTGTCAGTTAACCCCAATTTATTGGGATAGGTATAGTTGGAAACCCGTTCGATGCGTAATCAATGCTAAATGAATTAGTTAGTGTCTAGTTAGAGTGTCTTGTTGATTGTTGTGTGTGCTTGTAAACAGGTGCAATGAGGTAAGTGTGTGTGATGATAGGAGAATGCATGTTAGTGTGTTTAATTACGCTTATGTACTCAGCTTTGCTGATTGTGTGTGTTGTTTGTGTCTGGCCATGTCTTTATCTTGGCCCTACGATGATCCATTTTAATGGAGAGTAGTAGGGGCAAGTAGAGATACACTTTTCAGGTATTGAAGCATGTTCATGACGGGGCATGAGTGAAGAGAGAATCATGCTAGCTTCCTTTAGAATATGATGTGTTTTATGCATTGAATATTTTATTATATTAATTTATGGACTAACACAAAAGTTTGGTTGTTTCGGTTTTGAATAAGGGCCTTAAATGGTTCCAAGTTGTAGTGGATTTTATTTGACTTTGGTTTTGTTGATTTTCAACTTTACTTTCGTTGGTTTGGTTTTTAAATTGCGTTATTTAAATAGTTTTGGTTTTCAAGTCTTCCGCTGTGTATCTTTGATAGTCGCCTTAGCCGTTTTCACGGTGGCGGTAATGTCTTAGATATTCCTAAAACGTATTTTAAAAAGAGTAAAGTGTGTATTTAAAGGAAAGGAATTTCTAGGGTGTTACAAGGTGGTATATGGGAGCTTTGGTTGAGATTTTATTACATCTAAAAAAAAAAAAAAAAAAAAAAAACGTATTTTCAAGTGTTTTGTTTTAAAATTTGGCCAAGTGCTTATTTAATTAAACGGTGTTAAACTAAATTGTTTTGAATTTTATTTTTGTTTTTATTTTAGGAATGACCAAAATTTTTTTTTTTTTTATGAAGAACATCCAAATTTTTTTTTTTTTTTATTAAGGATGTCCGATTTTTTTTAAGAAAGCCGAAGATTTTTAGTTTGTTCATGTTGCAGGAAAGCAAGGATTGAGGTAAGAAATATGTGTTAAAAGCTTTTATAAGCATGTTGGTGAGCTTGGGTAGGAGAAGAAAGGGCATATAGGCTAGAATTTAATTTCTTTCCTATGTGCATATATATATATATATATGTGTGTGTGTGTGTGTGTGTGTGTGTGTGTGTGTGTGTGTGTGTGTTTATTTTTTTTAAGAGGTGTTCAAGCGTGTTGAATGACTAAATGTTTATTGATGACAACATGTAATATGTGAATCATTATATGTGAGCTATCAAGATTGTTTGATTGAACATAGAACTTAATTTTCTGCAAGAACTGTATTATATGGTTATAGGAAGGGTTTGTTATTGGTAGTTGATCCCGTTTTCTTGTAGGATCCCTAAACCTATACCCTGTGAGTTTCTATGATGAGAATTTTGAGGAATGTTAAGGATTTTGAGAGTTCAATTGCTTATGTTAGGATGGTTCGCTTCGATGGTCTTATTTGAGATGTGTTTTCGAAGAAATTTTGGATGCACATCATCACATGAATGTGAGTATTGTTTTTGGGATAATTTGTTGTTAAAATACGTTGTCTAGGTATTAAAATTGAGTAATTTGAGTTTTGTACATTTGTGCATGGAGACACCAAGTTATAAGGATAAAGAGATTGATTTTAATGCATATGGTTAAGGTGCTTAAGGATGAAATCATTTGGGATATTATCTATTTTGAGGAATATGTTTTGTCTTTGAGTATGAGTTTGAATTGGAATCGAAATTGAACAAGAGCCCAAATGAGGTGAGCATAGGAATTGATTAGAGATGAGTAATGATGAAAGTTATTATACGAGTTGAGGGATACTCAATGCGGATCAATTGAAGTTTGACATTTTATGCTTAGTGTTTCGGGTGTTTTTGTCCCTCGGGAGAGTTACGTCACGAAGTCTGATCCGGCCGATCTGTACCTGCAAAATAACGGAGACTCCGGGTGGTTGGAGCTCCGCCTCCGACAGTCAAGTTAGTAACTTGAAACGGAATAAAGAGAACGGAAATTAAGGCGGGTATCTGCTCGGATTCCAAGCTCAGGTGTTTCTCTGATGTAAGAGAGCGCAGGTGTAAATAAATGGTAAAACGTGCCCTCAAAATGAGGGACATCTCCCTATTTATAGGGTCTTTGGGAATTGTGCCCCTGATTAGGTCACTGAACCCTAATCATTGGTGGGCTGCGCCGTTTTGCGGCGTTCTCGAGATTTGGGCCTGAAGGCCGCCTTTTTCCCTTTATTTCTGGAGTGACACGTGTCAAGCAGGGGTTGGTCCGCTCTGGACCAATCTGAGGCTGACACGTGTCACCCTCTGATTGGGCCACGTGGCAGGGTAAAATTACCCTAAACATTTGCCCCTCACAGATGTGACATGGCACGCCACGTGGCATCTGTGACACATGTCACGCTCCGGTTGGCGGTGATTTTACCGTTTACAGAGTAACCGTTCACCTTCCGAGTAAATTACGGAAATGCCCCCATGTTTACCCTCTATATATAGCCGTTTTACCCTCATAATTTTGTACGTTTACAAAAATTTTCTAGAGAGAAAAACTTTGAGAGAGCAGAAGTCATCCGTTTGAGTCAGACGCGAGCAAGAAAGTTTGTTCTTCAGCGACCCAGCCGAACCCGCCTACCTTCAGATATCAAATCAAAGGTACCGTCTCTGTCTCTCTTAGCTCTTTTCTTTTTTCACCGCTTGTACATATTTCTTGCAATAAATGGATGCATCACCAACACACACGGCACAGCCTAGGTTAGAGTCCAGCCGGTCACCAAGGACGGCTGAGTCTAGGACTAGGAGTGCCGTCTCGGGGTGTTGGGACCACCCTTTGCCACGGATTCCGACCAGTTATGTGTCTGTGCAGGACACCATGGCTCGGACAATGCAAAACGCCTAAGGGAGAAACGTCTGGTCAGGAAGACCAGACGACTCTGGAGAGATCCCCTCCGCGTGCCCCTTCAACCCCTGCTGACTCTTTTTTAGATGAGTGCGACCAAGGCGGCGACGAGGCCGTCTCTGCCCCCTTGGGTCAAAGTGAGGAGGAGACGGAGAGTGACAGCTCCGCCTCTACCTCTGAGAGTAGTGATGACTTACCCGCTCTTCCAGATAGCGAGGAGGAAGAAAGGAAAAAGTGGAGCGAGAAGGATGATCCCTTCAGCATCCACGTCTCCTCCAAGGACCGGATCCAAATGGAGGAAAACTTAGAAAATTTTAAGAAAATGCACCCGCTAGGAGACGGGTATAGGATCCGGGTGCCGCCTAAGCTGGGCACCATCGCCTAAGGGGACGATCAACAGAACGCCAACAGCTATTTCGGCTGTTATGAGGCGGCGTTCAAAGCTGGCTTTCGCTTCCCCCTTCACCAGGCGGTGAAGGCAATTTTAAGAGGCTACGACCTTGGGGTCTGGCAACTTACCCCCAACTCTTGGACCAACATTCTGGGGTATGTTGCCGCCTGCGAGTTTCAGGGGCTTAACTCCGGCTGGGAGTCTTTTGCTAGCATGCACTATCTTAGCAGAAGCCCAGGCGGCTGGAAGGCGTGGTACACTCTAACCACGCAGCCGCAATATATGATGACCTTGGACAAGGTCTCAAAGTTCGATGGCTGGAAGCACAGGTTCTACCTGATGTCAGCCCCAACCAGACGGGAAAATTATGAATTCCGTCTGTATAATAAGAAGCCTGACCTTGGATTTTACACGCCTGGTTCAGGGACGAATGTTTCCTAGCCGCCTGCGGGCTAGGGCACATGTTTACCAAACGTATGCGCCTGATTTTATACCGTCTGTAGTATTTTTCTATCGAAATTGACTTATGATATTGACCAATTTCTTTCTTTTTGCAGAAGAAGCTCTAAACATGCTACAGTCGGAGAAAACTCCCAGGCGGTCTTCTGCAACCATCCGCAAAGATCTTGCGGAGAAAGCTGCGGCCGAGGTCAAGGCCAAGGTATTAAGCGCCTGACCCTTTCTTTAATTGATTTTAAAAACTATTTTGCCCGGATGCTAACTTGACTTGGTTATTTTTCGCAGGGGGGAGAAGTTGGGAAGTCGTTTGAGAAAACCCTCAAACGGGCTAGGGAGGAGGCCCCAGCCGTTCTCAACAAAATAAAAAAGTCCACCTCTGCGTCGACTCCTGGCGCCTTAGCCGGGCCTCAGAAGATACGGATAGCCGGGCGTAGCGAGAATGTAGGCGGCAGCCTGGGCCTCGACCTCGTTAACCCCGTTACAGCAACCGGGGGGTTCTCCACGCCTGCAAGCGGTACCCGCTTTGCCGGCTCTGAAGGTAAGAACCCTTTTAAATCCCCGCTTGAGCTGGGGTGGAGTTGTTAATTCAATTTTATTTTTTCCAAGTGTTTTATCCCGCCTGCAATACTTATGCCGCCTGACTTTTTGCAGGCCATGCTGCGGGTGGACTGGCTCAAACGTCCTTATTCCCGCAAACGGGAGGAGGTAAAACGGGCCAAGAAGTCCGCCATAGACGCTGATAATATTGCTTTACACTCGACTATCGTAAATGAACTTGAAACTAAAGCAATAATTATGACACAGGCGTGTAAAATCCAGCAGTTGGAGTTAGATCTGAAGGCGGCCAACCAGCGGGCGACGGATGCTGAGACGGCCAAGAAGGAGGCGGAGGAGGCCCAGAAGAAGGCGGACGAGAGTGCCAAAAAGGCTGATGAGGCGCTCAAGAAGGCCTAGACGGACTTTGGCAAACTAAAGACCAAGGTTGAGAGGCTGGAGAAGGAGGCTGCTCAAGCTCAGACAAACTTTGCAGCAAACCTGGAGGCGGAGCAAAACCGCCTTGTTGCTGAGAGTGACGCTGACAACGACGCCTGTATGAAGATTGCCTGGGCTGCCTTGTACCCAGACGCGGATTATAGCATCTAGGCACTGGCGCACAGCTATGCCGAGTACGTGGTGTACTTGAGAGAGCAAGGCGAGCCCGAGCCTGCCTCTTTCGAAGCCTGGGTCAACTCCAACGAGCCGTCCGCGCCTGAGCTTCCTGGTCCTGGTGAAGCGCAGGAGATACCCTCATATGATGAGGAGAAGGAGGAGGACCAGGAGGCTCCGTCTGCAGGCCAAAAGTGACCATTCAGCGGCAGTATGCCAATCTTTGCTTTAATTTTTATTTCTTTTTTCTTTTATTCAGCGGCTGTATGCCAAAACTTACTTTTTCCGGCCTGCGTGCCGAGTATCTTTGTATGTACCGGCTGTAGAGCCATGTTAATTAACAATTTCTTGCTTTCTCCCGGACGGGGTCCAGTTAACATTTTAATCCACTACAACCGTTTGGTCAGTTTATGAATTGCATCGACTAAGTCGGTTTTGATCATTTTGCGTTTGAATTTTTATTTTGTGCAAAATTTTTAATTTTCCGTTTTTGCCTAACTTATCAAAAGCATACGGCGATTTTTTACCTAACTAGTCAATATTCTGGTTGTCCTTGCCCCTGGACGGCTGTGTGATTGGTTTCAAGTGGAGTTGGTTGATTGACTTGAAAACGTCTGATGCTGCAAAGAGCATGATATGTTTGTAAGTCAATCAATCACAGTAGTGATTGCCCCAAACCAAGTGCACAGCCGTACACCAACAGGCGTTTCAGTCACTACACAGACGGCGTTTGTCCGTCTTGGTAGAGATTTCATAGCCATTGAACAACTTTTTTGCCCCAATTGGGGTGAGAAGTGCAATTTAGGAATAAATAACCTAAGTGAGAACTTCATCCGGTTACCGACTGATGCCTATGGGCATCCGGTATCTGGAAACTTTTTCGTTCTTCGTAGGTTATTTTGGTCAGACGGCTATGAGTTGACCAATCTGGTCGTTCAATTTTTGCCGTCTACATGGATACGTAGAACCGACAAATAGTTTGTTCTCTGCGACGATTGCACCCGGAGGGGTGTCGCCGGACGTCTTTGTCCATGTTGGGACAGGAGATTTTATAAAATGGGCAACCATCCGGCCATTTTAGCCTCTAGTCTTGTTTGAGACCGGTTGTATAGCCACTAAACGTTTTTGTGCTTAGTTTTTAGTCAGTATTGAGTTTACACTAAGTATCGAACTTAGTTTTTTAAGCAAGCGGGTCAGTCTGGGTATTACCCGGGCAGATAATCAGGCGGTTGAATAAACAAAGTATCAAACTTAAATAAACAAGGGATCCGAGTATTACCCAGGCGGTACAACAAATGTAACCTTTACTAAGTGTCAAACTTAGTTAGGTAAAGAAGAATCTGCTTGGGTATTACCCGGATGGACAATCAAACAATAACTCAATTTTGCAAACAAAGTGATTTCATTGATTGGTTCATTTGTTTACAAAAATTTACATTCTCAGAAGTAGTACTTTTTCAGATTGTCTACATTCCAAGTTCTAGGCAGGCGCCTGCCGTCTGGGGTTTCCAGGCGGTAGGTGCCGTCCCTTACTTCCTCATAGATCCGGTAGGGGCCTTCCCAATTTGGAGTTAGCTTTCCCAGCTCATTGGCCCTACCGGTTGCCTCCATTTTCCGTAACACTAAGTCGTCAACTTTCAAAGGACGCATGTGTACTTTTTTGTTGTAGGCTCTAGTCATTCTCAGACGGTAAATCTCATGACGCAAGGCGGCATTGCCCTTGCGTTCTGGGAGTGAATCCAATGCCAGGCGCATTGCTTCCCAATTTGCCTCTTCATCATACAGCATGACTCTGAGAGTCGGTTCGTAACGTTCGATGGGCAAGACGGCTTCAGCACCGTAAACCATGAGAAATAGGGTTTCACCGGTTGCCCCTTTTTCTGTTGTCCGGATGGCCCATAGGACATGGATTAACTTTTCTGCCCACAAGCCACAGACTATTTCTATTTTCTTCTTAATTCTGTCTGAGATGAGTTTGTTGAAGGCTTCAACTTGGCCGTTTGCTTGGGGCCGGCCAACAGATGCAAAGCAGCTTGAGATCCCCTGATCTCCCAACCAAGTTTTTAGCTGAGGTGTCTCAAACTGAGGACCATTATCAAACACCATAGACATAGGTACCCCGTACCGGGTGATAACATTCTTCCAGACGAAGGAAATTATGTCTGATGTCTTGATGTTTTTAACCGCCTCAGCCTCAACCCACTTGGTGAAATAGTCAACAGCCACCAAGATGTAGCGCTTTCCGCCTGGAGTAGGCGTGTAAGGGCCTAGAATGTCCATGCCCCATTTTGCAAACGGGATTGGGCTGTGGATGGCCGTCAGATCAGTAGCCGGACGATGAATAAGTTTGCCAAACTTTTGGCACTTGTCACATTTCTTCACCAACTCCTTGGCGTCTGCCTCAAGAGTGGGCCAAAAGTAATGTCGTCTGGCTCTGACGGCTAGGGACCTGCCGCCTATGTGGGAGGCGCAGAATCCCGAGTGCAAGTCTTCGAGAACTTCCCTCCCCTTTTCTAGGGTGACACACTTCAACAGGGGTTTAAGAAACCCTGCCTTGAAGAGTTCTCCATTTCTCAACTCGAAGCTCGCAGCTCGCTTCTTCAAGACGGCTGCTTCCTGTGGCGAATCAGGAAGTGTGCCGTCTGAGAGATAAGCCCGGATGCCATCCATCAAGGTAGAGCTTCGGTCCAGAACTCCAATGGGATCTTCATAGATGCTTCTCTTTTCAATTACTTCCCAAAAGACAGACCGAGGCGTATCATGGCATGCGGAAGACGCCAGTTTTGACAATGCATCCGCCTGGTTGTTTTCAGACCTAGGCACTTGATTCTGTCGGAATTCCTTAAGTGCTTCGGCCTCTTCTTTGACTGCCTGAAGATATTTGATCATAGTCGGATGGGCTTCTTTTTGGGGTCCACGGCGAGTTTGTGGACAGCAAGATCCAGGCTGACGCCTGGCATCTCTTCCACTTTAAAGGCAAAAATGTCTTTGAATTTCTTCAGCAGAAGGTTCAAGCTTGCACCCAAGGTAGCATGAGCAACCGTCCCAACCTTAACAGTACGTTCTGGACGGCTGTCATCCAGAACGAGATCAATGCTTTCACCAGCAGGTTGGGGACGGAGCTCATCTGACCGTTCACCGGTCAGTGATTGCTATTTTTTCTCTTTCTTCACCTCCATCAGCAGAGGTGCCTTTCTTTTCTTTCCGGCTGCTGGTGGGGCAGGAGCTGGGTCGACATCCTTGACATTGTTAAGGTCTATTGGTTCCTGACCGCCTGGGGCCACGGTATCTCGGACGGCTGAGAGATAACACTCTCGGGCCGTCTTCTGATCCCCATTCAAGGAACCAATAGAGCCGTCATCCCTCTCATACTTGATGAGCATGAGGGACGGGATGATTACTGCCTTGGCTTCGTTGAGAGTTGGCCGGCCAAGGATGATGTTGTAGGCGGTCAGCTCCTCAACGACAAAGAATCTGACGACAATATGCCGTCCCTGGCCTTTCTCCCCCAGCCGGATGGGTAAGTCAATTCTTCCGGCTGGGTAGACCATCCCACCCCCAAATCCAACCAAGGGGTTGGTGACCAGATGCATGCTGCTGACATTGTATTTCAGCTTTTGCAGGCACCGGAGGCTGATGATGTTTGATGAGGTGCCGGTGTCTATAAGGATCCGTCTAACCAGCTGGTTGGCAACCTTACATTCAATGACCACCGGGTCATCATGCGGGCGGCGGACGTTGCCCCTATCCTTCTTCGTAATCAAGACGTCTGGGAAGGAGGATCTGGCAGACGCCTACTCATCATCATCTTTGTCCATCTTTCGAAGATGGCTCTTGGTGCCCTGGATGGTAGGGCCACCACATGAGAACTCGCCTGCTATAGTGTAGACCGGCTCCTTGTCGGTATCCGAACTACTAGCAGGCTGGGGGGTATTCTTGGAGGACTGACCCTTGTTTTTCTTTTTTGCCCCGGCTGGGGACTTAGAAATATAGGACTTCAACAGCCCTTTGTCAGCCAGACGGTCCAACGCACGCTGAAGACTAAAGCAGTCGTTGGTGTCATGACCAACCTCCTCATGGAATTGACAGAATTTATTTTTGTTCCGCGACTGTACAGAACTCTTCATTGGATTCGGCTTTTCAATGGACAACCAATCCTTTACTTCCATGAGGATGGTGTTGCAGTCTTTATTAAACTCGTACTTGGGGACGTACGGTTTAAATTTTTTCTTTTTCTTCTGGGACGACTGGTCAGAGTCAGTAACCGCCCAGACTTCTTTTTCTTTCTTGCTCTCTCCTTTGTTTTTGGCCGGCTGAGCTGACCGGCTGTCTTTCTGCTTGTCGGACTTCTTGGAGTCCGACTGGCTTCCAGGCGAGCAGAGGTCGGTAGCTTGGATGTAGCTTTCCGCCTCCCTTAGGGCCGCCTGTAAGGTGAAAGCCCCTTTTCTGACGAGGTCGAATTTAAAAGTCGACCCGTCTCTCAGACCCTTGAAAAAGTCTGTAAAAGCTACCTCGTCAGACAGTCCTTGAATCTGAATTCTTATCAGATTGAACCGCCTGACATATGAGCGCAACCCTTCTCTCTCTCCCTGCTTAACAGTGCTCAAATCAAGGCCTGTTTTCTTAGCAGGGATGTTCATTGAGAAGTTGGAAGCAAACAGGAAGGCGAGCTTCCTGAAGCTATCGATGGACCCGGCTGGCAAATTGCCAAACCATTGTTGGGCGATGCCCTTCAATTTAGCCGGGAAGCACTGGCACCAAGTGGCATCATCCAACCCCTGCAGGTACATGAGGTTGGTGTAAGCCATGAGGTGGTCTTCCGGATTGGTGGTACCATCATAGGTACCAACCAACACATTCTTAACCTTGGCCGGCTGAGCCGCCTCGGTTATCTCCCGAGTGAACGCAGAAGGTTGTTCTCCCAGGCGCAGCTGACGAAGCTGCCAGTCCAGTGGCTGGACATTTGGATATGCCGCCTGACCCCCAAAGAAGGTCGGCTGCATGAAGTGAGGAGGATACTGTCCGTAAGCCTGAGTAGGCACATAAGGTACAGCTCCAATCATATGAGGGCCAGAATGGACGGTATTACCTCATGTCTAACTCTCATGCAAGGAGGGTGCACTCCCTGCAGAAATGTTGTTGAAGCTGTCTGGAAAGTTCGACGTTGAAGCCGACTCAGACAGCGATTGGTTTCTCTTCCGGTTTATGATCTCTCGGGCATCAAGAGTTGATTTTTTACTTCTCACCGGCTGCTGAGTCCGGCGAGTGTTATTGGTGTTCTTCCCAGGAAGGAGAATTTTTGACCAATCAGTGGTCCCGGCTGCCTTCTCCTTTGGATGGGGAGTGGGCTGCCGGTTTCTGACTGACTTCCCCTTCTCTAGAGGAGTCTTCTTTGCCGACTGACCTTTACTTGGGCCAGCCCGGCTTTTGGTGATCAGCTCTGTAATTTCACCCTTGAAACTTGTCATGAATCTCATGAGTTCGTCTCGAGTGATAGGGGCTGATCCAGCGGCCGTTTGGGTTTCCCCTTCCGGCTGCCCAGAGGGTCGACTTGGACCCGCCTGGGAGGCACCCCGCTCCAGAGTGTCTCTGGGCCGGATGCGTTTGGTTCTGAGAGAGCCGTCTTCGGCTGTAAAGGCTTCGACCTGAGGGTCTTCATCCTCCTCATGGTCTGTAAAAACTTCTGGGTCCTCACCTAGACGGTTAGGGGGTGGTACAGACTCTTTAACCATCTTCGAGGTACTCTCCCCACAGACGGCGCCAAATGTTTTGGGTGTTTTTGTCCCTCGGGAGAGTTACGTCACGAAGTCTGATCCGGACGATCTGTACCTGCAAAATACCGGAGACTCCGGGTGGTTGGAGCTCCGCCTCCGACGGTCAAGTTAGTAACTTGAAACGGAATAAAGAGAACGGAAATTAAGGCGGGTATCTGCTCGTATTCCAAGCTCAGGTGTTTCTCTGATGTAAGAGAGCGCAAGTGTAAATAAATGGTAAAATGTGCCCTCAAAATGAGGGACATCTCCCTGTTTATAGGGTCTTTGGGAATTGTGCCCCTGATTAGGTCACTGAACCCTAATCACTGGTGGGCTACGCCGTTTTGCGGCGTTCTCGGGATTTGGGCCTGAAGACCGCCTTTTTCCCTTTATTTCTGGAGTGACACGTGTCAAGCAGGGGTTGGTCCGCTCTGGACCAATCTGAGGCTGACACGTGTCACCCTCTTATTAGGCCACTTGGCAGGGTAAAATTACCCTAAACACTTAGTAACTTATCATTTCTTATGATTAAAGTTATTTAATTTGGGATGGAGAGTTGAGCATATATATTTAATATATGGTTGGAGTTTTGAGAAGTTATGATCTTGTTGGAATATTGAGAACTTTTGTTTTGTCGAACCTTGAGAACATTGTCACATATCATCTAAAAGTTATGAGTATTGTCTCATTAACCTTGGGATATGAAGATAATTATCTTACGTTAAGGAGTCATAGCAAAGCTATCATTTTGGAGAGAGTTCTTGAACTTATTCACCTACTCTTTTAGAGTTGTTCAATAACCTTATGATTTCTATTGTTTTCCAAGAGCCACTCATTTCTTTCTCTCCTTTTGGGTAACAGTCATGGGGATATTTATATTTTTGATTGCTTGTTTAATTATATGACTATGGTTGTTTATCAATCATAATTTTATGCATTTGAATTATTGGAAATGAGGACAAAAATATGTTACCTCAAACCTTAATTCGAATTAAATAATAATTGTTCCTTGATTGATTTTATTGGTTGATGTTTTGATTAGTACAAGAGAAAGCTAGGTGTTTCAACCCAACCTATATAGCATCCAGTTTTATCATCCAGAAAGTATGGTGACAAGAAACAATTCCAGTAATGGAAATGATTTGAATAAGGTAGTAAGGCAAACTTGATAGATTGTCAAAGATGATATAACCACCAATAATCCTGTAGTGGATGAAGGTGTAACTAAATAGTGTTAAAGAGTGAAAACCATCTAAACACCAAAGGGAGATCAATTCCCAAAGTTTTGAGGGTTGAGTTAAAGAGCTATGCAAGCTGTTTAAAGGCAAAATATGTCTTGAGAATTTGAGAGGGAATGAAAGTTTGTATGATAAGTACTGGAAATAGTTAATTTTACCATGTCAATGGGAACGAACAAGTTGTGAATACACCCAATCTTATTTGAGGGACATTTGTGAAAGGAATGGTGTCCTTCGAACAAGTGTACTATTCCGTTAGTGGCTTCAGAATTATTAGAAAGCTAATACATTCAGTGAGGTCAAGTGATCGGAATGCCTGGGTGGAGGCCGCTTCCGATCAGTAATATTAATGAATAATTAATATTACAGCTTAATCTTGACTGAACCCTTCGGGTCACACCCAAGCATTCAACAAACCGAACCGACGAATTAATTCGGAAGGAATTAATGAGTCGACCGAGTAATATTTAGTTAGACGTCGGAAATTCGAGCTTAGAGCGTCGAAACCGAGCGTCGGAAGTCGAGTCGAAAATAGTGAAAGACGAGACGAGAAATAGTAATAAATCAACAAAAGACCAAAATACCCCTAGCATCGGAATGCCCAAGCAAACCGAGTGCTAAGGGCGTATGGCCTAGCATGGTAGCTAGCATGCGCACCAAGCCGAGCCTAGGCTGGCTACTGCGTGCTAGCGCACCCATGCTAGCATCGCAAGGCTAGGAGCTGCCTAGTGCGTGCTAGCATGCTAGGCGCAGCCTTGTGCGCGCAATGGCTAGCAAGCCATGCCGCAACAAGCTGCAGCAGCTAGCACGCTAGGCCATTACTTGCTGCCTAGCAGCGCTGGCCAAGGCACAAGGCCAGCAGCAGCCCGCACAAGCATGCTGGGCTTGCTGGCCAGCAGCGCCTGGCAGCCCGCATGCGAGTGCTGGGCCTGCTGGGATTGCTGGGCGTGGCTGCCACGGACAGCAGCACATGGCAGCCCACCTTGGCTGCCTTGGTGCCCAAGGGTGGGTGCCATGTGACTAGTGGTCCTTGAGTGTGTGTGGAGTGAGGTGGCCGGTTATGGGAGAGGGAGTGGGGAGTAAGTTTGGTCCCCCCCTTCTCCAAGTGGTCCTCACCTAACCACTCACATGAGCTTGCCACTTGTTGATTTATTACTAGCTTGATTATTAATTTTATTTTAGCTTTAAAATAAAATGGAAAAATCATACTATCCCACATTGATGGGAGAGTAAATGATACTCCCATCATTTCCTATAAATACCCAAGTATGGGCATTGGGAATGATGCTTGAGTAAGAGTTGAAAAAGGCATCACAATAAGTGAAAACCTTTGAACTCAATAAAATTACTCGGGTTTTATTGGTCGGGTCTTGCTAACCCCAAGACATTGGACCTAGTCTGTTTTGTTGGTGCAGGTGGACTTCGTTGGAGGTCTCTGTGTGAGCGGGACTTGAAGCTTTCAAGTAAGAGCTCATTTTGGAGCGAAGCACGCGTCAAAGGTAATTAGCTTATCTTAATCTTGTGATTAATTTAATTATGTTTATGGTTTTATTTATTGCGAGTGCGGTCTTGTTTTTGGGTTTGTTTCCGCGGTGAGTCGGACTCACCAAACCCCAACAGCGGTATCGGAGCCTCGCTCGTTTATTTTTAAAATCATAATATTTTCAAGGTGTTTTTATGGCTTAATTTTTCGGGTTTTAAGTTGCTAATTAGATTAGTAACTTGTTTTTCCAATTTTTACCTCGTATTAGAGCTGTCTTCAGCTCCCGAACCCAGATTTCGACCCAAAAATAGTGAATTTTTGGTGGAAAAGGCGTTCTGGAAATGGTTTTACCCTTATAGGACTCGGTTTTTAGCCAAAAAACGACCAGAAATGCATTTTTCGAGAGATTTTTCGTTTTGACGAAAAATTTTTAAGTCTTTCTAACCTTGAAAATTGATTGCATATTTATGGTGGTTATGAATTTGGTTCTTTCCTTTATTTATATGCAATTTTAGACCACTTTAAGCATGATTACTTGGTAGTAATTGGTGCTTGAAAGTTTGGTTTTATTTTTTCACATAATTGCAAATTATTTGCATTAAGTGTGAAATTGTTATTCTTTGTTGCTTCCAAGTACTAAAGATTCAATCTTTATTTATGATAAGTAATTGAAACTTTGAGTTACTAAATTCCATGAATTTTGGTTAAACTTTGTTGATTTAATCATTTTTTAGTTTATTGGAATCATAAAGTTTAAAACTTGTGATTGAAATTGGTTTATCTTCATATTGGAAGATATAATTTTTTCATGGAGTCACAAGTATTAAAGTTGGAGTCTTTATTGAACTTATGTTCATTTTTCCAACTCCCTTTTATTTTGTCAAAATCTCAACATTAATTTAAAGTGATTAAATTAACAGTGAGAATTGCCCTAATTTATTTTATTACACCAAGTTAAACCAATTTTATTAAAGAATGGTTCTTGGAAATAAATTTGGTTAATTGCATTTGGATGAATTATTTAAGTTGGACTAGTTTTCATTTTCCTCAAAATTAATTCTAAAATTAATTTAGAATTGATTTATAATGTCACACAAAAAAGTCGATAATTTTCTAAGCATTAGCACGCAACACGAGGCCTAAGAGCCCCAAGCTAGCTCTCGGCCAGCTGGGCTGCTCACGCAACCCATATGTGGCTGCCGAGGCTGCTGGGCACTTTGTTCTTAGGTGCTTGGTGCTGTGCGTGTGTGTGTGCGAGGAAGGGCGTGGGCTGCTGCTCGCTGCCAGCAGCATAGCGCGCCAGCCAGCAGCAAGCAGCAGCATGGCGCAGCAGCAGCATAATGTTGTGCGCGCTGTGCGTGCTGCTATGCTTGGCTGGGTTGGGCGTAGCGCATGCGAGCACAAGCAGCCCACATGCATGGGCATACGTGCTTGTTGTACGGTACGTACAATCCCATAATTGGCACAATAACCCCGGGTTATTAAGGCGATGCTATTTTAAAGTTAATTTTAGCGTTGCTTAATATGTAAATAAGGGTATTTTTTTTTTGGACTCCAAGTCTTAGTGCTAGGCACTTAGACATTTTGGAATTCGTAATTTTGCATAAATTGTCGTTTTAATTATTTTGTTTATTTAATTAAAATTTTTGGAGGCTAGGCCTCGGGTTTTGAGCGACATTTGCAAAATTAATTTTGGCAAATATTTGGGTTCACCGACTTAATTAATTGGATTAGTTAAGTTGGATGCGGAATTTAGTGGGAGCGTCTCTAACTTATTACCATAACCGGTTAAAACAACTTTGACTAGTTTAATTAGGTGTGTTAATTGGATTAACCACCTAGATTAGTTACTAGTTCTCGCGCGTTTTATGCATTGTTACTTTTAATCTAAATATTAAGGTACAAAAATACTCAATGGATGAATGGAATGTAAATTCTCTCACAGGTTTTATGAAATGGCAACTAGTGGGGCCCGATTAGGATAGAAAATACGGACTGTGATTCGTGATGTATTTTTGTAAATCTAAATACGGTCTGCGAACCGTTGAGTATTTTTGTACCTTAATATTTAGATTAGTCTTAATCGTAGATACTAGCAATTGTAATATTTTGGTCAAGTCTTGAAAACGGAGGTTCTTGGAAGAAAAAGCCATGAAGTTGCAAAAGACGACCCTTGAAGACTTGAAGACTCAAGGGGTCATGCTAGTTGCCAAAGGCATCATAATTTATGTTTACGATATATAGTTTTGATTATATATATGTGAATTATAAGTTGGATGCATTGTTAAGATTTTAAATGTTGCGATGATTAATTAAGTTCACTTAAATCAACCAACATAGAAACCCTAGGTCCCTAAAATATTGAGTAAAACTTGCCATTCCAAAACACACTTACCAACCGAACGAGGGTAGTGGTGGGCTACGCCAAAGCGAGGCATCACTACTTCTCCAAGGAACGTAAGGCATACCGGGTATGCAAGGTGGTTTTGGTTATACTCAACGATATGAGTGATGGAGTCCTAACATGTCGTGGCAAAGTGAATAAATTGTTTAGAGAGCATTGGATGCGACAATTTATTCAACCAGGAGTGGCTTGGAGCCATTAGCAAAGCGTTGCTTACCTTAGGAGATTGAGTGTTAAGACAAGCCAAAGCATGCTTAACCACTCTTTGTTTCTTTGGATCTTGGAATCAACTTATTCTCACCTAAAATGGGGACAATCTTTAATGTGTGAATAAGACGTTTTAAATAAGTTTGATTAAAATGCATGAATTCAATCTTATTTAAGTATAATGAATGGTTTTTCATTTCAAAATTCTTTCAATCGTAGAATCATGTTTTCAAATAACTCAAACAACCAATTCTCGTTACGCTCAATTCTTGACAAGGAGAAGCTGAGTGGGCCAAATTTTCTTGATTGGCAAAGGAACTTGCGAATTGTTCTCATGCAAGAGCAAAAGGAATATGTCCTTGATGAGGAAATGACCGAGGCTCCCAATGAGGAGGTGACTCAAGCTGCCCTAAATCGATGGCAAAGTGCCAATCGAGATGTCAAATGCATCATGTTGGCCACAATGTCTTCTGAGCTTCAAAAGACTTTCTTTGAAAAAGAGACGGCTTTTGAGATCATTTCTGAATTGCAGAATATGTTCCAAGAGCAGGCCCGAACTGAAAGGTTTGAAACCTACAGGCTGATCCTTGAGAGAAAGCTCAAGAAAGGAGAGCCGGTCAGCCTACATGTACTCAAAATGATTGGATTGTTTGAAAACATGGGAAGGCTTGATGTTGGGTATTCAACCGAGATGGCAATTGACATCATTCTCCACTCGCTGCACAAAGGCTATGATCAGTTCAAGATGAACTATAATATGCACAACATGGAGAAAACCCTCACCGAGCTTCATGGTATGTTGAAGCAAGCTGAGCAAATGCTCAAGGATAAGGGAAAGCATGATATGCTCATGATTAAAAAGGGCAAGCCGTTCAAATTTTCGGGCAAGAAGAAGAAAGGCTTTAAGGGGAAAGGTAAGAAGAAAACTTTTCCTCCTAAGTCTAAAGCTACCAAGGATAAGAAGGTAGCGTCTTCTAAATCTGATTCCGAATGTTTCTACTGTAAGAAGAAGGGACATTGGAAGAGAGATTGCCTCAAGTTCAAGGAAGATAAGAAGAACGGAACCGTTGCTTCTGAATCAGGTATATTCGTTATAGACTTTAACTTCACTAGCTTAACATCATGGGTATTAGATACCGGATGTGGCTCACACCTTTGTTCCAATTCTCAGGGACTAAGAAACGCTAGAAAGCTAGAGAAGGGAGAGGTTGAACTCCGGGTCGGCAATGGAGCCAGAATTGGTGCCGTATCCGTAGGAACTCTCAGTTTGTCTTTTCCCACCGGGCTAGTTTTGGAACTCGATAATGTTTATTATGTTCCTAACATTACCAAAAACATTATTTCAATTTCGGCGTTGGACGCCAAAGGTTTTGAATTTTGAGTAAAGGACAAAGAATGTTCGTTTTATCTCAATAATGTTTTATATGGTATTGCACATTCTGAAAATGGCCTTTATGTGCTTTCTTTAGACAAACAAGTTTATAATGTGAATAATGATACCAAAAGAGCTAAGACCATAGAGTCAAATCAGACTTACTTGTGGCATTGTCGTCTTGGCCACATCAACATCAAACGCATCAAGAAACTTCTACAAGAAGGTGTTCTTGACTCTTTCAATTTAGAATCGTTTGAGAATTTCGAGGGATGTCTATTAGGCAAGATGATTAAACAGCCATTCTCCAAGTTGGGAGAAAGGGCAAGTGACTTATTGGGTCTTATACATACCGATGTATGTGGACCAATGAGCTCAACCAAAAGAAATGGACATCGATATTTCATCACTTTCACAAACGACTATAGTAGATATGGCTATGTCTACCTCATGTCGCATAAATCTGAATCATTTGAAAAGTTCAAAGAATTTCAGAGTGAAGTTGGGCAGCTTGGCAAGAAAATCAAAGCCCTTCGATCGGATCGAGGTGGTGAATACTTGAGCCAAGAATTTGATGACCATCTGAAAGAAAAGGGTATACTTTCAGAATTGACACCTCCAGGAACTCCACAATGGAACGGAGTATCCGAAAGGAGAAATCGAACTTTGTTAGACATGGTACGATCAACAATGGATCTTAGTGATCTTCCTATCTCTTTCTGGGGACACGCACTTCTAACTGCGGCACTAACACTGAACCGTGCTCCATCAAAAGCTGTAGAAAAGACTCCATATGAATTATGGACGAAGAAACCTCCTAGGTTATATTTTCTAAAGATATGGGGATGCGAAGCATATGTCAAGAAATTGATTTCTGACAAACTTCATCCCAAATCTGACAAGGTTTACTTTGTGGGCTACCCAAAAGAAACCAAAGGGTATTACTTCTACAACAAATCGGAGAACAAAGTGTTTATTGCTCGCGATGGTGTCTTTTTGGAGAAGGAGCACCTTTCCAAAATGACAAGTGGGAGGAAAATCGAACTCGACGAAGTTCGTGAGAATGAGCAACAAAATCATAATGATAGTCAAAGTTCTCAAACAGCATCTGTTGACGCGGGTCAAAATGATCAAAATGTGCAAAGTCGAACCGACAATGCAAATGCTAAATCCATTACCCTACGTACGTCTCAGAGGCCGAGATCTCAACCTGATAGATATCTTGGTTTAGTATTAACCGAGAATCAAGACATCCTGATTATGGATGGAGATGAACCGGCAACCTACAAGCAAGCGATGGCAAGCACCGACTCTGCTAAATGGCAAGAGGCCATAAGATCTGAAATGGATTCCATGTTTGAAAATCAAGTCTGGGACTTGGTTGACTTACCCGAAGGTTATACACCTATCGGATGTAAGTGGCTTTTCAAGTTGAAAACCGACAAAGATGGAAATGTATTCATTTACAAAGCTAGATTGGTGGCAAAAGGTTATAGAAAAGTTCATGGTATTGATTACGATGAAACCTTTTCACCAGTCGCAATGCTTAAATCCGTTCGGATCCTCCTAGCGATTGCTGCATATTACAATTATGAAATATGGCAGATGGACGTCAAAACCGCCTTCGTTAATGGTTATTTGGAAGAAACTGTGTATATGACACAGCCTGAAGGTTTTGTCGACCAAAACAATGCTAGGAAAGTTTGTAAGCTTAAGAAGTCCATTTATGGACTAAAGCAAGCAAGCAGAAGTTGGAATCTGCGATTCGATGAGGCCATCAGTAAGTTTGGTTTTATCAAAAATCCAGATGAATCTTGTGTTTACAAGAAGGTTAGTGGGAGTGACAACGCCTTCCTAGTCTTATATGTCGATGACATATTGCTCATTGGAAACATCATTCCGTTGTTAGAGTCTGTAAAGGCCTGGCTTGGAAAGTGCTTCTCAATGAAAGACTTGGGAGAGGCTCAGTACATACTAGGCATCAAGATCTATAGGGAAAGATCGAAAAGGATGATTGGATTGAGTCAGAGTACTTATATTGATAAGGTACTTGCTCGATTTGGCATGGAGGAGGCCAAGAGAGGTCACCTGCCAATGTCACATGGCATAACCCTAAGCAAGAAGCAGTGTCCACAGACACCTGATGAGCGGGTAAGAATGAATCAGATTCCATATGCTTCGCTTATTGGATCGATCATGTATGCCATGATATGTAATAGGCCAGATGTATCGCATGCCTTGAGTGCTACGAGCCGTTACCAATCAGACCCAGGAGAGGCGCATTGGACTGCGGCCAAAAATATCTTAAAGGAACAAGGATAAATTCCTGGTGTATGGTGGTGCAGAGGATTTAGTTGTGGAAGGTTATACCGACGCAAGCTTCCAGACAGACAGAGACGATTTCAAATCGCAATCTGGATATGTGTTCTGTCTATATGGAGGGGCGTTTAGTTGGAAGAGCGCAAAAGCAGAGTACAACTGCAGATTCTACAACTGAAGCCGAATACTTAGCAGCTGCTGAAGCAGCTAAGGAGGCTGTTTGGATTCGTAAGTTCGTTGGTGAACTTGATGTTGTACCCTCTATAAAGGGTCCAATAGCCCTCTATTGTGACAACAATGGAGCTATTGCTCAGGCCAGAGAGCCTAGGGAACATCAGAAGGTCAAACATGTCAAGCGGCGATTTCACATGATTCGAGAATGGAAATCAGAGGGTGAAATCAGAATTTGCAAAGTTGGAACGGATGACAATGTAGCCGATCCACTTACTAAACCTTTGCCTCAAGTGAAGCACAACAAGCACGTTGAGGCAATGGGAATCAAGCATGTAGGAGACTGGCTTTGATTTCCTTGTTTAGTGTTTTAGTTTATTTTGAGAAAAAATAATGTAAGACGCTAAGGAAAACCATTCATGTTTTGGAGTAATGTAAAATTTCATGCAATATTTTATTACTCCGTTATGATATTTAATTGTGGTTTAGGATTAAATAATGAGTCCATTCGATTCTGAGAATATTCAAAATAGGGTATCAAGACCAGTCTTGGTAAGGAAACACCTATTTAGTGAACATTGAATATTATAATCGAAAATTATCCCTAATCAAGGTCATTTAAACGATGGATGATTAATGACCAATTGAGATTAGTGTGTAGTCTGATTTATAGCACCGTTTCATGTGCTACAAGGACATGATTGTCATAAATCATTTGCACAGGTATTGGTTTAGAACCATACTAGATCGACCTATGAGAATACTTTAAGAAATTAAAAATTTTTCATAAGTATACTTCTCATTATGGCTATCGGAACCTATTTCCTCGACCATGAGTATTGTGAGTTCTCTTGTTTGAGTACTAGTTCGCTTTGATGTTGTCAAACGTCTGCCGTAATAGGGGATTATAATGGAAACACTCGGGTGACAAGGTCCTCTCAGTAAGAGGAGCTACATTACAAGACTGGGAATGTCCCCCTACTAAAATAGGGAAGATGTCTTTGTTGTATACAAGGCCTCTCGTAGAGCGAGACCGTAAAATGCATGGCCGTGCTCGGATGGATTTTAGAAATCATCTGTTTATTGAAAGTCGGACTTGGAATCGGGAAACACTTTTGGACGTAATAAGGATGACAAAATAAATCTTACCTTATAGTTCATGAAGAGACATTAAGCGACATAGGAAAAAGGCTGTACACAAAATGCGCACTTGTCCGGAAGGACAAGTGGGAGATTGAAAGGAATGGTGTCCTTCGAACAAGTGTTGTTTGGGGGTAAAAATACCCCCTATATATGTGGACCAATGCCACCTCGACACGTGTCCGCAAGCTCAGCGCTCAATGAGCCAATTGGAGCATGACACGTGTTACTCAATGATAGAAGGGTGAAAATGGGCTCTAAGCCCACAACCCTAGAAACCGTAAAACGGTGGAAGCCAATCTACTTAGGTTAAATAACCTAAGAGGCACATATCCCAATGCTCTATAAATACTGATTATTACATCAGTTTTAGGGGATCCAATTCTCTCTCCAAGGGCAATGCCCCCCACATTTACTCTCCCTTCTCTCTCTAAAATACATTATTTCGGTCACTGACTTTATCGTTGGAGGCGGACCTCCGCCCCCCCCCCCCCCCCCCCCCGGGGTCCGTTGTTTTGCAGGTGATCGGGCCGTTCGAGTGTTGCATTGCAGATCTGTCTCCCGAGGGACGTACACACCCTCCATTCGGGTACGTACAAAAAACCCCAAAACATTTGGCGCCGTCTGTGGGGAGACACATCTGTAATGGCACAACGGTTGTTGATCACCGACTCAAGAGAGGAGCCTCCTTTGGGAGGCAGCAGGCGTCATGAGGCCGGATGTTAAGTCCAGCAGGCGTCATGAGGCTGAATGTCGAGAGTCAGGCGGCCAAAAAGGCCTGTCAGACTAAGTCATGCATATTTGAAGGTTAAAGGGCAATGCCGTTTAATCTTAATTTTATTGGGGAGAGACGGCTAAATTGGCCAACTCCAATATTTTAATCCGACTCATTTAATGAGCCGGCCGCATGCTCAGGCCACCCAGCCGGATCATACAACTGGCCTTCATGCTATTTATGATTGATAGTTTGATACTATCGACATCATGGCCGCATGCTATTCATGATTGATAGTTTGATACTATCAACATCATATATATTAACAAATATATATATGTACATGAATATTAAAAATTGTTTTATTATATATATAATATCATACAATTGATTTCAATAGTAAACTATTTTAATTAGTGGGATACATGCATGCGGCAAGTATATTCATGCATTTCCACACTCCCAATTTTTTGACAGCTAGCAAGTTTGATTTATTAGATTTCATAAGCTACACTTGAGTCATTATGCATTAAAATAGCATAGGCGGCAGCGTTCTATTATACACTTTCATGAGCAACTTGTATATTCATCACGTTGAAAGTAAGCTCCATGGTCATACATCATTCAAAGACGCCTATGAATGTCATGCGGCACATTCATTCAACATTGCTCAATACACCCAGTGCTACATGCTTTTAATACATGCGGCAAGTCGGCAACTGGGAGACAAACGGCCTCTAGGACCAGCTGTTGAGCTACCTAGACGACCTAGCTTATTTCTTGTGTTAGCATACACAAGCGGTTCTATAGTCGACTCAAACGGTATTAACTACCGGCACCTAGACCGATCGATCAAGCGACCCCATTGAGCTACTCCGCTGTTATTATAATGAGGTTGTCTTTAGTTATTCTCATGAGTAACAATAATATACATATGGGTGATGTTTTACACAAGTACTACAACCGGCCTGGCGGCCTATGTAATCAACAAGCTGGCATTGAGCTACAAGTGCATACAACCGGTCATGCAAGCTTGCAACCCCGCATCTACAAGCGGCCGAGCTATTTTCTTATGTTAACATACTCAAGCGGCTGCCTTGCTTGTATTAGGACAGCCGGCACTATACATCAAGCTACTCCATTATTTCATTAAAAGGCTTCTCCCTATTAACATAAGCGGTATTTCTCCATTTGAGGGAATTTTTGAGCTTAATGTTAGCAATGACTCAGGCGGCACCATCAAGCGGCTTGGAAAATTTTTTGCCAAACAAATCAGTCGGTTACTATCATCAATAATGTCAGCCAGTTACTACCATTAATGGTGGCAGCCAGTCAGCATAATCAATAAGGTCATCAGACAATTGCAGGGCTACTTTGTGCTCCTACCAAGCACAGCCGTAAGGGCTTTGTTCTTCAATTAAGCTGGCTGAATGGCTGCTATATTCTCCAATTAAGCGGCTGCCATGGTTAGCCTTTTCTTGTGTTAGCATACACAAGCTGTTCTTGTGTTAGCATGCGCAGATGGACTTTGTGCCGGTTGAGCATCATCTTTTACATTAGTGTACTCAGGCAGCATGGGGTAGCTTTGCTTCAATAGTGTCAGCCGGTAAGAGCCATGAACGGTGCCTCAATTAAACGGCTGCCATGGCTGCAATGCTACTATATTCATCATTATTATGATGTTTTTTATAAAATAAAAAATATATTATTCTGAGCTTAGTCAAACGGCAACTAAGCCAAACAAAGTCAGAGACTCAGTGATACGATTGTCAAACGGCTGCTTTGTTCTGCATTAAAACCGGTTATGACATTGGCTTATTAAGCCCGGATGATGATCTGCTTCTTGCCTCAACCAAGCCCGGCTGAGGGGCATCTTTGTTCCTCAATCAAAGCCGGTTGTATGGACAGCTTTCCTCGTCAATAAAGTCGGATGTAGGGGCTGTCTATGTTCATAATTTTACTCAAAAATTTGAGGGTGAGCAAAGGTAGTGAGTCGGCTCTCAATACCGGTTGTATCATCATTGAAGAACCTCAATTGCTTGAAGTTTCCCTGAGACGGCAAAGCTGCATTTGAGGGCGCAAAACGGCAATAATGACGTCTATATTTTGTGCAATATAGTGAGTGAGGTGGCAACCATATGTAAGGATAAGAAGCGGCAAGCACCAGCTCTATATTCTAGCGGCTCTAACTTGGTCAAATTACCATGGAACCTCAGCCTTCTTACCTTGTGTAAGATGAGCTAGCGGCTGCTGGGCATTATCATGTCGTCTATGTACCTCGGAACCAACTTGATTATTAGAGCTTAGTTGCTTGGCCTTCCATGGCCGTCTGTTAATATGAAGTTTCAAAAATTTGGGCTTACATACACCCAAACGGTTGAATATCAAGCTCCCCTCACTCGGGAAATGATGATGTTGAAAGCAACAATGAAGACGGATCTTGTGCCGGCTGCCATCAATTTATACTTAAATGCACAGCCAGTCAGCTCAACATAGTTGCAATGCAGGCGGCATGGAGCATCATTGCTCGGAAATTAAGCCGGCTGCGGGGCTACTTGGTTAATGCTCAAGCCCAGCCGTAGGGGTGCTTTGTTCTTAGTTAAGTCCGAATATGTGGCTGCTATATTCATCAAATTAAGCGGTTATGACATTGGATGGTAACCAACCTATTCCGGCGGCAGCATTGGCTCATTGAGCTCGCACTTACTCCAAGTCGTCGGGGTCGTAATCAATCAATTTACAATTTTTGCACTCTATACCGCCTGGGTTGTAGACAACTAAATCTGGCTGTAGGAGTTGGTTTGTTCAACCTCAAAAACAGCTGTCATGTGAGCTTGCAATGGCAGATAAATTGCAATCATTATTATGATTTTAAAAAAAATATAAAATAAAAAAATAAATAAAAAATGGTGAAAAAACCCGCCTAACTTCTCTATCATTTGTATGTACATATACATTTTGGTGGAAAAAGCATGCAACACTTAGTATATAATATACATAAGTAGCATACTAAAAGATTATTAGCCACATTCGGCACTTTGACAACAAGGCAAAGCTCCTTTTGAGAGCATTAGGTGGCAATCCACTATTAAAGTTCTCATTTATTATTCTCATGTACGAGAATAATATACAATTCACTCAAAAAGCATGTTTGAAGTTCTCTTCAGACGGGCAGCTGCTTCAAGGGGAGTATTTTGAGGCTGTTCATCAAAGCTATTTCCTTGTATAAATTGCCGCATGTATAGCTAGCCTGAAGGAGAACATGGAAAACAAAAATGTCGGGTCCTTTCCTAACTGACTAGCATACGGCAAAGCTCCATATGAGGGCACGCACATGGCTCGAAAGCTTAATAAATCAATGAAGCCCGGATGAGGGGCTGTTGCCTACCTTAATTAAGTCCGGTTGTGGGGCTGTTTCTTGCCTCAATTAAGCCGGCTGCCATGGCTGCTTTATTCAAGCTTAAAGCCGAATGCCATGGCTGTTTTGTTCCAAGTGCCGGCTGTATGTGCTGTAGGGGCTGCTTTGATCAAGCGCCTGACATTACATGTTACTCAAGTTTATATGCGGCTGTGGCTATCAACATGCAAGCTTGGTCAAGCGGTCGTGGCTATATGTATGCTGTCTAAGTAGTGAGCAAGCAATCTCTAATTATTTACTTGAGTTTGAGAACTCGGCTACCAAGGATGTTCTAGCAGTAAACTTCAATTCCATATCTCATTGGTTGAGCTCACTCACTCGGTAATCAGGGAGCCGTACGAAAGAAGCTCAAATCATTGGCATGCAAAATAACTGCCTGTGTAATCAGTGATTAAAATCATTCTTCAAGCTCAGTTGCTTGACATCCCAAAGCCGGCCAACCTTCGAGAACTTGTGTTCAGCCATGTATAAGCTAGCACAGGCGGCAAATTAAGTTCAAGGCAAGCGACATGAAATGACAAATGCCGCATGGTACTACAATAAGGAGCTTGCGATATCTCCGGCTCCGATTCTTAAGCTTTCAAAGCAATTCAAAGCCGCACCAAGCGTTTGAATATTGGAGGTAACCATATGATACAATTTTATTCCCTCCAATAATATTAATGCATTAAGATAGTAATGATAGTCTTCATTATTATTGTTATTATTATAATTGTTATTATTTATTCATTGATTGAATTTCAATATAATCTAACGGATCGTCCAAACTCCAATAATAAACTAAGTTTGAAACTTAGTAGCTAAATTAACGTCCAAGTAACGTGAGGCCAATGGCCGGATAATAAACTAAGTTTGAAACTTAGTAGCTAAATTAACGTCCAAGTGGCGTGAGGTCAATGGTCGGATAATAAACTAAGTTTGAAACTTAGTAACAAATTCAACGTCCAAGTGACATGCGGCCAATGGCCAGATAACTAAACTAGGCACAAAAACGCTTAGTGGCTATACAACCGGTCTCAACCTAGACCAGAGGCCAATGGCCGGATGGTTGCTTTTTTCATAAAATCGTTTGTCCCAACATGGTTAATGGCGTCCGACGACACCCCTCCGGGTGCAATCGTCGCAGAGAGCAGCCTACTTGCTTGCTCTACGTACCTATGCAGACGGCAAAGATTGAACGACCAAATTGGTCAACTCATAGCCGTCTGACCAGAACAGTCTAAAGAACGACTAAGTGTTCGGAACACCGAATGTCCAAAAGACATCAGCCGGTGATCGACCAAAGTTCTAACCTAGATTACCTTCCGAAATTATACAAGTCCTCTCAATGGGGTAGAAAGACATTGAAAGTATAATTGGATTACAAACACCCCAGGCGGCCATTTGCCTCCTGCCCCGTGAAGAGTCAGGCGGCCATTTGCCTCCTGCCCCAAGGCGTCCATTTGCCTCCTGCCCTGTGAATAGTCAGGCGGCCATTAGCCTCCTGCCCTGTGAATAGTCAGGCGGCCATTTGCCTCCTGCCCCCCAGGCGGCCATTTTCCTCCTACCCTGTGAATAGTCAGGCGGTCATTTGCCTCCTGCCCCCCAGGCGGCCATTTGCCTCCTGCCCTGTGAAGAGTCAGGCGGCCATTTGCCTCCTACCCCCAGGCAGCCATTTGCCTCCTGCCCTATGAATAGTCAGACAGCCATTTGCCTCCGGCCCTGTGAATAGTCAGGCGGCCATTTGCCTCCTGCCCCCCAGGCGGCCATTTGCCTCCTACCCTGTGAATAGTCAGGCGGCCATTTGCCTCCTACCCCAAGGCGTCCATTTGCCTCCTGCCCTGTGAATAGTCAGGCGGCCATTAGCCTCCTGCCCTGTGAATAGTCAGGCGGCCATTTGCCTCCTGCCCCCCAGGCGGCCATTTTCCTCCTACCCTGTGAATAGTCAGGCGGTCATTTGCCTCCTGCCCCCCAGGCGGCCATTTGCCTCCTGCCCTGTGAAGAGTCAGGCAGCCATTTGCCTCCTACCCCCAGGCAGCCATTTGCCTCCTGCCCTATGAATAGTCAGACAGCCATTTGCCTCCGGCCCTGTGAATAGTCAGGCGGCCATTTGCCTCCTGCCCCCCAGGCGGCCATTTGCCTCCTACCCTGTGAATAGTCAGGCGGCCATTTGCCTCTTGCCCCCAGACGGCCATTTGCCTCCTGCCCTGGGAATAGTCAGGCGGCCATTTGCCTCCTGCCCCCCAGGCGGCCATTTGCCTCCTGCCTTGTGAATAGTCAGGCGGCCATTTGCCTCCTGCCCTGTGCAGAGTCAGGCGGCCATTTGCCTCCTACCCCCAGGCGGCCATTTGCCTCCTGCCCTATGAAGAGTCAGGCGGCCATTTGCCTTCTGCCCCCCGGCGGCATTTGCCTCCTTCCCTATGAAGAGTCAGGCGGCCATTTGCCTCCTGCTTTATGGGATGTCAAGTGTCTCAAAAATATTCTAAGTATCCCAGAGGTCATATGACCACCATAGTGGGGCTAAAAGAAATAAAAGTCGTCATCTGTCTAGTTCAGGCGGCAATCATTATTATGATTGATTAACTTAGAAAATATCATACCATTTAAGGTATCAGATTTTCCAAGTTAATCAAATCCCTCTTTTATTGAACTAGACATATGCCGCCCATAGAGCTTTTGAATAAGCGGAAAACAAAGCCTTGATTTCGAAAGGAGTAATTCCTCTTGAAAGAGAAATTACCCCTTCCGAGGGGCTAATGTTTGGGGGTAAAAATACCCCCTATATATGTGGACCAATGCCACCTAGACACGTGTCCGCAAGCTCAGCGCTCAATGAGCCAATTGGAGCATGACACGTGTCACTCAATGATAGAAGGGTGAAAATGGGCTCTAAGCCCACAACCCTAGAAACCATAAAACGGTGGGAAGCCAATCTACTTAGGTTAAATAACCTAAGAGGCACATATCCCAATGCTCTATAAATACTGATTATTACATAAGTTTTAGGGGATCCAATTCTCTCTCCAAGGGAAATGCCCCCCACATTTACTCTCCCTTCTCTCTACTTTCTCTCTCTAAAATACATTATTTCGGTCACTGACTTGATCGTTGGAGGCGGACCTTCGCCCCCCCCCCCCGGGGTCCGTTGTTTTGCAGGAGATCGGGCCGTTCGAGTGTTGCATTGCAGATCAATCTCCCGAGGGACGTACACACCCTCCATTCGGGTACGTACAAAAAACCCCAAAACAAGTGTACTATTCCGTTAGTGGGTTCAGAATTATTAGAAAGCTAATATATTTAGTGAGGTCAAGTGATCGGAATGCCTGGGTGGAGGCCGCTTTCGACCAGTAATATTAATGAATAATTAATATTACAGCTTAATCTTGACTGAACCCTTCGGGTCACACCCAAGTATTCAAAAAACCGAACCGACAAATTAATTCGGAAGGAATTAATGAGTCGACCGAGTAATATTTATTTAGACGTCGGAAATTCGAGCTTAGAGCGTCGAAACCGAGCGTCGGAAGTCGAGTCGAAAATAGTGAAAGACGAGACGAGAAATAGTAATAAATCAACAAAAGACCAAAATACCCCTAGCATCGGAATGCCCAAGCAAACCGAGTGCTAAGGGCGTATGGCCTAGCATGGTGGCTAGCATGCGCACCAAGCCGAGCCTAGGCTGGCTGGTGCGTGCTAGCGCACCCATGCTAGCATCGCAAGGCTAGGAGCTGCCTAGTGCGTGCTAGCATGCTAGGCGCAGCCTTGTGTGCGCAATGGCTAGCAAGCCATGCCGCAACAAGCTGCAGCAGCTAGCACGCTAGGCGCGCCAGCTCGCCACAGCTAGCAGCAGCATGGCTAGGCCATTGCTTGCTGCCAAGCAGCGCTGGCCAAGGCACAAGGCCAGCAGCAGCCCGCACAAGCATGTTGGGCTTGCTGGCCAGCACCGCCTGGCAGCCCACATGCGAGTGCTGGGCCTGCTGGGCTTGCTGGGCGTGGCTGCCACAGACAGCAGCACATGGCAGCCCACCTTGGCTGCCTTGGTGCCCAAGGGTGGGTGCCATGTGGCTAGTGGTCCTTGAGTGTGTGTGGAGTGAGGTGGCCGGTTATGGGAGAGGGAGTGGGGAGCAAGTTTGGTCCCCCCCTTCTCCAAGTGGTCCTCACCTAACCACTCACATGAGCTTGCCACTTGTTGATTTATTACTAGCTTGATTATTAATTTTATTTTAGCTTTAAAATAAAATGGAAAAATCATACTATCCCACATTGATGGGAGAGTAAATGATACTCCCATCATTTCCTATAAATACCCAAGTATGGGCATTGGGAATGATGCTTGAGTAAGAGTTGAAAAAGGCATCACAATTAGTGAAAACCTTTGAACTCAATATAATTACTCGGGTTTTATTGGTCGGGTCTTGCTAACCCCAAGACATTGGACCTAGTCGGTTTTGTTGGTGCGGGTGGACTTCGTTGGAGGTCTCCGTGTGAGCGGGACTTGAAGCTTTCAAGTAAGAGCTCATTTTGGAGCGAAGCACGCGTCAAAGGTAATTAGCTTATCTTAATCTTTTGATTAATTTAATTATGTTTATGGTTTTATTTATTGCGAGTGCGGTCTTGTTTTTAGGTTTATTTCCGCGGTGAGTCGGACTCACCAAACCCCAACAATTTGAGATAGCAAACTCGAAATAAGTTTTACCGAACTTTCATGCAGATGGAAGGAACATGTAGTGAAGTTTGGGTGGAAATGAAAAGATTGTTTGCTTTGGAGTAGCACTCCAAGTTGTTAAGATCTCAAAGTTTTCAAGGGAGTAGTATTGCTTAGAAGCCCAAGGAACGAGTTGAAGGATGGTGATCTTTATATGAGTTCCAATGATAATTGTCAACATATAATGCTTTTAGGAGTTTGACTGAATTGTATAAAGAGTGGACAATTCATAAATTCGCTAAAAAAAGGGGGGGGTGACTAAGGATGAGGATAAGAGATCAAAACCAGAAAGAATGTGGGTGAAAGATCAACAAGATGGCTAAAGGAGTTTTAAAAAGATATTTTAGGAGTAAGAAGAAGCAGGAAGGTGGCTTAAGTAATTCTTGGAGGTTAAGAAAGTCAAAACCATGAAGAAATAATATACTTAAAGGTATTGAAATTATTGAAGTATGAATATGAAAATGTCATAAACGAAAAGAGTTTATGACAAGATTTATGAATTTTATTGGAATGTGTTGATATGATTTAAGTAAGGATGGGTTATAAAGTAATTGAAGTTGAGATTATTTATGAGTCACGGGATTTATTCAAGGGATGCTAGAAGAAAGATTATGGGTTGATTAGATGGAATTTGAAAGCAAAAGTAAGGTAAACAAAGAAATATAGGGGTTGAAGAACCTTGGAAATAATATAAGGACGTGTTTGTGTGTGAAGAAAGGATTAATGTTGCATTATTTAAAGGAGTTAAAGAATACTGTGGTAAATCATTGAAAAAAAGTTACATCGCCTTGGGGAGTGCATGAATTTGTTAAGTGAAGGGATGAAAATTTGTATTTGTAAAGCGGCTTAGGAAGATTGATCAAGGTAACAATGAAGGATAATTTATCTTTTGATTAAAAGAGGCAATTTGTTTGATCAAATGAAAGGAATAAAAAAATATTGGGGTTAGACTTGAGGATAAGAACTAGTATTAAGTAAGAACCTTCGAAAGAGGACATTTCGAATATTGGCATTTATGACAAGATTTGGTCGGTTTGAGTTTCATTTTTTTTCCTTTTGGATTAACGGAGCACCTATGTTTTATATAGAGGAATAGAGTGTTTTATCGAAGATATTTTGGTAAATTCTAAGAATGGGAAGTAAAGGACGATGTGAACATTTGTGATAAAGTTGTCAATACAGAGATAGAAGCAATAAACACATTAACAAAGGACCATCTTGGGAGACCTTGTGATAAAGTATAGAGGTAATTGTTGATGAGGGATAGAAGCGGTGAATTATGGACAATAAATTAGTTGTCATTTGAAGTCTTCAAGTTGGATAATGGGGGTGAAATAATTTTTGTATGGAAACATGATTATTTGAATGAAGTTTAAAGTTCAAATAGACTCTCACACACAAGGATGTAAATATGTAGCAAAGAAATGATTGGAGTTGATAAAGGAATATGGGCGAGGCATTCAATAATATTGAAAGGGGAGGTAATGTAGTGGATTGATACAAAGTAAATAGGAAAGAAGGGAAACTAACCCCCTCAAAAGTGTTGGAAAAGAAAGTAAAGAAAATGTTGGGATAACAAGAGTTTGAGACCAACGATATTCGAGGAAATGCAGGAAAATCAAGAAGAGAATGTGAATTTGGGTCGAATTCGTAGGAGGATATGCTATTTTATTGGTCATGGAAATAAGCTTAAATATACATTTAAGAGTAAGAAGTTGAAGTGAATATAATGGAAGGAAGGTGAAATACACCCAGGAAAGGACAAGTTGTAAAAGGATTCGATAAAGGTGTATTGATGATTAAGTGATTGTTTCATTTGAAATGTGGTGGATAGATTGTCTAAGTCCACAATGTGTAAAACTGATGCAGGAGATTTGGAGAAAGGATCAACTTGCAAAGGCTTACATCAAATTTTTATTTTTTTTTGTGAGATTACATGGAGTTCCTAAAGATATCATTTTAGATTGAGATTCCAAGTTTCTTTCAAGATCCTAGGAGGTATACAAGAGAACTTTGGTGATACACTGAGGACGATTACTACAACCGCCAAATAATAATGGACAAACAAAAGGAATATTTGACGTTGGAAGTCATTATAGAGCATGAAGCATTGGAGAGAAAATAAATGAAAGATAACCATGCAAGCCCGCATTGGCATGGCAAAATTTTGAGATTGGAATAAAAGAACCATGAAATTTAACTATGTTGGGGAACATTAGTGACCGAAGCAAGAAAAATATACATGAATGGATTTGATCTGAGCAGTGCAAGTAAAACAACGGACAGGACACAAGTGTTATTGATAGTGTAACCCATAAGACAAAAGATGAATTTTGGTAAGAAAGAAAATTTGAGCCAAAGTATATAGAAATATATATGAATTTGCATAGAATTGGTAAAGTGGCAAATAACTTGGCATATTATCGGACCTTGGTAAAGTATAAGACAATTTTCATAAGTCATTGTGAAAGAACATTAACTAAAGGTATGAGTTGCAAAGAGATCTATTGAGTTCAGCCAATTTGATCATGAAAAATTTGGACAAATCAAAGTTCCGAATATCAGAGTGCTTCATACTTTTACTAGAGGATGGGTGAAAGATAATATAGATAGAAATTGATTATTTTTGGTATAATGAGTAAGGAATTAATAAGAATTTTGGTTCGCAACAAAGAATGCATACAGAGAAGTGTTATGACCTTACCAAGGATGGAATGAGAAAAGATCAACATGATTCTAAAGTTGAGTTAAGTGGAGTTACGGGGGCGTAACTCGTTTCTTTAAGGGGAGTAGAGCGCGATAGAATTACGCGCTTTTTCCTTAATTTTGGCATTTTAAAGTGCCTTTTCGTCAGTTTTACACTGATTTAGTTGATAAGTTTGATTATTTTACACACTAAGATGTGTAAGTTTATTACCAAAGTTGACTCTTACACTAATGCTAGTGTGAGTTTGTTAGATAGTGTAATAGTTTACGCATTATTTTGTGTAAGTTTGTTAGTAAAGTTGTTATCTTACACATTATTTTGTGTAAGTAGGTCAACAAGTTGGTTACTTTACACACTAGTTTGTGTGTGAATGAATAGATGAGGTAGAAAGGAAGTATCACAAAAGTACAGCAACTAAAAGTATTAAGAAAAGTTTTTGAGATTTTAAGTATTTATTTGCCTTTAAACGAGTTTTTAAAGTTTTCGTACCTAAGTTTCGAGGACGAAACTTCTTTTAAGGGGGGTAGAATGTAATACCCCGTATTTTTATGTATTTTTATAAAGTATTCAAGTATTAATAAAATGTATTGTTAAGGGCTTAAATAAATATTTTAAAGGGTTAAAGTATTTTAAATATAAAGTTTTATAAAAGTAAAATAAGTTTTGGGCCAAACGTTTATTAATTATTGGGCAATGTAAATTATTCCTACATACTCTTATTGGAATAACCCATTCCAAAACCCATAACTTAAGCCCACATTTTTATAAGCCCAAACTTAACCCTACACTTTTTACTCTATAAATACCCCATGAATCCCCAAAAAAAATTTCCAGACAAAAAGGTTAGTCTTATTTCTTCTCTCCTTTGTTTTATTAATTTGTGTAATTATAATTATTGATTTATGGGTTTTGATTTTATTGTTTGAAATTAATTTAACTAGTATCAAATTGTATTTTGGTGATTGAACTTTATAATTTTCAGATTTTGTAAATTTTATAACCTAGGGTTTTTAATTATTGAAAATCATGATTTTAGGGTTTTTATGAATAATTGATTTAGGGCTTTTATAGTAATGATGTTTTGAAATTTTGGTGATTATAACTACTTATTAGTTTAACTTAATTCCAGATTTATTTTGAACACGCAAATTCATGTTTTAATAATTAGATTTCCGTTCGTTAATATTAATCTCGTTTTAATCCCGATCAGGTTCTAAACTCCTCCGATTTTGATAAAAAAAAGTAGTGTTTTTCGAGTGAAAACAACGTTTTAAGAAAGACTCACTACCTTTGGTAGTGAGCACTACCCTCTCGTGGCCAAATTCAGCCTCTAAATACGATTTTCGAGCAGTTTTTGATTTTTAACGAAGTTTTTTTTTATGCTTTAAATTTTATCTTTGAGTTTAAAAGGGGTAAGAGATAATTTAATGTTTCTATGGATAATTTAAGTATAAAGATGTATTTTGATGAAGTTTTAAAGGATTTTTGATTAGTTTAAAATGTTGGAATTTTATTTAAAGTAGTATAATTGTGATTTTTAATAAAAGGGTGTGATTATCCATTAAAAAGGAGTTTTTAAATAATTTTCAGATTATTATAAGTTATTTAAAGTGAGTTTAAGTTTCTGGAAATTGTGTATACAAGGGTAATTAATATAGTATTATTGTCCCTTTCCGTAGGAGACTTGGTTCGGGAATTGTTGTAGTGTAATCGACTACTTTAAGGGCTTATTTGAGGTACGTTCGCGTACTTAGCATATTTTGATGATGTAGAATCATGCTAGGCTTGATTTCAATCAATTAAAAGTAGTATCATGCTAAGGTTTATGTATGGAATTGTGAATTAATGGTGTTGGTGATTGAATTGTGAAGCATGAATTATTTGTGATGGTTACGGATTGGAAAATTATATTTTGGGCATGTTGTGTTTGAACCACATTTTTATTTATGGCATGTTAGAAGGCATGATTAATTAAACTACATGTTTAATTATGTTTGGAATATTGAAAAGGAATTCTATTATAGTTCAAATAATTTTTATTGATACTTTAAGCATGAGGAAGGAGCTATATAAGTGTCTGTGTACACAAGGAATAAATTGTATGTTGGTTGCCTTTGTGCACTTAAGGTGTTTTTAACATCGAGGGATAGGATTTTTGGCGCATTATGCGTTTAAGGTGTCTTTGACACTGAGGTAGAATTAAAAAGGGTTCAACAATAAATAATATGTGGTCATTAATTATTCAAGAAGTAAATTGGTATGTTTGTGTGATTGTATAATTATTGTTAATTGACTTATTATGCTTTGAGAGTCATCACCAAGTCTAATAATATGTAAATAACGTAAAGTGAAAGAGATTACGCACCAAAACTCTTGGAACGTATATACCTTGAGTATGAACAATGGGGGGAGTTATGGGGTTTTATTTTTAACCATAACTTCCAACGGAGTACAGGACGCTGTATATTCCTTTTTATTTTTATGCGCTGGAATTCCGCCACCTATTTGTGGCACAGGTTTGTTGCTGGCACGATTAGCTCCCGTGTCAGTTAACCCCAATTTATTGGGATAGGTATAGTTGGAAACTCGTTCGATGCGTAATCAACGCTAAATGAATTAGTTAGTGTCTAGTTAGAGTGTCTTGTTGATTGTTGTGTGTGCTTGTAAACAGGTGCAATGAGGTAAGTGTGTGTGATGATAGGAGAATGCATGTTAGTGTGGTTAATTACGCTTTATGTACTCGGCTTTGCTGATTGTGTGTGTTGTTTGTGTCTGGCCATGTCTTTATCTTGGCCCTACGATGATCCATTTTAATGGAGAGTAGTGGGGGCAAGTAGAGATACACTTTTCAGGTATTGAAGCATGTTCATGACGGGGCATGAGTGAAGAGAGAATCATGCTAGCTTCCTTTAGAATATGATGTGTTTTATGCATTGAATATTTTATTATATTACTTTATGGACTAACACAAAAGTTTGGTTGTTTCGGTTTTGAATCAGAGCCTTAAATGGTTCCAAGTTGTAGTGGATTTTATTTGACTTTGGTTTTGTTGATTTTCAACTTTACTTTCGTTGGTTTGGTTTTTAAATTGCGTTATTTAAATAGTTTTGGTTTTCAAGTCTTCCGCTGTGTATCTTTCATAGTCGCCTTAGCCGTTTTCACGGTGGCGGTAATGTCTTAGATATTCCTAAAATGTATTTTAAAAAGAGTAAAGTGTGTATTTAAAGGAAAGAAATTTCTAGGGTGTTACAATAAAAGACGACGAAGTAGTCCAAGACGAAGAAGAAGAAGAAGAAGAAGAACCGTGGTACACGAATATACGCAATTATGTCACCAAAGGAGAATACCCTCCCCATGCTGACAAAAGAGCAAAACGAGCATTAAGGCTTTTGGCTTCCCAATATGTACTCATAGACAACGAGCTACATAAAAGGGTACCTAAGGGTCGAGCTCTCTTATGTGTAGGAAAAAGGATGCACATAGAGCAATGAGAATAGTCCACGAAGGAATCTGTGGAACGCACATAAATGGCAAAATGTTAGTCCAAAAAATAATGCGAGAAGGATATTATTGGACTACAATGAATAGGGATTGCCATCAATATGTAAAAAGATGCCCTAAGTGCCAAATCTATGCCAATTTACAATATGTTCCTCCAACCTTGCTCTACACCTACACATCGCCATGGTCATTCTCTACATGGGGAATTGACATCATTGGCAAAATCACTCCCCCAGGAATAGGAGGCCACGAATATATACTAGTAGCAATTTATTACTTCACAAAGTGGGTCGAAGCGCAATCATACGCTAAACTCACTGCAAAACATGTAGCACTCTTTACGAGAGAAATATTATTTGTCGATACGGAGTCCCACATGAAATGATAAGTGACAATGGAACTCACTTTCAAGCCTAATGTGAAGAATTGTTACAAAAATATGTCATTCAACATCATCATTCTTCCCCTTACATGCCTCAAGCAAATGGAGCAGTCGAGGCAGCCAATAAAAATCTAAAGACTATCATCGAAAAAATGACGGAAAATTATAAGGATTGGCCTGACAAACTTCACTTCGCATTGTGGGGTTACCGCACGTCAATTCGCACATCAATAGGAAATACCCCATTTTCCTTGGTTTATGGAATGGATGTCGTACAACCTGTCGAACTAGAGATTTCATCTCTACGCATCGCATTAGAGAGCAAACTCGATGAAGTTGAATGGACTAGGGCAAGATATGAAGAATTGATTCTACTCGATGAAAAGCGACTAGAAGCTTTGCATCACACTCAGCGTTATCAAACTCGTATGGCTAGGCATTTTAATAAGAAGGTCAAGACAAGAAACATCAAAGTAGGAGACTCGGTGTTAAAAGCATTAAGGAAAAATGTTCTAGATCCAAGGGGAAAATCTAGACCTAATTGGTCTGGACCCTACATTGTCAAAACAATCCTGTCGGGGGGTGCAGCAAAACTAACTGATATGGATGGCAATGAGTTCTCGAATATGACAAATCTTGACCAACTTAAGAAATACTACCCATAATTACTTGAGTAGGATACTCAAGAGAGCTACGTTTGGCCTGATTCCTCAAGAAAGGATACGTAGGCAACCCTTTATGGGTGCGGCCACTTTATTTCAAAAATCTCGCGTCCCAGAATTAATTATAAATTCCACAGAAGATCGGCGAAATGTCGGCGTCACAAAAAACATTCCAGCGCCAGCCGACGATCGTTAGCGCCCGACAACGGCACCGTCGCCTGATGCCAGACTGCCATGGCCGCCGCCAGTCGCAGATTAGTGGCGCCAATTCACAGTTTAAATTCTGGGAATATTTCGGTGTTTTTCGGAAAATTTTCGACTTCCGTACTCAAAGAATTTCTGGAAAATTAATTTTTTTTTTGTTTTCATTGCTTTAATAAATAAATTTAAGGTATATAATTAATTAAAAGCTGAAATTTCATTAATAAAATAAAATTACATTATTGATGGAATTTTAATAAAGCTGAAAAAAATTAACTTTAAATAAAAAATATAAACTAAATCTAATAATTGGAAATTAAGCAATGCTCCTAATCTTCCTTTTCTTTCCGAGCCCTTTTCCAATTTTTGTCTGCCTTCTCCTCCTCATCCATAACCTTAACTAGTAGGCACCCTTTAGAGGACCTACATTCAATCTTAGAGTAGATAGTCTCCCCTTCAGCTAGGACTCCATGCTTCTTTTCTACCCAAGCTTTTTTCTCTGTGGTGTCAGCATTCCTTTTTCCCTTATCTTTTGTAGTACTTTTCTTCTTAGGCATTGCAGGTGTCTTGAATTCAATTCTTTCACCTAAGCGTTCCCTAACAGGAACCACCTTGTCACCTAGACGACTCTTCACATCAGTTTTACCCTGATTGTTCTTCGACTCCTTTGAAGGTTTCTTCAGCAGCCACTTCTTCACATCATTGGGCAAGGAAGGAGGAACCTTTTGGGTAATTACTTCCCATAAAGGTCTAGCACTCTAATAAGCATCAAATCTGTCTGCTTCCTGGGAGACAGGGAACTCGTAGGGAGGACGAAGATCTCCGGAAGGAATATTCTTAAGTAAGCCGTATTGTCTTTTTACCCCGCAGGGATAGTAATAAGTCATACGGGACAAACTTGGAAGACGGCAGAAAGGTTGCTTGTTGACACCAACCATCCTTTCTATTTTCCACCACGGGACGACCCACTTGATAGCAAAATTGCGAGATTCAAAGACCCTCTTCCACTTGTGGCGCCCCATCTTAGAGAAGCGTTTCTTCCTCCTCACGAAACAATTCGGAGTGTACTTCTCAACGTTGTCTGGAGGGCTAATTAATTCTAGCCTTTCCATTAGCCACATCTGTAAAAAAAAATTTGCAATGCAAATAAATTATTATTACTATACAAAAATATATTTTTTGATTTCTATAATTAAAATTATTATTTTTCTACCTGTAATAAAATTAGAGAACCTCGAAAAGTTGCTTTTGGGTTCCTTTTCAATTCATCAAGACTAATCATAGTCTCTCCAACTATCAACGGCATTGGATTTCTCCCTGATTCAATTTGTTCTAGTACGGTGGTTATAATTGATTGACCCTCATTATTTTTACCACTAGTAAGAAAAAATTGATTAAGCATACAAAATAAGAAAGCTCTTCTTCTATATATATGAAAAGAGTCGGAGTAAGGTTTATCAAAATAATGGCGAGCAAATTCTTTCAAATTAACTATGTTGCCATCTACTATTTTTGATAGATCCATTTCTTTAAAATTGAAGAAGTGTTCAAAATCCTTGTAATAATATGCATCTATTCTAGGCATTACTATAAGGTCTATTGCAGGGAAACCTAAAATAGCACCAAATTCTTCCGGCAAAGGGCTAATTTCATCATACCCTATTCTAAAGCAATGAGTATCAACATCCCAATATTCTAGAGCGGTATGAATAAAATCTAAGTAAGATCTACCCCTTTGATACCATAAATTCCCCCTAAGTGGAACACATCTAATTCTTTTCTTTCTTTGGCATTAAGAGACCGACACCATTCATGGGTGTATTGGGTAAAAGTTTTGGTGACTAGAGACATGATATTATTTTTCTAAAGCTAAGAATTATTTTATTTGCTGAAAATATGAAAAGTATCGGCTGGGCAGAGGGCTATTCATACACGAAATCGGAGTAGTTTTAATCTGGGAAGTATACGGAGTTAGCGCTATTTGGTGCCAGACGCTGCTATTGGCGCCAGACGGCAAAGCTTGGCGCCAAACATTAAGTGTAGCGCCCGGCGCTACACCGAAACGCGTGGCGCCAGCTGCGCCAATTTTCCTCGTCGTACGCGCTTTCTAAAACCGCGTTTTTACCTTAATTCGAGTCTGCTATTGACTTTACGGCTCCCATATCTTTTTCTAAACATATTTTTTTTTAATTAATTAATATATCTATTACATTAATTATATTATTTATTTGGGATTTTATTTAGATTAATTTCCAAGTTTTTATAAACCTAATATTTTATTTGACTTTTTCTTTTTTCATTTTTTCTTTTTGGGGGAGAAAGTCGGATACCCTACATCAATAATAAAAATGACGGAATAAAAATGACGGAATTTTTTGCGCAAAATTACTTGTCACACTTTCTTGCACACACAAACATGCACATAATAATAATGATAAAAAAATGAAAAAACATGATAAATAAAATAAACTCATAATAGTATGTATATACAAAATATGTTTAAAAATTGAGTCTAACTAAAAGGCAAAGTTCTATACAAAGTCAAACAAATAAAAATCACAGGTACAAACTACGGCGCTGGGGGAGGCAAACCCATCATCGCATAAAACTCCGCCGTACGAGGAGTTACCTCTCCACCTACTCCAACTCCAGCTCCAATATCAGCTCCAGTCTCCGTAGGAGGAGGAAAACTCAACGTGGGACCAGTCCACCCCAGATCAACCTGAGACTGAGGCTGCGAAGGCTGCTGCAATGATGAGCCGACCTCGTACATCCCACCACCTCTAAGAGCCGATGTAGCCTCTCCCTGGCCTACCGGCGCAGCATGAGCACCCTTAGAGGAGGAACCTGAGCCCTCTGCTACATCAGTACGGGCAGCCTCAGAACGACCACCCCTCCCTCCTGAAGTAGTGCGGCGACATCTTGAGTTAGACCTCGTCGGATCCCTCCGCACCTCAGGTCTCGTGCGGGTACGAGAAGGAATGGGCTAACCCTGCAAAAGGAATTAAAATAAAAAACAAGGCAAAATCGAAGCGGTAGTGCAAAAACAAAAGAAAGACTACCTCCTGAACGGCGTCGTCTCGACGGCAAGTAGCCACGTTCCTCATCCGGACAAGCTGGCTCCGGAAGGCATATATACATCGTGCCATCGCCGAAACCACCTCGCGCAAGAACTGTCAAAGAAATAAGTCAGTAAACATGCATAATATATATGGACGAAAGTTGCAAATAAATAGGCTTACCCGAGTCTAGTGGCGAGGAATCGACCGCTCCACGAAGCGCTCATCCTCAGGAGTCGGAGGAATCATCTCCTCAATCGGCCCGTATGTCCCCTGGTAATGGATAGACATACAGGGTGGCACGAACTCAGCAGCATCTTCCTGATAAAGCAAAACAAAGTCAGTGAAGCATTACTTGGGGGCTACTTAACGAAAGATAAAAGCTGAAAAATCGTACCGCCACATACTCAGCCGGTACAGGAACTGAAGCTAACAACGGCAGTAGCTCGTCTGCATAGCATCGCCCAGGGATTGTGCAAGATCGCCAAGGGGTACCAGCTCCCTCTGACATGCTCAACAACCTCGCGGCGTTAAACATGTGACGTGGTGGAGGAGTAGGAACGACAAAAATATCGGAGGAATGCTGTCTAGCAACCCTCTCTCCAAGGTATACGGTCGCTCCATAGGTCCCCGAGAATTAGCGATGCTCAGCGGAATACTGCGCGGCTAACCCAAGGACTGCCAGGTCGACCAACGGCCAGTACAGCACCTCAGGCTTCTGCAAAGAGCGTCAATCAGGCGAGAATCTATTTAAAGCATCGCAAAATGGCAAATAAGAAAAGAATCATACCGCGATGATCCAATCTCGGACATACGCAGTGGCCATCCCCACATGGCGGCTGCCCCAGGAAGCACTCACTTGAAACCTGCGCGGCGACGGTCCTGCCGGCGCAGCAGAAGAGAAGTACTCGTAGAACCAGATCTACAAGGAGTTAAAATTATCAGCAAGTGCTAGCTAAAGTGTAGAGCTAAACTTTATAGGGAATAATTTTTACCTCTACGACCCTCCAAAAGCTGGACAAAGCAACATTCGTCCCAAAGGACCGGTGTCGACACGAGTCCCTCAACACTCGAATGAAGTCAGCATAGGCCAAGCTGGCCCAGTCTTAAGTCCCGATCCGATGTAGATCGCGGACGGAAGGAAGATAGTAAAGCAACGCCCTACTATCCTTATTAGGGGAGAACGTCCCTGACAACAAAATAAGCGCAAAGATGCGCACCCGCTGCTCTCGGGTGGCCGCACCATCGTCAAAAGCCGCTGCCAGAGTCGAACGGCGAATCCCCCTACCGCAGAACTGAGACGACTATACCTCAGCTCGAGCCCGAATGGTAGTCGGCCCCAACAGCTCCTCGACCTCAGGGGAAAAGACGTCAATCCCGCTGTCGAACGGCAGTGGCACAGAGCTAAACTCCAGTCCTGTGATGAGACTAAAGTCGGTAGGAGTGACCATCATCTCACCCCAAGGAAAGTGGAAAGTGTTGGTGGTGTCCCAGAAGAACTCCACCAGAACACGCACCACATGGTGACCCCCGCTTGACGTAACCATCGCCTCGGAAGTCTCATACAACGCAGCAAGACCGCAGGACTCCCATAGGAGTCTCATCTCGACATTTATGGCGATGTACATCTTGTATAAATCGCCCAAACCGTCACAGCCGGAGCCATGACAGCGCGTTCTCCCAACGGTGATACCATGTCTCACCCTCTCAGAAATGTGGTGGACGGGGGAAAAGAACAAGGTCCGCTCATCCCACTCAGGGAGTCGACCAAGCGAAGTGGACGGCTCGGCATCGTCCTTCACGGGCTCATGCTCCCGTCGAACGTCACAGGACCGTGAACCAGAGCCTCGCTGTCTAGCCATGCTACATTGTGCAGAATTATCATAAATTAAGGTTCTATAGTATCTAAGGTTCGCCTAACTGCATGATACTATGTTCGCAAAAAAAAAAAAACTGAGTACGTAGTACTAAAATAGAGCACAAATTCAAATTGAGCATAACGATATTTTTCAAGCAATCAAACAATTTCATGCAATACTATAGTAATTATTGTGACAAATTGGACAAGAATTGCTAGCAAAAACATCAAGAACGGGCTACATTGCATTCCCGATCTTAAGAGGTTCAACAATGGCAATTCGTTCATTTCTTAACCAAAATGAGTCAAACAAGTTTCAAATTACTCCCAAGGTAATATATAAACATAATCAAGCAATTTCATGGCATAAAATTTGACAAACAAAGAGAATTGAGCATTCTAAGTTTCGAAATTTCATGAAATTCGAAAATAATCACATGCAAAATTAATAAAAACCGGTGTGAGTTCGAAGAAAACTTACATAGATCGGGAAAATGGATGAAATGAGCTTTGATTTGCAACAAATTTGAGTGAATTTGGTTGAGAAATGAGCAAGAACGAAGCAAATGAAATTCTGGGAATTTTCGAGCAAAACGCGACGAGCAACAGCGAAAATGAAGAAGAAAGGGGTATTTAAGGAATACCCTATTCTGGCGCCAAGCGCTAGACCTTGGCGTCAACATATAGGCTTGGAGCCTGGTGCCAATCACAGCGTCTGGCGCTACAGCCAGTTATGTGTCGCTGATGTGTTTTCAGCGGCGCCAGGATGTTCAGCTACTCAATGAGGTTGTTCTACCTTTTTGCAATATTTTTTGGGTTCCTTGGTACGCCAGTTAGCCCCTCTAAGAAATTTTACATGATTTTTAGTAATCGGATTGATTGCACGAAGTGATCGACCTGATGAAAGATCGTCTCACTTAGCTTAAAGCGCCTAAGCATTGGCTCATTAACAAAAGGCACCGACATAGTGGTTCATTCGCAAAAGGCACCGACGTACAGGTTCAAAAGCAACAAAAGCGCCGACATACAGGCATATCGGAAGCAAAGTTCAAGCGAGCTTTTAAAGATCGACAAAGCGGAGATCTTCGGTAATTTCCTTGGAAAATTATCGCAACAAATTAGGATAGCTTCAAGCGAGGATATCTTCAACGGCATTCCCTAGATTGTGGAGAGTTGTCACAAACAACTGAAGGTGATTTCAAGCGAAATTGTCTTCGATCATGTTCCCTTGGACGTGGAAGATGGTCACATAGCAGAAGAGGATTGTTTCAAGTGAAGAAATCTTCGATAGTATTCCCTTGGACGTGGAATATTATCAATGCGGAAGAGGATTGTTTCAAGCGAAGAAATCTTCGATTGTATTCCCTTGGACATGGAATTTTATCAAAGCGGAAGAGGATCATTTCAAGCGGAGCAGTCTTCTATATTGGAAGCAGTTACAAGCGTAGCGATTTTCGAGCGGAATGGCATTCTCTTGGCAGGAGGTCATTAAAACAACAGTAATGCAGCTGCAAATCGGTTACCTTCAGAGACGTGTGCTCGACGGTGCAAGATACGTGTTTCTTAACTCTTTTATTTGTTTGACTAACGCTAGTTTGCAGGTATCGGCGTTACAAGAGTGATTTAGGATTGCAGAACGTTCAGAATCATTCTACGTCCTTATTAATACTTTGACTTTTGTTTTCGAAACTTGCGTTCCTACAAACTCAGTCAAAGTGGGGGCTTCTGTAGACACCCATTTGTGTCTCCCCAAAACCAAACCCAGTGATGAGTACCTTTCGTGTCGAATCATAATCAAATGAAGTGAAAGTGTAGAAAGTTTAGTGTTGCGGATAGTTTTAATTTCTTTTCTCTTCTCTTTGTTTTTAAAAACTTATTTTAAGAAAAAACTGCCAATCCAATTTGGTTGGTCCATGATATGAATCCAATAGTAGTGTAGTTGGATGGGGCTTGACAAAAGCTTTCCAACGATATATTATAAGCCCAATTCCGATGAATATTGAGGAAGTTATGGCCAATTTACTGAACTGGGCCCGGTTTGAGCCTTATATGAGGCCCAATGATCTAGGGGATGGCCTAATATAGATTTATCATTCCTAATGAAATTAGGAGTGGTTTTAGTCTTCTAGATTCTTTTAGAAGGTTCTTTTCATTCCTAATTCAATTAGCATTAGTAAATTGACTTTTGTTGACTTTTCAGAGTTTTAATTAAAATCATAGAACATATTTTGAGGAAAATACGATTTTATCCTCATGTACGGCAATTTTTATCTGATTTTAAGAAAACGCGTGAATTTCTGAATCAGCGCCAAACGCCAGCTGTAGCGCCTGGCGCTATGCTTGGCGACTGGCGCTAATGTTGGCGTCTGGCGCCAATAGCTAGCGTTGGCGCTAATTAGGTTTTATTTGCGCCAGAACTCTGTTTTGATATTTTATCTTTTTGGCTGATTTTCTTTATAAATAACGTCGTAAAAACTCCGTTTTCATTCATCAATTCTCATCAATTCCTATTCTCTCTATTTTCACCAACTCTCATCAAGATTCTCTTGATTACTCTCTCTCTCTCTTTTCTAAACTAGCTTCTCTCATATACAAAATTCTGCATTCATTAGATCTAGATACACCTAGCCATATTCGAAGTTGCCTTCGCCCTAGACGTGAAAGGTTTAATTTATGAGGGTTTGGTCCCAAATTTCTCTTTCAATTATTTAATTTAATTGTTTGTTTATTATTTTCCTTGAAGTTACTAACGCGTGTATTTTGTTATTAGAAAGAGGTACGAGGCATCCAAGTAAGTGCTTTAATTGATTTTATTGATGTTATTATATAGAAATCATGTCTAGGGTAACTTTAATATGATTAAAAGTATGATGCTTCCTATGTTCTTCCTAATATTTATGATTGTTAGTATCATATTAGGATTAAATATTTGATTCTTATTGTTACATGCTAGGGTTTGTTATTAATCTTGTTAGTATCATGCGTAGGATCTTGCTATTATTATGCTTTAACATGATTATTTAATTATTACGGTTATTATGATGATTATTTATTATGTTGCTTGATATTTATTGTTATTGCTTGATCACGCCTTTTATGCATGTTTAAAGGGAATTTGGTACTTGTAATCACGCTTAATAAAATAATTAATAATTTTGTTTACGGTTAATTTGATTATAATTCAAGTGATCGCCAATAATAGTTTATTTGTGCATTAATATTTAACCAATATAGATAAACAGGTTTAGGGTAAACCTATTGATTGCATGTTAGTCAGAAAGCGCACATGAATACGATCAGAATAAAGTAGAGGCCTATTTTTAGGGCAGGTTCAATCTCTTTTAGGTTGGATTTGTACCTTCATCCCCGAACCCTATTTGGTTCATGACCTATTGGAGTTGACGATCTCTTGGATCGTTAAGGAAAGTAACCTTCACCTCGTGAACGGTTTACAATTTCCTAAAAAAACTTGTTGGCGACTCTTTTGCTCTATCTGCTTTCCCTTTAACGCCACCGTATTTTAGTGTATGATCACAGTGGGGTTCAAGCTAGGGGTTTAACGCTTGAAATATTCCCCACAGATAGTCAAATGCATTCAACGAGCTAATTGAATCAAATGAAAGTTAAACACATTTTAAACAAATATTTTTGAATGAAAGGAAAGTCAAATACATTCAACCAAAGCTTTTTGCGTCAAATGAAAGACAAACACATTCAAACAAAGCTTTTTGAATCAAATGAGAGTCAAACACATTCAAATATATCTTTTTGAATCGAAATAAAGTAAAACACATTCAAACAAAGCTTTTTGATTCAAATGAAGATCAAACACATTCAAACAGAGCTTTTTGAATCAAATAAAAGTCGAACACGTTCAAACAAAGCTTTATGAATCAAATGAAAGTCAAATACATTCTAACAAATCTTTTTGGATCGAAATACAGTCAAACACATTCAAACAAAACTTTTTGAATCAAAAGAAAGTCAAACACGTTCAAACAAAGCTTTTTGAATCAAATGAAAGTCAAACACGTTCAAACAAAGCTTTATGAATCAAATGAAAGTCAAACACATTCAAACAAATATTTTTGGATCGCAATACAGTCAAACACATTCAAACAAAACATTTTGAATCCAAAGAAAGTCAAACACATTCAAACAAAAGTATTTGAATCAAATGAATGTCAAACACATTCAAACAAAGCTTTTTGAATCAAATGAAAGTCAAATACATTCAAACAAAGCTTTTTGAATCAAATGAAAGTCAAATACATTCATACAAATCTTTTTGATCGAAATACAGTCAAACACATTTAAACAAAGCTTTATGAATCAAAAGAAAGTCAAACACAGTCAAACAAAGCTTTTTATTTCAAATGCAATTCAAACACACTTAAACAATGCTTTTTTAATTAAATGAAAGTAAAATGCATTTGAAAAAGCTTTTTAAATCGAATGATAGTCAAATGCATTCAACGAAGCTAATTGAATCAAATGAAAGTTAAACACATTTTAAACAAATCTTTTTGGATGAAAGGAAAGTCAAACACATTCAAACAAAGCTTTTTTCGTCCAATGAAAGCCAAACACATTCAAACATATCTTTTTGAATCAAATGAAAGTCAAACACATTCAAACAAATCTTTTTGGATTGAAATACAGTCAAACACATTCAAACAAAACTTTTTGAATCAAAAGAAAATCAAACACATTCAAACAAAAGTTTTTAAATAAAATGAAAGTCAAACACATTCAAAAAAAGCTTTTTGAATAAAATGAAAGTCAAATACATATAAACAAAGCTTTTTGAATCTAATGAAAGTAAAACACATTCAAACAATTCTTTTTGAATCGAAATAAAGTAAAACAAATTCAAACAAAGCTTTTTGAATCAAAATGAAAGTCAAACACGTTCAAACAAATCTTTCAAAATCAAATGAAGTTCAAATACATTCAAACATAGCCTTTTGAATCAAATGAAAGTCAAACACATTCAAACAATGCTTTTTGAATCAAATGAAAGTCAAACACGTTCAAACAAAGCTTTTTGAATCAAATGAAAGTCAAATACATTCAAACAATTCTTTTAGAATCGAAAAAAAGTTAAACACATTCAAACAAAGCTTTTTGAATCAAAAGAATGTCAAACACATTCAAAAAAAGCTTTTGTAATCCAATGAAAGTCAAACACATTCAAACAAATCTTTTTAAATCAAATGAAAGTCAAACACATTCAAACATAGCTTTTTGAATCAAATGTAAGTCAAACACATTCAAACAAAGCTTTTTGAATCAAATGAAAGTCAAACACATTTATATAAATCTTTTTTAATCGAAATAAAGTCAAACACATTCAAACAAAGCTTTATGAATCAAAGGAAGGTCAAACACATTCAAACAATTCTTTTTGAATCGAAAAAAAGTAAAATCACATTCAACCAAAGCTTTTTGAATTAAAAAAAGTCAAACACATTCAAAAAAAGTTTTTTGAATCAAATGAAAGTCAAACACATTCAAACATCTCGTTTTAAATCATATGAAAGTCAAACACATTCAAACATAACCTTTTGAATAAAATGAAATTTAAACACATTCAAACAAAGATTTTTGAATCAAATTAAAGTCAAACACATTTAAACAAATCTTTTTAAATCGAAATACAGTCAAACACATTTAAACAAAGCTTTATGAATCAAAAGAAAGTCAAACACATTCTAACAATTTTTTTTTTAATCGAAAAAAAGTAAAACACATTAAAAAAAAACCCTTTTGAATCAAAATAATGTCAAACAAATTCAAACAAAGCTTTTTTAATCAAATGAAAGTCATACACATTCAAACAAATATTTTTAATTCATATGAAAGTCAAACACATTCAAACAAAGCTTTTTGAATCAAATGCAAGTCAAACACATTCAAAGAAAGCTTTTTGAATCAAATGAAAGTCGAATACATTCAAATATATCTTTTTGAATCGAAATAAAGTCAAACACATTCAAATAAAGCTTTTTTTATCAAACGAAAGTTAAACACATTCAAATAAAGCTTTTTGAATCAAATGAAAGTTAAATACATTCAAACAAAGCTTTTTGAATCAAATAAAAGTCAAACACATTCAAAAATCGTATGAAAGTCAAACACATTCAAACATAGCTTTTTAAATCAAATGACAATCAAACACATTCAAACCAAGTTTTTTGAATCAAATGAAAGTCAAACACATTTAAATAAGTCTTTTTGAATCGAATTAAAATTAAATATATTCAAACAAAGCTTTTAGAATCAAATGAAAGTCAAACACATTCAAACAAAGCTTTTTCAATTAAATAAAATTTAAACACAATCAAAATAATTTTTTTGGATCGAAATACAGTCAAACATATTCAAACAAAGCTTTATGAATCAAAAGAAAGTCAAACACATTCAAACAAAGCTTTTTGAATCAAATGAAAGTCAAACACATTCAAATAAATCTTTCTAAATCATATGAAAGTCAAACACATTCAAACATAACTTTTTGAATTAAATGAAAGTCAAACACATTCAAATAAAGCTTTTTGAATCAAATGAAAGTCAAACACATTCAAACAAAGCTTTTTGAATCAAATGAAAATTAAACACATTCAAAGAAATCTTTTCGGATCGAAATACATTCAAACACATTCAAACAATGCTTTTTAAATCAAAAGAAAGTCAAACAAATTCAAACAATTCTATTTGAATCGAAAAAAATAAAAACACATACAAACAAAGCTTTTTGAATGAAAAAAAGTCAAACACATTCAAACAAATTTTTTTGAATCAAATGAAAGTCAAACACATTCAAACAAATCTTTTTAAATCATATGAAAATCAAACACATTCTAACATAGCTTTTTGAATCAAATGAAAGTCAAACACATTTAAACAAAGCATTTTGAATAAAATGAAAGTCAAACACATTCAAATAAATCTTTTTGAATCGAAATAAAGTCAAACACATTCAAACAAAGGTTTTTCAATCAAAAGAAAGTCAAACACATTCAAACAAAGCTTTTTGAATCAAATGAAAGTCAAACACATTCATTCAAAGCTGTTTGAATCAAATAAAAGTCAAATACATTCAAACAAAGCTTTTTGAATCAAATGAAAGTCAAACACATTCATACAAATCTTTTTGATCGAAATACAGTCAAACACATTTAAACAAAGCTTTATGAATTAAAAGAAAGTCAAACACATTCAAATAGAGCTTTTTATTTCAAATACAATTCAAACACACTTAAACAAAGATTTTTTAATCAAATAAAAGTCAAATGCATTTGAAAAAGCTTTTTAAATCAAATGATAGTTAAATGCATTCAACGAAGCTAATGGGATGAAAGGAAAGTCAAACACATTCAAACAAAGCTTTTTTCGTCCAATGAAAGCCAAACACATTCAAACATATCTTTTTTATTCAAGTGAAAGTCAAACACATTAAAACAAAAGTTTTTGAATCAAATGAAAGTCAAACACGTTCAAACAAAGCTTTTTGAATCAAATGAAAGTCAAACACGTTCAAACAAAGCTTTATGAATCAAATGAAAGTTAAACACATTCAAACAAGCTTTTTGAATCAAAAGAAATTGAAAAACATTCAAACAAATCTTTCAAAATCAAATGAAAGTCAAACACATTCAAACAAAATTTTTCGAATTAAATAAAAGTCAAACACACTCAAACAAAACTTTTTGAATCAAACAACAGTCAAATATATTTAAACAAAGCTTTTTAAATAAAATGAAAGTATAACACATTCATACAAAGCTTTTTGAATACAATGAAAGGCAAACACATTCAAACAAATATTTTTAAATCATATGAAAGTCAAACACATTCAAACATAACTTTTTGAATCAAATGAAAGTCAAACACATTCAAACAAAGTTTTTGAACCAAATAAAAGTCAAACACATTTAAATAAGTCTTTTTTAATCGAAATAAAGTCAAACACATTCAAACAAAGCTTTTTGAATCAAATGAAAGTCAAATACATTCAAATAAATCTTTTTAAATCAAATGAAACTCAAACACATTCAAACATAGCTTTTTGAACCAAATGAAAGTCAAACACATTCAAATAAAGCTTTTTGAATCAAATGAGAGTCAAACACATTCAAATATATCTTTTTGAATCGAAATAAAGTCAAACACATTCAAACATAGATTTTTGAATCAATTGAAAATCAAACACATTCAAACAAAGCTTTTTGAATCAAATGAAAGTCAAACACATTCAAACAAAGCTTTTTGAATCAAATGAAAATTAAACACATTCAAAGAAATCTTTTCGGATCGAAATACATTCAAACACATTCAAACAAAGCTTTTTAAATCAAAAGAAATTCAAACAAATTCAAACAATTCTATTTGAATCGAAAAAAATAAAAACACATTCAAACAAAGCTTTTTGAATGAAAAAAAAAGTCAAACACATTCAAACAAAGTTTTTTGAATCAAATGAAAGTCAAACACATTCAAACAAATCTTTTTAAATCATATGAAAATCAAACACATTCAAACAAAGTTTTTTGAATCAAATGAAAGTCAAACACATTCAAACAAATCTTTTTAAATCATATGAAAATCAAACACATTCAAACATAGCTTTTTGAATCAAATGAAAGTCAAACACATTTAAACAAAGCATTTTGAGTAAAATGAAAGTCAAACACATTCAAATAAATCTTTTTGAACCGAAATAAAGTCAAACACATTCAAACAAAGGTTTTTCAATCAAAAGAAAGTCAAACACATTCAAACAAAGCTTTTTGAATCAAATGCAAGTCAAACACATTCATTCAAAGCTGTTTGAATCAAATAAAAGTCAAATACATTCAAACAAAGCTTTTTGAATCAAATGAAAGTCAAACACATTCATACAAATCTTTTTGATCGAAATACAGTCAAACACATTTAAACAAAGCTTTATGAATTAAAAGAAAGTCAAACACATTCAAATAGAGATTTTTATTTCAAATACAATTCAAACACACTTAAACAAAGATTTTTTAATCAAATAAAAGTCAAATGCATTTGAAAAAGCTTTTTAAATCAAATGATAGTTAAATGCATTCAACGAAGCTAATTGGATGAAAGGAAAGTCAAACACATTCAAACAAAGCTTTTTTCGTCCAATGAAAGCCAAACACATTCAAACATATCTTTTTTATTCAAGTGAAAGTCAAACACATTAAAACAAAAGTTTTTGAATCAAATGAAAGTCAAACACGTTCAAACAAAGCTTTTTGAATCAAATGAAAGTCAAACACGTTCAAACAAAGCTTTATGAATCAAATGAAAGTTAAACACATTCAAACAAGCTTTTTGAATCAAAAGAAATTCAAACACATTCAAACAAATCTTTCAAAATCAAATGAAAGTCAAACACATTCAAACAAAATTTTTCGAATTAAATAAAAGTCAAACACATTCAAACAAAACTTTTTGAATCAAACAACAGTCAAATATATTTAAACAAAGCTTTTTAAATAAAATGAAAGTGAAACACATTCATACAAAGCTTTTTGAATCAAATGAATGTCAAACACATTCAAACAAAGCTTTTTGAATCAAATAAAAGTCAAACACGTTCAAACAAAGATTTTTGAATCAAATGAAAGTCAAATACATTCAAACATTTCTTTTTAAATCGAAAAAAAGTAAAACATACTCAAACAAAGCTTTTTGAATCAAAAGAAAATCAAACACATTCAAACAAAGCTTTTCGAATCAAATGAAAGTCAAACACATTCAAACAAATCTTTTTAAATCAAATGAAAGTCAAACACATTCAAACATAGCTTTTTGAATCAAATGAAAGTCAAACATATTCAAACAAAGCTTTTTGAATCAAAGGAAAGTCAAACACGTTCAAACAAAGCTTTTTGAATCTAATGAAAGTCAAACACATTTAAACAAAACATTTTGAATCAAATTAAAGTCAAAGACATTCAAATAAATCTTTTGGAATTGAAATAAAGTCAACACATTCATACAAAGATTTTTGAATTAAATGAAAGTCAAACACATTAAAACAAATCTTGTTGATCAAAATACAGTCAAACACATTTAAACAAAGATTTATGAATCAAAAGAAAGTAAAACACATTCAAATAATGCTTTTATTTTAAAATGCAATTCAAACACACTTTAACAAAGCTTTTTTAATCAAATGAAAGTCATATGCATTTAAAAAAGCTTTTAAAATCGAATGATAGTCAAATGGATTCAACGAAGCTAATTCAATCAAATGAAAGTTAAACACATTTTAAACAAATTGTTTTGAATGAAAGGAAAGTCAAATGCATTAAAACAAAGATTTTTGCATCAAATGAAAGCCAAACACATTCAAACATATCTTTTTGAATCAAATGAAAGTCAAACACATTCAAACTAAGCTTTTTGAATCAAATGAGAGTCAAACACATTCAAATATATCTTTTCGAATCGAATAAAGTAAAACACATTCAAACAAAACTTTTTGAATCAAATGAAAGTCAAACACATTCAAACAAGATTTTCTAATTAAATGAAAGTCAAACGCATTCAAACAAATCTTTCAAAATCAAATGAAAGTCAAACACTTTCAAACATAGCTTATCAAATCAAATGAAAGTCAAACACATTCAAATAAATCATTTTAAATCATATGAAAGTAAACAAATTCAAACATAGCTTTTTGAATCAAATGAAAGTCAAACACATTCTAACAAAGCTTTTTAATTTAAATAAAAGTCAAACACATTCAAATAAATCTTTTTGAATCAAAATAAAGTCAAAGACATTCAAACAAAGCTGTTTGAATCAATTTAAAGTCAAACACATTCAAACAAAGCTTTTTGAATCAACTGAAAGTCAAACACATTCAAACAAAGTGGTTTAAATCAAATAAAAGTCAAATACATTCAAACAAAGCTTTTTGAATCTGATGAAAGTTAAACACATTTAATTAATTCTTTTTTGATCGAAATAAAGTAAAACAAATTCAAATATAGATTTTTGAATCAAAAGAAAGTCAAACACATTCAAACAAAACTTTTTGAATCAAATGAAATTAAAATACATTCAAACAAATCTTATTAAATCAAATGAAAGTAAAACCATTCAAACATAGCTTTTTAAATCAAATGAAAGTTAAACACATTCAAACAATGCTTTTTGAATCAAATGAAAGTCAAACACATTTAAATAAATCTTTTTAAATCGAAATCAAGTCAAATACATTCTAACAAAGCTTTTTTAATCAAATGAAAGTCAAATAGATTCAAACAAAGCTTTTTGAATCAAATGAAAGTCAAACACATTTAAACAAAGCTGTTTGAATCAAATGAAAGTCAAATACATTCATACAAAGCTTTTTGAATCGAATGAAAGTTAAACACATTCAAACAATTCTTTTTGAATCGAAATAAAGTAAAAAAAATTCAAACAAATCTTTTTGAATCAAATGAAAGTCAAACACATTCAAACAAATCTTTCAAAATCAAATAAAAGTCAAACACATCCAAACAAAGCTTTTTGAATTAAACGAATGTCAAACACATTCAAACAAAGCTTTTTGAATCAAAAGAAAGTCAAACACATTCAAACAAAGTTTTTTGAATCAAATAAAAGTCAAACACATGCAAACAAATCTTTTTAAATCATATGAAAGTCAAACACATTCAAACATAGCTTTTTGATTCAAATTAAAGTCAATCACATTTAAACAAAGCTTCTTGAATCAAATGAAAGTCAAACACATTCAAATAATTCTTTTTGAATCAAAATAAAGTCAAACACATTCAAACAAAGCTTTTAGAATCAAAGAAAGTAAAACACGATCAAACAAAGCTTATTGAATCAAATGAAAGTGAAGCACATTCAAACAAACTTTTTGTGTCAAATGAAAGTCAAACACATTCAAACAAAGTTTTTTGAATCAAATGAAAGTCAAACACATGCAAACAAATCATTTTAAATCATATGAAAGTCAAACACATTCAAACATAGCTTTTTGAATCAAATTAAAGTCAATCACATTTAAACAAAGCTTTTTGAATCAAATGAAAGTCAAACACATTCAAATAATTCTTTTTGAATCAAAATAAAGTCAAACACATTCAAACAAAGCTTTTAGAATCAAAGAAAGTAAAACACGTTCAAACAAAGCTTATTGAATCAAATGAAAGTGAATCACATTCAAACAAAATTTTTGAGTCAAATGAAAGTCAAACACATTTAAACAAATCTTTTTGGATCGAAATACAGTCAAACACATTCAAACATAGCTTTTTGAATGAAATAAAAGTCAAACACATTCAAACAAAGCTTTTTGAATCAAATGAAATTTAAACATATTCAAACAAATCTTTTTGGATCGAAATGCAGTCAAACACATTCAAATTTATCTTTTTGAATCAAAATAAAGTCAAATACATTCAAACAAAGCTTTTTGAATCATGAAAGTCAAACACATTCAAACAAATATTTTTGAATAAAATGAAAGTCAAACACGTTTAAACAAAGCTTTATGAATCAAATGAAAGTCAAACACATTCAAACAAATCTTTTTGATTCGAAATACAGTCAAACACATTCAAACAAAACTTTTTGAATCAAGAGAAAGTTCAAACACATTCAAACAAAAGTTTTTGAATCAAATGAATGTCAAACACATTCAAACAAAGCTTTTTGAATCAAATGAAAGTCAATTACATTCAAACAAAGCTTTTTGAATTTAAAGAAAGTCAAACTTATTCAAACAATTCTTTTTTAATCGAAATAAAGTAAAACAAATTCAAACAAAGCTTTTTGAATTAAAAGAAAGTCAAACACATTTAAACAAGCTTTTTCAATCAAATGAAAGTCAAACACAATCAAACAGATCTTTCAAAATCAAATGAAAGTCAAACACATTGAAACATAGCTTTTTGAATCAAATGACAGTCAAACACATTCAAACAAATCTTTTTAAATCATATGAAAGTCAAACACATTCAAACATAGCTTTTTGAATCAAATGAAAGTCAAACACATACACAGAAAGCTTTTTGAATCAAATGAAAGTCAAACACATTTAAGCAAATCATTTGAGATCGAAATACAGTCAAACACATTAAAACAAAGCTTTATGAATCAAAAGAAAGTCCATCACATTCTAATAATTATTTTTGAATAAAAAAAAAAGTACAACTCATTCAAAAGAAGTTTTTTGAACCAAATGAAAGTTAAATACATTCAAATAATTCTTTTTTAATCGAAAAAAAGTAAAATACATTCAAACAAAGGTTTTTGAATCAAAAGAGAGTCAAACACATTCAAACAAATCTTTTTAAATCATCTGAAAGTCAAATACAGTCAAACAAATCTTTTTAAATCAAATGAAAGTCAAACACATTCAAACATAGTTTTTTGAATCAAATGAAAGTTAAACACATTCAAACAAAGCTTTTTGAATCAAATAAAAGTCAAACACATTCAAATAAATCTTTTTGAATCAAAATAAAGTTACACAAATTCAAACAAAGCTTTTTGAATAAAATGAAAGTCAAACACATTCAAACAAAGCTTTTTGAATCAAATGAAATTTAAATACATTCAAAGAAATCTTTTTGGATCGAAATACATTCAAACACATTCAAACAAAGCTTTATGAATCAAAAGAAAGTCAAACACATTCAAACAATTCTATTTGAATCGAAAAAAGAAAAAACGCATTTAAACAAAGCTTTTTGAATCAAAAGCAAGTCAAACACATTCAAACAAGCTTTTTGAATTAATGAAAAGTCAAACACATTCAAACAAAACTTTCAAAATCAAATGAAAAGCAAACACATTCCAACAAAGCTTTTTGAATCAACTGAAAGTAAAACACATTCAAACAAATATTTTTCAATCAAATGAAAGTCAAATACATTCAAACATAGTTTTTTTTAATCAAATGAAAGTCAAACACATTCAAATAAATCTTTTTGAATCAAATGAAAATCAAACACATTCAAACAAATTTTTTTTATCGAAATACAGCCAAACACATTCAAACATAGCTTTTTGAATCAAGTGAAAGTCAAACACATTGAAACAAGCTTTTTTAATTAAATGAAAGTCAAACGCATTCGAACAAATCTTTCAAAATCAAATGAAAGTCAAACACTTTCAAACATAGCTTATCAAATCAAATGAAAGTCAAACACATTCAAACAAATCATTTTAAATCATATGAAAGTCAAACAAATTCAAACATAGCTTTTTGAATCAAATGAAAGTCAAACACATTCTAACAAAGCTTTTTAATTCAAATGAAAGTCAAACACATTCAAATTAATCTTTTTGAATCAAAATAAAGTCAAACACATTCAAACAAAGCTGTTTGAATCAATTTAAAGTCAAATACATTCAAACAAAGCTTCTTGAATCAACTGAAAGTCAAACACATTCAAACAAAGCGGTTTGAATCAAATAAAAGTCAAATACATTCAAACAAAGCTTTTTGAATCTAATGAAAGTTAAAAACATTTAATTAATTCGTTTTGAGTCAAAATAAAGTAAAACAAATTCAAACAAAGCTTTTTGAATCAAAAGAAAGCCAAACACATTCAAACAAAACTTTTTGAATCAAATGAAAGTAAAACACATTCAACCAAATCTCATAAAATCAAATGAAACTCAAACACATTCAAACATAGCTTTTTAAATCAAATGAAAGTCAAACACATTCAAACAAAGCTTTTTGAATCAAATGAAAATCAAACACTTTCAAACAAAGCTTTTTGAATCAAATGAAAGTCAAACACATTTAAACAAAGCACTTTAAATCAAATGAAAGTCAAATACATTCAAACAATTCTTTCTGAATCTAATGAAAGTCAAACTCTTTCAAACAATTCTTTTTTCATTCCAAATAAAGTAAAACAAATTCAAACAAAGCTTTTTGAATGACATGAAAGTCAAACACATTCAAACAAGCTTTTTGAATCAAATGAAAGTCAAACACATTTAAACAAATCTTTCAAAAACAAATGAAAGTCAAACACATTCAAACATAGCATTTTGAACCAAATGAAAGTCAATCACATTTAAACAAACTTTTTGAATCAAATGAAAGTCAAACACATTCAAATAATTCTTTTTGAATCAAAATAAAGTCAAACACATTCAAACAAAGCTTTTAGAATCAAAGAAAGTAAAACACGTTCAAACAAAGCTTATTGAATCAAATGAAAGTGAAGCACATTCAAACAAACTTTTTGAGTCAAATGAAGGTCAAACACATTTAAACAAATCTTTTTGGATCGAAATACAGTCAAACACATTCAAACATAGCTTTTTGAATGAAATAAAAGTCAAACACATTCAAACAAAGCTTTTTGAATCAAATGAAATTTAAACATATTCAAACAAATCTTTTTGGATCGAAATGCAGTCAAACACATTCAAATTTATCTTTTTGAATCAAAATAAAGTCAAATACATTCAAACAAAGCTTTTTGAATCATGAAAGTCAAACACATTCAAACAAATATTTTTGAATAAAATGAAAGTCAAACACGTTTAAACAAAGCTTTATGAATCAAATGAAAGTCAAACACATTCAAACAAATCTTTTTGATTCGAAATACAGTCAAACACATTCAAACAAAACTTTTTGAATCAAGAGAAAGTCAAACACATTCAAACAAAAGTTTTTGAATCAAATGAAAGTCAAACACATTCAAACAAAGCTTTTTGAATCAAATGAAAGTCAATTACATTGAAACAAAGCTTTTTGAATCTAAAGAAAGTCAAACTTATTCAAACAATTCTTTTTTAATCGAAATAAAGTAAAACAAATTCAAACAAAGCTTTTTGAATTAAAAGAAAGTCAAACACATTTAAACAAGCTTTTTGAATCAAATAAAAGTCAAACACATTCAAACAGATCTTTCAAAATCAAATGAAAGTCAAACACATTGAAACATAGCTTTTTGAATCAAATGAAAGTCAAACACATTCAAACAAATCTTTTTAAATCATATGAAAGTCAAACACATTCAAACATAGCTTTTTGAATCAAATGAAAGTCAAACACATACACAGAAAGCTTTTTAAATCAAATGAAAGTCAAACACATTTAATCAAATCATTTGAGATCGAAATACAGTCAAACACATTCAAACAAAGCTTTATGAATCAAAAGAAAGTCCATCACATTCTAATAATTATTTTTGAATAAAAAAAAGTAAAACTCATTCAAACAAAGTTTTTTAAACCAAATAAAAGTTAAATACATTCAAATAATTCTTTTTTAATCGAAAAAAGTAAAATACATTCAAACAAAGGTTTTTGAATCAAAAGAGAGTCAAACACATTCAAACAAATCTTTTTAAATCATCTGAAAGTCAAATACAGTCAAACAAATCTTTTTAAATCAAATAAAAGTCAAACACATTCAAACATAGTTTTTTGAATCAAATGAAAGTTAAACACATTCAAACAAAGCTTTTTGAATCAAATGAAAGTCAAACACATTCAAATAAATCTTTTTGAATCAAAATAAAGTTACACAAATTCAAACAAAGCTTTTTGAATAAAATGAAAGTCAAACACATTCAAACAAAGCTTTTTGAATCAAATGAAATTTAAATACATTCAAAGAAATCTTTTTGGATCGAAATACATTCAAACACATTCAAACAAAGCTTTATGAATCAAAAGAAAGTCAAACACATTCAAACAATTCTATTTGAATCGAAAAAAGAAAAAACGCATTTAAACAAAGCTTTTTGAATCAAAAGAAAGTCAAACACATTCAAACAAGCTTTTTGAATTAATGAAAAGTCAAACACATTTAAACAAATCTTTTTAAATCAAATGAAAGTCAAACACATTCAAACATAGTTTTTTGAATCAAATGAAAGTTAAACACATTCAAACAAAGCTTTTTGAATCAAATAAAAGTCAAACACATTCAAATAAATCTTTTTGAATCAAAATAAAGTTACACAAATTCAAACAAAGCTTTTTGAATAAAATGAAAGTCAAACACATTCAAACAAAGCTTTTTGAATCAAATGAAATTTAAATACATTCAAAGAAATCTTTTTGGATCGAAATACATTCAAACACATTCAAACAAAGCTTTATGAATCAAAAGAAAGTCAAACACATTCAAACAATTCTATTTGAATCGAAAAAAGAAAAAACGCATTTAAACAAAGCTTTTTGAATCAAAAGCAAGTCAAACACATTCAAACAAGCTTTTTGAATTAATGAAAAGTCAAACACATTCAAACAAAACTTTCAAAATCAAATGAAAAGCAAACACATTCCAACAAAGCTTTTTGAATCAACTGAAAGTAAAACACATTCAAACAAATATTTTTCAATCAAATGAAAGTCAAATACATTCAAACATAGTTTTTTTTAATCAAATGAAAGTCAAACACATTCAAATAAATCTTTTTGAATCAAATGAAAATCAAACACATTCAAACAAATTTTTTTTATCGAAATACAGCCAAACACATTCAAACATAGCTTTTTGAATCAAGTGAAAGTCAAACACATTGAAACAAGCTTTTTTAATTAAATGAAAGTCAAACGCATTCGAACAAATCTTTCAAAATCAAATGAAAGTCAAACACTTTCAAACATAGCTTATCAAATCAAATGAAAGTCAAACACATTCAAACAAATCATTTTAAATCATATGAAAGTCAAACAAATTCAAACATAGCTTTTTGAATCAAATGAAAGTCAAACACATTCTAACAAAGCTTTTTAATTCAAATGAAAGTCAAACACATTCAAATTAATCTTTTTGAATCAAAATAAAGTCAAACACATTCAAACAAAGCTGTTTGAATCAATTTAAAGTCAAATACATTCAAACAAAGCTTCTTGAATCAACTGAAAGTCAAACACATTCAAACAAAGCGGTTTGAATCAAATAAAAGTCAAATACATTCAAACAAAGCTTTTTGAATCTAATGAAAGTTAAAAACATTTAATTAATTCGTTTTGAGTCAAAATAAAGTAAAACAAATTCAAACAAAGCTTTTTGAATCAAAAGAAAGCCAAACACATTCAAACAAAACTTTTTGAATCAAATGAAAGTAAAACACATTCAACCAAATCTCATAAAATCAAATGAAACTCAAACACATTCAAACATAGCTTTTTAAATCAAATGAAAGTCAAACACATTCAAACAAAGCTTTTTGAATCAAATGAAAATCAAACACTTTCAAACAAAGCTTTTTGAATCAAATGAAAGTCAAACACATTTAAACAAAGCACTTTAAATCAAATGAAAGTCAAATACATTCAAACAATTCTTTCTGAATCTAATGAAAGTCAAACTCTTTCAAACAATTCTTTTTTCATTCCAAATAAAGTAAAACAAATTCAAACAAAGCTTTTTGAATGACATGAAAGTCAAACACATTCAAACAAGCTTTTTGAATCAAATGAAAGTCAAACACATTTAAACAAATCTTTCAAAAACAAATGAAAGTCAAACACATTCAAACATAGCATTTTGAACCAAATGAAAGTCAATCACATTTAAACAAACTTTTTGAATCAAATGAAAGTCAAACACATTCAAATAATTCTTTTTGAATCAAAATAAAGTCAAACACATTCAAACAAAGCTTTTAGAATCAAAGAAAGTAAAACACGTTCAAACAAAGCTTATTGAATCAAATGAAAGTGAAGCACATTCAAACAAACTTTTTGAGTCAAATGAAGGTCAAACACATTTAAACAAATCTTTTTGGATCGAAATACAGTCAAACACATTCAAACATAGCTTTTTGAATGAAATAAAAGTCAAACACATTCAAACAAAGCTTTTTGAATCAAATGAAATTTAAACATATTCAAACAAATCTTTTTGGATCGAAATGCAGTCAAACACATTCAAATTTATCTTTTTGAATCAAAATAAAGTCAAATACATTCAAACAAAGCTTTTTGAATCATGAAAGTCAAACACATTCAAACAAATATTTTTGAATAAAATGAAAGTCAAACACGTTTAAACAAAGCTTTATGAATCAAATGAAAGTCAAACACATTCAAACAAATCTTTTTGATTCGAAATACAGTCAAACACATTCAAACAAAACTTTTTGAATCAAGAGAAAGTCAAACACATTCAAACAAAAGTTTTTGAATCAAATGAAAGTCAAACACATTCAAACAAAGCTTTTTGAATCAAATGAAAGTCAATTACATTGAAACAAAGCTTTTTGAATCTAAAGAAAGTCAAACTTATTCAAACAATTCTTTTTTAATCGAAATAAAGTAAAACAAATTCAAACAAAGCTTTTTGAATTAAAAGAAAGTCAAACACATTTAAACAAGCTTTTTGAATCAAATAAAAGTCAAACACATTCAAACAGATCTTTCAAAATCAAATGAAAGTCAAACACATTGAAACATAGCTTTTTGAATCAAATGAAAGTCAAACACATTCAAACAAATCTTTTTAAATCATATGAAAGTCAAACACATTCAAACATAGCTTTTTGAATCAAATGAAAGTCAAACACATACACAGAAAGCTTTTTAAATCAAATGAAAGTCAAACACATTTAATCAAATCATTTGAGATCGAAATACAGTCAAACACATTCAAACAAAGCTTTATGAATCAAAAGAAAGTCCATCACATTCTAATAATTATTTTTGAATAAAAAAAAGTAAAACTCATTCAAACAAAGTTTTTTAAACCAAATAAAAGTTAAATACATTCAAATAATTCTTTTTTAATCGAAAAAAGTAAAATACATTCAAACAAAGGTTTTTGAATCAAAAGAGAGTCAAACACATTCAAACAAATCTTTTTAAATCATCTGAAAGTCAAATACAGTCAAACAAATCTTTTTAAATCAAATAAAAGTCAAACACATTCAAACATAGTTTTTTGAATCAAATGAAAGTTAAACACATTCAAACAAAGCTTTTTGAATCAAATGAAAGTCAAACACATTCAAATAAATCTTTTTGAATCAAAATAAAGTTACACAAATTCAAACAAAGCTTTTTGAATAAAATGAAAGTCAAACACATTCAAACAAAGCTTTTTGAATCAAATGAAATTTAAATACATTCAAAGAAATCTTTTTGGATCGAAATACATTCAAACACATTCAAACAAAGCTTTATGAATCAAAAGAAAGTCAAACACATTCAAACAATTCTATTTGAATCGAAAAAAGAAAAAACGCATTTAAACAAAGCTTTTTGAATCAAAAGAAAGTCAAACACATTCAAACAAGCTTTTTGAATTAATGAAAAGTCAAACACATTTAAACAAAACTTTCAAAATCAAATGAAAAGCAAACACATTCTAACAAAGCTTTTTGAATCAACTGAAAGTAAAACACATTCAAACAAATATTTTTCAATCAAATGAAAGCCAAATACATTCAAACATAGTTTTTTTTAATCAAATGAAAGTCAAACACATTCAAATAAATCTTTTTGAATCAAATGAAAATCAAACACATTCAAACAAATTTTTTTTATCGAAATACAGCCAAACACATTCAAACATAGCTTTTTGAATCAAGTGAAAGTCAAACACATTGAAACAAGCTTTTTTAATTAAATGAAAGTCAAACGCATTCGAACAACTATTTCAAAATCAAATGAAAGTCAAACACTTTCAAACATAGCTTATTAAATCAAATGAAAGTCAAACACATTCAAACAAATCATTTTAAATCATATGAAAGTCAAACAAATTCAAACATAGCTTTTTGAATCAAATGAAAGTCAAACACATTCTAACAAAGCTTTTTAATTCAAATGAAAGTCAAACACATTCAAATAAATCTTTTTGAATCAAAATAAAGTCAAACACATTCAAACAAAGTTGTTTGAATCAATTTAAAGTCAAATACATTCAAACAAAGCTTTTTGAGTCAACTGAAAATCAAACACATTCAAACAAAGCGGTTTGAATCAAATGAAAGTCAAACACATTCAAACAAATCTTTCAAAAACAAATGAAAGTCAAACACATTCAAACATAGCATTTTGAACCAAATCAAAGTCAAACACATTCAAACAAATCTTTTTAAATCTTATGAAAGTCAAACACATTCAAACATAGCTTTTATAATTAAATAAAAGTCAAACACATTTAAACAAAACTTTTTGAATAAAATGAAAGTGAAACAAATTTAAACAAATCATTTTAGATCGAAATACAGTTAAACAGATTCAAACAAAGCTTTATGAATCAAATGAAAGTTAAATACAGTCAAACAATTCTTTTTAAATCAAATGAAAGTCAAACACATTCAACATAGCTTTTTAAATCAAATGAAAGTCAAACACATTCAAACAAAGCTTTTTGTATCAAATAAAAGTCAAACATATTCAAAAAAATCTTTTTCAATCGAAATAAAGTCAAACACATTCAAACAAAGCTTTTTAAATCAAAAGAAAGTCAAACATATTCAAACAAAGCTTTTTTAATCAAATGAAAGATAAATACATTCAAACAAAGCTTTTTGAATCTAATGCAAGTCAAACACATTCAAACATAGCTTTTTGAATCAAATGCAAGTCAAATACTTTCAAACAAATCTTTTTAAATTAAATGAAAATCAAACACATTCAACATAGGTTTTTGAATCAAATGAAAGTCAAACACATTTAAACAAAGTTGTTTGAATCAAATGAAAGTCAAATACATTCATACAAAGCTTTTTGAATCTAATGAAAGTTAAACACATTCAAACAATTCTTTTTGAATCGAAATAAAGTAAAAAAAATTCAAACAAAGCTTTTTGAATCAAATGAAAGTCAAACACATTCAAACAAATCTTTCAAAATCAAATGAAAGTCAAACACATCCAAAAAAAGCTTTTTGAATTAAATGAATGTAAAACACATTCAAACAAATCTTTTTAAATTATATGAAAGTCAAACACATTCAAACCTAGCTTTTTGAATCAAATTAAAGTCAAACACATTTAAACAAAGCTTTTTGAATCAAATGAAAGTCAAACACATTCAAATAAGTCTTTTTGAATCGAAATAAAGTCAAACACATTCAAACAAAGCTTTTTGAATCAAATGAAAGTCAAACACATTTAAACAATTCTTTTTGAATCGAAAAAAAATAAAACACATTTTAACAAAGCCTTTTTATTCAAAAGAAAGTCAAACACATTAAAACAAATCTTTTTGAATCAAATGAACGTCAAACACATTCAAACATAGCTTTTTCAATCAAATGAATATCAAACACATTCAAACTAAGCTTTTTGAATCAAATGAAAGTCAAACACATTCAAACAAACTTTTTGAATCAAATGAAAGTCAAACACATTTAAACTAATCTTTTTGGATCGAAATACAGTCAAACACATTCAAACATAGCTTTTTGAATCAAATGAAAGTCAAACACATTTAAACAAAGCTTTTTGAATCAAATGAAAATCAAACACATTCAAATAAATCTTTTTAGATCGAAATAAAGTCAAACGCATTCAAACAAAGCTTTTTGAATCAAATGAAAATCAAACACTTTCAAACAAAGCTTTTTGAATCAAATGAAAGTCAAACACATTTAAACAAAGCACTTTAAATCAAATGAAAGTCAAATACATTCAAACATTTCTTTTTGAATCTAATGAAAGTCAAACACATTCAAACAATTCTTTTTTCATTCGAAATAAAGTAAAACAAATTCAAACAAAGCTTTTTGAATGAAATGAAAGTCAAACACATTCAAACAAGCTTTTGGAATCAAATGAAAGTCAAACACATTTAAAAAAATCTTTCAAAAACAAATGAAAGTTAAACACATTCAAACATAGCATTTTGAATCAAATCAAAGTCAAACACATTCAAAGAAATCTTTTTAAATCTTATAAAAGTCAAACACATTCAAACATAGCTTTTTTAATTAAATAAAAGTCAAATACATTTAAACAAAGCTTTTTGAATCAAATGAAAGTGAAACACATTTAAACAAATCATTTTAGATTGAAATACAGTCAAACAGATTCAAACAAAGCTTTATGAATCAAAAGAAAGTCAAACACAATCTAAAAATTATTTTTGAATCGAAAAAAACTATAACACATTCAAACAAAGTTTTTTGAATCAAAGGAAAGTTAAATATATTCAAACAATTATTTTTTAATCGAAAAAAAGTAAAACACATTCAAACAAAGTTTTTTAAATCAAAAGAAAGTCAAACACATTCAAAGAAAGCTTTTTGAATCAAATGAAAGTCAAACACATTCAAACAAATCATTTTAAATCAAATAAAAGTCAAACACATTCAACATAGCTTTTTGAATCAAATGAAAGTCAAACACATTCTAACAAAGCATTTTGAATCAAATGAAAGTCAAACACATTCAAATAAATCTTTTTGAATAGAAATAAAGTCAAACAGATTCAAACAAAGCTTTTTGAATCAAATAAAAGTCAAACATATTCAAATAAATCTTTTTCAATCGAAATAAAGTTAAACACATTCAAACAAAGCTTTTTAAATAAAAAAAAAGTCAAACATATTCAAACAAAGCTTTTTGAATCAAATGAGAGTCAAACACATTCATTCAAAGCATTTTGAATCAAATGAAAGACAAATACATTCAAACAAAGCTTTTTGAATCTAATGAAAGTCAAACACATTCAAACATAACTTTTTGAATAAAATGAAAGTCAAATACATTCAAACAAATCTTTTTAAATTAAATGAAAATCAAACACATTCAACATAGGTTTTTGAATCAAATGAAAGTCAAATACATTCAAACAAAGCTTTTTGAATCAAATGAAAGTCAAACACATTTAAACAAAGCTGTTTGAATCAAATGAAAGTCAAATACATTCATACAAAGCTTTTTGAATCTAATGAAATTTAACACATTCAAACAATTCTTTTTGAATCGAAACAAAGTAAAAAAAATTCAAACAAAGCTTTTTGAATCAAATGAAAGTCAAACATATTCAAACAAATCTTTCAAAATCAAATGAAAGTCTAACACATCCAAACAAAGCTTTTTGAATTAAATAAATGTCAAACACATTCAAACAAAGCTTTTTGAATCAAAATAAAGTCAAACACATTTAAACAAAGTTTTTTTAATCAAATGAAAGTCAAACACATGCAAACAAATCTTTTTAAATCATATGAAAGTCAAACACATTCAAACATAGCTTTTTGAATCAAATTAAAGTCAAACACATTTAAACAAAGCTTTTTGAATCAAATGAATGTCAAACAAATTCAAATAATTTATTTTGAATCGAAATAAAGTCAAAAACATTCAAACAAAACTTTTAGAATCAAATGAAAGTAAAACACGTTCAAAAAAAGCTTATTGAACCAAATGAAAGTCAAACACATTCAAACAAACTTTTTGAATCAAATGAAAGTCAAACACATTTAAACAAATCTTTTTGGATCGAAATACAGTCAAACACATTCAAACATAGCTTTTTGAATAAAATGAAAGTCAAACACATTTAAACAAAGCTTTTTGAATCAAATGAAAATCAAACACATTCAAATAAATCTTTTTAGATCCAAATAAAGTCAAACACATTCAAACAAAGCTTTTTAAATCAAATGAAAATCAAACACTTTCAAACAAAGCTTTTTGAATCAAATGAAAGTCAAACACATTTAAACAAAGCACTTTAAATCAAATGAAAGTCAAATACATTCAAACAATTCTTTTTGAATCTAATGAAAGTCAAACACATTCAAACAATTATTTTTTCATTCGAAATAAAGTAAAACAAATTCAAACAAAGCTTTTTGAATGAAATGAAAGTCAAACACATTCAAACAAGCTTTTTGAATCAAATGAAAGTCAAACACATTTAAACAAATCTTTCAAAAACAAATGAAATTCAAATACATTCAAACATAGCATTTTGAATCAAATCAAAGTCAAACACATTCAAACAAATCTTTTTAAATCTTATGAAAGTCAAACACATTCAAACATAGCTTTTTCAATTAAATAAAAGTCAAACACATTTAAACAAAGCTTTTTGAATCAAATGAAAGTCAAACACATTCAAACAAAGGTTTTTGAATCAAATGAAAGTCAACCACATTTAAACAAAGCTTTTTGAATCAAATGAAAGTCAAACACATTCAAATGAAGCTTTTTGAATCAAATGCAAGTCAAACACATTCAAACAAAGGTTTTTAATTCAAATGAAAGTCAAACACATTCAAACAAAGCTTTTTGAATCAAATAAAATTAAAACACATTCAAACAAATCTTTTTAGATCATATGAAAGTCAAACAAATTCAAACATAGCTTTTTGAATCAAATGAAACTCAAACACATTCACACAAAGCTTTTTGAATCAAATGAAAGTTAAACACATTCAAACAAAGCTTTTTGATTCAACTAAAAGTCAAACACATTCAAACGAAGCTTTTTGAATCAAATGAAAGTCAAACACATTCAAACAAAGCTTTTTGAATCAAATGAAAGTCAAACACATTCAAACAAATCTTTCAAAATCAAATGAAAGTCAAACACATTCAAACATAGCTTTTTTATTCAAATGACAGTCAAACACATTCAAACAAAGCTTTTTGAATCAAATGAAATTTAAACACATTCAAACAATTCTTTTTGAATCGAAAAAAAGTAAAACAAATTCAAACAAAGCTTTTTGAATCAAAAGAAAGTCAAACACATTCAAACAAGCTTTTTGAATCAAATGAAAGTCAAACACATTCAAACAAAGCTTTTTGAATCAAATGAAAGTCAAACACATTTAAACAAATCTTTTTGAATCAAATGAAAGTCAAACACATTTAAACAAAGCTTTTTGAATCAAATGAAAGTCAAACACATTCAAACAAATCTTTCAAATTCAAATAAAAGTCAAACACATTCAAACATAGCTTTTTGAATCAAATGAAAGTCAAACACATTCAAACAAAGGTTTTTGAATCAAATTAAAGTCAAACACATATAAACAAAGCTTTTTGAATTAAATGAAAGTCAAACACATTCAAACGAAGCTTTTTGAATCAAATGCAAGTCAAACACATTTAAACAAAGCTTTTTAATTCAAATGAAAGTCATACACATTCAAACAAAGCTTTTTGAATCAAATGAAATTTAAACACATTCAATCAATTCTTTTTAGATCATATGAAAGTCAAACACATTCAAACATAGATTTTTGAAGAAAATGAAAGTCAAACACATTCAAACAAAGCTTTTTGAATCAAATGAAAGTGAAATACATTCAAACAAAGCTTTTTGAATCTAATGAAAGTTACACACAATCAAACAATTCGTTTTGAATCGAAATAAAGTAATACAAATTCAAACAAAGCTTTTTGAATCAAATGCAAGTCAAACACATTCAAACAAAGGTTTTTAATTCAAATGAAAGTCAAACACATTCAAACAAAACTTTTTGAATCAAATGAAATTGAAACACATTCAAACAAATCTTTTTAGATCATATGAAAGTCAAACAAATTCAAACATAGCTTTTTTAATCAAATGAAACTCAAACACGTTCAAACAAAGCTTTTTGAATCAAATGAAAGTTAAACACATTCAAACAAAGCTTTTTGAATCAACTAAAAGTAAAACACATTCAAACGAAGCTTTTTGAATCAAATGAAAGTCAAACACATTCAAACAAAGCTTTTTGAATCAAATGAAAGTCAAACACATTCAAACAAATCTTTCAAAATCAAATGAAAGTCAAACAAATTCAAACATAGCTTTTTTATTCAAATGAAAGTCAAACACATTCAAACAAAGCTTTTTGAATCAAATGAAAGTCAAACACATTTAAACAAATCTTTCAAAAACAAATGAAATTCAAATACATTCAAACATAGCATTTTGAATCAAATCAAAGTCAAACACATTCAAACAAATCTTTTTAAATCTTATGAAAGTCAAACACATTCAAACATAGCTTTTTCAATTAAATAAAAGTCAAACACATTTAAACAAAGCTTTTTGAATCAAATGAAAGTCAAACACATTCAAACAAAGGTTTTTGAATCAAATGAAAGTCAAACACATTTAAACAAAGCTTTTTGTATCAAATGAAAGTCAAACACATTCAAACGAAGCTTTTTGAATCAAATGCAAGTCAAACACATTCAAACAAAGGTTTTTAATTCAAATGAAAGTCAAACACATTCAAACAAAGCTTTTTGAATCAAATGAAATTAAAACACATTCAAACAAATCTTTTTAGATCATATGAAAGTCAAACAAATTCAAACATAGCTTTTTGAATCAAATGAAACTCAAACACATTCAAACAAAGCTTTTTGAATCAAATGAAAGTTAAACACATTCAGACAAAGCTTTTTGAATCAACTAAAAGTCAAACACATTCAAACGAAGCTTTTTGAATCAAATGAAAGTCAAACACATTCAAACAAAGCTTTTTGAATCAAATGAAAGTCAAACACATTCAAACAAATCTTTCAAAATCAAATGAAAGTCAAACACATTCAAACATAGCTTTTTTATTCAAATGAAAGTCAAACACATTCAAACAAAGCTTTTTGAATCAAATGAAATTTAAACACATTCAAACAATTCTTTTTGAATCGAAATAAAGTAAAACAAATTCAAACAAAGCTTTTTGAACCAAAAGAAAGTCAAACACATTCAAACAAGCTTTTTGAATCAAATGAAAGTCAAACACATTCAAACAAAGGTTTTTGAATCAAATGAAAGTCAAACACATTTAAACAAATCTTTTTGAATCAAATGAAAGTCAAACACATTCAAACAAAGCTTTTTGAATCAAATGAAAGTCAAACACATTCAAACAAATCTTTCAAATTCAAATAAAAGTCAAACACATTCAAACATAGCTTTTTGAATCAAATGAAAGTCAAACACATTCAAACAAAGGTTTTTGAATCAAATGAAAGTCAAACACATTCAAACAATGCTTTTTGAATCAAATGAAATTAAAACACATTCAAACAAATCTTTTTAGATCATATGAAAGTCAAACAAATTCAAACATAGCTTTTTGAATCAAATGAAACTCAAACACATTCAAACAAAGCTTTTTGAATCAAATGAAAGTTAAACTCATTCAGACAAAGCTTTTTGAATCAACTAAAAGTCAAACACATTCAAACGAAGCTTTTTGAATCAAATGAAAGTCAAACACATTCAAACAAAGCTTTTCGAATCAAATGAAAGTCAAACACATTCAAACAAATCTTTCAAAATCAAATGAAAGTCAAACACATTCAAACATAGCTTTTTTATTCAAATGAAAGTCAAACACATTCAAACAAAGGTTTTTGAATCAAATGAAACTCAAACACATTCAAACAAAGCTTTTTGAATCAAATGAAAGTTAAACACATTCAGACAAAGCTTTTTGAATCAACTAAAAGTCAAACACATTCAAACGAAGCTTTTTGAATCAAATGAAAGTCAAACACATTCAAACAAAGCTTTTTGAATCAAATGAAAGTCAAACACATTCAAACAAATCTTTCAAAATCAAATGAAAGTCAAACACATTCAAACATAGTTTTTTTATTCAAATGAAAGTCAAACACATTCAAACAAAGCTTTTTGAATCAAATGAAATTTAAACACATTCAAACAATTCTTTTTGAATCGAAATAAAGTAAAACAAATTCAAACAAAGCTTTTTGAACCAAAAGAAAGTCAAACACATTCAAACAAGCTTTTTGAATCAAATGAAAGTCAAACACATTCAAACAAAGGTTTTTGAATCAAATGAAAGTCAAACACATTTAAACAAATCTTTTTGAATCAAACGAAAGTCAAACACATTCAAACAAAGCTTTTTGAATCAAATGAAAGTCAAACACATTCAAACAAATCTTTCAAATTCAAATAAAAGTCAAACACATTCAAACATAGCTTTTTGAATCAAATGAAAGTCAAACACATTCAAACAAAGGTTTTTGAATCAAATGAAAGTCAAACACATATAAACAAAGCTTTTTGAATCAAATGAAAGTCAAACACATTCAAACGAAGCTTTTTGAATCAAATGCAAGTCAAACACAATTAAACAAAGCTTTTTAATTCAAATGAAAGTCAAACACATTCAAACAAAGCTTTTAGAATCAAATGAAATTTAAACACATTCAAATAAATCTTTTGAATCAAATGCAAGTCAAACACATTCAAACAAAGCTTTTTAGTTCAAATGAAAGTCAAACACATTCAAACAAAGCTTTTTGAATCAAATGAAATTTAAACACATTCAAATAAATCTTTTGAATCGAAATAAAGTCAAACACATTCAAACATATTCAAACAAAGATTTATGAATCAAAAGAACGTCAAACACATTCAAACAATTCTATTTGAATCGAAAAAAAGTAAAATTACATTCAAACAAAGCTTTTTGAATCAAAAGAAAGTCAAACACATTCAATTAAAGTTTTTTGAATCAAATGAAAGTCAAACACAATCAAACAAATCTATTTAAATCATATGAAAATCAAACACATTCAAACATAGCGTTTTGAATCAAATAAAAGTCAAACACATTTAAACAAAAATTTTTGAATCAAATGAAAGTCAAACACACTCAAATAAATCTTTTCGAATCGAAATAAAGTCAAACACATTCAAACAAAGCTTTTTGAATCAAATGAAAGTCAAACACGTTCAAACAAATCTTTTTTAATCAAATCAAAGTCAAACACATTCAAACAAAGCTTTTTGAATCAAATGAAAGTCAAACACATTCAAACAAAGCTTTTTGAATCAAATGAATCTGAAATACATTCAAACAAATCTTTTTGGATCGAAATACAGTCAAACACATTCAAACATAGGTTTATGAATCAAATAAAAGTCAAACATATTCAAACAAAGCTTTTTGAATCAAATGAAAGTCAAACACATTCAAATAAATCTTTTTGAACCAAAATAAAGTCAAACAAATTCAAACAAAGCTTTTTGAATCAAATGAAAGTCAAACACATTCAAACAAAGCCTTTTGAATTTAATGAAAGTCAAATACATTTAAACAAAACTTTTTTAATCTAATGAAAGTCAAACACGTTCAAACAAAGCTTTTTGAATCAAATGAAAGTCAAACACATTCAAACAAAGTTTTATGAATCAAATGAAAGTCAAACACATTTATACAAATCTTTTTAAACCATATGAAAGCCAAACACATTTAAACATAGCCTTTTGAATCAAATGAACTCAAACACATTCAAACCAATCTTTTAAAATCAAATGAAAGTCAAACACATTCAAACATAGCTTTTTGAATCAAATGAAAGTCAAACACATTCAAACCAATTTTTCAAAATCAAATGAAAGTTAAACACATTCAAACAAAGCTTTTTAAATCATATGAAAGTCAAACACATTCAAACATAGCTTTTTGAATCAAATGAAAGTTATACACATTCAAATAAATCCTTTTGAATCAAATGAGAGTCAAACACATTTAAATATGTCTTTTTGAATTAAAATAAAGTCAAACACATTCAAACAAATCTTTTAGAATCAAATGAAAGTTAAACACATTCAAACAAAGCTTTTTGAATTAAATGAAAGTCGAACACGTTAAAAAAAGCTTTATGAGTCAAATTATAGTCAAACACATTCAAACAAATCTTTTTGGATCGAAATACAGTCAAACACATTCAAACAAAACTTTTTGAATCAAAAGAAAGTCAAATACATTCAAACAAAAGTGTTTGAATCAAATGAAAGTCAAACACATTCAAACAAAGCTTTTTGAATCAAATGAATGTCAAATACTTTCAAACAAAGCTTTTTGAATGAAATGAAAGTCAAACACATTCAAACAAATCTTTTTAGATCGAAATACATTCAAACACATTCAAACAAAACTTTTTGAAACAAAAGAAAGTCAAACACGTTCAATTAAAGCTTTTTGAATCAAATGAAAGCCAAACACGTTCAAACAAAGCTTTATGAATCAAATGAAAGTCAAACATATTCAAACAAATCTTTTTGGATCGAAATACAGTCAAACACATTCAAATAAAGCTTTTTGAATCAAATGAAAGTTAAATACATTCAAACAATTCTTTTTGAATCGAATAAAAGAAAATACATTCAAACAAAGTTTTTGAATCAAAAGAAAGTCAAACACATTCAAATAAAGGTTTTTGAATCAAATGACAGTCAAACTCATTCAAACAAGTCTTTATAAATTAAATTAAAGTCAAACACATTCAAATAAATCTTTTTGAATCGAATGAAATTCAAACACATTCAAATAAATCTTTTTGAATCGAAATAAAGTCAAATACGTTCAAAATGAAATTTAAACACATTCAAACAAAGATTTTTGAATCAAATTAAAGTCAAACACATTTAAACAAATCTTTTTAAATCGAAATACAGTCAAACACATTTAAAAAAAGCTTTATGAATCAAAAGAAAGTCAAACACATTCTAACAATTTTTTTTTTAATCGAAAAAAAGTAAAACACATTAAAAAAAAACCCTTTTGAATCAAAATAATGTCAAACAAATTCAAACAAAGCTTTTTTAATCAAATGAAAGTCATACACATTCAAACAAATATTTTTAAATCATATGAAAGTCAAACACATTCAAACAAAGCTTTTTGAATCAAATGCAAGTCAAACACATTCAAAGAAAGCTTTTTGAATCAAATGAAAGTCGAATACATTCAAATATATCTTTTTGAATCGAAATAAAGTCAAACACATTCAAATAAAGCTTTTTTTATCAAACGAAAGTTAAACACATTCAAATAAAGCTTTTTGAATCAAATGAAAGTTAAATACATTCAAACAAAGCTTTTTGAATCAAATAAAAGTCAAACACATTCAAATAAATATTTTTTTAAATCGTATGAAAGTCAAACACATTCAAACATAGCTTTTTAAATCAAATGACAATCAAACACATTCAAACAAAGTTTTTTGAATCAAATGAAAGTCAAACACATTTAAATAAGTCTTTTTGAATCGAATCAAAATTAAATACATTCAAACAAAGCTTTTAGAATCAAATGAAAGTCAAACACATTCAAACAAAGCTTTTTCAATTAAATAAAATTTAAACACAATCAAAATAATTTTTTTGGATCGAAATACAGTCAAACACATTCAAACAAAGCTTTATGAATCAAAAGAAAGTCAAACACATTCAAACAAAGCTTTTTGAATCAAATGAAAGTCAAACACATTCAAATAAATCTTTCTAAATCATATGAAAGTCATACACATTCAAACATAACTTTTTGAATTAAATGAAAGTCAAACACATTCAAATAAAGCTTTTTGAATCAAATATGAGTAAAAAACATTCAAATATATCTTTTTTAATTGAAATAAAGTCAAACACATTCAAACAAAGCTTTTCAAATCAATTGAAAGTCAAATACATTAAAACAAAGCTTTTAGAATCAAAAGAAATTTAAATACATTCAATTAATTCTTTTTGAATCGAAAAAAAAAATAGAACACATTCAAACAAAGCTTTTTGAATCAAAAGAAAGTCAAACACATTCAAACAAAGCTTTTTGAATCAAATGAAAGTTAAACACATTAAAACAAAGGTTTTTGAATCAAATGAAAGTCAAACACATTTAAACAAAGCTTTTGGAATCAAATGAAATTTAAACACATTCAAAGAAATCTTTTCAGATCGAAATACATTCAAATACATTCAAACAATTCTATTTGAACCGAAAAAAAGTAAAAACACATTCAAACAAAGCTTTTTGAATGAAAAGAAAGTCAAACACATTCAAACAAAGTTTTTTGAATCAAATAAAAGTCAAACACATTCAAATAAAGGTTTTTAATCGAAATAAAGTCAAACACATTCAAACAAAGCTTTTTGAATCAAATGAAAGTCAAATACATTCAAATAAATCTTTTTAAATCATATGAAACTCAAACACATTCAAACATAGCTTTTTGAACCAAATGAAAGTCAAACACATTCAAATAAAGCTTTTTGAATCAAATGAGAGTCAAACACATTCAAATATATCTCTTTGAATCGAAATGAAGTCAAACACATTCAAACAAAGATTTTTGAATCAATTGAAAATCAAACACATTCAAACAAAGCTTTTTGAATCAAATGAAAGTCAAACACATTCAAACAAAGCTTTTTGAATCAAATGAAAATTAAACACATTCAAAGAAATCTTTTCGGATCGAAATACATTCAAACACATTCAAACAATGCTTTTAAAATCAAAAGAAAGTCAAACAAATTCAAACAATTCTATTTGAATCGAAAAAAATAAAAACACATACAAACAAAGCTTTTTGAATGAAAAAAAAGTCAAACACATTCAAACAAATTTTTTTGAATCAAATGAAAGTCAAACACATTCAAACAAATCTTTTTAAATCATATGAAAATCAAACACATTCAAACATAGCTTTTTGAATCAAATGAAAGTCAAACACATTTAAACAAAGCATTTTGAATAAAATGAAAGTCAAACACATTCAAATAAATCTTTTTGAATCGAAATAAAGTCAAACACATTCAAACAAAGGTTTTTCAATCAAAAGAAAGTCAAACACATTCAAACAAAGCTTTTTGAATCAAATGAAAGTCAAACACATTCATTCAAAGCTGTTTGAATGAAATAAAAGTCAAATACATTCAAACAAAGCTTTTTGAATCAAATGAAAGTCAAACACATTCATACAAATCTTTTTGATCGAAATACAGTCAAACACATTTAAACAAAGCTTTATGAATTAAAAGAAAGTCAAACACATTCAAACAGAGCTTTTTATTTCAAATACAATTCAAACACACTTAAACAAAGATTTTTTAATCAAATAAAAGTCAAATGCATTTGAAAAAGCTTTTTAAATCAAATGATAGTTAAATGCATTCAACGAAGCTAATTGGATGAAAGGAAAGTCAAACACATTCAAACAAAGCTTTTTTCGTCCAATGAAAGCCAAACACATTCAAACATATCTTTTTTATTCAAGTGAAAGTCAAACACATTCAAACAAAGCTTTATGAATCAAAAGAAAGTCAAACACGTTCAAACAAAGCTTTTTGAATCAAATGAAAGTCAAACACATTCAAATAAATCTTTCTAAATCATATGAAAGTCAAACACATTCAAACATAACTTTTTGAATTAAATGAAAGTCAAACACATTCAAATAAAGCTTTTTGAATCAAATGAAAGTCAAACACATTCAAACAAAGCTTTTTGAATCAAATGAAAATTAAACACATTCAAAGAAATCTTTTCGGATCGAAATACATTCAAACACATTCAAACAATGCTTTTTAAATCAAAAGAAAGTCAAACAAATTCAAACAATTCTATTTGAATCGAAAAAAATAAAAACACATACAAACAAAGCTTTTTGAATGAAAAAAAGTCAAACACATTCAAACAAATTTTTTTGAATCAAATGAAAGTCAAACACATTCAAACAAATCTTTTTAAATCATATGAAAATCAAACACATTCAAACATAGCTTTTTGAATCAAATGAAAGTCAAACACATTTAAACAAAGCATTTTGAATAAAATGAAAGTCAAACACATTCAAATAAATCTTTTTGAATCGAAATAAAGTCAAACACATTCAAACAAAGGTTTTTCAATCAAAAGAAAGTCAAACACATTCAAACAAAGCTTTTTGAATCAAATGAAAGTCAAACACATTCATTCAAAGCTGTTTGAATCAAATAAAAGTCAAATACATTCAAACAAAGCTTTTTGAATCAAATGAAAGTCAAACACATTCATACAAATCTTTTTGATCAAAATACAGTCAAACACATTTAAACAAAGCTTTATGAATTAAAAGAAAGTCAAACACATTCAAATAGAGCTTTTTATTTCAAATACAATTCAAACACACTTAAACAAAGATTTTTTAATCAAATAAAAGTCAAATGCATTTGAAAAAGCTTTTTAAATCAAATGATAGTTAAATGCATTCAACGAAGCTAATGGGATGAAAGGAAAGTCAAACACATTCAAACAAAGCTTTTTTCGTCCAATGAAAGCCAAACACATTCAAACATATCTTTTTTATTCAAGTGAAAGTCAAACACATTAAAACAAAAGTTTTTGAATCAAATGAAAGTCAAACACGTTCAAACAAAGCTTTTTGAATCAAATGAAAGTCAAACACGTTCAAACAAAGCTTTATGAATCAAATGAAAGTTAAACACATTCAAACAAGCTTTTTGAATCAAAAGAAATTCAAAAACATTCAAACAAATCTTTCAAAATCAAATGAAAGTCAAACACATTCAAACAAAATTTTTCGAATTAAATAAAAGTCAAACACACTCAAACAAAACTTTTTGAATCAAACAACAGTCAAATATATTTAAACAAAGCTTTTTAAATAAAATGAAAGTATAACACATTCATACAAAGCTTTTTGAATACAATGAAAGGCAAACACATTCAAACAAATATTTTTAAATCATATGAAAGTCAAACACATTCAAACATAACTTTTTGAATCAAATGAAAGTCAAACACATTCAAACAAAGTTTTTGAACCAAATAAAAGTCAAACACATTTAAATAAGTCTTTTTTAATCGAAATAAAGTCAAACACATTCAAACAAAGCTTTTTGAATCAAATGAAAGTCAAATACATTCAAATAAATCTTTTTAAATCAAATGAAACTCAAACACATTCAAACATAGCTTTTTGAACCAAATGAAAGTCAAACACATTCAAATAAAGGTTTTTGAATCAAATGAGAGTCAAACACATTCAAATATATCTTTTTGAATCGAAATAAAGTCAAACACATTCAAACATAGATTTTTGAATCAATTGAAAATCAAACACATTCAAACAAAGCTTTTTGAATCAAATGAAAGTCAAACACATTCAAACAAAGCTTTTTGAATCAAATGAAAATTAAACACATTCAAAGAAATCTTTTCGGATCGAAATACATTCAAACACATTCAAACAAAGCTTTTTAAATCAAAAGAAATTCAAACAAATTCAAACAATTCTATTTGAATCGAAAAAAATAAAAACATATTCAAACAAAGTTTTTTGAATCAAATGAAAGTCAAACACATTCAAACAAATCTTTTTAAATCATATGAAAATCAAACACATTCAAACATAGCTTTTTGAATCAAATGAAAGTCAAACACATTTAAACAAAGCATTTTGAATAAAATGAAAGTCAAACACATTCAAATAAATCTTTTTGAATCGAAATAAAGTCAAACACATTCAAACAAAGGTTTTTCAATCAAAAGAAAGTCAAACACATTCAAACAAAGCTTTTTGAATCAAATGAAAGTCAAACACATTCATTCAAAGCTGTTTGAATCAAATAAAAGTCAAATACATTCAAACAAAGCTTTTTGAATAAAATGAAAGTCAAACACATTCATACAAATCTTTTTGATCGAAATACAGTCAAACACATTTAAACAAAGCTTTATGAATTAAAAGAAAGTCAAACACATTCAAATAGAGCTTTTTATTTCAAATACAATTCAAACACACTTAAACAAAGATTTTTTAATCAAATAAAAGTCAAATGCATTTGAAAAAGCTTTTTAAATTAAATGATAGTTAAATGCATTCAACGAAGCTAATTGGATGAAAGGAAAGTCAAACACATTCAAACAAAGCTTTTTTCGTCCAATGAAAGCCAAACACATTCAAACATATCTTTTTTATTCAAGTGAAAGTCAAACACATTAAAACAAAAGTTTTTGAATCAAATGAAAGTCAAACACGTTCAAACAAAGCTTTTTGAATCAAATGAAAGTCAAACACGTTCAAACAAAGCTTTATGAATCAAATGAAAGTTAAACACATTCAAACAAGCTTTTTGAATCAAAAGAAATTCAAAAACATTCAAACAAATCTTTCAAAATCAAATGAAAGTCAAACACATTCAAACAAAATTTTTCGAATTAAATAAAAGTCAAACACATTCAAACAAAACTTTTTGAATCAAACAACAGTCAAATATATTTAAACAAAGCTTTTTAAATAAAATGAAAGTGAAACACATTCATACAAAGATTTTTGAATCAAATGAATGTCAAACACATTCAAACAAAGCTTTTTGAATCAAATAAAAGTCAAACACGTTCAAACAAAGATTTTTGAATCAAATGAAAGTCAAATACATTCAAACATTTCTTTTTAAATTGAAAAAAAGTAAAACATACTCAAACAAAGCTTTTTGAATCAAAAGAAAATCAAACACATTCAAACAAAGCTTTTCGAATCAAATGAAAGTTAAACACATTCAAACAAATCTTTTTAAATCAAATGAAAGTCAAACACATTCAAACATAGCTTTTTGAATCAAATGAAAGTCAAACATATTCAAACAAAGCTTTTTGAATCAAAGGAAAGTCAAACACGTTCAAACAAAGCTTTTTGAATCTAATGAAAGTCAAACACATTTAAACAAAACATTTTGAATCAAATTAAAGTCAAAGACATTCAAATAAATCTTTTGGAATTGAAATAAAGTCAACACATTCATACAAAGATTTTTGAATTAAATGAAAGTCAAACACATTCAAACAAATCTTGTTGATCAAAATACAGTCAAACACATTTAAACAAAGATTTATGAATCAAAAGAAAGTAAAACACATTCAAATAATGCTTTTATTTTAAAATGCAATTCAAACACACTTTAACAAAGCTTTTTTAATCAAATGAAAGTCATATGCATTTAAAAAAGCTTTTAAAATCGAATGATAGTCAAATGGATTCAACGAAGCTAATTCAATCAAACGAAAGTTAAACACATTTTAAACAAATCGTTTTGAATGAAAGGAAAGTCAAATGCATTAAAACAGAGATTTTTGCATCAAATGAAAGCCAAACACATTCAAACATATCTTTTTGAATCAAATGAAAGTCAAACACATTCAAACTAAGCTTTTTGAATCAAATGAGAGTCAAACACATTCAAATATATCTTTTCGAATCGAATAAAGTAAAACACATTCAAACAAAACTTTTTGAATCAAATGAAAGTCAAACACATTCAAACAAGATTTTCTAATTAAATGAAAGTCAAACGCATTCAAACAAATCTTTCAAAATCAAATGAAAGTCAAACACTTTCAAACATAGCTTATCAAATCAAATGAAAGTCAAACACATTCAAATAAATCATTTTAAATCATATGAAAGTTAAACAAATTCAAACATAGCTTTTTGAATCAAATGAAAGTCAAACACATTCTAACAAAGCTTTTTAATTTAAATAAAAATCAAACACATTCAAATAAATCTTTTTGAATCAAAATAAAGTCAAAGACATTCAAACAAAGCTGTTTGAATCAATTTAAAGTCAAACACATTCAAACAAAGCTTTTTGAATCAACTGAAAGTCAAACACATTCAAACAAAGTGGTTTAAATCAAATAAAAGTCAAATACATTCAAACAAAGCTTTTTGAATCTGATGAAAGTTAAACACATTTAATTAATTCTTTTTTGATCGAAATAAAGTAAAACAAATTCAAATATAGTTTTTTGAATCAAAAGAAAGTCAAACACATTCAAACAAAACTTTTTGAATCAAATGAAATTAAAATACATTCCAACAAATCTTATTAAATCAAATGAAAGTAAAACCATTCAAACATAGCTTTTTAAATCAAATGAAAGTTAAACACATTCAAACAATGCTTTTTGAATCAAATGAAAGTCAAACACATTTAAATAAATCTTTTTAAATCGAAATCAAGTCAAATACATTCTAACTAAGCTTTTTTAATCAAATGAAAGTCAAATAGATTCAAACAAAGCTTTTTGAATCAAATGAAAGTCAAACACATTTAAACAAAGCTGTTTGAATCAAATGAAAGTCAAATACATTCATACAAAGCTTTTTGAATCGAATGAAAGTTAAACACATTCAAACAATTCTTTTTGAATCGAAATAAAGTAAAAAAAATTCAAACAAATCTTTTTGAATCAAATGAAAGTCAAACACATTCAAACAAATCTTTCAAAATCAAATAAAAGTCAAACACATCCAAACAAAGCTTTTTGAATTAAACGAATGTCAAACACATTCAAACAAAGCTTTTTGAATCAAAAGAAAGTCAAACACATTCAAACAAAGTTTTTTGAATCAAATGAAAGTCAAACACATGCAAACAAATCTTTTTAAATCATATGAAAGTCAAACACATTCAAACATAGCTTTTTGAATCAAATTAAAGTCAATCACATTTAAACAAAGCTTCTTGAATCAAATGAAAGTCAAACACATTCAAATAATTCTTTTTGAATCAAAATAAAGTCAAACACATTCAAACAAAGCTTTTAGAATCAAAGAAAGTAAAACACGATCAAACAAAGCTTATTGAATCAAATGAAAGTGAAGCACATTCAAACAAACTTTTTGTGTCAAATGAAAGTCAAACACATTCAAACAAAGTTTTTTGAATCAAATGAAAGTCAAACACATGCAAACAAATCTTTTTAAATCATATGAAAGTCAAACACATTCAAACATAGCTTTTTGAATCAAATTAAAGTCAATCACATTTAAACAAAGCTTTTTGAATCAAATGAAAGTCAAACACATTCAAATAATTCTTTTTGAATCAAAATAAAGTCAAACACATTCAAACAAAGCTTTTAGAATCAAAGAAAGTAAAACACGTTCAAACAAAGCTTATTGAATCAAATGAAAGTGAAGCACATTCAAACAAAATTTTTGAGTCAAATGAAAGTCAAACACATTTAAACAAATCTTTTTGGATCGAAATACAGTCAAACACATTCAAACATAGCTTTTTGAATGAAATAAAAGTCAAACACATTCAAACAAAGCTTTTTGAATCAAATGAAATTTAAACATATTCAAACAAATCTTTTTGGATCGAAATGCAGTCAAACACATTCAAATTTATCTTTTTGAATCAAAATAAAGTCAAATACATTCAAACAAAGCTTTTTGAATCATGAAAGTCAAACACATTCAAACAAATATTTTTGAATAAAATGAAAGTCAAACACGTTTAAACAAAGCTTTATGAATCAAATGAAAGTCAAACACATTCAAACAAATAATTTTGAATAAAATGAAAGTCAAACACGTTTAAACAAAGCTTTATGAATCAAATGAAAGTCAAACACATTCAAACAAAGCTTTTTGAATCAAATGAAAGTCAATTACATTGAAACAAAGCTTTTTGAATCTAAAGAAAGTCAAACTTATTCAAACAATTCTTTTTTAATCGAAATAAAGTAAAACAAATTCAAACAAAGCTTTTTGAATTAAAAGAAAGTCAAACACATTTAAACAAGCTTTTTGAATCAAATAAAAGTCAAACACATTCAAACAGATCTTTCAAAATCAAATGAAAGTCAAACACATTGAAACATAGCTTTTTGAATCAAATGAAAGTCAAACACATTCAAACAAATCTTTTTAAATCATATGAAAGTCAAACACATTCAAACATAGCTTTTTGAATCAAATGAAAGTCAAACACATACACAGAAAGCTTTTTGAATCAAATGAAAGTCAAACACATTTAAGCAAATCATTTGAGATCGAAATACAGTCAAACACATTAAAACAAAGCTTTATGAATCAAAAGAAAGTCCATCACATTCTAATAATTATTTTTGAATAAAAAAAAAGTACAACTCATTCAAACAAAGTTTTTTGAACCAAATGAAAGTTAAATACATTCAAATAATTCTTTTTTAATCGAAAAAAAGTAAAATACATTCAAACAAAGGTTTTTGAATCAAAAGAGAGTCAAACACATTCAAACAAATCTTTTTAAATCATCTGAAAGTCAAATACAGTCAAACAAATCTTTTTAAATCAAATGAAAGTCAAACACATTCAAACATAGTTTTTTGAATCAAATGAAAGTTAAACACATTCAAACAAAGCTTTTTGAATCAAATAAAAGTCAAACACATTCAAATAAATCTTTTTGAATCAAAATAAAGTTACACAAATTCAAACAAAGCTTTTTGAATAAAATGAAAGTCAAACACATTCAAACAAAGCTTTTTGAATCAAATGAAATTTAAATACATTCAAAGAAATCTTTTTGGATCGAAATACATTCAAACACATTCAAACAAAGCTTTATGAATCAAAAGAAAGTCAAACACATTCAAACAATTCTATTTGAATCGAAAAAAGAAAAAACGCATTTAAACAAAGCTTTTTGAATCAAAAGAAAGTCAAACACATTCAAACAAGCTTTTTGAATTAATGAAAAGTCAAACACATTCAAACAAAACTTTCAAATTCAAATGAAAAGCAAACACATTCCAACAAAGCTTTTTGAATCAACTGAAAGTAAAACACATTCAAACAAATATTTTTCAATCAAATGAAAGTCAAATACATTCAAACATAGTTTTTTTTAATCAAATGAAAGTCAAACACATTCAAATAAATCTTTTTGAATCAAATGAAAATCAAACACATTCAAACAAATTTTTTTTATCGAAATACAGCCAAACACATTCAAACATAGCTTTTTGAATCAAGTGAAAGTCAAACACATTGAAACAAGCTTTTTTAATTAAATGAAAGTCAAACGCATTCGAACAAATCTTTCAAAATCAAATGAAAGTCAAACACTTTCAAACATAGCTTATCAAATCAAATGAAAGTCAAACGCATTCAAACAAATCATTTTAAATCATATGAAAGTCAAACAAATTCAAACATAGCTTTTTGAATCAAATGAAAGTCAAACACATTCTAACAAAGCTTTTTAATTCAAATGAAAGTCAAACACATTCAAATAAATCTTTTTGAATCAAAATAAAGTCAAACACATTCAAACAAAGCTGTTTGAATCAATTTAAAGTCAAATACATTCAAACAAAGCTTCTTGAATCAACTGAAAGTCAAACACATTCAAACAAAGCGGTTTGAATCAAATAAAAGTCAAATACATTCAAACAAAGCTTTTTGAATCTAATGAAAGTTAAAAACATTTAATTAATTCGTTTTGAGTCGAAATAAAGTAAAACAAATTCAAACAAAGCTTTTTGAATCAAAAGAAAGCCAAACACATTCAAACAAAACTTTTTGAATCAAATGAAAGTAAAACACATTCAACCAAATCTTATAAAATCAAATGAAACTCAAACACATTCAAACATAGCTTTTTAAATCAAATGAAAGTCAAACACATTCAAACAAAGGTTTTCGAATCAAATGAAAATCAAACACATTCAAATAAATCTTTTTAGATCGAAATAAAGTTAAACACATTCAAACAAAGCTTTTTGAATCAAATGAAAATCAAACACTTTCAAACAAAGCTTTTTGAATCAAATGAAAGTCAAACACATTTAAACAAAGCACTTTAAATCAAATGAAAGTCAAATACATTCAAACAATTCTTTCTGAATCTAATGAAAGTCAAACTCTTTCAAACAATTCTTTTTTCATTCCAAATAAAGTAAAACAAATTCAAACAAAGCTTTTTGAATGACATGAAAGTCAAACACATTCAAACAAGCTTTTTGAATCAAATGAAAGTCAAACACATTTAAACAAATCTTTCAAAAACAAATGAAAGTCAAACACATTCAAACATAGCATTTTGAACCAAATCAAAGTCAAACACATTCAAACAAATCTTTTTAAATCTTATGAAAGTCAAACACATTCAAACATAGCTTTTTGAATCAAAGTAAAGTCAATCACATTTAAACAAAGCTTTTTGAATCAAATGAAAGTCAAACACATTCAAATAATTCTTTTTGAATCAAAATAAAGTCAAACACATTCAAACAAAGCTTTTAGAATCAAAGAAAGTAAAACACGTTCAAACAAAGCTTATTGAATCAAATGAAAGTGAAGCACATTCAAACAAACTTTTTGAGTCAAATGAAGGTCAAACACATTTAAACAAATCTTTTTGGATCGAAATACAGTCAAACACATTCAAACATAGCTTTTTGAATGAAATAAAAGTCAAACACATTCAAACAAAGCTTTTTGAATCAAATGAAATTTAAACATATTCAAACAAATCTTTTTGGATCGAAATGCAGTCAAACACATTCAAATTTATCTTTTTGAATCAAAATAAAGTCAAATACATTCAAACAAAGCTTTTTGAATCATGAAAGTCAAACACATTCAAACAAATATTTTTGAATAAAATGAAAGTCAAACACGTTTAAACAAAGCTTTATGAATCAAATGAAAGTCAAACACATTCAAACAAATCTTTTTGATTCGAAATACAGTCAAACACATTCAAACAAAACTTTTTGAATCAAGAGAAAGTCAAACACATTCAAACAAAAGTTTTTGAATCAAATGAAAGTCAAACACATTCAAACAAAGTTTTGTGAATCAAATGAAAGTCAATTACATTGAAACAAAGCTTTTTGAATCTAAAGAAAGTCAAACTTATTCAAACAATTCTTTTTTAATCGAAATAAAGTAAAACAAATTCAAACAAAGCTTTTTGAATTAAAAGAAAGTCAAACACATTTAAACAAGCTTTTTGAATCAAATAAAAGTCAAACACATTCAAACAGATCTTTCAAAATCAAATGAAAGTCAAACACATTGAAACATAGCTTTTTGAATCAAATGAAAGTCAAACACATTCAAACAAATCTTTTTAAATCATATGAAAGTCAAACACATTCAAACATAGCTTTTTGAATCAAATGAAAGTCAAACACATACACAGAAAGCTTTTTGAATCAAATGAAAGTCAAACACATTTAATCAAATCATTTGAGATCGAAATACAGTCAAACACATTCAAACAAAGCTTTATGAATCAAAAGAAAGTCCATCACATTCTAATAATTATTTTTGAATAAAAAAAAAGTAAAACTCATTCAAACAAAGTTTTTTAAACCAAATAAAATTTAAATACATTCAAATAATTATTTTTTAATCGAAAAAAAGTAAAATACATTCAAACAAAGGTTTTTGAATCAAAAGAGAGTCAAACACATTCAAACAAATCTTTTTAAATCATCTGAAAGTCAAATACAGTCAAACAAATCTTTTTAAATCAAATGAAAGTCAAACACATTCAATCATAGTTTTTTGAATCAAATGAAAGTTAAACACATTCAAACAAAGCTTTTTGAATCAAATAAAAGTCAAACACATTCAAATAAATCTTTTTGAATCAAAATAAAGTTACACAAATTCAAACAAAGCTTTTTGAATAAAATGAAAGTCAAACACATTCAAACAAAGCTTTTTGAATCAAATGAAATTTAAATACATTCAAAGAAATCTTTTTGGATCGAAATACATTCAAACACATTCAAACAAAGCTTTATGAATCAAAAGAAAGTCAAACACATTCAAACAATTCTATTTGAATCGAAAAAAGAAAAAACGCATTTAAACAAAGCTTTTTGAATCAAAAGAAAGTCAAACACATTCAAACAAGCTTTTTGAATTAATGAAAAGTCAAACACATTCAAACAAAACTTTCAAAATCAAATGAAAAGCAAACACATTCCAACAAAGCTTTTTGAATCAACTGAAAGTAAAACACATTCAAACAAATATTTTTCAATCAAATGAAAATCAAATTCATTCAAACATAGTTTTTTTTAATCAAATGAAAGTCAAACACATTCAAATAAATCTTTTTGAATCAAATGAAAATCAAACACATTCAAACAAATTTTTTTTATCGAAATACAGCCAAACACATTCAAACATAGCTTTTTGAATCAAGTGAAAGTCAAACACATTGAAACAAGCTTTTTTAATTAAATGAAAGTCAAACGCATTCGAACAAATCTTTCAAAATCAAATGAAAGTCAAACACTTTCAAACATAGCTTATCAAATCAAATGAAAGTCAAACGCATTCAAACAAATCATTTTAAATCATATGAAAGTCAAACAAATTCAAACATAGCTTTTTGAATCAAATGAAAGTCAAACACATTCTAACAAAGCTTTTTAATTCAAATGAAAGTCAAACACATTCAAATAAATCTTTTTGAATCAAAATAAAGTAAAACACATTCAAACAAAGCTGTTTGAATCAATTTAAAGTCAAATACATTCAAACAAAGCTTCTTGAATCAACTGAAAGTCAAACACATTCAAACAAAGCGGTTTGAATCAAATAAAAGTCAAATACATTCAAACAAAGCTTTTTGAATCTAATGAAAGTTAAAAACATTTAATTAATTCGTTTTGAGTCGAAATAAAGTAAAACAAATTCAAACAAAGCTTTTTGAATCAAAAGAAAGCCAAACACATTCAAATAAAACTTTTTGAATCAAATGAAAGTAAAACACATTCAACCAAATCTTATAAAATCAAATGAAACTCAAACACATTCAAACATAGCTTTTTAAATCAAATGAAAGTCAAACACATTCAAACAAAGGTTTTTGAATCAAATGAAAATCAAACACATTCAAATAAATCTTTTTAGATCGAAATAAAGTTAAACACATTCAAACAAAGCTTTTTGAATCAAATGAAAATCAAACACTTTCAAACAAAGCTTTTTGAATCAAATGAAAGTCAAACACATTTAAACAAAGCACTTTAAATCAAATGAAAGTCAAATACATTCAAACAATTCTTTCTGAATCTAATGAAAGTCAAACTCTTTCAAACAATTCTTTTTTCATTCCAAATAAAGTAAAACAAATTCAAACAAAGCTTTTTGAATGACATGAAAGTCAAACAAATTCAAACAAGCTTTTTGAATCAAATGAAAGTCAAACACATTTAAACAAATCTTTCAAAAACAAATGAAAGTCAAACACATTCAAACATAGCATTTTGAACCAAATCAAAGTCAAACACATTCAAACAAATCTTTTTAAATCTTATGAAAGTCAAACACATTCAAACATAGCTTTTTGAATCAAATTAAAGTCAATCACATTTAAACAAAGCTTTTTGAATCAAATGAAAGTCAAACACATTCAAATAATTCTTTTTGAATCAAAATAAAGTCAAACACATTCAAACAAAGCTTTTAGAATCAAAGAAAGTAAAACACGTTCAAACAAAGCTTATTGAATCAAATGAAAGTGAAGCACATTCAAACAAACTTTTTGAGTCAAATGAAAGTCAAACACATTTAAACAAATCTTTTTGGATCGAAATACAGTCAAACACATTCAAACATAGCTTTTTGAATGAAATAAAAGTCAAACACATTCAAACAAAGCTTTTTGAATCAAATGAAATTTAAACATATTCAAACAAATCTTTTTGGATCGAAATGCAGTCAAACACATTCAAATTTATCTTTTTGAATCAAAATAAAGTCAAATACATTCAAACAAAGCTTTTTGAATCATGAAAGTCAAACACATTCAAACAAATATTTTTGAATAAAATGAAAGTCAAACACGTTTAAACAAAGCTTTATGAATCAAATGAAAGTCAAACACATTCAAACAAATCTTTTTGATTCGAAATACAGTCAAACACATTCAAACAAAACTTTTTGAATCAAGAGAAAGTCAAACACATTCAAACAAAAGTTTTTGAATCAAATGAAAGTCAAACACATTCAAACAAAGCTTTTTGAATCAAATGAAAGTCAATTACATTGAAACAAAGCTTTTTGAATCTAAAGAAAGTCAAACTTATTCAAACAATTCTTTTTTAATCGAAATAAAGTAAAACAAATTCAAACAAAGCTTTTTGAATTAAAAGAAAGTCAAACACATTTAAACAAGCTTTTTGAATCAAATAAAAGTCAAACACATTCAAACTGATCTTTCAAAATCAAATGAAAGTCAAACACATTGAAACATAGCTTTTTGAATCAAATGAAAGTCAAACACATTCAAACAAATCTTTTTAAATCATATGAAAGTCAAACACATTCAAACATAGCTTTTTGAATCAAATGAAAGTCAAACACATACACAGAAAGCTTTTTGAATCAAATGAAAGTCAAACACATTTAATCAAATCATTTGAGATCGAAATACAGTCAAACACATTCAAACAAAGCTTTATGAATCAAAAGAAAGTCCATCACATTCTAATAATTATTTTTGAATAAAAAAAAAGTAAAACTCATTCAAACAAAGTTTTTTAAACCAAATAAAATTTAAATACATTCAAATAATTCTTTTTTAATCGAAAAAAAGTAAAATACATTCAAACAAAGGTTTTTGAATCAAAAGAGAGTCAAACACATTCAAACAAATCTTTTTAAATCATCTGAAAGTCAAATACAGTCAAACAAATCTTTTTAAATCAAATAAAAGTCAAACACATTCAAACATAGTTTTTTGAATCAAATGAAAGTTAAACACATTCAAACAAAGCTTTTTGAATCAAATGAAAGTCAAACACATTCAAATAAATCTTTTTGAATCAAAATAAAGTTACACAAATTCAAACAAAGCTTTTTGAATAAAATGAAAGTCAAACACATTCAAACAAAGCTTTTTGAATCAAATGAAATTTAAATACATTCAAAGAAATATTTTTGGATCGAAATACATTCAAACATATTCAAACAAAGCTTTATGAATCAAAAGAAAGTCAAACACATTCAAACAATTCTATTTGAATCGAAAAAAGAAAAAACGCATTTAAACAAAGCTTTTTGAATCAAAAGAAAGTCAAACACATTCAAACAAGCTTTTTGAATTAATGAAAAGTCAAACACATTCAAACAAAACTTTCAAAATCAAATGAAAAGCAAACACATTCCAACAAAGCTTTTTGAATCAACTGAAAGTAAAACACATTCAAACAAATATTTTTCAATCAAATGAAAGCCAAATACATTCAAACATAGTTTTTTTTAATCAAATGAAAGTCAAACACATTCAAATAAATCTTTTTGAATCAAATGAAAATCAAACACATTCAAACAAATTTTTTTTATCGAAATACAGCCAAACATATTCAAACATAGCTTTTTGAATCAAGTGAAAGTCAAACACATTGAAACAAGCTTTTTTAATTAAATGAAAGTCAAACGCATTCGAACAACTATTTCAAAATCAAATGAAAGTCAAACACTTTCAAACATAGCTTATCAAATCAATTGAAAGTCAAACACATTCAAACAAATCATTTTAAATCATATGAAAGTCAAACAAATTCAAACATAGCTTTTTGAATCAAATGAAAGTCAAACACATTCTAACAAAGCTTTTTAATTCAAATGAAAGTCAAACACATTCAAATAAATCTTTTTGAATCAAAATAAAGTCAAACACATTCAAACAAAGCTGTTTGAATCAATTTAAATTCAAATACATTCAAACAAAGCTTCTTGAATCAACTGAAAATCAAACACATTCAAACAAAGCGGTTTGAATCAAATGAAAGTCAAACACATTCAAACAAATCTTTCAAAAACAAATGAAAGTCAAACACATTCAAACATAGCATTTTGAACCAAATCAAAGTCAAACACATTCAAACAAATCTTTTTAAATCTTATGAAAGTCAAACACATTCAAACATAGCTTTTATAATTAAATAAAAGTCAAACACATTTAAACAAAACTTTTTGAATAAAATGAAAGTGAAACACATTTAAACAAATCATTTTAGATCGAAATACAGTTAAACAGATTCAAACAAAGCTTTATGAATCAAATGAAAGTTAAATACATTCAAACAATTCTTTTTAAATCAAATGAAAGTCAAACACCTTCAACATAGCTTTTTGAATCAAATGAAAGTCAAACACATTCAAACAAAGCTTTTTAAATCAAAAGAAAGTCAAACATATTCAAACAAAGCTTTTTGAATCAAATGAAAGTCAAACACATTCATTCAAAGCTTTTTGAATCAAATGAAAGATAAATACATTCAAACAAAGCTTTTTGAATCTAATGAAAGTCAAACACATTCAAACATAGCTTTTTGAATCAAATGCAAGTCAAATACTTTCAAACAAATCTTTTTAAATTAAATGAAAATCAAACACATTCAACATAGGTTTTTGAATCAAATGAAAGTCAAACACATTTAAACAAAGTTGTTTGAATCAAATGAAAGTCAAATACATTCATACAAAGCGTTTTGAATCTAATGAAAGTTAAACACATTCAAACAATTCTTTTTGAATCGAAATAAAGTAAAAAAAATTCAAACAAAGCTTTTTGAATCAAATGAAAGTCAAACACATTCAAACAAATCTTTCAAAATCAAATGAAAGTCAAACACATCCAAACAAAGCTTTTTGAATTAAATGAATGTCAAACACATTCAAACAAATCTTTTTAAATTATATGAAAGTCAAACACATTCAAACATAGCTTTTTGAATCAAATTAAAGTCAAACACATTTAAACAAAGCTTTTTGAATCAAATGAAAGTCAAACACATTCAAATAAGTCTTTTTGAATCGAAATAAAGTCAAACACATTCAAACAAAGCTTTTTGAATCAAATGAAAGTCAAACACATTCAAACAATTCTTTTTGAATCGAAAAAAAATAAAACACATTTTAACAAAGCTTTTTTATTCAAAAGAAAGTCAAACACATTAAAACAAATCTTTTTGAATCAAATGAACGTCAAACACATTCAAACATAGCTTTTTCAATCAAATGAATATCAAACACATTCAAACTAAGCTTTTTGAATCAAATGAAAGTCAAACACATTCAAACAAATTTTTTGAATCAAATGAAAGTCAAACACATTTAAACTAATCTTTTTGGATCGAAATACAGTCAAACACATTCAAACATAGCTTTTTGAATCAAATGAAAGTCAAACACATTTAAACAAAGCTTTTTGAATCAAATGAAAATCAAACACATTCAAATAAATCTTTTTAGATCGAAATAAAGTCAAACACATTCAAACAAAGCTTTTTGAATCAAATGAAAATCAAACACTTTCAAACAAAGCTTTTTGAATCAAATGAAAGTCAAACACATTTAAACAAAGCACTTTAAATCAAATGAAAGTCAAATACATTCAAACATTTCTTTTTGAATCTAATGAAAGTCAAACACATTCAAACAATTCTTTTTTCATTCGAAATAAAGTAAAACAAATTCAAACAAAGCTTTTTGAATGAAATGAAAGTCAAACACATTCAAACAAGCTTTTGGAATCAAATGAAAGTCAAACACATTTAAAAAAATCTTTCAAAAACAAATGAAAGTTAAACACATTCAAACATAGCATTTTGAATCAAATCAAAGTCAAACACATTCAAAGAAATCTTTTTAAATCTTATGAAAGTCAAACACATTCAAACATAGCTTTTTTAATTAAATAAAAGTCAAATACATTTAAAAAAAGCTTTTTGAATCAAATGAAAGTGAAACACATTTAAACAAATCATTTTAGATTGAAATAAAGTCAAACAGATTCAAACAAAGCTTTATGAATCAAAAGAAAGTCAAACACAATCTAAAAATTATTTTTGAATCGAAAAAAACTATAACACATTCAAACAAAGTTTTTTGAATCAAAGGAAAGTTAAATATATTCAAACAATTATTTTTTAATCGAAAAAAAGTAAAACACATTCAAACAAAGTTTTTTGAATCAAAAGAAAGTCAAACACATTCAAAGAAAGCTTTTTGAATCAAATGAAAGTCAAACACATTCAAACAAATCTTTTTAAATCAAATAAAAGTCAAACACATTCAACATAGCTTTTTGAATCAAATGAAAGTCAAACACATTCTAACAAAGCTTTTTGAATCAAATGAAAGTCAAACACATTCAAATAAATCTTTTTGAATAGAAATAAAGTCAAACAGATTCAAACAAAGCTTTTTGAATCAAATAAAAGTCAAACATATTCAAATAAATCTTTTTCAATCGAAATAAAGTTAAACACATTCAAACAAAGCTTTTTAAATAAAAAAAAAGTCAAACATATTCAAACAAAGCTTTTTGAATCAAATGAGAGTCAAACACATTCATTCAAAGCATTTTGAATCAAATGAAAGACAAATACATTCAAACAAAGCTTTTTGAATCTAATGAAAGTCAAACACATTCAAACATAACTTTTTGAATAAAATGAAAGTCAAATACATTCAAACAAATCTTTTTAAATTAAATGAAAATCAAACACATTCAACATAGGTTTTTGAATCAAATGAATGTCAAATACATTCAAACAAAGCTTTTTGAATCAAATGAAAGTCAAACACATTTAAACAAAGCTGTTTGAATCAAATGAAAGTCAAATACATTCATACAAAGCTTTTTGAATCTAATGAAATTTAACACATTCAAACAATTCTTTTTGAATCGAAACAAAGTAAAAAAAATTCAAATAAAGCTTTTTGAATCAAATGAAAGTCAAACATATTCAAACAAATCTTTCAAAATCAAATGAAAGTCTAACACATCCAAACAAAGCCTTTTGAATTAAATAAATGTCAAACACATTCAAACAAAGCTTTTTGAATCAAAATAAAGTCAAACACATTTAAACAAAGTTTTTTTAATCAAATGAAAGTCAAACACATGCAAACAAATCTTTTTAAATCATATGAAAGTCAAACACATTCAAACATAGCTTTTTGAATCAAATTAAAGTCAAACACATTTAAACAAAGCTTTTTGAATCAAATGAATGTCAAACAAATTCAAATAATTTATTTTGAATCGAAATAAAGTCAAAAACATTCAAACAAAGCTTTTAGAATCAAATGAAAGTAAAACACGTTCAAACAAAGCTTATTGAACCAAATGAAAGTCAAACACATTCAAACAAACTTTTTGAATCTAATGAAAGTCAAACACATTTAAACAAATCTTTTTGGATCGAAATACAGTCAAACACATTCAAACATAGCTTTTTGAATAAAATGAAAGTCAAACACATTTAAACAAAGCTTTATGAATCAAATGAAAATCAAACACATTCAAATAAATCTTTTTAGATCGAAATAAAGTCAAACACATTCAAACAAAGCTTTTTAAATCAAATGAAAATTAAACACTTTCAAACAAAGCTTTTTGAATCAAATGAAAGTCAAACACATTTAAACAAAGCACTTTAAATCAAATGAAAGTCAAATACATTCAAACAATTCTTTTTGAATCTAATGAAAGTCAAACACATTCAAACAATTATTTTTTCATTCAAAATAAAGTAAAACAAATTCAAACAAAGCTTTTTGAATGAAATGAAAGTCAAACACATTCAAACAAGCTTTTTGAATCAAATGAAAGTCAAACACATTTAAACAAATCTTTCAAAAACAAATGAAATTCAAATACATTCAAACATAGCATTTTGAATCAAATCAAAGTCAAACACATTCAAACAAATCTTTTTAAATCTTATGAAAGTTAAACACATTCAAACATAGCTTTTTCAATTAAATAAAAGTCAAACACATTTAAACAAAGCTTTTTGAATCAAATGAAAGTCAAACACATTCAAACAAAGGTTTTTAATTCAAATGAAAGTCAAACACATTCAAACAAAGCTTTTTGAATCAAATGAAATTAAAACACATTCAAACAAATCTTTTTAGATCATATGAAAGTCAAACAAATTCAAACATAGCTTTTTGAATCAAATGAAACTCAAACACATTCAAACAAAGCTTTTTGAATCAAATGAAAGTTAAACACATTCAAACAAAGCTTTTTGAATCAACTAAAAGTCAAACACATTCAAACGAAGCTTTTTGAATCAAATGAAAGTCAAACACATTCAAACAAAGCTTTTTGAATCAAATGAAAGTCAAACACATTCAAACAAATCTTTCAAAATCAAATGAAAGTCAAACACATTCAAACATAGCTTTTTTATTCAAATGAAAGTCAAACACATTCAAACAAAGCTTTTTGAATCAAATGAAATTTAAACACATTCAAACAATTCTTTTTGAATCGAAATAAAGTAAAACAAATTCAAACAAAGCTTTTTGAATCAAAAGAAAGTCAAACACATTCAAACAAGCTTTTTGAATCAAATGAAAGTCAAACACATTCAAACAAAGCTTTTTGAATCAAATGAAAGTCAAACACATTTAAACAAATCTTTTTGAATCAAATGAAAGTCAAACACATTCAAACAAAGCTTTTTGAATCAAAAGAAAGTCAAACACATTCAAACAAATCTTTCAAATTCAAATAAAAGTCAAACACATTCAAACATAGCTTTTTGAATCAAATGAAAGTCAAACACATTCGAACAAAGCTTTTTGAATCAAATGAAAGTCAAACACATTTAAACAAATCTTTTTAAACCATATGAAAGCCAAACACATTCAAACATAGCCTTTTGAATCAAATGAACTCAAACACATTCAAACCAATCTTTTAAAATCAAATGAAAGTCAAACACATTCAAACATAACTTTTTGAATCAAATGAAAGTCAAACAAATTCAAACCAATTTTTCAAAATCAAATGATAGTTAAACACATTCAAACAAAGCTTTTTAACTCATATGAGAGTCAAACACATTCAAACATAGCTTTTTGAATCAAATGTAAGTCAAAAACATTCAAATAAAGATTTTTGAATCAAATGAGAATCAAACACATTCAAATATATCTTTTTGAATCGAAATACAGTCAAACACATTCAAACAAAGCTTTTTAAATCAAATGAAAGTTAAACACATTCAAACAAAGCTTTTTGAATTAAATGAAAGTCGAACACGTTAAAAAAAAGCATTATGACTCAAATTATAGTCAAACACATTCAAATAAATCTTTTTGAATCTAATGAAATTCAAACACATTCAAATAAATCTTTTTGAATCGAAATAAAGTCAAACATATTCAAACAAAGCTTTTTTAATCAAATGAAAGTCAAAACGTTTAAATAAAGCTTTTTGAATCAAATGAAAGTCAAACACATTCAACCAAAGCTTTTTGAATCAAATGAAAGTCAAAAACATTTAAACAAATCTTTTTAAACCATATGAAAGCCAAACACATTCAAACATAGCCTTTTGAATCAAATGAACTCAAACACATTCAAACCAATCTTTTAAAATCAAATTTGATACTTTGCAGAACTTGAGATATGACTAAAACAATGCACAAAGGTCATATTTGATACTTTGCAATCCTTCGTTTTCCTTTGTTTCAAACTCAAATTCAATTCCGAAAAGTGCATATTGATCCTAGTGGGTGCTATTTTCAATTCCCATGCATATAGCCCGCGACGTACCTACAAAACAAGACAAAGAAATGGAGAAGCAAGAGAATTAGCCGAGAAATGAATAAAATGATAAGAAAGCCATTAAAAGCATGCATTTCTCTAAACTAACACAAAAACACGCGAATCCACCATTATTCTCTAAAAACACAACATAAACGACTACAAAGGAGCATAGAAATATAAAGAAAACATAGCCTAAAGGTGCCATAAATGGCACGGATCAAACAAATCTGTTTAAATGAAAGTCAAACACATTCAAACCAAGTTTTTTGAATCAAATGAAAGTCAAACACAATCAAACAAATCTATTTAAATCATATGAAAGTCAAACACATTCAAACATAGCGTTTTGAATCAAATGAAAGTCAAACACATTAGAACAAAGATTTTTGAATCAAATGAAAGTCAAACACATTCAAATAAATCTTTTCGAATCAAATGAAAGTCAAACACATTCAAACAAAGCGTTTTGAATCAAATGAAAGTAAAACACATTCAAAAAAATCTTTTTGAATCAAATGAAAGTCAAACACATTCAAACAAAGCTTTTTGAATCAAATGAAAGTCAAACACATTCAAACAAATCTTTTTGGATCGAAGGACAGTCAAACACATTCAAACATAGCTTTTTGAATCAAATGAAAGTAAAACACATTCGAACAAAGCTTTTTGAGTCAAATGAAAGTCAAACACATTCAAATAAATCTTTTTAGATCGAAATAAAGTCAAACACATTCAAACAAAGCTTTTTGAATCAAATGAAAGTCAAACACATTCAAACAAAGCTTTTTGAATGAAATGAAAGTAAAACACATTCAAACAAAGCTATTTGAATCAAATGAAAGTCAAATACATTGAAACAAAGTTTTTTAAATCTAATGAAAGTCAAACACATTCAAACAATTCTTTTTGAATCGAAATAAAGTAAAACAAATTCAAACAAAGCTTTATGAATCAAATGAAAGTTAAACACATTCAAACAGATCTTTCAAAATAAAATGAAAGTCAAACATATTCAAACAAAGTTTTTTGAATCAAATGAAAGTCAAACACATTCAAACAAATCTTTTTAAATCATATGAAAATCAAACACATTCAAACATAGCTTATTGAATAAAAGGAAAGTCAAACACATTCAAAAAAATCTTTTTGAATCAAATGAAATTCAAACACATTCAAATAAATCTTTTTGAATCAAAATAAAGTCAAACACATTCAAACAAAGCTTTTTGAATAAAATAAAAGTCAAAACGTTTAAATAAAGCTTTTTGAATCAAATGAAAGTCAAACACATTCAAACAAAGCTTTTTCAATCAAATGAAAGTGAAATAAATTCAAACAAATCTTTTCGGATCGAAATACAGTCAAACACATTCAAACATAGCCTTTTGAATCAAATGAACTCAAACACATTCAAACCAATCTTTTAAAATAAAATGAAAGTCAAACACATTCAAACCAATTTTTCAAAATCAAGTGAAAGTTAAATACATTCAAACAAAGCTTTTTAAATCATATGAAAGTAAAAAAACATTCAAACATAGCTTTTTGAATCAAATGAAAGTCAAACACATTCAAATAAAGCTTTTTGAATCAAATGAGAGTCAAACACATTCAAATATATCTTTTTGAATTGAATTAAAGTCAAACACATTCAAACAAAGCTTTTTGAATCAAATGAAAGTTAAACCTATTCAAACAAAGCTTTTTCAATTAAATGAAAGTCAAACACGTTAAAAAAAGCTTTATGACTCAAATTATAGTCAAACACATTCAAACAAATCTTTTTGGATCGAAATACAGTCAAACACATTCAAACAAAACTTTTTGAATCAAAAGAAAGTCAAACACATTCAAACAAAAGTGTTTGAATCAGGACAACACCTTTGAATCAAGAGTTTTGTTTGCGTTGACTTTCTATTGACCTTCTCTCCAAGGTGATTTTCATGGCGATTTGCAGCTAGGTTGGGTCTTCATCTAGCTCCTCCTTCTCCATGGCACGTAAGAAGAAAACTTCAACTCCACTTCCACAAAACTCTACTCATGCTCCGTCTGATAAGATTCTGGATAACCTGAAAAAATCTGGAATCTCTTCATCTGAACTGATTGCTGAAGAAGATGAGCTGGTAACCCCTCCTCCACATCTGGTGCATCCATCTGGTGGAATGATATCCAGAGGTGAAGTTAGGATACTGGAAAGGTCTTATAGAAGTTCGATTGCTCAATCTCAAGCTAGATCCAATGAAACAGTAACTAGGGTTTCTGCGGTTACTGTTCCATTGGTTTCTAAGCAAAATCAGAACCCGATAGCTCCTTCTGCTACTAGTCTTGAAGCTTCTGGAGTTCCTGATAGCTCGATTCAAGTTCTTGAGGCTGCTACTGAAGAATGGAAGGATTTATTCAAAGGGAAGCTCAATGCTAAAGGGACATCTCTGTCTTTCATTGCTCCTGAAATTAGAGATGGAAAGTCGATTGCTAAGCTCAGCTCTGTTGAAATTTGTGAAGGTAATAAGAAATGGGGTAATGCTATTATTTTCTATGTTGTTGGTTATTCCCCTACTATTTCTGCTGTTTCTAGTTTGTTGCTGATAATTGGAGTAATATAGCTAAACCAGATATTTTTTGGCATGATGAGGGGTATTTTATAATCAACTTGAAATTTGCTGATGATAAGAATGCCATTTTATATTCTGGTCCTCATATGTTTTTTGGTAAGCCAGCTATTGTTAAGGCTTGGTCGGATAAGTTTGATTTTCATGCTGAAATATTGAGAACTATTCCTTTATGGGTTAAAATTCCTAATTTGCCATTGAACTGTTGGGGAGCTAAAACTCTAAGTAGAATTGGCAGTTTGCTTGGTGTTCCAATTTGTGCTGATGAGTGTACTTCTAGGCAGCTTAGAGTTTCTTTTGCTAGACTTCTTGTGGAAGTTGATGTTACTAAGCCCCTGCCTAGTTCTGTTTGGGTTGAGAGCCCTTCTGGTGAATTGATTGAGATTAAGGTCCTTTTTGAATGGACACCCCCATTTTGCAAGAAGTGTAATAAGGTGGGGCATGACTGTGCTGTACCTCAAAAGAAGAAGCAAACTGGTGGCCAAAAAGTTGTGCAACCTCTGGTTAGGCAAGTTTGGGTACCTAAGACAACCAAACCTGCAGAGACTAAAGCCCCTGAATATGTCAAGGTCACTCATGAAGTTCAAATTCAGTCAGAAGATTGGCAAGTCCCTGGGAAAAAATCAAAGATGAAAGCTAATAGGAAGATTTCTTTTCCTGTCTCAAGCTCAAACACTTATTTTCCTTTGGTTCATGAAAGGGATGATATAGATGATATTGCTGATAGAAATGATGATCCTACTGAGGGTGAAGGTAATCCCTCTTTGGGGGAATGTTAGTCCTCTCATGGAATATTAGGGGTCTTAATGACCCTGGAAAGATAACTTCTGTTAAGAAGCTACTCTCTGACTAGAAAGCTGACATTGTGTGTATTCTGGAAACTAAAGTTAAACAACAAAAATGTATGGATATTCAGAGGAAGTTTGGTAACTCTTGGTCTTGGCATTGTAACTATTCTGGCTCTCCTAAAGGTAGAATTTGGGTGGGCTGGAAAGCTGATTGTCTTACCTTGGATGCTCTGGCTTCTACTGAACAGTTTATTCATTGTCTTCTTAGTACTAAAGATTCGCAGACTCAAATTTTGATTACTTTTGTCTATGGTCTCCATACTATTCATGATAGATTGCAGCTATGGGATGGTCTTAAGGGGCTTCCTGCTACTCTCTTGCCTTGGTTATGTACTGGTGACTTTAATTCCATTTTATCTACTGATGATAGGCTGAATGGGGCTCCCGTCTCAGATTATGAGACTAGAGATTTCCAGTAGTGTATTGATGATTTAGCCCTTGTTGAAATAAAATCTAAAGGGTCTTTTTATTCCTGGTGTAATAAAGCTCATGTGGGTCCCAGAACTTTTTCTAGGATTGATAGGGGATTTGTAAACCAGGAATGGATTAATTGTTATGGTAATGTTGAAGCTCTTTATTTGCCTCCCTCTCTTTCTGACCGTAACCCCATTGCTTATGAGATTCTTCCTGCTCAGCTTGGGAAGGGGAAACCTTTTAGGTTTCTTAATTTTCTTGCTGATCATGACAATTTCTTGTCTATTATTGAGAATACTTGGCAGACTGGTATTGGTAATGTTTGGTGCAAGCTTAAGCAGATTAAGAGTGCTCTAAAATCTCTAAATATTCAGAAATTTGGTGATATTCATGCTAAACTTGAGGCTGCTCAATACCATCTTTTTGACATTCAGCAACAGATTTCTGATGATGTGATGAATACTGACCTGTATGCTCAGGAAATGGAAGCCATTGCAAATGTGAAGTATTGGCTGAGTATTCAAGAAAGTGTTTATAAGCAAAAATCAAGAATAGACTGGATGCAGCTTGGTGATGGTAATAATCATTACTTTTTCTCTATCTTGAAGCAGAGGCAAAGTAAGAACAGGATTGATTCTATTTTCAATGAGCATGGTGATTTGTTGAAGACCCCTGCTGCTATTGAAGATGAGATCACTAGGTTTTATAAGAATTTGTTGGGTACCAGAGCCACTGCTCTTCCTGGAGTTGATCTAAGTACTTTGAGAAGAGGTAGGCAACTGTCTGCTGCTTCCCAGAATTCTCTTATTTCTCCTGTCACAGTTGATGAAATTGACTTGGCTCTTAAAGGTATTGACAATACCAAAGCTCCTGGCATTGATGGTTTTAATGCTTTCTTTTTTAAAAAAGTTTGGAGTGTTGTGAAAGAAGATATTTATGCAAGTATTTTGGATTTCTTTAACACTGGAAGATTATCAAGGCAATGGAATTGCACAACTGTTACCTTAGTTCCTAAGGTGCAGAATCCTTCTTATGCTAAAGATTTCAGGCCAATTTCATGCTGTACTGTTCTGTATAAGCTAATTTCCAAGATTTTAACTACTAGATTGGCTTCTGTTCTTCATGAGATCATTGATAATGCTCAGCCTGGGTTTATTCCTGGTAAGCATATTGGTGACAATATTTTGCTTGCAACTGAATTGATTAAAGGGTATGGGCATAAGTATATCACTCCAAGGTGTATGCTCAAGATTGATCTCAAAAAGGCTTATGACTCAGTTGAGTGGAGTTTTCTTGAAACTGTCATGGCTGAACTTAGTTTCCCTGCTCAGTTTATCAGTTGGATAAAAGGGTGCCTTTCTACTGTCTCTTTCTCTATTTTGATCAATGGGACCCCCTCTAAGCCTTTTCTAGCTAGGAAGGGTCTTAGACAGGGTGACCCCATGTCCCCTTTTCTTTTTGCTATTGGGATGGAGTACCTTTCCAGGTGTCTTTCTGACTTACAGCAGAACCCAGACTTCAATTACCACCCTAGATGTGAGAAAATGAACTTGACCCATCTCATGTTTGCTGATGATCTATTGATGTTCTCTAGGGCAGATGCTGGTTCTGTTTCTCTTCTTTTCCAGGCTTTTACTAAGTTCTCTGAAGCTTCAGGGCTTGCTGCAAACTTGGATAAGAGTGAGGTCTATTTTGGAGGTTTATCAGAGGATGAGCAAAGTAGTCTTAGAGCTCTGATTGGGGTTGCTCCTGGTTCTATTCCTTTTAGATATCTAGGAGTTCCTTTATCTTCTAAAAAGCTCACCATTGCTCAATGTAAGCCCTTGGTGGACAAGGTAACTGCCAGGATCAATGGGTGGACTGCAAGGCATCTTTCTTATGCTGGTAGATTACAATTGGTGAAGAGTGTTCTTTTTGGGATTTAGACATATTGGGCTCAAATTTTTGTCCTTCCCAAGAAGATTCTTAAAGAGATTGAATCAAGATTTAGAGTGTTTCTCTGGACTGGGAAAGCTAACCCCTCTAAGAAATCTCTAGTTTCTTGGTCTCAAGTTTGTCTGTCTAAAGTGAGTGAGGGGTGGAACCTTATTTCTCTCCCTGAATGGAATCTTGCTGCAATTACCAAGCTTTTATGGGATTTGGCTCATAAGGTTGATAGCCTTTGGGTTAAATGGGTTCATATTTACTATTTCAAATGGAAGCCTTGGTGGGGCATGCCTGCTCCCAAGAAATGTTCTTGGGTGCTTAAGAGAATTCTCAAATGTAGATCTATCATGGATAGTATTGGTAGCTAGGATTCTGTTATGCATGGTGGGAAAGTCAAGATCAAAAAGATTTATCACTGCATTATTGGTTAGGTGCCCAAAGTGACTTGGAGAAGAGTTATTTGTAATAATCTTGCCTCTCCAAAGAGTTTATTTATTACTTGGCTTGCTATCAGAAATAGGTTAGTTACTAAAGACATATTGCAGAGCTGGAACATTCAATGTGATCCCATCTGTTTTTTATGTGCTCAGAGCTTGGAATCAGTGCAACATCTATTCTTTGATTGCTCTTTTAGTACCAGCATTTGGAAACAGGTTCTTGTAGTGTTTGGCTATGAAAGATCTGTAAACCATTTTGATGCTGAATTAGAATGGATCTCAAGAATTTGCAGGAAGCCTAGACCTAAAAATAGGCTTTTAGGAATGTGCTTTGCTGAGACTGTGTATCAGATATGGCTGCAGAGGAATGCTGTAGTTTTCACAGGGAGCTGTAAGACTAATTCTGGTGTTTTTAGAGATATTTTATTCTCTGTAGCTTGTAGATGTTCTGTCTCTGACAGACAGCTGCTTGTATTGTAACTGTTTGTTTTGTGCTGTTTTTGTTGTGTGCCTTTTTCTCTAGTCCTGCTGCTTGTTTTGGCAGTTGAGTCTAGGATAGGCTCGTTTCTTCTGTGTTCCTGGTTGCTTTTTCGGACACCCTTATAGAAGGTGGTTGGATTTTGCTTGCAGGGTCTGTCTCCTTTTTCCCTGGTGAACCCTTCCTAGAAGGTGGCACTTGGGGTCTAGGGACAGTTTGGGGGTTTGTTTGCCTGTTTTCAGGCTTGTGTAGCTTGGGGTTGCAACTTTGCTTTTGAAAGTTGTAATTTTCTTCTTTGGTAATAATAATTTCAATTTACCAAAAAAAAAAAAAAAAGTGTTTGAGTCAAATGAAAGTCAAACACATTCAAACAAATCTTTTTAAACCATATGAAAGCCAAACACATTCAATCATAGTCTTTTGAATAAAATGAACTCAAACACATTCAAACCAATCTTTTAAAATCAAATGAAAGTCAAACACATTCAAACAAAGCTTTTTGAATCAGATGAAAGTCAAACACGTTCAAACAAAGCTTTTTGAATCAAATGAAAGTCAAACAGATTCAAACAAAGTTTTTTGAATCAAATGAAAGTCAAACACATTCAAACAAATCTTTTTAAACCATATGAAAGCCAAACACATTCAAACAAAGCTTTTTGAATCAAATGAAAGTCAAACACATTCATATAAATCTTTTTGAATCGAAATAAAGTCAAACACATTCAAACAAAGCTTTTTGAATCAAATGAAAGCCAAACACATTCAACCAAAGCTTTTTGAATCAAATGAAATTTAAACACATTCAAAGAAATCTTTTTATATCGAAATACTGTCAAACACATTCAAACAAAGCTTTATGAATCAAAAGAAAGTCAACACATTGAAACAATTCTTTTTGAATCGAAAAAAAGTAAAATCACATTCAAAAAAAGCTTTTTGAATCAAAAGAAAGTCAAACAAATTCAAACAAAGTTTTTCGAATCAAATGAAAGTCAAACACATTCAAACAAATCTTTTTAATTCAGATGAAAGTCAAACACATTCAAGCATAAATTTTTGAATCAAAATAAAGTCAAACACATTCAAACAAAGCTTTTTGAATCAAATGAAGGTAAAACACGTTCAAACAAAGGTTTTTGAATCAAATGAAAGTCAAACACATTCAAACAAAGCTTTTTGAATCAAATGAAAGTCAAACACATTTAAACAAAGCTTTTTGAATCAAATGAAAGTCAAACACATTCAAACAAAGCTTTTTGAATTAAATGCAAGTCAAACACATTCAAACAAAGCTTTTTTAATCAAAAGAAAGTCAAACACATTCAAACAAATATTTTTGGATCGAAATACAGTCAAACACATTCAAACATAGCTTTTTAAATCAAATGAATGTCAAACACATTCAAACAAGATTTTTGAATCACTTGAATGTCTAACACATTTTAACAAATCTTTTAAAATAAAATGAAAGTCAAACAAATTCAAACTTAGCTTATTGATTCAAATGAAAGTCAAACACATTTAACAAATCTTTTTAAATCAGAAAGTCAAACACATTCGAATGTTTGACTTTGCGTTGACTTTTCTCTCTTCTCTTTCCTCCCATGGCGATTTGAGCTTGCTGGTTTCCCTTCAGCTTGGTTGAGTTTTAATGGCAATGAAGAAGAAGCAATCTACTCCTAAACCTTCAAGTAACTTGAATTAGCCTTCCAAATCTTCTTTATTTGTGTTGAATGATGATGTTAATCGATTGAATGTTTCTAGGTTTTCTGGTTCTACTTCGATTCCAGAAGTTGATGAGGATCCTGATGAACTTGTCACTCCACCTTCTCATTTAAGTCGATTCTCGGCTGAGAAGATTACTATAGCTGAGCTGAAAGCTCTCGAGGATTTCCATGCTCGATTGATCAAAGCTAATAAAACAGTACCTCAATCTACTGTTCCATTGGATTTCAGAGCTACCCCTTCTGGTTTTAATGCAGGCAGTGCTTCGAAGGATGATTCTAAGATGTCTAAAGGTAATCCTGTCCTCAATTTTGGATCAGTCCCTCGAATTTCAAATACAGTAGTACCTAGGGTTTCTCAACGTACTGTTCCATTGGTATCTAAGCTCGATTATGCTCCAGTTGCTGACCCAATTACTTTGGAAAGTGTTGATCCACAGTCTGATACTATTCCTGCTACTATGCCAGGGTCTGCTAAGCTCATAGCCAAGGGCTCTGCCCTCTCTTTTGTGGCTCCTGTGCTCAAAGATGGCAAATTTGTTGCCCAATTACAGCAGGCTGACATTATTGCAGGTAATCTCAAGTGGAAGAACTCTGTAGTTTTTTTATGTAATAGGCTATTATCCTACTATTGCTGCTGTTCATAGATATATTGCTGAGAATTGGAGGGATGTAGCTAAACCAGATGTGTTTTGGCATGATTATGGCTATTTTCTGATTAAAATGCAAAATTCTTATGATATGAATGTTATTCTTAGTGCTAGTCTACATATGTTCTTTGGTAAGGCAGTTGTTGTTAAGCCTTGGTCAGAGAAGTTTGATTTTCATGCTGAGGTTTTGAGAATTGTTCCTATATGGGTTAAGTTACCTAACTTACCTCTGCTAGGGTGTGGACACTTTGAGCAAACTGGGAAGTGTCTTAGGAGTCCCTATATGTGCTGATGAATGTACTTCAAAACAGTTGAGGGTCTCTTTTGCTAGGTTGCTCATTGAAGTTGATGTAACCAAGGCTTTGCCCAAGGCTATCTGGTTTGAGAGTCCAGATGGTGTTTTGATTGAATAAAAACTTGTTTTTGAATGGACACCCCCTTTTTGCAGCAAGTGTAACAAAGTGGCCATGATTGTACTATTCCTAGGAAGACTCAGCCTCAAAAGAAGCAGGTAGCTTCTAAGGAGCAGCCTCAGCAGCAAGCAAAGGTTTGGGTTGCTAAGCCCCAACCTGCCACTGTTTCTGCACCTATGCCTAGTGTGCCTGAATCTGGGGGTAATGGTACTGTTCATAATGATGGTGTTTTCACTCCTGCCCCAACTACTTTGCAAGCTAATTCTGATAATGATTGGAGAGTGGTGCGAAGGAAACATAGAAGTCATAGTAATCCTCCTGTTTTTACTAATGTTTCTAATTCTAATACTTATGCTTCTTTGATTAAGGATGGTGATGGTGCTGGAGATTTTGTTCCTATCGGGGGTGATGGTAATCCCCCTCTGAGGTCATGGTTATCCTATCTTGGAATATCAGGGGTCTAAATGATCCCTACAAAGTAGTTTATGTTAAGAAACTGCTAGCTGAACAGTTTGTGGATGTTATTGGTATCATGGAATCTAAGGTTAAATGTGATAAGAGTGTTAAGCTTCAGAAGAAATTTGGGCCTACTTGGTCTTGGTTTTGTAACTACTCATCTTCTCATAGGGGTAGAATCTGGGTTGGCTGGTTGCATGACAAGGTTAATCTCTCAGTCCTCTCCTCTCATGAGTAGTTCATTCATGTCCAAATTAGCTCTAAAGATCTTCAGCATCAGATTTTCTGTACCTTTGTGTATGGCCTGCATTCTATTCATGACATGTTACCTCTTTGGGATGGTATTTCTAATCTTGGAGCTGTTTCTGGGCCTTGGCTTATTATTGGTGATTTTAATTCTGTCCTCAATTCTTATGATAGAATTAATGGTAATGTTGTCACTGATTATGAGGTTAATCATTTCAGAAGTTTTGTTAACAATCTTGATCTTTGTGAAATCAAGAGTAAAGGTTCTTTCTACTCTTGGTCTAATAAGGGTCATGGTGCTACTAGAACTGCTACAAGGATTGACAGGGGGCTTGTGAATCAGGCTTGGATGAACAATTATGCTCATGTTGAATCCATCTATCTTCCTCCTCTTCTTTCTGATCATAATCCCCTCTTGGTTGAAGTGTGTAGATTTGTTCTTGCTAAGGGGAGACCTTTTAGATTTCTTAATTGCCTAGCTGATCATGTTGATTTTTGTTCTATTGTGAAGAACAGCTGCCATGGTGTTACAGATTCTTCTGCTATGGTTACTATTTGACATAATTTGAAAACTATTAAAAATAACCTGAAAAATCTGAACACTAAGTATTTTGCTAATGTTGATGAGAAAGTTGATATGGCTCTGATCGAGGATAGATAGTAGGTCGTTGGGACTACTAACCCTAACCAAATTAGAAATTTATAATACCTAAACTTACACTAAACTAGTTAGTGGCAAGTAAAGGGTCGAACCCAAAAGAACTAAGTGTATCAATTTGTGCTAATTAGACTACTAGGAAAGCTTGTGAGATAGAGAGAGGTTCAACTAAACACAACTAAGAACAAATAACTAAAACTAGGGAAAGTGGAATCCAATTACATCAATACATTCAATAACATCATACAATTACATGAAAATGACCTTGATTAGGAACATCAACACATTTAACTCACTCTCGCATAATTAAGCATATTAATTATCCTACTAAACTAATTCACTCTCGTGCAACTAGCCTAACAAAGGTATGGAAGAATTTAGGGCTCTCAACCAACTCACTCTCGCACAATTGAATGAAAGCACAATTAAGAGCATAGAATCGATTAGCTAGAAAGATTCTAATCCATAGAAGCATCACCCATACACAATAATCAAGAAACAATTTCATACTAATCACAATCAATCATTCAATTCATTAATATAACCTTCATCCAATTCCCTAGAACAAAACCTAAGCTAACATAATGAAGAAAGACATGGAAAACAAGGTAAAATAAGAATAAAACAAGATTAAACAAATAAACTAATTAATCTACTCAAATCAATAAACAAAAAGCAAAAACTAAGAATTAAGCAAGAAATAAAGATGAGAGAAAGTTAGAAAATGCTCATTGAATAGATGAGAAGAAGTTCCACAAACTTGCTTCTTCAACCTCTCAAAAACACCATGGATATCCAAGCTTTCTCTCTCTACACTACTCCTAAAACTAACCCTAAGAGAGAGAAAATACAGGCTAAACTAATCTAATCTATCTAAAATAATAAAAAAGTTGATTAAAAAAAAGTCTTTAGAAAATAACCCCAAAGGGGGTATTTATAATACAAGTTAAATTAAAATAAAATTAAAGAAATTAAAAAGAAAATAAAACTAAATAAAACAATTAAAATAACTAAACTAAAAACCAAAAAAGCAAAAAAAAAGATAAAAGAAAATAAGAAGGAAAAAGAAAATAAAAAGAGGAAAAACAAGTATAAACCCCACGAAAATAAAAACAATCAGACTAATACTTTTGCCCCCCTTCATTTCGTGGCTCTCCAATTCAAACACCATCACCACGCATCATCACCACCATCAACCATCAACAACAATCATCAACGGTAATCATCAAGCATCACCCTTCATCGAAAATCATCATCAAGCATCATCACATCGCAGCCGTTTGATTTTCATTAAAAGCCACGCGCGAAACTCGTGAAATGGTTCGGTCGAACCATGGGTTGGTGCGGCCGAACTACGGGGTTGGTTCGGTCAAACCATGGGTGTGTTCGACCACACCTCTTCAAATTACAAAACCTCAAAAGAATCTGACTCGAAACTTCGACCGAACTCCTTTGGTTTGCTCGAACTTGATTAATTGCCATTTGCTCTGAGTTAGGGATGTTGCTTGGGCTATTTGGGGTTGCAATTGGTGGCCGATTGTGGGTGAAGGGCTGGTGGTTGCTGTTGGTGATGTTGGCTGCGGTTTATGGGAGCAGGGGATTGGTTGGTGATGTTGGTTGCGGTTTATGGGAGTAGGGGATTGGTTGGTGATGGTGGTTCAGGTGCGGCTGGGTTGGTAGTTCAGGTGGTTTGGTGAATTGAGGTTGGTGGTTGATTGGTGGCTGACGGAGGTGGTTCTTGGTGTGAGGTGAGCTGAGGCGCTGTGGGAGCAGGGGAATTACTTGGTGGTTGTTTGGTGTGTGGAAGAGGTGAGTTGCGTGGCTGATGGTGGAGGTTGGTAGAAGGTGGTTTGGTATTGTTGTTGTTGCGTGAGGTGTGGGTGTGAGAAGGAGGAGCAGGGGCTGCTGGTGCGAATTGGTGAAGGGGTATTGGTTGCTGTGGCGGCTTGAGATGGTTGGTGAAACAGGGAGAAATTGGTGGTGATTGCTGGCGGATTGGTGGTGTTGGTGTTGGTTGATACGGGTTTTGGTGGTTGCAGCAGGGGAGTTGTTGCAGCAATTGAAAAGCTTTGACTTCGACCTTGAACTCGAGCCTACACACAAACAAACCCGAGGATAAAAGTGTGAAACCGAGACAAATAAAATAAATAAATAAAAAGGAAAAAAATAAACTAAATTAGAAAAGAGAAGTAACACTAAGCTAATAAAAATAAATAAATAAATAAAAGTAAAATAGAAATAAGAGAAATAAAATTAAAACTAATAAAGACATAAAACTATACAAGTAAATAAAATAAACTTAAAACTAATTAAAACTATGAAAGTAACAAAGAAAAGGAACGAAATAAAATAAATCGAAAGCAAATAAAATATGAAAATAAACTAGAAACTAATTAAATAAAGAAATTAAACTAAAACATACTAAAACTAAGAATTAAACTAGAAACTTTATTAAAAAGAAAATAAGAGAATAAAAGGGAAAATAAAGGGAAAATAAACACGAAAATAGCTCTAAAACTTCTCCTTAAGAGTGACATAAATGTCACTCATCAAAACTAGAAACTAATAGAAAAATAAACAAAAAGAGAGAAACTAGGAACTTATTAAATAACAAGAACTAAAAACTTAAAATATAAACATAGAAAATAAGATAATTTTAAAAAATTAAGAAAATAAGCTAAAAACTATTAAAAACTACTAAATACTCAAAATAAAGATAAAAGGCGAGAATAAGCAAATAATAGAAATAAAGGATAAAAAAGGGTTAAATTATTGGAAAATAAGCTGGAAAACGACTCAATAAACACCCTAAAAGTGACATAAAAGTCACTTATCAGGCTCTTGCTTCTTTGAAAGCTATTCAAGACCAGCTTGCTGTGGACTATTCTAATTCTGACCTCCATGTTAAAGAGGCTGAAGTTGTAAATATGGTGAAGCATTGGATGTATATCCAAGAGTCCATTTATAAGCAAAAATCTAGGGTTGATTGGATTAAGCTGGGGGACTCCAGTTCTCACTACTTCTTCTCTGTTATGAAGCACGGGCAAGGTAGAAATAGAATTGATTCTATCTTCACCGAGGATGATATCCTTTTGAAAGACCCTGTGCTTATTGAAAATGAGATTGTGGGATTTTACAAATGGCTCCTTGGTTCTAGTGCTAGCTCTCTCCCTGCTGTTGATTTGGCCACTATTAGGAAAGGTACTCAACTCAGTTCTGGCTCTATTGACATTCTGACTGCTGTTGTTACCACTTCTGAGATTGATAATGCTCTAGCTCAGATTGGAGATGATAACGCTCCTGGAATAGATGGTTTCAATGCTGTTTTCTTTAAAAAGGATTGGCCTATGATCAAAACTGACATTTATGCTGCTATCTTCTCTTTCTTTGAGACTGGTGTCATTGCTAAACAGTGGAATTGTACAACAATCACCTTAGTGCCTAAGGTCCAGCATCCTTCTTATGTCAAAGAGTTTAGGCCTATTGCTTGTTGTACCATGTTGTACAAGTTGATCTCTAAAGTTCTCACAAACAGAATCTCTAAAGTGGTGGGGACTGTTATTAATGATGCTTAAGCTGGGTTTATCCCGGGTAAGCGCATTGGTGACAATATTCTTTGGGCTACTGAATTGATCAAAGGCTACTCTCATAAGTTTGTGTCTCCTAGGTGCATGATCAAGAATGACTTGAGAAAGGCCTATGACTCAGTTGAATGGCCCTTTTTGCAGACTGTTCTAGAAGAGCTTGGTTTCCCTCATACAGTTGTGAAGTGGATTATGACTTGTGTCTTCTGTTTCTTACTCTGTGATGGTTAATGGTTTTCCTGCTAAGCCTTTTCCTGCCAAAAAGGGTCTTAGACAAGGAGATCCTATGTCTCCTTTTCTTTTTGCTCTATGTATGGAGTACCTTTCTAGGTGCCTTAAGGAGATGACTGGGAATCCTAATTTCAATTTTCATCCTAGATGTGAGAAATTAGGTATTACCCACATGATGTTTGCAGATGATCTTCTCCTCTTCTCTAGGGCTGATTCCATCTCTATTCAGGTTCTCTTGCAGGCTTTCCGAAATTCTCTTGTGCTTCTAGTCTGATGGCTAATTTAAGTAAGAGTGAGGTTTATTTTGGAGGCATCTCTGATTTTGATAAAGATCAGCTTCAAGGTGTTCTTGGCATGAGTCGAGGTAGCTTGCCTTTTAGATATCTTGGGACGCCTTTGTCTTTTAAAAAGCTAATTGTTGCTCAATGTAGGCCTTTGGTTGAAAGGGTTACTGCTAGGATTGGATGCTGGACTTCTAGAAACTTGTCTTATGCTGGTAGGTTACAGCTTATCAAAAGTGTTCTTTTTGGTATTCAAGCTTATTGGGCTCAAATTTTCATCTTACTAAAGAAGATTCTTAGGGAAATTGAATCTAAGTTCAGGATTTTTCTTTGGACTGGGAAGAACACTTATGCAAAAAAGGCTCCTGTCTCCTGGCATCATATGACTCTTCCTAAGGTGTGTGGTGGCTGGAATATTACCTCTCTTGGTGATTGGAATAAAGCCGCTATTTATAAGATTCTTTGGGATCTTGCTCATAAAGCAGACAATATGTGGGTGAAATGGGTGCATACCATTATTTCAGCAATAGAAATATTTGGACTGCTACTATTCCCAAGAAATGCTCCTAGGTGTTGAAGAAAATCTTGAGTTGCAGAGATATTATTGATGATATTGGTGGTTGGTCATCTATTATAAAAAATGGGTAAATGAGTATTGCTAAACTTTATGCCCGGATTCGACCTCAGGCTACTAAAGTAGGGTGGAAAAGGATTGTTTGCATTAACCGAGCTGCTCCTAAGAGTATTTTCATTACTTGGTTAGCCTTGCTTGATAAACTTGCTACTAAGGACAGAATTATTAAGTGGAATGCAAGTTGTGATCCTATTTGCTTTTTCTGCCAGAACTCTTGTGAAACTGTTTCTCACTTGTTTTTCTACTGCCCTTACTCTAAGGCTATTTGGGAACAGATTTTGAAGCTTCTTGATGTGAAAAAATCAGTTCAGCCTTTTCACATTGAACAACAATGGATAATTAAGAATTGCAAGAAGTCTAGCAGCAAGGGAAGAGTATACTCTATGTGTTTTGCTGAGGCTATTTACATTATATGGCTACAAAGGAATAGTTTGATGTTTACAGGTGACTGTAAACATTCAAAAACTGTATTTAAAGAAATTGTTTTTCATGTTGCTGTTAGGTGCAATGGAGCTGACAAGAAGTTGTTGCTGCTTCCCTAATTCTGGCTCTGTTTCTGGTTTGCAGCAGCTTGGTTGTTTGGGTGGCAGCTGGTGTATTTCAGTTCTAGCAGGTTGCTGCTGCTGCTCTGGTGAAGCTATTGCTGTTGCTTGCTGTTGATGTGTTCTGACAGGAATTTGCTGCTCCCCTTAGTTTCTGGTTCTGACAGGAGCTGATACAGGTGGCTGTAAACCTGCAGGAACTCTTTCATGTTGCTGTTGGGTTCAGCAAGTCTGACAGGAAGCCGCTGTTGCTGTTTCTGGTTCTGTCTGAAGTCTGCAGCAGCTTGGGTGCTGTGTTTGCTGTTTCGATTGGCAACTGGTATTTTGTTGTTTTTCTATTTGCTGGTAGCTGTTCTAGCTTTTTTTTTTGTGCTAGTTTAGGTTGTTTTTGAAGTTTTCAGCTGATGTTCTGGTTTTTTTCTGTGCCGTTGCTGTCTTAGGTGTTCTTGTCTGGTCCTGGCTCTCAGAACCCTTCCTAGAAGGTGGTTGTGAGCATGAGTCCAATAGGTGTCCTTGATTCTCTCAAGCACCCTTCCTAGAAGGTGGTTAAAGTAGATTCTTGGACTGTTGGTGTTGGTTTAGCCTATTTTGGTCTATGGTGTTTGGTGTTTTTACAGCTTAGCTTTTTGTAAGTTTGTAACTTTCTCTTTTTTTGGCAATAAAATTCCATATTTACAAAAAAAAAAAAAAAAAACTTTTTAAATCATAAGAATGTCAAACACATTCAAACATAACTTTTTGAATCAAATGAAAGTCAAACATATTCAAACAAAGCTTTTTGAATTAAATGAAAGTCAAACACATTCAAACAAAGCTTTTTGAATCAAATGAAATTTAAACACATTCAAACAATTCTTTTGGAATCGAAATAAAGTAAAACAAATTCAAACAAAGCTTTTTGAGTCAAAAGAAAGTCAAACACATTCAAACATAGCTTTTTGAATCAAATGAAAGTCAAACAAATTCAAACAAATCTTTTTAAATCATATGAAAGTCAAACACATTCAAACATAGCATTTTGAATCAAATGAAAGTAAAACACATTCAAACAAAGATTTTTGAATCAAATGAAAGTTAAACACATTTAAACAAATCTTTTTAGATCGAAATACATTCAAACACATTCAAACAAAACTTTTTGAATCAAAAAAAAGTCAAACACGTTCAAACAAAGCTTTTTGAATCAAACGAAAGTAAAACACGTTCAAACAAAGCTTTATGAATCAAATGAAAGTCAAACACATTCAAACAAATCTTTTTGGATCGAAATGCAGTAAAACACATTCAAATAAAGCTTTTTGAATCAAATGAAAGTTAAATACATTCAAACAATTATTTTTGAATCGAATAAAAGTAAAATAGATTCAAACAAAGCTTTTTGAATCAAAAGAAAGTCAAACACATTCAAACAAATATTTTTGAATCAAATGTTAGTCAAACTCATTCAAACAAATCTTTATAAATAAAATGAAAGTCAAACACATTCAAACATAGCTATTTGAATCAAAAGAAAGTCAAACACATTCAAACTTAGCTTTTTAAATCAAATAAAAGTCAAACACATTCAAACAAATCTTTTTAAATAAAATGAAAGTCAAACACATTCAAACATCAAATGAAAGTCAAACACATTCAAACAAACCTTTTTGAATCAAATGAAAGTCAAACATATTCAAATAAATCTTTTTGAATCAAAATAAAGTCTAACACATTCAAACAAAGCTTTTTGAATCAAATGAAATTAAAACACATTCAAAGAAATCTTTTTGGATCGAAAAACATTCAAACACATTCAAACAAGGCTTTATGAATCAAAAGAAAGTCAAACACATTCAAACAATGTTATTTGAATCGAAAAAAAGTAAAAACACATTCAAAAAAAGATTTTTGAATCAAAAGAAAGTCAAACACATTCAAACAAAGTTTTTTGAATCAAATGAAAGTCAAACACATTCAAACAAATCTTTTTGAATCGAAATAAAGTCAAACACATTCAAACAAATCTTTTTGAATCAAATGAAAGTACAACACGTTTAAACAAATCTTTTTGAATCAAATGAAAGTCAAACACATTCAAACGAAGTTTTTTGAATCAAATGAAAGTCAAACACATTCAAACAAATCTTTTTGTATCGAAAGACAGTCAAACACTTTCAAACATAACTTTTTGAATCAAATGAAAGTCAAACACATTCGAACAAAGCTTTTTGAGTCAAATGAAAGTCAATCACATTCAAATAAATCTTTTTAGATCGAAATAAAGTCAAACATATTCAAACAAAGCTTTTTAAATTAAATGAAAGTCAAACACATTCAACAAAGCTTTTTCAATCAAATGAAAGTAAAACACATTCAAACACAGCTTTTTAAATCAAATGAAAGTCAAACACATTCAACCAAAGCTTTTTGAATCAAATGAAAGTAAAACACATTCAAACAAAGCTATTTGAATCAAATGAAAGTCAAATACATTGAAACAAAGCATTTTGAATCTAATGAAAGTCAAACACATTCAAACAATTGTTTTTGAATCGAAATAATGTAAAACAAATTCAAACAAAGCTTTATGAATCAAATGAAAGTCAAACACATTCAAACAAATCTTTCAAAATCAAATGTAAGTCAAACACATTCAAACAAAGTTTTTTGAATCAAATAAAATTCAAACACATTCTAACAAATCTTATTAAATCATATGAAAGTCAAACACATTTAAACATAGCTTTTTGAATCAAATAAATGTCAAACACATTTAAAAAAAGCTTTTTGAATCAAATGAAAGTTAATTACATTCAAATAAATCTTTTTGAATCGAAATAAAGTCAAACAAGAATCTAATGAAAGTCAAACACGTTCAAACAAAGCTTTTTGAATCAATTGAAAGTCAAACACATTCAAACAAAGCTTTTTTAATCAAACGAAAGTGAAATACATTCAAACAAATCTTTTTGGATCAAAATAAACACATTCAAACATAGCTTTTTGTTTCAAATGAAAGTCAAACACATTCACACAAAGCTATTTAAATCAAATAAAATTCAATTAAATTCAAATAAATCATTTTGAATAAAAATAAAGTCAAACACATTCAAACAAAGTTTTAAGAATCAAATGAAAGTCAAACACATTCAAAAAAAGCATTTTGAAATGAATGAAAGTCAAACTAATTCAAACAAAGCTGTTTGAATCAAATGAAAGCCAAATACATTCAAACAAAGCTTTTTGAATCTAATGAAAGTAAAACACATTCAAACAATTCTTTTTGAATCGAAATAAAGTGAAAAAAAATTCAAACAAAGCTTTTACAATCAAAAGAAAGTAAAACACATTCAAACAAGCTTTTTGAATCAAGTGAAAGTCAAACACATTCAAACAAATCTTTCAAAATCAATGAAAGTCAAACACATTCAAACAAATCTTTTTCAATCAAATGAATGTCAAACACATTAAAACAAAGCTTTTTGAATCAAATGAAAGTCAAACACATTCAAACAAATCTTTTTAGATCATATGAAAGTCAAACACATTCAAACATAGCTTTTTGAATCAAATGAATGTAAAACACATTCAAACAAAGATTTTTGAATCAAATGAAAGTCAAACACAATTAAACAAATTTTTTTAGATCGAAATACATTCAAACAAAACTTTTTGAATCAAAAGAAAGTCAAACACTTTCAAACAAAGCTTTTTGAATCAAATGAAAGTCAAACACATTCAAACAAAGCTTTATGAATCAAAAGAAAGTCAAACACATTCTAATAATTCTTTTTGAATCGAAAAAATGTAAAACACATTCAAACAAAGTTTTTTTGAATCAAATGAAAATAATATACATTCAAACAATTCTTTTTGAATAAAAAAAAAAAGTAAAACACATTCAAACAAAGCTTTTTGAATCAAAAGAAAGTCAAACACATTCAAACAAAGCTTTTCGAATCAAATGAAAGTCAAATACATTTAAACTAATCTTTTTAAATCGAATGAAAGTCAAACACATTCAACCATAGCTTTTAGAATCAACTGAAAGTTAAACACATTCAAACAAAGATTTTTTAATCAAATAAGAGTCAAACACATTCAAATATATCTTTTTGAATCGAAATAAAGTCAAACACATTCAAACAAAGCTTTTTGAATCAAATAATAGTCAAACACATTCAAACAAATCTTTTTGAAGTAAATAAAAGTCAAACACATTCAAACAAAGCATTTTGAATCAAATGAAAGTCAAACTGATTCAAACAAATCTATCAAAATCAAATGCAAGTCAAACACATTCAAACCTAGCTTTTTGAATCAAATGAAGTCAAACACATTCAAACAAATCTTTTTAAATCATATGAAAGTCAAACACATTCAAACATAGCTTTTTGAATCAAATGAAAGTCAAACACATTCAAACAAAGCATTTTGAATCAAATGAAAGTAAAACACATTGAAACAAATCATTTTAGATCGAACTAAAGTAAAACACATTCAAACAAAGATTTATGAATCAAAAGAAATTCAAACACATTCTAACAATTCTTCTTGAATCAAAAAAAAGTACAACACATTCAAACAAAGTTTTTTGAATCAAATAAAAAGTTAAATACATTCAAACAATTCTTTTTGAATAAAAAAAAGTAAAACACATTCAAACAATGCTTTTTGAATCAAAAGAAAGACAAACACATTCACACAAAGCTGTTTGAATCAAATGAAAGTCAAACACATTTAAACAAAGTTTTTTGAATCAAATGAAAGTCAAACACATTCAAATAAATCTATTTGAATAGTAAAAAGTCAAACACATTCAAACAAAGGTTTTTGAATCAAATGAAAGTAAAACACATTCAAACAAAGCTATTTGTATCAAATGAAAGTCAAATACATTGAAACAAAGCGTTTTAAATCTAATGAAAGTCAAACACATTTAAACAATTATTTTTGAATCAAAATAAAGTAAAACAAATTCAAACAAAGCTTTTTGAATCAAATGAAAGTCATACACATTAAAACAAATCTTTCAAAATCAAATGAAAGTCATACACATTAAAACAAAGTTTTTTGAATCAAATGAAAGTCAAACACATTCAAACAAATCTTTTAAAATCATATGAAAGTCGAACACATTCAAACATAGCTTTTTGAATCAAATGAAAGTCAAATACATTTAAAAAAAGCTTCTTGAATCAAATGAAAGTCAAACACATTCAAATAAATCTTTTTGAATCGAAATAAAGTCAAACACATTCAAACAAAGCTTTTTTAATCAAATGAAAGTCAAACACGTCCAAACAAAGCTTTTTGAATTAAATGAAAGTCAAACACATTTAAACAAAGCTTTTTGAATCAAATAAAAGTGAAATACATTAAAACAAATCTTTTTGGATCGAACTACAATCAAACACTTTCAAACATAGCTTTTTGAATCAAATGAAAGTCAAACACATTCAAATAAATCTTTTTGAATCAAAATAAAGTCAAACACATTCAAACAAAGCTTTTTGAATCAAATGAAAGTCAAACACATTCAAACAAAGCCTTTTGAATTAAATGAAAGTCAAACACATTCAAACAAAGCTGTTTGAATCAAATGAAAGTAAAACACATTCAAACAATTCTTTTTGAATCGAAATGAAGAAAAAAAAATTCAAACAAATATTTTTGAATCAAAAGAAAGTGAAACACATTCAAACAAGCTTTTTGAATCAAATGAAAGTCAAACACATTCAAAGAAATCTTTCAAAATCAAATCTAAGTCAAACACATTCAAACAAAGTTTTTTGAATCAAATAAAATTCAAACACATTCTAACAAATCTTATTAAATCATATGAAAGTCAAACACATTTAAACATAGCTTTTTGAATCAAATAAATGTCAAACACATTTAAAAAAAGCTTTTTGAATCAAATGAAAGTTAAATACATTCAAATAAATCTTTTTGAATCGAAATAAAGTCAAACAAGAATCTAATGCAAGTCAAACACGTTCAAACAAAGCTTTTTGAATCAAATGAAAGTCAAACACATTCAAACAAAGCTTTTTTTAATCAAACGAAAGTGAAATACATTCAAACAAATCTTTTTGGATCAAAATACAGTCAAACACATTCAAACATAGCTTTTTGTTTCAAATGAAAGTCAAACACATTCACACAAAGCTATTTAAATCAAATGAAATTCAATTAAATTCAAATAAATCATTTTGAATAAAAATAAAGTCAAACACATTCAAACAAAGTTTTAAGAATCAAATGAAAGTCAAACACATTTAAAAAAAGCATTTTGAAATGAATGAAAGTCAAACTAATTCAAACAAAGCTGTTTGAATCAAATGAAAGCCAAATACATTCAAACAAAGCTTTTTGAATCTAATGAAAGTAAAACACATTCAAACAATTCTTTTTGAATCGAAATAAAGTGAAAAAAATTCAAACAAAGCTTTTACAATCAAAAGAAAGTAAAACACATTCAAACAAGCTTTTTGAATCAAGTGAAAGTCAAACACATTCAAACAAATCTTTCAAACTCAATGAAAGTCAAACACATTCAAACAAATCTTTTTCAATCAAATGAATGTCAAACACATTAAAACAAAGCTTTTTGAATCAAATGAAAGTCAAACACATTCAAACAAATCTTTTTAGATCATATGAAAGTCAAACACATTCAAACATAGCTTTTTGAATCAAATGAAAGTAAAACACATTCAAACAAAGATTTTTGAATCAAATGAAAGTCAAACACAATTAAACAAATTTTTTTAGATCGAAATACATTCAAACAAAACTTTTTGAATCAAAAGAAAGTCAAACACTTTCAAACAAAGCTTTTTGAATCAAATGAAAGTCAAACACATTCAAACAAAGCTTTATGAATCAAAAGAAAGTCAAACACATTCTAATAATTCTTTTTGAATCGAAAAAATGTAAAACACATTCAAACAAAGTTTTTTTGAATCAAATGAAAATAATATACATTCAAACAATTCTTTTTGAATAAAAAAAAAGTAAAACACATTCAAACAAAGCTTTTTGAATCAAAAGAAAGTCAAACACATTCAAACAAAGCTTTTCGAATCAAATGAAAGTCAAATACATTCAAACTAATCTTTTTAAATCGAATGATAGTCAAACACATTCAACCATAGCTTTTAGAATCAACTGAAAGTTAAACACATTCAAACAAAGATTTTTTAATCAAATAAGAGTCAAACACATTCAAATATATCTTTTTGAATCGAAATAAAGTCAAACACATTCAAACAAAGCTTTTTGAATCAAATAATAGTCAAACACATTCAAACAAATCTTTTTGAAGTAAATAAAAGTCAAACACATTCAAACAAAGCATTTTGAATCAAATGAAAGTCAAACTGATTCAAACAAATCTATCAAAATCAAATGAAAGTCAAACACATTCAAACCTAGCTTTTTGAATCAAATGAAGTCAAACACATTCAAACAAATCTTTTTAAATCATATGAAAGTCAAACACATTCAAACATAGCATTTTGAATCAAATGAAAGTAAAACACATTGAAACAAATCATTTTAGATCGAATGAAAGTAAAACACATTCAAACAAAGATTTATGAATCAAAAGAAATTCAAACACATTCTAACAATTCTTCTTGAATCAAAAAAATGTACAACACATTCAAACAAAGTTTTTTGAATCAAATAAAAAGTTAAATACATTCAAACAATTCTTTTTGAATAAAAAAAAGTAAAACACATTCAAACAATGCTTTTTGAATCAAAAGAAAGACAAACACATTCACACAAAGCTGTTTGAATCAAATGAAAGTCAAACACATTTAAACAAAGTTTTTTGAATCAAATGAAAGTCAAACACATTCAAATAAATCTATTTGAATAGTAAAAAGTCAAACACATTCAAACAAAGGTTTTTGAATCAAATGAAAGTAAAACACATTCAAACAAAGCTATTTGTATCAAATGAAAGTCAAATACATTGAAACAAAGCGTTTTAAATCTAATGAAAGTCAAACACATTTAAACAATTATTTTTGAATCAAAATAAAGTAAAACAAATTCAAACAAAGCTTTTTGAATCAAATGAAAGTCATACACATTAAAACAAATCTTTCAAAATCAAATGAAAGTCATACACATTAAAACAAAGTTTTTTGAATCAAATGAAAGTCAAACACATTCAAACAAATCTTTTAAAATCATATGAAAGTCGAACACATTCAAACATAGCTTTTTGAATCAAATGAAAGTCAAATACATTTAAAAAAAGCTTCTTGAATCAAATGAAAGTCAAACACATTCAAATAAATCTTTTTGAATCGAAATAAAGTCAAACACATTCAAACAAAGCTTTTTTAATCAAATGAAAGTCAAACACGTCCAAACAAAGCTTTTTGAATCAAATAAAAGTGAAATACATTAAAACAAATCTTTTTGGATCGAACTACAATCAAACACTTTCAAACATAGCTTTTTGAATCAAATGAAAGTCAAACACATTCAAATAAATCTTTTTGAATCAAAATAAAGTCAAACACATTCAAACAAAGCTTTTTGAATCAAATGAAAGTCAAACACATTCAAACAAAGCCTTTTGAATTAAATGAAAGTCAAACACATTCAAACAAAGCTGTTTGAATCAAATGAAAGTAAAACACATTCAAACAATTCTTTTTGAATCGAAATGAAGAAAAAAAAATTCAAACAAATATTTTTGAATCAAAAGAAAGTGAAACACATTCAAACAAGCTTTTTGAATCAAATGAAAGTCTAACACATTCAAAGAAATCTTTCAAAATCAAATCTAAGTCAAACACATTCAAACAAAGTTTTTTGAATCAAATAAAATTCAAACACATTCTAACAAATCTTATTAAATCATATGAAAGTCAAACACATTTAAACATAGCTTTTTGAATCAAATAAATGTCAAACACATTTAAAAAAAGCTTTTTGAATCAAATGAAAGTTAAATACATTCAAATAAATCTTTTTGAATCGAAATAAAGTCAAACAAGAATCTAATGCAAGTCAAACACGTTCAAACAAAGCTTTTTGAATCAAATGAAAGTCAAACACATTCAAACAAAGCTTTTTTTAATCAAACGAAAGTGAAATACATTCAAACAAATCTTTTTGGATCAAAATACAGTCAAACACATTCAAACATAGCTTTTTGTTTCAAATGAAAGTCAAACACATTCACACAAAGCTATTTAAATCAAATGAAATTCAATTAAATTCAAATAAATCATTTTGAATAAAAATAAAGTCAAACACATTCAAACAAAGTTTTAAAAATCAAATGAAAGTCAAACACATTTAAAAAAAGCATTTTGAAATGAATGAAAGTCAAACTAATTCAAACAAAGCTGTTTGAATCAAATGAAAGCCAAATACATTCAAACAAAGCTTTTTGAATCTAATGAAAGTAAAACACATTCAAACAATTCTTTTTGAATCGAAATAAAGTGAAAAAAATTCAAACAAAGCTTTTACAATCAAAAGAAAGTAAAACACATTCAAACAAGCTTTTTGAATCAAGTGAAAGTCAAACACATTCAAACAAATCTTTCAAACTCAATGAAAGTCAAACACATTCAAACAAATCTTTTTCAATCAAATGAATGTCAAACACATTAAAACAAAGCTTTTTGAATCAAATGAAAGTCAAACACATTCAAACAAATCTTTTTAGATCATATGAAAGTCAAACACATTCAAACATAGCTTTTTGAATCAAATGAAAGTAAAACACATTCAAACAAAGATTTTTGAATCAAATGAAAGTCAAACACAATTAAACAAATTTTTTTAGATCGAAATACATTCAAACAAAACTTTTTGAATCAAAAGAAAGTCAAACACTTTCAAACAAAGCTTTTTGAATCAAATGAAAGTCAAACACATTCAAACAAAGCTTTATGAATCTAAAGAAAGTCAAACACATTCTAATAATTCTTTTTGAATCGAAAAAATGTAAAACACATTCAAACAAAGTTTTTTTTGAATCAAATGAAAATAATATACATTCAAACAATTCTTTTTGAATAAAAAAAAAGTAAAACACATTCAAACAAAGCTTTTTGAATCAAAAGAAAGTCAAACACATTCAAACAAAGCTTTTCGAATCAAATGAAAGTCAAATACATTCAAACTAATCTTTTTAAATCGAATGAAAGTCAAACACATTCAACCATAGCTTTTAGAATCAACTGAAAGTTAAACACATTCAAACAAAGATTTTTTAATCAAATAAGAGTCAAACACATTCAAATATATCTTTTTGAATCGAAATAAAGTCAAACACATTCAAACAAAGCTTTTTGAATCAAATAATAGTCAAACACATTCAAACAAATCTTTTTGAAGTAAATAAAAGTCAAACACATTCAAACAAAGCATTTTGAATCAAATGAAAGTCAAACTGATTCAAACAAATCTATCAAAATCAAATGAAAGTCAAACACATTCAAACCTAGCTTTTTGAATCAAATGAAGTCAAACACATTCAAACAAATCTTTTTAAATCATATGAAAGTCAAACACATTCAAACATAGCATTTTGAATCAAATGAAAGTAAAACACATTCAAACAAATCATTTTAGATCGAATGAAAGTAAAACACATTCAAACAAAGATTTATGAATCAAAAGAAATTCAAACACATTCTAACAATTCTTCTTGAATCAAAAAAATGTACAACACATTCAAACAAAGTTTTTTGAATCAAATAAAAAGTTAAATACATTCAAACAATTCTTTTTGAATAAAAAAAAGTAAAACACATTCAAACAATGCTTTTTGAATCAAAAGAAAGACAAACACATTCACACAAAGCTGTTTGAATCAAATGAAAGTCAAACACATTTAAACAAAGTTTTTTGAATCAAATGAAAGTCAAACACATTCAAATAAATCTATTTGAATAGTAAAAAGTCAAACACATTCAAACAAAGGTTTTTGAATCAAATGAAAGTAAAACACATTCAAACAAAGCTATTTGTATCAAATGAAAGTCAAATACATTGAAACAAAGCGTTTTGAATCTAATGAAAGTCAAACACATTTAAACAATTATTTTTGAATCAAAATAAAGTAAAACAAATTCAAACAAAGCTTTTTGAATCAAATGAAAGTCATACACATTAAAACAAATCTTTCAAAATCAAATGAAAGTCATACACATTAAAACAAAGTTTTTTGAATCAAATGAAAGTCAAACACATTCAAACAAATCTTTTAAAATCATATGAAAGTCGAACACATTCAAACATAGCTTTTTGAATCAAATGAAAGTCAAATACATTTAAAAAAAGCTTTTTGAATCAAATGAAAGTCAAACACATTCAAATAAATCTTTTTGAATCGAAATAAAGTATAACACATTCAAATAAAGATTTTTAAATCAAATGAAAGTCAAACACGTTTAAACAAAGATTTTTGAATCAAATGAAAGTCAAACACATTCAAACAAAGCTTTATGAATCAAATAAAAGTGAAATACATTCAAACAAATATATTTGGATCCAAATATAGTCAAACACATTCAAACATAGCTTTTTGAATCAAATGAAAGTCAAACACATTCAAACAAAGCTTTTTAAATCAAATGAAAGTCAAACACATTCAAACAAAACTTTTTAGATCAAAATTTAGTCAAACACATTCAAACAAAGCTTTTTAAATCAAATGAAAGTCAAACACATTCAAATAAAGCTTTTTCAATCCAAAGAAACTCAAACACATTCAAACAAAGCTTTTTGAATCAAATAAAAGTCAAACACATTCAAACAAATCTTTTTAAATCATATTAAAGTAAAAAAAATTCAAACATAGCTTTTTGAATCAAATGAAAGTCAAACACATTCAAACAAAGCTTTTTGAATCAAATGAGAGTCAAACACATTCAAATATATATTTTTGAATCGAAATAAAGTCAAACACATTCAAACAAAGCTTTTTGAATCAAATGAAAGTAAAACACATTCAAACAAAGCTATTTGAATCAAATGAAAGTCAAATACATTGAAACAAAGCGTTTTGAATCTAATGAAAGTCAAACACATTCAAACAATTATTTTTGAATCAAAATAAAGTAAAACAAATTCAAAAAAAGCTTTTTGAATCAAATGAAAGTCATACACATTAAAACAAATCTTTCAAAATCAAATGAAAGTCAAACACATTAAAACAAAGTTTTTTGAATCAAATGAAAGTCAAACACATTCAAACTAATATTTTAATATCATATGAAAGTCAAACACATTCAAACATAGCTTTTTGAATCAAATGAAAGTAAAACACATTTAAAAAAAGCTTTTTGAATCAAATGAAAATCAAACACATTCAAATAAATCTTTTTGAATCGAAATAAAGTCAAACACATTCAAACAAAGCTTTTTGAATCAAATGAAAGTCAAACACGTCCAAACAAAGCTTTTTGAATTAAATGAAAGTCAAACACATTTAAAAAAAGCTTTTTGAATCAAATAAAAGTGAAATACATTAAAACAAATCTTTTTGAATCGAACTACAATCAAACACCTTCAAACATAGCTTTTTGAATCAAATGAAAGTCAAACACATTCAAATAAATCTTTTTGAATCAAAATAAAGTCAAACACATTCAAACAAAGCTTTTTGAATCAAATGAAAGTCAAACACATTCAAACAAAGCCTTTTGAATTAAATGAAAGTCAAACACATTCAAACAAAGCTGTTTGAATCAAATGAAAGTTAAATACATTCAAACTAAGCTTTTTGAATCTAATGAAAGTAAAACACATTCAAACAATTCTTTTTGAATCGAAATGAAGAAAAAAAAATTCAAACAAATATTTTTGAATCAAAAGAAAGTGAAACACATTCAAACAAGCTTTTTGAATCAAATGAAAGTCAAACACATTCAAAGAAATCTTTCAAAATCAAATCTAAGTCAAACACATTCAAACATAGCTTATTGAATCAAATGAAAGTTAAACACATTCAAATAAATCTTTTTAAAAAATATGAAAGTCAAACACATTCAAACATAGCTTTTTGAATCAAATGAAAGTCAAACACATTCTAACAAATATTTTTAAATCAAATGAAAGTCAAACACATTCAAACATAGCTTTTTGAATCAAATGAAAGTCAAACACATTCAAACAAAGCTTTTTGAATCCAATGAAAGTCAAACACATTCAAATAAATCTTTTTGAATCAAAATAAAGTCAAACACATTCAAACAAAGGTTTTTGAGTCAAATGAAAATCAAACACATTCAAACAAAGCTTTCAGAATCAAATAAAATTTAAACACATTCAAAGAAATCTTTTTTGGATCGAAATACATTCAAACACATTCAAACAAAGCTTTATGAATCAAAAGAAAGTCAAACACATTCAAACAATTCTATTTGAATCGAAAAAAGTAAAAACACATTCAAACAATGCTTTTTGAATCAAAAGAAAGTCAAACACATTCAAACAAAGTATTTTGAATCAAATGAAAGTCAAACACATTCAAACAAATCTTTTTAAATCATATGAAAGTCAAACACATTCGAACATAGCTTTTTGAATCAAATAAAAGTCAAACATATTTAAACAAAGCTTTTGAATCAAGTGAAAGTCAAACACATTCAAATAAATCTTTTTGAATCGAAATAAAGTCAAACACATTCAAATAAAGCTTTTTGAATCGTATGAAAGTCAAACACGTTCAAACAAAGCTTTGTTAATTAAATGATAGTCAAACCCATTCAAAGAAAGCTTTTTGAATCAAATGAAAGTCAAACACATTCAAACAAATCTTTTAAGATCGAAATACAGTCAAACACATTCAAACATGGCTTTTTGAATCAATTGAAAGTCAAACACATTCAAACAAGCTTTTTGAATCAAATGAAAGTCAAACACATTCAAACAAATCTTTTTGAATCGAAATAAAGTCAAACACATTCAAACATAGCTTTTTAAATCAAATGAAAGTTAAACACATTCAAACTAATCTTTTTAAATCATATGAAAGTCAAACACATTCTAACATAGCTTTTTGAATTAAATGAAAGTCAAACACATTCAAACAAAGCTTTTTGAATCAAATGAAAGTCAAACACATTTAAACAAATCCTTTTAGATCGAAATACAGTCAAACACATTTAAACAAAGCTTTATATATCAAAAGAAAGTCAAACACATTCTAACAATTCTTTTTGAATCGAAAAAAAGTAAAACACATTCAAACAAAGTTTTTTTGAATCAAATGAAAGTTAAATATATTCAAACAATTCTTTTTTAATCGAAAAAAAGTAAAACTGTAGACACCCATTTGTGTCTCCCCAAAATCAAACCTAGTGATGAATACCTTTCATGTCATTTGATTATCGAACAAAGCGAAAGTGTGAAAAGTCTAGTGATGAGGATGCTTTTATTAAAATATCTCTTCTTTTTGTTTTTTAAAATATTTCTTTTCTTACCTTATTTTTGAAAAACGTGCATTCCAGTTTAGTTTGGTCCTTGATATGGGTCCAATAATGGTGTATTTTGATGGGGCTTGAAAAGACCTTTTCAACGATATATTATAAGCCCAATTCTGATGAATAATGAGGAAGTTATGACAAAAATACTAAACTGGGCTCGAACCGGATCTTACCTACGGCCCAATGATAATGTGGAGGGTCCAAAGGTTTAATCCTATTCCTAAAGTAATTAGGATTAATTAGAAGATTCTATAATTTTTTAAAAGATCTTAATTATCCTTTTTGAAAAGATAAAATTAAAGAATTTGAGTTAAATAAAAACTTTCCTTTTTTAAAACTTTCTTTTTTCTTAAATCCTAATTCTATTCGAATTTAAAGATGTTCAAAGACAGTGAGATTTTATTTTCGTTCCTCATAATCTTTATCCAAATTTTATATGGTTGGATAGATCTTGAAATTATTTTTCCAATGATATATTATAATATTAAATCCGAGCTATAACGAAAAAAATATGAATGAGATATGAAACTCTATCCAAAACTGACATTGTCCTAATATTTCGGCGATATCTTTTTATCAACAAAAAATTTTAATCTGATTCTAATTGGGTTGGAAAGTAGACTTCAAGATCTTTCCAACAACATATCATATGCCTTATTTGGACTTCTGGATCAAAAGATATGATAAAAACAAAATCCGCAAAAATTGTTGTCCATCGAGTTCTATTTCGATTCGAATTCGGATTCTTTTCTTATTCTTCGACCCTCTTTTTTTCCTCTATAAATAGAGGTCATATCTTCCCTTTTTCAATCACAAATTCTCACCAACTCTCATCAAGAAATTCTTGATTACTCTCTTTCTCTCTCTTTTCTAAACTAGCCTTTTCTCAAAATACAAAATTCCGCATTCGCAAGACTTAGACACACCTAGCCATATTCGAAGTTGCCTTCGCCCTAGACGTGAAAGGTTTTAATTTCTGAGTGTTTGGTCCCAAATCTTTCTTTCAATTATTTAATTTAATTGTTTATTTTATTATTTTCCTTGAAGTTACTAACGCGTGTATTTTGTTATTAGAAAGAGATACGAGGCATCCAAGTAAGTACTTTAGTTGTTTAATTGATATTATGATGTAGAAATCATGCTTAGATTGTTATTATGATTCCTAGTATCATGTTAGGATGTTTTTCTTAATTTTATGTTTAGGGTGACAACAATAAATTCTTAGTATCATGTTTAGGGTAAAGAATAAGTTCCTTAGGTCAATTATGATTTCTATGATGCTTCCTATTTTCTTCTTAATATTTTTGTTAGTATCATGTTAGGGTTAAAGCTTTGATTTTTAATGTTTAGTGACATGATAAGGGTTTGTTATTAATCTTGTTAGTATCATGCCTAGGATCTTGCTATTAATATTATGTTGTAACATGATTATTTTAATTATTATTATTTATTATGATTATTATTATTTTATGAATATCATGTTGCTTGATTATATTTATTTTTATTGCTTGATCACACCTTTTATGCATGTATAAAGGGAATTGGTACTTGTAATCATTCTTAATAAGATAATTAATAATCTTGTTTAGGGTTAATATGATTATAATTCAAGTGATCGCCAATAATAGATTTATTTGTGCATTAAATTCAACCAACATAGATAAACAGGTTAAGGGTAATCCTATTGATTGCATGTTAGTCAGAAAGCGCACATGAATACGATCAGAATAAAGTAGAGGCCTATTATTAGGGCAGGTTCAATCTCTTTTAGGTTGATTTGTACCTTCATCCCCGAACTACCATTCATGGTTCCAGACCTTTTGGAGTTGACGATCTCCTGGATCGTTAAGGGGTGAACGGTTTACAAGTTCCAAAAACTTGTTGCCGACTCTTTTGCTCTATCATCTTTCCCTTTGGACGCCACCGTACTTTAATGTATGACCACAGTGGGGTTCAAGCTAGGGGATTAACGCTTGAAATATTCCCTACAAAAACACATTCAAAAAAAGCTTTTTGAATCAAAAGAAAGTCAAACACATTCAAACAAAGCTTTTTGAATCAAATGAAAGTCAAACACATTCAAACAAATCTTTTTAAATCAAATGAAAGTCAAACACATTCAAACATAGCTTTTAGAATCAAATGAAATTCAAGCACATTCAAACAAAGCTTTTTGAATCAAATGAAAGTAAAAAACATTCAAATAAATCTTTTTGAATCGAAATAAAGTCAAACACATTAAAACAAAGCTTTTTGAATCAAATGAAAGTCAAACACATTCAAACAAATCTTTTTAAATCAAATGAAAGTCAAACACATTTAAACAAATCATTTTAGATCGAAATACTGTCAAACAAATTCAAACAAAGCTTTATGAATCAAAACAAAGTCCAACACATTCTAACAATTCTTTTTGAATTGAAAAAAAGTATAACACATTCAAACAAAGTTTTTTGAATCAAATGAAAGTTAAATACATTTAAACAATTCTTTTTGAATCAAAAGAAAGTAAAACACATTCATACAAAGCTTTTTGAATCAAAAGAAAGTCATACACATTCAAACAAAGCTTTTTAAATCAAATGAAAGTCAAACACATTTAAACAAATCTTTTTAAATCAAATGAAAGTCAAACACATTCAAACATTGCTTTTTGAATCAAACGAAAGTCACACATTCAAACAAAGCTTTTTGAATCAATGAAAGTCAAACACATTCAAATAAATCTTTTTCAATTGAAATAAAGTCAAACACATTCGAATAATGCATTTTGAATCAAATAAGAGTCAAACACATTAAAACAAAGCTTTTTAAATCAAATAAAATTTAAACACATTCAAAAAAATCTTTTTGGATCGAAATACATTCAAACACATTCAAACAAAGCTTTATGAATCAAAAGAAAGTCAAACACATTCAAACAATTCTATTTAAATCGAAAAAAATTAAAAACACATTCAAACAAAACTATTTGAATCAAAAGAAAGTCAAACACATTCAAACAAAGTTTTTTGAATCAAATTAAAGTCAAACACATTCAAACAAATCTTTTTAAATCATATTAAAGTCAAACACCTTCAAACATAGCTTTTTGAATCAAATGAAAGTCAAACACATTCAAACAAATCTTTTTAAATCAAATGAAAGTCAAACACATTCAAATAAATCTTTTTGAATCGAAATAAAGTCAAACACATTCAAACAAAGCTTTTTGAATTATATGAAAGTCAAACACGTTCAAACAAAGCCTTTTGAATTAAATGATCATCAAACCCATTCAAACAAAGCTTTTTGAATCAAATGAAAGTCAAACACATTCAAACAAATCTTTTTAGATCGACATACAGTCAAACACATTCAAACATAGCTTTTTAAATCAAATGAAAGTCAAACACATTCAAACAAGCTTTTTGAATCGAATGAAAGTCAAACACATTAAAACAAATCTTTTTGAATCGAAATAAAGTCAAACACATTCAAACATAGCTTTTTAAATCAAATGAAAGTCAAACACTTTCAAACAAATCATTTCAAATGATATGAGAGTCACACACATTTAAACATAGTTTTGAGAATCAAATGAAAAACACATTCAAACAAAGCTTTATGAATTAAATGAAAGTTAAACACATTCAAAAAAAGCTTTTTAGATCGAAATACAGTTAAATATATTCAAACAAAGCTTTATGAATCAAAAGAAAGTCAAACACAATCTAACAATTCTTTATAAATCGAAAAAAAGTAAAACACATTCAAACAAAGTTTTTTTAATCAAAAGAAAGTCAAACACATTCAAACAAAGTTTTTAGATTAAAATGAAAGTCAAACACATTCAAACATAGCTTTTTGAATCAAATGAAAGTCAAACACATTCAAAAAAAGTATTTTGAATCAAATGAAAGTCAATAACATTCAAACAAAGCTTTTTGAATCTAATGAAAGTCAAACACATTCAAACAATTCTTTTTGAATCGAAATAAAGTAAAACAAATTCAAACAAAGCTTTTTGAATCAAAACAAGGTCAAACACATTCAAACAAGCTTTTTTAATCAAAGGAAAGTCAAACATTTTCAAATAAACCTTTCAAAATCAAATGAAAGTCGAACACATTCAAACATTGATTTTTTAATCAAATGAAAGTTAAACATATTCAAACTAAGCTTTTTGAATCAAATGAAAGTCAAACACATTTAAACAAATCTTTTTAGATTGAAATTAAGTCAAACATATTGAAACAAAGCATTATGAATCAAATGAAAGTCAAAGACATTATAACAATTCTTTTTATATCGAAAAAAGTAAAACACATTCAAACACAGTTTTTTTAATCAAAAGAAAGTCAAACACATTTAAATAAAGCTTTTTGAATCAAATGAAAGTAAAACACATTCAAACAAATATTTTAAATCATATGAAACTCAAACACATTCAAACATAGCTTTTTGAATCAAATTAAAATCAAACACATTTAAACAAAGCTTTATGAATCAAATGTAAGTCAAACATATTTGAATAAATCTTTTTTAATCGAAATAAAGTCATACACATTCAAACAAAGCTTTTTGAATATAATGAAAGTCAATCACATTCAAACAAATCTTTTTAAATCATATGAAAGTCAAACACATTCAAACATAGCTTTTTGAATCAAATGAAAGTCAAACACACTCAAACAAAGCTTTTTGAATCAAATGAAAGTCAAACACATACAAACAAATCTTTTTAGATCGAAATACAGTCAAACACATTCAAAAAAAGATTTATGAATCAAAAGAAAGTCAAACACATTCTAACAATTATTTTTGAATCGATAAAAAGTAAAACACATTAAAACAAAATTTTTTTTTAATCAAAAGATAGTCAAACTCATTTAAACAAAGCTTTATGAATAAAATGATAGTCAAACACATTCAAACAACTATTTTTAAATCATATTAATGTCAAACACATTCAAACATAGCTTTTTGAATCAACTGAAAGTAAAAAACTTTCAAACAAAGCTTTATGAATCGAATGAAAGTCAAACACCATTAAATAAATCTTTTTGAATTGAAATAAAGTCAAACACATTCTAACAATTCTTTTTTAATAAAAAAAAAGTAAAACACAATCAAACAAAGTTTTTTAAATCAAAAGAAAGTGAAACACATTCAAACAAAGCTTTTTGAATCAAATGAAAGTCAAACCCATTCAAACAAATATTTTTAAATCATATGAAAGTCAAACACATTCAAACATAGCATTTTGAATCAAATGAAAGTCAAACCTATTCAAACAAAGCTTTTTGAAACAAATGAAAGTCAAACACATTCAAATAAATCTTTTTGAATCGAAATAAAGTCAAACACATTAAAAAAAGCTTTTTGAATCAAATGAAAGTTAAACACATTCAAACAAAGCTTTTTGAATCAAATGAAAGTTAAACACATTCAAACAAACCTTTTTGAATCAAATGAAAGTCAAACACATTCAAATAAATATTTTTAATTCATATGAAAGTCAAACACATTCAAACATAGCTTTTTGAACCAAATGAAAGTAAAACACATTTAAACAAAGCTTTTTGAATCAAATGAAAGTCAAATACATTCAAATAAATCTTTTTGAATCGACATAAAGTCAAACACATTCAAACAAAGCTTTTTGAATTAAATGAAAGTTAAACCCATTCAAACAAAGCTTTTTGAATAAAATTAAAGTCAAACACATACAAACAAATCTTTTTAGATCGAAATTCAGTCAAACACATTCAAAAAAAGCTTTTTAAATCAAATGAAAGTCAAACACATTCAAACATAGCTTTTTGAATCAAATAAAATTGAATCACATTCAAACAAAGCTTTTTGAATCATAGGAGAGTCAAACACATTCAAATATATCTTTTTGAATCGAAATAAAGTCAACAAAGCTTTTTGAATCAAATGAAAGTTAAACACATTCAAACAAAGCTTTTTGAATTGTACGAAAGTCAAACACGTTCAAACAAAGCTTTATGAATCAAATTAAAGTCAAACACATTAAAACAAATCTTTTTGGATCAAAATACAGTCAAACACATTCAAACAAAACTTTTTGAATCAAAAGAAAGTCAAACACATTCAAACAAAAGTGTTTGAATCAAATGAAAGTCAAACACATTCAAACAAAGCTTTTTGAATCAAATGAAAGTCAAATACATTCAAACAAAGCTTTTTGAATCTAATGAAAGTCGAACACATTCAAAAAATTCTTTTTAAATCGAAATAAAGTAAAAAAAATTCAAACAAAGTTTTTTGAACCAAATACATTCACACAAAGCTTTTTGAATCAAATGAAAATCAAACACATTCAAATAAATTTTTTTGAATCAAACGAAAGTTAAACACATTCAAACAAATCTATTTCGACCGAAATTTAGTCAAACAAATTCAAACAAAGCTTTATGAATCAAAAGAGAGTCAAACACATTCAAATAAAGCTTTTTTAATCAAAAGAAAGTCAAACACATTCAAACAATTCTATTTGAATCGAAAAAAGTAAAAACACATTCAAACAAAGGTTTTTGAATCAAAAGAAAGTCAAACACATTCAAACAAAATTTTTTGAATCAAATGAAAGTCAAACAGATTCAAACAAATCTTTTTAAATCAGATGAAAGTCAAACGCATTCAAATATAGCTTTTTGAATCAAATGAAAATCAAACACATTTAAACAAAGCTTTTTTAATTAAATGAAAGTCAAACACATTCAAATAAATCTTTTTTAATCAAAAATAAAGTCAAACACATTCAAACAAAGATTTTTGAATCAAATGAAAGTATAACACATTCTAACAAAGCTTTTTGAATCAAATGAGTGGGATTTGTGCTTGTGGAAATTATCGAGTAATCAGAGATGAAAAATTTCCTCTCTCTTCTCCCCAAAAACAAAAAAAGCATTCAAACAAATCTTTTTAGATCGAAATTCAGTTAAACCCATTCAAACTAAGATTTATGAATCAAAAGAAAGTCAAACACAATCTAACAATTCTTTTTTAAACGAAAAAAAGTAAAACACATTCAAACAAAGGTTTTTGAATCAAAAGAAAGTCAAACACATTCAAACAAAGCTTTTAAAATCAAAAGAAAGTCAAACACATTTAAACAAAGCTTTTTGAATCAAAATAAAGTCAAATACATTCAAATGTAGCTTTTTGAATAAAATGAAAATCAAACACATTCAAACAAAGCTTTTTAGATCGAAATACAGTAAAAACACATTCAAACAAAGCTTTATGATTCAAAAACTAGTCAAACACATTTTAACAATTCTTTTTTAATCGAAAAAAAGTAAACCATATTCAAACAAAGTTTTTTGAATCAAAAGAAAGTCAAACACATTCAAACAAAGTTTTTTAATTCAAATGAAATTTAAACACATTCAAACAAATCTTTTTAAATCAAATGAAAGTCAAACACATTCGAACATAGCTTTTTGAATAAAATGAAAGTCAAACACATTTAAACAAAGCTTTATGAATCAAATTAAAGTCAAATACATTTAAACAAAGCTTTTTGAATCTAATGAAAGTCAAACACATTTAAACAATTCTTTTTGAATCGAAATAAAGTAAAACAAATTCAAACAAAGTTTTTTGAATCTAAAGAAAGTCAAACACATTCAAACAAGCTTTTTGAATCAAATGAAAGTCAAACACATTTAAACTAATCTTTCAAAATCAAATGAAAGTCAAACACATTCAAACATAGCTTTTTGAATCAAATGAAAATCAAACACATTCAAACAAAGCTTTTTGAATCAAATGAAAGTAAAACACGTTCAAACAAAGCTTTTTGAATCAAATGAAAGTCAAATACATTCAAACAATTCTTTTTGAATCGAAAAAAAGTAAAACACATTCAAACAAAGCTTTTTGAATCAAAAGAAAGTCAAACACATTCAAACAAAGCTTTATGAATCAAATGAAAGTCAAACACATTCAAACAAATTTTTTTAAATCAAATGAAAGTCAAACACATTCAAACATAGCTTTTTGAATCAAATGAAAGTGAAACACTATCAAACAAAGCTTTTTGAATCAAATGAAAGTCAAACACATTCAAATAAATCTTTTTGAACCGAAATAAAGTCAAACACATTCAAACTAAGCTTATTGAATCAAATGAAATTCAAACACATTCAAACAAAGCTTTTTGAATCAAATGAAATTTAAACACATTCAAACAAATCTTTTTGGATCGAAATATAGTCAAACACATTCAAACAAAGCTTTTTTAAGCAAAAGAAAGTCAAACAAATTCAAACAAAGCTTTTTAAATCAAATGAAAGTCAAACACATTCTAATAAATATTTTTTAATCATATGAAAGTCAAATACATTCAAACATAGCTTTTTGAATCAAATGAAAGTTAAACACATTTAAACAAAGCTTTTTGAATCAAATGAAAGTCAAACACATTCAAATAAATCTTTTTGAATCGAAATAAAGTCAAACACATTCAAACAAAGCTTTTCGAATCAAATGAAAGCTAAACACTTTCAAGAAAAGTTTGGGGTTTGACTTTGCGTTGACTTTCTCTTTTCTCTTTCCTCCCATGGCGATTTGAGTTTGCTGGTTTTCTTCAGCTTAGTTGAGTCTTAATGGCGAAGAAGAAGAAGCAATCTACTCCTAAACCCTCAAATAACTTGAATCATCCTTCCAAATCTTTTTTATCTCTATTGAATGATGGTGTTAATCGATTTAATGTGTCTAAATTTTCTGGTTCTACTTCGATTGCAGAAGTTAATGAGGACCCTGATGAACTTGTCACTCCACCTTCTCATTTGAGTCGATTCTCAACTGAGAAGATTACTAGAGCTGAGCTGAAAGCCCTTGAGGATTTCCATGTCCGATTGATCAAAGCCAATAAAACAGTACCCCGTTCTACTGTTCCATTGGATCTCAGAGCTTCCTCGTCTGGTCTTAATGCAGGCTGTGCTTTGACAGATGATTCTAAGATGGCTGAAGGTAATCCTGTCCTCAATTTTGGATCAGTTCCTCGAATTCCAGAGACAGTAGTACCTAGGGTTTCTTAATGTACCGTTCCATTGATTTCTGAGCTCGATTTTGCTCCAATTGCTGACCCGAATCCTTTGGAGAATGATGTGGTACCTCCTTAGCCTAATACTATTCCTGCTACTAAGCCAGAACTTGCTAAGCTAACAGCTAAGGGTTCTGCCCTCTCTTTTGTAGCTCCTGTACTTAAAGATGGCAAGTCTGTTGCCATGTTACAACAATCTGAAATTGATGAAGGTAATCTCAAGTGGAAGAACTCTGTAATTTTCTATGTAATAGGCTATTATCCTACTATTGTTGTTGTTCAAAGATATGTTGCTGAGAATTGGAGTGTTGTAGCTAAACCTGATTTTTTGGCATGATGATGGCTACTTTATGATTAAAATGCAAAACTCTGATGATATGAATGTTGTTCTTAGTGCTAGTCCACATATGTTCTTTGGTAAGGTGGCTATTGTTAAGCCTTGGTCTGAGAAATTTGACTTTCATGCTGAGGTTTTGAGAACTGTTCCTGTATGGGTTAAGTTACCTAACTTACCTTTGAATTTTCGGGGTGTGGACACTTTGAGTAGACTGGGAAGTGTTTTAGGAGTTCCTTTATGTGCTGATGAATGTACTTTAAAGCAGCTGAGGGTCTCTTTTGCTAGATTGCTCATTGAAGTTGATGTAACAAAGGCTTTATCCAAGACTATCTGGTTTGAAAGTCCAGATGGTGTTTTGATTGAACAAAAAGTTGTTTTTGAATGGACACCCCCCTTTTGTAGAAAATGTAACAAAGTGGGCCATGATTGTACTATTACTAGGAAGGTTCAACCTCAAAAGAAGCAGGTGGCTTCTAAGGAGCAGCCTAAGCAAAAGGTGTGGGTTGCTAAGCCCCAACCTGCTACTGTTCCTGCACCTGAGTCTAGTGTGCCTGAATCTGGGGGTAATGGCTCTGTTCATAGTGCTGGTGTTTTCACTCCTGCTCCAACTACCTTGCAAGCCAATTCTGATGATGATTGGAGAGTGGTGGGAAGGAAGCATAGAAGCCATAGTAATCCTCCTATCTTTACTAGTGTTCCTAATTCTAATACCTATGCTGCTCTGATTAAGGATGGGGATGGTGCTAGAGATCTTGTTCCTATCGGGGTTGATGGTAATCCCCTATGGGGTCATGATTATCCTATCATGGAATATCAGGGGTCTTAATGATCCCTGCAAAGTAGTTTCTGTTAAGAAACTGCTAGCTGAACATTATGTGGATGTTATTGGTATCATGGAAACTAAGGTGAAATGTGATAAGAGTGTTATGCTTCAAAAGAAATTTGGGTCTGCTTGGTCTTGGTTTTGTAACTACTCATCTTCACATAGGGGTAGTGTAGACACCCATTTGTGTCTCCCCAAAACCAAACCCAATGATGAGTACCTTTCACGTCGAATCATAATCGAATGAAGTGAAAGTGTGGAAAGTCTAGTGTTGCGGATAGTTTTAATTTCTTTTCTCTTCTCTCTGTTTTTGAAAACTTATTTTAAGAAAACAGCCAATCCAGTTTGGTTGGTCCATGATATGGGTCCAATAGTAGTGTAGTTGGATGGGGCTTGACAAGACCTTTCCAACGATATATTATAAGTCCAATTCCGATGAATGTTGAGGAAGTTATGGCCAATTTACTAAACTGGGCCCGGTTTGAGCCTTATATGCGGCCCAATGATCTAGGGGAGGGCCTAATATGATTTATCATTCTTAATGCAATTAGGAATGGTTTTAATCTTCTAGATTCTTCTAGAAAGTTCTTTTCATTCCTAATTCAATTAGCATTGATAAATTGACTTTTGTTGACTTTTCATAGTTTTAATTAAAATCAAATAGCATTTTCGAGGAAACTATATGATTTTATCCTCCAGTAAGACAAACTTATCTGATTTTCGAAAACGCGTTAAAAACAGGCTTGGCGCCTGATTCCAGGCATTGGCGCCTGGAACTAGGCCTGGCGCTAGCCATTGGCGCCTGGCGCTAGTGTTGGTGCCTGGCGCTAGTTAGCCAGGGTTTGCGCCAGCTCTGTTTTTTGTGCGTCAGACTCTGTTTTGTTTATTTTATCTTTTTGGCTGATTTTCTCTATAAATAACGTATTAAAAACTCCGTTTTCATTCACCAGTTCTCATCAACAGTCAGTTTTGATTAACATTCGCCTACAATCAGTTTTCATTCAATTAATCCTCTCATTCTCTTAATCATTCATCAATTCTTTCTCTTCTCTAAACTTTGTTTTTACATACAAAATTCCGCATTCGCAAGATCTAGAAACACCTAGCCATATTCGAAGTTGCCTTCGCCCTAGACGTGAAAGGTTTTAATTTCTGAGGGTTTGGTCCCATATCTCTCTTTCAATTATTTAATTTAATTATTTTGATTATTATTTTCCTTGAAGTTACTAACGTGTGTATTTTGTTATTAGAAAGAGGTACGAAGCATCAAAGTAAGTGCTTTAATGGTTTTAATTGATGTTATGATGTAGAAATCATGTTTTAATTGTTGTTATGATATTCCTAGTATCATGTCTAGGGTATTTTTAATATTAAATATGATTGTTACAATGCTTCCTATGTTCTTCCTAATATTTATGAATGTTAGTATCATGTTAGGGCTAAAGATTTGATTTTTATTGCTTAGTGACATGCTAGGGTTTGCTATTAATCTTGTTAGTATCATGCCTAGGATCTTGCTATTTTTATTATGCTTTAATATTAACATGAACATGATTATGATTATAATTGTTATAATTTATGATGATTATGAATATTATTATTATTATTATTCATGATTATTATTATGATGATTATTTATTATGTATGTTACTTGATTTTTATTGTTATTGCTTGATCACGCCTTTTATGCATGTTTAAAGGGAATTGGTACTTGTAATCACGTTTATATAAGATAATTAATAATCTTGTTAGGGTTAATGTGATTATAATTTCAAGTGATCGCCAATAATAGATTTATGTGTGCATTATATTCAACCAACATAGATAAACAGGTTTAGGGTTAATCCTATTGATTGCATGTTAGTCAAGAAGCGCACATGAATACGATCAGAATAAAGTAGAGGCCTATTATTAGGGCAGGTTCAATCTCTTTTAGGTTGGATTTGTACCTTCATCCCCGAACCCTTATTTGGTTCTAGACCTTATGGAGTTGACGATCTCTTGGATCGTTAAGGGGTGTAACCTTCACCTCGTGAACGGTTTACAAGTTCCTAAAACTTGTTGGCGACTCTTTTGCTCTATCTTCTTCCTTTTTGGACGCCACCGTACTTTAGTGTATGATCACAGTGGGGTTCAAGATAGGGGTTTAATGCTTGAAATTTATTACCCACAAGTAGACTCTGGGTTGGCTGGTTACATGACAAGGTTAATCTTTTAGTCCTCTCCTCTCATGAGCAGTTCATTCATGTCCAAATTAGCTCCAAGGATCTTCAGCATCAGATTTTCTATACCTTTGTGTATGGCTTGCATTCTATTCATGACAGGTTACCTCTTTAGGATGGTATTTCTAGTCTTGGAGCTGTTTCTGGGCCTTGGCTTGTTATTGGTGACTTTAATTATGTTCTCAATTCTTATGATAGAATTAATGGTAATGTTGTCACTGATTATGAGGTTAACCATTTTAGAAGTTTTTTTGACAATCTTGATCTTTGTGAGCTCAAGAGTAAAGGTTATTTTTACTCTTGGTCTAATAAGGGTCATGGTGATACTAGAATTGCTACAAGGATTGACAGGGGGCTTGTGAATCAGGCTTGGTTGAACAAGTATTCTCATGTTGAATCTATCTATCTTCCCTCTCTCCTCTCTGATCACAACCCTATTTTGGTTAAAGTGTGTAGATTTGTTGCTGCTAAGGGAAGACCTTTTAGGTTTCTTAATTGCCTAGCTAATCATGTTGACTTTTGTTCTATTGTGGAAAACAGCTGGCATAGTGTTACAGATTCTTCTGCTATGGTTACTATTTGGCAGAATTTGAAAACTGTCAAAAAGAACCTGAAAGATCTGAACACTAAGTATTTTGCTAATGTTGATGAGAAAGTTGATGTGGCTCTTGCCTCTTTGAAAGCCATTTAGGACCAGCTTGCTGTGGATTATTCTAATTCTGACCTTCATGTTAAAGAGGCTGAAGCTGTAAATATGGTGAAGCATTGGATGTATATCCAGGAGTCCATTTATAATCAGAAATCTAGGGTTGATTGGATTAAGCTGGGGGACTCCAGTTCTCACTACTTCTTTTCTATTATGAAGCACAGGCAAGGTAGAAATAGAATTGATTCTATCTTCACTGAAGATGATGTCCTTTTGAAAGAACCTGTGCTTATTGAAAATGAGATTGTGGGGTTTTATAAAGGGCTCCTTGGTTCTAGTGCTAGTTCTCTCCCTGCTGTTGACTTGGCCACTATTAGGAGAGGTTCTCAACTCAGCTCTAGCTCCATTGATATTTTGACTGCTGTGGTTACTACTTCTGAGATTGATAATGCTCTAGCTCAGATTGGAGATGATAAGGCGCCTGAGATTGATGGTTTCAATGTTGTTTTCTTCAAAAAGGCTTGGCCTATGATCAAAACTGATATCTATGCTGCTATCTTCTCTTTCTTTGAGACTGGTGTCATTGCTAAGCAGTGGAATTGTACAACAATCACCTTAGTGCCTAAGGTTCAGCATCCTTCTTATGTCAAAGAGTTTAGGCCTATTACTTGTTGTACCATGTTGTACAAGCTGATCTCTAAAGTTCTCACAAACAGGATTTCTAAAGTGGTGGGGACTGTTATTAATGATGCTCAAGCTGGGTTTATCCCGGGTAAGCACATTGGTGAAAATATTCTCCTGGCTACTAAACTGATCAAAGGCTACTCTCATAAGTTTGTTTCTCAAAGGTGCATGATCAAGATTGACTTGAGGAAGGCCTATGACTCTGTTAAATGGCCCTTTTTGCAGACTGTTTTGGAAGAGCTTGGTTTCCCTCATTCTGTTGTGAAGTGGATTATGACTTGTTTCTATTCTGTTTCTTACTCTGTGATGGTTAATGGCTTTCCTGCTAAGCCTTTTTCTGCAAAAAAAGGTCTTAGACAAGGAGATCCTATGTCTCCTTTTCTCTTTGCTCTATGTATAGAGTACCTATCTAGGTGCCTTAAGGAAATGACTGGGAATTCTAATTTCAATTTTCATCCTAGATGTGAGAAATTAGGTATTACCCACATGATGTTTGGTGATGATTTTCTCCTCTTCTCTAGGGCTGATTACGTCTCTATTCAGCTTCTCTTGCAGGATTTCCAGAAATTCTCTTGTGCTTCTGGTCTGATGGCTAATTTAAGTAAGAGTGAGGTTTATTTTGGAGGCATCTCTGATTTTGATAAAGATCAGCTGCAAATTGTTCTTGGTATGAGTAGAGGTAGTTTGCCTTTTAGATATCTTAGGGTGCCTTTGTCTTCTAAAAAGCTTACTGTTGCTCAATGTAGGCCTTTGGTTGAAAGGGTTACTGCTAGGATTGGATGCTGGACTTCTAGACACTTATCTTATGCTGGCAATTTACAGCTTATCAAAAGTGTTCTCTTTGGTATTCAGGCTTATTGGGCTCAGATTTTCATTCTACCTAAGAAGATTCTTAGGGAAATTGAAACTAAGTTCAGGATTTTTCTTTGGACTGGGAAGAACACTTGTGCAAAAAAGGCCCCTGTCTCCTGTCATCATATGACTCTTCCTAAGGTTTGTGGTGGCTGGAGTATTACCTCTCTTGGTGATTGGAATAAAGCTGCTATATGCAAGGTCTTTGGGATCTTGCTCACAAATCTGACAATATGTGGGTAAAATGGGTGCATACCTATTATTTCAACAATAGGAATATCTGGACTGCTACTATTCCCAAGAAATGCTCCTGGGTTTTGAAGAAAATCTTGACTTGTAGAGATACTATTGATGATATTGGTGGCTGGTCCTCTATTATGAAAAATGGGAAAATGAGTACTGCTAAACTTTATGCCCGGATTCGACCACAGGCTTCTAAGGTAGGGTGGAAAAGAATTGTTTGCAATAACCAAGCCGCTCCTAAGAGTATTTTCATTACTTGGTTAGCTCTGCTTGATAAACTTGCCACTAAGGACAGAATTGTTAAGTGGAATACAAGTTGTGATCTTAATTGCTTTTTCTGCCAGAACTCTTGTGAAACTGTCTCTCACTTGTTCTTTTGCTGTCCTTACTCTAAGGCTATTGGGGAACAGATTTTGAAGCTTCTTGATGTGAAAAAAGCAGTTCAACCTTTTCACATTGAACAACAATGGATAGTTTAGAATTGCAGGAAGTCTAGCAGCAAGGGTAGAGTATACTCTATGTGTTTTGCTGAGGCTATCCACAGTATATGGCTGCAAAGGAATAGTTTGATGTTTACAGGTGACTGTAAACCTGCAGAAACTGTTTTTAAAGACATACTTTTTCATGTTGCTATTAGATGTAATGGAGCAGACAGGAAGCTGCTTTTGCTTCACTGATTTTCTGGTTGTAGCAGTTTGGTTTCTGGTCTGCTGGTTTTTGGTTTGGGTGGCAGCTGGTTTCTGGTCTGTTTTCTATTTGTTGTGCTGTCTGCAGTCTTCAGCAGCCTGGTTTTCTTAGGTGGCAGCTGGTGGTTTATTTTTTTGCTGCTGGTTTGTTGTTTTGGGTTGCTGTTGTTGTTTTGTTGTTGTTGTTGTTCTGTTGCTGTTCTGTTGCAGTTCTGTCTTGATGTTTCTGGTCTGCTGCAGGCTGTTCTGGGTGGCAGTTGGTGGCTTTGGCTGCTCTTGGTCTGCAGCCAGTTCTGGCAGCTTGTTCTGGTGCTGCAAGCTGTCAGTTGCTGGTGCTGCTGTTCTGTTCTGCTGTTGCTGTTCCTGGCTGCTGCTGTTGCTGTTTTCTGGTCTGCTCCTGCTATTTTTGGTCTGCTGCTACTGCTGGTTTTAGTCAGCTTTTGGGTTTTATTTTGTTTTCTGATGCTTTTCTTGGTTGTTTCCTTGAGTTGATGTTTTCCTATTTTGTCTAGTCTTGTTGCTTTTGCAACTGAGTCTAGGTGGGGGTTGTGGGGTTTGGTGTTTGTTACTTCTTAGCTTTTGTAAGTTGTAACTTTCCCTTTTTGGTAATAAAATTCTTCATATTTACCACAAAAAAAAAAAAAAAAAAAAAAGTTAAACACATTCAAACAAAGCTTTTTGAATCAAATGAAAGTTAAACACATTCAAACAAAGCTTTTTGAATCAAATGAAAGTTAAACACATTCAAACAAAGCTTTTTGAATCAAAGGAAAGTCAAACACATTCAAACAAATCTTTTAAGATCGTAATTTAGTCAAACACATTCAAACAAAGCTTTTTAAATCAAATGAAAGTCAAACACATTGAAACATAGCTTTTTGAATCAAATGAAAGTCAAACACATTCAAACAAAGCTTTTTGAATCAAATGAGAGTAAAACACATTCAAATATATCTTTTTGAATTGAAATAAAGTCAAACACATTCAAACAAAGCTTTTTGAATCAAATGAAAGTTAAACACATTCAAACAAAGCCTTTTGAATTATATGAAAGTCAAACACGTTCAAACAAAGCTTTATGAATCAAATAAAAGTCAAACACATTCACACAAATCTTTTTGGATCGAAATACATCCAAACACATTCAAACAAAACTTTTTGAATCAAAAGAAAGTCACACACATTCAAACAAAAGTGTTTAAATCAAATGAAAGTCAAACACATTCAAACAAAGCTTTTTGAATCAAATGAAAGTCAAATACATTCAAACAAAGATTTTTAATCTAATGAAAGTCAAACACATTGAAACAATTCTTTTTGAATCGAAATCAAGTAAAACAAATTTAAACAAAGTTTTTTGAATAAAAAAATAGTCAAACACATTCAAACAAGCTTTTTAAATCAAATGAAAATCAAACACAATCAAATAAATCTTTTTGAATCAAATGAAAGTCAAACATATTCAAACAAATCTTTTTAGATCGAAATTCAGTCAAACAAATTCAAACAAAGCTTTATGAATCAAAAGAAAGTCAAACACATTAAAAAAAAAGCTTTTTGAATCAAAAGAAAGTTAAACACATTCAAACAATTCTATTTGAATCGAAAAAAGTAAAAACACATTCAAACAAAGCTTTTAAAATCAAAAGAAAGTCAAACCCATTCAAACAAAGTTTTTTGAATCAAATGAAAGTCAAACACATTCAAACAAATCTTTTTGAATCAGATGAAAGTCAAACGCATTCAAATATAGCTTTTTGAATCAAATGAAAGTCAAACACATTTAAACAAAGATTTTCTAATCAAATGAAAGTCAAACACATTCGAATAAATCTTTTTGAATCAAAATAAAGTCAAACACATTCAAACAAAGCTTTTTGAATCAAATAAAAGTATAACACATTCTGACAAAGCTTTTTGAATCAAATGATAGTCAAACACATTCAAACAAATCTTTTTAGATCGAAATTCAGTCAAACACATTCAAACTAAGATTTATGAATCAAAAGAAAGTCACACACAATCTAACAATTCTTTTTGAATCGAAAAAAAGTAAAACACATTCAAGCAAAGGTTTTTGAATCAAAAGAAAGTCAAACACATTAAAACAAAGCTTTTTAAATTAAATGAAAGTCAAACACATTCAAACAAAGCTTTTTAAATGAAATAAATGTCAAACACATTCAAACAAAGCTTTTTGAATCAAATGAAAGTCAAACACATTCAAACAAAGCTTTTTGAATCAAAATAAAGTCAAATACATTCAAACGTAGCTTTTTGAATCAAATGAAAGTCAAACACATTCAAACAAAGATTTTTAGATCGAAATACAGTCAAACACATTCAAACAAAGCTTTATGAATCAAAAGAAAGTCAAACACATTATAACAATTCTTATTAAATCGAAAAAAAGTAAACCACATTCAAACAAAGTTTTTTGAATCAAAAGAAAGTCAAACACATTCAAACAAAGTTTTTGATTCAAATAAATGCGAAACACATTCAAACAAATCTTTTTAAATCAAATGAAAGTCAAACACATTCAAACATAGCTTTTTGAATCAAATGAAAGTCAAATACATTCAAAAAAAGCTTTTTGAATCAAATGAAAGGGAAATACATTCAAACAAAGCTTTTTGAATCTAATGAAAGTAAAACACATTCAAACAATTCTTTTTGAATCGAAATAAAGTAAAACAAATTCAAACAAAGCTTGTTAATCAAAAGAAAGTCAAACACATTCAAACAAGCTTTTTGAATCAAATGAAACTCAAACACATTCAAACTAATCTTTCAAAATCAAATAAAAGTCAAACACATTCAAACATAGATTTTTGAATCAAATGAAAATCAAACACATTCAAACAAAGATTTTTGAATCAAATAAAAGTCAAACACGTTCAAACAAAGCTTTTTGAATCAAATGAAAGTCAAACACATTCAAACAAATCTTTTTAAATCAATTGAAAGTCAAACACATTCAAACATAGCTTTTTGAATCAAATGAAAGTTAAACACATTCAAACAAAGCTTTTTGAATCAAATGAAATTTAAACACATTCCAACAAATCTTAATGGATCGAAATATAGTCAAACACATTCAAACAAAGCTTTATGAATCAAAAGAAATTCAAAAACATTCAAACAATTCTTTTTGAATCGAAAAAAGTAAAAACACAATCAAACAAACCGTTTTGAATTAAAAGAAAGTTAAACACATTCAAACAAAACTTTTTGAATTAAATGAAATTCAAACACATTCAAACAAATCTTTTTAAATCATATGAAAGTGACACATATTCAAACATAGCTTTTTGAATCAAATGAAAGTCAAACACACTCAAACAAAGCTTTTTGAATCAAATGAAAGTCAAACACATTCAAACAAATCTTTTTAGATCGAAATACAGTCAAACACATTCAAACAAAGCTTTATGAATCAAAAGATAGTCAAACACATTATAACAATTCTTTTTGTATCGAAAAAAAGTAAAACTCAATCAAACAAAGTTTTTTTAATGAAAAGAAAGTCAAACACATTTAAACAAAGCTTTTTGAATCAAATGAAAGTCAAACACATTCAAACAAATATATTTAAATCATATGAAAGTCAAACACATTCAAACAAAGCTTTGTGAATCAAATAAAAGTCAAACACATTCAAATAAATCTTTTTGAATCGAAATAAAGTCAAACACATTCAAACAAAGCTTTTTAAATATAATGAAAGTCAAACACATGCAAACAAATCTTTTTAGATCGAAATACAGTCAAACACATTCAAACAAAGATTTATGAATCAAAAGAATGTTAAACACATTCTAACAAATCTTTTTGAACTGAAAAAAAGTAAAACACATTCAAACAAAGTTTTTTGAATCAAAAGAAAATCAAACTCATTTAAAAAAAGCTTTATGAATTAAATGAAAGTCAAACACATTCAAACAAATATTTTTAAATCATATGAAAGTCAAACACATTTAAACATAGCTTTTTGAATCAAATGAAAGTCAAACACATTCAAACGAAGCTTTTTGAATCAAATGAAAGTCAAATACAATCAAAAAAATCTTTTTGAATCGAAATAAAGTCAAATACATTCAAACAAAGCTTTTTGAATTAAATGAAAGTCAAACACATTCAAATAAATCTTTTTCAATCAAATGAAAGTCAAACACATTCAAACAAATCTTTTTAAATCAAATGAAAGTCAAACACATTCAAATAAATCTTTTTCAATCGAAATAAAGTTAAACACATTCAAACAACGCTTTTTGAATCAAATGAAAGTCAACCACATTCAAACAATGCTTTATGAATCAAATGAAAGTGAAACACATTCAAACAAAGCTTTTTGAATTAAATGAATTTCAAACACATTCAAACATATCTTTTTAGATCGAAATTAAGAAAAACACATTCAAACAAAGCTTTTTAAATCAAATGAAAGTCAAACACATTCAAACAAAGCTTTTTGAATCAAAAGAAAGTTAAACACCTTCATACAAGGATTTTTGAATCAAATAAAAGTCAAACACATTCAAACAAATCTTTTTAAATCATATGAAAGTCAAACACATTCAAACATAGCTTTTTGAATCAAATGAAAGTTAAACACATTCAAACAAAGCTTTTTGAATCAAATAAGAGTTAAACACATTCAAATATATCTTTTTGAATCGAAATAAAGTCAAACACATTCGAACAAAGCTTTTTGAATCAAAAGAAAGTCAAACACATTCAAGCAAAGCTTTTTGAATTAAATGAAAGTCAAACACGTTTAAACAAATCTTTTTGGATCGAAATACAGTCAAACACATTCAAACAAATCTTTTTGAATCAAAAGAAAGTCAAACACATTCAAACAAAAGTGTTTGAATCAAATGAAAGTCAAACACATTCAAACAAAGCTTTTTGAATCAAATGAAAGTCAAATACATTCAAACAAAGCTTTTTGAATCTAATGAAAGTCAAATAATTGAAACAATGCTTTATGAATCAAATGAAAGTTAAACACATTCAAACAAAACTTTTTGAATCAAATGAAATTCAAACACATTCAAACATATCTTTTTAGATCGAAATTCAGTCAAACAAATTCAAACAAAGCTTTTTAAATCAAATGAAAGTTGTTTAGGGTAATTTTACCCTGCCACGTGGTCCAATCAGAGGATGACACGTGTCAGCCTCAGGATGGCCCAAAGTGGACCAATCCCTGCTTGACACGTGTCACTCTAGAAATAAAGGGAAAATGGCGGCCTTTAGGCCCAAATCCCGAGGACGCCGCAAAACGGCGCAGCCCACCAATGATTAGGGTTCCATAACCTAATCAGGGGCACAATTTCCAAAGACCCTATAAATAGGGAGATGTCCCTCATTTTGAGGGCACGTTTTACCATTTATTACACATTCACTATTTGATAGAGACATCCTGAGCTTGGAATCCGTGTAGATCCCTACCTAAATTTCCGCACCTTTTTCTCCCTTCAAGTTTCTAACTTGTGCGTCGGAGGCGGAGCACCACCCAACTGGTGTCTCCGTTTGTTTTGCAGGTACAGCTCACCCCGGATCAGTCTTCGTGTCGTAACTCTCCCGAGGGACAAAAACACCCAAAACATTTGGCGCCGTCTGTGGGGAGAGTACCTCGAAGATGGTTCAAGAGTCTGTACCCCCTAACCGTCTGGGTGAAGACCCAGAAGTTTTTACAGACTATGAGGAAGATGAAGACCCTCAGGTCGAAGCCTTTACAGCCGAAGATGGCTCTCTTAGAACCAAACGCATCCGGCCCAGAGATACTCTGGAGCGGGGTGCCTCCAAGGCGGGTCCAAGTCGACCCTCTGGGCAGCCGGAAGGGGAAACCCAAACGGCCGCTGGATCAGCCCCTGTCACTCGAGACGAACTCATGAGATTCATGACGAGTTTCAAGGGTGAAATTAAAGAGCTGATCACCAAAAGTCGGGCTGGCCCAAGTAAAGGTCAGTCGGCGAAGAAGACTCCTCCAGAGAAGGGGAAGTCAGTCAGAGACCGGCAGCCCACTCCCCATCCAAAGGAGAAGGCATCCGGGACCATTGATTGGTAAAAAATTCTCCTCCCTGGGAGGAACACCAATAACACTCGCCGGACTCAGCAGCCGGTGAGAAGTAAAAAATCAACCCTTGATGCCCGGGAAATCATAAACCGGAGGAGAAACCAATCGTTGTCTGAGTCGGCTTCAACGTCGAACTTTCCAGACAGCTTCAACAACATTTCTGCAGGGAGTGCACCCTCCTTGCATGAGAGCCAGACAGGCGGTAATACCGTCCATTATGGCCCTCACATGATTGGAGCTGTACCGTATGTGCCTACTCAGTCTTACGGACAGTATCCCCCTCATTTCATGCAGCCTGCCTTCTTTGGAGGTCAGGCGGCATACCCAAATGTCCAGCCACTGGACTGGCAGCTTCGTCTGCTGCGCCTGGGTGAACAGCCTTCTGCGTTCACTCAGGAGATAACCGAGGCGGCTCAGCCGGCGAAGGTTAAGAACGTATTGGTTGGTACCTATGATGGTACCACCAATCCGGAAGACCACCTCATGGCATACACCAACCTCATGTATCTGCAGGGGTTGGATGATGCCACTTGGTGTCGGTGCTTCCCGGCTACATTGAAGGGCATTGCCCAGCAATGGTTTGGCAATTTGCCAGCCGGGTCCATCGATAGCTTTAGGAAGCTCGCCTTCTTGTTTGCTTCCAACTTCTCAATGAACATCCCTGCTAAGAAAACAAGCCTTGATTTGAGCAGTGTTAAGCAGGGAGAGAGAGAAGGGTTGCGCTCATATGTCAGGCGGTTCAATCTGATAAGAATTCAGATTCAAGGACTGTCTGACGAGGTAGCTTTTACAGACTTTTTCAAAGGTCTGAGAGACGGGTCAACCTTTAAGTTTGACCTAGTCAGAAAAGGGCTTTCACCTTACAGGCGGCCCTGAGGGAGGCGGAAAGCTATATCCAAGCTACCGACCTCTGCTCGCTTGGTAACCAGTCGGACTCCAAGAAGTCCGACAAACAGAAAGACAACCGGTTTGCTCAGCCGGTCAAAAACAAAGAAGAGAGCAAGAAAAGAAAAGAAGTCTGGGCGGTTACTGACTCTGACCAGCCGTCCCAGAAGAAAAAGAAAGAGTTTAAACCGTACGTTCCCAAGTACGAGTTTAACAAAGACTGCAACTCCATCCTCACGGAGGTAAAGGACCGGCTGTCCATTGAGAAGCCGAATCCTATGAAGAGTTCTGTCCAGTCACGGAACAAAAATAAATTCTGTCAGTTCCATGAGGAGGTCGGCCATGACACTAACGACTGCTTCAGTCTTCAGCGGGCGTTGGACCGTCTGGCTGACAAAGGGCTGTTGAAGTCCTACATTTCTAAGTTCCCAGCCGGGGCAAAAAAGAAAAACAAGGGTTAGTTCTCCAAGACAACCCCCCAGCCTGCTAGTAGTTCGGATACTGACAAGGAGCCGGTCTACACTATAGCAGGCGGGTTCTCTTGTGGTGGCCCTACCATCCGGGGCACCAAGAGCCATCTTCGAAAGATGGACAAGGATGATGACGAGCAGGCGTCTGCAAGCACCTCCTTCCCAGACGTCTTGATTACTGAGAAGGATAGGGGCAGCGTCCGCCGCCCGCATGATGACCCGGTGGTCATTTAATGTAAGGTTGCCAACCAGCTGGTTGGACGGATCCTTATAGACACCGGCAGCTCATCAGACATCATCAGCCTCCGGTGCCTGCAAAATCTGAAATACAATGTCAGCAGCATGCATCCGGTCACCCACCCCTTGGTTTTGGGGGTGGGATGGTCTACCCAGCCGGTAGAATTGACTTACCCATCCGGCTGGGAGAGAAAGGCCAGGGACGACATATTGTCGTCAGATTCTTGGTCGTTGAGGAGTTGACCACCTACAACATTATCCTTGGCCGGCCGACCCTCAACGTAGCCAAGGCAGTAATCATCCCATCTCTCATGCTCATCAAGTATGAGAGGGATGACGGCACTGTGGGTTCCCTGAATGGGGATCAGAAGACGGCCCGGGAGTGTTATCTCTCAACCGTCAGAGACACTGTGGCCCCAGACGGCCAGGAACCAATAGACCTTGAAAATGTCAAGGATGCTGAGCCTGCGCCTTCCCCACCAGCAGCCGGGAAGAAAAGAAAGGCACCTCTGCTGGTGGAGGTGAAGAAAGAGAAAAAATAGCAATCACTGGCCGGGGAACGGTCAGACGAGCTCCGTCCCCAACCGGCTGGCGAAAGCATTGATCTCGTTCTGGATGACAGTCGTCCAGAACGTACTGTTAAGGTTGGGACGGTTGCTCATGCTACCTTGGGTGCAAGCTTGCACCTTCTGCTGAAGGAATTCAAAGACATTTTTGCCTTTGAAGTGGAAGAGATGCCAGGCGTCAGCCCGGATCTCGCTGTCCACAAACTCGTCGTGGACCCCAAAAAGAAGCCCATCCGGGAAAAGAAAAGAAACCACGGCGAGGAAAGAAGTCAGGCGGCAGCTGCCGAAGTCAAAAAGCTGCTAGACGCCAGGTTCATCCGGCCTTGTAATTTTTCTGACTAGGTGGCCAATGTGGTCCTTGTTAAGAAACCGAATGGGACCTGGCGCATGTTTGTTGATTACACAAACCTCAACAAGGCGTGTCCAAAGGACAGTTACCCGCTTCCAAAGATCGACAGTCTGGTCGACTCTACAGCCGGTCACGGCTTGATGAGCTTTATGGATGCCTACTTCGGCTTCCATCAGATACCCCTGTGGAAGAAAGATCAAGAGAAGACGGCCTTCGTCACTGATCAGGGGCTATTCTGTTATACTGTGATGTCGTTTGGCTTGAAAAATGCGCCTGCCACTTTCCAACGGATGATTAATATAGTCTTCATTAATCAGATTGGGAGGAATGTGGAGGCGTACATTGATGACATGATAGTCAAATCCAAGCTACTGACGGATCACCTTGCTGATCTCCGAGAAACATTCACCACCCTCAGGCGGCACAAGGTTATGTTAAATCCTAAGAAATGCGTCTTTGGTGTTGAGTTTGGGAAGTTTCTCGGATTCCTGATTGATCAAAGGGGGATAGAGGCTAACCCTGAAAAGATACAGGCGGTGATAGACATGAAGTCACCCCGTTCTGTCAAGGAAGTGCAGAGGCTCACCGGCTGTCTGGCTGCCTTGGGGAGATTCCTCAGCCGGTCAGGTGACAAGTGCCTCTACTTCTTCCAAGCAATTAGGAAGAAAACCAGATTTGAATGGGGGGATGAGGCTGAGACGGCATTCCAGAGGTTGAAAGAGCATTTACATTCTCTACCTAGGTTGGTCAGTCCTTTACCTAAGGAGACGTTGTACATCTACTTAGCCGTCTAAGATCATGCCCTCAGTGTCGTTCTCCTTGCTGAGCGAGACGGCGTGCAGCTCCCGGTTTACTTCATTAGCCATGTTCTTAAAAATGCTGAACTCCGGTATCCCATGGTTGAAAAATTTGGCCTTGCTCTGTATATGGCTTTCAAAAAATTAAAGCCCTACTTTTTGGCACACCCGGTGGTGATTTACACCGACCAGCCACTCAAGCGGCCAATGTCTACCTTGGACTCATCCGGGAGAATGTTGAAATGGGCTATTGAAATGCAAAGTCTTGAAATCACTTATGAACCAAGAAAGGCAGTGAAAGGTCAGGCGTTTGCCGACTTCATTGTAGAAATGACCCGTCCGGTGGCTCCGGATAATCTTGATCAGGTTTGGAAAGTGTGTGTAGACGGAAGCTCTACTAAGAACGGCTGTGGTGCAGGCGTAATTTACGAGTCTCCTGAAGGGGACAGATTTGAGTATGCACTACGCTTCAAATTTCAAGCCTCTAACAATGAGGCGGAATATGAAGCCCTGTTGGCCGGCATTCGCATGTGTAAGGCGGCAGGGGCCATGAAAATTGACTCCTACTCTGATTCTCAATTGGTTGTTAGCCAGTATGAGGGAAGCTACGAGGCTAGTCAAAGAAGAGACCAAGGCACTTGAGGAATTCCGGCTGAATCAAGTACCTAGGTCTGAAAACAACCAGGCGGATGCATTGTCAAAACTGGCATCTTCCGCCTGCCATGATACGCCTCGGTCAGTCTTCTGGGAAGTTCTTGAAAAGAAAAGCATCTATGAGGATCCCATTGGAATTCTGGACCGAAGCTCTACCTGGATGGATGGCATCCGGGCCTATCTCTCAGACGGCACACTTCCTGATTCACCACAGGAAGCAGCCGTCCTGAAAAAGCGAGCTGCAAGCTTCGAGTTGAAAAATGGAGAACTCTTCAAGGCGGGGTTTCTGAAGCCTTTGTTGAAGTGTGTCACCCCAGAAAAGGGGAAAGAAGTTCTCGAAGACTTGCACTCGGGATTTTGCGCCTGTCACATAGGCGGCAGGTCCCTAGCCGTCAGAGCCAGACGACATTATTTTTGGCCCACTCTTGAGGCAGACGCCAAGGAATTGGTGAAGAAATGTGACAAGTGCCAAAAATTTGGCAAACTCATTCACCGTCCGGCTACTGATCTGACGGCCATCCACAGCCCAATCCCATTTGCAAAATGGGGCATGGACATTCTAGGTCCTTACACGCCTGCTCCAGGCGGAAAGCGTTACATCTTGGTAGCTGTGGATTATTTCACCAAGTGGGTGGAAGCTGAGGCGGTTAAAAACATCTAGACCTCAGACGTAATTTCCTTCATTTGGAAGAACATTATCACCCGGTATGGGGTACCCATGTCTATGGTGTTTGATAATGGTCCTTAGTTTGAGACGCCTCAGCTAAAAACTTGGTTGGGAGATCAGGGGATCTCAAGCTATTTTGCATCTGTTGGCCGGCCCCAAGCAAACGGCCAAGTTGAAGCCTTCAACAAACTAATCTCAGACGGCATTAAGAAGAAAATAGAAAGAGCCGGTGGCTTGTGGGCAGAAGAGTTAATCCATGTCCTATGGGCCATCCAGACAACAGCAAAGGGGGCAACCGGTGAAACCCCATTTCTCATGGTTTACGGTGCTGAAGCCGTCTTGCCCATCGAACATTACGAGCCGACTCTCAGAGTCATGCTGTATGATGAAGAGGCAAACTGGGAAGCAATGCGCCTGGCATTGGATTCACTCCCAGAACGCAGGGGCAATGCCGCCTTGCGTCATGAGATTTACCGTCTGAGAATGACTAGAGCCTACAACAAAAAAGTACACAAGCGTCCTTTGAAAGTTGACGACTTAGTGTTACGGAAAATGGAGGCAACCGGTAGGGCCAATGAGCTGGGAAAGCTAACTCCAAATTGGGAAGGCCCCTACCGGATCTATGAAGAAGTAAGGGATGACACCTACCGCCTGGAAACCCCAGACGGCAGGCGTCTGCCTAGAACTTGGAATGTAGACAATCTAAAAAAGTACTACTTCTAAGATTGTAAACTTTTTGTAAACAGTGAGTCAATTAATGAAGATCCAGACTTTGTTTGCAAAACTGAGTTATTGTTTGATTATCCATCCGGGTAATACCCAGGCGGATTCTTCTTTACCTAACTAAGTTTGACACTTAGTAAAGGTTACATTTGTTGGACCGCCTGGGTAATACTCGGATCCCTTGTTAATTTAAGTTTGATACTTTGCTTATTCAACTGCCTGATTATCTGCCTGGGTAATACCCAGACTGACCCAAAAAAAAAAAAAAAAAAAAAAAAAAAAAAAAAACTAAGTTCGATACTTAGTGTAAATTCAATACTGACTAAAAAACTAAGCACAAAAATGTTTAGTGGCTATACAACCGGTCTCAAACAAGACCAGAGGCTAAAATGGCCGGATGGTTGCTCACTTTATAAAATCGCCTGTGCCAACATGGACAAAGGCGTCCGGCGACACCCCTCCGGGTGCAATCGTCGCAGAGAACAGACTATTTGTCGGTTCTACGTACCTATGTAGACGACAAAAATTGAACGACCAAATTGGTCAACTCATAGCTGTCTGACCAAAGTAACCTATGAAGAATGAATAAGTTTCCAGATACCGGATACCCATAGGCATCAGTCGGTCACCGGCTGAAGTTCCCACTTAGGTTATCCATTCCAAAATTGCACTTCCCACCCCAATTGGGGCAAAAGAGTTGTTCAATGGCTATGAAACCTCTACCAAGACGGACAAACGGCGTCTGTGTAGTGACTGAAACACCTGTTGGTGTACGGCTGTGCACTTGGTTTGGGGCAATCACTACTGTGATTGATTGACTTACAAACGTATCATGCTCTTTGCAGCATCAGACGTTTTCAAGTCAATCAACCAACTCCACTTGAAACCAATCACACAGCCGTCCAGGGGCAAGGACAGCCAGACTATTGACTAGTTAGGCAAAAAATCGCCGCATGCTTTTGATAAGTTAGACAAAATGAAAAATTAAAAATTTGCACAATATAAAAATTCAAATTCAAATGCAAAATGATCAAAACCGACTCAGTCGGTGCATTTCATAAAAGTCCACCCAATCAAACGGTTGTAGTGGATCAAATGTTAACCGGACCCCGTCCGGGAGAAAGAAATTGTTAATTAACCCGGCTCCTTAGCCGGTAAATACAAGGATACTTGGCACGCAGGCCGGAAAAAGTAAGTTTTGGCATACAACCGCTGAATAAAAGAAAAAATAAAAAGCAAAGATTGGCATACTGCCGCTGAGTGGTCACTTCTGGCCTGCATACGGAGCCTCCTGGTCCTCCTTCTCCTCATCATCTGAGAGTATCTCCTGTGCTTCACCAGGACCAGGAAGCTCAGGCGCGGACGGCTCGTTGTTGGAGTTGACCCAGGCTTCGAAAGAGGCAGGCTCTAGCTCGCCTTGTTCTCTCAAGTACACCACGTACTCGGCATAGCTGTGCGCAAGTGCCCAGATGCTATAATTCGCGTCTGGGTACAAGGCAGCCCAGGCAATCTTCATACGGGCGTCATTGTCAGCGTCACTCTCAGCAACAAGGCGGTCTTGCTCCGCCTCCAAGGTTGCTGCAAAGTTCTTCTGAGCCTGAGCAGCCTCCTTCTCCAGCTTTTGAACCTTGGCCTTCAGTTTGGTGTTCTCTTCGGAAACACCCTTAAGTGTGCCAAGGTCCGTCTGGGCTTTCTTGAGCGCCTCATCAGCCTTCTTGGCGCCCTCGTCCGCCTTCTTCTGGGCCTTCTCCGCCTCCGTCTTAGCCGTCTCAGCATCTGTTGCCCGCTGATTGGCCGCCTTCAGATCTAACTCCAGCCGCTGGACAATTATTGCTTTAGTTTCAAGTTCATTTACGATAGTCGAGTGTAAAGCAATATTATCAGCGTCTATGGCGGACTTCTTGGCCTTTTTTACCTATTCCCGTTTGCGGGAATAAGGACGTTTGAGCCCGTCCACCCGCAGCATGGCCTGCAAAAAAGTCAGGCGACATAAGTATTGCAGGCGGGATAGAACACTTGGAAAAAATAAAATTGAATTAACAAATTTCTTACCTCAGCCAGAAGGGATAGAATGCGTTCAAGATTGAACGTCTCTATCCCAGGGATATTGTCCTTATCCCTCTTTCGGACGGCTTCCAGCATGGCCTTGGCATGCTTCTGGATGTCTGGCCAGCGGGGAGATTGATCTGCACCACAATCAATACGTGATGAGTGCGAAACTAAGGCAGCACCTATTTGTTGTCGACCGTCTGAGGATGACGTCTGTTGAGAGTGGGATTTCACCCGTAAAGGCCACCCCAGCTCAAGCGGGGATTCAAAAGGGTTCTTACCTTCAGAGCCGGCCAAGCGGGAACCGCTTGCAGGCGTGGTGAACCCCGCGGCTGCTGATAAGGGGTTGACAAGATCAAGGCATAGGCTGCCGCCTACCTTCTCGAGTCGCCCCGATATCCGCATCGGCTTAGGCCCGGCTGAGGCACCAGGAGTTGATGCAGAGGTGGATTTTTTTATTTTGTTGAGAACGGCAGGGTTCTCCTCTCTAGCCCGTTTGAGTTGTTTCTCAAACGACTTTCCAACCTCTCCGCCCTGAAAAAATAACCAAAGTTAAGATTAGCATCCGGGAAAATAATTTTAAAGGGTCAACTTATGAAAGGGTCAGGCGTTTGTTACCTTGGCCTTGAGCTCAGCCGCAGCTTTCTCCGCAAGATCTTTGCGGATGGTTGCAGAAGACCGTTTAGGAGTTTTCTCCAACTGCAGCATGTTTAGAGCTTCTTCTGCAAAAAGAAAGAAATTGGTCAATATCCTAAATCAATTTTGATAGAAAAATACTACAGACGGTATAAACTCAGGCGCATACGTTTTGTAAACATGTGCCCTAGCCCGCAGGCGGCTAGGAAACACTCATCCCTGAACCAGGCGCTCTTAGGGATCCAATTCTTGGGGACTTTTATTGTTTCCCCAGTTGACAGAGTCGCGTCTGTGAGGCCGAAAAAGTCTGCCTCAATTATCTTGTCAAAATCCTCCTCTGGGATCCGGGAAAGAGCGCACTTCCTGCCCAACAATTCGGACTTCTTATTGTACAGACGGAATTCATAATTTTCCTGTCTGGTTGAGGCTGACATCAGGTAGAACCTGTGCTTCCAGCCATCGAACTTTGAGACCTTGTCCAAGGTCATCATATATTGCGGCTGCGTGGTTAGAGTGTACCACGCCCTCTAGCCGCCCGGGCTCCTGCTGAGATAGTGCATGCTTGCAAAAGCCTCCCAGCCGGGGTTAAGCCCCTGGAACTCGAAGGCGGCAACATACCCCAGAATGTTGGTCCAAGAGTTGGGGGTAAGTTGCCAAACCCCAAGGCCGTAGCTTCTTAAAATTGCCTTCACCGCCTGGTGAAGGGGGAAGCGAAAGCCAGCTTTGAACGCCGCCTCATAACAGCCGAAATAGCTGTTGGCGTTCTATTGATCGTCCCCCCAGGCGATGGTGCCAAGCTCAGGCGGCACCCGGATCCTATACCCGTCTCCTAGCGGGTGCATCTTCGTGAAATTTTTTAAGTTTTCCTCCATTTGGATCCGATCCTTGGAGGAGACGTGGATGCTGAAGGGATCATCCTTCTCGCTCCACTTTTTCCATTCTTCCTCCTCGCTATCCGGAAGCGGGGGTAAGTCATCACTGCTCTCAGAGGTAGAGGCGGAGCTGTCGCTCTCCGTCTCCTCCTCACTTTGACCCAAGGGGGCAGAGGCGGCCTCGCCGCCGCCTTGGTCACACTCTTCCAAGAAAGAGTCAGCGGGGGTTGAAGGGGCGCGCGGAGGGGATCTCTCCAGAGCCGTCTGGCCTCCCTGACCAGACGTTTCTCCCTCAGGCGTTTGGCCGCCTGAGCCTTCGCTTTTGTAATTTGGATCCGTTGCCGTCTGCATTGTCCGAGCCATGGTGTCCTGCACAGACACATAACTGGTCGGAATCCAAGGCAAAGGGTGGTCCCAACACCCCGAGACGGCACTCCCAGTCCTAGACTCAGACGTCCCTGGTGACCGGCTGGACTCTAACCTAGGTTGTGCCGTGTGTGTTGGTGATGCATCCATTTATTGCAAGAAATATGTACAAGCGGTGAAAAAAGAAAAGAGCTGAGAGAGACAGAGATGGTACCTTTGGATTTGATATCTGAAGGAAGGCGGGTCCGGCTGGGTCGTCGAAGAACAAACTTTCTCTCTCAAAGTTTTTCTCTCTAGGAAATTTTTGTAAACGTACAAAATTATGAGGGTAAAACGGCAATATATAGAGGGTAAATATGGGGGCATTTCCGTAATTTACTCGGAAGGTGAACGGTTACTTCTTTATGGTAAAATTACCGCCAACCGGAGCGTGACACGTGTCACATATGCCACGTGGCGTGCCACGTCACATCTATGAGGGGCAAATGTTTAGGGTAATTTTACCCCGCCACGTGGTCCAATCAGAGGATGACACATGTCAGCCCCAGGATGGCCCAAAGTGGACCAATCCCTGCTTGACACGTGTCACTCCAAAAATAAAGGGAAAATGGCGGCCTTCAGGCCCAAATCCCGAGGACGCCGCAAAACGGCGCAGCCCACCAATGATTAGGGTTCCGTAACCTAATCAGGGGCACAATTTCCAAAGACCCTATAAATAGGGAGATGTCCCTCATTTTGAGGGCACGTTTTACCATTTATTACACATTCACTCTTTGATAGAGACATCCTGAGCTTGGAATTCGAGCAGATCCCTACCTAAATTTCCGCACCTTTTTCTCCCTTCAAGTTTCTAACTTGTGCGTCGGAGGCGGAGCACCACCCAACTAGTGTCTCCGTCTGTTTTGCAGGTACAGCTCACCCCGGATCAGTCTTCGTGTCGTAACTCTCCCGAGGGACAAAAACACCCAAAACAAAAGTCAAACACATTCAAACAAAGCTTTTTAAATCAAAAGAAAGTCAAACACATTCAAACAAAGCTTTTTGAATCAAATAAAAGTCAAACACATTCAAACAAATATTTTTCAATCATATGAAAGTCAAACACATTCAAACAAAGCTTTTTGAATCAAATGAAAGTCAAATACATTCAAACAAAGCTTTTTTAATCTAATGAAAGTCAAACACAATCAAACAGTTCTCTTTCAATCGAAATAAAGTAAAACAAATTCAAACAAAGCTTTTTGGATCAAATGAAAGTCAAACACATTCAAACAAGCTTTTTAAATCAATTGAAAGTCAAACACATTCAAACAAATCTTTCAAAATCAAATAAAAGTCAAACACAATCAAACATTGCTTTTTGAATCAAATGAAAGTCAAACACATTCAAATAAAGCTTTTTGAATCAAATGAAAGTCAATCACGTTCAAACAAAGCTTTTAGAATCAAATGAAAGTCAAATACATTCAAACAATTCTTTTTAAATTGAAAAAAAGTAAAACACATTTAAACAAAGCTTTTTGAATCAAAAGAAATTTAAACACATTAAAACAAAGCTTTTTAAATCAAATGAAAGTCAAACACATTCAAACTAATCTTTTTAAATCAAATAAAAATCAAACACATTCAACCATAGCTTTTTGAATCAAATGAAAGTTAAACACATTCAAACAAAGATTTTTTAATCAAATAAGAGTCAAACACATTCAAATATATCTTTTTGAATCGAAATAAAGTCAAACACATTCAAACAAAGCTTTTTGAATCAAATGAAAGTCAAACACATTCAAACAAATCTTTTTGAAGTAAATGAAAGTCAAACACGTTCAAACAAATCTTTTTGGATCGAAATACAGTCAAACACATTCAAACAAAACTTTTTGAATCAAAAGAAAGTTAAACACATTCAAACAAAACTTTTTGAATAAAAAGAAAGTTAAACACATTCAAACAAAAGTGTTTGAATCAAATGAAAGTCAAACACATCCAAACAAAGTTTTTTGAATCAAATGAAAGTCAAATACATTCAAACAGTTCTTTTTGAATCGAAATAAAGTAAAACAAATTCAAATAAAGCTTTTTGAATCAAATGAAAGTCAAACACGTTCAAACAAAGCTTTTAGAATCAAATGAAAGTCAAATACATTCAAACAATTCTTTTTAAATCGAAAAAAAGTAAAACACATTCAATCAAAGCTTTTTGAATCAAAAGTAATTTAAACACATTAAAACAAAGCTTTTTGAATCAAATTAAAGTGAAACACATTCAAACTAATCTTTTTAAATCAAATGAAAGTCAAACACATTCAACCATAGCTTTTTGAATCAAATGATAGTTAAACACATTCAAACAAAGATTTTTTAATCAAAGAAGAGTTAAACACTTTCAAATCTATCTCTTTGAATCGAAATAAAGTCAAACACATTTAAACAAGCTTTTTGATTTAAATGAAAGTCAAACACATTTAAACAAATCTTTCAAAATGAAATGAAAGTCAAACACATTCAAACAAAGCTTTTTGAATCAAATGAAAGTCAAACACTTTCAAAAAAATCTTTTTGAAGTAAACGAAAGTCAAACACGTTCAAACTAATCTTTTTAGATCGAAATATAGTCAAACACATTCAAACAAGCTTTTTGAATCAAATGAAAGTCAAACACATTCAAACAAATCTTTCAAAAACAAATGAAAGTCACACACATTCAAACATAGTTTTTTGAATCAAATGAAAGTCAAACACATTCAAACAATGGTTTTTGAATGAAATGAAAGTCAAACACAAAACAAATCTTTTTAAATCAAATTAAAGTCAAACTCATTCAAACATAGCTTTTTGAATCAAATGAAAGTCAAACACATTCAAACAAAGTTTTTTGAATCAAATGAAAGTCAAATACATTCAAACAAAGCTTTTTTAATCTAATGAAAGTCAAATACATTTAAACAATTCTTTTTAAATCGAAAAAAAATAAAACACATTCAAAGAAAGCTTTTAGAATCAAAAGAAAGTTAATCACATTAAAACAAAGCTTTTTGAATCAAATGGAAGTCAAACAAATTCAAACTAATCTTTTTAAATCAAATAAAAGTCAAACACATTTAACAATAGCTTTTTGAATCAAATGAAAGTTAAACACATTCAAACAATGCTTTTTGAATAAAATGAAATTTTAACACATTCAAACAAATCTTTTTAGATCGAAATACAGTCAAACACATTCAAACAAAGCTTTATGAATCAAAAGAAAGTCAAACACATTGAGACAATTCTTTTTGAATCTAAAAAAAGTAAAATCACATTAAAAAAAAAGCGTTTTGAATCAAAAGAAAGTCAAACACATTCAAAAAAACTTTTTTGAATCAAATGAAAGTTAAACACATTCAAACAAATCTTTTTAAATCATATGTCAGTCAAACACATTCAAACATAGCTTTTTGTATCAAATGAAAGTCAAACACACTCAAACAATGCTTTTTGAATCAAATGAAAGGCATGCATATTGAAACAAATTTTTTTAGATCGAAATACTGTCAAACTCATTTAAACAAACCTTTAAGAATCAAAAGAAAGTCAAACACATTCTAATAATTCTTTTTTAATCGAAAAAAAAGTTAAAGACATTCAAACAAAGTTTTTTTAATCAAACGAAAGTCCAACATATTTAAACAAAGATTTTTGAATCAAATGAAAGTCAAACACATTCAAACAAATATTTTTAAATCATATGAAAATCAAACACATTCAAACATAGCTTTTTTAATCAAATTAAAGTCAAACACATTCAAACAAAGCTTTGTGAATCAAATGAAAGTCAAACACATTCAAATAAATCTTTTTGAATCGAAATAAAGTGAAACACATTCAAACAAAACAATTCGAATCTAATGAAAGTCAATCACATTCAAACAAATCTTTTTAAATCATATGAAAGTAAAACACATTCAACATCGCTTTTTGAATCAAATGAAAGTAAAACACACAAAAAACAAAGCTTTTTGAATTAAATGAAAGTCAAACACATTCAAATAAGTCTTTTTAGATCGAAATACAGTCAAACACATTGAAACAAAGCTTTATGAATCAAAAGAAAGTCAAACACATTCTTACAATTCTTTTTGAATCGAAAAAAATTAAAACACATTCAAATAAAGTTTTTTTAATCAAAAGAAAGTCAAACACATTCAAACAAAGCTTTTTGAATCAAATGAAAGTCAAACACATTCAAACAAATCTTTTTAGATCGAAATACAGTCAAACACATTCAAACAAACCTTTAAGAATCAAAAGAAAGTCAAACACATTCTAAAAATTCTTTTTTAATCGAAAAAAGTAAAACACATTCAAACAAAGTTTTTTTAATTAAAACAAAGTCAAACACATTCAAACAAAGCTTTTTGAATCAAATGAAAGTCAAACACATTCAAACAAATCTTTATAAATCAAATGAAAGTCAAACATATTCAAACATAGATTTTTTAATCAAATGAAAGACAAACACACTAAAACAAAGCTTTTTAAATCAAATGAAAGTCAAACACATTCAAACAAATCTTTTTAGATCGAAATACAGTCAAACACATTCAAACAAAGCTTTATGAATCAAAAGAAAGTCAAACACATTCATACAATTCTTTTTGAATCGAAAAAAGTAAAACACATTCAAACAAAGTTTTTTTAATCAAAATAAAGTTAAACACGTTCAAACAAAGCTTTTTGAATCAAATGAATGTCAAACACATTCAAACAAATATTTTTAAATCATATAAAAGTCAAACACATTCAAACATAGCTTTTTGAATCAAATGAAAGTCAAACACATTCAAACAAAGCTTTTCGTATTAAATGAAAGTCAAACACATTCAAACAAATCTTTTTCAATCAAATAAGAGTCAAACACATTCAAACAAAGCTTTTTGAATCAAATAAAAGTAAAAAAACGTTCAAAAAAAGTTTTTAAATCAAATGAAAATTAAATACATTCAAACAATTCGTTTTCAATCCAAAAAAAGTAAAACACATTCAAACAAAGCTTTTTGAATCAAAAGAAATCAAACAAATTCAAACAAGCTTTTCGTATGAAATGAAAGTCAAACACATTCAAACAAATCATCCAAAAAAAAATGAAAGTCAAACACATTCAAACAATTCTTTTTAAATCGAAGAAAAGTAAAACACATTCAAACAAAGCTTTTTGAATCCAAAGAAATTTAAACACATTAAAACAAAGCTTTTTGAATCAAATGAAAGTCAAACACATTCAAACTAATCTTTTTAAATCAAATGAAAGTCAAACACATTCAACCATAGGTTTTTGAATCAAATGAAAGTTAAACACATTCAAACAAAGATTTTTGAATCAAAGAAGAGTCAAACACATTCAAATATATCTCTTTGAATCGAAATAAAGTTAAACACATTCTAACAATTCTTTTTTAATCGAAAAAAAGTAAAATCAAATTCAAAAAAAGCGTTTTGAATCAAAAGAAAGTGAAACACATTCAAACAAAGTTTTTGAATTAAATGAAAGTTAAACACATTCAAACAAATCTTTTTAAATCATATGTCAGTCAAACACATTCAAACATAGCTTTTTCAATCAAATGAAAGTCAAACACACTCAAACAAAGCTTTTTGAATCAAATGAAAGTCATACATATTGAAACAAATCTTTTTAGATCGAAATACAGTCAAACACATTCAAACGAACCTTTAAGAATCAAAAGAAAGTCAAACACATTCTAACAATTCTTTTTTAATCGAAAAAAAAGTTAAAGACATTCAAACAAAATTTTTTTAATCAAACAAAAGTCTAACATATTTAAACAAAGATTTTTGAACCAAATGAAAGTCAAACACATTCAAACAAATATTTTTAAATCATATGAAAGTTAAACACATTCAAGCATAGCTTTTTGAATTAAATTAAAGTCAAACACATTCAAACAAAGCTTTGTGAATCAAATGAAAGTCAAACACATTCAAATAAATCTTTTTGAATCGAAATAAAAACAAACACATTCAAACAAAACAATTCGAATCTAATGAAAGTCAATCACATTCAATCAAATCTTTTTTAATCATAAGAAAGTCAAACACATTCAAACATCGTTTTTTGAATAAAATGAAAGTCAAACACACTCAAACAAAGCTTTTTGAATCAAATGAAAATCAACCACATTTAAATAAATCTTTTTAGATCGAAATGCAGTCAAACACATTGAAATAAAGCTTTATGAATCACAAGAAAGTCAAACACATTCTAACAATTCTTTTTGAATCGAAAAAAAAGTTAAACACATTCAAATAAAGTTTTTTTAATCAAAAGAAAGTCCAACACATTCAAACAAAGCTTTTTGAATCAAATGAAAGTCAAACACATTTAAACAAATCTTTTTAGATCGAAATACAGTCAAACACATTCAAACAAACCTTTAAGAATCAAAAGAAAGTCAAACACATTCTAAAAATTCTTTTTGAATCGAAAAAAAAGTTAAAGACATTCAAACAAAGTTTTTTTAATCAAACGAAAGTCTAACATATTTAAACAAAGATTTTTGAATCAAATGAAAGTCAAACACATCCAATCAAATATTTTTAAATCATATGAAAGTCAAACACATTCAAACATAGCTTTTTAAATTAAAATAAAGTCAAACACATTCAAACAAAACTTTGTGAATCAAATGAAAGTCAAACACATTCAAACAAATCTTTTTGGATCGAAATACAATCAAACACATTCAAACATAGCTTTTTGAATCAAATGAAAGTCAAACACATTTAAACAAAGCTTTTTAAATCAAATGAAAGTCAAACATGTTCAAACAAAGCTTTTTATATCAATTGAAAGACAAACACATTCAAACAAAGTTTTTAAATCAAATGAAAGTCAAACACATTTAAACAAATCTTTTAAATCATATGAAAGCCAAACACATTCAAACATAGCTTTTTGAATCAAATGAAAGTTAAACACATTCAAACAAAGCTTTTTGAATTAAATGAATGTCAAACACATTCAAAAAAATCTTTTTGAATCAAAATAAATTTAAACACAATCAAACAAAGCTTTTTGAACCAAATGAAAGTCAAACACATTCAAAGAAATGTTTTTAAATAATATGAAAGCCAAACACATTCAAACATAACTTTTTTAATCAAATAAAAGTCTAACACATTTAAACAAAGCTTTTTGAATCAAATGAAAGTCAAACACATTCAAATAAATCTTTTTTAATCGAAATAAAGTCAAACACATTCAAACAAAGTCTTTTGAATAAAAAAAAGTCAAACACGTTCAAACAAAGCTTTTTGGATCGAAATACAATCAAACACATTCAAACATAGGTTTTTGAATCAAATGAAAGTTAAACACATTCAAACAAAGCTTTTTAAATCAAATGAAAGTCAAACATGTTCAAACAAAGCTTTTTATATCAATTGAAAGTCAAACACATTCAAACAAAGTTTTTAAATCAAATGAAAGTCAAACACATTTAAACAAATCTTTTAAATCATATGAAAGCCAAACACATTCAAACATAGTTTTTTGAATCAAATGAAAGTTAAACACATTCAAACAAAGCTTTTCGTATTAAATGAAAGTCAAACACATTCAAACAAATCTTTTTCAATCAAATAAGAGTCAAACACATTCAAACAAAGCTTTTTGAATCAAATAAAAGTAAAAAACGTTCAAAAAAAGTTTTTAAATCAAATGAAAATCAAATACATTCAAACAATTCGTTTTCAATCCAAAAAAAGTCAAACACATTCAAACATAGCTTTTTGAATCAAATGAAAGTCAAAACACATTCAAACAAAGCTTTTCGTATTAAATGAAAGTCAAACACATTCAAACAAATCTTTTTCAATCAAATAAGAGTCAAACACATTCAAACAAAGCTTTTTGAATCAAATAAAAGTAAAAAACGTTGAAAAAAAGTTTTTAAATCAAATGAAAATCAAATACATTCAAACAATTCGTTTTCAATCCAAAAAAAGTAAAACACATTCAAACAAAGCTTTTTGAATCAAAAGAAATCAAACAAATTCAAACAAGCTTTTCGTATGAAATGAAAGTCAAACACATTCAAACAAATCATCCAAAAAAAAATGAACGTCAAACACATTCAAACAATTCTTTTTAAATCGAAGAAAAGTAAAACACATTAAAACAAAGCTTTTTGAATCAAATGAAAGTCAAACACATTCAAACTAATCTTTTTAAATCAAATGAAAGTCAAACACATTCAACCATAGGTTTTTGAATCAAATGAAAGTTAAACACATTCAAACAAAGATTTTTGAATCAAAGAAGAGTCAAACACATTCAAATATATCTCTTTGAATCGAAATAAAGTTAAACACATTCAAAGAAAGCTTTTTTAATCAAATGAAAGTCAAACGCATTCAAAAAAATCTTTTTGAAGTAAATGAAAGTCAAACACGTTAAAACAAATCTTTTTGGATCAAAATACAGTCAAACACATTCAAACAAAACGTTTTGAATCAAAAGAAAGTCAAACACATTCAAACAAAAGTGTTTGAATCAAATGAAAGTCAAACTCATTCAAACAAAGCTTTTAGAATCAAATGAAAGTCAAATACATTCAAACAAAGCTCTTTGAATCTAATGAAAGTCAAACACATTCAAACAATTCTTTTTGAATCGAAATAAAGTAAAACAAATTCAAACAATGCATTTTGAGTCAAAATAAAGTCAAACACATTCAAACAAGCTTTTTGAATCAAATGAAAGTCAAACACATTCAAACAAATCTTTCAAAATCAAATGAAAGTCAATAACATTCAAACATAGCTTTTTGAATCAAATGAAATTCAAACACATTCAAACAAAGGTTTTGAATCAAATCAAAGTCAAATACATTCAAACAATTCTTTTCGAATCGAAAAAAAAGTAAAACATATTTAAACAAAGCTTTTTGAATCAAATTAAAGTCAAACACATTCAAACATAGCTTTTTTAATCTAATGAAAGTCAAACACAATCAAACAATTCTTTTTGAATCGAAATAAAGTAAAATAGATTAAAACAAAGTTTTTTGGATTAAAAGAAAGTCAAACACATTCAAAAAGGCTTTTTAAATCAAATTAAAGTCAAACACATTCAAACAAATCTTTCAAAATCAAATAAAAGTCAAACACATTTAAACATAGCTTTTTGAATCAAATGAAAGTCAAACATTTTCAAATAAAGCTTTTAGAATCAAATGAAAGTCAAACACGTTCAAACAAAGCTTTTTGAATCAAATGAAAGTCAAACACGTTCAAACAATGCTTTTAGAATCAAATGAAAGTCAAATACATTCAAACAATTCTTTTTAAATCGAAAAAAAATAAAACACATTCAAACAAAGCTTTTTGAATCAAATGAAAGTCAAACACATTCAAACTAATCTTTTTAAATCAAATGAAAGTCAAACACATTTAACGATAGCTTTTTGAATCAAATGAAAGTTAAACACATTCAAACAAAGCTTTTGGAATCAAATGAAAATCAAACACATTTAAATGAATCTTTTTGAATCGAAATAAAGTCAAACACATTCACACAAAGTTTTTTGAATCAAATGAAAACCAATTACATTCAAACAAAGCTTTTTGAATCAAATGAAATTTTAACACATTCAAACAAATTTTTTTAGATCGAAATACAGTCAAACACATTCAAACAAAACTTTATGAATCAAAAGAAAGTCAAACACATTGAAACAATTCTTTTTGAATCGAAAAAAAGTAAAATCACATTAAAAAAAAGCGTTTTCAATCAAAAGAAAGTGAAACACATTCAAACAAAGTTTTTGAATCAAATGAAAGTTAAACACATTCAAACAAATCTTTTTAAATCATATGTCAGTCAAACACATTCAAACATAGCTTTTTGAATCAAATGAAAGTTAAACACACTCAAACAAAGCTTTTTGAATCAAATGAAAGTCATACATATTGAAACAAATCTTTTTAGATCGAAATAAAGTCAAACACGTTCAAACGAACCTTTAAGAATCAAAAGAAAGTCAAACACATTCTAACAATTCTTTTTGAATCGAAAAAAAAGTTAAAGACATTCAAACAAAGTTTTTTTAATCAAACGAAAGTCTAACATATTTAAACAAAGATTTTTGAACCAAATGAAAGTCAAACACATTCAAACAAATATTTTTAAATCATATGAAAGTCAAACACATTCAAACATAACTTTTTGAATTAAATTAAAGTCAAACACATTCAAACAAAGCTTTGTGAATCAAATGAAAGTCAAACACATTCAAATAAATCTTTTTGAATCGAAATAAAGTCAAACACATTCAAACAAAACAATTCGAATCTAATGAAAGTCAAACGCATTCAATCAAATCTTTTTAAATCATATGAAAGTCAAACACACTCAAACAAAGCTTTTTGAATCAAATGAAAATCAAACACATTCAAATAAATCTTTTTAGATCGAAATGCAGTCAAACACATTGAAATAAAGCTTTATGAATCAAAAGAAAGTCAAACACATTCTAACAATTCTTTTTGAATCGAAAAAATGTAAATCACATTCAAATAAAGTTTTTTTAATCAAAAGAAAGTCCAACACATTCAAACAAAGCTTTTTGAATCAAATGAAAGTCAAACACATTTAAACTAATCTTTTTAGATCGAAATACAGTCAAACACATTCAAATAAACATTTAGGAATCAAAAGAATGTGAAACACATTCTAACAATTCTTTTTGAATCGAAAAAAAGTTAAAGACATTCAAACAAAGTTTTTTTTAATCAAACGTAAGTCTAACATATTTAAACAAAGATTTTTGAATCAAATGAAAGTCAAACACATCCAAACAAATATTTTTAAATCATAAGAAAGTCAAACACATTCAAACATAGCTTTTTGAATCAAAATAAAGTCAAACACATTCAAACAAAACTTTGTGAATCAAATGAAAGTCAAACACTTTCAAATAAATCTTTTTGAATCGAAATAAAGTCAAACACATTCAAACAAAGCTTTTTGAATCAAATGAAAGTAAAACACTTTCAAACAAAGCTTTTCGAATCAAATAAAAGTTAAACACATTCTAGCATAGTTTTTTGAATAAAATGAAAGTCAAACACATTTTAAAAAAGCTTTTTGAATCAAATGAAATTCAAACATATTCAAACAAGCTTTTTGAATCAAATGAAAGTTAAACACATTCAATCACATCTTTCAAATTCAAATGAAAGTCAAACACAAACAAACATAGCTTTTTGAACCAAATGAAAGTCAAACACATTCAAACAAAGCTTTATGAATCAAATGAAAGTCAAACATATTCAAATAAATCTTTTTGAATCGAAATCAAGTCAAACACATTCAAACAAAGCTTTTTTAGTCAAATGAAAGTCAAACACATTCAAACAAAGCTTTAGAATCAAATAAAAGATAAACACATTCAAACATAGCTTTTTGAATAACATGAAAATCAAACACATTCAAACAAGCTTTTTGAATCAAATGAAAATAAAAAACATTCAAACAAATCTTTCAAAATCAAATGAAAGTCAAACACAAACAAACATAGCTTATTAAATCAAATGAATGTCAAACACATTCAAACAAAGCTTTTTGAATCATTTGAAAGTCAAACACATTCAAACAAATCTTTTTGGATCGAAATAAAGTCAAACACATTTAAACAAATACTTTTGGATCGAAATATAGTAAAATACATTCAAACATAGCTTTTTGAATCAAATGAAATTCAAATACATTCAAATAAAGCTTTTTGAATGAAATGAAAATCAAACACATTCTAACAATACTTTTTTAATCGAAAAAAGTAAAACACATTCAAACAAAGTTTTTTGAATCAACTGAAAGTCAAACACATTCAAACAAATATTTTTAAATCATATGAAAGTCAAACACATTCAAACAAAGCTTTTTGAATTAAATGAAAGTCAAACACATTCAAACAAATCTTTTTAGATCGAAATAAAGTCAACCACATTCAAACATAGCTTTTTCAATCAAATGAAAGCCAAACACATTCAAACAAACCTTTTTGAATCAAAAGAAAGTGAAATACATTCAAACAAAGCTTTATGAATCAAAAGAAAGTCAAACACATTCTAACAATTCTTTTTGAATCGAAAAAAGTAAAACACATTCAAACAAAGTTTTTTTTTTTAATCAAAACAAAGTCAAACACAATCAAACAAAGATTTTTGAATCAAATGAAAATCAAACACATTAAAACAAATATATTTAATTCATATGAAAGTCAAACACATTCAAATATAGCTTTTTTAATCAAATGAAAGTCAAACACATTCAAACATAGCTTTTTCGTATCAAATGAATGTCAAACACATTCAAACAAATCTTTTTATATCGAAATAAAGTCAAACACATTCAAACATAGCTTTTTCGATCAAATTAAAGTCAAACACATTAAAACAAATCTTTTTGAATCAAATAAAAGTAAAAAACGTTCAAAAAAGTTTTTAAATTAAATGAAAATTAAATACATTCAAACAATTCGTTTTCAGTCCAAAAAAAGTAAAACACATTCAAACAAAGCTTTTTGAATCAAAAGAAATTAAACACATTCAAACAAGCTTTTCGAATCAAATGAAAGTCAAACACATTCAAACAAATCTTCCAAAATAAAATGAAAGTCAAACACATTCAAACATAGCTTTTTGAATCAAATGAAAGTCAAACACATTCAAAAAAAGCTTTTCGAATGAAATGAAAGTCAAACACGTTCAAAAAAAGCTTTTTGAATAAAATACATTCAAACCATTCTTTTTGAATCGATAAAAAGTAAAACAAATTCAAACAAAGCTTTTTGAATCAAAAGAAAGTCAAACACATTGAAACAAAGCTTTTTGAATCAATTGAAAGTCGAACACATTGAAACACAGCTTTTTGAATCAAATAGAAGTCAAATGAGTTCAAACAATTTTTTTAAATCAAATGAAAGCCAAACACATTCAAACAAATCTTTTTAAATCATATGAAAGCCAAACACATTCAAACATCACTTTTTGAATCAAATAAAAGTCAAACACATTCAAATAATTCTTTTTGAATCGAAAAAAAGTAAAACACATTCAAACAAAGTTTTTTGAATCAAAAGAAAGTCAAACACATTCAAACAAAGCTTTTTGAATCAAAAGAAAGTCAAACACATTCAAACAATTCTTTTAGAATCGGAAAAAGTAAAACACATTCAAACAAAGTTTTTTTTAATCAAAACAAAGTCAAAAACATTCAAACAAAGCTTTTTAAATCAAATATAAGTCAAAAACATTGAAACAAATATTTTTAAATCATATTAAAGTCAAACACATGCAAACATAGCTTTTTGAATCTAATGAAAGTCAAACACATTCAAACATAGGTTTTTCAATCAAATTAAAGTCAAACACATTCAAACAAAACTTTTTTAATCAAATGAAAGTAAAAAACGTTCAAAAAAAGCTTTTAAAATCAAATGAAAATCAAATACATTCAAATAATTCTTTTCAAATCGAAAAAAATTTAAACACATTCAAACAAAGCTTTTTGAATAAAATGAAAGTCAAACACATTCAAATAAATCTTTTTGAATTGAAATAAAGTCAAACACATTCAAACAAAGCCTTATGAATCAAACAAAAGTCAAACACGTTCAAACAAAGCTTTTTGAATCAAATGAAAGTCAAACACATTCAAACAAAGCTTTTTGAATAATATGAAAGTCAAACACATTCAAACAAAGCTTTTTGTATCAAATGAATGTCAAACACATTCTAACAATTCTTTTTGAATCGAAAAAAAGTAAAACACATTCAAACAAAGTTTTTTTAATCAAAAGAAAGTCAAACTCATTTAAACAAAGCTTTATGAATCAAATGAAAGTCAAACACATTCAAACAAATATTTTTAAATCATAAGAAAGTCAAAAACATTTAAACATAGCTTTTTGATTCAAATGAAAGTCAAACACATTCAAACAAAGATTTTTGAATTAAATGAAAGTCAAACACAATCAAATAAATCTTTTTGAATAGAAATAAAGTCAAACACATTCAAACAAAGTTTTTTGAATTAAATGAAAGTCAAACACATTCAAAAAAATCTTTTTAAATCATATAAAAGTCAAACACATTCAAACATATCTTTTTGAATCAAATGAAAGTCAAACACATTCAAACAAAGCTTTTTGAATCAAATGAAAGTCAAACACATTCAAAGAAATATTTTTGAGTCGAAATAAAGTCAATGACATTCAAACAAAGCTTTTTGAATCAAATGAAAGTGAAATACATTCAAACAAAGGTTTTTGAATTAAATGAAATTTAATCACATTCAAAGAAATCTTTTTGGATCGAAATACATTCAAACACATTCAAACAAAGCTTTATGAATCAAAAGAAAGTCAAACACATTCAAACACTTTATTTTTAATCGAAAAAAGTAAAAACACATTCAAACAAAGCTTTTTGAATCAAAAGAAAGTCAAACATATTCAATTAAAGTTTTTTTAATCAAATGAAAGTAAAACACATTCAAACAAATCTTTTTAAATCATATGAAAGTCAAACACATTCAAATATAGCTTTTTGAATCAAATGAAAGTTAAACACATTCAAATAAATATTTTTGAATCGAAATAAAGTCAAACACATTCAAACAAAGCTTTTTAAATCAAATAAAAGTCAAACACATTCAAACAAAGTATTTTGAATCAAATGAAAGTCAAACACATTAAAAAAAATCTGTTTGAATTGACATAAAGTCAAACACATTCAAACAAAGCTTTTAGAATCAAATAAAAGTCAAACACATTCAACAAAGCTTTATGAATCAAAAAAAAGTTAAACACATTCTGACAATTATTTTTGAATCGAAAAAAAGTAAAACATATGTAAACAAAATTTTTTTAATCAAAAGAAAGTCAAACAAATTCAAACAAAGTTTTTAGAATAAAAAAAAAGTCAAACAGATTCAAACATAGCTTTTTGAATAAATTAAAAGTCAAACACATTCAAACAAAGCTTTTTGAATCAAATAAAGTCCACATTCAAACAAATCTTTTTAGATCGAAATACAGTCAAACACATTGAAACAAAGATTTAGGAATCAAAAGAAAGCCAAACACATTCAAACAAAGCTTTTTGAATCAAATGAAAGTCAAACACATTCAAACGAATATTTTTAAATCATATGAAAATCAAACACATTCAAACAAAGCTTTATGAATCAAGAGAAAGTCAAACACATTCAAACAATTCTTTTTTAATCGAAAAAAAGTAAAATCAAATTCAAAAAAAAGCGTTTTGAATCAAAAGAAAGTGAAACACATTCAAACAAAGTTTTTGAATCAAATGAAAGTTAAACACATTCAAACAAATCTTTTTAAATCATATGTCAGTCAAACACATTCAAACATAGCTTTTTCAATCAAATGAAAGTCAAACACACTCAAACAAAGCTTTTTGAATCAAATGAAAGTCATACATATTGAAACAAATCTTTTTAGATCGAAATACAGTCAAACACATTCAAACGAACCTTTAAGAATCAAAAGAAAGTCAAACACATTCTAACAATTCTTTTTGAATTGAAAAAAAAGTTAAAGACATTCAAACAAAATTTTTTTAATCAAACAAAAGTCTAACATATTTAAACAAAGATTTTTGAACCAAATGAAAGTCAAACACATTCAAACAAATATTTTTAAATCATATGAAAGTTAAACACATTCAAGCATAGCTTTTTGAATTAAATTAAAGTCAAACACATTCAAACAAAGCTTTGTGAATCAAATGAAAGTCAAACACATTCAAATAAATCTTTTTGAATCGAAATAAAAACAAACACATTCAAACAAAACAATTCGAATCTAATGAAAGTCAATCACATTCAATCAAATCTTTTTCAATCATAAGAAAGTCAAACACATTCAAACATTGCTTTTTGAATAAAATGAAAGTCAAACACACTCAAACAAAGCTTTTTGAATCAAATGAAAATCAACCACATTTAAATAAATCTTTTTAGATCGAAATGCAGTCAAACACATTGAAATAATGCTTTATGAATCAAAAGAAATTCAAACACATTCTAACAATTCTTTTTGAATCGAAAAAAAGTTAAACACATTCAAATAAAGTTTTTTTAATCAAAAGAAAGTCCAACACATTCAAACAAAGCTTTTTGAATCAAATGAAAGTCAAACACATTTAAACAAATCGTTTTAGATCGAAATACAGTCAAACACATTCAAACAAACCTTTAAGAATCAAAAGAAAGTCAAACACATTCTAAAAATTCTTTTTGAATCGAAAAAAAAGTTAAAGACATTCAAACAAAGTTTTTTTAATCAAACGAAAGTCTAACATATTTAAACAAAGATTTTTGAATGAAATGAAAGTCAAACACATCCAATCAAATATTTTTAAATCATATGAAAGTCAAACACATTCAAACATAGCCTTTTGAATTAAAATAAAGTCAAACACATTCAAACAAAACTTTGTGAATCAAATGAAAGTCAAACACATTCAAACAAATCTTTTTGGATCGAAATACAATCAAACACATTCAAACATAACTTTTTGAATCAAATGAAAGTCAAACACATTTAAACAAAGCTTTTTAAATCAAATGAAAGTCAAACATGTTCAAACAAAGCTTTTTATATCAATTGAAAGACAAACACATTCAAACAAAGTTTTTAAATCAAATGAAAGTCAAACACATTTAAACAAATCTTTTAAATCATATGAAAGCCAAACACATTCAAACATAGCTTTTTGAATCAAATGAAAGTTAAACACATTCAAACAAAGCTTTTTGAATTAAATGAATGTCAAACACATTCAAAAAAATCTTTTTGAATCAAAATAAATTTAAACACAATCAAACAAAGCTTTTTGAACCAAATGAAAGTCAAACACATTCAAAGAAATGTTTTTAAATCATATGAAAGCCAAACACATTCAAACATAACTTTTTTAATCAAATGAAAGTCTAACACATTTAAACAAAGATTTTTGAGTCAAATGAAAGTCAAACACATTCAAATAAATCTTTTTTAATCGAAATAAAGTCAAACACAATCAAACAAAGTCTTTTGAATCAAAAAAAAGTCAAACACGTTCAAACAAAGCTTTTTGGATCGAAATACAATCAAACACATTCAAACATAGCTTTTTGAATCAAATGAAAGTCAAACACATTCAAACAAAGCTTTTTAAATCAAATGAAAGTCAAACATGTTCAAACAAAGCTTTTTATATCAATTGAAAGTCAAACACATTCAAACAAAGTTTTTAAATCAAATGAAAGTTAAACACATTTAAACAAATCTTTTAAATCATATGAAAGCCAAACACATTCAAACATAGCTTTTTGAATCAAATGAAAGTTAAACACATTCAAACAAAGCTTTTTGAATCAAATGAATGTCAAACACATTCAAAAAAATCTTTTTGAATCAAAATAAATTCAAACACAGTCAAACAAAGTTTTTAAATCAAATGAAAGTCAAACACATTCAAAGAAATCTTTTTAAATCATATGAAAGCCAAACACATTCAAACATAACTTTTTTAATCAAATGAAAGTCTAACACATTTAAACAAAGCTTTTTGAATCAAATGAAAGTCAAACACATTCAAATAAATCTTTTTTAATCGAAATAAAGTCAAACACATTCAAACAAAGTCTTTCGAATTAAAAGAAAGTCAAACACGTTGAAACAAAGCTTGTTGAATCAAATAATAGTCAAACACATTCAAACAAAGCTTTTTGAATCAAATGAAAGTCAAACACATTCAAACAAATATTTTTGGATCGAAATACAATCAAACACATTCAAACTAAGCTTTTTGAATCAAATGAAAGTCAAACACATTCAAACAAATCTTTTTAGATCGAAATAAAGTCAAACACATTCAAACGAACCTTTAAGAATCAAAAGAAAGTCAAACACATTCTAACAATTCTTTTTGAATCGAAAAAAAAGTTAAAGACATTCAAACAAAGTTTTTTTAATCAAACGAAAGTCTAACATATTTAAACAAAGATTTTTGAATCAAATGAAAGTCAAACACATTCTAACAAAGCTTTTTCAATCAAATGAAATCCAAACATATTCAAACAAAGATTTTTGAATCAAATGAAAGTCAAACACATTCAAACAAATCTTTTTAGATCGAAATAATGTCAAACACATTCAAACAAAGCTTTTTGTATCAAATGATTGTCAAACACATTCAAACAAAGCTTTTTGAATCAATTGAAAACAATTCTTTTTGATTAGAAATAAAGTAAAACAAATTCAAACAAAGCTTTTTGAATCAAATGAAAGTCAAACACATTCAAACAAATACTTTTATATCAAATGAAAGTCAAACACATTCAAACATAGCTTTTTGAATCAAATGGAAGTCAAAAACTTTCAAACAAAGCTTTTTAAATCAAATGAAAGTCAAACACGTTCAAACAAAGCTTTTTAAATCAATTGAAAGTCAAACACATTCAAACAAAGTTTATTAAATCAAATGATAGTCAAACACATTCAAACTAATCTTTCAAAATCAAATGAAAGTCAAAAACATTCAAACATAGCTTTTTGAATCAAATGAAAGTCAAACACATTCAAACAAAGCTTTTTGAATCAAATTACAGTCAAACACATTCAAATAAAGTTTTTGAATCAAATGAAAGTCAAACACATTCAAACAAATCTTTTTAAACCATATAAAACACATTCAAACAAAGCTTTTTGAATCAAATGAAATGCAAACACATATATATAAATGTTTTTAAATCGAATTAAAGTCAAACATATTCAAACAAAGCTTTTTAAATCAAATGAAAGTCAAACACATTCAAACAAAGCTTTGTGAATCAAATGAAAGTCAAACACAATTAAACAAAACTTTTTGAATCAAAAGAAATTTAAACACATTCAAACAAATCTTTTTAGATCAAAATACAGTCAAACACATTCAAATATATATCTTTATGAATCAAAAGAAAGTCAAACACATAGAAACAATTCTTTTTGAATCGAAAAAAAATAAATCACATTCAAAAAAAGCTTTTAGAATCAAAAGAAAGTCAAACACATTCAAACAAAGTTTTTTGAATCAAATGAAAGTCAAACACATTTAAACATATCTTTTTAAAGCATATGAAAGTTAAACACATTCAAACACAGCTTTTTAAATCAAATGAAAGTAAAAAACACTCAAATAAAGCTTTTGAATTAAATGAAAGTCAAACATATTCAAACAAATCTTTTTAGATCGAAATAAAGTCAAACACATTCAAACAAAGTTTTAAGAATCAATAGAAAGTCAAACACATTCTAACAATTCTTTTTGAATCGAAAAAAAAGTAAAATACATGCAAACAAAGTTTTGTTAATCAAAAGAAAGTTAAACACATTTAAACAAAGTTTTTTGAATCAAATGAAAGTCAAACACATTGAATCAAATATTTTTAAATCAAAAGAAATTCAAACACATTCAAGCATAGCTTTTTGAATCAAATAAAAGTCAAACATATTCAAAAAAAGCTTTGTGAATCAAATGAAAGTCAAACTCATTCAAATAAATCTTTTTAAAAAGAAATAAAGTCAAACACAATCAAATAAAGTTTTTTGAATCAATTGAAAGTCAAACACATTCAAACAAAGCTTTGTGAATCAAATGAAAGTCAAATACATTCAAATAAATCTTTTTGAATCGAAATAAAGTCAAACGCATTCAAACAAAGCTTTTTGAATCAAATGAAAGTCAAACACATTCAAGCAAGCTTTTTGAATCAAATGAAAGTCAAACACATTCAAACAAATCTTTTAAAATCAAATTAAAGTCAAACACAAAAAAAACATAGCTTTTTTAATCAAATAAAAGTCAAACACATTCAAATAAAGCTTTTTGAATCAATTGAAAGTCAAACACATTCAAACAAATCTTTTTGGATCGAAATACAGTCAAACATATTCAAACATAGCTTTTTTAATCAAATGAAATTCAAACAAAGCTTTTTGAATCAAAAGAAAGTCAAACAAATTTAAACAAAGCTTTATGAATCAAAAGAAAGCTAAACACTTTCTAAAAATTCTTTTTGAATCCAAAAAAAGTAAAACACATTCAAAAAATGTTTTTTGAATCAAAAGAAAGTCAAATACATTCAAATAAATCTTTTTGAATCAAAAGAAAGTTAAACACATTAAAACAAAGCTTTTTGAATCAAAATAAAGTCAAACACATTCAAACATAGCTTTTTGAATCAAATGAAAGTCAAACACATTCAAACAAAGCTTTTTGAATCAAATGAAAGTCAAACACGTTCAAATAAATCTGTTTGAATCTAAAGAAAGTCAAACACATTCAAACAAAGCTTTTATAATCAAATGAAAGTCAAACATATTCAAACAAATATTTTTAAATGATATGAAAGTCAAACATATTTAAACATAGCTTTTTCCATCAAATGAAAGTCAAACAGATTCAAACATAGCTTTTTGAATAAAATGAAACTGAAACACATTTAAACAAAGCTTTTTGAATCAAATGAAAGTCAAAACACATTCAAACAAATATTTTTAGATCAAAATACAATCAAACACATTGAAACAAAGCATTATAAATCAAAACAAAGTCAAACAAATTCTAACCATTCTTTTTGAATAAAAAAAAAAGTAAAACACATTCAAACAAATTTTTTTTAATCAAAAGAAAGTCAAACACATTCTAACAATTCTTTTTGAATCATATGAAAGTCAAACACATTCAAACAAAGCTTTTAGAATCAAATGAAAGTCAAACACATTAAAACAAATATTTTTAAATCATATGAAAGTCAAACACATTCAAACATTGCTTTTTGAATCAAATGAAAGTGAAACAAATTCAAACAAAGCTTTTTGAATCAAATGAAAGTCAAAACATTTAAATAAACTTTTTGAATCGAAATAAAGTCAAACACATTCAAACAAAGCTTTTTGAATCAAATGAAAGTCAAACACATTCAAACAAAGCTTTTTGAATCAAATGAATTTAAACACATTCAAACAAATCTTTTTGTATCGAAATAAAGTCAAACACATTCAAACAAAGCTTTATGAATCAAAAGAAATTCAAAAGAAATTCAAACACATTCAAACAAAGCTTTTTGAATTAAAAGAAAATTAAACACATTCAAACAAAATTTTTTGAATCAAATGAAAGTCAAGCACATTCAAACAAATCTTTTTAAATCATATGAAAGTGAAACATATTCAAACATATATTATTGAATCAAATGAAAGTCAAACACTCAAACAAAGCTTTTTGAATCAAATGAAAGTCAAACACATTCAAACAAATCTTTTTAGATCGAAGTACAGTCAAACACATTCAAACAAAGCTTTATGAATTAAAAGAAAGTCAAACACATTATAACAATTCTTTTTTAATCGAAAAAAAGTAAAACACATTCAAACAATGCTTTTTTAATCAAAAGAAAGTAAAACACATTCAAACAAAGCTTTTTGAATCAAATGAAAGTCAAACACATTTAAACGATTTTTTAAAATCATATTAAAGTCAAACACATTCAAACAAAGCTTTTTGAAATATATGAAAGTCAAACACGTTCAAACAAAGCTTTATGAATCAAATTAAAGTCAAACACATTCAAACAAATCTTTTTGGATCGAAATACAGTCAAACACATTCAAACAAAACTTTTTAAAACAAAAGAAAGTCAAACACATTCAAACAAAAGTGTTTGAATCGAAAGAAAGTCAAACACATTCAAACAAAGATTTTTGAATCAAATGAAAGTCAAATACATTCAAACAAAGCTTTTTGAATCTAATGAAAGTCAAACACATTCAAACAATTCTTTTTGAATCGAAATAAAATAAAGCAATTTCAAACAAAGATTTTTGAATAGAAAAAAAAAGTCAAACACATTCAAACAAGCTTTTTGAATCAAATGAAAGTCAAATACATTGAAACAAAACTTTTTTAACAAAAAGAAAATCAAACTCATTCAAATAAATCTTTTTGAATCAAATGAAGTCAAACACATTCAAACAAAGCTTTTTGAATCAAATGAGTTTAAACACATTCAAACAAATCTTTTTGGATCGAAATATAGTCAAACACATTCAAACAAAACTTTTGCTTTTTTGAATCAACTGAAAGCAGCAAATATGTTTGACTTTCATTTGATTCAAAAAGCTTTGTTTAAATGTGTTTGACTTTCTTTTGATTAAAAAAACTTTGTTGATTCAAAAAAGCAAAAGTTTTGTTTGATTCAAAATACATTCAAGCTACTTTCAAGGCCAGAATCAAGGGGAAATTACTCTTCTTTTGCTGTTTGAATTAGGCGTGAATTATGGGGCTGTTTTGCTTCTAATTTGCTGCTTTGTTGGGCGTAAATCAAGGGGAGTTTAAAGCCTTCACTTGCTGCTTTGTTGGGCGTAAATCAAGGGGAGTTTAAGCCTTCATTTGCTGCTTTGTTGGACGTGCATTAAGGGGGAGTTAAGCTCTCTTATTTTCTGATTTTTGGAGCATCTTTTGGAGGTTACAAACCGCCACTTTCTAAGCTTATGTACCTAGTTAAGTTTAGCTTCTTTAATTGATGTATCTAGACATTAAAAATCAGATTTTGATGCTTAGTTTAAGCATGTAACAAGTGAGCTAAAAAGTCACTTAAGTTAGCTTGTACTTATGATGCTTGTTTACTATAAATAACAAGCAAATGTGAATGAAAAATATAGAGAATATTTTGAACAAAAAATTGTGTTTTTACACTCGTTTCTTGGATTAGAAACAAACTTGAAATTCTTGGATTTGGAATTTCGTTTCCTTTGCTTAGTTAACTAGCTTAGACTATTAGTTGGCTTGTGATCTTAGGAACCCAAACTCGTTTCTTAGTGGTGTGTCTGTATCTAAGAAGCCTTTTTGGTTTTAGTCTTACTTATCCTTGGTTTATCCCTTGTGTATTTCGGGTTGATACTCCAAATATACAACATTTGGCGCTAGAAGGAGGGGGACTAGCAAAAAAAAAAAAAAAAAAAAATACTCGTCCCAAAACACATATCCCAAACACCTACCCCAAACACAAACCCAAACACAACCATGACAAACGTTCCACCACCTAATTGGCAAGAATATGTCAATAAGGTTGAGCAAGAGAAAGAAGATATGGAGCAACGAATGAAGTATATGCAAGATCAATTGAAAGATCTTACTATTAAGTTGCGCCATAATAGAGAAGGTTCACCCACCCATAGTGAAGATGACATGAGTGAGTCTACTTTCAATAACAATGAGAGACCTTTTAGTGAAAGAGAAAGGTCACGTTCTAACAATGACATAAAAGCAGACATTCCTGAATATGATGGCAAACTCGATGCTGATGAGTTTGTAGAATGGTTGAGAACGGTGGAGAGAGTGTTTGACTATAAGCAAACACCAGAGGAGAAAAAGGTGAAAATTGTGGCCTTGAAGCTACGAAAATATGCCTCAACTTGGTGGGCTAGTGTGTGCGCCAAGAGGGAAAGGCAAGACAAAGAAAAAGTGAGATCATGGGTTAAGATGAAGAAATTGTTGAAGCAAAAGTTTCTTCCCACATACTATGTGCAAGAAAACTTTTCAAAATTCCATAACCTCAAGCAAGGTACAAAATCGGTAGAAGAATATGCTAGGGAATTTGAAGGATTTGTCATGAAATGTGGAGTAGAGGAAGATGAACCTCAAACATTGGTGCGTTTTTTGGGAGGACTTGACCCAAAAATAGCCAATGTGGCCGAGCTACACCCTTACACCACCCTTGAAGAGCTCATTATCTTAGCACATAAGATTGAGCAACAACAAAAGGCAAGAGGCAAAAGTGATTCTTCACGTTTTGCTTCTCAATCCTCATCTCCCCAAAAAAGGCAAACAAATTTCCAACCTTTCAAATCCGCAACCACCCAACCTACTTCTAAACCACCCTCTCAAACCACCCAAAACTCCAATCCAAAACCAGGCCCAAGAAGATGCTTTAGGTGTCAAGGCCTTGGACATATGGCTAGTGATTGTCCAAATAAGAAAATTGTTACTTTGGTGGAGCATGAAGAGGAGAACGAATTAGAAGATGAAGAGGACAACAACCTTGAGGAGAATGATGAGTATGCGTGTCTAGGTCCGGATGAAGGGGAATGTTTGGTGGTTCGACGTACACTAAGCAATATGTTGGACCAAGAAGGGAGCTTGCAACGTGAGGCAATCTTTCGCACTCGTTGCACCATTGGAGGAAAGGTATGCACTTTGATTATTGATGGAGGTAGTTGTACCAATGTAGCTTCGCAAGTTATGATAGACAAGTTGAAAATGAAAACTATCCCTCATCCTACACCATATAAAATTCAATGGTTAAGTCATAGTAAAGGGATTTATGTCACACAACAAGTCTTGTTATCATTTAGCATTGGTAAAACTTATGAGGAAGAATTATGGTGTGATGTTGTACCTATGGATGCATGTCATGTTTTACTTGGTAGGCCTTGGTTATTTGATAGACGTGTGATGCATGATGGTTACAAAAACACCTACTCCTTTTCTAAGGATGGAAAGAAAATTGTCCTTACCTCTTTAATCCCCAAAAATGATCACTCCACATCCACGCTTCCCACTTCCCTCACCACTCTTTGCCTCTCAGAAAAAAATCACCCACTCCTTGCCTCTCTTCTCAAAACCTATGCTCATGTTTTCCCCAACGATATCCTTCATGGATTACCCCCAAAGCATATCAAGTATCGGTTTCCTATTCCAATATTGGTTGATAATGCTTACAAAGTTGCATTGCACGGAGAGTATGGTGTTTCTAGCATCTTTAATGTGGCTGATTTATCACTTTACTATGATGAGCTTGAAGAATTGCCGAGTTTGAGGGCAAACTCTTTTCAAGAAGGGGGGAATGTTGTAGCCAAGCCTAACAACTTGGTTATGGACGTTTCTTTGGTCCAAGATGTAGCATCATGCATTGATGCTATGCGTTCTATCTATGTGCAACAAGATATTCAATCCTTTGAGTTTCTTGTTGTTCTTATTAACTAGTTCATTCTAGTTCTTTTTATGCTTTGAATAAATTGTAAACTTTAGTTCTTTTAAGTTTGCAAATTAGTTATATTTTTCTTACTTCTTTTTAGCTAATTTTAGTTCGAAAAATATTGTTACATTCACATAAAGTACAAGTACAAGATACACAAAAGAAGACAGCCATTTAAGCTTGGAAAACAACATAGAATCCGAAATTCTTTTGGAGGAATCTCAAGGCTTCAAAATGGGAGTTACAATCAGTTTTCAAAGAGGAATTACAAGCCATTACAAGCCTTAATTTCAGCCTTTAAGTGGCCGTTAATTTCAGTCAAACTTGGAGCATCTTAAGCCTTAATTTCGGCCTTCATTTGGCTGTTCAATTCGGTCAGCTTTTGGAGCAGCTAAAGGGCGTCCAAATACACTTTAGTCCACATACATTCAAGCTACTTTCAAGGCCAGAATCAAGGGGAAATTACTCTTCTTTTGCTGTTTGAATTAGGCGTGAATTATGGGGCTGTTTTGCTTCTAATTTGCTGCTTTGTTGGGCGTAAATCAAGGGGAGTTTAAAGCCTTCACTTGCTGCTTTGTTGGGCGTAAATCAAGGGGAGTTTAAGCCTTCATTTGCTGCTTTGTTGGACGTGCATTAAGGGGGAGTTAAGCTCTCTTATTTTCTGATTTTTGGAGCATCTTTTGGAGGTTACAAACCGCCACTTTCTAAGCTTATGTACCTAGTTAAGTTTAGCTTCTTTAATTGATGTATCTAGACATTAAAAATCAGATTTTGATGCTTAGTTTAAGCATGTAACAAGTGAGCTAAAAAGTCACTTAAGTTAGCTTGTACTTATGATGCTTGTTTACTATAAATAACAAGCAAATGTGAATGAAAAATATAGAGAATATTTTGAACAAAAAATTGTGTTTTTACACTCGTTTCTTGGATTAGAAACAAACTTGAAATTCTTGGATTTGGAATTTCGTTTCCTTTGCTTAGTTAACTAGCTTAGACTACTAGTTGGCTTGTGATCTTAGGAACCCAAACTCGTTTCTTAGTGGTGTGTCTGTATCTAAGAAGCCTTTTTGGTTTTAGTCTTACTTATCCTTGGTTTATCCCTTGTGTATTTCGGGTTGATACTCCAAATATACAACAAAACACATTCAAACAAATTTATTTAAATCATATGAAAGTCAAACACATTGAACTTATCTTTTTGAATCAAATGAAAGTCAAAGACATTCAAACAAAGCTTTGTGAATCAAATGAAAGTCAAACAAATTCAAATAAATCTTTTGGAATCGATATAAAGTCAAACACATCCTAACAAAGCTTTTTGAATATAATGAAATTCAATCACATTTAAACAAATCTTTTTAAATCATATGAAAGTCAAACACATTCAAACATAGCTTTTTAAATAAAATGAAAGTCAAACACACTGAAACAAATCTTTTTGAATAAAATGAAAGTCAAACACATATAAACAAATCTTTTTAGATCGAAATACAATTAAACACATTCAAACAAAGATTTATGAATCAAAAGAAAGTCAAACACATTCTAACAATTCTTTTTGAATCGAATAAAAGTAAAACACATTCAAACAAATTTTTTTGAATCATAAGAAAGTCAAACACATTCAAACAAAGCTTTTTGAATCAAATAAAAGTCAAACACATTCAAACAAATATTTTTAAATCATATGAAAGTCAAACACATTCAAACTTAGCTTTTTGAATCAAATAAAAGTCAAACACATTCAAACAAAGCTTTTTGAATCAAATGAGAGTCAAACACAGTCAAATAAATCTTTTTGAATCGAAATAAAGTCAAACACATTCAAACAAAGCTTTTTGAATCAAATGAATGTCAAACACAATCTAACAAATCTTTTTAAATCATATGAAAGTCAAACACATTCAAACATAGCTTTTTGATTCAAATGAAAGTCAAACACATTCAAACAAAGCTTTTTGAATCAAATGAAAGTCAAACATATTCAAATATATCTTTTTGAATCGAAGTAAAGTAAAAAAACATTCAAACAAAGCATTTTGAATCAAATGAAAGTCAAACACACTCAAACAAAGCTTTTGGAATTAAATGAAATTTAAACACATTCTAAGAAATCTTAAGGGATCGAAATACATTCAAACACATTCAAACAAAGCTTTATGAATCAAAAGAAAGTCAAACACATTCAAACAATTTAATTTGAACCGAAAAAAGTAAAAACACATTCAAACAAAGCTTTTTGAATCAAAAGAAAGTCAAACACATTCAAACAAAGTTTTTTGAATCAAATGAAAGTTAAACACAATCAAACAAATCTTTTTAAATAATATGAAAGTAAAACACATTCAAACATAGCTTTTTGAATCAAATGAAATTAAAACACATTCAAATAAATCTTTTTGAATCGTAAAAAAAGTCAAACACATTAAAACAAAGCTTTTTGAATCAAATGAAAGTCAAACACGTTCAAACAAAGCTTTTTTAATCAAATAAAAAATAAACACATTCAAACAAAGCTTTTTAAATCAAATGAAAGTCAAACACATTCAAACAAATCTTTTTAGATCGAAATTCTGTCAAACACATTCAAACAAAGCTTTATGAATCAAAAGAAAGTTAAACACATTCTAACAATTCTTTTTGAATCGAAAAAAAGTAAAACACATGTAAATAAAGTTTTTTGAATCAAAAGAAAGTCAAACACATACAAACAAAGTTTTTTGAATCAAAAGAAAGTCAAACACATTCAAACAAAGTTTTTTGAATCAAAATAAAGTCAAACAGATTCAAACATAGCATTTTGAATCAAATGAAAGTCAAACACATTCAAACAAAGTTTTTTGAATCAAATGAAAGTCAAACACATTCAAACATAGCTTTTTGAATCAAATGAAAGTCAAACACATTCAAACAAATCTTTTTAAATCATATGAAAGTCTAACACATTCAAACATAGCTTTTTGAATCAAATGAAAGTCCAGTACATTTAAACAAATCTTTTTGAATCAAATGAAAGTCAAACACATTCAATTAAATCTCTTTGAATCGAAATAAATTCAAACAGATTCAAACAACGCTTTTTGAATCAAATGAAAGTCAAACACATTCAAAGAAAGCTTTTTGAATCAAATGAAAGCTAAACACATTCAAACAAAGCTTTTTGAATCAAATGAAATTCAAACACCTTTAAACAAATCTTTTTAGATCGAAATTCAGTCAAACACATTCAAACAAAGCTTTTTAAATCAAATGAAAGTCAAACACATTCAAACAAAGCTTTTTGAATCAAAAGAAAGTCAAACACATTCAAACAAAGCTTTTTGAATCAAATAAAAGTCAAACACAATCAATCAAATCTTTTTAAATCATATGAAAGTCAAACACATTCAAACATAGCTTTTTGAATCAAATGAAAGTTAAACACATTCAAACAAAGCTTTTGAATCAAATGAAAGTCAAACACATTCCAACAAAGCTTTCTGAAATAAATCAAAGTCAAACTCGTTCAAACAAATCTTTTTGATCAAACAAATCTTTTTGGATCAAAATACAGTCAAACACATTCAAACAAATCTTTTTGGATCGAAATACACTCAAACACATTCAAACAAAACTTTTTAAATTAAAAGAAAGTCAAACACATTCAAACAAAAGTGTTTGAATCAAAAGAAAGTCAAACACATTTAAACAAAGATTTTTAAATCAAATGAAAGTCAAATACATTCAAACAAAGATTTTTGAATCTAATGAAAGTCAAACACATTCAAACAATTCTTTTTGAATCGAAATAAAGTAAAACAAATTCAAACAAATATTTTTGAATTAAAAAAAAAGTCAAACACATTCTAACAAGCTTTTTGAATCAAATAAAATTCAAATACATTCAAACAAAGCTTTTTGAATCAAAAGAAAATCAAACACATTCAAATAAATCTTTTTTATTCAAATGAAAGTCAAAGACATTTAAACAAATCTTTTTTGATCAAAATTCAGTCAAACAAATTCAAACAAAGCTTTATGAATCAATAGAAAGTCAAACGTATTCAAAAAAAGCTTTTTTAATCAAAAGAATGTCAAACACATTCAAACTATTCTATTTGAATTGAATAAAGTAAAACACATTCTAACAAAGCTTTCTGAATCAAAAGAAAGTCAAACACATTCAAACAAAAGTGTTTGAATCAAATGAAAGTCAAACTCATTCAAACAAAGCTTTTTGAATCAAATGAATGTCAAATACTTTCAAACAAAGCTTTTTGAATCAAATGAAAGTCAAACACATTCAAACAAATCTTTTTAGATCGAAATTCAGTCAAACACATTCAAACTAAGATTTATGAATCAAAAGAAAGTCAATCACAATCTAACAATTCTTTTTGAATCGAAAAAAATAAACACATTCAAACAAAGGTTTTGGAATCAAAAGAAAGTCAAACAATTCAAACAAAGCTTTTTGAATCCAAAGAAAGTCAAACACATTAAAACAAAGCTTTTTGAATAAAAATAAAGTCACACACATTCAAACAAAGCTTTTTAGATCGAAATACAGTCAAACACATTCAAACACATTCTAACAATTCTTTTTAAATCGAAAAAAAGTAAACCACATTCAAACAAATTTTTTTGAATCAAAAGAAAGTCAAACACATTTAAACAAAGTTTTTTGATTCAAATGAAAGTCAAACATATTCAAACAAATCTTTTTAAATCAAATGAAACTCAAACACATTCAAACACAGCTTTTTGAATCAAATGAAAGTTAAACACATTAAAACAAAGCTTTTTGAATCAAATGAAAGTCAAATACATTCAAACAAAGCTTTTTGAATCTAATGAAAGTCAAACACATTCAAACAATTCTTTTTGAATCGAAATAAAGAAAAACAAATTCAAACAAAGCTTTTTGAATTAAAAGAAAGTCAAACACATTCAAACAAGCATTTTAAATCAAATGAAAGTCAATCACATTCAAACAAATCTTTCAAAATCAAATGAAAGTCCAACACATTCAAACATAACTTTTTGGATCAAATGAAAATAAAAACATTCAAACAAAGTTTTTTGTATCAAAACGTTCAAACAAAGCTTTTTGAATCAAATGAAAGTCAAATACATTTAAACAATTCTTTTTGAATCGAAAAAAGTTAAACACATTCAAACAAAGTTTTTTAAATTAAAAGAAAGTCAAACACATTCAAACAAAGCTTTTTGAATCAAATGAAAGACAAACACATTCAAACAAATCTTTTTAAATCAAATGAAAGTCAAACACATTCAAATAGCTTTATTAATCAAATGAAAAATAAACACATTCAAAGAAAGCTTTTTGAATCAAATGAAAGTCAAACACATTCAAATAAAGCTTTTTGAACCAAATGAAAGTCAAACATATTCAAACAAAGCTTTTTGAATAAAATGAAATTTAAACACATTCAAACAAATCTTTTTGAATTAAATGAAATTTAAACACTTTCAAAGAAATCTTTATGAATCAAATGAAAGTCAAACACAATCAAATAAATCTTTTTGAATCGAAATAAAGTCAAACACATTCAAACAAAGTTTTTTTAATAAATTGAAAGTCAAACACAGTCAAACAAATGTTTTTAAATCATATAAAAGTCAACCACATTCAAACATAGCTTTTTGAATCAAATGAAAGTCAAACACATTCAAATAAAGCTTTTTGAACCAAATGAAAGTCAAACATATTCAAACAAAGCTTTTTGAATAAAATGAAATTTAAACACATTCAAACAAATCTTTTTGAATTAAATGAAATTTAAACACTTTCAAAGAAATCTTTATGAATCAAATGAAAGTCAAACACAATCAAATAAATCTTTTTGAATCGAAATAAAGTCAAACACATTCAAACAAAGTTTTTTTAATAAATTGAAAGTCAAACACAGTCAAACAAATGTTTTTAAATCATATAAAAGTCAACCACATTCAAACATAGCTTTTTGAATGAAATGAAAGTCAAACACATTCAAACAAAGCTTTTTGAATCAAATGAAAGTCAAACACATTCAAATAAATCTTTTTAAATCGAAATAAAATTAAACACATTCAAACAAAGGTTTTTGAATCAAATGAAAGTCAAACACATTCAAACAAAGCTTTTTGAATTAAATGAAATTTAAACACATTCAAAGAAATCTTTTCGGATCGAAATACATTCAAACATATTGAAACAAAGCTTTATGAATCAAAAGAAAGTCAAACACATTCAAACAATTCAATTTGAATCGAAAAAAAGTAAAAACACATTCAAACAAAGCTTTTTGAATCAAAAGAAAGTCAAACACATTAAAACAAAGTTTTTTAAATCAAATGAAAGTCAAACACATTCAAACAAAGTTTTTTGAATCAAATGAAAGTCAAACACATTCAAACAAATCTTTTTTAAATCATATAAAAGTTAAACATATTCAAACATAGCTTTTTTAATCAAATGAAAGTCAAACAATTCAAATAAATCTTTTTGAATCGAAATAAAGTCAAACACATTCAAACAAAGTTTTTTGAATCAAATGAAAGTCAAACACATTCAAACAAATCTTTTTAAATCATATGAAAGTAAAACACATTCAAACAAAGCTTTTTGAATCAAATGAAAGTCAAACACATTCAAATAAATCTTTTTGAATCGAAATAAAGTCAAACACATTCAAACAAAGCTTTTTGAATCAAATGAAAGTCAAACACATTCAAACAAAGCTTTTTGAATTAAATGAAATTTAAACACATTCAAAGAAATCTTTTCGGATCGAAATACATTCAAACACATTTAAACAAAGCTTTATGAATCAAAAGAAAGTCAAACACATTCTAACAATTCTTTTTGAATCGAAAAAAAGTAAAACACATTCAAACAAAGTTTTTTTAATCAAAAGAAAGTCAAACACATTCAAACAAAGCTTTTTGAATCAAATGAAAGTCAAACACATTCAAACAAATATTTTTAAATCATATGAAAGTCAAACACATTGAAACATAGCTTTTTGAATCAAATGAAAGTCTAACACATTAAAACAAAGATTTTTGAAACAAATGAAAGTCAAACACATTCAAATAAATATTTTTAAATTGAAATAAAGTCAAACACATTCAAACAAAGCTTTTTGAATCAAATGAAATTTAAACAGATTCAAACAAAGCTTTTAAAATCAAATGAAAGTTAAACACATTCAATCATAGCTTTTTGAATCAAATGAAAGTCAAACATATTTAAACAAACCTTTTTGAATCAAATGAAAGTCAAACACATTCAAACAAGCTTTTTGAGTCAAATGAAAGTCAAACACATTCAAACAAATCTTTCAAAATCAAATGAAAGTAAAAAATAAACAAACATAGCTTTTTGAATCAAATGAAAGTCAAACACATTCAAATAAAGCTTTTTGAATCAATTGAAAGTGAAACACAATCAAACAAATATATTTGGATCGAAATACAGTCAAACACATTGAAACTAATCTTTTTGGATCGAAATACAGTTAAACACATTCAAACATAGCTTTTTGAATCAAATGAAAGTCAAATACATTCAAACAAAGCTTTTTAAATCAAATGAAAATCAAACACATTCTAACAATTCTTTTTGAATCGAAAAAAGTAAAACACAATCAAACAAAGTTTTTTTAATTAAAACAAAGTCAAAAACATTCAAACAAAGCTTTTTAAATTATATGAAAGTAAAACACATTCAAACAAAGCTTTTTGAATCAAGTGAAAGTCAAACACATTCAAACATATATTTTTAAATCATATGATAGTCAAACACATTCAAACTTAGCTTTTTGAGTGAAATGAAAATCAAACACATTCAAACAAATCTTTTTAGACTGAAATAAAGTCAAACACATTAAAACATAGCTTTTTCAATGTGTTTGACTTTATTTCAGTCTAAAAAGCTTTGTTTGAATGTGTTTGACTTTCATTTGATTCAAAATGCTTTGTTTGAATGTGTTTGACTTTCATTTGATTCAAAAAGATTTATTTGAATGTGTTTGACTTTCATTTGATTCAAAAAGCTATGTTTGAATGTGTTTAACTTTCATTTGATTCAAAAAGCTTTGTTTGAATGTGTTTGACTTTCATTTGATTCAAAAAGATTTGTTTGAATGTGTTTGACTTTATTTGGATTCTAAAAGATTTATTTGAATGTGTTTGACTTTCATTTGATTCAAAAAGCTTTGTTTGAATGTGTTTGACTTTCATTTGATTCAAAAAGCTATGTTTGAATGTGTTTGACTTTCATATGATTTAACAGTATTTGTTTGAATGTGTATGACTTTCATTTGATTCTAAAAGCTTTGTTTGAATGTGTTTGACTTTCTTTTGATTCAAAAACCTTTGTTTGAATGTGTTTTACTTTTTTTTTTGATTCAAAAAGAATTGTTATAATGAGTTTGACATTCTATTGATTCATAAAGCTTTGTTTGCATGTGTTTGACTGTATTTCGATCTTAAAAGATTTGTTTGAATGTGTTTGACTTTCATTTGATTCAAAAAGCTTTGTTTGAATGTGTTTGAATTTCATTTGATTCAAAAAGCTTTGTTTGAATGTGATTGACTTTCATTTGATTCAAAAACCTATGATTAAATGTGTCTAACTTTATTTTGATTCAAAAAGATTTGTTTGAATGTGTTTGACTTTCTTTTGATTAAAAAAACAGTGTTTGAATGTGTTTTATTTTTTTTCGATTCAAAAAGAATTGTTAGAATGAGTTAGAATTTCTTTTGTTTCATAAAGCTTTTTTTGAATGTGTTTGACTTTATTTCAATCTAAAAAGATTTGTTTGAATGTGTTTGACTTTCATTTGATTCAAAAAGCTTTGTTTGAATGTGTTTGACTTTCATTTGATTAAAAAAAGCTTTATTTGATTGTGTTTGACATTCTTTTGATTCAAAAACATTTGTTTGAATGTGTTTGACTTTCTTTTGATTCGTTAAGCATTTTTTTAATTTGTTTGGCTGTGTTTCTATCTACAAAAATTAGTTTGAATGTGTTTGACTTTCATTTGATTCAAAAAGCTATGTTTGAATGTGTTTAACTTTCATTTGATTCAAAAAGCTTTGTTTGAATGTGTTTGACTTTCATTTTAATTCAAAAAGATTTTTTTGAATGTGTTTGAGTTTATTGGGATTCTAAAAGATTTTTTTGAATGTGTTTGACTTTATTTGGATTCTAAAAGCTTTGATTGAACGTGTTTGACTTTCATTTGATTCAAAAAGCTATGTTTGAATGTGTTTGATATTCATATGATTTAAAAATATTTGTTTAAATGTGTTAGACTTTCATTTGATTAAAAAACCTTTGTTTAAATGTGTTTGACTTTCTTGTTATTAAAAAAAAAATTATTGAATGTTTTTTTACTTTCTTTTGATTCATTAAGATTTTTTTTAATGTGTTTGACTGTATTTCGATCTAAAAAGGTTAGTTTGAATGTGTTTGACTTTCATTTGATTCAAAAAGGTTCGTTTGAATGTGTTTAACTTTCATTTGATTCAAAAAGCTTTGTTTGAATTTGTTTGACTTTTATTTGATTCAAAAAGCTTTGTTTGAATGTGTTTGACTTCATTTCGATTCAAAAAGATTTATTTGAATGTGTTTGACTTTCATTTGATTCAAAAAGCTGTATTTGAATGTGTTTAACTTTCATTTGATTCAAAAAGCTATGTTTGAAGTTGGTTGACTTTCATATGATTCAAAAATATTTGTTTGAATGTGTTTGACTTTTATTTGATTCCAAAAGCTTTGTTTGAATGTGTTTGACTTTCTTTTGATTAAAAAAACTTTGTTTGAATGTGTTTGACATTCTTTTGATTCAAAAACATTTTTTGAATGTGTTTGACTTTCATTTGATTCAAAAAGGTTTGTTTGAATGTGTTTGACTTCATTTCAATTCAAAAAGATTTATTTGAATGTGTTTGACTTTCATTTGATTCAAAAAGCTATGTTCGAATGTTTTTAACTTTAATTTGATTCAAAAAGCTTTGTTTGAATGTGTTTAACTTTCATTTGATTCAAAAAGATTTGTTTGAATGTGTTTGACTTTATTTGGAATCTAAAATATTTATTTGAATGTGTTTGACTTTCATTTGATTCTAAAAACTTTGTTTGAATGTGTTTAACTTTCATTTGATTCAAAAAGCTTTATTTGAATGTGTTTGACTTTATTTCAATTCAAAAAGATTTATTTGAATGTGTTTGATTTCATTTGATTTTAAAAGCTTCGTTTAAATGTGTTTGACTTTCATTTGATTCAAAAAGCTATGTTTGAATGTGTTTTACTTTCATATGACTTAAAAATATTTGTTTGAATGTGTTTGACTTTCATTTGATTCAAAAAGCTTTTTAAAATGTGTTTGACTTTCACTTGATTCAAAAAGCTTTGTTTTAATGTGTTTAACTTTCATTTGATTCAAAAAGCTTTGTTTGAATGTGTTTGACTTTCATTTGATTCAAAAAGCTTTGTTTAAATGTGTTTGACTTTATTTCGATTCAAAAAGATTTATTTGAACGTGTTTGACTTTCATTTGATTCAAAAAGCTTTGTTTGAATGTGTTTGACTTTCATTTGATTCAAAAAACTATGTTTGAATGCGTTTGACTTTCAAAAGATTTAAAAAGAATTGTTTGAATGTGTTTGACTTTCATTTGATTCAAAAAGCTTTGTTTGAATGTGTTTGTCTTTCTTTTGATTAAAAAAACTTTGTTTGAATGTGTTTCACTTTTTATCGATTTAAAAAGAATTGTTAGAATGTGTTTGACTTTCTTTTGATTTATAAAGCTTTGTTTGAATGTGTTTGACAGTCTTTTGATCCAAAAAGATTTGTTTGAATGTGTTTGACTTTCATTTGATTCAAAAATCTTTGTTTGAATGTGTTGGACTTTCATTTGATTCAATAAGCTTTGTTTGAATGTTTTTGACATTCATTTGATTCAAAAAGCTTTGTTTGAATGTGTTTGACTTTCATTTCAAAAAGATTTATTTGAATGTGTTTGATTTCATTTGATTTTAAAAGCATTGTTTAAATGTGTTTGACTTTCATTTGATTCAAAAAGCTATGTTTGAATGTGTTTGACTTTCATATGATTTAAAAATATTTGTTTGAATGTGTTTGACTTTCATTTGATTCATAAAGCTTGTTTGAATGTGTTTGACTTTCTTTTGACTAAAAAAGCTTTGTTTGAATATATTTGACTTTCTTTGTATTCAAAAAGATTTGTATGAATGTGTTTGATTTTCATTTAATAAAAAAAGCTTTGTTTGAATGTGTTTGACTTTATTTCGATCTACAAAGATTTGTTTGAATGTGTTTTACTTTCATTTGATTCAAAAAGCTTTTTTTGAATGGGTTTGATTTTCATTTGATTCAAAAAGCTATGTATGAATTTATTTGACTTTATTTTGATTCAAAAAGCTTTGTTTGAATATGTTTGACTTTCTTTTGATTCAAAAAGATTTGTTTAAATGTGTTTGACTTTCATTGGATTCAAAAAGCTATGTTTGAATGTGTTTAACTTTCATTTGATTCAAAAAGCTTTGTTTGAATGTGTTTGACTTTCATTTGATTCAAAAAGATTTGTTTGAATGTGTTTGACTTTATTTGGATTCTAAAAGATTTATTTGAATGTGTTTGACTTTCATTTGATTCTAAAAGCTTTGTTTGAATGTGTTTGACTTTCATTTGATTCAAAAAGCTATGTTTGAATGTGTTTGACTTTCATATGATTTAACAGTATTTGTTAGAATGTGTATGACTTTCATTTGATTCTAAAAGCTTTGTTTGAATGAGTTTGACTTTCTTTTGATTCAAAAACCTTTGTTTGAATGTGTTTTACTTTTTTTTTTTGATTCAAAAAGAATTGTTATAATGAGTTTGACATTCTATTGATTCATAAAGCTTTGTTTGCATGTGTTTGCTGTATTTCGAGCTTAAAAGATTTGTTTGAATGTGTTTGACTTTCATTTGATTCAAAAAGCTTTGTTTGAATGTGTTTAAATTTCATTTGATTCAAAAAGCTGTGTTTGAATGTGTTTGACTTTCATTTGATTCAAAAACCTATGATTGAATGTGTCTAACTTTATTTTGATTCAAAAAGCTTTGTTTGAATGTGTTTGACTTTCTTTTGATTAAAAAAACAGTGTTTGAATGTGTTTTATTTTTTTTCGATTCAAAAAGAATTGTTAGAATGAGTTAGAATTTCTTTTGTTTCATAAAGCTTTTTTTGAATGTGTTTGACTTTATTTCAATCTAAAAAGATTTGTTTGAATGTGTTTGACTTTCATTTGATTCAAAAAGCTTTGTTTGAATGTGTTTGAATTTCATTTGATTCAAAAAGCTGTGTTTGAATGTGTTTGACTTTCATTTGATTCAAAAACCTATGATTGAATGTGTCTAACTTTATTTTGATTCAAAAAGCTTTGTTTGAATGTGTTTGACTTTCTTTTGATTAAAAAAACAGTGTTTGAATGTGTTTTATTTTTTTTCGATTCAAAAAGAATTGTTAGAATGAGTTAGAATTTCTTTTGTTTCATAAAGCTTTTTTTGAATGTGTTTGACTTTATTTCAATCTAAAAAGATTTGTTTGAATGTGTTTGACTTTCATTTGATTCAAAAACCTTTGTTTGAATGTGTTTGACTTTCATTTGATTAAAAAAAGCTTTATTTGATTGTGTTTGACATTCTTTTGATTCAAAAACGTTTGTTTGAATGTGTTTGACTTTCTTTTGATTCGTTAAGCATTTTTTTAATTTGTTTGACTGTGTTTCTATCTACAAAAATTAGTTTGAATGTGTTTGACTTTCATTTGATTCAAAAAGCTATGTTTGAATGTGTTTAACTTTCATTTGATTTAAAAAGCTTTGTTTGAATGTGTTTGACTTTCATTTGATTCAAAAAGATTTTTTTGAATGTGTTTGATACTCATATGATTTAAAAATATTTGTTTAAATGTGTTAGACTTTCATTTGATTAAAAAACCTTTGTTTAAATGTGTTTGACTTTCTTGTTATTAAAAAAAAAATTATTGAATGTTTTTTTTACTTTCTTTTGATTCATTAAGCTTTTTTTGAATGTGTTTGACTGTATTTCGATCTAAAAAGGTTAGTTTGAATGTGTTTGACTTTCATTTGATTCAAAAAGGTTCGTTTGAATGTGTTTAACTTTCATTTGATTCAAAAAAATTTGTTTGAATTTGTTTGACTTTTATTTGATTCAAAAAGCTTTGTTTGAATGTGTTTGACTTCATTTCGATACAAAAAGATTTATTTGAATGTCTTTGACTTTCATTTGATTCAAAAAGCTTTATTTGAATGTGTTTAACTTTCATTTGATTCAAAAACCTATGTTTGAATGTGGTTGACTTTCATATGATTCAAAAATATTTGTTTGAATGTGTTTGACTTTTATTTGATTCAAAAAGCTTTGTTTGAATGTGTTTGACTTTCTTTTGATTAAAAAAACTTTGTTTGAATGTGTTTGACATTCTTTTGAGTCAAAAACATTTTTTGAATGTGTTTGACTTTCATTTGATTAAAAAAGGTTTGTTTGAATGTGTTTGACTTCATTTGATTCAAAAATCTATGTTCGAATGTGTTTAACTTTAATTTGATTCAAAAAGCTTTGTTTGAATGTGTTTAACTATCATTTGATTCAAAAAGATTTGTTTGAATGTGTTTGACTTTATTTGGAATCTAAAATATTTATTTGAATGTGTTTGACTTTCATTTGATTCTAAAAACTTTGTTTGAATGTGTTTGACTTTCATTTGATTCAAAAAGCTATGTTTGAATGTGTTTGGCTTTCATATGATTTAACAGTATTTTTTTGAATGTGTATGACTTTCATTTGATTCTAAAAGCTTTGTTTCAATGTGTTTGACTTTCTTTTGATTCAAAAACCTTTGTTTGAATGTGTTTAACTTTCATTTGATTCAAAAAGATTTATTTGAATGTGTTTGATTTCATTTGATTTTAAAAGCTTCGTTTAAATGTGTTTGACTTTCATTTGATTCAAAAAGCTATGTTTGAATGTGTTTTACTTTCATATGATTTAAAAATATTTGTTTAAATGTGTTAGACTTTCATTTGATTAAAAAACCTTTGTTTAAATGTGTTTGACTTTCTTGTTATTAAAAAAAAAATTATTGAATGTTTTTTACTTTCTTTTGATTCATTAAGCTTTTTTTGAATGTGTTTGATTGTATTTCGATCTAAAAAGGTTAGTTTGAATGTGTTTGACTTTCATTTAATTCAAAAAGGTTCGTTTGAATGTGTTTAACTTTCTTTTGATTCAAAAGGCTTTGTTTGAATTTGTTTGCCTTTTATTTGATTCAAAAAGCTTTGTTTGAATGTGTTTGACTTCATTTCGATTCAAAAAGATTTATTTGAATGTCTTTGACTTTCATTTGATTCAAAAAGCTTTATTTGAATGTGTTTAACTTTCATTTGATTCAAAAACCTATGTTTGAATGTGGTTGACTTTCATATGATTCAAAAATATTTGTTTGAATGTGTTTGACTTTTATTTGATTCAAAAAGCTTTGTTTGAATGTGGTTGACTTTCATATGATTCAAAAATATTTGTTTGAATGTGTTTGACTTTTATTTGATTCAAAAAGCTTTGTTTGAATGTGTTTGACTTTCTTTTGATTAAAAAAACTTTGTTTGAATGTGTTTGACATTCTTTTGATTCAAAAACATTTTTTGAATGTGTTTGACTTTCATTTGATTCAAAAAGGTTTGTTTGAATGTGTTTGACTTCATTTCAATTCAAAAAGATTTATTTGAATGTGTTTGACTTTCATTTGATTCAAAAAGCTATGTTCGAATGTGTTTAACTTTAATTTGATTCAAAAAGCTTTGTTTGAATGTGTTTAACTATCATTTGATTCAAAAAGATTTGTTTGAATGTGTTTGACTTTATTTGGAATCTAAAATATTTATTTGAATATGTTTGACTTTCATTTGATTCTAAAAACTTTGTTTGAATGTGTTTGACTTTCATTTGATTCAAAAAGCTATGTTTGAATGTGTTTGACTTTCATATGATTTAACAGTATTTTTTTGAATGTGTATGACTTTCATTTGATTCTAAAAGCTTTGTTTCAATGTGTTTGACTTTCTTTTGATTCAAAAACCTTTGTTTGAATGTGTTTAACTTTCATTTGATTCAAAAAGATTTATTTGAATGTGTTTGATTTCATTTGATTTTAAAAGCTTCGTTTAAATGTGTTTGACTTTCATTTGATTCAAAAAGCTATGTTTGAATGTGTTTTACTTTCATATGATTTAAAAATATTTGTTTAAATGTGTTAGACTTTCATTTGATTAAAAAACCTTTGTTTAAATGTGTTTGACTTTCTTGTTATTAAAAAAAAAATTATTGAATGTTTTTTACTTTCTTTTGATTCATTAAGCTTTTTTTGAATGTGTTTGATTGTATTTCGATCTAAAAAGGTTAGTTTGAATGTGTTTGACTTTCATTTGATTCAAAAAGGTTCGTTTGAATGTGTTTAACTTTCATTTGATTCAAAAGGCTTTGTTTGAATTTGTTTGACTTTTATTTGATTCAAAAAGCTTTGTTTGAATGTGTTTGACTTCATTTCGATTCAAAAAGATTTATTTGAATGTCTTTGACTTTCATTTGATTCAAAAAGCTTTATTTGAATGTGTTTAACTTTCATTTGATTCAAAAACCTATGTTTGAATGTGGTTGACTTTCATATGATTCAAAAATATTTGTTTGAATGTGTTTGACTTTTGTTTGATTCAAAAAGCTTTGTTTGAATGTGGTTGACTTTCATATGATTCAAAAATATTTGTTTGAATGTGTTTGACTTTTATTTGATTCAAAAAGCTTTGTTTGAATGTGGTTGACTTTCATATGATTCAAAAATATTTGTTTGAATGTGTTTGACTTTTATTTGATTCAAAAAGCTTTGTTTGAATGTGTTTGACTTTCTTTTGATTAAAAAAACTTTGTTTGAATGTGTTTGACATTCTTTTGATTCAAAAACATTTTTTGAATGTGTTTGACTTTCATTTGATTCAAAAAGGTTTGTTTGAATGTGTTTGACTTCATTTCAATTTAAAAAGATTTATTTGAATGTGTTTGACTTTCATTTGATTCAAAAATCTATGTTCGAATGTGTTTAACTTTAATTTGATTCAAAAAGCTTTGTTTGAATGTGTTTAACTATCATTTGATTCAAAAAGATTTGTTTGAATGTGTTTGACTTTATTAGGAATCTAAAATATTTATTTGAATGTGTTTGACTTTCATTTGATTCCAAAAACTTTGTTTGAATGTGTTTGACTTTCATTTGATTCAAAAAGCTATGTTTGAATGTGTTTGACTTTCATATGATTTAACAGTATTTTTTTGAATGTGTATGACTTTCATTTGATTCTAAAAGCTTTGTTTCAATGTGTTTGACTTTCTTTTGATTCAAAAACCTTTGTTTGAATGTGTTTAACTTTCATTTCAATTCAAAAAGATTTATTTGAATGTGTTTGATTTCATTTGATTTTAAAAGCTTCGTTTAAATGTGTTTGACTTTCATTTGATTCAAAAAGCTATGTTTGAATCTGTTTTACTTTCATATGATTTAAAAATATTTGTTTGAATGTGTTTGACTTTCATTTGATTCAAAAAGCTTTTTAAAATGTGTTTGACTTTCAGTTGATTCAAAAAGCTTTGTTTTAATGTGTTTAACTTTCATTTGATTCAAAAAGCTTTGTTTGAATGTGTTTGACTTTCATTTGATTCAAAAAGCTTTGTTTAAATGTGTTTGACTTTATTTCGATTCAAAAAGATTTATTTGAACGTGTTTGACTTTCATTTGATTCAAAAAGCTTTGTTTGAATGTGTTTGACTTTGATTTGATTCAAAAAGCTATGTTTGAATGCGTTTGACTTTCAAAAGATTTAAAAAGAATTGTTTGAATGTGTTTGACTTTCATTTGATTCAAAAAGCTTTGTTTGAATGTGTTTGTCTTTCTTTTGATTCAAAAAACTTTGTTTGAATGTGTTTCACTTTTTATCAATTTAAAAAGAATTGTTAGAATGTGTTTGACTTTCTTTTGATTTATAAAGCTTTGTTTGAATGTGTTTGACAGTCTTTTGATCCAAAAAGATTTGTTTGAATGTGTTTGACTTTCATTTGATTCAAAAATCTTTGTTTGAATGTGTTGGACTTTCATTTGATTCAATAAGCTTTGTTTGAATGTGTTTGACATTCATTTGATTCAAAAAGCTTTGTTTGAATGTGTTTGACTTTCATTTCAAAAAGATTTATTTGAATGTGTTTGATTTCATTTGATTTTAAAAGCATTGTTTAAATGTGTTTGACTTTCATTTGATTCAAAAAGCTATGTTTGAATGTGTTTGACTTTCATATGATTTAAAAATATTTGTTTGAATGTGTTTGACTTTCATTTGATTCAAAAAGCTTGTTTGAATGTGTTTGACTTTCTTTTGACTAAAAAAGCTTTGTTTGAATATATTTGACTTTCTTTGTATTCAAAAAGATTTGTATGAATGTGTTTGATTTTCATTTAATAAAAAAAGCTTTGTTTGAATGTGTTTGACTTTATTTCGATCTACAAAGATTTGTTTGAATGTGTTTTACTTTCATTTGATTCAAAAAGCTTTTTTTGAATGGGTTTGATTTTCATTTGATTCAAAAAGCTATGTATGAATTTGTTTGACTTTATTTTGATTCAAAAAGCTTTGTTTGAATATGTTTGACTTTCTTTTGATTCAAAAAGATTTGTTTAAATGTGTTTGACTTTCATTTGATTCAAAAAGCTATGTTTGAATGTGTTTAACTTTCATTTGATTCAAAAAGCTTTGTTTGAATGTGTTTGACTTTCATTTGATTCAAAAAGATTTGTTTGAATGAGTTTGACTTTATTTGGATTCTAAAAGTTTTATTTGAATGTGTTTGACTTTCATTTGATTCTAAAAGCTTTGTTTGAATGTGTTTGACTTTCATTTGATTCAAAAAGCTATGTTTGAATGTGTTTGACTTTCATATGATTTAACAGTATTTGTTTGAATGTGTATGACTTTCATTTGATTCTAAAAGCTTTGTTTGAATGTGTTTGACTTTCTTTTGATTCAAAAACCTTTGTTTGAATGTGTTTTACTTTTTTTTTTGATTCAAAAAGAATTGTTATAATGAGTTTGACATTCTATTGATTCATAAAGCTTTGTTTGCATGTGTTTGACTGTATTTCGAGCTTAAAAGATTTGTTTGAATGTGTTTGACTTTCATTTGATTCAAAAAGCTTTGTTTGAATGTGTTTGAATTTCATTTGATTCAAAAAGCTTTGTTTGAATGTGTTTGACTTTCATTTGATTCAAAAACCTATGATTGAATGTGTCTAACTTTATTTTGATTCAAAAAGCTTTGTTTGAATGTGTTTGACTTTCTTTTGATTAAAAAAACAGTGTTTGAATGTGTTTTATTTTTTTTCGATTCAAAAAGAATTGTTAGAATGAGTTAGAATTTCTTTTGTTTCATAAAGCTTTTTTTGAATGTGTTTGACTTTATTTCAATCTAAAAAGATTTGTTTGAATGTGTTTGACTTTCATTTGATTCAAAAAGCTTTGTTTGAATGTGTTTGACTTTCATTTGATTAAAAAAAGCTTTATTTGATTGTGTTTGACATTCTTTTGATTCAAAAACATTTGTTTGAATGTGTTTGACTTTCTTTTGATTCGTTAAGCATTTTTTTAATTTGTTTGACTGTGTTTCTATCTACAAAAATTAGTTTAAATGTGTTTGACTTTCATTTGATTCAAAAAGCTATGTTAGAATGTGTTTAACTTTCATTTGATTCAAAAAGCTTTGTTTGAATGTGTTTGACTTTCATTTGATTCAAAAAGATTTTTTTGAATGTGTTTGAGTTTATTGGGATTCTAAAAGATTTTTTTGAATGTGTTTGACTTTATTTGGATTCTAAAAGCTTTGATTGAACGTGTTTGACTTTCATTTGATTCAAAAAGCTATGTTTGAATGTGTTTGATACTCATATGATTTAAAAATATTTGTTTAAATGTGTTAGACTTTCATTTGATTAAAAAACCTTTGTTTAAATGTGTTTGACTTTCTTGTTATTAAAAAAAAAATTATTGAATGTTTTTTACTTTCTTTTGATTCATTAAGCTTTTTTTGAATGTGTTTGACTGTATTTCGATCTAAAAAGGTTAGTTTGAATGTGTTTGACTTTCATTTGATTCAAAAAGGTTCGTTTGAATGTGTTTAACTTTCATTTGATTCAAAAAGCTTTGTTTGAATTTGTTTGACTTTTATTTGATTCAAAAAGCTTTGTTTGAATGTGTTTGACTTCATTTCGATTCAAAAAGATTTATTTGAATGTGTTTGACTTTCATTTGATTCAAAAAGCTGTATTTGAATGTGTTTAACTTTCATTTGATTCAAAAAGCTATGTTTGAATGTGGTTGACTTTCATATGATTCAAAAATATTTGTTTGAATGTATTTGACTTTTATTTGATTCAAAAAGCTTTGTTTTAATGTGTTTGACTTTCATTTGATTCAAAAAGCTATGTTTGAATGTGTTTTACTTTCATATGATTTAAAAATATTTGTTTGAATGTGTTTGACTTTCATTTGATTCAAAAAGCTTTTTAAAATGTGTTTGACTTTCAGTTGATTCAAAAAGCTTTGTTTTAATGTGTTTAACTTTCATTTGATTCAAAAAGCTTTGTTTGAATGTGTTTGACTTTCATTTGATTCAAAAAGCTTTGTTTAAATGTGTTTGACATTATTTCGATTCAAAAAGATTTATTTGAACGTGTTTGACTTTCATTTGATTCAAAAAGCTTTGTTTGAATGTGTTTGACTTTCATTTGATTCAAAAAGCTATGTTTGAATGCGTTTGACTTTCAAAAGATTTAAAAAGAATTGTTTGAATGTGTTTGACTTTCATTTGATTCAAAAAGCTTTGTTTGAATGTGTTTGTCTTTCTTTTGATTCAAAAAACTTTGTTTGAATGTGTTTCACTTTTTATCGATTTAAAAAGAATTGTTAGAATGTGTTTGACTTTCTTTTGATTTATAAAGCTTTGTTTGAATGTGTTTGACAGTCTTTTGATCCAAAAAGATTTGTTTGAATGTGTTTGACTTTCATTTGATTCAAAAATCTTTGTTTGAATGTGTTGGACTTTCATTTGATTCAATAAGCTTTGTTTGAATGTGTTTGACATTCATTTGATTCAAAAAGCTTTGTTTGAATGTGTTTGACTTTCATTTCAAAAAGATTTATTTGAATGTGTTTGATTTCATTTGATTTTAAAAGCATTGTTTAAATTTGTTTGACTTTAATTTGATTCAAAAAGCTATGTTTGAATGTGTTTGACTTTCATATGATTTAAAAATATTTGTTTGAATGTGTTTGACTTTCATTTGATTCAAAAAGCTTGTTTGAATGTGTTTGACTTTCTTTTGACTAAAAAAGCTTTGTTTGAATATGTTTGACTTTCTTTGTATTCAAAAAGATTTGTATGAATGTGTTTGATTTTCATTTAATAAAAAAAGCTTTGTTTGAATGTGTTTGACTTTATTTCGATCTACAAAGATTTGTTTGAATGTGTTTTACTTTCATTTGATTCAAAAAGCTTTTTTTGAATGGGTTTGATTTTCATTTGATTCAAAAAGCTATGTATGAATTTGTTTGACTTTATTTGGATTCTAAAAGATTTATTTGAATGTGTTTGACTTTCATTTGATTCTAAAAGCTTTGTTTGAATGTGTTTGAATTTCATTAGATTCAAAAAGCTATGTTTGAATGTGTTTGACTTTCATATGATTTAATAGTATTTGTTTGAATGTGTATGACTTTCATTTGATTCTAAAAGCTTTGTTTGAATGTGTTTGACTTTCTTTTGATTCAAAAACCTTTGTTTGAATGTGTTTTACTTTTTTTTTTGATTAAAAAAGAATTGTTATAATGAGTTTGACATTCTATTGATTCATAAAGCTTTGTTTGCATGTGTTTGACTGTATTTCGATCTTAAAAGATTTGTTTGAATGTGTTTGACTTTCATTTGATTCAAAAAGCTTTGTTTGAATGTGTTTGAATTTCATTTGATTCAAAAAGCTTTGTTTGAATGTGTTTGACTTTCATTTGATTCAAAAACCTATGATTGAATGTGTCTAACTTTATTTTGATTCAAAAAGCTTTGTTTGAATGTGTTTGACTTTCTTTTGTTTAAAAAAACAGTGTTTGAATGTGTTTTATTTTTTTTCGATTCAAAAAGAATTGTTAGAATGAGTTAGAATTTCTTTTGTTTCATAAAGCTTTTTTTGAATGTGTTTGACTTTATTTCAATCTAAAAAGATTTGTTTGAATGTGTTTGACTTTCCTTTGATTCAAAAAGCTTTGTTTGAATGTGTTTGACTTTCATTTGATTAAAAAAAGCTTTATTTGATTGTGTTTGACATTCTTTTGATTCAAAAACATTTGTTTGAATGTGTTTGACTTTCTTTTGATTCGTTAAGCATTTTTTTAATTTGTTTGAATGTGTTTAACTATCATTTGATTCAAAAAGATTTGTTTGAATGTGTTTGACTTTATTTGGAATCTAAAATATTAATTTGAATGTGTTTGACTTTCATTTGATTCTAAAAACTTTGTTTGAATGTGTTTGACTTTCATTTGATTCAAAAAGCTATGTTTGAATGTGTTTGACTTTCATATGATTTAACAGTATTTTTTTGAATGTGGTTGACTTTCATTTGATTCAAAAAGCTTGTTTGAATGTGTTTGACTTTCTTTTGATTAAAAAAGCTTTGTTTGAATATGTTTGACTTTCTTTGTATTCAAAAAGATTTGTATGAATGTGTTTGATTTTCATTTAATAAAAAAAGCTTTGTTTGAATGTGTTTGACTTTATTTCGATCTACAAACATTTGTTTGAATGTGTTTTACTTTCATTTGATTTAAAAAGCTTTTTTTGAATGGGTTTGATTTTCATTTGATTCAAAAAGCTATGTATGAATTTGTTTGACTTTATTTTGATTTAAAAAGCTTTGTTTGAATATGTTTGACTTTCTTTTGATTCAAAAAGATTTGTTTAAATGTGTTTGACTTTCATTTGATTCAAAAGCTTTGTTTGAATGTGTTTGACTTTCATTTGATTCAAAAATCTATGTGTGAATTTGTTTGACTTTTTTTTTTATTCAAAAAGCTTTCTTTGAATATGTTTGACTTTATTTTTTATTCAAAAAGCTTTATTTGAATATGTTTGACATTCATTTGATTCAAAAAGCTTTGTTTGAATGTGTTTGACTTTCTTTTGATTAAAAAAACTTTGTTTAAATGTCTTTTAGTTTTTTTCGATTCAAAAACACGTGTTAGAATGTGTTTAACTTTCTTTTGATTCATAAAGCTTTGTTTGAATGTGTTTGACTGTTTTTCGATCCAAAAAGATTTGTTTAAATGTGTTTGACTTTCATTTAATTCAAAAGGCTTTGTTTGAAAGTGTTGGACTTTCTTTTGATTAAAAAAGCTTTGTTTGAATGTGTTTGACATTCATTTCATTCAAAAAGCTTTGTTTGAATGTGTTTGACTTTATTTCAATTCAAAAAGATTTATTTGAATTTGTTTGGTTTCATTTGATTTTAAAAGCTTTGTTTAAATGTGTTTGACTTTCATTTGATTCAAAAAGCTATGTTTTAATGTGTTTGACTTTCATATGATTTAAAAATATTTGTTTGAATGTGTTTGACTTTCATTTGATTCAAAAAGCTTTTTCAAATGGGTTTGACTTTCAGTTGATTCAAAAAGCTTTGTTTGAATGTGTTTTACTTTCATTTGATTCAAAAAGCTTTGTTTGAATGTATTTGTCTTTCATTTGATTCAAAAAACTTTGTTTAAATGTGATTAACTTTATTTCGATTCAAAAAGATTTATTTGATTGTGTTTGACTTTCATTTTATTCAAAAAGCTTTGTTTGAATGTGTTTGACTTTCATTTGATTTAAAAAGCTATGTTTGAATAAGTTTGACTTTCAAATGATTTAAAAAGAATTGTTTAAATGTGTTTGACTTTCATTTGATTCAGAAAGCCTTGTTTGAATGTGTTTGACTTTCTTTTGATTCAAAAAGCTTTGTTTGAATGTGTTTGACTTTCATTTGATTCAAAAAGATTTGTTTGAATGTGTTTGACTTTCATTTGATTCAAAAAGCTTTGTTTGAATGTGTTTGACTTTGTTTCGATCTACAAAGATTTGTTTGAATGTGTTTAACTTTCATTTGTTTCAAAAAGCAATGTATGAATTTGTTTGACTTTATTTTGATTCAAAAAGCTTTGTTTGAATATGTTTGACTTTCTTTTGATTCAAAAAGATTTGTTTGAATGTGTTTAACTTTAATTTGATCCAAACAGCTTTGTTTGAATGTGTTTGACTTTCATTTGATTTAAAAATCTATGTGTGAATTTGTTTGACTTTATTTTGATTCAAAAAGCTTTATTTGATTGTGTTTGACTTTCATTTGATTCAAAAGGCTTTGTTTCAATGTGTTTGACTCTCTTTTGATTAAAAAAACTTTGTTTGAATGTATTTTTCTTTTTTCGATTTAAAAAGACGTGTTAGAATGTGTTTGAATTTCATTTGATTCAAAAACCTTTGTTTGAATGTGTTTGACTTTTTTTTCGATCTACAAAGATTTGTTTGAATGTGTTTGACTTTCATTAGATTCAAAAAACTTTGTTTGAATGTGTTTGACTTTATTTCGATTCAAAAAGATTTATTTGAATGTGTTTTACTTTCATTTGATTCAAAAAGCTTAGTTTGAATGTTTTTTACTTTCATTTGATTAAAAAATCTATGTTTGAATGTGTTTGACTTTCGTTTGATTCAAAATGCTTTGTTTGAATGTGTTTGACTTTCATTTGATTCAAAAAGATTTGTTTGAATGTGTTTGACTTTCTTTTGATTCAAAAAGCTTTGTTTGAATGTGTTTGACTTTATTTCGATTCAAAAAGATTTATTTGAATGAGTTTTACTTTCATTTGATCCAAAAAGCTTTGTTAGAATGTGTTTGGCTTTCATTTGATTCAATAATCTTTGTGTGAATTTGTTTGACTTTATTTTTATTGAAAATACTTTGTTTGAATGTGTTTGACTTTATTTTCATTCAAAAAGCTTTATTTGAATGTGTTTGACTTTCATTTGATTCAAAAAGCTTTGTTTGAATGTGTTTGACTTTATTTTGATTAAAAAAACTTTGTTTGAATGTGTTTAACTTTTTTCGATTCAAAAAGACGTGTTAGAATGTTTTTGACTTTCTTTTGATTCATAAAGCTTTGTTTAAATGTGTTTGACTGTTTTTCGATCCAAAAAGATTTGTTTGAATCTGTTTGACTTTCATTTGATTCAAAAGGCTTTGTTTGAATGTGTTTGAATTTCATTTGATTCAAAAAGCTTTGTTTGAATGTGTTTGACTTTATTTCAATTCAAAAAGATTTATTTGAATGTGTTTGATTTCATTTGATTTTTAAAGCTTTGTTTGAATGTGTTTGACTTCCATTTGATTCAAAAAGCTACGTTTGAATGTGTTTGACTTTCATATGATTTAAAAATATTTATTTGAATGTGTTTGACTTTCATTTGATTCAAAAAGCTTTGTTGAATGTGTTTGACTTTCTTTTGATTAAAAAAGCTTTGTATGAATGTGTTTTACTTTTTTTCGATTCAAAAAGAATTGTTTGAATGTGTTTCATTTTCATTTGATTCAAAAAGCTTTGTTTGAATGTGTTGGACTTTAATTTGATTCTAAAGCTTTGTTTGAATGTGTTTGACATTCATTTGAATCAAAAAGCTTTGTTTGAATGTGTTTGACTTTATTTCAATTCAAAAAGATTTATTGAAATGTATTTGATTTCATTTGATTTTTAAAGCTTTGTTTAAATCTGTTTGACTTTCATTTGATTTAAAAAGCTATGTTTGAATGTGTTTGACTTTCTTATGATTTAAAAATATTTGTTTGAATGTGTTTGACTTTCATTTGATTCAAAAAGCTAGTTTGAATGTGATTGACTTTCTTTTGATTAAAAAAGCTTTGTTTGAACGTGTTTGACTTTATTTTGATCTACAAAGATTTTTTTGAATGTTTTTTACTTTCATTTGATTCAAAAAGCTTTGTTTGAAAGTGTTTGATTTTCATTTGATTCAAAAAGCTATGTATGAATTTGTTTAACTTTATTTTGATTCAAAAAGCTTTGTTTTAATGTGTTTGACTTTCATTTGATTCAAAAAGCTTTGTTTAAATGTGTTGGACTTTCATTTGATTCAAAAAGCTTTGTTTGAATGTGTTTGGCATTCATTTGATTCAAAAAGCTTTGTTTGAATGTGTTTGACTTTATTTCAATTCAAAAAGATTTATTTGAATGTGTTTGATTTCATTTGATTTTAAAAGCTTTGTTTATATGTATTTGACTTTCATTTGATTCAAAAAGCTATGTTTAAGTGTGTTTGACTTTCATATGATTTTAAAGTTTTTGTTAGAATGTATTTGACTTTCATTTGATTCTATACACTTTTTTAAATGTGTTTGACTTTCAGTTGATTCAAAAAGCTTTGTTTGAATGTGTTTAACTTTCATTTTATTCAAAAAGCTTTGTTTGAATGTGTTTGTCTTTCATTTGATTCAAAAAGCTTTGTTTAAATGTGATTAACTTTATTTCGATTCAAAAAGATTTATTTGAATGTGTTTGACTTTCATTTCATTCAAAAAGCTTTGTTTAAATGTGTTTAACTTTCATTTGATTCAAAAAGCTATGTTTGAATAAGTTTGACTTTAAAATGATTTAAAAAGAATTGTGTGAATGTGTTAGACTTTCATTTGATTCAAAAAGCTTTGTTTGAATGTGTTTGAATTTCTTTTAATTCAAAAAGCTTTGTTTGAATGTGTTTTATTTTATTTCGATTCAAAAAGAATTATTTGAATGTGTTTTAATTTCATTTGATTAAAAAATCTTTGTTTGAATGTGTTTCACTTTCATTTGATTCAAAAGGCCATGTTTGAATGTGTTTGACTTTCATATGATTTAGAAATATTTGGTTGAATGTGTTTGACTTTCTTTTAATTCAAAAATCTTTGTTTGAATGTGTTTGACTTTCTTTTGATTCAAAAAGATTTGTTTGAATGTGTTTGACTTTCATTTGATTCAAAAAGCTTTATTTGAATGTGTTTGACTTTGTTTCGATCTACAAAGATTAGTTTGAATGTGTTTGACTTTCATTTGATTCAAAAAGTTTAGTTTGAATGTGTTTGACTTTCTTTTGATTAAAAAAGCTTTGTTTGAATGTGTTTTACTTTTTTTAGATTCAAAAAGAATTGTTAGAATGTGTTTGACTTTCATTTGATTCAAAAAGCTTTGTTTGAATGTGTTGGACTTTCATTTAGTTTAAAAGCTTTGTTTGAATGTGTTTGACATTCATTTGATCAAAAAGCTTTGTTTGAATGTGTTTGACTTTATTTCAATTTAAAAGATTTATTTGAATGTGTTTGATTTCATTTGATTTTAAAAACTTTGTTTAAATGTTTTTGACTTTCATTTGATTCAAAAAGCTATGTTTGAATGTGTTTTACTTTCATATGATTTAAAAATATTTGTTTGAATGTGTTTGACTTTCATTAGATTCAAAAAGCTTTTTTAAATGTGTTTGACTTTGAGTTGATTTAAAAAGCTTTGTTTGAATGTGTTTAACTTTCATTTGATTTAAAAAGCTTTGTTTGAATGTGTTTGACTTTCATTTGATTCAAAAAACTTTGTTTAAATGTGTTTGACTTTATTTCAATTCAAAAAGATTTATTTGAATGTGTTTGACTTTCATTTGATTCAAAAAGCTTTGTTTGAATGTGTTTGACTTTCATTTGATTCAAAAAGCTATGTTTGAATGCGATTGACTTTCAAATGATTTAAAAAGAATTGTTTGAATGTGTTTGACTTTCAACTGATTCAAAAACCTTTGTTTAAATGTGTTTGTCTTTCTTTTGATTCAAAAAGATTTGTTTGAATGTGTTTCACCTTTTTTCGATTTAAAAAGAATTGTTAGAATGTGTTTGACTTTCTTTTGATTTATAAAGCTTTGTTTGAATGTGTTTGTCAGTTTTTCGATCCAAAAAGATTTGTTTAAATGTGTTTGACTTTCATTTGATTCAAAAAGCTTTGTTCTAATGTGTTTGAATTTGTTTGACTTTCATATGACTTAAAATTATTTGTTTGAATGTGTTTAACTTTCATTTGATTCAAAAAGCTTGTTTGAATGTGTTTGACTTTCTATTGATTAAAAAAGCTTTGTTTGAATGTGTTTGACTTTCTTTTGATTCAAAAAGATTTGTATGAATGTGTTTGACTTTCATTTGATTCAAAAATCTTTATTAGAATGTGTTTGACTTTATTTCGATCTACAAATATTTGTTTCAATGTGTTTGACTTTCATTTGATTCAAAAAGCTTTTTTTGAATGTGTTTGATTTTAATTTAATTCAAAAAGCTATGTATGAATTTGTTTGACTTTCAGTTGATTCAAAAAGCTTTGTTTGAATGTATTTGTCTTTCATTTGATTCAAAAAACTTTGTTTAAATGTGATTAACTTTATTTCGATTCAAAAAGATTTATTTGAATGTGTTTGACTTTCATTTTATTCAAAAAGCTTTGTTTGAATGTGTTTGACTTTCATTTGATTTAAAAAGCTATGTTTGAATAAGTTTCACTTTCAAATGATTTAAAAAGAATTGTTTACATGTGTTTGACTTTCATTTGATTCAGAAGCCTTGTTTGAATATGTTTGACTTTCATTTGATTCAAAAAGCTTTGTTTGAATGTGTTTGACTTTGTTTTGATCTACAAAGATTTGTTTCAATGTGTTTGACTTTCATTTGTTTCAAAAAGCAATGTATGAATTTGTTTTACTTTATTTTGATTCAAAAAGCTTTGTTTGAATATGTTTGACTTTCTTTTGATTCAAAAAGATTTGTTTGAATGTGTTTAACTTTAATTTGATCCAAAAAGCTTTGTTTGAATGTGTTTGACTTTCATTTGATTTAAAAATCTATGTGTGAATTTGTTTGACTTTATTTTGATTCAAAAAGCTTTATTTGATTGTGTTTGACTTTCATTTGATTCAAAAAGCTTTGTTTCAATGTGTTTGACTTTCTTTTGATTAAAAAAACTTTGTTTGAATGTATTTTACTTTTTTCGATTTAAAAAGACGTGTTAGAATGTGTTTGAATTTCATTTAATTCAAAAAGCTTTGTTTGAATGTGTTTGACTTTTTTTTCGATCTACAAAGATTTGTTTGAATGTGTTTGACTTTCATTAGATTCAAAAAACTTTGTTTGAATGTGTATTACTTTATTTCGATTCAAAAAGATTTATTTGAATGTGTTTTACTTTCATTTGATTCAAAAAGCTTAGTTTGAATGTTTTTTACTTTCATTTGATTCAAAAAGCTATGTTTGAATGTGTTTGACTTTCGTTTGATTCAAAATGCTTTGTTTGAATGTGTTTGGCTTTCATTTGATTCAAAAAGATTTGTTTGAATGTGTTTGACTTTCTTTTGATTCAAAAAGCTTTGTTTGAATGTGTTTGACTTTATTTCGATTCAAAAAGATTTATTTGAATGAGTTTTACTTTCATTTGATCCAAAATGCTTTGTTAGAATGTGTTTGGCTTTCATTTGATTCAAAAATCTTTGTGTGAATTTGTTTGACTTTATTTTTATTGAAAATACTTTGTTTGAATGTGTTTGACTTTATTTTTATTCAAAAAGCTTTATTTGAATGTGTTTAACTTTCATTTGATTCAAAAAGCTTTGTTTGAATGTGTTTAACTTTCTTTTGATTAAAAAAACTTTGTTTGAATGTGTTTAACTTTTTTCGATTCAAAAAGACGTGTTAGAATGTGTTTGACTTTCTTTTGATTCATAAAGCTTTGTTTAAATGTGTTTGACTGTTTTTCGATCCAAAAAGCTTTGTATGAATATGTTTGACTTTCATTTGATTCAAAAGGCTTTGTTTGAATGTGTTTGAATTTCATTTGATTCAAAAAGCTTTGTTTGAATGTGTTTGACTTTATTTCAATTCAAAAAGATTTATTTGAATGTGTTTGATTTCATTTGATTTTAAAAGCTTTGTTTGAATGTGTTTGACTTCCATTTGATTCAAAAAGCTACGTTTGAATGTGTTTGACTTTCATATGATTTAAAAATATTTATTTGAATGTGTTTGTCTTTCATTTGATTCAAAAAGCTTTGTTGAATGTGTTTGACTTTCTTTTGATTAAAAAAGCTTTGTTTGAATGTGTTTGACTTTATTTTGATCTACAAAGATTTTTTTGAATGTTTTTTACTTTCATTTGATTCAAAATGCTTTTTTTGAAAGTGTTTGATTTTCATTTGATTCAAAAAGCTATGTATAAATTTGTTTAACTTTATTTTTATTCAAAAAGCTTTGTTTGAATATGTTTGACTTTCATTTGATTCAAAAAGCTTTGTTTGAATGTGTTGGACTTTCATTTGATTCAAAAAGCTTTGTTTGAATGTGTTTGGCATTCATTTGATTCAAAAAGCTTTGTTTGAATGTGTTTGACTTTATTTCAATTCAAAAAGATTTATTTGAATGTGTTTGATTTCATTTGATTTTAAAAGCTTTGTTTATATGTATTTGACTTTCATTTGATTCAAAAAGCTATGTTTAAGTGTGTTTGACTTTCATATGATTTAAAAATTTTTGTTAGAATGTATTAGACTTTCATTTGATTCTATACACTTTTTTAAATGTGTTTGACTTTCAGTTGATTCAAACAGCTTTGTTTAAATGTGTTTAACTTTCATTTTATTCAAAAAGCTTTGTTTGAATGTGTTTGTCTTTCATTTGATTCAAAAAACTTTGTTTGAATGTGTTTGACTTTGTTTCGATCTACAAAGATTTGTTTGAATGTGTTTGACTTTCATTTGTTTTAAAAAGCAATGTATGAATTTGTTTGACTTTATTTTGATTCAAAAAGCTTTGTTTGAATATGTTTGACTTTCTTTTGATTCAAAAAGATTTGTTTGAATGTGTTTAACTTTAATTTGATCCAAAAAGCTTTGTTTGAATGTGTTTGACTTTATTTCAATTCAAAAAGATTTATTTGAATGTGTTTGATTTCATTTGATTTTAAAAGCTTTGTTTGAATGTGTTTGACTTCCATTTGATTCAAAAAGCTACGTTTGAATGTGTTTGACTTTCATATGATTTAAAAATATTTATTTGAATGTGTTTGACTTTCATTTGATTCAAAAAGCTTTGTTGAATGTGTTTGACTTTCTTTTGATTAAAAAAGCTTTGTTTGAATGTGTTTGACTTTATTTTGATCTACAAAGATTTTTTTGAATGTTTTTTACTTTCATTTGATTCAAAAAGCTTTTTTTGAAAGTGTTTGATTTTCATTTGATTCAAAAAGCTATGTATGAATTTGTTTAATTTTATTTTTATTCAAAAAGCTTTGTTTGAATGTGTTTGACTTTCATTTGATTCAAAAAGCTTTGTTTGAATGTGTTGGACTTTCATTTGATTGTTTGAATGTGTTTGGCATTCATTTGATTCAAAAAGCTTTGCTTGAATGTGTTTGACTTTATTTCAATTCAAAAAGATTTATTTAAATGTGTTTGATTTCATTTGATTTTAAAAGCTTTGTTTATATGTATTTGACTTTCATTTGATTCAAAAAGCTATGTTTATGTGTGTTTGACTTTCATATGATTTAAAAATTTTTGTTAGAATGTATTTGACTTTCATTTGATTCTATACACTTTTTTAAATGTGTTTGACTTTCAGTTGATTCAAACAGCTTTGTTTGAATGTGTTTAACTTTCATTTTATTCAAAAAGCTTTGTTTGAATGTGTTTGTCTTTCATTTGATTCAAAAAACTTTGTTTGAATGTGTTTGACTTTGTTTCGATCTACAAAGATTTGTTTGAATGTGTTTGACTTTCATTTGTTTTAAAAAGCAATGTATGAATTTGTTTGACTTTATTTTGATTCAAAAAGCTTTGTTTGAATATGTTTGACTTTCTTTTGATTCAAAAATATTTGTTTGAATGTGTTTAACTTTAATTTGATCCAAAAAGCTTTGTTTGAATGTGTTTGACTTTCATTTGATTTAAAAATCTATGTGTGAATTTGTTTGACTTTATTTTGATTCAAAAAGCTTTATTTGATTGTGTTTGACTTTCATTTGATTCAAAAAGCTTTGTTTCAACGTGTTTGACTTTCTTTTGATTAAAAAAACTTTGTTTGAATGTATTTTACTTTTTTCGATTTAAAAAGACGTGTTAGAATGTGTTTGAATTTCATTTGATTCAAAAAGCTTTGTTTGAATGTGTTTGACTTTTTTTCGATCTACAAAGATTTGTTTGAATGTGTTTGACTTTCATTAGATTCAAAAAATTTTGTTTGAATGTGTTTGACTTTATTTCGATTCAAAAAGATTTATTTGAATGTGTTTTACTTTCATTTGATTCAAAAAGCTTAGTTTGAATGTTTTTTACTTTCATTTGATTCAAAAAGCTATGTTTGAATGTGTTTGACTTTCGTTTGATTCAAAATGCTTTGTTTGAATGTGTTTGGCTTTCATTTGATTCAAAAAGATTTGTTTGAATGTGTTTTACTTTCTTTTGATTCAAAAAGCTTTGTTTGAATGTGTTTGACTTTATTTCGATTTAAAAAGATTTATTTGAATGAGTTTTACTTTCATTTGATCCAAAATGCTTTGTTAGAATGTGTTTGGCTTTCATTTGATTCAAAAATCTTTGTGTGAATTTGTTTGACTTTATTTTTATTGAAAATACTTTGTTTGAATGTGTTTGACTTTATTTTTATTCAAAAAGCTTTATTTGAATGTGTTTGACTTTCATTTGATTCAAAAAGCTTTGTTTGAATGTGTTTGACTTTCTTTTGATTAAAAAAACTTTGTTTGAATGTGTTTAACTTTTTTCGATTCAAAAAGACGTGTTAAAATGTGTTTGACTTTCTTTTGATTCATAAAGCTTTGTTTAAATGTGTTTGACTGTTTTTCGATCCAAAAAGATTTGTTTGAATATGTTTGACTTTCATTTGATTCAAAAGGCTTTGTTTGAATGTGTTTGAATTTCATTTGATTCAAAAAGCTTTGTTTGAATGTGTTTGACTTTATTTCAATTCAAAAAGATTTATTTGAATGTGTTTGATTTCATTTGATTTTAAAAGCTTTGTTTGAATGTGTTTGACTTCCATTTGATTCAAAAAGCTACGTTTGAATGTGTTTGACTTTCATATGATTTAAAAATATTTATTTCAATGTGTTTGACTTTCATTTGATTCAAAAAGCTTTGTTGAATGTGTTTGACTTTCTTTTGATTCAAAAAGCTTTGTTTGAATGTGTTTGACTTTATTTCAATTCAAAAAGATTTATTTGAATGAGTTTTACTTTCATTTGATCCAAAATGCTTTGTTAGAATGTGTTTGGCTTTCATTTGATTCAAAAATCTTTGTGTGAATTTGTTTGACTTTATTTTTATTGAAAATACTTTGTTTGAATGTGTTTGACTTTATTTTTATTCAAAAAGCTTTATTTGAATGTGTTTGACTTTCATTTGATTCAAAAAGCTTTGTTTGAATGTGTTTGACTTTCTTTTGATTAAAAAAACTTTGTTTGAATGTGTTTAACTTTTTTCGATTCAAAAAGACGTGTTAGAATGTGTTTGACTTTCTTTTGATTCATAAAGCTTTGTTTAAATGTGTTTGACTGTTTTTCGATCAAAAAAGCTTTGTATGAATATGTTTGACTTTCATTTGATTCAAAAGGCTTTGTTTGAATGTGTTTGAATTTCATTTGATTCAAAAAGCTTTGTTTGAATGTGTTTGACTTTATTTCAATTCAAAAAGATTTATTTGAATGTGTTTGATTTCATTTGATTTTAAAAGCTTTGTTTGAATGTGTTTGACTTCCATTTGATTCAAAAAGCTACGTTTGAATGTGTTTGACTTTCATATGATTTAAAAATATTTATTTGAATGTGTTTGACTTTCATTTGATTCAAAAAGCTTTGTTGAATGTGTTTGACTTTCTTTTGATTAAAAAAGCTTTGTTTGAATGTGTTTGACTTTATTTTGATCTACAAAGATTTTTTTGAATGTTTTTTACTTTCATTTGATTCAAAAAGCTTTTTTTGAAAGTGTTTGATTTTCATTTGATTCAAAAAGCTATGTATGAATTTGTTTAACTTTATTTTTATTCAAAAAGCTTTGTTTGAATGTGTTTGACTTTCATTTGATTCAAAAAGCTTTGTTTGAATGTGTTGGACTTTCATTTGATTCAAAAAGCTTTGTTTGAATGTGTTTGGCATTCATTTGATTCAAAAAGCTTTGTTTGAATGTGTTTAACTTTTTTCGATTCAAAAAGACGTGTTAGAATGTGTTTGACTTTCTTTTGATTCATAAAGCTTTGTTTAAATGTGTTTGACTGTTTTTCGATCAAAAAAGCTTTGTATGAATATGTTTGACTTTCATTTGATTCAAAAGGCTTTGTTTGAATGTGTTTGAATTTCATTTGATTCAAAAAGCTTTGTTTGAATGTGTTTGACTTTATTTCAATTCAAAAAGATTTATTTGAATGTGTTTGATTTCATTTGATTTTAAAAGCTTTGTTTGAATGTCTTTGACTTCCATTTGATTCAAAAAGCTACGTTTGAATGTGTTTGACTTTCATATGATTTAAAAATATTTATTTGAATGTGTTTGACTTTCATTTGATTCAAAAAGCTTTGTTGAATGTGTTTGACTTTCTTTTGATTAAAAAAGCTTTGTTTGAATGTGTTTGACTTTATTTTGATCTACAAAGATTTTTTTGAATGTTTTTTACTTTCATTTGATTCAAAAAGCTTTTTTTGAAAGTGTTTGATTTTCATTTGATTCAAAAAGCTATGTATGAATTTGTTTAACTTTATTTTTATTCAAAAAGCTTTGTTTGAATGTGTTTGACTTTCATTTGATTCAAAAAGCTTTGTTTGAATGTGTTGGACTTTCATTTGATTCAAAAAGCTTTGTTTGAATGTGTTTGGCATTCATTTGATTAAAAAAGCTTTGTTTGAATGTGTTTGACTTTATTTCAATTCAAAAAGATTTATTTGAATGTGTTTGATTTCATTTGATTTTAAAAGCTTTGTTTATATAAATTTGACTTTCATTTGATTCAAAAAGCTATGTTTAAGTGTGTTTGACTTTAATATGATTTAAAAATTTTTGTTAGAATGTATTTGACTTTCATTTGATTCTATACACTTTTTTAAATGTGTTTGACTTTCAGTTGATTCAAAAAGCTTTGTTTGAATGTGTTTAACTTTCATTTTATTCAAAAAGCTTTGTTTGAATGTGTTTGTCTTTCATTTGATTCAAAAAGCTTTGTTTAAATGTGATTAACTTTATTTCGATTCAAAAAGATTTATTTGAATGTGTTTGACTTTCATTTTTTTCAAAAAGCTTTGTTTAAATGTGTTTAACTTTCATTTGATTCAAAAAGCTATGTTTGAATAAGTTTGACTTTAAATGATTTAAAAAGAATTGTTTGAATGTGTTTGACTTTCATTTGATTCAAAAAGCTTTGTTTGAATGTGTTTGAATTTCTTTTAATTCAAAAAGCTTTGTTTGAATGTGTTTTATTTTATTTCGATTCAAAAAGAATTATTTGAATGTGTTTAAATTTCATTTGATTAAAAAATCTTTGTTTAAATGTGTTTCACTTTCATTTGATTCAAAAGGCCATGTTTGAATGTGTTTGACTTTCATATGATTTAGAAATATTTGGTTGAATGTGTTTGACTTTCTTTTGATTCAAAAACCTTTGTTTGTATGTGTTTGACTTTCTTTTGATTCAAAAAGATTTGTTTGAATGTGTTTGACTTTCATTTGATTCAAAAAGCTTTGTTTGAATGTGTTTGACTTTGTTTCGATCTACAAAGATTAGTTTGAATGTGTTTGACTTTCATTTGATTCAAAAAGTTTAGTTTGAATGTGTTTGACTTTCTTTTGATTAAAAAAGCTTTGTTTGAATGTGTTTTACTTTTTTTCGATTCAAAAAGAATTGTTTGAATGTATTTGACTTTCATTTGATTCAAAAAGCTTTGTTTGAATGTGTTGGACTTTCATTTAGTTTAAAAGCTTTGTTTGAATGTGTTTGACATTCATTTGAATCAAAAAGCTTTGTTTGAATGTGTTTGACTTTATTTCAATTCAAAAAGATTTATTTGAATGTGTTTGATTTCATTTGATTTTAAAAGCTTTTTTTAAATGTGTTTGACTTTCATTTGATTTAAAAAGCTATGTTTGAATGTGTTTGACTTTCATATTATTTAAAAATATTTGTTTGAATGTGTTTGACTTTCATTTGATTCAAAAAGCTTGTTTGAATGTGATTGACTTTCTTTTGATTAAAAAAGCTTTGTTTGAATGTGTTTGACTTTATTTTGATCTACAAAGATATTTTTGAATGTTTTTTACTTTCATTTGATTCAAAAAGCTTTTTTTGAATGTGTTCGATTTTCATTTGATTCAAAAAGCTATGTATGAATTTGTTTGACTTTATTTTGATTCAAAAAGCTTTGTTTGAATGTGTTTGACTTTCATTTGATTCAAAAAGCTTTGTTTGAATGTGTTGGACTTTCATTTGATTCAAAAACCTTTGTTTGAATGTGTTTGACATTCATTTGATTAAAAAGCTTTGTTTGAATGTGTTTGACTTTATTTCAATTCAAAAAGATTTAAATGAATGTGTTTGATTTTATTTGATTTTAAAAGCTTTGTTTATATGTATTTGACTTTCAATTGATTCAAATAGCTATGTTTAAATGTGTTTGACTTTCATATGATTTAAAAATATTTGTTAGAATGTATTTGACTTTCATTTGATTCTGTACTCTTTTTTAAATGTGTTTGACTTTCAGTTGATTCAAAAAGCTTTGTTTGAATGTGTTTAACTTTCATTTGATTCAAAAAGCTTTGTTTGAATGTGTTTGTATTTCATTTGATTCAAAAAGCTTTGTTTAAATGTGATTAACTTTATTTCGATTCAAAAAGATTTATTTGAATGTGTTTGACTTTCATTTTATTCAAAAAGCTTTGTTTGAATGTGTTTAACTTTCATTTGATTCAAAAAGCTATGTTTGAATAAGTTTGACTTTCAAATGATTTAAAAAGAATTGTTTGAATGTGTTTAACTTTCATTTCATTCAAAAAGCTTTGTTTGAATGTGTTTGACTTTCTTTTCATTCAAAAAGCTTTGTTTGAATGTGTTTTATTTTATTTCGATTCAAAAAGAATTCTTTGAATGTGTTTTAATTTTATTTGATTAAAAAAGCTTTGTTTGAATGTGTTTCACTTTCATTTGATTCAAAAGGCCATGTTTGAATGTGTTTGACTTTCATATTATTTAGAAATATTTGGTTGAATGTGTTTGACTTTCTTTTGACTCAAAAAGCTTTGTTTGAATGTGTTTGACTTTATTTTGATCCAAAAAGATTTGTTTGAATGTGTTTGACTTTCATTTGATTCAAAAAGCTTTGTTTGAATGTGTTTGACTTTGTTTCGATCTACAAAGATTTGTTTGAATGTGTTTGACTTTCATTTGATTCAAAAAGTTTAGTTTGAATGTGTTTGACTTTAATTTGATTCCAAAAGCTAAGTATGAATTTGTTTGACTTTATTTTGATTCAAAAAGCTTTGTTTGAATATGTTTGACTTTCTTTAAATTCAAAAAGATTTGTTTGAATGTGTTTAACTTTCATTTCATCAAAAAAGCTTTAATTGAATGTGTTTGACTTTCATTTGATTCAAAAATCTATGTGTGAATTTGTTTGACTTTATTTTGATTCAAAAAGCTTTATTTGAATGTGTTTAACTTTATTTTTATTCAAAAACTTTATTTGAATGTTTTTGACTTCCATTTGATTCAAAAATCGTTGTTTGAATGTGTTTGACTTTCTTTTGATTAAAAAAACTTTGGTTGAATGTGTTTTACTTCTTTTCGATTCAAAAAGACGTGTTAGAATGTGTTTGACTTTCTTTTGATTTATAAAGCTTTGTTTGAATGTGTTTGACTTTCATTTGATTCAAAAAGCTTTGTTTTAATGTGTTTGACATTCATTTGATTTAAAAAGCTTTGTTTGAATGGATTTTACTCTATTTCAATTCAAAATAATATATTTGAATGTGTTTGATTTCATTTGATTTTAAAAGCTTTCTTTAAATGTGTTTGACTTTCATTTGATTCAAAAAGCTAAGTTTGAATGTGTTTGACTTTCAGTTAATTCAAAAAGCTTTGTTTGAATGTGTTTAACTTTCTTTTGATTCAATAAGGTTTGTTTGAATGTGTTTGCCATTCATTTGATTCAAAAAGCTTTGTTTAAATGTGTTTGACTTTATTTCGATTCAAAAAGATTTATTTGAATGTGTTTGACTTTCATTTTATTCAAAAAGCTTTGTTTGAATGTGTTTGGCTTTCATTTGATTCAAAAAGCCATGTTTGAATGCGTTTGACTTTCAAATGATTTAAAAAGAATTGTTTGAATGTGTTTGACTTTCATTTTATTCAAAAAGCTTTGTTTGAATGTGTTTGACTTTCATTTGATCCATAAAACTTTGTTTGAATGTGTTTTACTTTTTATCGATTCAAAAAGAATGGTTATAATGTGTTTGACTTTCTTTTGATTCATAAAGCTTTAATTGAATGTGTTTGACTGTATTTCGATCTGAAAAGATTTGTTTGATTGTGTTTAACTTTCATTTTAGTCAAAAATCTCTGTTTGAATGTGTTTGACTTTCATTTGATTAAAAAAGCTTTGTTTGAATGTGTTTGACTTTCAATTGATTCAAAAAGCTATGTTTGAATGTGTTTGACTTTCATTTGATTTAAAAATATTTGTTTGAATGTGTTTGACTTTCAGTTGATTCAAAAAGCTTTGTTTGAATGTGTTTAACTTTCATTTTATTTAAAAAGATTTGTTTGAATGTGTTTGTCTTTCATTTGATTCAAAAAGCTTTGTTTAAATGTGATTAACTTTATTTCGATTCAAAAAGATTTATTTGAATGTGTTTGACTTTCATTTTATTCAAAAAGCTTTGTTTGAATGTGTTTAACTTTCATTTGATTCAAAAAGTTATGTTTGAATAAGTTTGACTTTAAAATGATTTAAAAAGAATTGTTTGAATGTGTTTGAGTTTCATTTGATTCAAAAAGCTTTGTTTGAATGTGTTTGACTTTCTTTTAATTCAAAAAGCTTTGTTTGAATGTGTTTTATTTTATTTCGATTCAAAAAGAATTATTTGAATGTGTTTTAATTTCATTTGATTAAAAAAGCTTTGTTTGAATGTGTTTCACTTTCATTTGATTCAAATGGCCATGTTTGAATGTGTTTGACTTTCATATGATTTAGAAATATTTGGTTGAATGTGTTTGACTTTCTTTTGATTCAAAAAGCTTTGTTTAAATGTGTTTGACTTTCTTTTGATTCAAAAAGATTTGTTTGAATGTGTTTGACTTTCATTTGATTCAAAAAGCTTTGTTTGAATGTGTTTGACTTTGTTTCGATCTACAAAGATTAGTTTGAATGTGTTTGACTTTCATTTGATTCAAAAAGTTTAGTTTGAATGTGTTTGATTTTCTTTTGATTAAAAAAGCTTTGTTTGGATGTGTTTTACTTTTTTTCGATTCAAAAAGAATTGTTTGAATGTGTTTGACTTTCATTTGATTCAAAAAGCTTTGTTTGAATGTGTTGGACTTTCATTTAGTTTAAAAGCTTTGTTTGAATGTGTTTGACATTCATTTGAATCAAAAAGCTTTGTTTGAATGTGTTTGACTTTATTTCAATTCAAAAAGATTTATTTGAATGTGTTTGATTTCATTTGATTTTAAAAGCTTTTTTTAAATGTGTTTGACTTTCATTTGATTTAAAAAGCTATGTTTGAATGTGTTTGACTTTCATATTATTTAAAAATATTTGTTTGAATGTGTTTGACTTTCATTTGATTCAAAAAGCTTGTTTGAATGTGATTGACTTTCTTTTGATTAAAAAAGCTTTGTTTGAATGTGTTTGACTTTATTTTGATCTACAAAGATATTTTTGAATGTTTTTTACTTTCATTTGATTCAAAAAGCTTTTTTTGAATGTGTTCGATTTTCATTTGATTCAAAAAGCTATGTTTGAATTTGTTTGACTTTATTTTGATTCAAAAAGCTTTGTTTGAATGTGTTTGACTTTCATTTGATTCAAAAAGCTTTGTTTGAATGTGTTGGACTTTCATTTGATTCAAAAAGCTTTGTTTGAATGTGTTTGACATTCATTTGATTAAAAAGCTTTGTTTGAATGTGTTTGACTTTATTTCAATTCAAAAAGATTTAAATGAATGTGTTTGATTTCATTTGATTTTAAAAGCTTTGTTTATATGTATTTGACTTTCAATTTATTCAAATAGCTATGTTTAAATGTGTTTGACTTTCATATGATTTAAAAATATTTGTTAGAATGTATTTGACTTTCATTTGATTCTATACTCTTTTTTAAATGTGTTTGACTTTCAGTTGGTTCAAAAAGCTTTGTTTGAATGTGTTTAACTTTCATTTGATTCAAAAAGCTTTGTTTGAATGTGTTTGTATTTCATTTGATTCAAAAAGCTTTGTTTAAATGTGATTAACTTTATTTCGATTCAAAAAGATTTATTTGAATGTGTTTGACTTTCATTTTATTCAAAAAGCTTTGTTTGAATGTGTTTAACTTTCATTTGATTCAAAAAGCTATGTTTGAATAAGTTTGACTTTCAAATGATTTAAAAAGAATTGTTTGAATGTGTTTGAGTTTCATTTGATTCAAAAAGCTTTGTTTGAATGTGTTTGACTTTCTTTTCATTCAAAAAGCTTTGTTTGAATGTGTTTTATTTTATTTCGATTCAAAGAGAATTATTTGAATGAGTTTTAATTTTATTTGATTAAAAAAGCTTTGTTTGAATGTGTTTCACTTTCATTTGATTCAAAAGGCCATAATTGAATGTGTTTGACTTTCATATTATTTAGAAATATTTGGTTGAATGTGTTTGACTTTCTTTTGACTCAAAAAGCTTTGTTGGAATGTGTTTGACTTTCTTTTGATTCAAAAAGATTTGTTTGAATGTGTTTGACTTTCATTTGATTCAAAAAGCTTTGTTTGAATGTGTTTGACTTTGTTTCGATCTACAAAGATTTATTTGAATGTGTTTGACTTTCATTTGATTCAAAAAGTTTAGTTTGAATGTGTTTGACTTTAATTTGATTCAAAAAGCTATGTATGAATTTGTTTGACTTTATTTTGATTCAAAAAGCTTTGTTTGAATATGTTTGACTTTCTTTTAATTCAAAAAGATTTGTTTGAATGTGTTTAACTTTCATTTGATCAAAAAAGCTTTAATTGAATGTGTTTGACTTTCATTTGATTCCAAAAATCTATGTGTGAATTTGTTTGACTTTATTTTGATTCAAAAAGCTTTGTTTGAATGTGTTTAACTTTATTTTTATTCAAAAACTTTATTTGAATGTGTTTGACTTCCATTTGATTCAAAAAGCATTGTTTGAATGTGTTTGACTTTCTTTTGATTAAAAAAACTTTGTTTGAATGTGTTTTACGTCTTTTCGATTCAAAAAGACGTGTTAGAATGTGTTTGACTTTCTTTTGATTTATAAAGCTTTGTTTGAATGTGTTTGACTTTCATTTGATTCAAAAAGCTTTGTTTTAATGTGTTTGACATTCATTTGATTTAAAAAGCTTTGTTTGAATGGATTTAACTCTATTTCAATTCAAAAAGATATATTTGAATGTGTTTGATTTCATTTGATTTTAAAAGCTTTCTTTAAATGTGTTTGACTTTCATTTGATTCAAAAAGCTATGTTTGAATGTGTTTGACTTTCAGTTAATTCAAAAAGCTTTGTTTGAATGTGTTTAACTTTCTTTTGATTCAATAAGGTTTGTTTGAATGTGTTTGCCATTCATTTGATTCATAAAGCTTTGTTTAAATGTGTTTGACTTTATTTCGATTCAAAAAGATTTATTTGAATGTGTTTGACTTTCATTTTATTCAAAAAGCTTTGTTTGAATGTGTTTGGCTTTCATTTGATTCAAAAAGCCATGTTTGAATGCGTTTGACTTTCAAATGATTTAAAAAGAATTGTTTGAATGTGTTTGACTTTCATTTTATTCAAAAAGCTTTGTTTGAATGTGTTTGACTTTCATTTGATCCATAAAACTTTGTTTGAATGTGTTTTACTTTTTATCGATTCAAAAAGAATGGTTATAATGTGTTTGACTTTCTTTTGATTCATAAAGCTTTAATTGAATGTGTTTGACTCTATTTCGATCTGAAAAGATTTGTTTGATTGTGTTTAACTTTCATTTTAGTCAAAAATCTCTGTTTGAATGTGTTTGACTTTCATTTGATTAAAAAAGCTTTGTTTGAATGTGTTTGACTTTCAATTGATTCAAAAAGCTATGTTTGAATGTGTTTGACTTTCATTTGATTTAAAAATATTTGTTTGAATGTGTTTGACTTTCAGTTGATTCAAAAAGCTTTGTTTGAATGTGTTTAACTTTCATTTTATTTAAAAAGATTTGTTTGAATGTGTTTGTCTTTCATTTGATTCAAAAAGCTTTGTTTAAATGTGATTAACTTTATTTCGATTCAAAAAGATTTATTTGAATGTGTTTGACTTTCATTTTATTCAAAAAGCTTTGTTTGAATGTGTTTAACTTTCATTTGATTCAAAAAGTTATGTTTGAATAAGTTTGACTTTAAAATGATTTAAAAAGAATTGTTTGAATGTGTTTGAGTTTCATTTGATTCAAAAAGCTTTGTTTGAATGTGTTTGACTTTCTTTTAATTCAAAAAGCTTTGTTTGAATGTGTTTTATTTTATTTCGATTCAAAAAGAATTATTTGAATGTGTTTTAATTTCATTTGATTAAAAAAGCTTTGTTTGAATGTGTTTCACTTTCATTTGATTCAAAAGGCCATGTTTGAATGTGTTTGACTTTCATATGATTTAGAAATATTTGGTTGAATGTGTTTGACTTTCTTTTGATTCAAAAAGCTTTGTTTAAATGTGTTTGACTTTCTTTTGATTCAAAAAGATTTGTTTGAATGTGTTTGACTTTCATTTGATTCAAAAAGCTTTGTTTGAATGTGTTTGACTTTGTTTCGATCTACAAAGATTAGTTTGAATATGTTTGACTTTCATTTGATTCAAAAAGTTTAGTTTGAATGTGTTTGACTTTCTTTTGATTAAAAAAGCTTTGTTTGGATGTGTTTTACTTTTTTTCGATTCAAAAAGAATTGTTTGAATGTGTTTGACTTTCATTTGATTCAAAAAGCTTTGTTTGAATGTGTTGGACTTTCATTTAGTTTAAAAGCTTTGTTTGAATGTGTTTGACTTTATTTCAATTCAAAAAGATTTATTTGAATGTGTTTGATTTCATTTGATTTTAAAAGCTTTTTTTAAATGTGTTTGACTTTCATTTGATTTAAAAAGCTATGTTTGAATGTGTTTGACTTTCATATTATTTAAAAATATTTGTTTGAATGTGTTTGACTTTCATTTGATTCAAAAAGCTTGTTTGAATGTGATTGACTTTCTTTTGATTAAAAAAGCTTTGTTTGAATGTGTTTGACTTTATTTTGATCTACAAAGATATTTTTGAATGTTTTTTACTTTCATTTGATTCAAAAAGCTTTTTTTGAATGTGTTCGATTTTCATTTGATTCAAAAAGCTATGTTTGAATTTGTTTGACTTTATTTTGATTCAAAAAGCTTTGTTTGAATGTGTTTGACTTTCATTTGATTCAAAAAGCTTTGTTTGAATGTGTTGGACTTTCATTTGATTCAAAAAGCTTTGTTTGAATGTGTTTGACATTCATTTGATTAAAAAGCTTTGTTTGAATGTGTTTGACTTTATTTTAATTCAAAAAGATTTAAATGAATGTGTTTGATTTCATTTGATTTTAAAAGCTTTGTTTATATGTATTTGACTTTCAATTTATTCAAATAGCTATGTTTAAATGTGTTTGACTTTCATATGATTTAAAAATATTTGTTAGAATGTATTTGACTTTCATTTGATTCTATACTCTTTTTTAAATGTGTTTGACTTTCAGTTGGTTCAAAAAGCTTTGTTTGAATGTGTTTAACTTTCATTTGATTCAAAAAGCTTTGTTTGAATGTGTTTGTATTTCATTTGATTCAAAAAGCTTTGTTTAAATGTGATTAACTTTATTTCGATTCAAAAAGATTTATTTGAATGTGTTTGACTTTCATTTTATTCAAAAAGCTTTGTTTGAATGTGTTTAACTTTCATTTGATTCAAAAAGCTATGTTTGAATAAGTTTGACTTTCAAATGATTTAAAAAGAATTGTTTGAATGTGTTTGAGTTTCATTTGATTCAAAAAGCTTCGTTTGAATGTGTTTGACTTTATTTTAATTCAAAAAGCTTTGTTTGAATGTGTTTTATTTTATTTCGATTCAAAAAGAATTATTTGAATGTGTTTAAATTTCATTTGATTAAAAAAGCTTTGTTTGAATGTGTTTCACTTTCATTTGATTCAAAAGGCCATGTTTGAATGTGTTTGACTTTCATATGATTTAGAAATATTTGGTTGAATGTGTTTGACTTTCTTTTGATTCAAAAAGCTTTGTTTAAATGTGTTTGACTTTCTTTTGATTCAAAAAGATTTGTTTGAATGTGTTTGACTTTCATTTGATTCAAAAAGCTTTGTTTGAATGTGTTTGACTTTGTTTCGATCTACAAAGATTTATTTGAATGTGTTTGACTTTCATTTGATTCAAAAAGTTTAGTTTGAATGTGTTTGACTTTAATTTGATTCAAAAAGCTATGTATGAATTTGTTTGACTTTATTTTGATTCAAAAAGCTTTGTTTGAATATGTTTGACTTTCTTTTAATTCAAAAAGATTTATTTGAATGTGTTTAACTTTCATTTGATCAAAAAAGCTTTAATTGAATGTGTTTGACTTTCATTTGATTCAAAAATCTATGTGTGAATTTGTTTGACTTTATTTTGATTCAAAAAGCTTTGTTTGAATGTGTTTAACTTTATTTTTATTCAAAAACTTTATTTGAATGTGTTTGACTTCCATTTGATTCAAAAAGCATTGTTTGAATGTGTTTGACTTTCTTTTGATTAAAAAAACTTTGTTTGAATGTGTTTTACGTCTTTTCGATTCAAAAAGACGTGTTAGAATGTGTTTGACTTTCTTTTGATTTATAAAGCTTTGTTTGAATGTGTTTGACTTTCATTTGATTCAAAAAGCTTTGTTTTAATGTGTTTGACATTCATTTGATTTAAAAAGCTTTGTTTGAATGGATTTAACTCTATTTCAATTCAAAAAGATATATTTGAATGTGTTTGATTTCATTTGATTTTAAAAGCTTTCTTTAAATGTGTTTGACTTTCATTTGATTCAAAAAGCTATGTTTGAATGTGTTTGACTTTCAGTTAATTCAAAAAGCTTTGTTTGAATGTGTTTAACTTTCTTTTGATTCAATAAGGTTTGTTTGAATGTGTTTGCCATTCATTTGATTCAAAAAGCTTTGTTTAAATGTGTTTGACTTTATTTCGATTCAAAAAGATTTATTTGAATGTGTTTGACTTTCATTTTATTCAAAAAGCTTTGTTTGAATGTGTTTGGCTTTCATTTGATTCAAAAAGCCATGTTTGAATGCGTTTGACTTTCAAATGATTTAAAAAGAATTGTTTGAATGTGTTTGACTTTCATTTTATTCAAAAAGCTTTGTTTGAATGTGTTTGACTTTCATTTTATCCATAAAACTTTGTTTGAATGTGTTTTACTTTTTATCGATTCAAAAAGAATGGTTATAATGTGTTTGACTTTCTTTTGATTCATAAAGCTTTAATTGAATGTGTTTGACTCTATTTCGATCTGAAAAGATTTGTTTGATTGTGTTTAACTTTCATTTTAGTCAAAAATCTCTGTTTGAATGTGTTTGACTTTCATTTGATTAAAAAAGCTTTGTTTGAATGTGTTTGACTTTCAATTGATTTAAAAATATTTGTTTGAATGTGTTTGACTTTCAGTTGATTCAAAAAGCTTTGTTTGAATGTGTTTAACTTTCATTTTATTCAAAAAGCTTTGTTTGAATGTGTTTGTCTTTCATTTGATTCAAAAAGCTTTGTTTAAATGTGATTAACTTTATTTCGATTCAAAAAGATTTATTTGAATGTGTTTGACTTTCATTTTATTCAAAAACCTTTGTTTGAATGTGTTTATTTTTCATTTGATTCAAAAAGTTATGTTTGAATAAGTTTGACTTTAAAATGATTTAAAAAGAATTGTTTGAATGTGTTTGAGTTTCTTTTGATTCAAAAAGCTTTGTTTGAATGTGTTTGACTTTCTTTTAATTCAAAAAGCTTTGTTTGAATGTGTTTTATTTTATTTCGATTCATAAAGAATTATTTGAATGTGTTTTAATTTCATTTGATTAAAAAAGCTTTGTTTGAATGTGTTTCACTTTCATTTGATTCAAAACGCCATGTTTGAATGTGTTTGACTTTCATATGATTTAGAAATATTTGGTTGAATGTGTTTGACTTTCTTTTGATTCAAAAAGCTTTGTTTAAATGTGTTTGACTTTCTTTTGATTCAAAAAGATTTGTTTGAATGTGTTTGACTTTCATTTGATTCAAAAAGCTTTGTTTGAATGTGTTTAACTTTCATTTAGTTTAAAAGCTTTGTTTGAATGTGTTTGACATTCATTTGAATCAAAAAGCTTTGTTTGAATGTGTTTGACTTTATTTCAATTCAAAAAGATTTATTTGAATGTGTTTGATTTCATTTGATTTTAAAAGCTTTTTTTAAATGTGTTTGACTTTCATTTGATTTAAAAAGCTATGTTTGAATGTGTTTGACTTTCATATTATTTAAAAATATTTGTTTGAATGTGTTTGACTTTCATTTGATTCAAAAAGCTTGTTTGAATGTGATTGACTTTCTTTTGATTAAAAAAGCTTTGTTTGAATGTGTTTGACTTTATTTTGATCTACAAAGATATTTTTGAATGTTTTTTACTTTCATTTGATTCAAAAAGCTTTTTTTGAAAGTGTTCGATTTTCATTTGATTCAAAAAGCTATGTATGAATTTGTTTGACTTTATTTTGATTCAAAAAGCTTTGTTTGAATGTGTTTGACTTTCATTTGATTCAAAAAGCTTTGTTTGAATGTGTTTCACTTTCATTTGATTCAAAAGGCCATGTTTGAATGTGTTTGACTTTCATATTATTTAGAAATATTTGGTTGAATGTGTTTGACTTTCTTTTGACTCAAAAAGCTTTGTTTGAATGTGTTTGACTTTCTTTTGATTCAAAAAGATTTGTTTGAATGTGTTAGACTTTCATTTGATTCAAAAAGCTTTGTTTGAATGTGTTTGACTTTGTTTCGATCTACAAAGATTTATTTGAATGTGTTTGACTTTCATTTGATTCAAAAAGTTTAGTTTGAATGTGTTTGACTTTAATTTGATTCAAAAAGCTATGTATGAATTTGTTTGACTTTATTTTGATTCAAAAAGCTTTGTTTGAATATGTTTGACTTTCTTTTAATTCAAAAAGATTTGTTTGAATGTGTTTAACTTTCATTTGATCAAAAAAGCTTTAATTGAATGTGTTTGACTTTCATTTGATTCAAAAATCTATGTGTGAATTTGTTTGACTTTATTTTGATTCAAAAAGCTTTGTTTGAATGTGTTTAACTTTCTTTTTATTCAAAAACTTTATTTGAATGTGTTTGACTTCCATTTGATTCAAAAAGCATTGTTTGAATGTGTTTGACTTTCTTTTGATTAAAAAAACTTTGTTTGAATGTGTTTTACGTCTTTTCGATTCAAAAAGACGTGTTAGAATGTGTTTGACTTTCTTTTGATTTCATTTGATCTATTTCAATTCAAAAAGATATATTTGAATGTGTTTGATTTCATTTGATTTTAAAAGCTTTCTTTAAATGTGTTTGACTTTCATTTGATTCAAAAAGCTATGTTTGAATGTGTTTGACTTTCAGTTAATTTAAAAAGCTTTGTTTGAATGTGTTTAACTTTCTTTTGATTCAATAAGGTTTGTTTGAATGTGTTTGCCATTCATTTGATTCAAAAAGCTTTGTTTAAATGTGTTTGACTTTATTTCGATTCAAAAAGATTTATTTGAATGTGTTTGACTTTCATTTTATTCAAAAAGCTTTGTTTGAATGTGTTTGGCTTTCATTTGATTCACAAAGCCATGTTTGACTGCGTTTGACTTTCAAATGATTTAAAAAGAATTGTTTGAATGTGTTTGACTTTCATTTTATTCAAAAAGCTTTGTTTGAATGTGTTTGACTTTCATTTGATCCATAAAACTTTGTTTGAATGTGTTTTACTTTTTATCGATTCAAAAAGAATGGTTATAATGTGTTTGACTTTCTTTTGATTCATAAAGCTTTAATTGAATGTGTTTGACTGTATTTCGATCTGAAAAGATTTATTTGATTGTGTTTAACTTTCATTTTAGTCAAAAATCTCTGTTTGAATGTGTTTGACTTTCATTTGATTAAAAAAGATTTGTTTGAATGTGTTTGACTTTCAATTGATTCAAAAAGCTATGTTTGAATGTGTTTGACTTTCATTTGATTTAAAAATATTTGTTTGAATGTGTTTGACTTTCAGTTGATTCAAAAAGCTTTGTTTGAATGTGTTTAACTATCATTTTATTCAAAAAGCTTTGTTTGAATGTGTTTGTCTTTCATTTGATTCCAAAAGCTTTGTTTAAATGTGATTAACTTTATTTCGATTCAAAAAGATTTATTTGAATGTGTTTGACTTTCATTTTATTCAAAAACCTTTGTTTGAATGTGTTTATTTTTCATTTGATTCAAAAAGTTATGTTTGAATAAGTTTGACTTTAAAATGATTTAAAAAGAATTGTTTGAATGTGTTTGAGTTTCATTTGATTCAAAAAGCTTTGTTTGAATGTGTTTGACTTTCTTTTAATTCAAAAAGCTTTGTTTGAATGTGTTTTATTTTATTTCGATTCAAAAAGAATTATTTGAATGTGTTTTAATTTCATTTGATTAAAAAAGCTTTGTTTGAATGTGTTTCACTTTCATTTGATTCAAAACGCCATGTTTGAATGTGTTTGACTTTCATATGATTTAGAAATATTTGGTTGAATGTGTTTGACTTTCTTTTGATTCAAAAAGCTTTGTTTAAATGTGTTTGACTTTCTTTTGATTCAAAAAGATTTGTTTGAATGTGTTTGACTTTCATTTGATTCAAAAAGCTTTGTTTGAATGTGTTTGACTTTGTTTCGATCTACATAGATTAGTTTGAATGTGTTTGACTTTCATTTGATTCAAAAAGTTTAGTTTGAATGTGTTTGACTTTCTTTTGATTAAAAAAGCTTTGTTTGAATGTGTTTTACTTTTTTTCGATTCAAAAAGAATTGTTTGAATGTGTTTGACTTTCATTTGATTCAAAAAGCTTTGTTTGAATGTGTTGAACTTTCATTTAGTTTAAAAGCTTTGTTTGAATGTGTTTGACATTCATTTGAATCAAAAAGCTTTGTTTGAATGTGTTTGACTTTATTTCAATTCAAAAAGATTTATTTGAATGTGTTTGATTTCATTTGATTTTAAAAGCTTTTTTTAAATGTGTTTGACTTTCATTTGATTTAAAAAGCTATGTTTGAATGTGTTTGACTTTCATATTATTTAAAAATATTTGTTTGAATGTGTTTGACTTTCATTTGATTCAAAAAGCTTGTTTGAATGTGATTGACTTTCTTTTGATTAAAAAAGCTTTGTTTGAATGTGTTTGACTTTATTTTGATCTACAAAGATATTTTTGAATGTTTTTTACTTTCATTTGATTCAAAAAGATTTTTTTGAATGTGTTCGATTTTCATTTGATTCAAAAAGCTATGTATGAATTTGTTTGACTTTATTTTGATTCAAAAAGCTTTGTTTGAATGTGTTTGACTTTCATTTGATTCAAAAAGCTTTGTTTGAATGTGTTGGACTTTCATTTGATTCAAAAAGCTTTGTTTGAATGTGTTTGACATTCATTTGATTCAAAAGCTTTGTTTGAATGTGTTTGAATTTATTTCAATTCAAAAAGATTTAAATGAATGTGTTTGATTTCATTTGATTTTAAAAGCTTTGTTTATATGTATTTGACTTTCAATTGATTCAAATAGCTATGTTTAAATGTGTTTGACTTTCATATGATTTAAAAATATTTGTTAGAATGTATTTGACTTTCATTTGATTCTATACTCTTTTTAAAATGTGTTTGACTTTCAGTTGATTCAAAAGGCTTTGTTTGAATGTGTTTAACTTTCATTTGATTCAAAAAGCTTTGTTTGAATGTGTTTGTATTTCATTTGATTCAAAAAGTTTTGTTTAAATGTGATTAACTTTATTTCGATTCAAAAAGGTTTATTTGAATGTGTTTGACTTTCATTTTATTCAAAAAGCTTTGTTTGAATGTGTTTAACTTTCATTTGATTCAAAAAGCTATGTTTGAATAAGTTTGACTTTCAAATGATTTAAAAAGAATTGTTTGAATGTGTTTGACTTTCATTTCATTCAAAAAGCTTTGTTTGAATGTGTTTGACTTTCTTTTCATTCAAAAAGCTTTGTTTGAATGTGTTTTATTTTATTTCGATTCAAAAAGAATTATTTGAATGTGTTTTAATTTTATTTGATTAAAAAAGCTTTGTTTGAATGTGTTTCACTTTCATTTGATTAGAAAGGCCATGTTTGAATGTGTTTGATTTTCATATTATTTAGAAATATTTGGTTGAATGTGTTTGACTTTCTTTTGACTCAAAAAGCTTTGTTTGAATGTGTTTGACTTTCTTTTGATTCAAAAAGATTTGTTTGAATGTGTTTGACTTTCATTTGATTCAAAAAGCATTGTTTGAATGTGTTTGACTTTGTTTCGATCTACAAAGATTTGTTTGAATGTGTTTGACTTTCATTTGATTCAAAAAGTTTAGTTTGAATGTGTTTGACTTTAATTTGATTCAAAAAGCTATGTATGAATTTGTTTGACTTTATTTTGATTCAAAAAGCTTTGTTTGAATATGTTTGACTTTCTTTTAATTCAAAAAGATTTGTTTGAATGTGTTTAACTTTCATTTGATCAAAAAAGCTTTAATTGAATGTGTTTGACTTTCATTTGATTCAAAAATCTATGTGTGAATTTGTTTGACTTTATTTTGATTCAAAAAGCTTTATTTGAATGTGTTTAACTTTATTTTTATTTAAAAACTTTATTTGAATGTGTTTGACTTCCATTTGATTCAAAAAGCATTGTTTGAATGTGTTTGACTTTATTTTGATTAAAAAAACTTTGTTTGAATGTGTTTTACTTCTTTTCGATTTAAAATGACGTGTTAGAATGTGTTTGACTTTCTTTTGATTTATAAAGCTTTGTTTGAATGTGTTTGACTTTCATTTGATTCAAAAAGCTTTGTTTTAATGTGTTTGACATTCATTTGATTTAAAAAGCTTTGTTTGAATGGATTTAACTCTATTTCAATTCAAAAAGATATATTTGAATGTGTTTGATTTCATTTGATTTTAAAAGCTTTCTTTAAATGTGTTTGACTTTCATTTGATTCAAAAAGCTATGTTTGAATGTGTTTGACTTTCAGTTAATTCAAAAAGCTTTGTTTGAATGTGTTTAACTTTCTTTTGATTCAATAAGCTTTGTTTGAATGTGTTTGCCATTCATTTGATTCAAAAAGCTTTGTTTAAATGTGTTCGACTTTATTTCGATTCAAAAAGATTTATTTGAATGTGTTTGACTTTCATTTTATTCAAAAAGCTTTGTTTGAATGTGTTTGGCTTTCATTTGATTCAAAAAGCCATGTTTGAATGCGTTTGACTTTCAAATGATTTAAAAAGAATTGTTTGAATGTGTTTGACTTTCATTTTATTCAAAAAGCTTTGTTTGAATGTGTTTGACTTTCATTTTATCCATAAAACTTTGTTTGAATGTGTTTTACTTTTTATCGATTCAAAAAGAATGGTTATAATGTGTTTGACTTTCTTTTGATTCATAAAGCTTTAATTGAATGTGTTTGACTCTATTTCGATCTGAAAAGATTTGTTTGATTGTGTTTAACTTTCATTTTAGTCAAAAATCTCTGTTTGAATGTGTTTGACTTTCATTTGATTAAAAAAGCTTTGTTTGAATGTGTTTGACTTTCAATTGATTTAAAAATATTTGTTTGAATGTGTTTGACTTTCAGTTGATTCAAAAAGCTTTGTTTGAATGTGTTTAACTTTCATTTTATTCAAAAAGCTTTGTTTGAATGTGTTTGTCTTTCATTTGATTCAAAAAGCTTTGTTTAAATGTGATTAACTTTATTTCGATTCAAAAAGATTTATTTGAATGTGTTTGACTTTCATTTTATTCAAAAACCTTTGTTTGAATGTGTTTATTTTTCATTTGATTCAAAAAGTTATGTTTGAATAAGTTTGACTTTAAAATGATTTAAAAAGAATTGTTTGAATGTGTTTGAGTTTCTTTTGATTCAAAAAGCTTTGTTTGAATGTGTTTGACTTTCTTTTAATTCAAAAAGCTTTGTTTGAATGTGTTTTATTTTATTTCGATTCATAAAGAATTATTTGAATGTGTTTTAATTTCATTTGATTAAAAAAGCTTTGTTTGAATGTGTTTCACTTTCATTTGATTCAAAACGCCATGTTTGAATGTGTTTGACTTTCATATGATTTAGAAATATTTGGTTGAATGTGTTTGACTTTCTTTTGATTCAAAAAGCTTTGTTTAAATGTGTTTGACTTTCTTTTGATTCAAAAAGATTTGTTTGAATGTGTTTGACTTTCATTTGATTCAAAAAGCTTTGTTTGAATGTGTTTAACTTTCATTTAGTTTAAAAGCTTTGTTTGAATGTGTTTGACATTCATTTGAATCAAAAAGCTTTGTTTGAATGTGTTTGACTTTATTTCAATTCAAAAAGATTTATTTGAATGTGTTTGATTTCATTTGATTTTAAAAGCTTTTTTTAAATGTGTTTGACTTTCATTTGATTTAAAAAGCTATGTTTGAATGTGTTTGACTTTCATATTATTTAAAAATATTTGTTTGAATGTGTTTGACTTTCATTTGATTCAAAAAGCTTGTTTGAATGTCATTGACTTTCTTTTGATTAAAAAAGCTTTGTTTGAATGTGTTTGACTTTATTTTGATCTACAAAGATATTTTTGAATGTTTTTTACTTTCATTTGATTCAAAAAGCTTTTTTTGAAAGTGTTCGATTTTCATTTGATTCAAAAAGCTATGTATGAATTTGTTTGACTTTATTTTGATTCAAAAAGCTTTGTTTGAATGTGTTTGACTTTCATTTGATTCAAAAAGCTTTGTTTGAATGTGTTTCACTTTCATTTGATTCAAAAGGCCATGTTTGAATGTGTTTGACTTTCATATTATTTAGAAATATTTGGTTGAATGTGTTTGACTTTCTTTTGACTCAAAAAGCTTTGTTTGAATGTGTTTGACTTTCTTTTGATTCAAAAAGATTTGTTTGAATGTGTTAGACTTTCATTTGATTCAAAAAGCTTTGTTTGAATGTGTTTGACTTTGTTTCGATCTACAAAGATTTATTTGAATGTGTTTGACTTTCATTTGATTCAAAAAGTTTAGTTTGAATGTGTTTGACTTTAATTTGATTCAAAAAGCTATGTATGAATTTGTTTGACTTTATTTTGATTCAAAAAGCTTTGTTTGAATATGTTTGACTTTCTTTTAATTCAAAAAGATTTGTTTGAATGTGTTTAACTTTCATTTGATCAAAAAAGCTTTAATTGAATGTGTTTGACTTTCATTTGATTCAAAAATCTATGTGTGAATTTGTTTGACTTTATTTTGATTCAAAAAGCTTTGTTTGAATGTGTTTAACTTTCTTTTTATTCAAAAACTTTATTTGAATGTGTTTGACTTCCATTTGATTCAAAAAGCATTGTTTGAATGTGTTTGACTTTCTTTTGATTAAAAAAACTTTGTTTGAATGTGTTTTACGTCTTTTCGATTCAAAAAGACGTGTTAGAATGTGTTTGACTTTCTTTTGATTTCATTTGATCTATTTCAATTCAAAAAGATATATTTGAATGTGTTTGATTTCATTTGATTTTAAAAGCTTTCTTTAAATGTGTTTGACTTTCATTTGATTCAAAAAGCTATGTTTGAATGTGTTTGACTTTCAGTTAATTTAAAAAGCTTTGTTTGAATGTGTTTAACTTTCTTTTGATTCAATAAGGTTTGTTTGAATGTGTTTGCCATTCATTTGATTCAAAAAGCTTTGTTTAAATGTGTTTGACTTTATTTCGATTCAAAAAGATTTATTTGAATGTGTTTGACTTTCATTTTATTCAAAAAGCTTTGTTTGAATGTGTTTGGCTTTCATTTGATTCACAAAGCCATGTTTGACTGCGTTTGACTTTCAAATGATTTAAAAAGAATTGTTTGAATGTGTTTGACTTTCATTTTATTCAAAAAGCTTTGTTTGAATGTGTTTGACTTTCATTTGATCCATAAAACTTTGTTTGAATGTGTTTTACTTTTTATCGATTCAAAAAGAATGGTTATAATGTGTTTGACTTTCTTTTGATTCATAAAGCTTTAATTGAATGTGTTTGACTGTATTTCGATCTGAAAAGATTTATTTGATTGTGTTTAACTTTCATTTTAGTCAAAAATCTCTGTTTGAATGTGTTTGACTTTCATTTGATTAAAAAAGATTTGTTTGAATGTGTTTGACTTTCAATTGATTCAAAAAGCTATGTTTGAATGTGTTTGACTTTCATTTGATTTAAAAATATTTGTTTGAATGTGTTTGACTTTCAGTTGATTCAAAAAGCTTTGTTTGAATGTGTTTAACTATCATTTTATTCAAAAAGCTTTGTTTGAATGTGTTTGTCTTTCATTTGATTCCAAAAGCTTTGTTTAAATGTGATTAACTTTATTTCGATTCAAAAAGATTTATTTGAATGTGTTTGACTTTCATTTTATTCAAAAACCTTTGTTTGAATGTGTTTATTTTTCATTTGATTCAAAAAGTTATGTTTGAATAAGTTTGACTTTAAAATGATTTAAAAAGAATTGTTTGAATGTGTTTGAGTTTCATTTGATTCAAAAAGCTTTGTTTGAATGTGTTTGACTTTCTTTTAATTCAAAAAGCTTTGTTTGAATGTGTTTTATTTTATTTCGATTCAAAAAGAATTATTTGAATGTGTTTTAATTTCATTTGATTAAAAAAGCTTTGTTTGAATGTGTTTCACTTTCATTTGATTCAAAACGCCATGTTTGAATGTGTTTGACTTTCATATGATTTAGAAATATTTGGTTGAATGTGTTTGACTTTCTTTTGATTCAAAAAGCTTTGTTTAAATGTGTTTGACTTTCTTTTGATTCAAAAAGATTTGTTTGAATGTGTTTGACTTTCATTTGATTCAAAAAGCTTTGTTTGAATGTGTTTGACTTTGTTTCGATCTACATAGATTAGTTTGAATGTGTTTGACTTTCATTTGATTCAAAAAGTTTAGTTTGAATGTGTTTGACTTTCTTTTGATTAAAAAAGCTTTGTTTGAATGTGTTTTACTTTTTTTCGATTCAAAAAGAATTGTTTGAATGTGTTTGACTTTCATTTGATTCAAAAAGCTTTGTTTGAATGTGTTGAACTTTCATTTAGTTTAAAAGCTTTGTTTGAATGTGTTTGACATTCATTTGAATCAAAAAGCTTTGTTTGAATGTGTTTGACTTTATTTCAATTCAAAAAGATTTATTTGAATGTGTTTGATTTCATTTGATTTTAAAAGCTTTTTTTAAATGTGTTTGACTTTCATTTGATTTAAAAAGCTATGTTTGAATGTGTTTGACTTTCATATTATTTAAAAATATTTGTTTGAATGTGTTTGACTTTCATTTGATTCAAAAAGCTTGTTTGAATGTGATTGACTTTCTTTTGATTAAAAAAGCTTTGTTTGAATGTGTTTGACTTTATTTTGATCTACAAAGATATTTTTGAATGTTTTTTACTTTCATTTGATTCAAAAAGATTTTTTTGAATGTGTTCGATTTTCATTTGATTCAAAAAGCTATGTATGAATTTGTTTGACTTTATTTTGATTCAAAAAGCTTTGTTTGAATGTGTTTGACTTTCATTTGATTCAAAAAGCTTTGTTTGAATGTGTTGGACTTTCATTTGATTCAAAAAGCTTTGTTTGAATGTGTTTGACATTCATTTGATTCAAAAGCTTTGTTTGAATGTGTTTGAATTTATTTCAATTCAAAAAGATTTAAATGAATGTGTTTGATTTCATTTGATTTTAAAAGCTTTGTTTATATGTATTTGACTTTCAATTGATTCAAATAGCTATGTTTAAATGTGTTTGACTTTCATATGATTTAAAAATATTTGTTAGAATGTATTTGACTTTCATTTGATTCTATACTCTTTTTAAAATGTGTTTGACTTTCAGTTGATTCAAAAGGCTTTGTTTGAATGTGTTTAACTTTCATTTGATTCAAAAAGCTTTGTTTGAATGTGTTTGTATTTCATTTGATTCAAAAAGTTTTGTTTAAATGTGATTAACTTTATTTCGATTCAAAAAGGTTTATTTGAATGTGTTTGACTTTCATTTTATTCAAAAAGCTTTGTTTGAATGTGTTTAACTTTCATTTGATTCAAAAAGCTATGTTTGAATAAGTTTGACTTTCAAATGATTTAAAAAGAATTGTTTGAATGTGTTTGACTTTCATTTCATTCAAAAAGCTTTGTTTGAATGTGTTTGACTTTCTTTTCATTCAAAAAGCTTTGTTTGAATGTGTTTTATTTTATTTCGATTCAAAAAGAATTATTTGAATGTGTTTTAATTTTATTTGATTAAAAAAGCTTTGTTTGAATGTGTTTCACTTTCATTTGATTAGAAAGGCCATGTTTGAATGTGTTTGATTTTCATATTATTTAGAAATATTTGGTTGAATGTGTTTGACTTTCTTTTGACTCAAAAAGCTTTGTTTGAATGTGTTTGACTTTCTTTTGATTCAAAAAGATTTGTTTGAATGTGTTTGACTTTCATTTGATTCAAAAAGCATTGTTTGAATGTGTTTGACTTTGTTTCGATCTACAAAGATTTGTTTGAATGTGTTTGACTTTCATTTGATTCAAAAAGTTTAGTTTGAATGTGTTTGACTTTAATTTGATTCAAAAAGCTATGTATGAATTTGTTTGACTTTATTTTGATTCAAAAAGCTTTGTTTGAATATGTTTGACTTTCTTTTAATTCAAAAAGATTTGTTTGAATGTGTTTAACTTTCATTTGATCAAAAAAGCTTTAATTGAATGTGTTTGACTTTCATTTGATTCAAAAATCTATGTGTGAATTTGTTTGACTTTATTTTGATTCAAAAAGCTTTATTTGAATGTGTTTAACTTTATTTTTATTTAAAAACTTTATTTGAATGTGTTTGACTTCCATTTGATTCAAAAAGCATTGTTTGAATGTGTTTGACTTTATTTTGATTAAAAAAACTTTGTTTGAATGTGTTTTACTTCTTTTCGATTTAAAATGACGTGTTAGAATGTGTTTGACTTTCTTTTGATTTATAAAGCTTTGTTTGAATGTGTTTGACTTTCATTTGATTCAAAAAGCTTTGTTTTAATGTGTTTGACATTCATTTGATTTAAAAAGCTTTGTTTGAATGGATTTAACTCTATTTCAATTCAAAAAGATATATTTGAATGTGTTTGATTTCATTTGATTTTAAAAGCTTTCTTTAAATGTGTTTGACTTTCATTTGATTCAAAAAGCTATGTTTGAATGTGTTTGACTTTCAGTTAATTCAAAAAGCTTTGTTTGAATGTGTTTAACTTTCTTTTGATTCAATAAGCTTTGTTTGAATGTGTTTGCCATTCATTTGATTCAAAAAGCTTTGTTTAAATGTGTTCGACTTTATTTCGATTCAAAAAGATTTATTTGAATGTGTTTGACTTTCATTTAATTCAAAAAGCTTTGTTTGAATGTGTTTGGCTTTCATTTGATTCAAAAAGCCATGTTTGAATGCGTTTGACTTTCAAATGATTTAAAAAGAATTGTTTGAATGTGTTTGACTTTTATTTCATTCAAAAAGCTTTGTTTGAATGTGTTTGACTTTCTTTTCATTCAAAAAGCTTTGTTTGAATGTGTTTTATTTTATTTCGATTCAAAAAGAATTATTTGAATGTGTTTTAATTTTATTTGATTAAAAAAGCTTTGTTTGAATGTGTTTCACTTTCATTTGATTAGAAAGGCCATGTTTGAATGTGTTTGATTTTCATATTATTTAGAAATATTTGGTTGAATGTGTTTGACTTTCTTTTGACTCAAAAAGCTTTGTTTGAATGTGTTTGACTTTCTTTTGATTCAAAAAGATTTGTTTGAATGTGTTTGACTTTCATTTGATTCAAAAAGCATTGTTTGAATGTGTTTGACTTTGTTTCGATCTACAAAGATTTGTTTGAATGTGTTTGACTTTCATTTGATTCAAAAAGTTTAGTTTGAATGTGTTTGACTTTAATTTGATTCAAAAAGCTATGTATGAATTTGTTTGACTTTATTTTGATTCAAAAAGCTTTGTTTGAATATGTTTGACTTTCTTTTAATTCAAAAAGATTTGTTTGAATGTGTTTAACTTTCATTTGATCAAAAAAGCTTTAATTGAATGTGTTTGACTTTCATTTGATTCAAAAATCTATGTGTGAATTTGTTTGACTTTATTTTGATTCAAAAAGCTTTATTTGAATGTGTTTAACTTTATTTTTATTTAAAAACTTTATTTGAATGTGTTTGATTTCCATTTGATTCAAAAAGCATTGTTTGAATGTGTTTGACTTTCTTTTGATTAAAAAAACTTTGTTTGAATGTGTTTTACTTCTTTTCGATTTAAAATGACGTGTTAGAATGTGTTTGACTTTCTTTTGATTTATAAAGCTTTGTTTGAATGTGTTTGACTTTCATTTGATTCAAAAAGCTTTGTTTTAATGTGTTTGACATTCAATTGATTTAAAAAGCTTTGTTTGAATGGATTTAACTCTATTTCAATTCAAAAAGATATATTTGAATGTGTTTGATTTCATTTGATTTTAAAAGCTTTCTTTAAATGTGTTTGACTTTCATTTGATTCAAAAAGCTATGTTTGAATGTGTTTGACTTTCAGTTAATTCAAAAAGCTTTGTTTGAATGTGTTTAACTTTCTTTTGATTCAATAAGCTTTGTTTGAATGTGTTTGCCATTCATTTGATTCAAAAAGCTTTGTTTAAATGTGTTTGACTTTATTTCGATTCAAAAAGATTTATTTGAATGTGTTTGACTTTCATTTTATTCAAAAAGCTTTGTTTGAATGTGTTTGGCTTTCATTTGATTCAAAAAGCCATGTTTGAATGCGTTTGACTTTCAAATGATTTAAAAAGAATTGTTTGAATGTGTTTGACTTTTATTTCATTCAAAAAGCTTTGTTTGAATGTGTTTGACTTTCATTTGATCCATAAAACTTTGTTTGAATGTGTTTTACTTTTTATCGATTCAAAAAGAATGGTTATAATGTGTTTGACTTTCTTTTGATTCATAAAGCTTTAATTGAATGTGTTTGACTGTATTTCGATCTGAAAAGATTTGTTTGATTGTGTTTAACTTTCATTTTAGTCAAAAATCTCTGTTTGAATGTGTTTGACTTTCATTTGATTAAAAAAGCTTTGTTTGAATGTGTTTGACTTTCAATTGATTCAAAAAGCTATGTTTGAATGTGTTTGACTTTCATTTGATTTAAAAATATTTGTTTGAATGTGTTTGACTTTCAGTTGATTCAAAAAGCTTTGTTTGAATGTGTTTAACTTTCATTTTTTTTTCAAAAAGCTTTGTTTGAATGTGTTTGTCTTTCATTTGATTCAAAAAGCTTTGTTTAAATGTGATTAACTTTATTTCGATTCAAAAAGATTTATTTGAATGTGTTTGACTTTCATTTTATTCAAAAACCTTTGTTTGAATGTGTTTAACTTGCATTTGATTCAAAAAGTTATGTTTGAATAAGTTTGACTTTAAAATGATTTTAAAAGAATTGTTTGAATGTGTTTGAGTTTCATTTGATTCAAAAAGCTTTGTTTGAATGTGTTTGACTTTCTTTTAATTCAAAAAGCTTTGTTTGAATGTGTTTTATTTTATTTCGATTCAAAAAGAATTATTTGAATGTGTTTTAATTTCATTTGATTAAAAAAGCTTTGTTTGAATGTGTTTCACTTTCATTTAATTCAAAAGGCCATGTTTGAATGTGTTTGACTTTCATATGATTTAGAAATATTTGGTTGAATGTGTTTGACTTTCTTTTGATTCAAAAAGCTTTGTTTAAATGTGTTTGACTTTCTTTTGATTCAAATAGATTTGTTTGAATGTGTTTGACTTTCATTTGATTCAAAAAGCTTTGTTTGAATGTGTTTGACTTTGTTTCGATCTACAAAGATTAGTTTGAATGTGCTTGACTTTCATTTGATTCAAAAAGTTTAGTTTGAATGTGTTTGACTTTCTTTTGATTAAAAAAGCTTTGTTTGAATGTGTTTTACTTTTTTTCGATTCAAAAAGAATTGTTTGAATGTGTTTGACTTTCATTTGATTCAAAAAGCTTTGTTTGAATGTGTTGGACTTTCATTTGATTCAAAAGCTTTGTTTGAATGTGTTTGACATTCACTTTAATCAAAAAGCTTTATTTGAATGTGTTTGACTTTTTTCAATTCAAAAAGATTTATTTGAATGTGTTTGACTTTCATTTGATTCAAAAAGCTTTGTTTGAATGTGTTTGACTTTGTTTCGATCTACAAAGATTAGTTTGAATGTGTTTGACTTTCATTTGATTCAAAAAGTTTAGTTTGAATGTGTTTGACTTTCTTTTGATTAAAAAAGCTTTGTTTGAATGTGTTTTACTTTTTTCGATTCAAAAAGAATTGTTTGAATGTGTTTGACTTTCATTTGATTCAAAAAGCTTTGTTTGAATGTGTTGGACTTTCATTTAGTTTAAAAGCTTTGTTGGAATGTGTTTGACATTCATTTGAATCAAAAAGCTTTGTTTGAATGTGTTTGACTTTATTTCAATTCAAAAAGATTTATTTGAATGTGTTTGATTTCATTTGATTTTAAAAGCTTTTTTTAAATGTGTTTGACTTTCATTTGATTTAAAAAGCTATGTTTGAATGTGTTTGACTTTCATATTTTTTAAAAATATTTGTTTGAATGTGTTTGACTTTCATTTGATTCAAAAAGCTTGTTTGAATGTGATTGACTTTCTTTTAATTAAAAAAGCTTTGTTTGAATGTGTTTGACTTTATTTTGATCTACAAAGATATTTTTGAATGTTTTTTACTTTCATTTGATTCAAAAAGCTTTTTTTGAATGTGTTCGATTTTCATTTGATTCAAAAAGCTATGTATGAATTTGTTTGACTTTATTTTGATTCAAAAAGCTTTGTTTGAATGTGTTTGACTTTCATTTGATTCAAAAAGCTTTGTTTGAATGTGTTTGACATTCATTTGATTAAAAAGCTTTGTTTGAATGTGTTTGACTTTATTTCAATTCAAAAAGATTTAAATGAATGTGTTTGATTTCATTTGATTTTAAAAGCTTTGTTTATATGTATTTGACTTTCAATTGATTCAAATAGCTATGTTTAAATGTGTATGACTTTCATATGATTTATAAATATTTGTTAGAATGTATTTGACTTTCATTTGATTCTATACTCTTTTTTAAATGTGTTTGACTTTCAGTTGATTCAAAAAGCTTTGTTTGAATGTGTTTAACTTTCATTTGATTCAAAAAGCTTTGTTTGAATGTGTTTGTATTTCATTTGTTTCAAAAAGCTTTGTTTAAATGTGATTAACTTTATTTCGATTCAAAAAGATTTATTTGAATGTGTTTGACTTTCATTTTATTCAAAAAGCGTTGTTTGAATGTGTTTAACTTTCATTTGATTCAAAAAGCTATGTTTGAATAAGTTTGACTTTCAAATGATTTAAAAAGAATTGTTTGAATGTGTTTGACTTTCATTTCATTCAAAAAGCTTTGTTTGAATGTGTTTGACTTTCTTTTCATTCAAAAAGCTTTGTTTGAATGTGTTTTATTTTATTTCGATTCAAAAAGAATTATTTGAATGTGTTTTAATTTTATTTGATTAAAAAAGCTTTGTTTGAATGTGTTTCACTTTCATTTGATTAGAAAGGCCATGTTTGAATGTGTTTGACTTTCATATTATTTAGAAATATTTGGTTGAATGTGTTTGACTTTCTTTTGACTCAAAAAGCTTTGTTTGAATGTGTTTGACTTTCTTTTGATTCAAAAAGATTTGTTTGAATGTGTTTGACTTTCATTTGATTCAAAAAGCTTTGTTTGAATGTGTTTGACTTTGTTTCGATCTACAAAGATTTGTTTGAATGTGTTTGACTTTCATTTGATTCAAAAAGTTTAGTTTGAATGTGTTTGACTTTAATTTGATTCAAAAAGCTATGTATGAATTTGTTTGACTTTATTTTGATTCAAAAAGCTTTGTTTGAATATGTTTGACTTTCTTTTAATTCAAAAAGATTTGTTTGAATGTGTTTAACTTTCATTTGATCAAAAAAGCTTTAATTGAATGTGTTTGACTTTCATTTGATTCAAAAATCTATGTGTGAATTTGTTTGACTTTATTTTGATTCAAAAAGCTTTGTTTGAATGTGTTTAACTTTATTTTTATTCAAAAATTTTATTTGAATGTGTTTGACTTCCATTTGATTCGAAAAGCATTGTTTGAATGTGTTTGACTTTCTTTTGATTAAAAAAACTTTGTTTGAATGTGTTTTACTTCTTTTCGATTCAAAAAGACGTGTTAGAATGTGTTTGACTTTCTTTTGATTTATAAAGCTTTGTTTGAATGTGTTTGACTTTCATTTGATTCAAAAAGCTTTGTTTTAATGTGTTTGACATTCATTTGATTTAAAAAGCTTTGTTTGAATGGATTTAACTCTATTTCAAATTAAAAAGATATATTTGAATGTGTTTGATTTCATTTGATTTTAAAAGCTTTCTTTAAATGTGTTTGACTTTCATTTGATTCAAAAAGCTATGTTTGAATGTGTTTGACTTTCAGCTAATTCAAAAAGCTTTGTTTGAATGTGTTTAACTTTCTTTTGATTCAATAAGCTTTGTTTGAATGTGTTTGTCATTCATACGATTCAAAAAGCTTTGTTTAAATGTGTTTGACTTTATTTCGATTCAAAAAGATTTATTTGAATGTGTTTGACTTTCATTTTATTTAAAAAGCTTTGTTTGAATGTGTTTGACTTTCATTTGATTCAAAAAGCCATGTTTGAATGCGTTTGACTTTCAAATGATTTAACAAAAATTGTTTGAATGTGTTTGACTTTCATTTGATTCAAAAAGCTTTGTTTGAATGTGTTTGACTTTCATTTGATCCATAAAACTTTGTTTGAATGTGTTTTACTTTTTATCGATTCAAAAAGAATGGTTATAATGTGTTTGACTTTCTTTTGATTCATAAAGCTTTAATTGAATGTGTTTGACTGTATTTCGATCTGAAAAGATTTGTTTGATTGTGTTTAACTTTCATTTTAGTCAAAAATCTCTGTTTGAATGTGTTTGACTTTCATTTGATTAAAAAAGCTTTGTTTGAATGTGTTTGACTTTCAATTGATTCAAAAAGCTATGTTTGAATGTGTTTGACTTTCATTTGATTTAAAAATATTTGTTTGAATGTGTTTGACTTTCAGTTGATTCAAAAAGCTTTGTTTGAATGTGTTTAACTTTCATTTTATTCAAAAAGCTTTGTTTGAATGTGTTTGTCTTTCATTTGATTCAAAAAGCTTTGTTTAAATGTGATTAACTTTATTTCGATTCAAAAAGATTTATTTGAATGTGTTTGACTTTCATTTTATTCAAAAACCTTTGTTTGAATGTGTTTAACTTTCATTTGATTCAAAAAGTTATGTTTGAATAAGTTTGACTTTAAAATGATTTAAAAAGAATTGTTTGAATGTGTTTGTGTTTCATTTGATTCAAAAAACTTTGTTTGAATGTGTTTGACTTTCTTTTCATTCAAAAAGCTTTGTTTGAATGTGTTTTATTTTATTTCGATTCAAAAAGAATTATTTGAATGTGTTTTAATTTCATTTGATTAAAAAAGCTTTGTTTGAATGTGTTTCACTTTCATTTGATTCAAAAGGCCATGTTTGAATGTTTTTGACTTTCATATGATTTAGAAATATTTGGTTGAATGTGTTTGACTTTCTTTTGATTCAAAAAGCTTTGTTTAAATGTGTTTGACTTTCTTTTGATTCAAAAAGATTTTTTTGAATGTGTTTGACTTTCATTTGATTCAAAAAGCTTTGTTTGAATGTGTTTGACTTTGTTTCGATCTACAAAGATTAGTTTGAATGTGTTTGACTTTCATTTGATTCAAAAAGTTTAGTTTGAATGTGTTTGACTTTCTTTTGATTAAAAAAGCTTTGTTTGAATGTGTTTTACTTTTTTTCGATTCAAAAAGAATTGTTTGAATGTGTTTGACTTTCATTTGATTCAAAAAGCTTTGTTTGAATGTGTTGGACTTTCATTTGATTCAAAAGCTTTGTTTGAATGTGTTTGACATTCATTTGAATCAAAAAGCTTTGTTTGAATGTGTTTGACTTTATTTCAATTCAAAAAGTTTTCTTTGAATGTGTTTGATTTCATTTGATTTTAAAAGCTTTGTTTAAATGTGTTTGACTTTCATTTGATTTAAATAGCTATGTTTGAATGTGTTTGACTTTCATATTATTTAAAAATATTTGTTTGAATGTGTTTGACTTTCATTTGATTCAAAAAGCTTGTTTGAATGTGATTGACTTTCTTTTGATTAAAAAAGCTTTGTTTGAATGTGTTTGACTTTATTTTGATCTACAAAGATATTTTTGAATATTTTTGACTTTCATTTGATTCAAAAAGCTTTTTTTGAATGTGTTCGATTTTCATTTGATTCAAAAAGCTATGTATGAATTTGTTTGACTTTATTTTGATTCAAAAAGCTTTGTTTGAATGTGTTTGACTTTCATTTGATTCAAAAAGCATTGTTTGAATGTGTTGGACTTTCATTTGATTCAAAAAGCTTTGTTTGAATGTGTTTGACATTCATTTGATTAAAAAGCTTTGTTTGAATGTGTTTGACTTTATTTCAATTTAAAAAGATTTAAATGAATGTGTTTAATTTCATTTGATTTTAAAAGCTTTGTTTACATGTATTTGACTTTCAATTGATTCAAATAGTTATGTTTAAATGTGTTTGACTTTTATATGATTTAAAAATATTTGTTAGAATGTATTTGACTTTCATTTGATTCTATACTCTTTTTTAAATGTGTTTGACTTTCAGTTGATTCAAAAAGCTTTGTTTGAATGTGTTTAACATTCATTTGATTCAAAAAGCTTTGTTTGAATGTGTTTGTATTTCATTTGATTCAAAAAGCTTTGTTTAAATGTGATTAACTTTATTTCGATTCAAAAAGATTTATTTGAATGTGTTTGACTTTCATTTTATTCAAAAAGCTTTGTTTGAATGTGTTTAACTTTCATTTGATTCAAAAAGCTATGTTTGAATAAGTTTGACTTTCAAATGATTTAAAAAGAATTGTTTGAATGTGTTTGACTTTCATTTCATTCAAAAAGCTTTGTTTGAATGTGTTTGACTTTCTTTTCATTCAAAAAGCTTTGTTTGAATGTGTTTTATTTTATTTCGATTCAAAAAGAATTATTTGAATGTGTTTTTATTTTATTTGATTAAAAAAGCTTTGTTTGAATGTGTTTCACTTTCATTTGATTCAAAAGGCCATGTTTAAATGTGTTTGACTTTCATATTATTTAGAAATATTTGGTTGAATGTGTTTGACTTTCTTTTGACTCAAAAAGCTTTGTTTGAATGTGTTTGACTTTCTTTTGATTCAAAAAGATTTGTTTGAATGTGTTTGACTTTCATTTGATTCAAAAAGCTTTGTTTGAATGTGTTTGACTTTGTTTCGATCTACAAAGATTTGTTTGAATGTATTTGACTTTCATTTGATTCAAAAAGTTTAGTTTGAATGTGTTTGACTTTAATTTGATTCAAAAAGCTATGTATGAATTTGTTTGACTTTATTTTGATTCAAAAAGCTTTGTTTGAATATGTTTGACTTTCTTTTAATTCAAAAAGATTTGTTTGAATGTGTTTAACTTTCATTTGATCAAAAAAGCTTTAATTGAATGTGTTTGACTTTCATTTGATTCAAAAATCTATGTGTGAATTTGTTTGACTTTATTTTGATTCAAAAAGCTTTGTTTGAATGTGTTTAACTTTATTTTTATTCAAAAATTTTATTTGAATGTGTTTGACTTCCATTTGATTCGAAAAGCATTGTTTGAATGTGTTTGACTTTCTTTTGATTAAAAAAACTTTGTTTGAATGTGTTTTACTTCTTTTCGATTCAAAAAGACGTGTTAGAATGTGTTTGACTTTCTTTTGATTTATAAAGCTTTGTTTGAATGTGTTTGACTTTCATTTGATTCAAAAAGCTTTGTTTTAATGTGTTTGACATTCATTTGATTTATAAAGCTTTGTTTGAATGGATTTAACTCTATTTCAATTCAAAAATATATATTTGAATGTGTTTGATTTCATTTGATTTTAAAAGCTTTCTTTAAATGTGTTTGACTTACATTTGATTCAAAAAGCTGTTTGATTTTATTTGATTTTAAAAGCTTTGTTTATATGTATTTGACTTTCAATTGATTCAAATAGCTATGTTTAAATGTGTTTGACTTTCATATGATTTAAAAATATTTGTTAGAATGTATTTGACTTTCATTTGATTCTGTACTCTTTTTTAAATGTGTTTGACTTTCAGTTGATTCAAAAAGCTTTGTTTGAATGTGTTTAACTTTCATTTGATTCAAAAAGCTTTGTTTGAATGTGTTTGTATTTCATTTGATTCAAAAAGCTTTGTTTAAATGTGATTAACTTTATTTCGATTCAAAAAGATTTATTTGAATGTGTTTGACTTTCATTTTATTCAAAAAGCTTTGTTTGAATGTGTTTAACTTTCATTTGATTCAAAAAGCTATGTTTGAATAAGTTTGACTTTCAAATGATTTAAAAAGAATTGTTTGAATGTGTTTAACTTTCATTTCATTCAAAAAGCTTTGTTTGAATGTGTTTGACTTTCTTTTCATTCAAAAAGCTTTGTTTGAATGTGTTTTATTTTATTTCGATTCAAAAAGAATTATTTGAATGTGTTTTAATTTTATTTGATTAAAAAAGCTTTGTTTGAATGTGTTTCACTTTCATTTGATTCAAAAGGCCATGTTTGAATGTGTTTGACTTTCATATTATTTAGAAATATTTGGTTGAATGTGTTTGACTTTCTTTTGACTCAAAAAGCTTTGTTTGAATGTGTTTGACTTTATTTTGATCCAAAAAGATTTGTTTGAATGTGTTTGACTTTCATTTGATTCAAAAAGCTTTGTTTGAATGTGTTTGACTTTGTTTCGATCTACAAAGATTTGTTTGAATGTGTTTGACTTTCATTTGATTCAAAAAGTTTAGTTTGAATGTGTTTGACTTTAATTTGATTCCAAAAGCTAAGTATGAATTTGTTTGACTTTATTTTGATTCAAAAAGCTTTGTTTGAATATGTTTGACTTTCTTTAAATTCAAAAAGATTTGTTTGAATGTGTTTAACTTTCATTTCATCAAAAAAGCTTTAATTGAATGTGTTTGACTTTCATTTGATTCAAAAATCTATGTGTGAATTTGTTTGACTTTATTTTGATTCAAAAAGCTTTATTTGAATGTGTTTAACTTTATTTTTATTCAAAAACTTTATTTGAATGTTTTTGACTTCCATTTGATTCAAAAATCGTTGTTTGAATGTGTTTGACTTTCTTTTGATTAAAAAAACTTTGGTTGAATGTGTTTTCCTTCTTTTCGATTCAAAAAGACGTGTTAGAATGTGTTTGACTTTCTTTTGATTTATAAAGCTTTGTTTGAATGTGTTTGACTTTCATTTGATTCAAAAAGCTTTGTTTTAATGTGTTTGACATTCATTTGATTTAAAAAGCTTTGTTTGAATGGATTTTACTCTATTTCAATTCAAAATAATATATTTGAATGTGTTTGATTTCATTTGATTTTAAAAGCTTTCTTTAAATGTGTTTGACTTTCATTTGATTCAAAAAGCTAAGTTTGAATGTGTTTGACTTTCAGTTAATTCAAAAAGCTTTGTTTGAATGTGTTTAACTTTCTTTTGATTCAATAAGGTTTGTTTGAATGTGTTTGCCATTCATTTGATTCAAAAAGCTTTGTTTAAATGTGTTTGACTTTATTTCGATTCAAAAAGATTTATTTGAATGTGTTTGACTTTCATTTTATTCAAAAAGCTTTGTTTGAATGTGTTTGGCTTTCATTTGATTCAAAAAGCCATGTTTGAATGCGTTTGACTTTCAAATGATTTAAAAAGAATTGTTTGAATGTGTTTGACTTTCATTTTATTCAAAAAGCTTTGTTTGAATGTGTTTGACTTTCATTTGATCCATAAAACTTTGTTTGAATGTGTTTTACTTTTTATCGATTCAAAAAGAATGGTTATAATGTGTTTGACTTTCTTTTGATTCATAAAGCTTTAATTGAATGTGTTTGACTGTATTTCGATCTGAAAAGATTTGTTTGATTGTGTTTAACTTTCATTTTAGTCAAAAATCTCTGTTTGAATGTGTTTGACTTTCATTTGATTAAAAAAGCTTTGTTTGAATGTGTTTGACTTTCAATTGATTCAAAAAGCTATGTTTGAATGTGTTTGACTTTCATTTGATTTAAAAATATTTGTTTGAATGTGTTTGACTTTCAGTTGATTCAAAAAGCTTTGTTTGAATGTGTTTAACTTTCATTTTATTTAAAAAGATTTGTTTGAATGTGTTTGTCTTTCATTTGATTCAAAAAGCTTTGTTTAAATGTGATTAACTTTATTTCGATTCAAAAAGATTTATTTGAATGTGTTTGACTTTCAATTTATTCAAAAAGCTTTGTTTGAATGTGTTTAACTTTCATTTGATTCAAAAAGTTATGTTTGAATAAGTTTGACTTTAAAATGATTTAAAAAGAATTGTTTGAATGTGTTTGAGTTTCATTTGATTCAAAAAGCTTTGTTTGAATGTGTTTGACTTTCTTTTAATTCAAAAAGCTTTGTTTGAATGTGTTTTATTTTATTTCGATTCAAAAAGAATTATTTGAATGTGTTTTAATTTCATTTGATTAAAAAAGCTTTGTTTGAATGTGTTTCACTTTCATTTGATTCAAAAGGCCATGTTTGAATGTGTTTGACTTTCATATGATTTAGAAATATTTGGTTGAATGTGTTTGACTTTCTTTTGATTCAAAAAGCTTTGTTTAAATGTGTTTGACTTTCTTTTGATTCAAAAAGATTTGTTTGAATGTGTTTGACTTTCATTTGATTCAAAAAGCTTTGTTTGAATGTGTTTGACTTTGTTTCGATCTACAAAGATTAGTTTGAATGTGTTTGACTTTCATTTGATTCAAAAAGTTTAGTTTGAATGTGTTTGATTTTCTTTTGATTAAAAAAGCTTTGTTTGGATGTGTTTTACTTTTTTTCGATTCAAAAAGAATTGTTTGAATGTGTTTGACTTTCATTTGATTCAAAAAGCTTTGTTTGAATGTGTTGGACTTTCATTTAGTTTAAAAGCTTTGTTTGAATGTGTTTGACATTCATTTGAATCAAAAAGCTTTGTTTGAATGTGTTTGACTTTATTTCAATTCAAAAAGATTTATTTGAATGTGTTTGATTTCATTTGATTTTAAAAGCTTTTTTTAAATGTGTTTGACTTTCATTTGATTTAAAAAGCTATGTTTGAATGTGTTTGACTTTCATATTATTTAAAAATATTTGTTTGAATGTGTTTGACTTTCATTTGATTCAAAAAGCTTGTTTGAATGTGATTGACTTTCTTTTGATTAAAAAAGCTTTGTTTGAATGTGTTTGACTTTATTTTGATCTACAAAGATATTTTTGAATGTTTTTTACTTTCATTTGATTCAAAAAGCTTTTTTTGAATGTGTTCGATTTTCATTTGATTCAAAAAGCTATGTTTGAATTTGTTTGACTTTATTTTGATTCAAAAAGCTTTGTTTGAATGTGTTTGACTTTCATTTGATTCAAAAAGCTTTGTTTGAATGTGTTGGACTTTCATTTGATTCAAAAAGCTTTGTTTGAATGTGTTTGACATTCATTTGATTAAAAAGCTTTGTTTGAATGTGTTTGACTTTATTTCAATTCAAAAAGATTTAAATGAATGTGTTTGATTTCATTTGATTTTAAAAGCTTTGTTTATATGTATTTGACTTTCAATTTATTCAAATAGCTATGTTTAAATGTGTTTGACTTTCATATGATTTAAAAATATTTGTTAGAATGTATTTGACTTTCATTTGATTCTATACTCTTTTTTAAATGTGTTTGACTTTCAGTTGGTTCAAAAAGCTTTGTTTGAATGTGTTTAACTTTCATTTGATTCAAAAAGCTTTGTTTGAATGTGTTTGTATTTCATTTGATTCAAAAAGCTTTGTTTAAATGTGATTAACTTTATTTCGATTCAAAAAGATTTATTTGAATGTGTTTGACTTTCATTTTATTCAAAAAGCTTTGTTTGAATGTGTTTAACTTTCATTTGATTCAAAAAGCTATGTTTGAATAAGTTTGACTTTCAAATGATTTAAAAAGAATTGTTTGAATGTGTTTGACTTTCATTTCATTCAAAAAGCTTTGTTTGAATGTGTTTGACTTTCTTTTCATTCAAAAAGCTTTGTTTGAATGTGTTTTATTTTATTTCGATTCAAAGAGAATTATTTGAATGAGTTTTAATTTTATTTGATTAAAAAAGCTTTGTTTGAATGTGTTTCACTTTCATTTGATTCAAAAGGCCATAATTGAATGTGTTTGACTTTCATATTATTTAGAAATATTTGGTTGAATGTGTTTGACTTTCTTTTGACTCAAAAAGCTTTGTTGGAATGTGTTTGACTTTCTTTTGATTCAAAAAGATTTGTTTGAATGTGTTTGACTTTCATTTGATTCAAAAAGCTTTGTTTGAATGTGTTTGACTTTGTTTCGATCTACAAAGATTTATTTGAATGTGTTTGACTTTCATTTGATTCAAAAAGTTTAGTTTGAATGTGTTTGACTTTAATTTGATTCAAAAAGCTATGTATGAATTTGTTTGACTTTATTTTGATTCAAAAAGCTTTGTTTGAATATGTTTGACTTTCTTTTAATTCAAAAAGATTTGTTTGAATGTGTTTAACTTTCATTTGATCAAAAAAGCTTTAATTGAATGTGTTTGACTTTCATTTGATTCAAAAATCTATGTGTGAATTTGTTTGACTTTATTTTGATTCAAAAAGCTTTGTTTGAATGTGTTTAACTTTATTTTTATTCAAAAACTTTATTTGAATGTGTTTGACTTCCATTTGATTCAAAAAGCATTGTTTGAATGTGTTTGACTTTCTTTTGATTAAAAAAACTTTGTTTGAATGTGTTTTACGTCTTTTCGATTCAAAAAGACGTGTTAGAATGTGTTTGACTTTCTTTTGATTTATAAAGCTTTGTTTGAATGTGTTTGACTTTCATTTGATTCAAAAAGCTTTGTTTTAATGTGTTTGACATTCATTTGATTTAAAAAGCTTTGTTTGAATGGATTTAACTCTATTTCAATTCAAAAAGATATATTTGAATGTGTTTGATTTCATTTGATTTTAAAAGCTTTCTTTAAATGTGTTTGACTTTCATTTGATTCAAAAAGCTATGTTTGAATGTGTTTGACTTTCAGTTAATTCAAAAAGCTTTGTTTGAATGTGTTTAACTTTCTTTTGATTCAATAAGGTTTGTTTGAATGTGTTTGCCATTCATTTGATTCAAAAAGCTTTGTTTAAATGTGTTTGACTTTATTTCGATTCAAAAAGATTTATTTGAATGTGTTTGACTTTCATTTTATTCAAAAAGCTTTGTTTGAATGTGTTTGGCTTTCATTTGATTCAAAAAGCCATGTTTGAATGCGTTTGACTTTCAAATGATTTAAAAAGAATTGTTTGAATGTGTTTGACTTTCATTTTATTCAAAAAGCTTTGTTTGAATGTGTTTGACTTTCATTTGATCCATAAAACTTTGTTTGAATGTGTTTTACTTTTTATCGATTCAAAAAGAATGGTTATAATGTGTTTGACTTTCTTTTGATTCATAAAGCTTTAATTGAATGTGTTTGACTGTATTTCGATCTGAAAAGATTTGTTTGATTGTGTTTAACTTTCATTTTAGTCAAGAATCTCTGTTTGAATGTGTTTGACTTTCATTTGATTAAAAAAGCTTTGTTTGAATGTGTTTGACTTTCAATTGATTCAAAAAGCTATGTTTGAATGTGTTTGACTTTCATTTGATTTAAAAATATTTGTTTGAATGTGTTTGACTTTCAGTTGATTCAAAAAGCTTTGTTTGAATGTGTTTAACTTTCATTTTATTTAAAAAGATTTGTTTGAATGTGTTTGTCTTTCATTTGATTCAAAAAGCTTTGTTTAAATGTGATTAACTTTATTTCGATTCAAAAAGATTTATTTGAATGTGTTTGACTTTCATTTTATTCAAAAAGCTTTGTTTGAATGTGTTTAACTTTCATTTGATTCAAAAAGTTATGTTTGAATAAGTTTGACTTTAAAATGATTTAAAAAGAATTGTTTGAATGTGTTTGAGTTTCATTTGATTCAAAAAGCTTTGTTTGAATGTGTTTGACTTTCTTTTAATTCAAAAAGCTTTGTTTGAATGTGTTTTATTTTATTTCGATTCAAAAAGAATTATTTGAATGTGTTTTAATTTCATTTGATTAAAAAAGCTTTGTTTGAATGTGTTTCACTTTCATTTGATTCAAAAGGCCATGTTTGAATGTGTTTGACTTTCATATGATTTAGAAATATTTGGTTGAATGTGTTTGACTTTGTTTTGATTCAAAAAGCTTTGTTTAAATGTGTTTGACTTTCTTTTGATTCAAAAAGATTTGTTTGAATGTGTTTGACTTTCATTTGATTCAAAAAGCTTTGTTTGAATGTGTTTGACTTTGTTTCGATCTACAAAGATTAGTTTGAATGTGCTTGACTTTCATTTGATTCAAAAAGTTTAGTTTGAATGTGTTTGACTTTCTTTTGATTAAAAAAGCTTTGTTTGGATGTGTTTTACTTTTTTTCGATTCAAAAAGAATTGTTTGAATGTGTTTGACTTTCATTTGATTCAAAAAGCTTTGTTTGAATGTGTTGGACTTTCATTTAGTTTAAAAGCTTTGTTTGAATGTGTTTGACATTCATTTGAATCAAAAAGCTTTGTTTGAATGTGTTTGACTTTATTTCAATTCAAAAAGATTTATTTGAATGTGTTTGATTTCATTTGATTTTAAAAGCTTTTTTTAAATGTGTTTGACTTTCATTTGATTTAAAAAGCTATGTTTGAATGTGTTTGACTTTCATATTATTTAAAAATATTTGTTTGAATGTGTTTGACTTTCATTTGATTCAAAAAGCTTGTTTGAATGTGATTGACTTTCTTTTGATTAAAAAAGCTTTGTTTGAATGTGTTTGACTTTATTTTGATCTACAAAGATATTTTTGAATGTTTTTTACTTTCATTTGATTCAAAAAGCTTTTTTTGAATGTGTTCGATTTTCATTTGATTCAAAAAGCTATGTTTGAATTTGTTTGACTTTATTTTGATTCAAAAAGCTTTGTTTGAATGTGTTTGACTTTCATTTGATTCAAAAAGCTTTGTTTGAATGTGTTGGACTTTCATTTGATTCAAAAAGCTTTGTTTGAATGTGTTTGACATTCATTTGATTAAAAAGCTTTGTTTGAATGTGTTTGACTTTATTTTAATTCAAAAAGATTTAAATGAATGTGTTTGATTTCATTTGATTTTAAAAGCTTTGTTTATATGTATTTGACTTTCAATTTATTCAAATAGCTATGTTTAAATGTGTTTGACTTTCATATGATTTAAAAATATTTGTTAGAATGTATTTGACTTTCATTTGATTCTATACTCTTTTTTAAATGTGTTTGACTTTCAGTTGGTTCAAAAACCTTTGTTTGAATGTGTTTAACTTTCATTTGATTCAAAAAGCTTTGTTTGAATGTGTTTGTATTTCATTTGATTCAAAAAGCTTTGTTTAAATGTGATTAACTTTATTTCGATTCAAAAAGATTTATTTGAATGTGTTTGACTTTCATTTTATTCAAAAAGCTTTGTTTGAATGTGTTTAACTTTCATTTGATTCAAAAAGCTATGTTTGAATAAGTTTGACTTTCAAATGATTTAAAAAGAATTGTTTGAATGTGTTTGAGTTTCATTTGATTCAAAAAGCTTCGTTTGAATGTGTTTGACTTTATTTTAATTCAAAAAGCTTTGTTTGAATGTGTTTTATTTTATTTCGATTCAAAAAGAATTATTTGAATGTGTTTAAATTTCATTTGATTAAAAAAGCTTTGTTTGAATGTGTTTCACTTTCATTTGATTCAAAAGGCCATGTTTGAATGTGTTTGACTTTCATATGATTTAGAAATATTTGGTTGAATGTGTTTGACTTTCTTTTGATTCAAAAAGCTTTGTTTAAATGTGTTTGACTTTCTTTTGATTCAAAAAGATTTGTTTGAATGTGTTTGACTTTCATTTGATTCAAAAAGCTTTGTTTGAATGTGTTTGACTTTGTTTCGATCTACAAAGATTTATTTGAATGTGTTTGACTTTCATTTGATTCAAAAAGTTTAGTTTGAATGTGTTTGACTTTAATTTGATTCAAAAAGCTATGTATGAATTTGTTTGACTTTATTTTGATTCAAAAAGCTTTGTTTGAATATGTTTGACTTTCTTTTAATTCAAAAAGATTTATTTGAATGTGTTTAACTTTCATTTGATCAAAAAAGCTTTAATTGAATGTGTTTGACTTTCATTTGATTCAAAAATCTATGTGTGAATTTGTTTGACTTTATTTTGATTCAAAAAGCTTTGTTTGAATGTGTTTAACTTTATTTTTATTCAAAAACTTTATTTGAATGTGTTTGACTTCCATTTGATTCAAAAAGCATTGTTTGAATGTGTTTGACTTTCTTTTGATTAAAAAAACTTTGTTTGAATGTGTTTTACGTCTTTTCGATTCAAAAAGACGTGTTAGAATGTGTTTGACTTTCTTTTGATTTATAAAGCTTTGTTTGAATGTGTTTGACTTTCATTTGATTCAAAAAGCTTTGTTTTAATGTGTTTGACATTCATTTGATTTAAAAAGCTTTGTTTGAATGGATTTAACTCTATTTCAATTCAAAAAGATATATTTGAATGTGTTTGATTTCATTTGATTTTAAAAGCTTTCTTTAAATGTGTTTGACTTTCATTTGATTCAAAAAGCTATGTTTGAATGTGTTTGACTTTCAGTTAATTCAAAAAGCTTTGTTTGAATGTGTTTAACTTTCTTTTGATTCAATAAGGTTTGTTTGAATGTGTTTGCCATTCATTTGATTCAAAAAGCTTTGTTTAAATGTGTTTGACTTTATTTCGATTCAAAAAGATTTATTTGAATGTGTTTGACTTTCATTTTATTCAAAAAGCTTTGTTTGAATGTGTTTGGCTTTCATTTGATTCAAAAAGCCATGTTTGAATGCGTTTGACTTTCAAATGATTTAAAAAGAATTGTTTGAATGTGTTTGACTTTCATTTTATTCAAAAAGCTTTGTTTGAATGTGTTAGACTTTCATTTTATCCATAAAACTTTGTTTGAATGTGTTTTACTTTTTATCGATTCAAAAAGAATGGTTATAATGTGTTTGACTTTCTTTTGATTCATAAAGCTTTAATTGAATGTGTTTGACTCTATTTCGATCTGAAAAGATTTGTTTGATTGTGTTTAACTTTCATTTTAGTCAAAAATCTCTGTTTGAATGTGTTTGACTTTCATTTGATTAAAAAAGCTTTGTTTGAATGTGTTTGACTTTCAATTGATTCAAAAAGCTATGTTTGAATGTGTTTGACTTTCATTTGATTTAAAAATATTTGTTTGAATGTGTTTGACTTTCAGTTGATTCAAAAAGCTTTGTTTGAATGTGTTTAACTTTCATTTTATTCAAAAAGCTTTGTTTGAATGTGTTTGTCTTTCATTTGATTCAAAAAGCTTTGTTTAAATGTGATTAACTTTATTTCGATTCAAAAAGATTTTTTTGAATGTGTTTGACTTTCATTTTATTCAAAAACCTTTGTTTGAATGTGTTTATTTTTCATTTGATTCAAAAAGTTATGTTTGAATAAGTTTGACTTTAAAATGATTTAAAAAGAATTGTTTGAATGTGTTTGAGTTTCATTTGATTCAAAAAGCTTTGTTTGAATGTGTTTGACTTTCTTTTAATTCAAAAAGCTTTGTTTGAATGTGTTTTATTTTATTTCGATTCAAAAAGAATTATTTGAATGTGTTTTAATTTCATTTGATTAAAAAAGCTTTGTTTGAATGTGTTTCACTTTCATTTGATTCAAAAGGCCATGTTTGAATGTGTTTGACTTTCATATGATTTAGAAATATTTGGTTGAATGTGTTTGACTTTGTTTTGATTCAAAAAGCTTTGTTTAAATGTGTTTGACTTTCTTTTGATTCAAAAAGATTTGTTTGAATGTGTTTGACTTTCATTTGATTCAAAAAGCTTTGTTTGAATGTGTTTGACTTTGTTTCGATCTACATAGATTAGTTTGAATGTGTTTGACTTTCATTTGATTCAAAAAGTTTAGTTTGAATGTGTTTGACTTTCTTTTGATTAAAAAAGCTTTGTTTGAATGTGTTTTACTTTTTTTCGATTCAAAAAGAATTGTTTGAATGTGTTTGACTTTCATTTGATTCAAAAAGCTTTGTTTGAATGTGTTGGACTTTCATTTAGTTTAAAAGCTTTGTTTAAATGTGTTTGACATTCTTTTGAATCAAAAAGCTTTGTTTGAATGTGTTTGACTTTATTTCAATTCAAAAAGATTTATTTGAATGTGTTTGATTTCATTTGATTTTAAAAGCTGTTTTTAAATGTGTTTGACTTTCATTTGATTTAAAAAGCTATGTTTGAATGTGTTTGACTTTCATATTATTTAAAAATATTTGTTTGAATGTGTTTGACTTTCATTTGATTCAAAAAGCTTGTTTGAATGTGATTGACTTTCTTTTGATTAAAAAAGCTTTGTTTGAATGTGTTTGACTTTATTTTGATCTACAAAGATATTTTTGAATGTTTTTTACTTTCATTTGATTCAAAAAGCTTTTTTTGAAAGTGTTCGATTTTCATTTGATTCAAAAAGCTATGTATGAATTTGATTGACTTTATTTTGATTCAAAAAGCTTTGTTTGAATGTGTTTGACTTTCATTTGATTCAAAAAGCTTTGTTTGAATGTGTTTCACTTTCATTTGATTCAAAAGGCCATGTTTGAATGTGTTTGACTTTCATATTATTTAGAAATATTTGGTTGAATGTGTTTGACTTTCTTTTGACTCAAAAAGCTTTGTTTGAATGTGTTTGACTTTCTTTTGATTCAAAAAGATTTGTTTGAATGTGTTTGACTTTCATTTGATTCAAAAAGCTTTGTTTGAATGTGTTTGACTTTGTTTCGATCTACAAAGATTTATTTGAATGTGTTTGACTTTCATTTGATTCAAAAAGTTTAGTTTGAATGTGTTTGACTTTAATTTGATTCAAAAAGCTATGTATGAATTTGTTTGACTTTATTTTGATTCAAAAAGCTTTGTTTGAATATGTTTGACTTTCTTTTAATTCAAAAAGATTTGTTTGAATGTGTTTAACTTTCAATTGATCAAAAAAACTTTAATTGAATGTGTTTGACTTTCATTTGATTCAAAAATCAATGTGTGAATTTGTTTGACTTTATTTTGATTCAAAAAGCTTTGTTTGAATGTGTTTAACTTTATTTTTATTCAAAAACTTTATTTGAATGTGTTTGACTTCCATTTGATTCAAAAAGCATTGTTTGAATGTGTTTGACTTTCTTTTGATTAAAAAAGCTTTGTTTGAATGTGTTTGACTTTGTTTCGATCTACAAAGATTAGTTTGAATATGTTTGACTTTCATTTGATTCAAAAAGTTTAGTTTGAATGTGTTTGACTTTCTTTTGATTAAAAAAGCTTTGTTTGGATGTGTTTTACTTTTTTTCGATTCAAAAAGAATTGTTTGAATGTGTTTGACTTTCATTTGATTCAAAAAGCTTTGTTTGAATGTGTTGGACTTTCATTTAGTTTAAAAGCTTTGTTTGAATGTGTTTGACATTCATTTGAATCAAAAAGCTTTGTTTGAATGTGTTTGACTTTATTTCAATTCAAAAAGATTTATTTGAATGTGTTTGATTTCATTTGATTTTAAAAGCTTTTTTTAAATGTGTTTGACTTTCATTTGATTTAAAAAGCTATGTTTGAATGTGTTTGACTTTCATATTATTTAAAAATATTTGTTTGAATGTGTTTGACTTTCATTTGATTCAAAAAGCTTGTTTGAATGTGATTGACTTTCTTTTGATTAAAAAAGCTTTGTTTGAATGTGTTTGACTTTATTTTGATCTACAAAGATATTTTTGAATGTTTTTTACTTTCATTTGATTCAAAAAGCTTTTTTTGAATGTGTTCGATTTTCATTTGATTCAAAAAGCTATGTTTGAATTTGTTTGACTTTATTTTGATTCAAAAAGCTTTGTTTGAATGTGTTTGACTTTCATTTGATTCAAAAAGCTTTGTTTGAATGTGTTGGACTTTCATTTGATTCAAAAAGCTTTGTTTGAATGTGTTTGACATTCATTTGATTAAAAAGCTTTGTTTGAATGTGTTTGACTTTATTTTAATTCAAAAAGATTTAAATGAATGTGTTTGATTTCATTTTATTTTAAAAGCTTTGTTTATATGTATTTGACTTTCAATTTATTCAAATAGCTATGTTTAAATGTGTTTGACTTTCATATGATTTAAAAATATTTGTTAGAATGTATTTGACTTTCATTTGATTCCATACTCTTTTTTAAATGTGTTTGACTTTCAGTTGGTTCAAAAACCTTTGTTTGAATGTGTTTAACTTTCATTTGATTCAAAAAGCTTTGTTTGAATGTGTTTGTATTTCATTTGATTCAAAAAGCTTTGTTTAAATGTGATTAACTTTATTTCGATTCAAAAAGATTTATTTGAATGTGTTTGACTTTCATTTTATTCAAAAAGCTTTGTTTGAATGTGTTTAACTTTCATTTGATTCAAAAAGCTATGTTTGAATAAGTTTGACTTTCAAATGATTTAAAAAGAATTGTTTGAATGTGTTTGAGTTTCATTTGATTCAAAAAGCTTCGTTTGAATGTGTTTGACTTTATTTTAATTCAAAAAGCTTTGTTTGAATGTGTTTTATTTTATTTCGATTCAAAAAGAATTATTTGAATGTGTTTAAATTTCATTTGATTAAAAAAGCTTTGTTTGAATGTGTTTCACTTTCATTTGATTCAAAAGGCCATGTTTGAATGTGTTTGACTTTCATATGATTTAGAAATATTTGGTTGAATGTGTTTGACTTTCTTTTGATTCAAAAAGCTTTGTTTAAATGTGTTTGACTTTCTTTTGATTCAAAAAGATTTGTTTGAATGTGTTTGACTTTCATTTGATTCAAAAAGCTTTGTTTGAATGTGTTTGACTTTGTTTCGATCTACAAAGATTTATTTGAATGTGTTTGACTTTCATTTGATTCAAAAAGTTTAGTTTGAATGTGTTTGACTTTAATTTGATTCAAAAAGCTATGTATGAATTTGTTTGACTTTATTTTGATTCAAAAAGCTTTGTTTGAATATGTTTGACTTTCTTTTAATTCAAAAAGATTTATTTGAATGTGTTTAACTTTCATTTGATCAAAAAAGCTTTAATTGAATGTGTTTGACTTTCATTTGATTCAAAAATCTATGTGTGAATTTGTTTGACTTTATTTTGATTCAAAAAGCTTTGTTTGAATGTGTTTAACTTTATTTTTATTCAAAAACTTTATTTGAATGTGTTTGACTTCCATTTGATTCAAAAAGCATTGTTTGAATGTGTTTGACTTTCTTTTGATTAAAAAAACTTTGTTTGAATGTGTTTTACGTCTTTTCGATTCAAAAAGACGTGTTAGAATGTGTTTGACTTTCTTTTGATTTATAAAGCTTTGTTTGAATGTGTTTGACTTTCATTTGATTCAAAAAGCTTTGTTTTAATGTGTTTGACATTCATTTGATTTAAAAAGCTTTGTTTGAATGGATTTAACTCTATTTCAATTCAAAAAGATATATTTGAATGTGTTTGATTTCATTTGATTTTAAAAGCTTTCTTTAAATGTGTTTGACTTTCATTTGATTCAAAAAGCTATGTTTGAATGTGTTTGACTTTCAGTTAATTCAAAAAGCTTTGTTTGAATGTGTTTAACTTTCTTTTGATTCAATAAGGTTTGTTTGAATGTGTTTGCCATTCATTTGATTCAAAAAGCTTTGTTTAAATGTGTTTGACTTTATTTCGATTCAAAAAGATTTATTTGAATGTGTTTGACTTTCATTTTATTCAAAAAGCTTTGTTTGAATGTGTTTGGCTTTCATTTGATTCAAAAAGCCATGTTTGAATGCGTTTGACTTTCAAATGATTTAAAAAGAATTGTTTGAATGTGTTTGACTTTCATTTTATTCAAAAAGCTTTGTTTGAATGTGTTTGACTTTCATTTTATCCATAAAACTTTGTTTGAATGTGTTTTACTTTTTATCGATTCAAAAAGAATGGTTATAATGTGTTTGACTTTCTTTTGATTCATAAAGCTTTAATTGAATGTGTTTGACTCTATTTCGATCTGAAAAGATTTGTTTGATTGTGTTTAACTTTCATTTTAGTCAAAAATCTCTGTTTGAATGTGTTTGACTTTCATTTGATTAAAAAAGCTTTGTTTGAATGTGTTTGACTTTCAATTGATTCAAAAAGCTATGTTTGAATGTGTTTGACTTTCATTTGATTTAAAAATATTTGTTTGAATGTGTTTGACTTTCAGTTGATTCAAAAAGCTTTGTTTGAATGTGTTTAACTTTCATTTTATTCAAAAAGCTTTGTTTGAATGTGTTTGTCTTTCATTTGATTCAAAAAGCTTTGTTTAAATGTGATTAACTTTATTTCGATTCAAAAAGATTTATTTGAATGTGTTTGACTTTCATTTTATTCAAAAACCTTTGTTTGAATGTGTTTAACTTTCATTTGATTCAAAAAGTTATGTTTGAATAAGTTTGACTTTAAAATGATTTAAAAAGAATTGTTTGAATGTGTTTGAGTTTCATTTGATTCAAAAAGCTTTGTTTGAATGTGTTTGACTTTCTTTTAATTCAAAAAGCTTTGTTTGAATGTGTTTTATTTTATTTCGATTCAAAAAGAATTATTTGAATGTGTTTTAATTTCATTAGATTAAAAAAGCTTTGTTTGAATGTGTTTCACTTTCATTTGATTCAAAAGGCCATGTTTGAATGTGATTGACTTTCATATGATTTAGAAATATTTGGTTGAATGTGTTTGACTTTCTTTTGATTCAAAAAGCTTTGTTTAAATGTGTTTGACTTTCTTTTGATTCAAAAAGATTTGTTTGAATGTGTTTGACTTTCATTTGATTAAAAAAGCTTTGTTTGAATGTGTTTGACTTTGTTTCGATCTACAAAGATTAGTTTGAATGTGCTTGACTTTCATTTGATTCAAAAAGTTTAGTTTGAATGTGTTTGACTTTCTTTTGATTAAAAAAGCTTTGTTTGAATGTGTTTTACTTTTTTTCGATTCAAAAAGAATTGTTTGAATGTGTTTGACTTTCATTTGATTCAAAAAGCTTTGTTTGAATGTGTTGGACTTTCATTTAGTTTAAAAGCTTTGTTTGAATGTGTTTGACATTCATTTGAATCAAAAAGCTTTGTTTGAATGTGTTTGACTTTATTTCAATTCAAAAAGATTTATTTGAATGTGTTTGATTTCATTTGATTTTAAAAGCTTTTTTTAAATGTGTTTGACTTTCATTTGATTTAAAAAGCTATGTTTGAATGTGTTTGACTTTCATATTATTTAAAAATATTTGTTTGAATGTGTTTGACTTTCATTTGATTCAAAAAGCTTGTTTGAATGTGATTGACTTTCTTTTGATTAAAAAAGCTTTGTTTGAATGTGTTTGACTTTATTTTGATCTACAAAGATATTTTTGAATGTTTTTTACTTTCATTTGATTCAAAAAGCTTTTTTTGAAAGTGTTCGATTTTCATTTGATTCAAAAAGCTATGTATGAATTTGATTGACTTTATTTTGATTCAAAAAGCTTTGTTTGAATGTGTTTGACTTTCATTTGATTCAAAAAGCTTTGTTTGAATGTGTTTCACTTTCATTTGATTCAAAAGGCCATGTTTGAATGTGTTTGACTTTCATATTATTTAGAAATATTTGGTTGAATGTGTTTGACTTTCTTTTGACTCAAAAAGCTTTGTTTGAATGTGTTTGACTTTCTTTTGATTCAAAAAGATTTGTTTGAATGTGTTTGACTTTCATTTGATTCAAAAAGCTTTGTTTGAATGTGTTTGACTTTGTTTCGATCTACAAAGATTTATTTGAATGTGTTTGACTTTCATTTGATTCAAAAAGTTTAGTTTGAATGTGTTTGACTTTAATTTGATTCAAAAAGCTATGTATGAATTTGTTTGACTTTATTTTGATTCAAAAAGCTTTGTTTGAATATGTTTGACTTTCTTTTAATTCAAAAAGATTTGTTTGAATGTGTTTAACTTTCAATTGATCAAAAAAGCTTTAATTGAATGTGTTTGACTTTCATTTGATTCAAAAATCAATGTGTGAATTTGTTTGACTTTATTTTGATTCAAAAAGCTTTGTTTGAATGTGTTTAACTTTATTTTTATTCAAAAACTTTATTTGAATGTGTTTGACTTCCATTTGATTCAAAAAGCATTGTTTGAATGTGTTTGACTTTCTTTTGATTAAAAAAGCTTTGTTTGAATGTGTTTGACTTTGTTTCGATCTACAAAGATTAGTTTGAATATGTTTGACTTTCATTTGATTCAAAAAGTTTAGTTTGAATGTGTTTGACTTTCTTTTGATTAAAAAAGCTTTGTTTGGATGTGTTTTACTTTTTTTCGATTCAAAAAGAATTGTTTGAATGTGTTTGACTTTCATTTGATTCAAAAAGCTTTGTTTGAATGTGTTGGACTTTCATTTGATTCAAAAGCTTTGTTTGAATGTGTTTGACATTCATTTGAATCAAAAAGCTTTGTTTGAATGTGTTTGACTTTATTTCAATTCAAAAAGATTTATTTGAATGTGTTTGATTTCATTTGATTTTAAAAGCTTTTTTTAAATGTGTTTGACTTTCATTTGATTTAAAAAGCTATGTTTGAATGTGTTTGACTTTCATATTATTTAAAAATATTTGTTTGAATGTGTTTGACTTTCATTTGATTCAAAAAGCTTGTTTGAATGTGATTGACTTTCTTTTGATTAAAAAAGCTTTGTTTGAATGTGTTTGACTTTATTTTGATCTACAAAGATATTTTTGAATGTTTTTTACTTTCATTTGATTCAAAAAGCTTTTTTTGAAAGTGTTCGATTTTCATTTGATTCAAAAAGCTATGTATGAATTTGATTGACTTTATTTTGATTCAAAAAGCTTTGTTTGAATGTGTTTGACTTTCATTTGATTCAAAAAGCTTTGTTTGAATGTGTTTCACTTTCATTTGATTCAAAAGGCCATGTTTGAATGTGTTTGACTTTCATATTATTTAGAAATATTTGGTTGAATGTGTTTGACTTTCTTTTGACTCAAAAAGCTTTGTTTGAATGTGTTTGACTTTCTTTTGATTCAAAAAGATTTGTTTGAATGTGTTTGACTTTCATTTGATTCAAAAAGCTTTGTTTGAATGTGTTTGACTTTGTTTCGATCTACAAAGATTTATTTGAATGTGTTTGACTTTCATTTGATTCAAAAAGTTTAGTTTGAATGTGTTTGACTTTAATTTGATTCAAAAAGCTATGTATGAATTTGTTTGACTTTATTTTGATTCAAAAAGCTTTGTTTGAATATGTTTGACTTTCTTTTAATTCAAAAAGATTTGTTTGAATGTGTTTAACTTTCAATTGATCAAAAAAGCTTTAATTGAATGTGTTTGACTTTCATTTGATTCAAAAATCAATGTGTGAATTTGTTTGACTTTATTTTGATTCAAAAAGCTTTGTTTGAATGTGTTTAACTTTATTTTTATTCAAAAACTTTATTTGAATGTGTTTGACTTCCATTTGATTCAAAAAGCATTGTTTGAATGTGTTTGACTTTCTTTTGATTAAAAAAGCTTTGTTTGAATGTGTTTGACTTTGTTTCGATCTACAAAGATTAGTTTGAATATGTTTGACTTTCATTTGATTCAAAAAGTTTAGTTTGAATGTGTTTGACTTTCTTTTGATTAAAAAAGCTTTGTTTGGATGTGTTTTACTTTTTTTCGATTCAAAAAGAATTGTTTGAATGTGTTTGACTTTCATTTGATTCAAAAAGCTTTGTTTGAATGTGTTGGACTTTCATTTAGTTTAAAAGCTTTGTTTGAATGTGTTTGACATTCATTTGAATCAAAAAGCTTTGTTTGAATGTGTTTGACTTTATTTCAATTCAAAAAGATTTATTTGAATGTGTTTGATTTCATTTGATTTTAAAAGCTTTTTTTAAATGTGTTTGACTTTCATTTGATTTAAAAAGCTATGTTTGAATGTGTTTGACTTTCATATTATTTAAAAATATTTGTTTGAATGTGTTTGACTTTCATTTGATTCAAAAAGCTTGTTTGAATGTGATTGACTTTCTTTTGATTAAAAAAGCTTTGTTTGAATGTGTTTGACTTTATTTTGATCTACAAAGATATTTTTGAATGTTTTTTACTTTCATTTGATTCAAAAAGCTTTTTTTGAATGTGTTCGATTTTCATTTGATTCAAAAAGCTATGTTTGAATTTGTTTGACTTTATTTTGATTCAAAAAGCTTTGTTTGAATGTGTTTGACTTTCATTTGATTCAAAAAGCTTTGTTTGAATGTGTTGGACTTTCATTTGATTCAAAAAGCTTTGTTTGAATGTGTTTGACATTCATTTGATTAAAAAGCTTTGTTTGAATGTGTTTGACTTTATTTTAATTCAAAAAGATTTAAATGAATGTGTTTGATTTCATTTTATTTTAAAAGCTTTGTTTATATGTATTTGACTTTCAATTTATTCAAATAGCTATGTTTAAATGTGTTTGACTTTCATATGATTTAAAAATATTTGTTAGAATGTATTTGACTTTCATTTGATTCCATACTCTTTTTTAAATGTGTTTGACTTTCAGTTGGTTCAAAAACCTTTGTTTGAATGTGTTTAACTTTCATTTGATTCAAAAAGCTTTGTTTGAATGTGTTTGTATTTCATTTGATTCAAAAAGCTTTGTTTAAATGTGATTAACTTTATTTCGATTCAAAAAGATTTATTTGAATGTGTTTGACTTTCATTTTATTCAAAAAGCTTTGTTTGAATGTGTTTAACTTTCATTTGATTCAAAAAGCTATGTTTGAATAAGTTTGACTTTCAAATGATTTAAAAAGAATTGTTTGAATGTGTTTGAGTTTCATTTGATTCAAAAAGCTTCGTTTGAATGTGTTTGACTTTATTTTAATTCAAAAAGCTTTGTTTGAATGTGTTTTATTTTATTTCGATTCAAAAAGAATTATTTGAATGTGTTTAAATTTCATTTGATTAAAAAAGCTTTGTTTGAATGTGTTTCACTTTCATTTGATTCAAAAGGCCATGTTTGAATGTGTTTGACTTTCATATGATTTAGAAATATTTGGTTGAATGTGTTTGACTTTCTTTTGATTCAAAAAGCTTTGTTTAAATGTGTTTGACTTTCTTTTGATTCAAAAAGATTTGTTTGAATGTGTTTGACTTTCATTTGATTCAAAAAGCTTTGTTTGAATGTGTTTGACTTTGTTTCGATCTACAAAGATTTATTTGAATGTGTTTGACTTTCATTTGATTCAAAAAGTTTAGTTTGAATGTGTTTGACTTTAATTTGATTCAAAAAGCTATGTATGAATTTGTTTGACTTTATTTTGATTCAAAAAGCTTTGTTTGAATATGTTTGACTTTCTTTTAATTCAAAAAGATTTATTTGAATGTGTTTAACTTTCATTTGATCAAAAAAGCTTTAATTGAATGTGTTTGACTTTCATTTGATTCAAAAATCTATGTGTGAATTTGTTTGACTTTATTTTGATTCAAAAAGCTTTGTTTGAATGTGTTTAACTTTATTTTTATTCAAAAACTTTATTTGAATGTGTTTGACTTCCATTTGATTCAAAAAGCATTGTTTGAATGTGTTTGACTTTCTTTTGATTAAAAAAACTTTGTTTGAATGTGTTTTACGTCTTTTCGATTCAAAAAGACGTGTTAGAATGTGTTTGACTTTCTTTTGATTTATAAAGCTTTGTTTGAATGTGTTTGACTTTCATTTGATTCAAAAAGCTTTGTTTTAATGTGTTTGACATTCATTTGATTTAAAAAGCTTTGTTTGAATGGATTTAACTCTATTTCAATTCAAAAAGATATATTTGAATGTGTTTGATTTCATTTGATTTTAAAAGCTTTCTTTAAATGTGTTTGACTTTCATTTGATTCAAAAAGCTATGTTTGAATGTGTTTGACTTTCAGTTAATTCAAAAAGCTTTGTTTGAATGTGTTTAACTTTCTTTTGATTCAATAAGGTTTGTTTGAATGTGTTTGCCATTCATTTGATTCAAAAAGCTTTGTTTAAATGTGTTTGACTTTATTTCGATTCAAAAAGATTTATTTGAATGTGTTTGACTTTCATTTTATTCAAAAAGCTTTGTTTGAATGTGTTTGGCTTTCATTTGATTCAAAAAGCCATGTTTGAATGCGTTTGACTTTCAAATGATTTAAAAAGAATTGTTTGAATGTGTTTGACTTTCATTTTATTCAAAAAGCTTTGTTTGAATGTGTTTGACTTTCATTTTATCCATAAAACTTTGTTTGAATGTGTTTTACTTTTTATCGATTCAAAAAGAATGGTTATAATGTGTTTGACTTTCTTTTGATTCATAAAGCTTTAATTGAATGTGTTTGACTCTATTTCGATCTGAAAAGATTTGTTTGATTGTGTTTAACTTTCATTTTAGTCAAAAATCTCTGTTTGAATGTGTTTGACTTTCATTTGATTAAAAAAGCTTTGTTTGAATGTGTTTGACTTTCAATTGATTCAAAAAGCTATGTTTGAATGTGTTTGACTTTCATTTGATTTAAAAATATTTGTTTGAATGTGTTTGACTTTCAGTTGATTCAAAAAGCTTTGTTTGAATGTGTTTAACTTTCATTTTATTCAAAAAGCTTTGTTTGAATGTGTTTGTCTTTCATTTGATTCAAAAAGCTTTGTTTAAATGTGATTAACTTTATTTCGATTCAAAAAGATTTATTTGAATGTGTTTGACTTTCATTTTATTCAAAAACCTTTGTTTGAATGTGTTTAACTTTCATTTGATTCAAAAAGTTATGTTTGAATAAGTTTGACTTTAAAATGATTTAAAAAGAATTGTTTGAATGTGTTTGAGTTTCATTTGATTCAAAAAGCTTTGTTTGAATGTGTTTGACTTTCTTTTAATTCAAAAAGCTTTGTTTGAATGTGTTTTATTTTATTTCGATTCAAAAAGAATTATTTGAATGTGTTTTAATTTCATTAGATTAAAAAAGCTTTGTTTGAATGTGTTTCACTTTCATTTGATTCAAAAGGCCATGTTTGAATGTGATTGACTTTCATATGATTTAGAAATATTTGGTTGAATGTGTTTGACTTTCTTTTGATTCAAAAAGCTTTGTTTAAATGTGTTTGACTTTCTTTTGATTCAAAAAGATTTGTTTGAATGTGTTTGACTTTCATTTGATTCAAAAAGCTTTGTTTGAATGTGTTTGACTTTGTTTCGATCTACAAAGATTAGTTTGAATGTGCTTGACTTTCATTTGATTCAAAAAGTTTAGTTTGAATGTGTTTGACTTTCTTTTGATTAAAAAAGCTTTGTTTGAATGTGTTTTACTTTTTTTCGATTCAAAAAGAATTGTTTGAATGTGTTTGACTTTCATTTGATTCAAAAAGCTTTGTTTGAATGTGTTGGACTTTCATTTAGTTTAAAAGCTTTGTTTGAATGTGTTTGACATTCATTTGAATCAAAAAGCTTTGTTTGAATGTGTTTGACTTTATTTCAATTCAAAAAGATTTATTTGAATGTGTTTGATTTCATTTGATTTTAAAAGCTTTTTTTAAATGTGTTTGACTTTCATTTGATTTAAAAAGCTATGTTTGAATGTGTTTGACTTTCATATTATTTAAAAATATTTGTTTGAATGTGTTTGACTTTCATTTGATTCAAAAAGCTTGTTTGAATGTGATTGACTTTCTTTTGATTAAAAAAGCTTTGTTTGAATGTGTTTGACTTTATTTTGATCTACAAAGATATTTTTGAATGTTTTTTACTTTCATTTGATTCAAAAAGCTTTTTTTGAAAGTGTTCGATTTTCATTTGATTCAAAAAGCTATGTATGAATTTGATTGACTTTATTTTGATTCAAAAAGCTTTGTTTGAATGTGTTTGACTTTCATTTGATTCAAAAAGCTTTGTTTGAATGTGTTTCACTTTCATTTGATTCAAAAGGCCATGTTTGAATGTGTTTGACTTTCATATTATTTAGAAATATTTGGTTGAATGTGTTTGACTTTCTTTTGACTCAAAAAGCTTTGTTTGAATGTGTTTGACTTTCTTTTGATTCAAAAAGATTTGTTTGAATGTGTTTGACTTTCATTTGATTCAAAAAGCTTTGTTTGAATGTGTTTGACTTTGTTTCGATCTACAAAGATTTATTTGAATGTGTTTGACTTTCATTTGATTCAAAAAGTTTAGTTTGAATGTGTTTGACTTTAATTTGATTCAAAAAGCTATGTATGAATTTGTTTGACTTTATTTTGATTCAAAAAGCTTTGTTTGAATATGTTTGACTTTCTTTTAATTCAAAAAGATTTGTTTGAATGTGTTTAACTTTCAATTGATCAAAAAAGCTTTAATTGAATGTGTTTGACTTTCATTTGATTCAAAAATCAATGTGTGAATTTGTTTGACTTTATTTTGATTCAAAAAGCTTTGTTTGAATGTGTTTAACTTTATTTTTATTCAAAAACTTTATTTGAATGTGTTTGACTTCCATTTGATTCAAAAAGCATTGTTTGAATGTGTTTGACTTTCTTTTGATTAAAAAAGCTTTGTTTGAATGTGTTTGACTTTGTTTCGATCTACAAAGATTAGTTTGAATATGTTTGACTTTCATTTGATTCAAAAAGTTTAGTTTGAATGTGTTTGACTTTCTTTTGATTAAAAAAGCTTTGTTTGGATGTGTTTTACTTTTTTTCGATTCAAAAAGAATTGTTTGAATGTGTTTGACTTTCATTTGATTCAAAAAGCTTTGTTTGAATGTGTTGGACTTTCATTTAGTTTAAAAGCTTTGTTTGAATGTGTTTGACATTCATTTGAATCAAAAAGCTTTGTTTGAATGTGTTTGACTTTATTTCAATTCAAAAAGATTTATTTGAATGTGTTTGATTTCATTTGATTTTAAAAGCTTTTTTTAAATGTGTTTGACTTTCATTTGATTTAAAAAGCTATGTTTGAATGTGTTTGACTTTCATATTATTTAAAAATATTTGTTTGAATGTGTTTGACTTTCATTTGATTCAAAAAGCTTGTTTGAATGTGATTGACTTTCTTTTGATTAAAAAAGCTTTGTTTGAATGTGTTTGACTTTATTTTGATCTACAAAGATATTTTTGAATGTTTTTTACTTTCATTTGATTCAAAAAGCTTTTTTTGAATGTGTTCGATTTTCATTTGATTCAAAAAGCTATGTTTGAATTTGTTTGACTTTATTTTGATTCAAAAAGCTTTGTTTGAATGTGTTTGACTTTCATTTGATTCAAAAAGCTTTGTTTGAATGTGTTGGACTTTCATTTGATTCAAAAAGCTTTGTTTGAATGTGTTTGACATTCATTTGATTAAAAAGCTTTGTTTGAATGTGTTTGACTTTATTTTAATTCAAAAAGATTTAAATGAATGTGTTTGATTTCATTTTATTTTAAAAGCTTTGTTTATATGTATTTGACTTTCAATTTATTCAAATAGCTATGTTTAAATGTGTTTGACTTTCATATGATTTAAAAATATTTGTTAGAATGTATTTGACTTTCATTTGATTCCATACTCTTTTTTAAATGTGTTTGACTTTCAGTTGGTTCAAAAACCTTTGTTTGAATGTGTTTAACTTTCATTTGATTCAAAAAGCTTTGTTTGAATGTGTTTGTATTTCATTTGATTCAAAAAGCTTTGTTTAAATGTGATTAACTTTATTTCGATTCAAAAAGATTTATTTGAATGTGTTTGACTTTCATTTTATTCAAAAAGCTTTGTTTGAATGTGTTTAACTTTCATTTGATTCAAAAAGCTATGTTTGAATAAGTTTGACTTTCAAATGATTTAAAAAGAATTGTTTGAATGTGTTTGAGTTTCATTTGATTCAAAAAGCTTCGTTTGAATGTGTTTGACTTTATTTTAATTCAAAAAGCTTTGTTTGAATGTGTTTTATTTTATTTCGATTCAAAAAGAATTATTTGAATGTGTTTAAATTTCATTTGATTAAAAAAGCTTTGTTTGAATGTGTTTCACTTTCATTTGATTCAAAAGGCCATGTTTGAATGTGTTTGACTTTCATATGATTTAGAAATATTTGGTTGAATGTGTTTGACTTTCTTTTGATTCAAAAAGCTTTGTTTAAATGTGTTTGACTTTCTTTTGATTCAAAAAGATTTGTTTGAATGTGTTTGACTTTCATTTGATTCAAAAAGCTTTGTTTGAATGTGTTTGACTTTGTTTCGATCTACAAAGATTTATTTGAATGTGTTTGACTTTCATTTGATTCAAAAAGTTTAGTTTGAATGTGTTTGACTTTAATTTGATTCAAAAAGCTATGTATGAATTTGTTTGACTTTATTTTGATTCAAAAAGCTTAGTTTGAATATGTTTGACTTTCTTTTAATTCAAAAAGATTTATTTGAATGTGTTTAACTTTCATTTGATCAAAAAAGCTTTAATTGAATGTGTTTGACTTTCATTTGATTCAAAAATCTATGTGTGAATTTGTTTGACTTTATTTTGATTCAAAAAGCTTTGTTTGAATGTGTTTAACTTTATTTTTATTCAAAAACTTTATTTGAATGTGTTTGACTTCCATTTGATTCAAAAAGCATTGTTTGAATGTGTTTGACTTTCTTTTGATTAAAAAAACTTTGTTTGAATGTGTTTTACGTCTTTTCGATTCAAAAAGACGTGTTAGAATGTGTTTGACTTTCTTTTGATTTATAAAGCTTTGTTTGAATGTGTTTGACTTTCATTTGATTCAAAAAGCTTTGTTTTAATGTGTTTGACATTCATTTGATTTAAAAAGCTTTGTTTGAATGGATTTAACTCTATTTCAATTCAAAAAGATATATTTGAATGTGTTTGATTTCATTTGATTTTAAAAGCTTTCTTTAAATGTGTTTGACTTTCATTTGATTCAAAAAGCTATGTTTGAATGTGTTTGACTTTCAGTTAATTCAAAAAGCTTTGTTTGAATGTGTTTAACTTTCTTTTGATTCAATAAGGTTTGTTTGAATGTGTTTGCCATTCATTTGATTCAAAAAGCTTTGTTTAAATGTGTTTGACTTTATTTCGATTCAAAAAGATTTATTTGAATGTGTTTGACTTTCATTTTATTCAAAAAGCTTTGTTTGAATGTGTTTGGCTTTCATTTGATTCAAAAAGCCATGTTTGAATGCGTTTGACTTTCAAATGATTTAAAAAGAATTGTTTGAATGTGTTTGACTTTCATTTTATTCAAAAAGCTTTGTTTGAATGTGTTTGACTTTCATTTTATCCATAAAACTTTGTTTGAATGTGTTTTACTTTTTATCGATTCAAAAAGAATGGTTATAATGTGTTTGACTTTCTTTTGATTCATAAAGCTTTAATTGAATGTGTTTGACTCTATTTCGATCTGAAAAGATTTGTTTGATTGTGTTTAACTTTCATTTTAGTCAAAAATCTCTGTTTGAATGTGTTTGACTTTCATTTGATTAAAAAAGCTTTGTTTGAATGTGTTTGACTTTCAATTGATTCAAAAAGCTATGTTTGAATGTGTTTGACTTTCATTTGATTTAAAAATATTTGTTTGAATGTGTTTGACTTTCAGTTGATTCAAAAAGCTTTGTTTGAATGTGTTTAACTTTCATTTTATTCAAAAAGCTTTGTTTGAATGTGTTTGTCTTTCATTTGATTCAAAAAGCTTTGTTTAAATGTGATTAACTTTATTTCGATTCAAAAAGATTTATTTGAATGTGTTTGACTTTCATTTTATTCAAAAACCTTTGTTTGAATGTGTTTAACTTTCATTTGATTCAAAAAGTTATGTTTGAATAAGTTTGACTTTAAAATGATTTAAAAAGAATTGTTTGAATGTGTTTGAGTTTCATTTGATTCAAAAAGCTTTGTTTGAATGTGTTTGACTTTCTTTTAATTCAAAAAGCTTTGTTTGAATGTGTTTTATTTTATTTCGATTCAAAAAGAATTATTTGAATGTGTTTTAATTTCATTAGATTAAAAAAGCTTTGTTTGAATGTGTTTCACTTTTATTTGATTCAAAAGGCCATGTTTGAATGTGATTGACTTTCATATGATTTAGAAATATTTGGTTGAATGTGTTTGACTTTCTTTTGATTCAAAAAGCTTTGTTTAAATGTGTTTGACTTTCTTTTGATTCAAAAAGATTTGTTTGAATGTGTTTGACTTTCATTTGATTCAAAAAGCTTTGTTTGAATGTGTTTGACTTTGTTTCGATCTACAAAGATTAGTTTGAATGTGCTTGACTTTCATTTGATTCAAAAAGTTTAGTTTGAATGTGTTTGACTTTCTTTTGATTAAAAAAGCTTTGTTTGAATGTGTTTTACTTTTTTTCGATTCAAAAAGAATTGTTTGAATGTGTTTGACTTTCATTTGATTCAAAAAGCTTTGTTTGAATGTGTTGGACTTTCATTTAGTTTAAAAGCTTTGTTTGAATGTGTTTGACATTCATTTGAATCAAAAAGCTTTGTTTGAATGTGTTTGACTTTATTTCAATTCAAAAAGATTTATTTGAATGTGTTTGATTTCATTTGATTTTAAAAGCTTTTTTTAAATGTGTTTGACTTTCATTTGATTTAAAAAGCTATGTTTGAATGTGTTTGACTTTCATATTATTTAAAAATATTTGTTTGAATGTGTTTGACTTTCATTTGATTCAAAAAGCTTGTTTGAATGTGATTGACTTTCTTTTGATTAAAAAAGCTTTGTTTGAATGTGTTTGACTTTATTTTGATCTACAAAGATATTTTTGAATGTTTTTTACTTTCATTTGATTCAAAAAGCTTTTTTTGAAAGTGTTCGATTTTCATTTGATTCAAAAAGCTATGTATGAATTTGATTGACTTTATTTTGATTCAAAAAGCTTTGTTTGAATGTGTTTGACTTTCATTTGATTCAAAAAGCTTTGTTTGAATGTGTTTCACTTTCATTTGATTCAAAAGGCCATGTTTGAATGTGTTTGACTTTCATATTATTTAGAAATATTTGGTTGAATGTGTTTGACTTTCTTTTGACTCAAAAAGCTTTGTTTGAATGTGTTTGACTTTCTTTTGATTCAAAAAGATTTGTTTGAATGTGTTTGACTTTCATTTGATTCAAAAAGCTTTGTTTGAATGTGTTTGACTTTGTTTCGATCTACAAAGATTTATTTGAATGTGTTTGACTTTCATTTGATTCAAAAAGTTTAGTTTGAATGTGTTTGACTTTAATTTGATTCAAAAAGCTATGTATGAATTTGTTTGACTTTATTTTGATTCAAAAAGCTTTGTTTGAATATGTTTGACTTTCTTTTAATTCAAAAAGATTTGTTTGAATGTGTTTAACTTTCAATTGATCAAAAAAGCTTTAATTGAATGTGTTTGACTTTCATTTGATTCAAAAATCAATGTGTGAATTTGTTTGACTTTATTTTGATTCAAAAAGCTTTGTTTGAATGTGTTTAACTTTATTTTTATTCAAAAACTTTATTTGAATGTGTTTGACTTCCATTTGATTCAAAAAGCATTGTTTGAATGTGTTTGACTTTCTTTTGATTAAAAAAGCTTTGTTTGAATGTGTTTGACTTTGTTTCGATCTACAAAGATTAGTTTGAATATGTTTGACTTTCATTTGATTCAAAAAGTTTAGTTTGAATGTGTTTGACTTTCTTTTGATTAAAAAAGCTTTGTTTGGATGTGTTTTACTTTTTTTCGATTCAAAAAGAATTGTTTGAATGTGTTTGACTTTCATTTGATTCAAAAAGCTTTGTTTGAATGTGTTGGACTTTCATTTAGTTTAAAAGCTTTGTTTGAATGTGTTTGACATTCATTTGAATCAAAAAGCTTTGTTTGAATGTGTTTGACTTTATTTCAATTCAAAAAGATTTATTTGAATGTGTTTGATTTCATTTGATTTTAAAAGCTTTTTTTAAATGTGTTTGACTTTCATTTGATTTAAAAAGCTATGTTTGAATGTGTTTGACTTTCATATTATTTAAAAATATTTGTTTGAATGTGTTTGACTTTCATTTGATTCAAAAAGCTTGTTTGAATGTGATTGACTTTCTTTTGATTAAAAAAGCTTTGTTTGAATGTGTTTGACTTTATTTTGATCTACAAAGATATTTTTGAATGTTTTTTACTTTCATTTGATTCAAAAAGCTTTTTTTGAATGTGTTCGATTTTCATTTGATTCAAAAAGCTATGTTTGAATTTGTTTGACTTTATTTTGATTCAAAAAGCTTTGTTTGAATGTGTTTGACTTTCATTTGATTCAAAAAGCTTTGTTTGAATGTGTTGGACTTTCATTTGATTCAAAAAGCTTTGTTTGAATGTGTTTGACATTCATTTGATTAAAAAGCTTTGTTTGAATGTGTTTGACTTTATTTTAATTCAAAAAGATTTAAATGAATGTGTTTGATTTCATTTTATTTTAAAAGCTTTGTTTATATGTATTTGACTTTCAATTTATTCAAATAGCTATGTTTAAATGTGTTTGACTTTCATATGATTTAAAAATATTTGTTAGAATGTATTTGACTTTCATTTGATTCCATACTCTTTTTTAAATGTGTTTGACTTTCAGTTGGTTCAAAAACCTTTGTTTGAATGTGTTTAACTTTCATTTGATTCAAAAAGCTTTGTTTGAATGTGTTTGTATTTCATTTGATTCAAAAAGCTTTGTTTAAATGTGATTAACTTTATTTCGATTCAAAAAGATTTATTTGAATGTGTTTGACTTTCATTTTATTCAAAAAGCTTTGTTTGAATGTGTTTAACTTTCATTTGATTCAAAAAGCTATGTTTGAATAAGTTTGACTTTCAAATGATTTAAAAAGAATTGTTTGAATGTGTTTGAGTTTCATTTGATTCAAAAAGCTTCGTTTGAATGTGTTTGACTTTATTTTAATTCAAAAAGCTTTGTTTGAATGTGTTTTATTTTATTTCGATTCAAAAAGAATTATTTGAATGTGTTTAAATTTCATTTGATTAAAAAAGCTTTGTTTGAATGTGTTTCACTTTCATTTGATTCAAAAGGCCATGTTTGAATGTGTTTGACTTTCATATGATTTAGAAATATTTGGTTGAATGTGTTTGACTTTCTTTTGATTCAAAAAGCTTTGTTTAAATGTGTTTGACTTTCTTTTGATTCAAAAAGATTTGTTTGAATGTGTTTGACTTTCATTTGATTCAAAAAGCTTTGTTTGAATGTGTTTGACTTTGTTTCGATCTACAAAGATTTATTTGAATGTGTTTGACTTTCATTTGATTCAAAAAGTTTAGTTTGAATGTGTTTGACTTTAATTTGATTCAAAAAGCTATGTATGAATTTGTTTGACTTTATTTTGATTCAAAAAGCTTTGTTTGAATATGTTTGACTTTCTTTTAATTCAAAAAGATTTATTTGAATGTGTTTAACTTTCATTTGATCAAAAAAGCTTTAATTGAATGTGTTTGACTTTCATTTGATTCAAAAATCTATGTGTGAATTTGTTTGACTTTATTTTGATTCAAAAAGCTTTGTTTGAATGTGTTTAACTTTATTTTTATTCAAAAACTTTATTTGAATGTGTTTGACTTCCATTTGATTCAAAAAGCATTGTTTGAATGTGTTTGACTTTCTTTTGATTAAAAAAACTTTGTTTGAATGTGTTTTACGTCTTTTCGATTCAAAAAGACGTGTTAGAATGTGTTTGACTTTCTTTTGATTTATAAAGCTTTGTTTGAATGTGTTTGACTTTCATTTGATTCAAAAAGCTTTGTTTTAATGTGTTTGACATTCATTTGATTTAAAAAGCTTTGTTTGAATGGATTTAACTCTATTTCAATTCAAAAAGATATATTTGAATGTGTTTGATTTCATTTGATTTTAAAAGCTTTCTTTAAATGTGTTTGACTTTCATTTGATTCAAAAAGCTATGTTTGAATGTGTTTGACTTTCAGTTAATTCAAAAAGCTTTGTTTGAATGTGTTTAACTTTCTTTTGATTCAATAAGGTTTGTTTGAATGTGTTTGCCATTCATTTGATTCAAAAAGCTTTGTTTAAATGTGTTTGACTTTATTTCGATTCAAAAAGATTTATTTGAATGTGTTTGACTTTCATTTTATTCAAAAAGCTTTGTTTGAATGTGTTTGGCTTTCATTTGATTCAAAAAGCCATGTTTGAATGCGTTTGACTTTCAAATGATTTAAAAAGAATTGTTTGAATGTGTTTGACTTTCATTTTATTCAAAAAGCTTTGTTTGAATGTGTTTGACTTTCATTTTATCCATAAAACTTTGTTTGAATGTGTTTTACTTTTTATCGATTCAAAAAGAATGGTTATAATGTGTTTGACTTTCTTTTGATTCATAAAGCTTTAATTGAATGTGTTTGACTCTATTTCGATCTGAAAAGATTTGTTTGATTGTGTTTAACTTTCATTTTAGTCAAAAATCTCTGTTTGAATGTGTTTGACTTTCATTTGATTAAAAAAGCTTTGTTTGAATGTGTTTGACTTTCAATTGATTCAAAAAGCTATGTTTGAATGTGTTTGACTTTCATTTGATTTAAAAATATTTGTTTGAATGTGTTTGACTTTCAGTTGATTCAAAAAGCTTTGTTTGAATGTGTTTAACTTTCATTTTATTCAAAAAGCTTTGTTTGAATGTGTTTGTCTTTCATTTGATTCAAAAAGCTTTGTTTAAATGTGATTAACTTTATTTCGATTCAAAAAGATTTTTTTGAATGTGTTTGACTTTCATTTTATTCAAAAACCTTTGTTTGAATGTGTTTATTTTTCATTTGATTCAAAAAGTTATGTTTGAATAAGTTTGACTTTAAAATGATTTAAAAAGAATTGTTTGAATGTGTTTGAGTTTCATTTGATTCAAAAAGCTTTGTTTGAATGTGTTTGACTTTCTTTTAATTCAAAAAGCTTTGTTTGAATGTGTTTTATTTTATTTCGATTCAAAAAGAATTATTTGAATGTGTTTTAATTTCATTAGATTAAAAAAGCTTTGTTTGAATGTGTTTCACTTTCATTTGATTCAAAAGGCCATGTTTGAATGTGATTGACTTTCATATGATTTAGAAATATTTGGTTGAATGTGTTTGACTTTCTTTTGATTCAAAAAGCTTTGTTTAAATGTGTTTGACTTTCTTTTGATTCAAAAAGATTTGTTTGAATGTGTTTGACTTTCATTTGATTCAAAAATCTTTGTTTGAATGTGTTTGACTTTGTTTCGATCTACAAAGATTAGTTTGAATGTGCTTGACTTTCATTTGATTCAAAAAGTTTAGTTTGAATGTGTTTGACTTTCTTTTGATTAAAAAAGCTTTGTTTGAATGTGTTTTACTTTTTTTCGATTCAAAAAGAATTGTTTGAATGTGTTTGACTTTCATTTGATTCAAAAAGCTTTGTTTGAATGTGTTGGACTTTCATTTAGTTTAAAAGCTTTGTTTGAATGTGTTTGACATTCATTTGAATCAAAAAGCTTTGTTTGAATGTGTTTGACTTTATTTCAATTCAAAAAGATTTATTTGAATGTGTTTGATTTCATTTGATTTTAAAAGCTTTTTTTAAATGTGTTTGACTTTCATTTGATTTAAAAAGCTATGTTTGAATGTGTTTGACTTTCATATTATTTAAAAATATTTGTTTGAATGTGTTTGACTTTCATTTGATTCAAAAAGCTTGTTTGAATGTGATTGACTTTCTTTTGATTAAAAAAGCTTTGTTTGAATGTGTTTGACTTTATTTTGATCTACAAAGATATTTTTGAATGTTTTTTACTTTCATTTGATTCAAAAAGCTTTTTTTGAATGTGTTCGATTTTCATTTGATTCAAAAAGCTATGTTTGAATTTGTTTGACTTTATTTTGATTCAAAAAGCTTTGTTTGAATGTGTTTGACTTTCATTTGATTCAAAAAGCTTTGTTTGAATGTGTTGGACTTTCATTTGATTCAAAAAGCTTTGTTTGAATGTGTTTGACATTCATTTGATTAAAAAGCTTTGTTTGAATGTGTTTGAGTTTATTTCAATTCAAAAAGATTTAAATGAATGTGTTTGATTTCATTTGATTTTAAAAGCTTTGTTTATATGTATTTGACTTTCAATTGATTCAAATAGTTATGTTTAAATGTGTTTGACTTTCATATGATTTAAAAATATTTGTTAGAATGTATTTGACTTTCATTTGATTCTGTACTCTTTTTTAAATGTGTTTGACTTTCAGTTGATTCAAAAAGCTTTCTTTGAATGTGTTTAACTTTCATTTGATTCAAAAATCTTTGTTTGAATGTGTTTGTATTTCATTTGATTTAAAAAGTTTTGTTTAAATGTGATTAACTTTATTTCGATTCAAAAAGATTTATTTGAATGTGTTTTAATTTTATTTGATTAAAAAAGCTTTGTTTGAATGTGTTTCACTTTCATTTGATTAGAAAGGCCATGTTTGAATGTGTTTGATTTTCATATTATTTAGAAATATTTGGTTGAATGTGTTTGACTTTCTTTTGACTCAAAAAGCTTTGTTTGAATGTGTTTGACTTTCTTTTGATTCAAAAAGATTTGTTTGAATGTGTTTGACTTTCATTTGATTCAAAAAGCTTTGTTTGAATGTGTTTGACTTTGTTTCGATCTATAAAGATTTGTTTGAATGTGTTTGACTTTCTTTTGATTCAAAAAGTTTAGTTTGAATGTGTTTGACTTTAATTTGATTCAATAAGCTATGTATGAATTTGTTTGACTTTATTTTGATTCAAAAAGCTTTGTTTGAATATGTTTGACTTTCTTTTAATTCAAAAAGATTTGTTTGAATGTGTTTAACTTTCATTTGATCAAAAAAGCTTTAATTGAATGTGTTTGACTTTCATTTGATTCAAAAATCTATGTGTGAATTTGTTTGACTTTATTTTGATTCAAAAAGCTTTGTTTGAATGTGTTTAACTTTATTTTTATTTAAAAACTTTATTTGAATGTGTTTGACTTCCATTTGATTCAAAAAGCATTATTTGAATTTGTTTGACTTTCTTTTGATTAAAAAAACTTTGTTTGAATGTGTTTTACTTCTTTTCGATTCAAAATGACGTGTTAGAATGTGTTTGACTTTCTTTTGATTTATAAAGCTTTGTTTGAATGTGTTTGACTTTCATTTGATTCAAAAAGCTTTGTTTTAATGTGTTTGACATTCATTTGATTTAAAAAGCTTTGTTTGAATGGATTTAACTCTATTTCAATTCAAAAAGATATATTTGAATGTGTTTGATTTCATTTGATTTTAAAAGCTTTCTTTAAATGTGTTTGACTTTCATTTGATTCAAAAAGCTATGTTTGAATGTGTTTGACTTTCAGTTAATTCAAAAAGCTTTGTTTGAATGTGTTTAACTTTCTTTTGATTCAATAAGCTTTGTTTGAATGTGTTTGCCATTCATTTGATTCAAAAAGCTTTGTTTAAATGTGTTTGACTTTATTTCGATTCAAAAAGATTTATTTGAATGTGTTTGACTTTCATTTTATTCAAAAAGCTTTGTTTGAATGTGTTTGGCTTTCATTTGATTCAAAAAGCCATGTTTGAATGCGTTTGACTTTCAAATGATTTAAAAAGAATTGTTTGAATGTGTTTGACTTTCATTTCATTCAAAAAGCTTTGTTTGAATGTGTTTGACTTTCATTTGATCCATAAAACTTTGTTTGAATGTGTTTTACTTTTTATCGATTCAAAAAGAATGGTTATAATGTGTTTGACTTTCTTTTGATTCATAAAGCTTTAATTGAATGTGTTTAACTGTATTTCGATCTGAAAAGATTTGTTTGATTGTGTTTAACTTTCATTTTAGTCAAAAATCTCTGTTTGAATGTGTTTGACTTTCATTTGATTAAAAAAACTTTGTTTGAATGTGTTTGACTTTCAATTGATTCAAAAAGCTATGTTTGAATGTGTTTGACTTTCATTTGATTTAAAAATATTTGTTTGAATGTGTTTGACTTTCAGTTGATTCAAAAAGCTTTGTTTGAATGTGTTTAACTTTAATTTTTTTCAAAAAGCTTTGTTGGAATGTGTTTGTCTTTCATTTGATTCAAAAAGCTTTGTTTAAATGTGATTAACTTTATTTCGATTCAAAAAGATTTATTTGAATGTGTTTGACTTTCATTTTATTCAAAAACCTTTGTTTGAATGTGTTTAACTTTCATTTGATTCAAAAAGTTATGTTTGAATAAGTTTGACTTTAAAATGATTTAAAAAGAATTGTTTGAATGTGTTTGAGTTTCATTTGATTCAAAAAACTTTGTTTGAATGTGTTTGACTTTCTTTTAATTCAAAAAGCTTTGTTTGAATGTGTTTTATTTTATTTCGATTCAAAAAGAATTATTTGAATGTGTTTTAATTTCATTAGATTAAAAAAGCTTTGTTTGAATGTGTTTCACTTTCATTTGATTCAAAAGGCCATGTTTGAATGTGATTGACTTTCATATGATTTAGAAATATTTGGTTGAATGTGTTTGACTTTCTTTTGATTCAAAAAGCTTTGTTTAAATGTGTTTGACTTTCTTTTGATTCAAAAAGATTTGTTTGAATGTGTTTGACTTTCATTTGATTCAAAAAGCTTTGTTTGAATGTGTTTGACTTTGTTTCGATCTACAAAGATTAGTTTGAATGTGCTTGACTTTCATTTGATTCAAAAAGTTTAGTTTGAATGTGTTTGACTTTCTTTTGATTAAAAAAGCTTTGTTTGAATGTGTTTTACTTTTTTTCGATTCAAAAAGAATTGTTTGAATGTGTTTGACTTTCATTTGATTCAAAAAGCTTTGTTTGAATGTGTTGGACTTTCATTTAGTTTAAAAGCTTTGTTTGAATGTGTTTGACATTCATTTGAATCAAAAAGCTTTGTTTGAATGTGTTTGACTTTATTTCAATTCAAAAAGATTTATTTGAATGTGTTTGATTTCATTTGATTTTAAAAGCTTTTTTTAAATGTGTTTGACTTTCATTTGATTTAAAAAGCTATGTTTGAATGTGTTTGACTTTCATATTATTTAAAAATATTTGTTTGAATGTGTTTGACTTTCATTTGATTCAAAAAGCTTGTTTGAATGTGATTGACTTTCTTTTGATTAAAAAAGCTTTGTTTGAATGTGTTTGACTTTATTTTGATCTACAAAAATATTTTTGAATGTTTTTTACTTTCATTTGATTCAAAAAGCTTTTTTTGAAAGTGTTCGATTTTCATTTGATTCAAAAAGCTATGTATGAATTTGATTGACTTTATTTTGATTCAAAAAGCTTTGTTTGAATGTGTTTGACTTTCATTTGATTCAAAAAGCTTTGTTTGAATGTGTTTCACTTTCATTTGATTCAAAAGGCCATGTTTGAATGTGTTTGACTTTCATATTATTTAGAAATATTTGGTTGAATGTGTTTGACTTTCTTTTGACTCAAAAAGCTTTGTTTGAATGTGTTTGACTTTCTTTTGATTCAAAAAGATTTGTTTGAATGTGTTTGACTTTCATTTGATTCAAAAAGCTTTGTTTGAATGTGTTTGACTTTGTTTCGATCTACAAAGATTTATTTGAATGTGTTTGACTTTCATTTGATTCAAAAAGTTTAGTTTGAATGTGTTTGACTTTAATTTGATTCAAAAAGCTATGTATGAATTTGTTTGACTTTATTTTGATTCAAAAAGCTTTGTTTGAATATGTTTCACTTTCTTTTAATTCAAAAAGATTTGTTTGAATGTGTTTAACTTTCAATTGATCAAAAAAGCTTTAATTGAATGTGTTTGACTTTCATTTGATTCAAAAATCAATGTGTGAATTTGTTTGACTTTATTTTGATTCAAAAAGCTTTGTTTGAATGTGTTTAACTTTATTTTTATTCAAAAACTTTATTTGAATGTGTTTGACTTCCATTTGATTCAAAAAGCATTGTTTGAATGTGTTTGACTTTCTTTTGATTAAAAAAACTTTGTTTGAATGTGTTTTACGTCTTTTCGATTCAAAAAGACGTGTTAGAATGTGTTTGACTTTCTTTTGATTTATTACGCTTTGTTTGAATGTGTTTGACTTTCATTTGATTCAAAAAGCTTTGTTTTAATGTGTTTGACATTCATTTGATTTAAAAAGCTTTGTTTGAATGGATTTAACTCTATTTCAATTCAAAAAGATATATTTGAATGTGTTTGGTTTCATTTGATTTTAAAAGCTTTCTTTAAATGTGTTTGACTTTCATTTGATTCAAAAAGCTATGTTTGAATGTGTTTGACTTTCAGTTAATTTAAAAAGCTTTGTTTGAATGTGTTTAACTTTCTTTTGATTCAATAAGGTTTGTTTGAATGTGTTTGCCATTCATTTGATTCAAAAAGCTTTGTTTAAATGTGTTTGACTTTATTTCGATTCAAAAAGATTTATTTGAATGTGTTTGACTTTCATTTTATTCAAAAAGCTTTGTTTGAATGTGTTTGGCTTTAATTTGATTCAAAAAGCCATGTTTGAATGCGTTTGACTTTCAAATGATTTAAAAAGAATTGTTTGAATGTGTTTGACTTTCATTTTATTCAAAAAGCTTTGTTTGAATGTGTTTGACTTTCATTTGATCCATAAAACTTTGTTTGAATGTGTTTTACTTTTTATCGATTCAAAAAGAATGGTTATAATGTGTTTGACTTTCTTTTGATTCATAAAGCTTTAATTGAATGTGTTTGACTGTATTTCGATCTGAAAAGATTTGTTTGATTGTGTTTAACTTTCATTTTAGTCAAAAATCTCTGTTTAAATGTGTTTGACTTTCATTTGATTAAAAAAGCTTTGTTTGAATGTGTTTGACTTTCATTTGATTTAAAAATATTTGTTTGAATGTGTTTGACTTTCAGTTGATTCAAAAAGCTTTGTTTGAATGTGTTTAACTTTCATTTTATTCAAAAAGCTTTGTTTGAATGTGTTTGTCTTTCATTTGATTCAAAAAGCTTTGTTTAAATGTGATTAACTTTATTTCGATTCAAAAAGATTTATTTGAATGTGTTTGACTTTCATTTTATTCAAAAACCTTTGTTTGAATGTGTTTATTTTTCATTTGATTCAAAAAGTTATGTTTGAATAAGTTTGACTTTAAAATGATTTAAAAAGAATTGTTTGAATGTGTTTGAGTTTCTTTTGATTCAAAAAGCTTTGTTTGAATGTGTTTGACTTTCTTTTAATTCAAAAAGCTTTGTTTGAATGTGTTTTATTTTATTTCGATTCATAAAGAATTATTTGAATGTGTTTTAATTTCATTTGATTAAAAAAGCTTTGTTTGAATGTGTTTCACTTTCATTTGATTCAAAACGCCATGTTTGAATGTGTTTGACTTTCATATGATTTAGAAATATTTGGTTGAATGTGTTTGACTTTCTTTTGATTCAAAAAGCTTTGTTTAAATGTGTTTGACTTTCTTTTGATTCAAAAAGATTTGTTTGAATGTGTTTGACTTTCATTTGATTCAAAAAGCTTTGTTTGAATGTGTTTAACTTTCATTTAGTTTAAAAGCTTTGTTTGAATGTGTTTGACATTCATTTGAATCAAAAAGCTTTGTTTGAATGTGTTTGACTTTATTTCAATTCAAAAAGATTTATTTGAATGTGTTTGATTTCATTTGATTTTAAAAGCTTTTTTTAAATGTGTTTGACTTTCATTTGATTTAAAAAGCTATGTTTGAATGTGTTTGACTTTCATATTATTTAAAAATATTTGTTTGAATGTGTTTGACTTTCATTTGATTCAAAAAGCTTGTTTGAATGTGATTGACTTTCTTTTGATTAAAAAAGCTTTGTTTGAATGTGTTTGACTTTATTTTGATCTACAAAGATATTTTTGAATGTTTTTTACTTTCATTTGATTCAAAAAGCTTTTTTTGAAAGTGTTCGATTTTCATTTGATTCAAAAAGCTATGTATGAATTTGTTTGACTTTATTTTGATTCAAAAAGCTTTGTTTGAATGTGTTTGACTTTCATTTGATTCAAAAAGCTTTGTTTGAATGTGTTTCACTTTCATTTGATTCAAAAGGCCATGTTTGAATGTGTTTGACTTTCATATTATTTAGAAATATTTTGTTGAATGTGTTTGACTTTCTTTTGACTCAAAAAGCTTTGTTTGAATGTGTTTGACTTTCTTTTGATTCAAAAAGATTTGTTTGAATGTGTTAGACTTTCATTTGATTCAAAAAGCTTTGTTTGAATGTGTTTGACTTTGTTTCGATCTACAAAGATTTATTTGAATGTGTTTGACTTTCATTTGATTCAAAAAGTTTAGTTTGAATGTGTTTGACTTTAATTTGATTCAAAAAGCTATGTATGAATTTGTTTGACTTTATTTTGATTCAAAAAGCTTTGTTTGAATATGTTTGACTTTCTTTTAATTCAAAAAGATTTGTTTGAATGTGTTTAACTTTCATTTGATCAAAAAAGCTTTAATTGAATGTGTTTGACTTTCATTTGATTCAAAAATCTATGTGTGAATTTGTTTGACTTTATTTTGATTCAAAAAGCTTTGTTTGAATGTGTTTAACTTTCTTTTTATTCCAAAACTTTATTTGAATGTGTTTGACTTCCATTTGATTCAAAAAGCATTGTTTGAATGTGTTTGACTTTCTTTTGATTAAAAAAACTTTGTTTGAATGTGTTTTACGTCTTTTCGATTCAAAAAGACGTGTTAGAATGTGTTTGACTTTCTTTTGATTTCATTTGATCTATTTCAATTCAAAAAGATATATTTGAATGTGTTTGGTTTCATTTGATTTTAAAAGCTTTCTTTAAATGTGTTTGACTTTCATTTGATTCAAAAAGCTATGTTTGAATGTGTTTGACTTTCAGTTAATTTAAAAAGCTTTGTTTGAATGTGTTTAACTTTCTTTTGATTCAATAAGGTTTGTTTGAATGTGTTTGCCATTCATTTGATTCAAAAAGCTTTGTTTAAATGTGTTTGACTTTATTTCGATTCAAAAAGATTTATTTGAATGTGTTTGACTTTCATTTTATTCAAAAAGCTTTGTTTGAATGTGTTTGGCTTTAATTTGATTCAAAAAGCCATGTTTGAATGCGTTTGACTTTCAAATGATTTAAAAAGAATTGTTTGAATGTGTTTGACTTTCATTTTATTCAAAAAGCTTTGTTTGAATGTGTTTGACTTTCATTTGATCCATAAAACTTTGTTTGAATGTGTTTTACTTTTTATCGATTCAAAAAGAATGGTTATAATGTGTTTGACTTTCTTTTGATTCATAAAGCTTTAATTGAATGTGTTTGACTGTATTTTGATCTGAAAAGATTTGTTTGATTGTGTTTAACTTTCATTTTAGTCAAAAATCTCTGTTTAAATGTGTTTGACTTTCATTTGATTAAAAAAGCTTTGTTTGAATGTGTTTGACTTTCAATTGATTCAAAAAGCTATGTTTGAATGTGTTTGACTTTCATTTGATTTAAAAATATTTGTTTGAATGTGTTTGACTTTCAGTTGATTCAAAAAGCTTTGTTTGAATGTGTTTAACTTTCATTTTATTCAAAAAGCTTTGTTTGAATGTGTTTGTCTTTCATTTGATTCAAAAAGCTTTGTTTAAATGTGATTAACTTTATTTCGATTCAAAAAGATTTATTTGAATGTGTTTGACTTTCATTTTATTCAAAAACCTTTGTTTGAATGTGTTTATTTTTCATTTGATTCAAAAAGTTATGTTTGAATAAGTTTGACTTTAAAATGATTTAAAAAGAATTGTTTGAATGTGTTTGAGTTTCTTTTGATTCAAAAAGCTTTGTTTGAATGTGTTTGACTTTCTTTTAATTCAAAAAGCTTTGTTTGAATGTGTTTTATTTTATTTCGATTCATAAAGAATTATTTGAATGTGTTTTAATTTCATTTGATTAAAAAAGCTTTGTTTGAATGTGTTTCACTTTCATTTGATTCAAAACGCCATGTTTGAATGTGTTTGACTTTCATATGATTTAGAAATATTTGGTTGAATGTGTTTGCCTTTCTTTTGATTCAAAAAGCTTTGTTTAAATGTGTTTGACTTTCTTTTGATTCAAAAAGATTTGTTTGAATGTGTTTGACTTTCATTTGATTCAAAAAGCTTTGTTTGAATGTGTTTAACTTTCATTTAGTTTAAAAGCTTTGTTTGAATGTGTTTGACATTCATTTGAATCAAAAAGCTTTGTTTGAATGTGTTTGACTTTATTTAAATTCAAAAAGATTTATTTGAATGTGTTTGATTTCATTTGATTTTAAAAGCTTTTTTTAAATGTGTTTGACTTTCATTTGATTTAAAAAGCTATGTTTGAATGTGTTTGACTTTCATATTATTTAAAAATATTTGTTTGAATGTGTTTGACTTTCATTTGATTCAAAAAGCTTGTTTGAATGTGATTGACTTTCTTTTGATTAAAAAAGCTTTGTTTGAATGTGTTTGACTTTATTTTGATCTACAAAGATATTTTTGAATGTTTTTTACTTTCATTTGATTCAAAAAGCTTTTTTTGAAAGTGTTCGATTTTCATTTGATTCAAAAAGCTATGTATGAATTTGTTTGACTTTATTTTGATTCAAAAAGCTTTGTTTGAATGTGTTTGACTTTCATTTGATTCAAAAAGCTTTGTTTGAATGTGTTTCACTTTCATTTGATTCAAAAGGCCATGTTTGAATGTGTTTGACTTTCATATTATTTAGAAATATTTTGTTGAATGTGTTTGACTTTCTTTTGACTCAAAAAGCTTTGTTTGAATGTGTTTGACTTTCTTTTGATTCAAAAAGATTTGTTTGAATGTGTTAGACTTTCATTTGATTCAAAAAGCTTTGTTTGAATGTGTTTGACTTTGTTTCGATCTACAAAGATTTATTTGAATGTGTTTGACTTTCATTTGATTCAAAAAGTTTAGTTTGAATGTGTTTGACTTTAATTTGATTCAAAAAGCTATGTATGAATTTGTTTGACTTTATTTTGATTCAAAAAGCTTTGTTTGAATATGTTTGACTTTCTTTTAATTCAAAAAGATTTGTTTGAATGTGTTTAACTTTCATTTGATCAAAAAAGCTTTAATTGAATGTGTTTGACTTTCATTTGATTCAAAAATCTATGTGTGAATTTGTTTGACTTTATTTTGATTCAAAAAGCTTTGTTTGAATGTGTTTAACTTTCTTTTTATTCCAAAACTTTATTTGAATGTGTTTGACTTCCATTTGATTCAAAAAGCATTGTTTGAATGTGTTTGACTTTCTTTTGATTAAAAAAACTTTGTTTGAATGTGTTTTACGTCTTTTCGATTCAAAAAGACGTGTTAGAATGTGTTTGACTTTCTTTTGATTTCATTTGATCTATTTCAATTCAAAAAGATATATTTGAATGTGTTTGGTTTCATTTGATTTTAAAAGCTTTCTTTAAATGTGTTTGACTTTCATTTGATTCAAAAAGCTATGTTTGAATGTGTTTGACTTTCAGTTAATTTAAAAAGCTTTGTTTGAATGTGTTTAACTTTCTTTTGATTCAATAAGGTTTGTTTGAATGTGTTTGCCATTCATTTGATTCAAAAAGCTTTGTTTAAATGTGTTTGACTTTATTTCGATTCAAAAAGATTTATTTGAATGTGTTTGACTTTCATTTTATTCAAAAAGCTTTGTTTGAATGTGTTTGGCTTTAATTTGATTCAAAAAGCCATGTTTGAATGCGTTTGACTTTCAAATGATTTAAAAAGAATTGTTTGAATGTGTTTGACTTTCATTTTATTCAAAAAGCTTTGTTTGAATGTGTTTGACTTTCATTTGATCCATAAAACTTTGTTTGAATGTGTTTTACTTTTTATCGATTCAAAAAGAATGGTTATAATGTGTTTGACTTTCTTTTGATTCATAAAGCTTTAATTGAATGTGTTTGACTGTATTTTGATCTGAAAAGATTTGTTTGATTGTGTTTAACTTTCATTTTAGTCAAAAATCTCTGTTTAAATGTGTTTGACTTTCATTTGATTAAAAAAGCTTTGTTTGAATGTGTTTGACTTTCAATTGATTCAAAAAGCTATGTTTGAATGTGTTTGACTTTCATTTGATTTAAAAATATTTGTTTGAATGTGTTTGACTTTCAGTTGATTCAAAAAGCTTTGTTTGAATGTGTTTAACTTTCATTTTATTCAAAAAGCTTTGTTTGAATGTGTTTGTCTTTCATTTGATTCAAAAAGCTTTGTTTAAATGTGATTAACTTTATTTCGATTCAAAAAGATTTATTTGAATGTGTTTGACTTTCATTTTATTCAAAAACCTTTGTTTGAATGTGTTTATTTTTCATTTGATTCAAAAAGTTATGTTTGAATAAGTTTGACTTTAAAATGATTTAAAAAGAATTGTTTGAATGTGTTTGAGTTTCTTTTGATTCAAAAAGCTTTGTTTGAATGTGTTTGACTTTCTTTTAATTCAAAAAGCTTTGTTTGAATGTGTTTTATTTTATTTCGATTCATAAAGAATTATTTGAATGTGTTTTAATTTCATTTGATTAAAAAAGCTTTGTTTGAATGTGTTTCACTTTCATTTGATTCAAAACGCCATGTTTGAATGTGTTTGACTTTCATATGATTTAGAAATATTTGGTTGAATGTGTTTGACTTTCTTTTGATTCAAAAAGCTTTGTTTAAATGTGTTTGACTTTCTTTTGATTCAAAAAGATTTGTTTGAATGTGTTTGACTTTCATTTGATTCAAAAAGCTTTGTTTGAATGTGTTTAACTTTCATTTAGTTTAAAAGCTTTGTTTGAATGTGTTTGACATTCATTTGAATCAAAAAGCTTTGTTTGAATGTGTTTGACTTTATTTCAATTCAAAAAGATTTATTTGAATGTGTTTGATTTCATTTGATTTTAAAAGCTTTTTTTAAATGTGTTTGACTTTCATTTGATTTAAAAAGCTATGTTTGAATGTGTTTGACTTTCATATTATTTAAAAATATTTGTTTGAATGTGTTTGACTTTCATTTGATTCAAAAAGCTTGTTTGAATGTGATTGACTTTCTTTTGATTAAAAAAGCTTTGTTTGAATGTGTTTGACTTTATTTTGATCTACAAAGATATTTTTGAATGTTTTTTACTTTCATTTGATTCAAAAAGCTTTTTTTGAAAGTGTTCGATTTTCATTTGATTCAAAAAGCTATGTATGAATTTGTTTGACTTTATTTTGATTCAAAAAGCTTTGTTTGAATGTGTTTGACTTTCATTTGATTCAAAAAGCTTTGTTTGAATGTGTTTCACTTTCATTTGATTCAAAAGGCCATGTTTGAATGTGTTTGACTTTCATATTATTTAGAAATATTTTGTTGAATGTGTTTGACTTTCTTTTGACTCAAAAAGCTTTGTTTGAATGTGTTTGACTTTCTTTTGATTCAAAAAGATTTGTTTGAATGTGTTAGACTTTCATTTGATTCAAAAAGCTTTGTTTGAATGTGTTTGACTTTGTTTCGATCTACAAAGATTTATTTGAATGTGTTTGACTTTCATTTGATTCAAAAAGTTTAGTTTGAATGTGTTTGACTTTAATTTGATTCAAAAAGCTATGTATGAATTTGTTTGACTTTATTTTGATTCAAAAAGCTTTGTTTGAATATGTTTGACTTTCTTTTAATTCAAAAAGATTTGTTTGAATGTGTTTAACTTTCATTTGATCAAAAAAGCTTTAATTGAATGTGTTTGACTTTCATTTGATTCAAAAATCTATGTGTGAATTTGTTTGACTTTATTTTGATTCAAAAAGCTTTGTTTGAATGTGTTTAACTTTCTTTTTATTCCAAAACTTTATTTGAATGTGTTTGACTTCCATTTGATTCAAAAAGCATTGTTTGAATGTGTTTGACTTTCTTTTGATTAAAAAAACTTTGTTTGAATGTGTTTTACGTCTTTTCGATTCAAAAAGACGTGTTAGAATGTGTTTGACTTTCTTTTGATTTCATTTGATCTATTTCAATTCAAAAAGATATATTTGAATGTGTTTGATTTCATTTGATTTTAAAAGCTTTCTTTAAATGTGTTTGACTTTCATTTGATTCAAAAAGCTATGTTTGAATGTGTTTGACTTTCAGTTAATTTAAAAAGCTTTGTTTGAATGTGTTTAACTTTCTTTTGATTCAATAAGGTTTGTTTGAATGTGTTTGCCATTCATTTGATTCAAAAAGCTTTGTTTAAATGTGTTTGACTTTATTTCGATTCAAAAAGATTTATTTGAATGTGTTTGACTTTCATTTTATTCAAAAAGCTTTGTTTGAATGTGTTTGGCTTTCATTTGATTCACAAAGCCATGTTTGACTGCGTTTGACTTTCAAATGATTTAAAAAGAATTGTTTGAATGTGTTTGACTTTCATTTTATTCAAAAAGCTTTGTTTGAATGTGTTTGACTTTCATTTGATCCATAAAACTTTGTTTGAATGTGTTTTACTTTTTATCGATTCAAAAAGAATGGTTATAATGTGTTTGACTTTCTTTTGATTCATAAAGCTTTAATTGAATGTGTTTGACTGTATTTCGATCTGAAAAGATTTGTTTGATTGTGTTTAACTTTCATTTTAGTCAAAAATCTCTGTTTGAATGTGTTTGACTTTCATTTGATTAAAAAAGATTTGTTTGAATGTGTTTGACTTTCAATTGATTCAAAAAGCTATGTTTGAATGTGTTTGACTTTCATTTGATTTAAAAATATTTGTTTGAATGTGTTTGACTTTCAGTTGATTCAAAAAGCTTTGTTTGAATGTGTTTAACTATCATTTTATTCAAAAAGCTTTGTTTGAATGTGTTTGTCTTTCATTTGATTCCAAAAGCTTTGTTTAAATGTGATTAACTTTATTTCGATTCAAAAAGATTTATTTGAATGTGTTTGACTTTCATTTTATTCAAAAACCTTTGTTTGAATGTGTTTATTTTTCATTTGATTCAAAAAGTTATGTTTGAATAAGTTTGACTTTAAAATGATTTAAAAAGAATTGTTTGAATGTGTTTGAGTTTCATTTGATTCAAAAAGCTTTGTTTGAATGTGTTTGACTTTCTTTTAATTCAAAAAGCTTTGTTTGAATGTGTTTTATTTTATTTCGATTCAAAAAGAATTATTTGAATGTGTTTTAATTTCATTTGATTAAAAAAGCTTTGTTTGAATGTGTTTCACTTTCATTTGATTCAAAACGCCATGTTTGAATGTGTTTGACTTTCATATGATTTAGAAATATTTGGTTGAATGTGTTTGACTTTCTTTTGATTCAAAAAGCTTTGTTTAAATGTGTTTGACTTTCTTTTGATTCAAAAAGATTTGTTTGAATGTGTTTGACTTTCATTTGATTCAAAAAGCTTTGTTTGAATGTGTTTGACTTTGTTTCGATCTACATAGATTAGTTTGAATGTGTTTGACTTTCATTTGATTCAAAAAGTTTAGTTCGAATGTGTTTGACTTTCTTTTGATTAAAAAAGCTTTGTTTGAATGTGTTTTACTTTTTTTCGATTCAAAAAGAATTGTTTGAATGTGTTTGACTTTCATTTGATTCAAAAAGCTTTGTTTGAATGTGTTGAACTTTCATTTAGTTTAAAAGCTTTGTTTGAATGTGTTTGACATTCATTTGAATCAAAAAGCTTTGTTTGAATGTGTTTGACTTTATTTCAATTCAAAAAGATTTATTTGAATGTGTTTGATTTCATTTGATTTTAAAAGCTTTTTTTAAATGTGTTTGACTTTCATTTGATTTAAAAAGCTATGTTTGAATGTGTTTGACTTTCATATTATTTAAAAATATTTGTTTGAATGTGTTTGACTTTCATTTGATTCAAAAAGCTTGTTTGAATGTGATTGACTTTCTTTTGATTAAAAAAGCTTTGTTTGAATGTGTTTGACTTTATTTTGATCTACAAAGATATTTTTGAATGTTTTTTACTTTCATTTGATTCAAAAAGCTTTTTTTGAATGTGTTCGATTTTCATTTGATTCAAAAAGCTATGTATGAATTTGTTTGACTTTATTTTGATTCAAAAAGCTTTGTTTGAATGTGTTTGACTTTCATTTGATTCAAAAAGCTTTGTTTGAATGTGTTGGACTTTCATTTGATTCAAAAAGCTTTGTTTGAATGTGTTTGACATTCATTTGATTAAAAAGCTTTGTTTGAATGTGTTTGACTTTATTTCAATTCAAAAAGATTTAAATGAATGTGTTTGATTTCATTTGATTTTAAAAGCTTTGTTTATATGTATTTGACTTTCAATTGATTCAAATAGCTATGTTTAAATGTGTTTGACTTTCATATGATTTAAAAATATTTGTTAGAATGTATTTGACTTTCATTTGATTCTATACTCTTTTTAAAATGTGTTTGACTTTCAGTTGATTCAAAAGGCTTTGTTTGAATGTGTTTAACTTTCATTTGATTCAAAAAGCTTTGTTTGAATGTGTTTGTATTTCATTTGATTCAAAAAGTTTTGTTTAAATGTGATTAACTTTATTTCGATTCAAAAAGGTTTATTTGAATGTGTTTGACTTTCATTTTATTCAAAAAGCTTTGTTTGAATGTGTTTAACTTTCATTTGATTCAAAAAGCTATGTTTGAATAAGTTTGACTTTCAAATGATTTAAAAAGAATTGTTTGAATGTGTTTGACTTTCATTTCATTCAAAAAGCTTTGTTTGAATGTGTTTGACTTTCTTTTCATTCAAAAAGCTTTGTTTGAATGTGTTTTATTTTATTTCGATTCAAAAAGAATTATTTGAATGTGTTTTAATTTTATTTGATTAAAAAAGCTTTGTTTGAATGTGTTTCACTTTCATTTGATTAGAAAGGCCATGTTTGAATGTGTTTGATTTTCATATTATTTAGAAATATTTGGTTGAATGTGTTTGACTTTCTTTTGACTCAAAAAGCTTTGTTTGAATGTGTTTGACTTTCTTTTGATTCAAAAAGATTTGTTTGAATGTGTTTGACTTTCATTTGATTCAAAAAGCATTGTTTGAATGTGTTTGACTTTGTTTCGATCTACAAAGATTTGTTTGAATGTGTTTGACTTTCATTTGATTCAAAAAGTTTAGTTTGAATGTGTTTGACTTTAATTTGATTCAAAAAGCTATGTATGAATTTGTTTGACTTTATTTTGATTCAAAAAGCTTTGTTTGAATATGTTTGACTTTCTTTTAATTCAAAAAGATTTGTTTGAATGTGTTTAACTTTCATTTGATCAAAAAAGCTTTAATTGAATGTGTTTGACTTTCATTTGATTCAAAAATCTATGTGTGAATTTGTTTGACTTTATTTTGATTCAAAAAGCTTTATTTGAATGTGTTTAACTTTATTTTTATTTAAAAACTTTATTTGAATGTGTTTGACTTCCATTTGATTCAAAAAGCATTGTTTGAATGTGTTTGACTTTCTTTTGATTAAAAAAACTTTGTTTGAATGTGTTTTACTTCTTTTCGATTTAAAATGACGTGTTAGAATGTGTTTGACTTTCTTTTGATTTATAAAGCTTTGTTTGAATGTGTTTGACTTTCATTTGATTCAAAAAGCTTTGTTTTAATGTGTTTGACATTCATTTGATTTAAAAAGCTTTGTTTGAATGGATTTAACTCTATTTCAATTCAAAAAGATATATTTGAATGTGTTTGATTTCATTTGATTTTAAAAGCTTTCTTTAAATGTGTTTGACTTTCATTTGATTCAAAAAGCTATGTTTGAATGTGTTTGACTTTCAGTTAATTCAAAAAGCTTTGTTTGAATGTGTTTAACTTTCTTTTGATTCAATAAGCTTTGTTTGAATGTGTTTGCCATTCATTTGATTCAAAAAGCTTTGTTTAAATGTGTTTGACTTTATTTCGATTCAAAAAGATTTATTTGAATGTGTTTGACTTTCATTTAATTCAAAAAGCTTTGTTTGAATGTGTTTGGCTTTCATTTGATTCAAAAAGCCATGTTTGAATGCGTTTGACTTTCAAATGATTTAAAAAGAATTGTTTGAATGTGTTTGACTTTTATTTCATTCAAAAAGCTTTGTTTGAATGTGTTTGACTTTCTTTTCATTCAAAAAGCTTTGTTTGAATGTGTTTTATTTTATTTCGATTCAAAAAGAATTATTTGAATGTGTTTTAATTTTATTTGATTAAAAAAGCTTTGTTTGAATGTGTTTCACTTTCATTTGATTAGAAAGGCCATGTTTGAATGTGTTTGATTTTCATATTATTTAGAAATATTTGGTTGAATGTGTTTGACTTTCTTTTGACTCAAAAAGCTTTGTTTGAATGTGTTTGACTTTCTTTTGATTCAAAAAGATTTGTTTGAATGTGTTTGACTTTCATTTGATTCAAAAAGCATTGTTTGAATGTGTTTGACTTTGTTTCGATCTACAAAGATTTGTTTGAATGTGTTTGACTTTCATTTGATTCAAAAAGTTTAGTTTGAATGTGTTTGACTTTAATTTGATTCAAAAAGCTATGTATGAATTTGTTTGACTTTATTTTGATTCAAAAAGCTTTGTTTGAATATGTTTGACTTTCTTTTAATTCAAAAAGATTTGTTTGAATGTGTTTAACTTTCATTTGATCAAAAAAGCTTTAATTGAATGTGTTTGACTTTCATTTGATTCAAAAATCTATGTGTGAATTTGTTTGACTTTATTTTGATTCAAAAAGCTTTATTTGAATGTGTTTAACTTTATTTTTATTTAAAAACTTTATTTGAATGTGTTTGACTTCCATTTGATTCAAAAAGCATTGTTTGAATGTGTTTGACTTTCTTTTGATTAAAAAAACTTTGTTTGAATGTGTTTTACTTCTTTTCGATTTAAAATGACGTGTTAGAATGTGTTTGACTTTCTTTTGATTTATAAAGCTTTGTTTGAATGTGTTTGACTTTCATTTGATTCAAAAAGCTTTGTTTTAATGTGTTTGACATTCATTTGATTTAAAAAGCTTTGTTTGAATGGATTTAACTCTATTTCAATTCAAAAAGATATATTTGAATGTGTTTGATTTCATTTGATTTTAAAAGCTTTCTTTAAATGTGTTTGACTTTCATTTGATTCAAAAAGCTATGTTTGAATGTGTTTGACTTTCAGTTAATTCAAAAAGCTTTGTTTGAATGTGTTTAACTTTCTTTTGATTCAATAAGCTTTGTTTGAATGTGTTTGCCATTCATTTGATTCAAAAAGCTTTGTTTAAATGTGTTTGACTTTATTTCGATTCAAAAAGATTTATTTGAATGTGTTTGACTTTCATTTAATTCAAAAAGCTTTGTTTGAATGTGTTTGGCTTTCATTTGATTCAAAAAGCCATGTTTGAATGCGTTTGACTTTCAAATGATTTAAAAAGAATTGTTTGAATGTGTTTGACTTTTATTTCATTCAAAAAGCTTTGTTTGAATGTGTTTGACTTTCTTTTCATTCAAAAAGCTTTGTTTGAATGTGTTTTATTTTATTTCGATTCAAAAAGAATGGTTATAATGTGTTTGACTTTCTTTTGATTCATAAAGCTTTAATTGAATGTGTTTGACTGTATTTCGATCTGAAAAGATTTGTTTGATTGTGTTTAACTTTCATTTTAGTCAAAAATCTCTGTTTGAATGTGTTTGACTTTCATTTGATTAAAAAAGCTTTGTTTGAATGTGTTTGACTTTCAATTGATTCAAAAAGCTATGTTTGAATGTGTTTGACTTTCATTTGATTTAAAAATATTTGTTTGAATGTGTTTGACTTTCAGTTGATTCAAAAAGCTTTGTTTGAATGTGTTTAACTTTCATTTTTTTTTCAAAAAGCTTTGTTTGAATGTGTTTGTCTTTCATTTGATTCAAAAAGCTTTGTTTAAATGTGATTAACTTTATTTCGATTCAAAAAGATTTATTTGAATGTGTTTGACTTTCATTTTATTCAAAAACCTTTGTTTGAATGTGTTTAACTTTCATTTGATTCAAAAAGTTATGTTTGAATAAGTTTGACTTTAAAATGATTTAAAAAGAATTGTTTGAATGTGTTTGAGTTTCATTTGATTCAAAAAGCTTTGTTTGAATGTGTTTGACTTTCTTTTAATTCAAAAAGCTTTGTTTGAATGTGTTTTATTTTATTTCGATTCAAAAAGAATTATTTGAATGTGTTTTAATTTCATTTGATTAAAAAAGCTTTGTTTGAATGTGTTTCACTTTCATTTAATTCAACAGGCCATGTTTGAATGTGTTTGACTTTCATATGATTTAGAAATATTTGGTTGAATGTGTTTGACTTTCTTTTGATTCAAAAAGCTTTGTTTAAATGTGTTTGACTTTCTTTTGATTCAAATAGATTTGTTTGAATGTGTTTGACTTTCATTTGATTCAAAAAGCTTTGTTTGAATGTGTTTGACTTTGTTTCGATCTACAAAGATTAGTTTGAATGTGCTTGACTTTCATTTGATTCAAAAAGTTTAGTTTGAATGTGTTTGACTTTCTTTTGATTAAAAAAGCTTTGTTTGAATGTGTTTTACTTTTTTTCGATTCAAAAAGAATTGTTTGAATGTGTTTGACTTTCATTTGATTCAAAAAGCTTTGTTTGAATGTGTTGGACTTTCATTTGATTCAAAAGCTTTGTTTGAATGTGTTTGACATTCACTTTAATCAAAAAGCTTTATTTGAATGTGTTTGACTTTTTTCAATTCAAAAAGATTTATTTGAATGTGTTTGACTTTCATTTGATTCAAAAAGCTTTGTTTGAATGTGTTTGACTTTGTTTCGATCTACAAAGATTAGTTTGAATGTGTTTGACTTTCATTTGATTCAAAAAGTTTAGTTTGAATGTGTTTGACTTTCTTTTGATTAAAAAAGCTTTGTTTGAATGTGTTTTACTTTTTTCGATTCAAAAAGAATTGTTTGAATGTGTTTGACTTTCATTTGATTCAAAAAGCTTTGTTTGAATGTGTTGGACTTTCATTTAGTTTAAAAGCTTTGTTGGAATGTGTTTGACATTCATTTGAATCAAAAAGCTTTGTTTGAATGTGTTTGACTTTATTTCAATTCAAAAAGATTTATTTGAATGTGTTTGATTTCATTTGATTTTAAAAGCTTTTTTTAAATGTGTTTGACTTTCATTTGATTTAAAAAGCTATGTTTGAATGTGTTTGACTTTCATATTTTTTAAAAATATTTGTTTGAATGTGTTTGACTTTCATTTGATTCAAAAAGCTTGTTTGAATGTGATTGACTTTCTTTTAATTAAAAAAGCTTTGTTTGAATGTGTTTGACTTTATTTTGATCTACAAAGATATTTTTGAATGTTTTTTACTTTCATTTGATTCAAAAAGCTTTTTTTGAATGTGTTCGATTTTCATTTGATTCAAAAAGCTATGTATGAATTTGTTTGACTTTATTTTGATTCAAAAAGCTTTGTTTGAATGTGTTTGACTTTCATTTGATTCAAAAAGCTTTGTTTGAATGTGTTTGACATTCATTTGATTAAAAAGCTTTGTTTGAATGTGTTTGACTTTATTTCAATTCAAAAAGATTTAAATGAATGTGTTTGATTTCATTTGATTTTAAAAGCTTTGTTTATATGTATTTGACTTTCAATTGATTCAAATAGCTATGTTTAAATGTGTATGACTTTCATATGATTTAAAAATATTTGTTAGAATGTATTTGACTTTCATTTGATTCTATACTCTTTTTTAAATGTGTTTGACTTTCAGTTGATTCAAAAAGCTTTGTTTGAATGTGTTTAACTTTCATTTGATTCAAAAAGCTTTGTTTGAATGTGTTTGTATTTCATTTGTTTCAAAAAGCTTTGTTTAAATGTGATTAACTTTATTTCGATTCAAAAAGATTTATTTGAATGTGTTTGACTTTCATTTTATTCAAAAAGCGTTGTTTGAATGTGTTTAACTTTCATTTGATTCAAAAAGCTATGTTTGAATAAGTTTGACTTTCAAATGATTTAAAAAGAATTGTTTGAATGTGTTTGACTTTCATTTCATTCAAAAAGCTTTGTTTGAATGTGTTTGACTTTCTTTTCATTCAAAAAGCTTTGTTTGAATGTGTTTTATTTTATTTCGATTCAAAAAGAATTATTTGAATGTGTTTTATTTTTATTTGATTAAAAAAGCTTTGTTTGAATGTGTTTCACTTTCATTTGATTAGAAAGGCCATGTTTGAATGTGTTTGACTTTCATATTATTTAGAAATATTTGGTTGAATGTGTTTGACTTTCTTTTGACTCAAAAAGCTTTGTTTGAATGTGTTTGACTTTCTTTTGATTCAAAAAGATTTGTTTGAATGTGTTTGACTTTCATTTGATTCAAAAAGCTTTGTTTGAATGTGTTTGACTTTGTTTCGATCTACAAAGATTTGTTTGAATGTGTTTGACTTTCATTTGATTCAAAAAGTTTAGTTTGAATGTGTTTGACTTTAATTTGATTCAAAAAGCTATGTATGAATTTGTTTGACTTTATTTTGATTCAAAAAGCTTTGTTTGAATATGTTTGACTTTCTTTTAATTCAAAAAGATTTGTTTGAATGTGTTTAACTTTCATTTGATCAAAAAAGCTTTAATTGAATGTGTTTGACTTTCATTTGATTCAAAAATCTATGTGTGAATTTGTTTGACTTTATTTTGATTCAAAAAGCTTTGTTTGAATGTGTTTAACTTTATTTTTATTCAAAAATTTTATTTGAATGTGTTTGACTTCCATTTGATTCGAAAAGCATTGTTTGAATGTGTTTGACTTTCTTTTGATTAAAAAAACTTTGTTTAAATGTGTTTTACTTCTTTTCGATTCAAAAAGACGTGTTAGAATGTGTTTGACTTTCTTTTGATTTATAAAGCTTTGTTTGAATGTGTTTGACTTTCATTTGATTCAAAAAGCTTTGTTTTAATGTGTTTGACATTCATTTGATTTAAAAAGCTTTGTTTGAATGGATTTAACTCTATTTCAATTCAAAAAGATATATTTGAATGTGTTTGATTTCATTTGATTTTAAAAGCTTTCTTTAAATGTGTTTGACTTTCATTTGATTCAAAAAGCTATGTTTGAATGTGTTTGACTTTCAGCTAATTCAAAAAGCTTTGTTTGAATGTGTTTAACTTTCTTTTGATTCAATAAGCTTTGTTTGAATGTGTTTGCCATTCATACGATTCAAAAAGCTTTGTTTAAATGTGTTTGACTTTATTTCGATTCAAAAAGATTTATTTGAATGTGTTTGACTTTCATTTTATTTAAAAAGCTTTGTTTGAATGTGTTTGACTTTCATTTGATTCAAAAAGCCATGTTTGAATGCGTTTGACTTTCAAATGATTTAACAAAAATTGTTTGAATGTGTTTGACTTTCATTTGATTCAAAAAGCTTTGTTTGAATGTGTTTGACTTTCATTTGATCCATAAAACTTTGTTTGAATGTGTTTTACTTTTTATCGATTCAAAAAGAATGGTTATAATGTGTTTGACTTTCTTTTGATTCATAAAGCTTTAATTGAATGTGTTTGACTGTATTTCGATCTGAAAGATTTGTTTGATTGTGTTTAACTTTCATTTTAGTCAAAAATCTCTGTTTGAATGTGTTTGACTTTCATTTGATTAAAAAAGCTTTGTTTGAATGTGTTTGACTTTCAATTGATTCAAAAAGCTATGTTTGAATGTGTTTGACTTTCATTTGATTTAAAAATATTTGTTTGAATGTGTTTGACTTTCAGTTGATTCAAAAAGCTTTGTTTGAATGTGTTTAACTTTCATTTTATTCAAAAAGCTTTGTTTGAATGTGTTTGTCTTTCATTTGATTCAAAAAGCTTTGTTTAAATGTGATTAACTTTATTTCGATTCAAAAAGATTTATTTGAATGTGTTTGACTTTCATTTTATTCAAAAACCTTTGTTTGAATGTGTTTAACTTTCATTTGATTCAAAAAGTTATGTTTGAATAAGTTTGACTTTAAAATGATTTAAAAAGAATTGTTTGAATGTGTTTGTGTTTCATTTGATTCAAAAAACTTTGTTTGAATGTGTTTGACTTTCTTTTCATTCAAAAAGCTTTGTTTGAATGTGTTTTATTTTATTTCGATTCAAAAAGAATTATTTGAATGTGTTTTAATTTCATTTGATTAAAAAAGCTTTGTTTGAATGTGTTTCACTTTCATTTGATTCAAAAGGCCATGTTTGAATGTTTTTGACTTTCATATGATTTAGAAATATTTGGTTGAATGTGTTTGACTTTCTTTTGATTCAAAAAGCTTTGTTTAAATGTGTTTGACTTTCTTTTGATTCAAAAAGATTTTTTTGAATGTGTTTGACTTTCATTTGATTCAAAAAGCTTTGTTTGAATGTGTTTGACTTTGTTTCGATCTACAAAGATTAGTTTGAATGTGTTTGACTTTCATTTGATTCAAAAAGTTTAGTTTGAATGTGTTTGACTTTCTTTTGATTAAAAAAGCTTTGTTTGAATGTGTTTTACTTTTTTTCGATTCAAAAAGAATTGTTTGAATGTGTTTGACTTTCATTTGATTCAAAAAGCTTTGTTTGAATGTGTTGGACTTTCATTTGATTCAAAAGCTTTGTTTGAATGTGTTTGACATTCATTTGAATCAAAAAGCTTTGTTTGAATGTGTTTGACTTTATTTCAATTCAAAAAGATTTATTTGAATGTGTTTGATTTCATTTGATTTTAAAAGCTTTGTTTAAATGTGTTTGACTTTCATTTGATTTAAATAGCTATGTTTGAATGTGTTTGACTTTCATATTATTTAAAAATATTTGTTTGAATGTGTTTGACTTTCATTTGATTCAAAAAGCTTGTTTGAATGTGATTGACTTTCTTTTGATTAAAAAAGCTTTGTTTGAATGTGTTTGACTTTATTTTGATCTACAAAGATATTTTTGAATATTTTTGACTTTCATTTGATTCAAAAAGCTTTTTTTGAATGTGTTCGATTTTCATTTGATTCAAAAAGCTATGTATGAATTTGTTTGACTTTATTTTGATTCAAAAAGCTTTGTTTGAATGTGTTTGACTTTCATTTGATTCAAAAAGCATTGTTTGAATGTGTTGGACTTTCATTTGATTCAAAAAGCTTTGTTTGAATGTGTTTGACATTCATTTGATTAAAAAGCTTTGTTTGAATGTGTTTGACTTTATTTCAATTTAAAAAGATTTAAATGAATGTGTTTAATTTCATTTGATTTTAAAAGCTTTGTTTACATGTATTTGACTTTCAATTGATTCAAATAGTTATGTTTAAATGTGTTTGACTTTTATATGATTTAAAAATATTTGTTAGAATGTATTTGACTTTCATTTGATTCTATACTCTTTTTTAAATGTGTTTGACTTTCAGTTGATTCAAAAAGCTTTGTTTGAATGTGTTTAACATTCATTTGATTCAAAAAGCTTTGTTTGAATGTGTTTGTATTTCATTTGATTCAAAAAGCTTTGTTTAAATGTGATTAACTTTATTTCGATTCAAAAAGATTTATTTGAATGTGTTTGACTTTCATTTTATTCAAAAAGCTTTGTTTGAATGTGTTTAACTTTCATTTGATTCAAAAAGCTATGTTTGAATAAGTTTGACTTTCAAATGATTTAAAAAGAATTGTTTGAATGTGTTTGACTTTCATTTCATTCAAAAAGCTTTGTTTGAATGTGTTTGACTTTCTTTTCATTCAAAAAGCTTTGTTTGAATGTGTTTTATTTTATTTCGATTCAAAAAGAATTATTTGAATGTGTTTTTATTTTATTTGATTAAAAAAGCTTTGTTTGAATGTGTTTCACTTTCATTTGATTCAAAAGGCCATGTTTAAATGTGTTTGACTTTCATATTATTTAGAAATATTTGGTTGAATGTGTTTGACTTTCTTTTGACTCAAAAAGCTTTGTTTGAATGTGTTTGACTTTCTTTTGATTCAAAAAGATTTGTTTGAATGTGTTTGACTTTCATTTGATTCAAAAAGCTTTGTTTGAATGTGTTTGACTTTGTTTCGATCTACAAAGATTTGTTTGAATGTATTTGACTTTCATTTGATTCAAAAAGTTTAGTTTGAATGTGTTTGACTTTAATTTGATTCAAAAAGCTATGTATGAATTTGTTTGACTTTATTTTGATTCAAAAAGCTTTGTTTGAATATGTTTGACTTTCTTTTAATTCAAAAAGATTTGTTTGAATGTGTTTAACTTTCATTTGATCAAAAAAGCTTTAATTGAATGTGTTTGACTTTCATTTGATTCAAAAATCTATGTGTGAATTTGTTTGACTTTATTTTGATTCAAAAAGCTTTGTTTGAATGTGTTTAACTTTATTTTTATTCAAAAATTTTATTTGAATGTGTTTGACTTCCATTTGATTCGAAAAGCATTGTTTGAATGTGTTTGACTTTCTTTTGATTAAAAAAACTTTGTTTGAATGTGTTTTACTTCTTTTCGATTCAAAAAGACGTGTTAGAATGTGTTTGACTTTCTTTTGATTTATAAAGCTTTGTTTGAATGTGTTTGACTTTCATTTGATTCAAAAAGCTTTGTTTTAATGTGTTTGACATTCATTTGATTTAAAAAGCTTTGTTTGAATGGATTTAACTCTATTTCAATTCAAAAATATGTATTTGAATGTGTTTGATTTCATTTGATTTTAAAAGCTTTCTTTAAATGTGTTTGACTTTCATTTGATTCAAAAAGCTATGTTTGAATGTGTTTGACTTTAAGTTAATTCAAAAAGCTTTGTTTGAATGTGTTTATCTTTCTTTTGATTCAATAAGCTTTCTTTGAATGTGTTTGCCATTCATTTGATTCAAAAAGCTTTGTTAAAATGTGTTTGACTTTATTTCGATTCAAAAAGATTTATTTGAATGTGTTTGACTTTCATTTTATTTAAAAAGCTTTGTTTGAATGTGTTTGACTTTCATTTGATTCAAAAAGCCATGTTTGAATGCGTTTGACTTTCAAATGATTTAAAAAGAATTGTTTGAATGTGTTTGACTTTCATTTTATTCAAAAAGCTTTGTTTGAATGTGTTTGACTTTCATTTGATCCATAAAACTTTGTTTGAATGTGTTTTACTTTTTATCGATTCAAAAAGAATGGTTATAATGTGTTTGACTTTCTTTTGATTCATAAAGCTTTAATTGAATGTGTTTGACTGTATTTCGATCTGAAAAGATTTGTTTGATTGTGTTTAACTTTCATTTTAGTCAAAAATCTCTGTTTGAATGTGTTTGACTTTCATTTGATTAAAAAAGCTTTGTTTGAATGTGTTTGACTTTCAATTGATTCAAAAAGCTATGTTTGAATGTGTTTGACTTTCATTTGATTTAAAAATATTTGTTTGAATGTGTTTGACTTTCAGTTGATTCAAAAAGCTTTGTTTGAATGTGTTTAACTTTCATTTTATTCAAAAAGCTTTGTTTGAATGTGTTTGTCTTTCATTTGATTCAAAAAGCTTTGTTTAAATGTGATTAACTTTATTTCGATTCAAAAAGATTTATTTGAATGTGTTTGACTTTCATTTTATTCAAAAACCTTTGTTTGAATGTGTTTAACTTTCATTTGATTCAAAAAGTTATGTTTGAATAAGTTTGACTTTAAAATGATTTAAAAAGAATTGTTTGAATGTGTTTGACTTTCATTTGATTCAAAAAGCTTTGTTTGAATGTGTTTGACTTTCTTTTAATTCAAAAAGCTTTGTTTGAATGTGTTTTATTTTATTTCGATTCAAAAAGAATTATTTGAATGTGTTTTAATTTCATTTGATTAAAAAAGCTTTGTTTGAATGTGTTTCACTTTCATTTGATTCAAAAGGCCATGTTTAAATGTGTTTGACTTTCATATGATTTAGAAATATTTGGTTGAATGTGTTTGACTTTCTTTTGATTCAAAAAGCTTTGTTTAAATGTGTTTGACTTTCTTTTGATTCAAAAAGATTTGTTTGAATGTGTTTGACTTTCATTTGATTCAAAAAGCTTTGTTAGAATGTGTTTGACTTTGTTTCGATCTACAAAGATTAGTTTGAATGTGTTTGACTTTCATTTGATTCAAAAAGTTTAGTTTGAATGTGTTTGACTTTCTTTTGATTAAAAAAGCTTTGTTTGAATGTGTTTTACTTTTTTTCGATTCAAAAAGAATTGTTTGAATGTGTTTGACTTTCATTTGATTCAAAAAGCTTTGTTTGAATGTGTTGGACTTTCATTTGATTCAAAAGCTTTGTTTGAATGTGTTTGACATTCATTTTAATCAAATAGCTTTATTTGAATGTGTTTGACTTTATTTCAATTCAAAAAGATTTATTTGAATGTGTTTGATTTCATTTGATTTTAAAAGCTTTGTTTAAATATGTTTGACTTTCATTTGATTTAAATAGCTATGTTTGAATGTGTTTGACTTTTATATGATTTAAAAATATTTGTTTGAATGTGTTTGACTTTCATTTGATTCAAAAATCTTGTTTGAATGTGATTGACTTTCTTTTGTTTAAAAAAGCTTTGTTTGAATGTGTTTGACTTTATTTTGATCTACAAAGATTTTTTTGAATGTTTTTGACTTTCATTTGATTCAAAAAGCTTTTTTTGAATGTGTTCGATTTTCATTTGATTCAAAAAGCTATGTATGAATTTGTTTGACTTTATTTTGATTCAAAAAGCTTTGTTTGAATGTGTTTGACTTTCATTTGATTCAAAAAGCTTTGTTTGAATGTGTTGGACTTTTATTTGATTCAAAAAGCTTTGTTTGAATGTGTTTGACATTCATTTGATTAAAAAACTTTGTTTGAATGTGTTTGACTTTATTTCAATTCAAAAAGATTTATTTGAATGTGTTTGATTTCATTTGATTTTAAAAGCTTTGTTTATATGTATTTGACTTTCATTTGATTCAAATAGCTATGTTTAAATGTGTTTGACTTTCATATGATTGAAAAATATTTGTTAGAATGTATTTGACTTTCATTTGATTCTATATACTTTTTTAAATGTGTTTGACTTTCAGTTGATTCAAAAAGCTTTGTTTGAATGTGTTTAACTTTCATTTGATTCAAAAAGCTTTGTTTGAATGTGTTTGTATTTCATTTGATTCAAAAAGCTTTGTTTAAATGTGATTGACTTTATTTCGATTCAAAAAGATTTATTTTAATGTGTTTGACTTTCATTTTATTCAAAAAGCTTTGTTTGAATGTGTTTAACTTTCATTTGATTCAAAAAGCTATGTTTGAATAAGTTTGACTTTAAAATGATTTAAAAAGAATTGTTTGAATGTGTTTGAATTTCATTTCATTTAAAAAGCTTTGTTTGAATGTGTTTGACTTTCTTTTAATTCAAAAAGCTTTGTTTGAATTTGTTTTATTTTATTTCGATTCAAAAAGAATTATTTGAATGTGTTTTAATTTCATTTGATTAAAAAAGCTTTGTTTGAATGTGTTTCACTTTCATTTGATTCAAAAGGCCATGTTTGAATGTGTTTGACTTTCATATTATTAAGAAATATTTGGTTGAATGTGTTAGACTTTCTTTTGACTCAAAAAGCTTTGTTTGAATGTGTTTGACTTTCTTTTGATTCAAAAAGATTTGTTTGAATGTGTTTGACTTTCATTTAATTCAAAAAGCTTTGTTTGAATGTGTTTGACTTTGTTTCGATCTACAAAGATTTGTTTGAATGTGTTTGACTTTCATTTGATTCAAAAAGTTTAGTTTGAATGTGTTTGACTTTAATTTGATTCAAAAAGCTATGTATGAATTTGTTTGACTTTATTTTGATTCAAAAAGCTTTGTTTGAATATGTTTGAATTTCTTTTGATTCAAAAAGATTTGTTTGAATGTGTTTAACTTTAATTTGATAAAAAAAGCTTTAATTGAATGTGTTTGACTTTCATTTGATTCAAAAATCTATGTGTGAATTTGTTTGACTTTATTTTTATTCAAAAACTCTATTTGAATGTGTTTAACTTCCATTTGATTCAAAAACCATTGTTTGAATGTGTTTGACTTTCTTTTGATTAAAAAAACTTTGTTTGAATGTGTTTTACTTCTTTTCGATTCAAAAAGACGTGTTAGAATGTGTTTGACTTTCTTTTGATTCATAAAGCTTTGTTTGAATGTGTTTGACTTTCATTTGATTCAAAAAGCTTTGTTTTAATGTGTTTGACATTCATTTGATTTAAAAAGCTTTGTTTGAATGGATTTAACTCTATTTCAATTCAAAAATATATATTTGAATGTGTTTGATTTCATTTGATTTTAAAAGCTTTCTTTAAATGTGTTTGACTTTCATTTGATTCAAAAAGCTATGTTTGAATGTGTTTGACTTTAAGTTAATTCAAAAAGCTTTATTTGAATGTGTTTATCTTTCTTTTGATTCAATAAGCTTTCTTTGAATGTGTTTGCCATTCATTTGATTCAAAAAGCTTTGTTAAAATGTGTTTGACTTTATTTCGATTCAAAAAGATTTATTTGAATGTGTTTGACTTTCATTTTATTTAAAAAGCTTTGTTTGAATGTGTTTGACTTTCATTTGATTCAAAAAGCCATGTTTGAATGCGTTTGACTTTCAAATGATTTAAAAAGAACAGTTTGAATGTGTTTGACTTTCATTTTATTCAAAAAGCTTTGTTTGAATGTGTTTGACTTTCATTTGATCCATAAAACTTTGTTTGAATGTGTTTTACTTTTTATCGATTCAAAAAGAATGGTTATAATGTGTTTGACTTTCTTTTGATTCATAAAGCTTTAATTGAATGTGTTTGACTGTATTTCGATCTGAAAATATTTGTTTGATTGTGTTTAACTTTCATTTTAGTCAAAAATCTCTGTTTGAATGTGGTTGACTTTCATTTGATTAAAAAAGCTTTGTTTGAATGTGTTTGACTTTCAATTGATTCAAAAAGCTATGTTTGAATGTGTTTGACTTTCTTTTGATTTAAAAATATTTGTTTGAATGTGTTTGACTTTCAGTTGATTCAAAAAGCTTTGTTTGAATGTGTTTAACTTTCATTTTATTCAAAAAGCTTTGTTTGAATGTGTTTGTCTTTCATTTGATTCAAAAAGCTTTGTTTAAATGTGATTAACTTTATTTCGATTCAAAAAGGTTTATTTGAATGTGTTTGACTTTCATTTTATTCAAAAACCTTTGTTTGAATGTGTTTAACTTTCATTTGATTCAAAAAGTTATGTTTGAATAAGTTTGACTTTAAAATGATTTAAATAGAATTGTTTGAATGTGTTTGACTTTCATTTGATTCAAAAAGCTTTGTTTGAATGTGTTTGACTTTCTTTTAATTCAAAAAGCTTTGTTTGAATGTGTTTTATTTTATTTCGATTCAAAAAGAATTATTTGAATGTGTTTTAATTTCATTTGATTAAAAAAGCTTTGTTTGAATGTGTTTCACTTTCATTTGATTCAAAAGGCCATGTTTGAATGTGTTTGACTTTCATATGTTTTAGAAATATTTGGTTGAATGTGTTTGACTTTCTTTTGATTCAAAAAGCTTTGTTTAAATGTGTTTGACTTTCTTTTGATTCAAAAAGATTTGTTTGAATGTGTTTGACTTTCATTTGATTCAAAAAGCTTTGTTTGAATGTGTTGGACTTTCATTTGATTCAAAAGCTTTGTTTGAATGTGTTTGACATTCATTTTAATCAAAAAGCTTTATTTGAATGTGTTTGACTTTTTTCAATTCAAAAAGATTTATTTGAATGTGTTTGACTTTCATTTGATTCAAAAAGCTTTGTTTGAATGTGTTTGACTTTGTTTCGATCTACAAAGATTAGTTTGAATGTGTTTGACTTTCATTTGATTCAAAAAGTTTAGTTTGAATGTGTTTGACTTTCTTTTGATTAAAAAAGCTTTGTTTGAATGTGTTTTACTTTTTTCGATTCAAAAAGAATTGTTTGAATGTGTTTGACTTTCATTTGATTCAAAAAGCTTTGTTTGAATGTGTTGGACTTTCATTTAGTTTAAAAGCTTTGTTGGAATGTGTTTGACATTCATTTGAATCAAAAAGCTTTGTTTGAATGTGTTTGACTTTATTTCAATTCAAAAAGATTTATTTGAATGTGTTTGATTTCATTTGATTTTAAAAGCTTTTTTTAAATGTGTTTGACTTTCATTTGATTTAAAAAGCTATGTTTGAATGTGTTTGACTTTCATATTTTTTAAAAATATTTGTTTGAATGTGTTTGACTTTCATTTGATTCAAAAAGCTTGTTTGAATGTGATTGACTTTCTTTTAATTAAAAAAGCTTTGTTTGAATGTGTTTGACTTTATTTTGATCTACAAAGATATTTTTGAATGTTTTTTACTTTCATTTGATTCAAAAAGCTTTTTTTGAATGTGTTCGATTTTCATTTGATTCAAAAAGCTATGTATGAATTTGTTTGATTTCATTTGATTTTAAAAGCTTTCTTTAAATGTGTTTGACTTTCATTTGATTCAAAAAGCTATGTTTGAATGTGTTTGACTTTCAGCTAATTCAAAAAGCTTTGTTTGAATGTGTTTAACTTTCTTTTGATTCAATAAGCTTTGTTTGAATGTGTTTGCCATTCATACGATTCAAAAAGCTTTGTTTAAATGTGTTTGACTTTATTTCGATTCAAAAAGATTTATTTGAATGTGTTTGACTTTCATTTTATTTAAAAAGCTTTGTTTGAATGTGTTTGACTTTCATTTGATTCAAAAAGCCATGTTTGAATGCGTTTGACTTTCAAATGATTTAACAAAAATTGTTTGAATGTGTTTGACTTTCATTTGATTCAAAAAGCTTTGTTTGAATGTGTTTGACTTTCATTTGATCCATAAAACTTTGTTTGAATGTGTTTTACTTTTTATCGATTCAAAAAGAATGGTTATAATGTGTTTGACTTTCTTTTGATTCATAAAGCTTTAATTGAATGTGTTTGACTGTATTTCGATCTGAAAAGATTTGTTTGATTGTGTTTAACTTTCATTTTAGTCAAAAATCTCTGTTTGAATGTGTTTGACTTTCATTTGATTAAAAAAGCTTTGTTTGAATGTGTTTGACTTTCAATTGATTCAAAAAGCTATGTTTGAATGTGTTTGACTTTCATTTGATTTAAAAATATTTGTTTGAATGTGTTTGACTTTCAATTGATTCAAAAAGCTTTGTTTGAATGTGTTTAACTTTCATTTTATTCAAAAAGCTTTGTTTGAATGTGTTTGTCTTTCATTTGATTCAAAAAGCTTTGTTTAAATGTGATTAACTTTATTTCGATTCAAAAAGATTTATTTGAATGTGTTTGACTTTCATTTTATTCAAAAACCTTTGTTTGAATGTGTTTAACTTTCATTTGATTCAAAAAGTTATGTTTGAATAAGTTTGACTTTAAAATGATTTAAAAAGAATTGTTTGAATGTGTTTGACTTTCATTTGATTTAAAAAGCTTTGTTTGAATGTGTTTGACTTTCTTTTAATTCAAAAAGCTTTGTTTGAATGTGTTTTATTTTATTTCGATTCAAAAAGAATTATTTGAATGTGTTTTAATTTCATTTGATTAAAAAAGCTTTGTTTGAATGTGTTTCACTTTCATTTGATTCAAAAGGCCATGTTTGAATGTTTTTGACTTTCATATGATTTAGAAATATTTGGTTGAATGTGTTTGACTTTCTTTTGATTCAAAAAGCTTTGTTTAAATGTGTTTGACTTTCTTTTGATTCAAAAAGATTTGTTTGAATGTGTTTGACTTTCATTTGATTCAAAAAGCTTTGTTTGAATGTGTTTGACTTTGTTTCGATCTACAAAGATTAGTTTGAATGTGTTTGACTTTCATTTGATTCAAAAAGTTTAGTTTGAATGTGTTTGACTTTCTTTTGATTAAAAAAGCTTTGTTTGAATGTGTTTTACTTTTTTTCGATTCAAAAAGAATTGTTTGAATGTGTTTGACTTTCATTTGATTCAAAAAGCTTTGTTTGAATGTGTTGGACTTTCATTTGATTCAAAAGCTTTGTTTGAATGTGTTTGACATTCATTTGAATCAAAAAGCTTTGTTTGAATGTGTTTGACTTTATTTCAATTCAAAAAGATTTATTTGAATGTGTTTGATTTCATTTGATTTTAAAAGCTTTGTTTAAATGTGTTTGACTTTCATTTGATTTAAATAGCTATGTTTGAATGTGTTTGACTTTCATATTATTTAAAAATATTTGTTTGAATGTGTTTGACTTTCATTTGATTCAAAAAGCTTGTTTGAATGTGATTGACTTTCTTTTGATTAAAAAAGCTTTGTTTGAATGTGTTTGACTTTATTTTGATCTACAAAGATATTTTTGAATATTTTTGACTTTCATTTGATTCAAAAAGCTTTTTTTGAATGTGTTCGATTTTCATTTGATTCAAAAAGCTATGTATGAATTTGTTTGACTTTATTTTGATTCAAAAAGCTTTGTTTGAATGTGTTTGACTTTCATTTGATTCAAAAAGCATTGTTTGAATGTGTTGGACTTTCATTTGATTCAAAAAGCTTTGTTTGAATGTGTTTGACATTCATTTGATTAAAAAGCTTTGTTTGAATGTGTTTGACTTTATTTCATTTTAAAAAGATTTAAATGAATGTGTTTAATTTCATTTGATTTTAAAAGCTTTGTTTACATGTATTTGACTTTCAATTGATTCAAATAGTTATGTTTAAATGTGTTTGACTTTTATATGATTTAAAAATATTTGTTAGAATGTATTTGACTTTCATTTGATTCTATACTCTTTTTTAAATGTGTTTGACTTTCAGTTGATTCAAAAAGCTTTGTTTGAATGTGTTTAACATTCATTTGATTCAAAAAGCTTTGTTTGAATGTGTTTGTATTTCATTTGATTCAAAAAGCTTTGTTTAAATGTGATTAACTTTATTTCGATTCAAAAAGATTTATTTGAATGTGTTTGACTTTCATTTTATTCAAAAAGCTTTGTTTGAATGTGTTTAACTTTCATTTGATTCAAAAAGCTATGTTTGAATAAGTTTGACTTTCAAATGATTTAAAAAGAATTGTTTGAATGTGTTTGACTTTCATTTCATTCAAAAAGCTTTGTTTGAATGTGTTTGACTTTCTTTTCATTCAAAAAGCTTTGTTTGAATGTGTTTTATTTTATTTCGATTCAAAAAGAATTATTTGAATGTGTTTTTATTTTATTTGATTAAAAAAGCTTTGTTTGAATGTGTTTCACTTTCATTTGATTCAAAAGGCCATGTTTAAATGTGTTTGACTTTCATATTATTTCGAAATATTTGGTTGAATGTGTTTGACTTTTTTTTGACTCAAAAAGCTTTGTTTGAATGTGTTTGACTTTCTTTTGATTCAAAAAGATTTGTTTGAATGTGTTTGACTTTCATTTGATTCAAAAAGCTTTGTTTGAATGTGTTTGACTTTGTTTCGATCTACAAAGATTTGTTTGAATGTATTTGACTTTCATTTGATTCAAAAAGTTTAGTTTGAATGTGTTTGACTTTAATTTGATTCAAAAAGCTATGTATGAATTTGTTTGACTTTATTTTGATTCAAAAAGCTTTGTTTGAATATGTTTGACTTTCTTTTAATTCAAAAAGATTTGTTTGAATGTGTTTAACTTTCATTTGATCAAAAAAGCTTTAATTGAATGTGTTTGACTTTCATTTGATTCAAAAATCTATGTGTGAATTTGTTTGACTTTATTTTGATTCAAAAAGCTTTGTTTGAATGTGTTTAACTTTATTTTTATTCAAAAATTTTATTTGAATGTGTTTGACTTCCATTTGATTCGAAAAGCATTGTTTGAATGTGTTTGACTTTCTTTTGATTAAAAAAACTTTGTTTGAATGTGTTTTACTTCTTTTCGATTCAAAAAGACGTGTTAGAATGTGTTTGACTTTCTTTTGATTTATAAAGCTTTGTTTGAATGTGTTTGACTTTCATTTGATTCAAAAAGCTTTGTTTTAATGTGTTTGACATTCATTTGATTTAAAAAGCTTTGTTTGAATGGATTTAACTCTATTTCAATTCAAAAATATGTATTTGAATGTGTTTGATTTCATTTGATTTTAAAAGCTTTCTTTAAATGTGTTTGACTTTCATTTGATTCAAAAAGCTATGTTTGAATGTGTTTGACTTTAAGTTAATTCAAAAAGCTTTGTTTGAATGTGTTTATCTTTCTTTTGATTCAATAAGCTTTCTTTGAATGTGTTTGCCATTCATTTGATTCAAAAAGCTTTGTTAAAATGTGTTTGACTTTATTTCGATTCAAAAAGATTTATTTGAATGTGTTTGACTTTCATTTTATTTAAAAAGCTTTGTTTGAATGTGTTTGACTTTCATTTGATTCAAAAAGCCATGTTTGAATGCGTTTGACTTTCAAATGATTTAAAAAGAATTGTTTGAATGTGTTTGACTTTCATTTTATTCAAAAAGCTTTGTTTGAATGTGTTTGACTTTCATTTGATCCATAAAACTTTGTTTGAATGTGTTTTACTTTTTATCGATTCAAAAAGAATGGTTATAATGTGTTTGACTTTCTTTTGATTCATAAAGCTTTAATTGAATGTGTTTGACTGTATTTCGATCTGAAAAGATTTGTTTGATTGTGTTTAACTTTCATTTTAGTCAAAAATCTCTGTTTGAATGTGTTTGACTTTCATTTGATTAAAAAAGCTTTGTTTGAATGTGTTTGACTTTCAATTGATTCAAAAAGCTATGTTTGAATGTGTTTGACTTTCATTTGATTTAAAAATATTTGTTTGAATGTGTTTGACTTTCAGTTGATTCAAAAAGCTTTGTTTGAATGTGTTTAACTTTCATTTTATTCAAAAAGCTTTGTTTGAATGTGTTTGTCTTTCATTTGATTCAAAAAGCTTTGTTTAAATGTGATTAACTTTATTTCGATTCAAAAAGATTTATTTGAATGTGTTTGACTTTCATTTTATTCAAAAACCTTTGTTTGAATGTGTTTAACTTTCATTTGATTCAAAAAGTTATGTTTGAATAAGTTTGACTTTAAAATGATTTAAAAAGAATTGTTTGAATGTGTTTGACTTTCATTTGATTCAAAAAGCTTTGTTTGAATGTGTTTGACTTTCTTTTAATTCAAAAAGCTTTGTTTGAATGTGTTTTATTTTATTTCGATTCAAAAAGAATTATTTGAATGTGTTTTAATTTCATTTGATTAAAAAAGCTTTGTTTGAATGTGTTTCACTTTCATTTGATTCAAAAGGCCATGTTTGAATGTGTTTGACTTTCATATGATTTAGAAATATTTGGTTGAATGTGTTTGACTTTCTTTTGATTCAAAAAGCTTTGTTTAAATGTGTTTGACTTTCTTTTGATTCAAAAAGATTTGTTTGAATGTGTTTGACTTTCATTTGATTCAAAAAGCTTTGTTTGAATGTGTTTGACTTTGTTTCGATCTACAAAGATTAGTTTGAATGTGTTTGACTTTCATTTGATTCAAAAAGTTTAGTTTGAATGTGTTTGACTTTCTTTTGATTAAAAAAGCTTTGTTTGAATGTGTTTTACTTTTTTTCGATTCAAAAAGAATTGTTTGAATGTGTTTGACTTTCATTTGATTCAAAAAGCTTTGTTTGAATGTGTTGGACTTTCATTTGATTCAAAAGCTTTGTTTGAATGTGTTTGACATTCATTTGAATCAAAAAGCTTTGTTTGAATGTGTTTGACTTTATTTCAATTCAAAAAGATTTATTTGAATGTGTTTGATTTCATTTGATTTTAAAAGCTTTGTTTAAATGTGTTTGACTTTCATTTGATTTAAATAGCTATGTTTGAATGTGTTTGACTTTCATATTATTTAAAAATATTTGTTTGAATGTGTTTGACTTTCATTTGATTCAAAAAGCTTGTTTGAATGTGATTGACTTTCTTTTGATTAAAAAAGCTTTGTTTGAATGTGTTTGACTTTATTTTGATCTACAAAGATATTTTTGAATATTTTTGACTTTCATTTGATTCAAAAAGCTTTTTTTGAATGTGTTCGATTTTCATTTGATTCAAAAAGCTATGTATGAATTTGTTTGACTTTATTTTGATTCAAAAAGCTTTGTTTGAATGTGTTTGACTTTCATTTGATTCAAAAAGCATTGTTTGAATGTGTTGGACTTTCATTTGATTCAAAAAGCTTTGTTTGAATGTGTTTGACATTCATTTGATTAAAAAGCTTTGTTTGAATGTGTTTGACTTTATTTCATTTTAAAAAGATTTAAATGAATGTGTTTAATTTCATTTGATTTTAAAAGCTTTGTTTACATGTATTTGACTTTCAATTGATTCAAATAGTTATGTTTAAATGTGTTTGACTTTTATATGATTTAAAAATATTTGTTAGAATGTATTTGACTTTCATTTGATTCTATACTCTTTTTTAAATGTGTTTGACTTTCAGTTGATTCAAAAAGCTTTGTTTGAATGTGTTTAACATTCATTTGATTCAAAAAGCTTTGTTTGAATGTGTTTGTATTTCATTTGATTCAAAAAGCTTTGTTTAAATGTGATTAACTTTATTTCGATTCAAAAAGATTTATTTGAATGTGTTTGACTTTCATTTTATTCAAAAAGCTTTGTTTGAATGTGTTTAACTTTCATTTGATTCAAAAAGCTATGTTTGAATAAGTTTGACTTTCAAATGATTTAAAAAGAATTGTTTGAATGTGTTTGACTTTCATTTCATTCAAAAAGCTTTGTTTGAATGTGTTTGACTTTCTTTTCATTCAAAAAGCTTTGTTTGAATGTGTTTTATTTTATTTCGATTCAAAAAGAATTATTTGAATGTGTTTTTATTTTATTTGATTAAAAAAGCTTTGTTTGAATGTGTTTCACTTTCATTTGATTCAAAAGGCCATGTTTAAATGTGTTTGACTTTCATATTATTTCGAAATATTTGGTTGAATGTGTTTGACTTTTTTTTGACTCAAAAAGCTTTGTTTGAATGTGTTTGACTTTCTTTTGATTCAAAAAGATTTGTTTGAATGTGTTTGACTTTCATTTGATTCAAAAAGCTTTGTTTGAATGTGTTTGACTTTGTTTCGATCTACAAAGATTTGTTTGAATGTATTTGACTTTCATTTGATTCAAAAAGTTTAGTTTGAATGTGTTTGACTTTAATTTGATTCAAAAAGCTATGTATGAATTTGTTTGACTTTATTTTGATTCAAAAAGCTTTGTTTGAATATGTTTGACTTTCTTTTAATTCAAAAAGATTTGTTTGAATGTGTTTAACTTTCATTTGATCAAAAAAGCTTTAATTGAATGTGTTTGACTTTCATTTGATTCAAAAATCTATGTGTGAATTTGTTTGACTTTATTTTGATTCAAAAAGCTTTGTTTGAATGTGTTTAACTTTATTTTTATTCAAAAATTTTATTTGAATGTGTTTGACTTCCATTTGATTCGAAAAGCATTGTTTGAATGTGTTTGACTTTCTTTTGATTAAAAAAACTTTGTTTGAATGTGTTTTACTTCTTTTCGATTCAAAAAGACGTGTTAGAATGTGTTTGACTTTCTTTTGATTTATAAAGCTTTGTTTGAATGTGTTTGACTTTCATTTGATTCAAAAAGCTTTGTTTTAATGTGTTTGACATTCATTTGATTTAAAAAGCTTTGTTTGAATGGATTTAACTCTATTTCAATTCAAAAATATGTATTTGAATGTGTTTGATTTCATTTGATTTTAAAAGCTTTCTTTAAATGTGTTTGACTTTCATTTGATTCAAAAAGCTATGTTTGAATGTGTTTGACTTTAAGTTAATTCAAAAAGCTTTGTTTGAATGTGTTTATCTTTCTTTTGATTCAATAAGCTTTCTTTGAATGTGTTTGCCATTCATTTGATTCAAAAAGCTTTGTTAAAATGTGTTTGACTTTATTTCGATTCAAAAAGATTTATTTGAATGTGTTTGACTTTCATTTTATTTAAAAAGCTTTGTTTGAATGTGTTTGACTTTCATTTGATTCAAAAAGCCATGTTTGAATGCGTTTGACTTTCAAATGATTTAAAAAGAATTGTTTGAATGTGTTTGACTTTCATTTTATTCAAAAAGCTTTGTTTGAATGTGTTTGACTTTCATTTGATCCATAAAACTTTGTTTGAATGTGTTTTACTTTTTATCGATTCAAAAAGAATGGTTATAATGTGTTTGACTTTCTTTTGATTCATAAAGCTTTAATTGAATGTGTTTGACTGTATTTCGATCTGAAAAGATTTGTTTGATTGTGTTTAACTTTCATTTTAGTCAAAAATCTCTGTTTGAATGTGTTTGACTTTCATTTGATTAAAAAAGCTTTGTTTGAATGTGTTTGACTTTCAATTGATTCAAAAAGCTATGTTTGAATGTGTTTGACTTTCATTTGATTTAAAAATATTTGTTTGAATGTGTTTGACTTTCAGTTGATTCAAAAAGCTTTGTTTGAATGTGTTTAACTTTCATTTTATTCAAAAAGCTTTGTTTGAATGTGTTTGTCTTTCATTTGATTCAAAAAGCTTTGTTTAAATGTGATTAACTTTATTTCGATTCAAAAAGATTTATTTGAATGTGTTTGACTTTCATTTTATTCAAAAACCTTTGTTTGAATGTGTTTAACTTTCATTTGATTCAAAAAGTTATGTTTGAATAAGTTTGACTTTAAAATGATTTAAAAAGAATTGTTTGAATGTGTTTGACTTTCATTTGATTCAAAAAGCTTTGTTTGAATGTGTTTGACTTTCTTTTAATTCAAAAAGCTTTGTTTGAATGTGTTTTATTTTATTTCGATTCAAAAAGAATTATTTGAATGTGTTTTAATTTCATTTGATTAAAAAAGCTTTGTTTGAATGTGTTTCACTTTCATTTGATTCAAAAGGCCATGTTTGAATGTGTTTGACTTTCATATGATTTAGAAATATTTGGTTGAATGTGTTTGACTTTCTTTTGATTCAAAAAGCTTTGTTTAAATGTGTTTGACTTTCTTTTGATTCAAAAAGATTTGTTTGAATGTGTTTGACTTTCATTTGATTCAAAAAGCTTTGTTTGAATGTGTTTGACTTTGTTTCGATCTACAAAGATTAGTTTGAATGTGTTTGACTTTCATTTGATTCAAAAAGTTTAGTTTGAATGTGTTTGACTTTCTTTTGATTAAAAAAGCTTTGTTTGAATGTGTTTTACTTTTTTTCGATTCAAAAAGAATTGTTTGAATGTGTTTGACTTTCATTTGATTCAAAAAGCTTTGTTTGAATGTGTTGGACTTTCATTTGATTCAAAAGCTTTGTTTGAATCTGTTTGACATTCATTTTAATCAAATAGCTTTATTTGAATGTGTTTGACTTTATTTCAATTCAAAAAGATTTATTTGAATGTGTTTGATTTCATTTGATTTTAAAAGCTTTGTTTAAATATGTTTGACTTTCATTTGATTTAAATAGCTATGTTTGAATGTGTTTGACTTTTATATGATTTAAAAATATTTGTTTGAATGTGTTTGACTTTCATTTGATTCAAAAATCTTGTTTGAATGTGATTGACTTTCTTTTGTTTAAAAAAGCTTTGTTTGAATGTGTTTGACTTTATTTTGATCTACAAAGATTTTTTTGAATGTTTTTGACTTTCATTTGATTCAAAAAGCTTTTTTTGAATGTGTTCGATTTTCATTTGATTCAAAAAGCTATGTATGAATTTGTTTGACTTTATTTTGATTCAAAAAGCTTTGTTTGAATGTGTTTGACTTTCATTTGATTCAAAAAGCTTTGTTTGAATGTGTTGGACTTTTATTTGATTCAAAAAGCTTTGTTTGAATGTGTTTGACATTCATTTGATTAAAAAACTTTGTTTGAATGTGTTTGACTTTATTTCAATTCAAAAAGATTTATTTGAATGTGTTTGATTTCATTTGATTTTAAAAGCTTTGTTTATATGTATTTGACTTTCATTTGATTCAAATAGCTATGTTTAAATGTGTTTGACTTTCATATGATTGAAAAATATTTGTTAGAATGTATTTGACTTTCATTTGATTCTATATACTTTTTTAAATGTGTTTGACTTTCAGTTGATTCAAAAAGCTTTGTTTGAATGTGTTTAACTTTCATTTGATTCAAAAAGCTTTGTTTGAATGTGTTTGTATTTCATTTGATTCAAAAAGCTTTGTTTAAATGTGATTGACTTTATTTCGATTCAAAAAGATTTATTTTAATGTGTTTGACTTTCATTTTATTCAAAAAGCTTTGTTTGAATGTGTTTAACTTTCATTTGATTCAAAAAGCTATGTTTAATTAAGTTTGACTTTAAAATGATTTAAAAAGAATTGTTTGAATGTGTTTGAATTTCATTTCATTTAAAAAGCTTTGTTTGAATGTGTTTGACTTTCTTTTAATTCAAAAAGCTTTGTTTGAATTTGTTTTATTTTATTTCGATTCAAAAAGAATTATTTGAATGTGTTTTAATTTCATTTGATTAAAAAAGCTTTGTTTGAATGTGTTTCACTTTCATTTGATTCAAAAGGCCATGTTTGAATGTGTTTGACTTTCATATTATTTAGAAATATTTGGTTGAATGTGTTAGACTTTCTTTTGACTCAAAAAGCTTTGTTTGAATGTGTTTGACTTTCTTTTGATTCAAAAAGATTTGTTTGAATGTGTTTGACTTTCATTTAATTCAAAAAGCTTTGTTTGAATGTGTTTGACTTTGTTTCGATCTACAAAGATTTGTTTGAATGTGTTTGACTTTCATTTGATTCAAAAAGTTTAGTTTGAATGTGTTTGACTTTAATTTGATTCAAAAAGCTATGTATGAATTTGTTTGACTTTATTTTGATTCAAAAAGCTTTGTTTGAATATGTTTGAATTTCTTTTGATTCAAAAAGATTTGTTTGAATGTGTTTAACTTTAATTTGATCAAAAAAGCTTTAATTGAATGTGTTTGACTTTCATTTGATTCAAAAATCTATGTGTGAATTTGTTTGACTTTATTTTTATTCAAAAACTCTATTTGAATGTGTTTGACTTCCATTTGATTCAAAAACCATTGTTTGAATGTGTTTGACTTTCTTTTGATTAAAAAAACTTTGTTTGAATGTGTTTTACTTCTTTTCGATTCAAAAAGACGTGTTAGAATGTGTTTGACTTTCTTTTGATTCATAAAGCTTTGTTTGAATGTGTTTGACTTTCATTTGATTCAAAAAGCTTTGTTTTAATGTGTTTGACATTCATTTGATTTAAAAAGCTTTGTTTGAATGGATTTAACTCTATTTCAATTCAAAAATATATATTTGAATGTGTTTGATTTCATTTGATTTTAAAAGCTTTCTTTAAATGTTTTTGACTTTCATTTGATTCAAAAAGCTATGTTTGAATGTGTTTGACTTTAAGTTAATTCAAAAAGCTTTGTTTGAATGTGTTTATCTTTCTTTTGATTCAATAAGCTTTCTTTGAATGTGTTTGCCATTCATTTGATTCAAAAAGCTTTGTTAAAATGTGTTTGACTTTATTTCGATTCAAAAAGATTTATTTGAATGTGTTTGACTTTCATTTTATTTAAAAAGCTTTGTTTGAATGTGTTTGACTTTCATTTGATTCAAAAAGCCATGTTTGAATGCGTTTGACTTTCAAATGATTTAAAAAGAATTGTTTGAATGTGTTTGACTTTCATTTTATTCAAAAAGCTTTGTTTGAATGTGTTTGACTTTCATTTGATCCATAAAACTTTGTTTGAATGTGTTTTACTTTTTATCGATTCAAAAAGAATGGTTATAATGTGTTTGACTTTCTTTTGATTCATAAAGCTTTAATTGAATGTGTTTGACTGTATTTCGATCTCAAAAGATTTGTTTGATTGTGTTTAACTTTCATTTTAGTCAAAAATCTCTGTTTGAATGTGTTTGACTTTCATTTGATTAAAAAAGCTTTGTTTGAATGTGTTTGACTTTCAATTGATTCAAAAAGCTATGTTTGAATGTGTTTGACTTTCATTTGATTTAAAAATATTTGTTTGAATGTGTTTGACTTTCAGTTGATTCAAAAAGCTTTGTTTGAATGTGTTTAACTTTCATTTTATTCAAAAAGCTTTGTTTGAATGTGTTTGTCTTTCATTTGATTCAAAAAGCTTTGTTTAAATGTGATTAACTTTATTTCGATTCAAAAAGATTTATTTGAATGTGTTTGACTTTCATTTTATTCAAAAACCTTTGTTTGAATGTGTTTAACTTTCATTTGATTCAAAAAGTTATGTTTGAATAAGTTTGACTTTAAAATGATTTAAAAAGAATTGTTTGAATGTGTTTGACTTTCATTTGATTCAAAAAGCTTTGTTTGAATGTGTTTGACTTTCTTCTAATTCAAAAAGCTTTGTTTGAATGTGTTTTATTTTATTTCGATTCAAAAAGAATTATTTGAATGTGTTTTAATTTCATTTGATTAAAAAAGCTTTGTTTGAATGTGTTTCACTTTCATTTGATTCAAAAGGCCATGTTTGAATGTGTTTGACTTTCATATGATTTAGAAATATTTGGTTGAATGTGTTTGACTTTCTTTTGATTCAAAAAGCTTTGTTTAAATATGTTTGACTTTCTTTTGATTCAAAAAGATTTGTTTGAATGTGTTTGACTTTCATTTGATTCAAAAAGCTTTGTTTGAATGTGTTTGACTTTCAGTTAATTCAAAAAGCTATGTTTGAATGTGTTTGACTTTCAGTTAATTCAAAAAGCTTTGTTTGAATGTGTTTATCTTTCTTTTGATTCAATAAGCTTTCTTTGAATGTGTTTGCCATTCATTTGATTCAAAAAGCTTTGTTAAAATGTGTTTGACTTTATTTCGATTCAAATAGATTTATTTGAATGTGTTTGACTTTCATTTTATTCAAAAAGCTTTGTTTGAATGTGTTTGACTTTCATTTGATTCAAAAAACCATGTTTGAATGCGTTTGACTTTAAAATGATTTAAAAAGAATTGTTTGAATGTGTTTGACTTTCATTTGATTTAAAAATATTTGTTTGAATGTGTTTGACTTTCAGTTGATTCAAAAAGCTTTGTTTGAATGTGTTTAACTTTCATTTTATTCAAAAAGCTTTGTTTGAATGTGTTTGTCTTTCATTTGATTCAAAAAGCTTTGTTTAAATGTGATTAACTTTATTTCGATTCAAAAAGATTTATTTGAATGTGTTTGACTTTCATTTTTTACAAAAAGCTTTGTTTGAATGTGTTTAACTTTCATTTGATTCAAAAAGCTATGTTTGAATAAGTTTGACTTTAAAATAATTTAAAAAGAATTGTTTGAATGTGTTTGACTTTTATTTGATTCAAAAAGCTTTGTTTAAATGTGTTTGAATTTCTTTTGATTCAAAAACATTTGTTTGAATATGTTTGACTTTCTTTTGATTCATTAAGCTTTTTTTAAATGTGTTGGACTGTATCTCGATCCAAAAAGATTAGTTTGAATGTGTTTGACTTTCATTTGATTAAAAAAGCTATGTTTAAATGTGTTTGCCTTTCATTTGATTTTAAATGCTTTGTTTGAATGTGTTTGACTTTCTTTTGATTCAAAAATCTTTGTTTAAATGTGTTTGACTTTATTTTGATTCAAAAAGATTTATTTGAATGTGTTTGACTTTTATTTGATTCAAAAAGCTTTGTTTAAATGTGTTTGAATTTCTTTTGATTCAAAAACATTTGTTAGAATATGTTTGACTTTCTTTTGATTCATTAAGCTTTTTTTTAATGTGTTTGAGTGTATTTCGATCCAAAAAGATTAGTTTGAATGTGTTTGACTTTCATTTGATTAAAAAAGCTATGTTTTAATGTGTTTGCCTTTCATTTGATTTTAAAAGCTTTGTTTGAATGTGTTTGACTTTCTTTTGATTCAAAAATTTTTGTTTAAATGTGTTAGACTTTATTTCGATTCAAAAAGATTTATTTGAATGTGTTTGACTTTCATTTGATTCAAAAAGCTTTGTTTGAATGTGTTTGACTTTTATTTGATTTAAAAAGCTTTGTTTGAATGTGTTTGACTCTATTTCGATTCAAAAAGATTTATTTGAATGCGTTTTTCTTTCATTTGATTCAAAAATCTTTGCTTAAATGTGTTTGACTCTTATTTGATTGAAAAAGCTTTGTTTGAATGTGTTTGACTTTCTTTTGATTCAAAAATTTTTGTTTAAATGTGTTAGACTTTATTTCGATTCAAAAAGATTTATTTGAATGTGTTTGACTTTCATTTGATTCAAAAAGCTTTGTTTGAATGTGTTTGACTTCTATTTGATTTAAAAAGCTTTGTTTGAATGTGTTTGACTCTATTTCGATTCAAAAAGATTTATTTGAATGCGTTTTTCTTTCATTTGATTCAAAAATCTTTGCTTAAATGTGTTTGACTTTTATTTGATTGAAAAAGCTTTGTTTGAATGTTTTTTACTTTTATTTGATTCAAAAAACTTTGTTTGAATGTGTTTGACTTTATTTTGATTCAAAAAGATTTATTTGAATGTGTTTGACTTTCATTTAATTCAAAAATCTTTGTTTGAATGTGTTTGACTTTCATTTGATTCAAAAACCTATGTTTGAATGTGTTTGACTTTCAAATGATTTAAAAATATTTGTTTGAATGTGTTTGACTTTCATTTGATTTAAAAATCTTTATTTGAATATGTTTGACTGTATTTTGATCTAAAAAGATTTGTTTGAATGTGTTTGACTTTCATTTGTTTAAAAAAGCTTTGTTTGGATGTGTTCGACTTTATTTCGATTCAAAAAGATTTTTTTGATTGTGTTTGACTTTCCTTTGATTCAAAAAGCTTTGTTTGATTGTGTTTAACTTTCATTTGATTCAAAAAGTTTTGTTTGAATGTGTTTGACTTTATTTCGATTCAAAAAGATTTATTTGAATGTTTTTTACTTTCATTTGATTCAAAAAGCTTTGTTTGAATGTGTTTGACTTTCATTTGATTCAAAAAGCTATGTTTGAATGTGTTTCACTATCATATGATTTTATAAAATTGTTTGAATGTGTTTGACTTTCATTTGATTCAAAAAGCTTCGTTTGAATGTGTTTAACTTTCATTTGATTCAAAAAGCTTTGTTTGATTGTGTTTAACTTTATTTCAATTCAAAATGATTTATTTGAATGTGTTTGACTTTTATTTGATTCAAAAAGCTTTGTTTAATTGTGTTTGAATTTCTTTTGATTCAAAAACATTTGTTTGAATATGTTTGACTTTCTTTTGATTCATTAAGCTTTTTTTTAAATGTGTTGGACTGTATCTCGATCCAAAAAGATTAGTTTGAATGTGTTTGACTTTCATTTGATTAAAAAAGCTATGTTTGAATGAGTTTGCCTTTCATTTGATTTTAAATGCTTTGTTTGAATGTGTTTGACTTTCTTTTGATTCAAAAATCTTTGTTTAAATGTGTTTGACTTTATTTTGATTCAAAAAGACTTATTTGAACGTGTTTGAATTTTATTTGATTCAAAAAGCTTTGTTTAAATGTGTTTGAATTTCTTTTGATTCAAAAACATTTGTTTGAATATGTTTGACTTTCTTTTGATTCATTAAGCTTTTTTTAAATGTGTTTGAGTGTATTTCGATCCAAAAAGATTAGTTTGAATGTGATTGACTTTCATTTGATTAAAAAAGCTATGTTTTAATGTGTTTGCCTTTCATTTGATTTTAAAAGCTTTGTTTGAATGTGTTTGACTTTCTTTTGATTCAAAAATCTTTGTTTAAATGTGTTTGACTTTATTTCGATTCAAAAAGATTTATTTGAATGTGTTTGACTTTCATTTGATTCAAAAAGCTTTGTTTTAATGTGTTTGACTTTTATTTGATTCAAAAAGCTTTGTTTGACTGTGTTTGACTCTATTTCGATTCAAAAAGATTTATTTGAATGTGTTTTTCTTTCATTTGATTCAAAAATCTTTGCTTGAATGTGTTTGACTTTTATTTGATTGAAAAAGCTTTGTTTGAATGTTTTTTACTTTTATTTGATTCAAAAAACTTTGTTTGAATGTGTTTGACTTTATTTTGATTCAAAAAGATTTATTTGAATGTGTTTGACTTTCATTTAATTCAAAAATCTTTGTTTGAATGTGTTTGACTTTCATTTGATTCAAAAACCTATGTTTGAATGTGTTTGACTTTCAAATGATTTAAAAATATTTGTTTGAATGTGTTTAACTTTCATTTGATTTGAAAATCTTTATTTGAATGTGTTTGACTGTATTTTGATCTAAAAAGATTTGTTTGAATGTGTTTGACATTCATTTGTTTAAAAAAGCTTTGTTTGAATGTGTTCGACTTTATTTCGATTCAAAAAGATTTTTTTGAATGTGTTTGACTTTCCTTTGATTCAAAAAGGTTTGTTTGATTGTGTTTAACTTTCATTTGATTCAAAAAGTTTTGTTTGAATGTGTTTGACTTCATTTCGATTCAAAAAGATTTATTAGAATGTGTTTGACTCTTATTTGATTCAAAAAGCTTTGTTTGAATGTGTTTGACTTTCATTTGATTCAAAAAGCTATGTTTGAATGTGTTTCACTTTCATATGATTTTATAAAATTGTTTGAATGTGTTTGACTTTCATTTGATTCAAAAAGCTTTGTTTGAATGTGTTTTACTTTCTTTTTCTTAAAAAAGCATTGTTTGAATGTGTTTTACTTTTTTTAGATTCAAAAAGATTTATTTGAATGTGTTTGACTTTCATTTGATTCAAAAAACTTTGTTTGAATGGGTTTGACTTTCTTTTGATTCATAAAGCTATGTATAAATTTGTTTGACTTTATTTTGATACAAAAAGCTTTGTTTGAATGTGTTTGACTTTCTTTTGATTCAAAAAGATTTGTTTGAATTTGTTTAACTTTCATTTGATCCAAAAAGCTTTGTTTGAATGTGTTGGACTTTCATTTGATTCAAAAAGCTTTGTTTGAATGTGTTTGATATTCATTTGATTCAAAAAGCTTTGTTTGATTGTGTTTAACTTTATTTCAATTCAAAATGATTTATTTGAATGTGTTTGACTTTTATTTGATTCAAAAAGCTTTGTTTAAATGTGTTTGAATTTCTTTTGATTCAAAAACATTTGTTTGAATATGTTTGACTTTCTTTTGATTCATTAAGCCTTTTTTTAATGTGTTTGACTGTATCTCGATCCAAAAAGATTAGTTTGAATGTGTTTGACTTTCATTTGATTAAAAAAGCTATGTTTGAATGTGTTTGCCTTTCATTTGATTTTAAATGCTTTGTTTGAATGTGTTTGACTTTCTTTTGATTCAAAAATCTTTGTTTAAATGTGTTTGACTTTATTTTGATTCAAAAAGATTTATTTGAATGTGTTTGACTTTTATTTGATTCAAAAAGCTTTGTTTAAATGTGTTTGAATTTCTTTTGATTCAAAAACATTTGTTTGAATATGTTTGACTTTCTTTTGATTCATTAAGCTTTTTTTTTTAATGTGTTTGAGTGTATTTCGATCCAAAAAGATTAGTTTGAATGTGTTTGACTTTTATTTGATTAAAAAAGCTATATTTTAATGTGTTTGCCTTTTATTTGATTTTAAAAGATTTATTTGAATGTGTTTGACTTTCATTTGATTTTAAAAGCTTTGTTTGAATGTGTTTGACTGTATTTCGATATAAAAAGATTTGTTTAAATGTGTTTGACTTCCATTTGATTCAAAAAGCTTTGTTTGAATGTGTTATACTTTCTTTTGATTCAAAAAACTTTGTTTGAATGCGATTTACTTTTTATCGATTTAAAAATTATTTTTAGAATGTGTTAGACTTTCTTTTGATTCATAAAGCTTTATTTGTATATGTTTAACTTTCATTTTATTCAAAAAGCTTTTTTTGAATGTGTTTGACTTTTCTTTGATATAAAAAGTTTTGTTTGAATGTGTTTAACTTTCATTTGATTCAAAAAGCTATGTATGAATTTGTTTGACTTTATATTGATTCAAAAAGCTTTGTTTGATTGTGTTAGATTTTCTTTTGATTCAAAAAGCTTTGTTTGAATGAGTTTGACTTTCTTTCGATTCAAAAACTTTGTTTGAACGTGTTTTACTTTTTTTTCTATTGAAAATGAATTGTTAGAATGTGTTTGACTTCGTTTTGATTCATAAAGCTTTGTTTGAATGTGTTTGATTGTATTTTGATCCAAAAGATTTGTTAGAACATGTTTGACATTCATTAGATTTAAAAAGCTTTGTTTGAATGTGTTTGACTTTCATTTGATTCAAAAAGCTTTGTTTGAATGTGTTTGACTTTCATTTGATTCTAAAAGCTTTGTTTGAATGAGTTTGACTTTCTTTCGATTAAAAAACTTTGTTTGAACATGTTTTACTTTTTTTCGATTGAAAAAGAATGGTTAGAATGTGTTTGACTTCGTTTTGATTCATAAAGCTTTGTTTGAATGTGTTTAATTGTATTTCGATCCAAAAGATTTGTGAGAACGTGTTTGTATTTCATTTGATTCAAAAAGCTTAGTTTGAATGTGTTAGACTTTCATTTGATTCAAAAAGCTTTGTTTGAATGTGTTTGACTTTCATTTGATTTAAAAAGCTTTGTTTGAATGTGTTTGACTTTCATTTGATTCAAAAAGCTTTGTTTGAATGTGTTTGACTTTCATTTGATTCTAAAAGCTTTGTTTGAATGAGTTTGACTTTCTTTCGATTAAAAAACTTTGTTTGAACATGTTTTACTTTTTTTCGATTGAAAAAGAATGGTTAGAATGTGTTTGACTTCGTTTTGATTCATAAAGCTTTGTTTGAATGTGTTTAATTGTATTTCGATCCAAAAGATTTGTGAGAACGTGTTTGTATTTCATTTGATTCAAAAAGCTTAGTTTGAATGTGTTAGACTTTCATTTGATTCAAAAAGCTTTGTTTGAATGTGTTTGACTTTCATTTGATTCAAAAAACTTTGTTTGAATGGGTTTGACTTTCTTTTGATTCATAAAGCTATGTATAAATTTGTTTGACTTTATTTTGATACAAAAAGCTTTGTTTGAATGTGTTTGACTTTCTTTTGATTCAAAAAGATTTGTTTGAATTTGTTTAACTTTCATTTGATCCAAAAAGCTTTGTTTGAATGTGTTGGACTTTCATTTGATTCAAAAAGCTTTGTTTGAATGTGTTTGATATTCATTTGATTCAAAAAGCTTTGTTTGATTGTGTTTAACTTTATTTCAATTCAAAATGATTTATTTGAATGTGTTTGACTTTTATTTGATTCAAAAAGCTTTGTTTAAATGTGTTTGAATTTCTTTTGATTCAAAAACATTTGTTTGAATATGTTTGACTTTCTTTTGATTCATTAAGCTTTTTTTTAATGTGTTTGACTGTATCTCGATCCAAAAAGATTAGTTTGAATGTGTTTGACTTTCATTTGATTAAAAAAGCTATGTTTGAATGTGTTTGCCTTTCATTTGATTTTAAATGCTTTGTTTGAATGTGTTTGACTTTCTTTTGATTCAAAAATCTTTGTTTAAATGTGTTTGACTTTATTTTGATTCAAAAAGATTTATTTGAATGTGTTTGACTTTTATTTGATTCAAAAAGCTTTGTTTAAATGTGTTTGAATTTCTTTTGATTCAAAAACATTTGTTTGAATATGTTTGACTTTCTTTTGATTCATTAAGCTTTTTTTTAATGTGTTTGAGTGTATTTCGATCCAAAAAGATTAGTTTGAATGTGTTTGACTTTTATTTGATTAAAAAAGCTATATTTTAATGTGTTTGCCTTTTATTTGATTTTAAAAGATTTATTTGAATGTGTTTGACTTTCATTTGATTTTAAAAGCTTTGTTTGAATGTGTTTGACTGTATTTCGATATAAAAAGATTTGTTTAAATGTGTTTGACTTCCATTTGATTCAAAAAGCTTTATTTGAATGTGTTATACTTTCTTTTGATTCAAAAAACTTTGTTTGAATGCGATTTACTTTTTATCGATTTAAAAATTATTTTTAGAATGTGTTAGACTTTCTTTTGATTCATAAAGCTTTATTTGTATATGTTTAACTTTCATTTTATTCAAAAAGCTTTTTTTGAATGTGTTTGACTTTTCTTTGATATAAAAAGTTTTGTTTGAATGTGTTTAACTTTCATTTGATTCAAAAAGCTATGTATGAATTTGTTTGACTTTATATTGATTCAAAAAGCTTTGTTTGATTGTGTTAGATTTTCTTTTGATTCAAAAAGCTTTGTTTGAATGAGTTTGACTTTCTTTCGATTCAAAAACTTTGTTTGAACGTGTTTTACTTTTTTTTCTATTGAAAATGAATTGTTAGAATGTGTTTGACTTCGTTTTGATTCATAAAGCTTTGTTTGAATGTGTTTGATTGTATTTTGATCCAAAAGATTTGTTAGAACATGTTTGACATTCATTAGATTTAAAAAGCTTTGTTTGAATGTGTTTGACTTTCATTTGATTCAAAAAGCTTTGTTTGAATGTGTTTGACTTTCATTTGATTCTAAAAGCTTTGTTTGAATGAGTTTGACTTTCTTTCGATTAAAAAACTTTGTTTGAACATGTTTTACTTTTTTTCGATTGAAAAAGAATGGTTAGAATGTGTTTGACTTCGTTTTGATTCATAAAGCTTTGTTTGAATGTGTTTAATTGTATTTCGATCCAAAAGATTTGTGAGAACGTGTTTGTATTTCATTTGATTCAAAAAGCTTAGTTTGAATGTGTTAGACTTTCATTTGATTCAAAAAGCTTTGTTTGAATGTGTTTGACTTTCATTTGATTTAAAAAGCTTTGTTTGAATGTGTTTGACTTTCATTTGATTCAAAAAGCTTTGTTTGAATGTGTTTCACTTTCATTTGATTCTAAAAGCTTTGTTTGAATGAGTTTGACTTTCTTTCGATTAAAAAACTTTGTTTGAACATGTTTTACTTTTTTTCGATTGAAAAAGAATGGTTAGAATGTGTTTGACTTCGTTTTGATTCATAAAGCTTTGTTTGAATGTGTTTAATTGTATTTCGATCCAAAAGATTTGTGAGAACGTGTTTGTATTTCATTTGATTCAAAAAGCTTAGTTTGAATGTGTTAGACTTTCATTTGATTCAAAAAGCTTTGTTTGAATGTGTTTGACTTTCATTTGATTCAAAAAACTTTGTTTGAATGGGTTTGACTTTCTTTTGATTCATAAAGCTATGTATAAATTTGTTTGACTTTATTTTGATACAAAAAGCTTTGTTTGAATGTGTTTGACTTTCTTTTGATTCAAAAAGATTTGTTTGAATTTGTTTAACTTTCATTTGATCCAAAAAGCTTTGTTTGAATGTGTTGGACTTTCATTTGATTCAAAAAGCTTTGTTTGAATGTGTTTGATATTCATTTGATTCAAAAAGCTTTGTTTGATTGTGTTTAACTTTATTTCAATTCAAAATGATTTATTTGAATGTGTTTGACTTTTATTTGATTCAAAAAGCTTTGTTTAAATGTGTTTGAATTTCTTTTGATTCAAAAACATTTGTTTGAATATGTTTGACTTTCTTTTGATTCATTAAGCTTTTTTTTAATGTGTTTGACTGTATCTCGATCCAAAAAGATTAGTTTGAATGTGTTTGACTTTCATTTGATTAAAAAAGCTATGTTTGAATGTGTTTGCCTTTCATTTGATTTTAAATGCTTTGTTTGAATGTGTTTGACTTTCTTTTGATTCAAAAATCTTTGTTTAAATGTGTTTGACTTTATTTTGATTCAAAAAGATTTATTTGAATGTGTTTGACTTTTATTTGATTCAAAAAGCTTTGTTTAAATGTGTTTGAATTTCTTTTGATTCAAAAACATTTGTTTGAATATGTTTGACTTTCTTTTGATTCATTAAGCTTTTTTTTTTAATGTGTTTGAGTGTATTTCGATCCAAAAAGATTAGTTTGAATGTGTTTGACTTTTATTTGATTAAAAAAGCTATATTTTAATGTGTTTGCCTTTTATTTGATTTTAAAAGATTTATTTGAATGTGTTTGACTTTCATTTGATTTTAAAAGCTTTGTTTGAATGTGTTTGACTGTATTTCGATATAAAAAGATTTGTTTAAATGTGTTTGACTTCCATTTGATTCAAAAAGCTTTGTTTGAATGTGTTATACTTTCTTTTGATTCAAAAAACTTTGTTTGAATGCGATTTACTTTTTATCGATTTAAAAATTATTTTTAGAATGTGTTAGACTTTCTTTTGATTCATAAAGCTTTATTTGTATATGTTTAACTTTCATTTTATTCAAAAAGCTTTTTTTGAATGTGTTTGACTTTTCTTTGATATAAAAAGTTTTGTTTGAATGTGTTTAACTTTCATTTGATTCAAAAAGCTATGTATGAATTTGTTTGACTTTATATTGATTCAAAAAGCTTTGTTTGATTGTGTTAGATTTTCTTTTGATTCAAAAAGCTTTGTTTGAATGAGTTTGACTTTCTTTCGATTCAAAAACTTTGTTTGAACGTGTTTTACTTTTTTTTCTATTGAAAATGAATTGTTAGAATGTGTTTGACTTCGTTTTGATTCATAAAGCTTTGTTTGAATGTGTTTGATTGTATTTTGATCCAAAAGATTTGTTAGAACATGTTTGACATTCATTAGATTTAATAAGCTTTGTTTGAATGTGTTTGACTTTCATTTGATTCAAAAAGCTTTGTTTGAATGTGTTTGACTTTCATTTGATTCTAAAAGCTTTGTTTGAATGAGTTTGACTTTCTTTCGATTAAAAAACTTTGTTTGAACATGTTTTACTTTTTTTCGATTGAAAAAGAATGGTTAGAATGTGTTTGACTTCGTTTTGATTCATAAAGCTTTGTTTGAATGTGTTTAATTGTATTTCGATCCAAAAGATTTGTGAGAACGTGTTTGTATTTCATTTGATTCAAAAAGCTTAGTTTGAATGTGTTAGACTTTCATTTGATTCAAAAAGCTTTGTTTGAATGTGTTTGACTTTCATTTGATTTAAAAAGCTTTGTTTGAATGTGCTTGACTTTATCTCGATTCAAAAAGATTTATTTGAATGTGTTTGACTTTCTTTTTATTTAAAAAGCTTTGTTTAAATGTGTTTGACTTTCATTTGATTCGAAAACCTATGTTTGAATGTGTTTGACTTCATATGATTTAAAAATATTTGTTTGAATGTGTTTGAACTTCATTTGATTCAAAAAGCTTTGAATATGTTTAACTTTCAGTTGATTCAAAAAACTTTGTTTGAATGTGTTTGACTTTCATTTGATTCAAAAAGCTTTGTTTGAATGTGTTTGACTTTATTTCAATTCAAAAAGATTTATTTGAATGAGTTTAACTTTCATTTGATTCAAAAAGCTTTGTTTGTATGTGTTTGACTTTCATTTGATTCAGAAAGCTATGTTTGAATGCGTTTGACTTTCAAATGATTTAAAAAGAATTGTTTGAATTTTTTTGACTTTCATTTGAATCAAAAAATTTTGTTTGAATGTGTTTGACTTTCATTTGATTCTAAAAGCTTTGTCTGAATGCGTTTTACTTTTTTTCGATTCAAAAAGAATTGTTAGAATGTGTTTAACTTTCTTTTGATTCATAAAGCTTTGATTGAATGTGTTTGACTGTATTTCGATCTAAAAGGATTTGTTTGAATGTGTTTGACTTTCATTTAATTCAAAAAGCTTTGTTTAAATGTGTTTGACTTTCATTTGATTCAAAAACCTATGTTTGAATGTGTTTGACTTTATTTTGATTCAAAAAGCATTGTTTCAATGTGTTTGACTTTCTTTTGATTAAATTTTTTTTTTTTCAATGTGTTTTATTTTTTTTCGATTCAAAAACAATTGTTAGAATGTTATTGAATTTCTTTTGATTCATAAATCTTTTTTTGAATGTGTTTGACTGTATTTCAATCTAAAAAGATTTGTTTGAATGTGTTTGACTTTCATTTGATTAAAAAAGCATTGTTTGAATGTGTTTGACTTTCTTTTGATTTAAAAACATTTGTTTGAAGGTGTTTGACTGTATTTCGATCCAAAAACATTAGTTTGAATGTGTTTGACTTTCATTTGATTTAAAAAGCAATGTTCGAATGTGTTTAACTGTATTTCGATCTAAAAAGATTTGTTTGAATGTGTTTGACTTTCATTTGATTCAAAAAGCTTTGTTTGAATGTGTTTGACATTCTTTTTATTCAAAAACAATTTTTTGAATGTGTTTGACTTTCTTTTGATTCATTAAGCTTTTTTTTTTAATGTGTTTGACTGTATTACGATCCAAAAAGATTAGTTTGAATGTGTTTGACTTTCATTTGATTGAAAAAGCTATGTTTGAATGTGTTCAACTTTCATTTGATTAAAAAAGCTTTGTTTGAATGTGTTTGACTTTTATTTGATTCAAAAAGATTTGTTTGAATGTGTTTGACTTTATTTGGATTCTAAAAGATTTATTTGAATGTGTTTGACTTTCATTTGATTCTAAAAGCTTTGTTTGAATGTGTTTGACTTTCATTTGATTCAAAAAGCTAAGTTTGAAAGTGTTTCACTTTCATATGATTTAAAAATATTTATTTGAATGTGTTTGACTTTCATTTGATTCAAAATTTTTGTTTGAATGTGTTTGACTTACTTTTGATTCAAAAAGAATTGTTATAATGTGTTTGACTTTCTTTTGGTTCATAAAGCTTTTTTTGAATTTGTTTGACTGTATTTCGATCAAAAAAGATTTATTTGATTGTGTTTAACTTTCATTTTATTCAAAAAGCTTTGTTTGAATGTGTTTGACTTTCATTAGATTCACAAAGCTTTGTTTGAATGTGTTTGAATTTCTTTTGATTCAAAAAGCTTTTTTGAATGTGTTTTAATTTTTTTTGATTCAAAAAGCTTTGTTTGAATGTGTTTGACTTTATTTTGATTCAAAAAGCTTTGTTTGAATGTTTTTTACTTTATTTCGATTCAAAAAGCTTTGTTTGAATGTGTTTGACTTTATTTCGATTCAAAAAGCTTTGTTTGAATGTGTTTGGCTGTATTTCGATCTAAACAGATTTGTTTGAATGTGTTTGACTTTCATTTGAATCAAAAAGCTTTGTTTGAATGTGTTTGACTTTATTTTGATTCAAAAAGCTTTGTTTGAATGTTTTTGACTTTCTTTTGATTCAAAAAGCTTTGTTTAAATGTGTTTAACTTTCTTTTTTATTCAAAAAACTTTGTTTGAATGTGTTTTACTTTTTTTCGATTCAAAAAGAATTGTTAGAATGTGTTTCAATTTCTTTTGATTTATAAAGCTTTGCTTGAATGTGTTTGACTTTATTTCGATCTAAAAAGATTTGTTTGAATGTGTTTGACTTTCGTTTGATTCAAAAAGCTTTGTTTGAATGTGTATGACTTTCATTTCATTCAAAAAGCTTTGTTTGAATGTGTTTGACTTTATTTTGATTCAAAAAGATTTTTTTGAATGTTTTTTACTTTCATTTAATTTAAAAAGCTTTGTTTGGATGTGTTTGACTTTCATTTGATTCAAAAAGCTATGTTTGAATGTGTTTGACTTTCATTTGATTTAAAAAGATTTGTTTGAATGTGTTTAACTTTCATTTGATTCAAAAAACTTTGTTTGAATTTGTTTGACTTTTATTTGATTTTAAAAGATTTGTTTGAATGTGTTTGACTTTCATTTGATTCAAAAAGTTTTGTTTGAATGTGTTTGATTTTGTTTTGATTCAAAATCTTTTTTGAATGTGTTTTAATTTATTTTGATTCAAAAAGCTTTGTTTGAATGTGTTTGACTTTATTTCGATTCAAAAAGTTGCGTTTGAAAGTATTGTACTTTATTACGATTCAAAATGCTTTGTTTGAATGTGTTTGGCTTTATTTCAATTCAAAAAGCTTTGTTTGAATGTGTTTGACTGTATTTCTATCTAAAAAGATTTGTTTGAATGTGTTTGACTTTCATTTGATTCAAAAAGCTTTGTTTGAATGTGTTTGACTTTATTTTGATTCAAAAAGCTTTGTTTGAGTGTGTTTGACTTTCTTTTGATTCAAAAAGCTTTGTTTGAATGTGTTTGACTTTCTTTTTGATTCAAAAAACTTTGTTTGAATGTGTTTTACTTTTTTTCGATTCAAAAAGAATTGTTAGAATGTGTTTGAATTTCTTTTGATTCATAAAGATTTGTTTGAATGTGTTTGACTTTAAGCAATGCTCCTCATAATTTGAAATTAAGCAAAGCTCCTAATCTTTCTTTTCTTTCCTAGCCCTTTTCCAATTTTTGTCTGCTTCCTCCTCCTCATCCATAACCTTAGCTAGTAGGCATCCTTTAGAGGACCTACATTTAATCTTAGAATAGATGGTCTCCCCTTCAGCTAGGACTCCATGCTTCTTTTCTACCCAAGCTTTTTTCTCTGTGGTGTCAGCTTTCCTTTTTCCTTTATCTTTGGTAGTACTTTTCTTTCTAGGCATTGCAGGTGTTTTGAATTCAACTCTTTCACCTAAGCATTCCTTGGCAGGAATCACCCTGTCACCTAGACGACTCTTCATATCAGTTTTACCCTGATCTTTCTTCGAATCCTTCGAAGGTTTCTTCAGCAACCACTTCTTCACATCATTGGGCAAAGGAGGAGGAACCTTTTGGGTAATCACTTCCCATAAAGGTCTAGCACTCCAGTAAGCATCAAATCTAACTACTTCTTGGGAAACAGGGTACTCATAAGGAGGACGAAGATCCCCGGAAGGAATATTCTGAAGTAAGCCGTATTGTCTTTTTACCCTGTAGGGATAATAATAAGTCATACGAGACAAACTTGGAAGACGGCAGAAAGGTTGCTTGTTGACACCAACCATCCTTTCTATTTTCCACCATGGGACGACCCACTTGATAGCAAAATTACGAGATTCGAAGACCTTTCTCCACCCATGGCGCCCAATTTTAGGGAAGCGTTTCTTCCTCCTCACGAAGCAATTGGGAGTGTACTTCTCAATATTGTCCGGAGGGCTAATTAATTCTAGCCTTTCCATTAGCCATATCTGTAAAAAAAATTGCAATGCAAATAAATTATTATTACAATACAAAAATATATTTTTTGATTTCTGTAATTAAAAATGTTATTTTTCTACCTGTAATAAAATTGGAGAGCCGCGAAAAGGTGCTTTTGGGTTCCTTTTCAATTCATCAAGACTAATCATAGTCTCTCCAACTATCAATGGCATTGGATTTCTCCCTGATTCAATTTGTTCTAGTACGGTGGTTATAATTGATTGGCCTTCATTATTTTTACCACTACTAAGAAAAAATTGATTAAACATGCAAAATAAGAAAGCCCTTCTTCTATATATATGAAAAGACTCAGAAAGAGGTTTATCAAAATAATGGCGTGCAAATTATTTCAAATTAACTATGTTGCCATCTACTATTTTTGATAAATCCCTTTCTTTTAAGTTGAAGAAATGCTCAAAATCCTTGTAATAATATGCATCTACTCTAGGGATTACTATGAGGTCTATTGCAGGGAAACCTAAAATGGCACCAAATTCTTCTGGCAAAGGGCTAGTCTCATCATACCCTATTCTAAAACAATGAGTATCGACATTCCAAAATTATAGAGCGGTATGAATGAAATCTAAGTCAAGATCTACCCCTTTTATGCCATAAATTCCCCCCAAGTGAAACAAATCTAATTCTTTTCTGTCTCTAGCATTAAGAGATCGACACCATTCATGGGTGTATTGAGTGAAAGTTTTGGTGACTAGAGACATGGTATTATTTTCCTAAGGCCAAGAACTATTTTATTTGCTGCAATTATGAAAAGAATCGGCTGGGCAGGGGGATATTTATACACAAATTACGAGCAGTTTTAATCACGATGAAATACGGAGACAGCGCTAATTGGCGTCACACGCCGCGATTGGCGCCAGACGCCAAGGCTTGGCGCCACACGCCAAGTGTAGCGCCTGGCGCTACACTTAATTGCGTGGCGCCAGCTGGCGCCAATATGCCACGTCATCCGCGCTTTCTTAAATCGCGTTTTTACCTTAAATTCGAGTCTGCTAATGACTTTACGGCTTCTTTATCTTTTTTTTTTCTTAAACATCTTTTTTCTTTTTTTTTTTAATTAATATAACTATTATATTAATTATATTATTCTTTTTTGGATTTTATTTAGATTAATTTCCAAGTTTTTTTATACACCCGACATTTTATTTTTTCCTTTTTTTCATTTTTCTTTTTTGGGGGAGAGAGTCGGATACCCTCCATCAATAATAAAAATGACGGAATTTTTGCGCAAAATTGTTTCACATTTTTCTTGCACACACAAACTTGCACATAGAAAACAAAATAAACTCATAATAGTATGTATGTACAAAATATGTCTAAAAATGAGTTTAACTAAAAGGCAAAGTTCTATACAAAGTCAAATAAATAAATAATAAGCACAGGTACAAATCACCTCGCGCGAGAGCTGTCAAAGAACCCATATATTGGATAGACATACAGGATGGCACAAACTCAGCAGCATCATCCTGATAAAGCAAAACCAAGTCTGTGAAGCATTACTTGGGGGCTACTTAAAAATAAGAGCTGAAAAGGCGTACCGCCACATTCTCAGCCGGTACAAGAACTGGAGCTAACAACGGCAGTATCTCCTCTAAACTAGTTCCCTCGGACATGCTCAAACAACTTCGCGGTACCTGGACACTCAGCCACTCGGTGGGGTTGTTCTATCTTTTTGCAATATATTTTGGGTTCCTTGGTACGCTAGTTAGCCCCTCCAAGCAATTTGACACGATTTTTAGTAATCGGCTTGATTGCACAAAGTGATCGACCTGATGAAAGATCGTCTCACTTAGCTTAAAGCGCCTAAGCATTGGCTCATTCGCAAAAGGCACCGACATAGTGGTTCATTTGCAAAAGGCACCGGCATGCTGGTTCATTCGCAAAAAGGGCACCGACGTACAGGTTCAAAGCAACGGAAGCGCCGACGTACAGGCATAGTAGGAGCAAAGTTCAGGCGAGCTTTTAAAGATCGACAAGCGGAGATCTTCGGTAATTTCCATTGGAAAATTAGCATCAAATGAGGATGGCTTCAAGTGAGGATATCTTCGATGGCATTCCCTAGCTTGTGGAGAGTTGTCAAAAACAACTGAAGGTTGTTTCAAGAGAAATAATCTTCGGTAGTATTCCCTTGGACATGGAATATTATCAATGCGGATGAGGATTGTTTCGAGAGAAACAATCTTTGGTAGTATTCCCTTGGACGTGGAATATTATCAATGCGGATGAGGATTGTTTCGAGAGAAACAATCTTTGGTAGTATTCCCTTGGACGTGGAATATTATCAATGCGGATGAGGATTGTTTCGAGAGAAACAGTCTTCGATGGTATTCCCTTGGACGTGGAATACTATCATAGCGGAGGAGGATCGTTTCAGGCAAAGCAATCTTCTAATTTGGAAGCAGTTACAAGCGTAGCGGTTTTCAAGCGGGATGACATTCTCTAGCTTGTAGGAGGTCATCAAAACAATAGTAAAGCGACAGCAAATCGGTTACTTTCAGAGACGTGTGCTCGACGGTGCAAGATACGCGTTTCTTAACTCTTTTATCTGTTTAACTAACACTAGTTTTGCAGGTATCGGCGTTACAAGAGTGATTTAGGATTGCAGAACGTTCTGAATCATTCTCCGTCCCTATCGATACTTTGACTTTTGTTTACGAAACTTGCGTTTCTCCAAACTCAGTCAAAGTGGGGGCTTCTGTAGACACCCATTTGTGTCTCCCCAAAACCAAACCCAGTGATGAGTACCTTTTGCGTCGAATCATAATCGAATGAAGGGAAAGTGTGGAAAGTCTAGTGTTGCGGGTAGTTTTAATTTCTTTTCTCTTCTTTCTATTTTTAAAAACTTATTTTAAGAAAACATCCAATACAATTTGGTTGGTCCATGATATGGGTCCAATAGTAGTGTAATTGGATGGGGCTTGACAAGAGCTTTCCAACGATATATTATAAGCCCGATTTCGATGAATATTGAGGAAGTTATAGCCAATTTACCAAACTGGGCCCGGTTTGAGCCTTATATGCGGCCCAATGATCTAGGGGAGGGCCTAATATGATTTATCATTCCTAATGCAATTAGGAATAGTTTTAGTCTTCTAGATTCTTCTAGAAGGTTCTTTTCCTTCCTAATTCAATTAGCATTGATAAATTGACTTTTGTTGACTTTTCAGAGTTTTAATTGAAATCAAAGAACATTTTTGAGGAAAAGATACGATTTTATCCTCTTGTACGACAAAATTTATCTGATTTGAGAAAGCGCATCAAAAACAGTGTTAGCGCCAAACGCCCGGTATTGGCGCCAATAGCTGGCGTTGGTGCCAGCTCTGTTTTTCGTGCGCCAATGATCTGTTTTGTTAATTTTATCTTTTTGGCTGATTTTCTCTATAAATAACGTCGTAAAAACTCCGTTTTCATTCACCAACAACCAGTTTTCATTCGCAATCATTAATTCTCTCATTCTCTTTTAATCATTCATCATCTCTCTCTCTCTCTTTTTCTAACCTTGCTTTTACATACAAAATTCCGCATTCATTAGATCTAGAAACACCTAGCCATATTCGAAGTTGCCTTCGCCCTAGACGTGAAAGGTTTGATTTCTGAGGGTTTGGTCCCAAATCTCTCTTTCAATTATTTAATTTAATTGTTTTATTATTTTCCTTGAAGTTACTAACGTGTGTATTTTGTTATTAGAAAGAGGTATGAGGCATCAAAGTAAGTACTTTAATTGGTTTTAATTGATGTTATGATGTAGAAATCATGTTTAAATTGTTATTATGATATTCCTAGTATCATGTTTAGGGAAAAAGTTATAATATCAAATATGCTTATTATGATTCCTGCGATGCTTTCTATGTTCTTCCTAATATTTATGATTGTTAGTATCATGTTAGGGTTAAAGATTTGATTTTTATTGCTTAGTGACATGCTAGGGTTTGTTATTAATCTTGTTAGTATCATGCCTAGGATCTTGCTATTTTTATTATGCTTTAACATGATTATGTTAATTATGATTATAATTGTTATAATTTATGACCTTGATTATTATTATAATTGTTTTGATTATGATTATAATTTTATTATTGCTATAATTATTATTATTATGATTAATATTATTGTTATTATGATGATTATTGTTTTGATGATTATAGTTATTATGATGATTATTTATTATGTTGCTTGATATTATTTATTGTTATTTCTTGATCACGCCTTTTATGCATGTTTAAAGGGAATTGGTACTTGTAATCACGCTTAATAAGATAATTAATAATCTTATTTAGGGTTATTTTGATTATAATTTCAAGTGATCGCCAATAATAGTTTATTTGCGCATTAAAATTCAACCAACATAGATAAACAGGTTTAGGGTTAATCCTATTGATTGCATGTTAATTGAAAAGCGCACATAAATACGATCAGAATAAAGTAGAGGCCTATTACTAGGGCAGGTTCAATCTCTTTTAGGTTGGATTTGTACCTTCATCCCCGAACCCTTATTTGGTTCTAGACCTTATGGAGTTGACGATCTCTTGGATCGTTAAGGGGTGTAACCTTCACCTCGTGAACGGTTTACAAGTTCCTAAAACTTGTTGGCGACTCTTTTGCTCTATCTTCTTCCCTTTGGACGCCACCGTACTTTAATGTATGATCACAGTGGGGTTCAAGCTAGGGGTTTAATGTCTGAAATTTATTCCCTACAGTTAGACTTTCTTTTGATTCAAAAAACTTTGTTTGAATGCGTTTTACTTTTTATCGATTAAAAAAGAATTGCTAGAATGTGTTTGACTTTCTTTTGATTCATAAAGCTTTAATTGAACGTGTTTGACTGTATTTCGATCTAAATAGATTTGTTTGTATGTGTTTAACTTTCATTTTATTCAAAAAGCTTTGTTTGAATGTGTTTGACTTTCATTTGATTCAAAAAGCTTTGTTTGAATGTGTTTGACTTTCATTTAATTCAAAAAGCTATGTATGAATTTGTTTGACTTTATTTTGATTCAAAAAGCTTTGTTTGACTGTGTTTGATTTTCTTTTGATTCAATAAGCTTTGTTTGAATGTGTTTGACTTTCATTAGATTCAAAAAGCTTTGTTTGAATGTGTTAGACTTTCATTTGATTCAAAAAGCTTTGTTTGAATGTGTTTGACTTTTTTTCGATTAAAAAAACTTTGTTTTAACGTGTTTTACTTTTTTTCGATTGAAAAAGAATTGTTAGAATGTGTTTGACTTTCTTTTGATTCATAAAGCTTTGTTTGAATGTCTTTGACTGTATTTCGATCCAAAAGATTTGTTAGAATGTGTTTGACTTTCATTTGATTCAAAAAGCTTTATTTGAATGTGTTAGACTTTCATTTGATTCAAAAAGCTTTGTTTGAATGTGTTTGACTTTCATTTGATTAAAAAAGCTTTGTTTGAATGTGTTTGACATTCTTTTGATTCAAAAACATATTTTGAATGTGTTTGACTTTCTTTTGATTCATTAAGTTTTTTTTTAATGTGTTTGACTGTATTATGATCTGAAAAGATTAGTTTAAATGTGTTTGACTTTTATTTGATTCAAAAAGCTATGTTTGAATTTGTTCCACTTTCATTTGATTCAAAAAGCTTTGTTTGAATGTGTTTGACTTTATTTGGATTCTAAAAGATTTATTTGAATGTGTTTGACTTTCATTTGATTATAAAAGCTTTGTTTGAATGTGTTTGACTTTCATTTGATTCAAAAAGCTATGTTTGAATGTGTTTGACTTTCATACGATTTAACAATATTTTTTTGAATGTGTTTGACTTTCTTTTGATTCATAAAGCTTTGTTTGCATGTGTTTGATTTTCTTTTGATTCAAAAATCTTTGTTTGAATGTGTTGTATGTACTTTTTATCGATTAAAAAAGAATTGTTAAAATGTGTTTGTCTTTCTTTTGATTCATAAAGCTTTAATTGAATGTGTTTGACTGTATTTCGATCTAAAAAGATTTGTTTGAATGTGTTTAACTTTCATTTTATTCAAAAAGCTTTGTTTAATGACTTTTATTTGATTCAAAATGCTTTGTTTGAATGTGTTTGAATTTCTTTTGATTCAAAAAGCTTTTTTGAATGTGTTTGAATTTCTTTAGATTGAAAAACCTTTGTTTGAATGTGTTTGACTTTATTTCGATTCAAAAAGCTTTGTTTAAATGTGTTTGACTTTCTTGTTATTCAAAAACATTTATTGAATGTTTTTGACTTTCTTTTGATTCATTAAGCTTGTTTTGAATTTGTTAGACTCTATTTCGATGTAAAAAGGTTAGTTTGAATGTGTTTGACTTTCATTTGATTCAAAAAGCTATGTTTGAATGTATTTAACTTTCATTTGATTCAAAAAAATTTGTTTGAATGTGTTTGACTTTCATTTGATTCAAAAAGCTTTGTTTGAATGTGTTTGACATTCTTTTTATTCAAAAACAATTTTTTGAATGTGTTTGACTTTCTTTTGATTCATTAAGCTTTTTTTTAATGTGTTTGACTTTATTACGATCCAAAAAGATTAGTTTGAATGTGTTTGACTTTCATTTGATTCAAAAAACTATGTTTGAATGTGTTCAACTTTCATTTGATTTAAAAAGCTTTGTTTGAATGTGTTTGACTTTTATTTGATTCAAAAAGATTTGTTTGAATGTGTTTGACTTTTTTTGGATTCTAAAAGATTTATTTGAATGTGTTTGACTTTCATTTGATTCTAAAAGCTTTGTTTGAATGTGTTTGACTTTCATTTGATTCAAAAAGCTATGTTTGAATGTGTTTGACTCTCATATGATTTAACAAAGTTTGTTTGAATGTGTTTGACTTTCATTGATTCAAAAAGCTTTGTTTGAATGTGTTTAATTTTCTTTTGATTCAAAAAACTTTGTTTGAATATGTTTTACTTTTTATCGATTCAAAAAGAATTGTTAAAATGTGTTTGTCTTTCTTTTGATTCATAAACCTTTAATTGAATTTGTTTGACTGTATTTCGATCTAAAAATATTTGTGGTGTTTAACTTTCATTTTATTCAAAAAGCTTTGTTTTAATGACTTTTATTTGATTAAAAAAGCTTTGTTTGAATGTGTTTGAATTTCTTTTGATTTAAAAAGCTTTTTTGAATGTGTTTGAATTTCTTTCGATTGAAAAACCTTTGTTTGAATGTGTTTGACTTTATTTTGATTCAAAAAGCTTTATTTAAATGTGTTTAACTTTCTTGTTATTCAAAAACATTTATTGAATGTTTTTTACTTTGTTTTGATTCATTAAGCTATTTTTGAATGTGTTAGACAGTATTTCGATCTAAAAAGGTTAGTTTGAATGTGTTTGACTTTAATTTGATTCAAAAAGCTATGTTTGAATGTGTTTAACTTTCATTTGATTCAAAAAGCTTTGTTTGAATGTGTTTGACTTTATTTGGATTCTAAAAGATTTATTTGAATGTGTTTGACTTTCATTTGATTCTAAAAGTTTTGTTTGAATGTGTTTGACTTTCATTTGATTCAAAAATCTATGTTTGAATGTATTTGACTTTCATATGATTTAAAAATATTGTTTGAATGTGTTTGACTTTCATTGATTAATAAAGCTTTGTTTGAATGTGTTTGACTTTCTTTTGATTCAAAAAACTTTGTTTGAATGTGTTTGACTTTCATTTGATTCAAAAAGCTATGTTTGAATGTATTTGACTTTCATATGATTTAAAAATATTGTTTGAATTTGTTTGACTTTCATTTATTAATAAAGCTTTGTTTGAATGTGTTTGACTTTCTTTTGATTCAAAAAACTTTGTTTGAATGTGTTTTACTTTTTATCGATTCGAAAAGAATTGTTAGAATGTGTTTGTCTTTCTTTTGATTCATAAATCTTTAATTGAATGTGTTTGACAGTATTTCGATCTAAAAAGATTTATTTGAATTTGTTTAACTTTCATTTTATTCAAAAAGCTTTGTTTGAATATGTTTGACTTTCATTTGATTCAAAAAGCTTTATTTGAATTTGTTTGAATTTCTTTTGATTAAAAAAGCTTTCTTGAATGTGTTTGAATTTCTTTCGATTCAAAAATCTTTGTTTGAATCTGTTTGACTTTATTTCGATTCAAAGAGCTTTATTTTAATGTGTTTGACTTTATTTCGATTCAAAAAGATGTGTTTGAATGTGTTTGAATGTATTTTGATCTAAAAAGATTTGTTGATTGTGTTTGACTTTTATTTTATTCAAAAACCTTTGTTTGAATGTGTTTGACTTTATTTTGATTCAAAAAGATTTTTTAGAATGTGTATGACTTTCATCTGATTCTAAAATCTTTGTTTGAATGTGTTTGACTTTGTTTTGATTCAAAAACCTTTGTTTGAATGTGTTTTACTTTTTTTCGATTCAAAAAGAATTGTTAGAATGTGTTTGACTTTCTTTTAATTCATAAAGCTTTGTTTGCATTTGTTTGACTGTATTTCGATCTAAAATGATTTGTTTGAATGTGTTTGACTTTCATTTGATTCAAAAAGCTTTGTTTGAATGTGTTTGACTTTTATTTGATTCAAAAAGATTTATTTGAATGTGTTAGACTTTATTTTGATTCAAAAAGATTTTTTTTGAATTTTTTTTACTTTCATTTAATTCAAAAAGCTTTGTTTGAATGTGTTTGACTTTCATTTGTTTCAAAAAGCTATGTTTGAATGTGTTTGACTTTCATTTGATTTAAAAAGATTTGTTTGAATGTGTTTGAATTTTATTTGATTAAAAAAGCTTTGTTTAAATGTGTTTGACTTTCTTGTTATTTAAAAACATTATTGAATGTTTTTTACTTTCTATTGATTCATTAAGCTTTTTTTGAATGTGTTTGACTGTATTTCGATATAAAAATGTTAGTTTGAATGTGTTTGACTTTCATTTGATTCAAAAAGCTTCGTTTGAATGTGTTTAACTTTCGTTTGATTCAAAAAGGTTAGTTTGAATGTGTTTGACTTTCATTTGATTCAAAAAGCTTTGTTTGAATGTGTTTGACTTCATTTCGATTCAAAAAGATTTATTTGAATGTGTTTGACTTTCATTTGATTCAAAAAGCTTTATTTGAATGTCTTTGACTTTCATTTGATTCAAAAACCTATGTTTAATGTGTTTGACTTTCATATGATTCAAAAATATTTGTTTGAATGTGTTTGACTTTTATTTGATTCAAAAAGCTTTGTTTGAATGTGTTTGACTTTCTTGTTATTCAAAAACATTTATTAAATGTTTTTTACTTTCTTTTGATTCATTAAGTTTGTTTTTTGAATGTGTTTGACTGTATTTCGATCTAAAAATGTTAGTTTGAATGTGTTTGACTTTCATTTGATTCAAAAAGCTTCGTTTGAATGTGTTTAACTTTCATTTGATTCAAAAAGCTTTGTTTGAATGTGTTTGACTTTCATTTGATTCAAAAAGCTTTGTTTGAATGTGTTTGACTTCATTTCGATTCAAAAAGATTTATTTGAATGTGTTTGACTTTCATTTAATTCAAAAAGCTTTGTTTGAATGAGTTTGACTTTCATTTAATTCAAAAAGCTTTGTTTGAATGTGTTTAACTTTCATTTGATTTAAAATGTTTTGTTTGAATGTGTTTGACTTTCATTTGATTCAAAAAGCTTTGTTTGAATGTGTTTGACTTCATTTCGATTCAAAAATATTTATTTGAATGTGTTTGACTTTCATTTGATTCAAAAAGCTTTGTTTGAATGTGTTTGACTTCATTTCGATTCAAAAAGATTTATTTGAATGCGTTTGAATTTCATTTGATTCAAAAAGCTTTGTTTGAATGTGTTTGACTTTCATTTGATTCAAAAAGCTATGTTTGAATGTGTTTGACTTGCATATGATTCAAAAATATTTGTTTCAATGTGTTTGAATTTTATTTGATTCAAAAAGCTTTGTTTGAATGTGTTTGACTTTTTTTTTATTCAAAAAACATTGTTTAAATGTGTTTTATTTTTTTCGATTCAAAAAGAATTTAGAATGTGTTTGACTTTATTTTGATCCAGAAAGGTTTGTTTGAATGTGTTTGACTGTAATTTGATCTAAAGAGATTTGTTTGAATGTGTTTGACTCTTATTTGATTCAAAAAGCTTTATTTGAATGTGTTTGACTTTCATTTGATTCAAAAAGATTTGTTTGAATGTGTTTGACTTTCATTTGATTAAAAAAGCTTTATTTAAATGTGTTTCACTTTCTTGTTATTCAAAAACATTTATTGAATGTTTTTTTACTTTCTTTTGATTCATTAAGCTTTTTTTGAATGTGAATGACTGTATTTCGATCTAAAAAGGTTAGTTTGAATGTGTTTGACTTTCATTTGATTCAAAAAGCTTCGTTTGAATGTGTTTAACTTTCATTTGATTCAAAAAGCTTTGTTTGAATGTGTTTGACTTTCATTTGATTCAAAAAGCTTTGTTTGAATGTGTTTGACTTCATTTCGATTCAAAAAGATTTATTTGAATGTGTTTGACTTTCATTTAATTCAAAAAGCTTTGTTTGAATGAGTTTGACTTTCATTTGATTCAAAAAGCTATGTTTGAATGTGTTTGACTTTGATATGATTTAACAATGTTTGTTTGAATGTGTTTGACTTTATTTTGATTCAAAAAGCTTTGTTTAAATGTGTTTAACTTTCTTGTTATTCAAAAACATTTATTGAATGTTTTTTACTTTGTTTTGATTCATTAAGCTATTTTTGAATGTGTTAGACAGTATTTCGATCTAAAAAGGTTAGTTTGAATGTGTTTGACTTTAATTTGATTCAAAAAGCTATGTTTGAATGTGTTTAACTTTCATTTGATTCAAAAAGCTTTGTTTGAATGTGTTTGACTTTATTTGGATTCTAAAAGATTTATTTGAATGTGTTTGACTTTCATTTGATTCTAAAAGTTTTGTTTGAATGTGTTTGACTTTCATTTGATTCAAAAATCTATGTTTGAATGTATTTGACTTTCATATGATTTAAAAATATTGTTTGAATGTGTTTGACTTTCATTGATTAATAAAGCTTTGTTTGAATGTGTTTGACTTTCTTTTGATTCAAAAAACTTTGTTTGAATGTGTTTGACTTTCATTTGATTCAAAAAGCTATGTTTGAATGTATTTGACTTTCATATGATTTAAAAATATTGTTTGAATTTGTTTGACTTTCATTTATTAATAAAGCTTTGTTTGAATGTGTTTGACTTTATTTTGATTCAAAAAACTTTGTTTGAATGTGTTTTACTTTTTATCGATTCGAAAAGAATTGTTAGAATGTGTTTGTCTTTCTTTTGATTCATAAATCTTTAATTGAATGTGTTTGACAGTATTTCGATCTAAAAAGATTTATTTGAATTTGTTTAACTTTCATTTTATTCAAAAAGCTTTGTTTGAATATGTTTGACTTTCATTTGATTCAAAAAGCTTTATTTGAATTTGTTTGAATTTCTTTTGATTAAAAAAGCTTTCTTGAATGTGTTTGAATTTCTTTCGATTCAAAAATCTTTGTTTGAATCTGTTTGACTTTATTTCGATTCAAAGAGCTTTATTTTAATGTGTTTGACTTTATTTCGATTCAAAAAGATGTGTTTGAATGTGTTTGAATGTATTTTGATCTAAAAAGATTTGTTGATTGTGTTTGACTTTTATTTTATTCAAAAACCTTTGTTTGAATGTGTTTGACTTTATTTTGATTCAAAAAGATTTTTTAGAATGTGTATGACTTTCATCTGATTCTAAAATCTTTGTTTGAATGTGTTTGACTTTGTTTTGATTCAAAAACCTTTGTTTGAATGTGTTTTACTTTTTTTCGATTCAAAAAGAATTGTTAGAATGTGTTTGACTTTCTTTTAATTCATAAAGCTTTGTTTGCATTTGTTTGACTGTATTTCGATCTAAAATGATTTGTTTGAATGTGTTTGACTTTCATTTGATTCAAAAAAGCTTTGTTTGAATGTGTTTGACTTTTATTTGATTCAAAAAGCTTTATTTGAATGTGTTAGACTTTATTTTGATTCAAAAAGATTTTTTTTGAATTTTTTTTACTTTCATTTAATTCAAAAAGCTTTGTTTGAATGTGTTTGACTTTCATTTGTTTCAAAAAGCTATGTTTGAATGTGTTTGACTTTCATTTGATTTAAAAAGATTTGTTTGAATGTGTTTGAATTTTATTTGATTAAAAAGGCTTTGTTTAAATGTGTTTGACTTTCTTGTTATTTAAAAACATTATTGAATGTTTTTTACTTTCTATTGATTCATTAAGCTTTTTTTGAATGTGTTTGACTGTATTTCGATATAAAAATGTTAGTTTGAATGTGTTTGACTTTCATTTGATTCAAAAAGCTTCGTTTGAATGTGTTTAACTTTCGTTTGATTCAAAAAGGTTAGTTTGAATGTGTTTGACTTTCATTTGATTCAAAAAGCTTTGTTTGAATGTGTTTGACTTCATTTCGATTCAAAAAGATTTATTTGAATGTGTTTGACTTTCATTTGATTCAAAAAGCTTTATTTGAATGTCTTTGACTTTCATTTGATTCAAAAACCTATGTTTAATGTGTTTGACTTTCATATGATTCAAAAATATTTGTTTGAATGTGTTTGACTTTTATTTGATTCAAAAAGCTTTGTTTGAATGTGTTTGACTTTCTTGTTATTCAAAAACATTTATTAAATGTTTTTTACTTTCTTTTGATTCATTAAGTTTGTTTTTTGAATGTGTTTGACTGTATTTCGATCTAAAAATGTTAGTTTGAATGTGTTTGACTTTCATTTGATTCAAAAAGCTTCGTTTGAATGTGTTTAACTTTCATTTGATTCAAAAAGCTTTGTTTGAATGTGTTTGACTTTCATTTGATTCAAAAAGCTTTGTTTGAATGTGTTTGACTTCATTTCGATTCAAAAAGATTTATTTGAATGTGTTTGACTTTCATTTAATTCAAAAAGCTTTGTTTGAATGAGTTTGACTTTCATTTAATTCAAAAAGCTTTGTTTGAATGTGTTTAACTTTCATTTGATTTAAAATGCTTTGTTTGAATGTGTTTGACTTTCATTTGATTCAAAAAGCTTTGTTTGAATGTGTTTGACTTCATTTCGATTCAAAAATATTTATTTGAATGTGTTTGACTTTCATTTGATTCAAAAAGCTTTGTTTGAATGTGTTTGACTTCATTTCGATTCAAAAAGATTTATTTGAATGCGTTTGAATTTCATTTGATTCAAAAAGCTTTGTTTGAATGTGTTTGACTTTCATTTGATTCAAAAAGCTATGTTTGAATGTGTTTGACTTGCATATGATTCAAAAATATTTGTTTCAATGTGTTTGAATTTTATTTGATTCAAAAAGCTTTGTTTGAATGTGTTTGACTTTTTTTTGATTCAAAAAACATTGTTTAAATGTGTTTTATTTTTTTCGATTCAAAAAGAATTTAGAATGTGTTTGACTTTATTTTGATCCAGAAAGGTTTGTTTGAATGTGTTTGACTGTAATTTGATCTAAAGAGATTTGTTTGAATGTGTTTGACTCTTATTTGATTCAAAAAGCTTTATTTGAATGTGTTTGACTTTCATTTGATTCAAAAAGATTTGTTTGAATGTGTTTGACTTTCATTTGATTAAAAAAGCTTTATTTAAATGTGTTTCACTTTCTTGTTATTCAAAAACATTTATTGAATGTTTTTTACTTTCTTTTGATTCATTAAGCTTTTTTTGAATGTGAATGACTGTATTTCGATCTAAAAAGGTTAGTTTGAATGTGTTTGACTTTCATTTGATTCAAAAAGCTTCGTTTGAATGTGTTTAACTTTCATTTGATTCAAAAAGCTTTGTTTGAATGTGTTTGACTTTCATTTGATTCAAAAAGCTTTGTTTGAATGTGTTTGACTTCATTTCGATTCAAAAAGATTTATTTGAATGTGTTTGACTTTCATTTAATTCAAAAAGCTTTGTTTGAATGAGTTTGACTTTCATTTAATTCAAAAAGCTTTGTTTGAATGTGTTTAACTTTCATTTGATTTAAAATGCTTTGTTTGAATGTGTTTGACTTTCATTTGATTCAAAAAGCTTTGTTTGAATGTGTTTGACTTCATTTCGATTCAAAAATATTTATTTGAATGTGTTTGACTTTCATTTGATTCAAAAAGCTTTGTTTGAATGTGTTTGACTTCATTTCGATTCAAAAAGATTTATTTGAATGTGTTTGAATTTCATTTGATTAAAAAAGCTTTGTTTGAATGTGTTTGACTTTCATTTGATTCAAAAAGCTATGTTTGAATGTGTTTGACTTGCATATGATTCAAAAATATTTGTTTCAATGTGTTTGAATTTTATTTGATTCAAAAAGCTTTGTTTGAATGTGTTTGACTTTTTTTTGATTCAAAAAACATTGTTTAAATGTGTTTTATTTTTTTCGATTCAAAAAGAATTTAGAATGTGTTTGACTTTATTTTGATCCAGAAAGGTTTGTTTGAATGTGTTTGACTGTAATTTGATCTAAAGAGATTTGTTTGAATGTGTTTGACTCTTATTTGATTCAAAAAGCTTTATTTGAATGTGTTTGACTTTCATTTGATTCAAAAAGATTTGTTTGAATGTGTTTGACTTTCATTTGATTAAAAAAGCTTTATTTAAATGTGTTTCACTTTCTTGTTATTCAAAAACATTTATTGAATGTTTTTTACTTTCTTTTGATTCATTAAGCTTTTTTTGAATGTGAATGACTGTATTTCGATCTAAAAAGGTTAGTTTGAATGTGTTTGACTTTCATTTGATTCAAAAAGCTTCGTTTGAATGTGTTTAACTTTCATTTGATTCAAAAAGCTTTGTTTGAATGTGTTTGACTTTCATTTGATTCAAAAAGCTTTGTTTGAATGTGTTTGACTTCATTTCGATTCAAAAAGATTTATTTGAATGTGTTTGACTTTCATTTAATTCAAAAAGCTTTGTTTGAATGAGTTTGACTTTCATTTAATTCAAAAAGCTTTGTTTGAATGTGTTTAACTTTCATTTGATTTAAAATGCTTTGTTTGAATGTGTTTGACTTTCATTTGATTCAAAAAGCTTTGTTTGAATGTGTTTGACTTCATTTCGATTCAAAAATATTTATTTGAATGTGTTTGACTTTCATTTGATTCAAAAAGCTTTGTTTGAATGTGTTTGACTTCATTTCGATTCAAAAAGATTTATTTGAATGTGTTTGAATTTCATTTGATTCAAAAAGCTTTGTTTGAATGTGTTTGACTTTCATTTGATTCAAAAAGCTATGTTTGAATGTGTTTGACTTGCATATGATTCAAAAATATTTGTTTCAATGTGTTTGAATTTTATTTGATTCAAAAAGCTTTGTTTGAATGTGTTTGACTTTTTTTTGATTCAAAAAACATTGTTTAAATGTGTTTTATTTTTTTCGATTCAAAAAGAATTTAGAATGTGTTTGACTTTATTTTGATCCAGAAAGGTTTGTTTGAATGTGTTTGACTGTAATTTGATCTAAAGAGATTTGTTTGAATGTGTTTGACTCTTATTTGATTCAAAAAGCTTTATTTGAATGTGTTTGACTTTCATTTGATTCAAAAAGATTTGTTTGAATGTGTTTGACTTTCATTTGATTAAAAAAGCTTTATTTAAATGTGTTTCACTTTCTTGTTATTCAAAAACATTTATTGAATGTTTTTTTACTTTCTTTTGATTCATTAAGCTTTTTTTGAATGTGTTTGACTGTATTTCGATCTAAAAAGGTTAGTTTGAATGTGTTTGACTTTCATTTGATTCAAAAAGCTTCGTTTGAATGTGTTTAACTTTCATTTGATTCCAAAAGCTTTGTTTGAATGTGTTTGACTTTCATTTGATTCAAAAAGCTTTGTTTGAATGTGTTTGACTTCATTTCGATTAAAAAAGATTTATTTGAATGTGTTTGACTTTCATTTAATTCAAAAAGCTTTGTTTGAATGAGTTTGACTTTCATTTGATTCAAAAAGCTATGTTTGAATGTGTTTGACTTTGATATGATTTAACAATGTTTGTTTGAATGTGTTTGACTTTCATTGATTCAAAAAGCTTTGATTGAATGTGTTTGATTTTCTTTTGGTTCAAATAACTTTGTTTGAATGTGTTTTACTTTTTATCGATTCAAAAAGAATTGTTAAAATGTGTTTGTCTTTCTTTTGATTAATAAAGCTTGAATTGAATGTGTTTGACTGTATTTCGATCTAAAAAGATTTGTTTGAATGTGTTTAACTTTCATTTTATTCAAAAAGCTTTGTTTGAATGACTTTTATTTGATTCAAAAAGCTTTGTTTGAATTTCTTTTGATTGAAAAACCTTTGTTTGAATGTGTTTGACTTTATTTTGAGTCAAAAAGCTTTGTTTAAATGTGTTTGACTTTCTTGTTATTTAAAAACATTTATTGAATGTTTTTTACTTTCTTTTGATGCATTAAGCTTTTTTTTAGATGTGTTAGACTGTATTTCGATCTAAAAAGGTTAGTTTGAATGTGTTTGACTTTCGTTTGATTCAAAAAGCTTTGTTTGAATGTGTTTAACTTTCATTTGATTCAAAAAGCTTTGTTTGAATGTGTTTAACTTTCATTTGATTCAAAAAGATTTTTTTGATTGTGTTTGACTTCATTTGGACTCTAAAAGATTTATTTGAAAGTGTTTGACTTTCATTTGATTCTAAAAGCTTTGTTTGAATGTGTTTGACTTTCATTTGATTCAAAAAGCTATGTTTGAATGTGTTTGACTTTCATATGATTTAAAAATATTTGTTTGAATGTGTTTGACTTTCATTGATTAATAAAGCTTTGTTTGATTGTGTTTGACTTTCTTTTGATTCAAAAAACTTTGTTTGAATGTGTTTTACTTATTATTGATTCAAAAAGAATTGTTAGAATGTGTTTGTCTTTCTTTTGAGTCGGAAATCTTTAATTGAATGTGTTTGACTGTATTTCGATCTAAAAAGAATTGTTTGAATGTGTTTAACTTACATTTTATTCAAAAAGCTTTGTTTGAATGTGTTTGACTTTCATTTGATTCAAAAAGCTTTGTTTGAATGTGTTTGAATTTCTTTTGATTTAAAAAGCTTTTCTGAATGCGTTTGACTGCATTTTATTCAAAAAGCTTTCTTTGAATGCGTTTGACTTCATTTCGATTCAAAAAGATTTATTGGAATGTGATTGACTTTCATTAGATTCAAAAAGCTTTGTTTGATTGTGTTTGACTTTCATTTGATTCAAAAAGCAATGTTTGAATGTGTTTGACTTTCTTTGGATTAAAAAAAACTTTGTTAAAATGTGTTTTATTTTTTTTCGATTCAAAAAGAATTGTTAAAATGTGTTAGAATTTCTTTTGATTCATAAAACTTTTTTTGAATGTGTTTGGCTGTATTTCGATCTAAAAAGATTTGTTTGAATGTGTTTGACTTTCATTTGATTCAAAAAGCTTTGTTAGAATGTGTTTGACTTTTATTTGATTCAAAAAGATTTGTTTGAATGATTTTGACTTTATTTGGATTCTAAAAGATTTATTTGAATGTGTTTGACTTTCATTTGATTCTAAAAGCTTTGTTTGAATGTGTTTGACTTTCATCTGATTCAAAAAGCTATGTTTGAATGTGTTTGACTTTCATTGATTCAAAAAGCTTTGTTTGAATGTGTTTGATTTTCTTTTGATTCAAAAAACTTTGTTTGAATGTGTTTTACTTTTTATCGATTCAAAAAGAATTGTTAAAATGTGTTTGTCTTTCTTTTGATTCATAAATCTTTAATTGAATGTGTTTGACTGTATTTCGATCTAAAAAGATTTGTGGTGTTTAACTTTCATTTTATTTAAAAAGCTTTGTTTTAATGACTTTTATTTGATTAAAAAAGCTTTGTTTGAATGCGCTTGAATTTCTAGTGATTCAAAAAGATTTTTTGAATGCGTTTGAATTTCTTTCGATTGAAAAACCTTTGTTTGAATGTATTTGACTTTATTTTGATTCAAAAAGCTTTGTTTAAATGTGTTTGACTTTCTTGTTATTCAAAAACATTTATTGAATGTTTTTTACTTTCTTTTGATTTATTAAGCTTTTTTTGAATGTGTTAGACTGTATTTCGATCTAAAAAGGTTAGTTTGAATGTGTTTGACTTTAATTTGATTCAAAAAGCTATGTGTGAATGTGTTTAATTATCATTTGATTCAAAAAGCTATGTGTGAATGTGTTTGGCTTTCATTTGATTCAAAGAGATTTTTTTGAATGTATTTGACTTTATTTGGATTCTAAAAGATTTATTTGAATGTGTTTGACTTTCATCTGATTCTAAAAGCTTTGTTTGAATGTGTTTGACTTTCATTTGATTCAAAAAGCTATGTTTGAATGTATTTGACTTTCATATGATTTAAAAATATTGTTTGAATGTGTTTGACTTTCATTGATTAATAAAGCTTTGTTTGAATGTGTTTGACTTTCTTTTGATTCAAAAAACTTTGTTTGAATGTGTTTTACATTTTATCGATTCAAAAAGAATTGTTAGAATGTGTTTGTCTTTCTTTTGATTCATAAATCTTTAATTGAATGTGTTTGACTGTATTTCGATCTAAAAAGATTTGTTTGAATGTGTTTAACTTTCATTTTATTCAAAAAGCTTTGTTTGAATATGTTTGACTTTCATTTGATTCAAAAAGCTTTATTTGAATGTGTTTGAATTTCTTTTGATTAAAAAAGCTTTTTTGAATGTGTTTGAATTTCTTTCGATTCAAAAACCTTTGTTTGAATGTGTTTGACTTTATTTCGATTCAAAAAGCTTTGTTTTAATGTGTTTGACTTTATGACGAATCAAAAATATTTGTTTGAATGTGTTTGAATGTATTTTGATCTAAAAATATTTATTTGATTGTGTTTGACTTTTATTTTATTCAAAAAACATTGTTTGAATGTGTTTGACTTTATTTTGATTCAAAAAGATTTTTTAGATTGTGTATGACTTTCATTTGATTCTAAAAGCTTTGTTTGAATGTGTTTGACTTTGTTTTGATTCAAAAACCTTTGTTTGAATTTGTTTTACTTTTTTTCGATTCAAAAAGAGTTGTTAGAATGTGTTTGACTTTCTTTTGATTCATAAAGCTTTGTTTGCATGTGTTTGACTTTATTTCGATCTAAAATGATTTGTTTGAATGTGTTTGACTTTCATTTGATTCAAAAAGCTTTGTTTGAATGTGTTTGACTTTCATTTGATTCAAAAAGCTTTATTTGAATGTGTTAGACTTTATTTTGATTCAAAAAGATTTTTTTGAATTTTTTTTACTTTCATTTAATTCAAAAAGCTTTGTTTGAATGTGTTTGACTTTCATTTGTTTCAAAAAGCTATGTTTGAATGTGTTTGACTTTCATTTGATTTAAAAAGATTTGTTTGAATGTGTTTGACTTTCATTTGATTAAAAAAGCTTTGTTTAAATGTGTTTGACTTTCTTGTTATTCAAAAACATTATTGAATGTTTTTTACTTTCTATTGATTCATTAAGCTTTTTTTGAATGTGTTTGACTGTATTTCGATCTAAAAATGTTAGTTTGAATGTGTTTGACTTTCATTTGATTCAAAAAGCTTCGTTTGAATGTGTTTAATTTCGTTTGATTCAAAAAGATTAGTTTGAATGTGTTTGACTTTCATTTGATTCAAAAAGCTTTGTTTGAATGTGTTTGATTTCATTTCGATTCAAAAAGATTTATTTGAATGTGTTTGACTTTCATTCGATTCAAAAAGCTTTATTTGAATGTCTTTGACTTTCATTTGATTCAAAAACCTATGTTTAATGTGTTTAACTTTCATATGATTCAAAAATATTTGTTTGAATGTGTTTGACTTTTATTTGATTCAAAAAGCTTTGTTTGAATGTGTTTGACTTTCTAGTTATTCAAAAACATTTATTGAATGTTTTTTACTTTCTTTTGATTCATTAAGTTTTTTTTAATGAGTTTGACTGTATTTCGATCTTAAAAGGTTAGTTTGAATGTGTTTGACTTTCATTTGATTCAAAAAGCTTCGTTTGAATGTGTTTAACTTTCATTTGATTCAAAAAGCTTTGTTTGAATGTGTTTGACTTTCATTTAATTCAAAAAGCTTTGTTTGAATGTGTATGACTTCATTTCGATTCAAAAAGATTTATTTGAATGTGTTTGACTTTCATTTGATTCAAAAAGCTTTGTTTGAATGTGTTTGATTTTCATTTGATTCAAAAAGCTATGTTTGAATGTGTTTGACTAGCATATGATTCAAAAATATTTGTTTGAATGTGTTTGACTTTTATTTGATTCAAAAAGCTTTGTTTGAATGTGTTTGACTTTTTTTTGATTCAAAAAACATTGTTTAAATGTGTTTTATTTTTTTCAATTTAAAAAGAATTTAGAATGTGTTTGACTTTATTTTGACCCAGAAAGGTTTGTTTGAATGTGTTTGACTGTAATTTGATCTAAAGAGATTTGTTTGAATGTGTTTGACTCTTATTTGATTCAAAAAGCTTTGTTTGAATGTGTTTGACTTTCATTTGATTCAAAAAGATTTGTTTGAATGTGTTTGACTTTCATTTGATTAAAAAAGCTTTATTTAAATGTGTTTCACTTTCTTGTTATTCAAAAACATTTATTGAATGTTTTTTACTTTCTTTTGATTCATTAAGCTTTTTTTGAATGTGTTTGACTGTATTTCGATCTAAAAAGGTTAGTTTGAATGTGTTTGACTTTCATTTGATTCAAAAAGCTTCGTTTGAATGTGTTTAACTTTCATTTGATTCAAAAAGCTTTGTTTGAATGTGTTTGACTTTCATTTGATTCAAAAAGCTATGTTTGAATGTGTTTGACTTTCATATGATTTAACAATATTTGTTTGAATGTGTTTGACTTTCATTGATTCAAAAAGCTTTGATTGAATGTGTTTGATTTTCTTTTGGTTCAAAAAACTTTGTTTGAATGTGTTTTACTTTTTATCGATTCAAAAAGAATTGTTAAAATGTGTTTGTCTTTCTTTTGATTCATACAGCTTGAATTGAATGTGTTTGACTGTATTTCGATCTAAAAAGATTTGTTTGAATGTGTTTAACTTTCATTTTATTCAAAAAGCTTTAATTGAATGACTTTTATTTGATTCAAAAAGCTTTGTTTGAATGTGTTTGAATTTCTTTTGATTCTAAAAGCTTTTTTGAATGTGTTTGAATTTCTTTCGATTGAAAAACCTTTGTTTGAATGTGTTAGACTTTATTTCGAGTCAAAAAGCTTTGTTTAAATGTGTTTGACTTTCTTGTTATTGAAAAACATTTATTGAATGTTATTTACTTTCTTTTGATGCATTAAGCTTTTTTTGAATGTGTTAGACTGTATTTCGATCTAAAAAGGTTAGTTTGAATGTGTTTGACTTTCGTTTGATTCAAAAAGCTATGTTTGAATGTGTTTAACTTTCATTTGATTCAAAAAGCTTTGTTTGAATGTGTTTAACTTTCATTTGATTCAAAAAGATTTTTTTAAATGTGTTTGACTTCATTTGGATTCTAAAAGATTTATTTGAAAGTTTTTGACTTTCATTTGATTCTAAAAGCTTTGTTTGAATGTGTTTGACTTTCATTTGATTCAAAAAGCTATGTTTTAATGTGTTTGACTTTCATATGATTTAAAAATATTTGTTTGAATGTGTTTGACTTTCATTGATTAATAAAGCTTTGTTTGATTGTGTTTGACTTTCTTTTGATTCAAAAAACTTTGTTTGAATGTGTTTTAATTTTTATCGATTCAAAAAGAATTGTTAGAATGTGTTTGTCGTTCTTTTGATTCATAAATCTTTAATTGAATGTGTTTGACTGTATTTCGATCTAAAAAGATTTGTTTGAATGTGTTTAACTTTCACTTTATTCAAAAAGCTTTGTTTGAATGTGTTTAAATTTCTTTTGATTAAAAAAGCTTTTTTGAATGTGTTTGAATTTCTTTCGATTCAAAAACCTTTGTTTGAATGTGTTTGACTTTATTTCGATTCAAAAAGCTTTGCTTTAATGTGTTTCACTTTAATTCTATTCAAAAAGATTTGTTTGTATGTGTTTGAATGTATTTTGATCTAAAAAGATTTGTTTGAATGTGTTTGACTTTTATTTTATTCAAAAAGCTTTGTTTGAATGTGTTTGACTTTATTTTGATTCAAAAAGATTTTTTAGAATGTGTATGACTTTCATTTGATTCTAAAATCATTGTTTGAATGTGTTTGACTTTGTTTTTATTCAAAAACCTTTGTTTGTGTTTTACTTTTATTCGATTCAATAAGAATTGTTAGAATGTGTTTGACTTTCTTTTGATTCATAAAGCTTTGTTTGCATGTGTTTGACTGTATTTCGATCTAAAAAGATTTGTTTGAATGTGTTTGACTTACATTTGATTCAAAAAGCTTTGTTTGAATGTGTTTGACTTTCATTTGATTCAAAAAGCTTTATTTGAATGTGTTAGACTTTATTTCGATTCAAAAAGATTTTTTAGAATGTTTTTGACTTTTATTTAATTCAAAAAGCTTTGTTTGAATGTGTTTTACTTTCATTTGTTTCAAAAAGCTATGTTTGAATGTGTTTGACTTTCATTTGATTTTAAAAGATTTGTTTGAATGTGTTTGACTTTCATTTGATTAAAAAAGCTTTGTTTAAATGTGTTTGACTTTCTTGTTATTCAAATACATTATTGAATGTTTTTAAATTTCTATTGATTCATTAAGCTTTTTTTGAATGTGTTTGACTGTATTTCGATCTAAAAAGGTTAGTTTGAATGTGTTTGACTTTCATTTGGTTCAAAAAGCTTTGTTTGAATGTGTTTGACTTCATTTCGATTCAAAAAGATTTATTTGAATGTGTTTGACTTTCATTTGATTCAAAAACCTATGTTTGAATGTGTTTGACTTTCATATGATTTAAAATTATTTTTTTGAATGTGTTTGACTTATATTTGATTAAAAAAGCTTTGTTTGAATGTGTTTGACTTTCATTTGATTAAAAAAGCTTTGTTTGAATGTGTTTGACTTTTTTTTTTTTTTTTTTGGAAAATAAGATTTTATTACCAAAGAGAGAAAGTTACAACTTACAAGAGCTAAGTTATAACTACCACCAGAACACCACAAGACCTGAAAAACAGGCCAACCCCAAAAACTAGTTCTAGATCCAATCCTAGCCACCTTCTAGGAATGGCCTAGAACAAACTGGACTTAGATTTCCAGCCACCTTCTAGGAAGGGTTCTGGAAACCAGGACCAGACAATAACACAAGCAGCAAACTAGAAGGCCACAAACCCAAAAACCACCAAAAAAAAAAACAATCAGAAGCAGACAGGCCTGCAAACTGACCAGCAAAAACAACAAAAACCAAAACAAAGATTTTCTAAAAAGACAAGGCAACCACAAGCAAAAGCAAGGCCAACAACAAGCAGCAGCAGACCCAAACCCCTGCCCCAGCTGCCAAAACAGCAACACCAAACAGCAACATTAGCATACCCCTGCACCATCAGAACAACAGCACTAGCAGCCTCTAACCATAACAACAACATAGTCAGCAGGACAGCAACAACAACAACAACGAGGAGCAGCAGTACAGCAAGACAGCAGCAGCAGAAAGCCAGAGCACAGAGCAAGCAGACTAGCAGGCAGGCAGACAACAGCAGACAGCAGACAGCAATGCACACAGCAGCACCTGCTGACCAGCACAACAAGAGCAGACAGCAAGCAGGCAGCCAACAGAGTAGAAGAAGACTAGCAGAGCAGGCAAACAACAGCAGACAGCAGACAGCAGACAACAATGCAGACAACAGCAGGAGCAGCCAGCAGCTGCAGCACAGCACCAACCAAACAGCAGAGCAGCAGAGCAGGCAGGCAACAGACAGCAGACAGCAGCAAATGCAGCCAGCAGTTGCAGCACAGCACCAACCAGAGCAAACAACAGAGCAACCCTGCCAGCAACAGCAAAGAAAACAGCACCTGCAACTGGAATTCAGCAACAGCAAGAAAGCAAAAGCATCAGCAGAACCCAGCATCACAAAAAGAGCCAAACGAGCAACCAAAACAAGACAGCTATAACAATAACCTCAAAAAAGAAACCAGAACTCAAAAGCTAGGAGCCTGAAACCAGAAAGAACCAGCAACAGCAATAAAAGACTAAGAACAGGAGAAGCTCCTAAACGATCAAATATTTGCTTCCCGCTGGGATTCTACAAACTGAATGAAAGACAATATCCCTAACTAGAGCATCAACAGACTTGCAACAACCAGTAAAAAGAACTGCATTCCTCTGTATCCAAATACCATAAACTGTTTCAGTGAAGGCCACCTGGATCACTTTGTTTTTCAATCTGGAACTTCTGCAGATTTTCTTCATCCAATCAACCTCATCACTAAACTGCTGAAAAGGCTTGGAAACACGTAAGATACCCAACACCTTGCTCCAAACCTTCCTAGAGAATTCACAATAAAAAAATAAATGTTGAACACTTTCATTGCTATTCAGGCACAAGAAACACTTTGGATCATAAGAAATGTGCCATTGAAGCAACCTATCCTTAGTGACAAGCCTATTCCACAAAGCTAGCCACAAGATAAAAACACTTTTAGGAGTTGCTTAATTATGACAAATAACTCTCTTCCAAGGAACTTTAGGCACTTGAGGCCTAATAGCAGCATAAAGCTTCTTGATTTTTAACTTGTTGACCTGTATGAAACCATCCCATCCCCCTTGATCATTCACAACATCTCTGCAACTCAAAATCTTCTTCAAGAACCAAGAGCATTTAGCAGGAGAATGTGTTTCACTTTCATTTAATTTAAAAAAAAAAAATGGCTATGTTTGAATGTGTTTGACTTTTATTTGATTTAAAAATATTTGTTTGAATGTGTTTGACTTTCATTTGATTCAAAAAGCTTTGTTTAAATGTGTTTAACTTTCTTTTGATTCAAAAACATTTGTTTGAATATGTTTGACTTTCTTTTGATTCATTAAGCTTTTTTTTTAATGTGATTGACTGTATTTGGATCAGAAAAGATTAGTTTTAATGTGTTTGACTTTCATTTGATTCAAAAAGCTTTGTTTGACTTTCATTTGATTCAAAAAGCTTTGTTTGAATGTGATTAACTTTCATTTGATTCAAAAAGCTTTGATTCAAAAAGCTTTGTTTGAATGTGTTTGACTTTCTTTTGATTCAAAAAGCTTTGTTTGAATGTGTTTGACTTTATTTCGATTTTAAAAGATTTTTTTGAATGTGTTTGACTTTTATTTGATTCTAAAAGCTTTATTTGAATGTGTTTGACTGTATTTCGATCTAAAAAGATTTGTTTGAATGTGTTTGACTTTCATTTAATTCAAAAAGCTTTGTTTGAATGTGTTAGACTTTCTTTTGATTCAAAAAATTTTGTTTGAATGTGTTTTACTTTTTATCGATTCAAAAAGAATTGTTCAAATGTGTTTCACTTTCTTTAGATTCATAAAGCTTTAATTGAATGTGTTTGACAGTATTTCGATCTAAAAAGATTTGTTAGAATGTCTTTAATTTTCATTTTATTCAAAAAGCTTTGTTTGAATGTGTTTGACTTTCATTTGATTCAAAAAGCTATGTATGAATTTGTTTTACTTTATTTTGATTCAAAAACCTTTGTTTGATTGTGTTTGATTTTCTTTTGATTAAAAAAGCTTTGTTTGAATGTGTTTAACTTTCATTTGATTCAAAAAAGCTTTGTTTAAATACGTTTGACTTTCATTTGATTCAAAAACCTTTGTTTGAATGTGTTTGACTTTCTTTCGATTAAAAAAACTTTGTTTGAATGTGTTTTACTTTTTTTCGATTGAAAAAGAATTGTTAGAATGTGTTTGACTTTCTTTTGATTCATAAAGCTTTGTTTGAATGTGTTTGACTATATTTCGATCCAAAAAGATTTTATAGAATGTGTTTGAGTTTATTTGATTCAAAAAGTTTTGTTTGAATGTGTTAGACTTTCATTTGATTCAAAAAGCTTTGTTTGAATGTGTTTGACTTTCATTTGATTCAAAAAGCTTTGTTTAAATGTGTGTGACTTTCTTGTTATTCAAAAACATTTATTGAATGTTTTTTACTTTCTTTTGATTCATTTAGCTTTTTTTTAATGTGTTTGACTGTATTTCGATCTAAAAAGGTTAGTTTGAATGTGTTTGACTTTAATTTGATTTAAAAAGATTTGTTTGAATGTGTTTGACTTTCATTTGATTAAAAAAGCGTTATTTAAATGTGTTTGACTTTCTTGTTATTCAAAAATATTTATTGAATGTTTTTTACTTTCTTTTGATTCATTAAGCTTTTTTTTAATGTGCTTGACTGTATTTCGATCTAAAAAAGTTAGTTTGAATGTGTTTGACTTTCATTTGATTCAAAACGCTACGTTTGAATGTGTTTAACTTTCATTTGATTCAAAAAGCTTTGTTTGAATGTGTTTGACATTCATTTGATTCAAAAATCTTTGTTTGAATGTGTTTGACTTCATTTCGATTTAAAAAGATTTATTTGAATGTGTTTGACTTTCATTTGATTCAAAAAGCTTTGTTTGAAAGTGTGTTTGACTTTCTTTTGATTCAAAAAGCTATGTTTGAATGTGTTTGACTTTCATACGATTCATAAATATTTGTTTGAATGAGTTTGACTTTTATTTGATTCAAAAAGCTTTGTTTGAATGTGTTTGACTTTCTTTTGATTCAAAAAACTTTGTTTAAATGTGTTTTACTTTTTATCGATTCAAAAAGAATTGTTAAAATGTATTTTACTTTCTTTTGATTCATAACGCTTTAATTGAATGTGTTTGACTGTATTTCGATCTAAAAAGATTTGTTAGAATGTCTTTAATTTTCATTTTATTCAAAAAGCTTTGTTTGATTGTGTTTGATTTTCTTTTGATTCAAAAAGCTTTGTTTGAATGTGTTTGACTTTCATTTGATTCAAAAAGCTTTGTTTGAATGTGTTTGACTTTCATTTGATTTAAAAAGCTATGTTTGAATGTGTTAGACTATATTTCGATCTAAAAAGATTTGTTTGAATGTGTTTGACTTTCATTTAATTCAAAAAGCTTTACTTGAATGTGTTAGACTTTATTTTGATTCAAAAAGATTTTTTTGAATATTTTTTACTTTCATTTAATTCAAAAAGCTTTGTTTGAATGTGTTTGACTTTCATTTGATTCAAAAAGCTATGTTTGAATGTGTTTGACTTTCATTTGATTCAAAAAGATTTGTTTGAATGTGTTTGACTTTCATTTGATTAAAAAATCTTTGTTTAAATGTGTTGGACTTTCTTGTTATTCAAAAACATTTATTGAATGTTTTTTACTTTCTTTTGATTCATTTAGCTTTTTTTAATGTGCTTGACTGTATTTCGATCTAAAAAGGTTAGTTTGAATGTGTTTGACTTTCATTTGATTCAAAAAGCTTCGTTTGAATGTGTTTAACTTTCATTTGATTCGAAAAGCTTTGTTTGAACGTGTTTGACATTCATTTGATTCAAATAGCTTTGTTTGAATGTGTTTGACTTCATTTCGATTCAAAAAGATTTATTTGAATGTGTTTGACTTTCATTTGATTCAAAAAGCTTTGTTTGAATGTGTTTGACTTTCATTTGATTCAAAAAGCTATGTTTGAATGTGTTTGACTTTCATATGATTCATAAATATTTGTTTGAATGTGTTTGACTTTTATTTGATTCAAAAAGCTTTGTTTGAATGTGTTTGACTTTCTTTTGATTCAAAAAACTTTGTTTAAATGTGTTTTATTTTTTTTGATTCAAAAAGAATTGTTAGAATGTGTTTGACTTTATTTTGATCCATAAAGGTTTGTTTGAATGTGTTTGACTGTAATTTGATCTAAAGAGATTTGTTTGAATGTGTTTGACTCTTATTTGATTCAAAAAGCTTTGTTTGAATGTGTTTCACTTTCATTTGATTCAAAAAGCTATGTTTGAATGTCTTTAGATCAAATAGAGATTTTATTACCAAAGTAAGCAAATTACAGCATACAGTTAATGCTTACAAAAGCTATGCAAAAACCATCCCAAACACCAAAGACCTAAAGGCCAAACAGCCACAACACAAGACCAAAAGCCAAACAGCAGTAGCACACCCAAGAACAGGAACAGCAGTAGCCTAGGGACAGCAACTAGAACAGCAGCAGACCCAAACAGCAACTGCACCAGCTGCCAAAACAGCAGCAACCAAAACAACAACAAACAGAAACCAGCAACCAGAACTACATCAACTAGCAGAACAGAAGCACCAGAACAGTTGCCACCTAGAGCCAAGCAACAGCAGCAGCTAGGAATAGCAACAGCAGAAGAGCAGAACCATCAGCTGCCACCCTAACCACTCCAGCAGACCAGAAGGAGCACACAAAATGCAATAGCAACAGCACCAGAACAGAAACAACACTGCAGCAGCAACAACAAAAATAGCACACAGCACTGCAACAGCAACAACACAGATGTAGTACTGCAACAGCAACAAGACAACAACATCAACATAACAGTAATAACAACAGAGCAGCAACAGCAACCCAACAATAGCCAGCTGCCAAAACCAACCAAACCAGGCTGCTGACCAGTTGCCACCCAACCAGAACACACCATAAACAACAGACAACTGCAACACCAAATCAGTGAAGCAAAAGCAGCTTCCTGTCTGTTCCTTTACACCTAATAGCAACATGATAAATAATGTCATGAAAGACAGTATCTGCAGGTTTACAGTCACCCGTAAACATCAAACTATTCCTCTGCAGCCATATACTGTAGATAGCCTCAGCAAAACACATAGAGTATACTCTACCCTTGCTGCTAGACTTCCTGCAATTCTTAACTATCCATTGATGTTCAATGTGAAAAGGTTGAACTGCTTTTTTCACATCAAGAAGCTTCAAAATCTGTTCCCAAATAGTCTTAGAGTAAGGACAGCAGAAGAACAAGTGAGAGACAGATTCACAAGAGTTCTGGAAGAAAAAGCAAATAGGATCACAACTTGCATTCCACTTAACAATTCTGTCCTTAGTGGCAAGTTTGTCAAGCAAAGCTACCCAAGTAATGAAAATACTCTTAGGAGCGGCTTGGTTATTGCAAACAATTCTTTTCCACCCTACTTTAGGAGCCTGTGGTCGAATCCGGGCATAGAGTTTAGCAATACTCATTTTCCCATTTTTCATAATAGAGGACCAGCCACCAATATCATCAATAATATCTCTGCAAGTTAAGATTTTCTTCAAAATCCAGGAGCATTTCTTGGGAATAGTGGATGTCCAAATATTACTATTGTTGAAATAATAGGTATGCACCCATTTCACCCACATATCGTCAGATTTGTGAGCAAGATCCCAAAGAACCTTGCAAATAGCAGCTTTATTCCAATCACCAAGAGAGGTAATATTCCAGCCACCACAAACCTTAGGAAGAGTCATATGATGCCAGGAGACAGGGGCCTTTTTTGCATAAGTGTTCTTCCTAGTCCAAAGGAAAACCCTGAACTTAGTTTCAATTTCCCTAAGAATCTTCTTAGGAAGAATGAAAATTTGAGCCCAATAAGCCTGAATACCAAAGAGAACACTTTTGATAAGCTGTAACCTGCCAGCCTAAGACAAGTTTCTAGAAGTCCAGCATCCAATCCTAGCAGTAACCCTTTCAACCAAAGGCCTACATTGAGCAACAGTAAGCTTTTTAGAAGACAAGGGCACCCCAAGATATCTAAAAGGCAAACTACCTCTACTCATACCAAGAACAGTTTGCAGCTGATCTTTATCAGAATCAGAGATACCTCCAAAATAAACCTCACTTTTACTTAAATTAGCCATCAGACTAGAAGCACAAGAGAATTTCTGGAAAGCCTGCAAGAGAAGCTGAATAGAGATGGAATCAACCCTAGAGAAGAGGAGAAGATCATCAGCAAACATCATGTGGGTAATACCTAATTTCTCACATCTAGGATGAAAATTAAAATTAGGATTCCCAGTCATTTCCTTAAGGCACCTAGAGAGGTACTCCATACATAGAGCAAAAAGAAAAGGAGACATAGGATCTCCTTGCCTAAGGCCGTTTTTTTGCAGAAAAAGGTTTAGCAGGAAAGCCATTAACCATCACAAAGTAAGAAACAAAGCAGACACAAGTCATAATCCATTTCACAACAGAATGAGGGAAACCAAGCTCTTCTAAAACAGTCTGCAAAAATGGCCATTCAACAGAGTCATAGGCCTTTCTCAAGTCAATCTTGATCATGCATCTAGGAGAAACAAACTTATGAGAGTATCCTTTGATCAATTCAGTAGCCAGGAGAATATTGTCACCAATGTGCTTACCCGGGATAAACCCAGCTTGAGCATCATTAATAACAGTCCCCACCACTTTAGAAATCTTGTTTGTGAGAACTTTGGAGATCAGCTTGTACAACATGGTACAACAAGCAATAGGCCTAAACTCTCTGACATAAGAAGGATGCTGAACCTTAGGCACTAAGGTGATTGTTGTACAATTCCACTGCTTAGCAATGACACTAGTCTCAAAGAAAGAGAAGATAGCAGCATAAATATCAGTTTTGATCATAGGCCAAGCCTTTTTGAAGAAAACAACATTAAAACCATCAATTCCAGGCGCCTTATCATCTCCAATCTGAGCTAGAGCACTATCAATCTCAGAAGTAGTAGCCACAGAAGTAAAAATATCAATAGAGCTAGAGCTGAGTTGAGAACCTCTCCTAATAGTGGCTAAGTCAACAGCAGGGAGAGAACTAGCACTAGAACCAAAGAGCCCTTTATAGAACCCCACAATCTCATTTTCAATAAGAACATGATCTTTCAAAAGGACATCATCTTCAGTGAAGATAGAATCCATTCTATTTCTACCTTGCCTGTGCTTCATAACAGAAAAGAAGTAGTGAGAACTGGAATCCCCCAGCTTAATCCAATCAACCCTAGATTTCTGCTTATAAATGGACTCCTGGATATACATCCAATGCTTCACCATAGTTAAAGCTTCAACCTCTTTAACATGAAGGTTAGAATTAGAATAATCCACAGCAAGCTGGTCCTGAATGGCTTTCAAAGAGGCAAGAGCCACATCAACTTTCTCATCAACATTAGCAAAATACGTAGTGTTCAGATCTTTCAGGTTCTTTTTGACAGACATCAAATTCTGCCAAATAGTAACCATAGCAGAACAATCAGTAACACTATGCCAGCTTTTTTCCACAATAGAACAAAAATCATCATGATCAGCAAGGCAATTAAGAATGTCTTTGACTTTATTTTGATTCAAAAAGCTTTGTTTGAATGTGTTTGATTTTATTTTTATTCAAAAAGCTTTGTTTGAATGTGTTTGACTTTCTTATGATTCAAAAACCTTTGTTTGAATGTGTTTTACTTTTTTTTCGATTAAAAAAAATTGTTAGAATGTGTTTGACTTTCTTTTCATTCATAAAGCTTTAGTTGAATGTGTTTGACTGTATTTCAATCTAAAAAGATTTGTTTGAATGTGTTTCACTTTCATTTGATTCAAAAAGCTTTGTTTGAATGTGTTTGACTTTCATTTGATTAAAAAAGCTTTGTTTGAATGTGTTTGACTTTCATTTGATTAAAAAAAGCTATGTTTGAATGTGTTTGACTTTTATTTGATTTAAAAAGATTTGTTAGAATGTGTTTGACTTTCATTTGATTCAAAAACATTTTTTTGAATATGTTTAACTTTCTTTTGATTCATTAACTTTTTTTTTTAATGTGTTTGGCTGTATTTGGATCCGAAAAGATTAGTTTGAATGTGTTTGACTTTCATTTGATTCAAAAAGCTTTGTTTGAATGTGTTGGATTTTCATTTGATTCAAAAAGATTTGTTTGAATGTGTTTGACATTCATTTCATTCAAAAAACTTTGTTTGAATGTGTTTGACTTTATTTCAATACAAAAAGATTTATTTGAATTTGTTTGATTTCATTTGATTTTAAAAGCTTTGTTTAAATGTGTTTGACTTTCAATTGATTCAAAAAGCGTTGTTTGAATGTGTTTGACTTTATTTCGATTCAAAAAGATTTATTTGAATGTGTTTGACTTTCATTTGATTCTAAAAGCTTTGTTTGAATGTGTTTGACTATATTTCAATCTAAAAAGATTTGTTTGAATGTGTTTGACTTTCATTTGATTCAAAAAGCTTTATTTGAATGTGTTAGACTTTCTTTTGATTCAAAAAACTTTGTTTGAATGTGTTTTACTTTTTATCGATTTAAAAAGAATTGTTAAAATGTGTTTGACTTTCTTTTGATTCATAAAGCTTTGTCTGAATGTGTTTTACTATTTTTCGATTCAAAAAGAATTGTTAGAATGTGTTTGACTTTCTTTTGAGTCATAAAGCTTTGTTTGAATGTATTTGACTGTATTTCGATCTAAATAGATTTGTTTGAATATGTTTGACTTTCATTTGATTCAAAAAGCTTTGTTTCAATGTGTTTAACTTTCATTTGATTCAAAAACCTATGTTTCAATGTGTTTGACTTTATTTTGATTCAAAAAGCTTTATTTGAATGTGTTTTATTTTTTTTTAGATTCAAAAAGAATTGTTAGAATGTGTTTGAATTTCTTTTGATTCATAAAGCTTTTTTTGAATGTGTTTTACTATATTTCGATCTAAAAAGATTTCTTTGAATGCGTTTAACTTTCATTTGATTCAAAAATCTTTGTTTGAATGTGTATGACTTTCATTTGATTTCAAAAAGCTATGTTTGAATGCGTTTGACTTTCAAATGATTTAAAAAGAATTGTTTGCATTTGATTCAAAAAGCTTTATTTGTTTGAATGTGTTTGGCTATATTTCGATTCAAAAAGATTTTTTTGAATATGTTTGACTTTGATTTGATTCAAAAAGCTTTGTTTGAATGTGTTTAAATTTCTTTTGATTCAAAAAGCTTTGTTTGAATGTGTTTGACTTTATTTCGAATCAAAAAGATTTTTTTGAATGTGTTTGACTTCTATTTGATTCAAAAAGCTTTTTTTGAATGTGTTTGACTGTATTTTGATCTAAAAAGATTTGTTTGAATGTGTTTAACTTTCATTTGATTCAAAAAGCTTTGTTTGAATGTGTTTGACTTTATTTCAATTCAAAAAGATTTATTTGAATGTGTTTGACTTTCATTTGATTCTAAAAGCTTTGTTTGAATGTGTTTGACTATATTTCGATCTAAAAAGATTTGTTTGAATGTGTTTGACTTTCATTTGATTCAAAAAGCTTTATTTGAATGTGTTAGACTTTCTTTTGATTCAAAAAACTTTGTTTGAATGTGTTTTACTTTTTATCGATTTAAAAAGAATTGTTAAAATGTGTTTGACTTTCTTTTGATTCATAAAGCTTTGTCTGAATGTGTTTTACTATTTTTCGATTCAAAAAGAATTGTTTAAATGTGTTTGACTTTCTTTTGAGTCATAAAGCTTTATTTGAATGTATTTGACTGTATTTCGATCTAAATAGATTTGTTTGAATATGTTTGACTTTCATTTGATTTTAAAAGCTTTGTTTGAATGTGTTTGACTTTCATTTGATTCAAAAACCTATATTTGAATGTGTTTGACTTTATTTTGATTCAAAAAGCTTTGTTTGAATGTGTTTTATTTTTTTTAGATTCAAAAAGAATTGTTAGAATGTGTTTGAATTTCTTTTGATTCATAAAGCTTTTTTTGAATGTGTTTTACTGTATTTCGATCTAAAAAGATTTCTTTGAGTGTGTTTGACTTTCATTTGATTCAAAAAGCTTTGTTTGAATGTGTATGACTTTCATTTGATTTCAAAAAGCTATATTTGAATGCGATTGACTTTCAAATGATTTAAAAAGAATTGTTTGAATGTGTTTAACTTTCATTTGATTCAAAAAGCTTTATTTGTTTGAATGTGTTTGACTTTCATTTGATTCAAAAAGCTTTATTTGTTTGAATGTGTTTGGCTTTATTTCGATTCAAAAAGATTTTTTTGAATGACTTTGACTTTGATTTGATTCAAAAAGCTTTGTTTGAATGTGTTTAAATTTCTTTTGATTCAAAAAGCTTTGTTTGAATGTGTTTGACTTTATTTCGAATCAAAAAGATTTTTTTGAATGTGTTTGACTTCTATTTGATTCAAAAAGCTTTTTTTGAATGTGTTTGACTGTATTTTGATCAAAAAGATTTGTTTGAATGTGTTTAACTTTTATTTGATTCAAAAATCTTTGTTTGAATGTGTTTGACTTTATTTCGATTCAAAAATATTTATTTGAATGTGTTTGACTTTCATTTGATTCTCAAAGCTTTGTTTGAATGTGTTTGACTATATTTCGATCTAAAAAGATTTGTTTGAATGTGTTTGACTTTCATTTGATTCAAAAAGCTTTATTTGAATGTGTTAGACTTTCTTTTGATTCAAAAAACTTTGTTTGAATGTGTTTTACTTTTTATCGATTTAAAAAGAATTGTTAAAATGAGTTTGACTTTATTTTGATTCATAAAGCTTTGTCTGAATGTGTTTTACTATTTTTCGATTCAAAAAGAATTGTTTGAATGTGTTTGACTTTCTTTTGAGTCATAAAGCTTTGTTTGAATGTATTGACTGTATTTCGATCTAAATAGATTTGTTTGAATATGTTTGACTTTCATTTGATTTTAAAAGCTTTGTTTGAATGTGTTTGACTTTCATTTGATTCAAAAACCTATATTTGAATGTGTTTGACTTTATTTTGATTCAAAAAGCTTTGTTTGAATGTGTTTTATTTTTTTTAGATTCAAAAAGAATTGTTAGAATGTGTTTGAATTTCTTTTGATTCATAAAGCTTTTTTTGAATGTGTTTTACTGTATTTCGATCTAAAAAGATTTCTTTGAATGTGTTTGACTTTCATTTGATTCAAAAAGCTTTGTTTGAATGTGTATGACTTTCATTTGATTTCAAAAAGCTATATTTGAATGCGATTGACTTTCAAATGATTTAAAAAGAATTGTTTGAATGTGTTTGACTTTCATTTGATTCAAAAAGCTTTATTTGTTTGAATGTGTTTGACTTTCATTTGATTCAAAAAGCTTTATTTGTTTGAATGTGTTTGGCTTTATTTCGATTCAAAAAGATTTTTTTGAATGACTTTGACTTTGATTTGATTCAAAAAGCTTTGTTTGAATGTGTTTAAATTTCTTTTGATTCAAAAAGCTTTGTTTGAATGTGTTTGACTTTATTTCGAATCAAAAAGATTTTTTTGAATGTGTTTGACTTCTATTTGATTCAAAAAGCTTTTTTTGAATGTGTTTGACTGTATTTTGATCAAAAAGATTTGTTTGAATGTGTTTAACTTTTATTTGATTCAAAAATCTTTGTTTGAATGTGTTTGACTTTATTTCGATTCAAAAATATTTATTAGAATGTGTTTGAGTTTCATTTGATTCTAAAAGCTTTGTTTGAATGTGCTTGACTATATTTCGATCTAAAAAGATTTTTTTGAATGTGTTTGACTTTCATTTGATTCAAAAAGCTTTATTTGAATGTATTAGACTTTCTTTTGATTCAAAAAACTTTGTTTGAATGTGTTTTACTTTTTATCGATTTAAAAAGAATTGTTAAAATGTGTTTGACTTTATTTTGATTCTTAAAGCTTTGTCTGAATGTGTTTTACTATTTTTCGATTCAAAAAGAATTGTTTGAATGTGTTTGACTTTCTTTTGAGTCATAAAGCTTTGTTTGAATGTATTGACTGTATTTCGATCTAAATAGATTTGTTTGAATATGTTTGACTTTCATTTGATTCAAAAAGCTTTGTTTGAATGTGTTTGACTTTCATTTGATTCAAAAACCTATGTTTGAATGTGTTTGACTTTATTTTGATTCAAAAAGCTTTGTTTGAATGTGTTTTATTTTTTTTAGATTCAAAAAGAATTGTTAGAATGTGTTTGAATTTCTTTTGATTCATAAAGCTTTTTTTGAATGTGTTTTACTGTATTTCGATCTAAAAAGATTTCTTTGAATGTGTTTGACTTTCATTTGATTCAAAAAGCTTTGTTTGAATGTGTATGACTTTCATTTTATTTCAAAAAGCTATGTTTGAATGCGTTTGACTTTCAAATGATTTAAAAAGAATTGATTGAATGTGTTTGACTTTCATTTGATTCAAAAAGCTTTATTTGTTTGAATGTGTTTGGCTTTATTTCGATTCAAAAAGATTTTTTTGAATGTGTTTGACTTTGATTTGATTCAAAAAGCTTTGTTTGAATGTGTTTAAATTTCTTTTGATTCAAAAAGCTTTTTTTGAATGTGTTTGACTTTATTTTGATTCAAAAAGATTTATTTGAATGTGTTTGACTTTCATTTGAATCAAAAAGCTTTTGAATGTGTTTGACTTTATTTTCGATCTACAAAGATTTGTTTGAATGTGTTTGACTTTCATTTGATTCAAAAAGCTTTGTTTGAATGTGTTTGACTTTCAATTGAATCAAAAAGATTTGTTTGAATTTGTTTAACTTTCATTTGATCCAAAAAGCTTTGTTTGAATGTGTTTGGCTTTCATTTGATTTAAAAATCTATGTGTGAATTTGTTTGACTTTATTTTGATTCAAAAACTTTGTTTGAATGTGTTTGACTTTATTTTTATTCAAAAAGCTTTATGTGAATGTGTTTGACTTTCATTTGATTCAAAAAGCTTTGTTTGAATGTGTTTGACTTTCTTTTGATTAAAAAAACTTTGTTTGAATGTGCTTTACTTTTTTTCTATTCAAAAAGACGTGTTTGAATGTGTTTGAATTTCTTTAGATTCATAGAACTTTGTTTGAATGTGTTTGACTGTTTTTCGATCCAAAAAGATTTGTTTCAATGTGTTTGACTTTCATTTGATTCAAAAAGCTTTGTTTGAATGTGTTGGACTTTCATTTGATTCAAAAAGCTTTTTTTGAATATGTTTGACATTCATTTCATTCAAAAAGCTTTGTTTGAAAGTGTTTGACTTTATTTCAATTAAAAAAGATTTATTTGAATTTTTTTGATTTCATTTGATTTTAAAAGCTTTGTTTTACTGTTTTTGACTTTCATTTGATTCAAAAAGCTATGTTTGAATGTGTTTGACTTTCATATGATTAAAAAATATTAGTTTGAATGTGTTTGACTTTCATTTGATTCAAAAAGCTTTTTTAAATGTGTTTGACTTTCATTAGATTCAAAAAGCTTTGTTTGAATGTGTTTAACTTTCATTTGATTCAAAAAGCTTTGTTTAAATGTGATTAACTTTATTTCGATTCAAAAAGATTTATTTGAATGTGTTTGATTTTCATTTTATTCAAAAAGCTTTGTTTGAATGTGTTTGACTTTCATTTGATTCAAAAAGCTATGTTTGAATAAGTTTGACTTTCAAATGATTTAAAAAGAATTGTTTGAATGTGTTTGACTTTCATTTGATTCAAAAAGCTTTGTTTGAATGTGTTTGACTTTCTTTTAATTCATAAAGCTTTGTTTGAATGTGTTTTACTTTATTTCGATTCAAAAAGAATTATTTGAATGTTATTTACTTTCATTTGATTCAAAAAGCTTTGTTTGAATGTGTTTAACTTTCATTTAATTTAAAAAGCCATGTTTGAATGTGTTTGACTTTCATATGATTTAGAAATATTTGGTTGAGTGTGTTTGACTTTCATTTGATTCAAAAAGATTTGTTTGAATGTGTTTGACTTTCTTTTGATTCAAAAAGCGTTGTTTGAATGTGTTTGACTTTCTTTTGATTCAAAAAGATTTGTTTGAATGTGTTTGACTTTCATTTGATTCAAAAAACTTTGTTTGAATGTGTTTGACTTTCATTTGATTAAAAAAACTTTGTTTGAATGTGTTTTACTTTTTTTCGATTCAAAAAGACGTGTTAGAATGTATTTGACTTTCTTTTGATTCATAAAGCTTTGTTTGAATGTGTTTGACTGTTTTTCGATCCAAAAAGATTTGTTTGAATGTGTTTGACTTTCATTTGATTCAAAAAGCTTTGTTTGAATGTGTTGGACTTTCATTTTATTCAAAAAGATTTGTTTGAATGTGTTTGACATTAATTTCATTCAAAAAGCTTTGTTTGATTGTGTTTGACTTTATTTCAATTCAAAAAGATTTATTTGAATTTGTTTGATTTCATTTGATTTTAAAAGCTTTTTTTAAATGTGTTTGACTTTCAATTTGATTCAAAAAGCTTTGTTTGAATGTGTTTGACTTTCTTTTGATTAAAAAAACTTTGTTTGAATGTGTTTGACTTTATTTCGATTCAAAAAGATTTATTTGAATGTGTTTGACTTTCATTTGAATCAAAAAGCTTTGTTTGAATGTGTTTGACTTTATTTTCGATCTACAAAGATTTGTTTGAATGTGTTTGACTTTCATTTGATTCAAAAAGCTTTGTTAGAATGTGTTTGACTTTCAACGGAATCAAAAAGATTTGTTTGAATTTGTTTAACTTTCATTTGATCCAAAAAGCTTTGTTTGAATGTGTTTGGCTTTCGTTTCATTTAAAAATCTATGTGTGAATTTGTTTGACTTTATTTTGATTCAAAAACTTTGTTTGAATGTGTTTGACTTTATTTTTATTCAAAAAGCTTTATGTGAATGTGTTTGACTTTCATTTGATTCAAAAAGCTTTGTTTGTATGTGTTTGACTTTCTTTTGATTTAAAAAACTTTGTTTGAATGTGCTTTACTTTTTTTCGATTCAAAAAGACGTGTTTGAATGTGTTTGAATTTCTTTAGATTCATAGAACTTTGTTTGAATGTGTTTGACTGTTTTTCAATCCAAAAAGATTTGTTTCAATGTGTTTGACTTTCATTTGATTCAAAAAGCTTTGTTTGAATGTGTTGGACTTTCATTTGATTCAAAAAGCTTTTTTTGAATATGTTTGACATTCATTTCATTCAAAAAGCTTTGTTTGAAAATGTTTGACTTTATTTCAATTAAAAAAGATTTATTTTAATTTTTTTGATTTCATTTGATTTTAAAAGCTTTGTTTAACTGTTTTTTACTTTCATTTGATTCAAAAAGCTATGTTTGAATGTGTTTGACTTTCATATGATTAAAAAATATTAGTTTGAATGTGTTTGACTTTCATTTGATTCAAAAAGCTTTTTTAAATGTGTTTGACTTTCATTAGATTCAAAAAGCTTTGTTTGAATGTGTTTAACTTTCATTTGATTCAAAAAGCTTTGTTTAAATGTGATTAACTTTATTTCGATTCAAAAAGATTTATTTGAATGTGTTTGATTTTCATTTTATTCAAAAAGCTTTGTTTGAATGTGTTTGACTTTCATTTGATTCAAAAAGCTATGTTTGAATAAGTTTGACTTTCAAATGATTTAAAAAGAATTGTTTGAATGTGTTTGACTTTCATTTGATTCAAAAAGCTTTGTTTGAATGTGTTTGACTTTCTTTTAATTCATAAAGCTTTGTTTGAATGTGTTTTACTTTATTTCGATTCAAAAAGAATTATTTGAATGTGTTTTACTTTCATTTGATTCAAAAAGCTTTGTTTGAATGTGTTTAACTTTCATTTAATTTAAAAAGCCATGTTTGAATGTGTTTGACTTTCATATGATTTAGAAATATTTGGTTGAGTGTGTTTGACTTTCATTTGATTCAAAAAGATTTGTTTGAATTTGTTTGACTTTCTTTTGATTCAAAAAGCGTTGTTTGAATGTGTTTGACTTTCTTTTGATTCAAAAAGATTTGTTTGAATGTGTTTGACTTTCATTTGATTCAAAAAACTTTGTTTGAATGTGTTTGACTTTCATTTGATTAAAAAAACTTTGTTTGAATGTGTTTTACTTTTTTTCGATTCAAAAAGACGTGTTAGAATGTATTTGACTTTCTTTTGATTCATAAAGCTTTGTTTGAATGTGTTTGACTGTTTTTCAATCCAAAAAGATTTGTTTGAATGTGTTTGACTTTCATTTGATTCAAAAAGCTTTGTTTGAATGTGTTGGACTTTCATTTGATTCAAAAAGATTTGTTTGAATGTGTTTGACATTAATTTCATTCAAAAAGCTTTGTTTGATTGTGTTTGACTTTATTTCAATTCAAAAAGATTTATTTGAATTTGTTTGATTTCTTTTGATTTTAAAAGCTTTTTTTAAATGTGTTTGACTTTCAATTTATTCAAAAAGCTATGTTTGAATGTGTTTGACTTTCATATGATTTAAAAATATTTGTTTGAATGTGTTTGACTTTCATTTGATTCAAAAAGCTTGTTTGAATGTGTTAGACTTTCTTTTGATTAAAAACGCTTTGTTTGAATGTGTTTGACTTTATTTCGATCTATAAAGATTTGTTTGAATGCGTTTGACTTTCATTTTATTCAAAAAGCTTTTTTTGAATGTGTTTGATTTTTATTTGATTCAAAAAGCTATATATGAATTTGTTTGACTTTATTTTGATTCAAAAAGCTTTGTGTGAATATGTTTGACTTTCTTTTGATTCAAAAAGATATGTTTGAATGTGTTTAACTTTCATTTTATTCAAAAAGCTTTGTTTGTGTGTGTTTGACTTTCATTTGATTCAAAAATCTATGTGTGAATTCGTTTGACTTTATTTTGATTCAAAAAGCTTTGTTTGAATGTGTTTGACTTTATTTTTATTCAAAAAGCTTTATTTGAATGTGTTTGACTTTCATTTGATTCAAAAAGCTTTGTTTGAATGTATTTGACTTTCTTTTGATTAAAAAAACTTTGTTTGAATGTGTTTGACTTTATTTCGATTCAAAAAGATTTATTTGAATGTGTTTGACTTTCATTTGAATCAAAAAGCTTTGTTTGAATGTGTTTGACTTTATTTTCAATCTACAAAGATTTGTTTGAATGTGTTTGACTTTCATTTGATTCAAAAAGCTTTGTTTGAATGTGTTTGACTTTCAATTGAATCAAAAAGATTTGTTTGAATTTGTTTAACTTTCATTTGATCCAAAAAGCTTTGTTTGAATGTGTTTGGCTTTCGTTTCATTTAAAAATCTATGTGTGAATTTGTTTGACTTTATTTTGATTCAAAAACTTTGTTTGAATGTGTTTGACTTTATTTTTATTCAAAAAGCTTTATGTGAATGTGTTTGACTTTCATTTGATTCAAAAAGCTTTGTTTGTATGTGTTTGACTTTCTTTTGATTAAAAAAACTTTGTTTGAATGTGCTTTACTTTTTTTCGATTCAAAAAGACGTGTTTGAATGTGTTTGAATTTCTTTAGATTCATAGAACTTTGTTTGAATGTGTTTGACTGTTTTTCGATCCAAAAAGATTTGTTTCAATGTGTTTGACTTTCATTTGATTCAAAAAGCTTTGTTTGAATGTGTTGGACTTTCATTTGATTCAAAAAGCTTTTTTTGAATATGTTTGACATTCATTTCATTCAAAAAGCTTTGTTTGAAAATGTTTGACTTTATTTCAATTAAAAAAGATTTATTTTAATTTTTTTTATTTCATTTGATTTTAAAAGCTTTGTTTTACTGTTTTTGACTTTCATTTGATTCAAAAAGCTATGTTTGAATGTGTTTGACTTTCATATGATTAAAAAATATTAGTTTGAATGTGTTTGACTTTCATTTGATTCAAAAAGCTTTTTTAAATGTGTTTGACTTTCATTAGATTCAAAAAGATTTGTTTGAATGTGTTTAACTTTCATTTGATTCAAAAAGCTTTGTTTAAATGTGATTAACTTTATTTCGATTCAAAAAGATTTATTTGAATGTGTTTGATTTTCATTTTATTCAAAAAGCTTTGTTTGAATGTGTTTGACTTTCATTTGATTCAAAAAGCTATGTTTGAATAAGTTTGACTTTCAAATGATTTAAAAAGAATTGTTTGAATGTGTTTGACTTTCATTTGATTCAAAAAGCTTTGTTTGAATGTGTTTGACTTTCTTTTAATTCATAAAGCTTTGTTTGAATGTGTTTTACTTTATTTCGATTCAAAAAGAATTATTTGAATGTGTTTTACTTTCATTTGATTCAAAAACTTTGTTTGAATGTGTTTGACTTTATTTTTATTCAAAAAGCTTTATGTGAATGTGTTTGACTTTCATTTGATTCAAAAAGCTTTGTTTGAATGTGTTTGACTTTCTTTTGATTAAAAAAACTTTGTTTGAATGTGCTTTACTTTTTTTCTATTCAAAAAGACGTGTTTGAATGTGTTTTAATTTCTTTAGATTCATAGAACTTTGTTTGAATGTGTTTGACTGTTTTTCGATCCAAAAAGATTTGTTTCAATGTGTTTGACTTTCATTTGATTCAAAAAGCTTTGTTTGAATGTGTTGGACTTTCATTTGATTCAAAAAGCTTTTTTTGAATATGTTTGACATTCATTTCATTCAAAAAGCTTTGTTTGAAAGTGTTTGACTTTATTTCAATTAAAAAAGATTTATTTGAATTTTTTTGATTTCATTTGATTTTAAAAGCTTTGTTTTACTGTTTTTGACTTTCATTTGATTCAAAAAGCTATGTTTGAATGTGTTTGACTTTCATATGATTAAAAAATATTAGTTTGAATGTGTTTGACTTTCATTTGATTCAAAAAGCTTTTTTAAATGTGTTTGACTTTCATTAGATTCAAAAAGCTTTGTTTGAATGTGTTTAACTTTCATTTGATTCAAAAAGCTTTGTTTAAATGTGATTAACTTTATTTCGATTCAAAAAGATTTATTTGAATGTGTTTGATTTTCATTTTATTCAAAAAGCTTTGTTTGAATGTGTTTGACTTTCATTTGATTCAAAAAGCTATGTTTGAATAAGTTTGACTTTCAAATGATTTAAAAAGAATTGTTTGAATGTGTTTGACTTTCATTTGATTCAAAAAGCTTTGTTTGAATGTGTTTGACTTTCTTTTAATTCATAAAGCTTTGTTTGAATGTGTTTTACTTTATTTCGATTCAAAAAGAATTATTTGAATGTGTTTTACTTTCATTTGATTCAAAAAGCTTTGTTTGAATGTGTTTAACTTTCATTTAATTTAAAAAGCCATGTTTGAATGTGTTTGACTTTCATATGATTTAGAAATATTTGGTTGAGTGTGTTTGACTTTCATTTGATTCAAAAAGATTTGTTTGAATGTGTTTGACTTTCTTTTGATTCAAAAAGCGTTGTTTGAATGTGTTTGACTTTCTTTTGATTCAAAAAGATTTGTTTGAATGTGTTTGACTTTCATTTGATTCAAAAAACTTTGTTTGAATGTGTTTGACTTTCATTTGATTAAAAAAACTTTGTTTGAATGTGTTTTACTTTTTTTCGATTCAAAAAGACGTGTTAGAATGTATTTGACTTTCTTTTGATTCATAAAGCTTTGTTTGAATGTGTTTGACTGTTTTTCGATCCAAAAAGATTTGTTTGAATGTGTTTGACTTTCATTTGATTCAAAAAGCTTTGTTTGAATGTGTTGGACTTTCATTTTATTCAAAAAGATTTGTTTGAATGTGTTTGACATTAATTTCATTCAAAAAGCTTTGTTTGATTGTGTTTGACTTTATTTCAATTCAAAAAGATTTATTTGAATTTGTTTGATTTCATTTGATTTTAAAAGCTTTTTTTTAAATGTGTTTGACTTTCAATTTGATTCAAAAAGCTTTGTTTGAATGTGTTTGACTTTCTTTTGATTAAAAAAACTTTGTTTGAATGTGTTTGACTTTATTTCGATTCAAAAAGATTTATTTGAATGTGTTTGACTTTCATTTGAATCAAAAAGCTTTGTTTGAATGTGTTTGACTTTATTTTCGATCTACAAAGATTTGTTTGAATGTGTTTGACTTTCATTTGATTCAAAAAGCTTTGTTAGAATGTGTTTGACTTTCAACGGAATCAAAAAGATTTGTTTGAATTTGTTTAACTTTCATTTGATCCAAAAAGCTTTGTTTGAATGTGTTTGGCTTTCGTTTCATTTAAAAATCTATGTGTGAATTTGTTTGACTTTATTTTGATTCAAAAACTTTGTTTGAATGTGTTTGACTTTATTTTTATTCAAAAAGCTTTATGTGAATGTGTTTGACTTTCATTTGATTCAAAAAGCTTTGTTTGTATGTGTTTGACTTTCTTTTGATTTAAAAAACTTTGTTTGAATGTGCTTTACTTTTTTTCGATTCAAAAAGACGTGTTTGAATGTGTTTGAATTTCTTTAGATTCATAGAACTTTGTTTGAATGTGTTTGACTGTTTTTCAATCCAAAAAGATTTGTTTCAATGTGTTTGACTTTCATTTGATTCAAAAAGCTTTGTTTGAATGTGTTGGACTTTCATTTGATTCAAAAAGCTTTTTTTGAATATGTTTGACATTCATTTCATTCAAAAAGCTTTGTTTGAAAATGTTTGACTTTATTTCAATTAAAAAAGATTTATTTTAATTTTTTTGATTTCATTTGATTTTAAAAGCTTTGTTTAACTGTTTTTTACTTTCATTTGATTCAAAAAGCTATGTTTGAATGTGTTTGACTTTCATATGATTAAAAAATATTAGTTTGAATGTGTTTGACTTTCATTTGATTCAAAAAGCTTTTTTAAATGTGTTTGACTTTCATTAGATTCAAAAAGCTTTGTTTGAATGTGTTTAACTTTCATTTGATTCAAAAAGCTTTGTTTAAATGTGATTAACTTTATTTCGATTCAAAAAGATTTATTTGAATGTGTTTGATTTTCATTTTATTCAAAAAGCTTTGTTTGAATGTGTTTGACTTTCATTTGATTCAAAAAGCTATGTTTGAATAAGTTTGACTTTCAAATGATTTAAAAAGAATTGTTTGAATGTGTTTGACTTTCATTTGATTCAAAAAGCTTTGTTTGAATGTGTTTGACTTTCTTTTAATTCATAAAGCTTTGTTTGAATGTGTTTTACTTTATTTCGATTCAAAAAGAATTATTTGAATGTGTTTTACTTTCATTTGATTCAAAAAGCTTTGTTTGAATGTGTTTAACTTTCATTTAATTTAAAAAGTCATGTTTGAATGTGTTTGACTTTCATATGATTTAGAAATATTTGGTTGAGTGTGTTTGACTTTCATTTGATTCAAAAAGATTTGTTTGAATGTGTTTGACTTTCTTTTGATTCAAAAAGCGTTGTTTGAATGTGTTTGACTTTCTTTTGATTCAAAAAGATTTGTTTGAATGTGTTTGACTTTCATTTGATTCAAAAAACTTTGTTTGAATGTGTTTGACTTTCATTTGATTAAAAAAACTTTGTTTGAATGTGTTTTACTTTTTTTCGATTCAAAAAGACGTGTTAGAATGTATTTGACTTTCTTTTGATTCATAAAGCTTTGTTTGAATGTGTTTGACTGTTTTTCGATCCAAAAAGATTTGTTTGAATGTGTTTGACTTTCATCTGATTCAAAAAGCTTTGTTTGAATGTGTTGGACTTTCATTTGATTCAAAAAGATTTGTTTGAATGTGTTTGACATTAATTTCATTCAAAAAGCTTTGTTTGATTGTGTTTGACTTTATTTCAATTCAAAAAGATTTATTTGAATTTGTTTGATTTCATTTGATTTTAAAAGCTTTTTTTAAATGTGTTTGACTTTCAATTTATTAAAAAAGCTATGTTTGAATGTGTTTGACTTTCATATGATTTAAAAATATTTGTTTGAATGTGTTTGACTTTCATTTGATTCAAAAAGCTTGTTTGAATGTGTTAGACTTTCTTTTGATTAAAAACGCTTTGTTTGAATGTGTTTGACTTTATTTCGATCTATATAGATTTGTTTGAATGCGTTTGACTTTCATTTTATTCAAAAAGCTTTTTTTGAATGTGTTTGATTTTTATTTGATTCAAAAAGCTATATTTGAATTTGTTTGACTTTATTTTGATTCAAAAAGCTTTGTGTGAATATGTTTGACTTTCTTTTGATTCAAAAAGATATGTTTGAATGTGTTTAACTTTCATTTTATTCAAAAAGCTTTGTTTGTGTGTGTTTGACTTTCATTTGATTCAAAAATCTATGTGTGAATTCGTTTGACTTTATTTTGATTCAAAAAGCTTTGTTTGAATGTGTTTGACTTTATTTTTATTCAAAAAGCTTTATTTGAATGTGTTTGACTTTCATTTGATTCAAAAAGCTTTGTTTGAATGTGTTTGACTTTCTTTTGATTAAAAAAACTTTGTTTGAATGTGTTTTACTTTTTTTCGATTCAAAAAGACTTTTTTGAATGTGTTTGAATTTCTTTATATTCATAGAACTTTGTTTGAATGTGTTTGACTGTTTTTCGATCCAAAAAGATTTGTTTCAATGTGTTTGACTTTCATTTGATTCAAAAAGCTTTGTTTGAATGTGTTGGACTTTCATTTGATTCAAAAAGCTTTTTTTGAATATGTTTTACATTCATTTCATTCAAAAAGCTTTATTTGAAAGTGTTTGACTTTATTTCAATTAAAAAAGATTTATTTGAATTTGTTTGATTTCATTTGATTTTAAAAGCTTTGCTAAATGTTTTTTACTTTCATTTGATTCAAAAAGCTATGTTTGAATGTGTTTGACTTTCATATGATTTAAAAATATTAGTTTGAATGTGTTTGACTTTCATTTGATTCAATAAGCTTTTTTAAATGTGTTTGACTTTCATTAGATTCAAAAAGCTTTGTTTGAATGTGTTTAACTTTCATTTGATTCAAAAAGCTTTGTTTAAATGTGATTAACTTTATTTCGATTCAAAAAGATTTATTTGAATGTGTTTGACTTTCATTTTATTCAAAAAGCTTTGTTTGAATGTGTTTTGTTTTGGGTGTTTTTGTCCCTCGGGAGAGTTACAACACGAAGACTGATCCGGGGTGAGCTGTACCTGCACAACAAACGGAGACACCTGTTGGGTGGTGCTCCGCCTCCAACGATCAAGTTAGTAACTTGAAAAGGAATAAAGAGTACGGAAATTTTGGTGGGAGTCTGCTTGGATTCCAAGCTCAGGGGTTTCTTAGATGTAAGAGAATGCAGGTGTAATAAATGGTAAAACGTGCCCTCAAAATGAGGGACATCTCCCTATTTATAGGGTCATTGGGAATTGTGCCCCTGATTAGGTCACTGAACCCTAATCATTGGTGGGCTGTGCCGTTTTGCGGCATTCTCGGGATTTGGGCCTGAAGGCCGCCTTTTCCCTTGATTTCTGGAATGACACGTGTCGAGCAGGGATTGGTCCATTTTGGACCAATTTGGGGCTGACACGTGTCACCCTCTGATTGGGCCACGTGGCAGGGTGAAATTACCCTAAACATTTGCCCCTCACAGATGTGACGTGGCACGCCACGTGGCATCTGTGACACATGTCACGCTTCGGTTGGTGGTAATTTTACCGTTATAGAGTGACCATTCACCTTCCGGGTAAATTACGGAAATGCCCCCATATTTACCCTCTATATATAGCCGTTTTACCCTCATAATTTTGTACGTTTACAAAAATTTTCTAGAGAGAAAACTTTGAGCAGAAGTCATCCGTTTGAGTCAGGCACGAGTGTAGGCGTCGCTCGAAGTGCGCCTACGTTAAAAGCATGTTGTGAATATGCTTGGCACTCATAGGAAGTGGGAATTGACATATACGATAAGGGACACGATTAGGGACAAATAACGTAGGGAGCCGCCAACAAGTTTTTAAGGAACTTGTAAACCGTTCACGGATCATAAAAAGGCAACCACGATAGGCAACAACGATTGACCCGTGAAGGTTACACCCCATTCATAATCCATGAGATTACTAACTCCATATGGTTCGGAACCACGAAAGGAGGATCGGGGATGATGGTACGAAGTGAGTCATGGAGTCACATTCGCCCGTATTGGCCTCTACTCGATTCTTATAGTGAAAAACATTCCTGCGATCTCAAAGGCATACAAACAAAGATTCAATTTGCTCCAAACTATTATTTAACTAAATTGATTCAAAATTAATGCACACATAATTCTAAATATTTGGTGATCACTTGATTACACAACAAGATTAAAAAGGAACCTAAACCGGTTGTCCAAATTATCTTATTAGTCGTGATTTTCAATTACATATTCCCTTTAACATGCAATATTGTGATCAAAATAAATAAAAGAATCAATATCAACATAAAAACCAATTTAATCATAATTCCAACAACATAAAAATCGTTAGAAAAACCAATAATAAAAAGAGCATGATCCTTACTTTGAATCTGTTTGTTTGCAACTACAAAATAATAAACGAGTTAGTAACTTCAAGAAAATAATAAAGCGATGACTAAATTAAATTAAATAAAATAAAGTTGATTTTGGGGCCAAACCCTCAAACGATTCTACCTTTCACGCCTTGGTTTAAGGACAGAACCTCGAGTAAAATATGGACTCCTTTGAGTGCTTGAAGAAGGAATTTTGAAGTGAAAAGGGTAGGCTAGTGTTTAGGTTAAGAGCATAGAAGAGAGAGAAATAAGAATCATAGAATTCTCGTTGCCCCGTTCATCAGAAATGAGGGGGTATTTATAGGGAAATGTGCTGAGGGAGCACACGGAACCCTAAAATGATAAAAAAAACCCTAAAAAATATCCCGTGACACGGTCAGAGTGTACCGTGACACGGTTAGACTGTACCGTCAGACGGTACAAGTTCCCGTGACACGGTCAGTCTTTGGAGTGTCGCGGGAAATTTTCAGAAAACGGAACGGAAAACGCGTTAAGGGTTTACGCGGAAAGGACGCGGAGCTTCCCGTGTCACGGCAGACCTCCCGTGTCACGGGAAGTCCCACCGTCAGACGGGAACTGTTCCCGTGACACGGTCAAGCCTGACCGTGACACGGTCAACTCCAGTCCATTTTTCCGTCTAAATTCATTTTTAACCCTAATTTCTTTCGGCTTTTTGAGTGCCGATTGATAATTACGGGCTTTTTTCTGACTTTTAAAATTCGGGCTAAAATGAGAAAATAATAAATTAAATAAAATAAAATATTTGGTCCAAAAATAATAAAATAATAAAAAGGTTTGGGCTTAAAATTAATTAACAAATTAAAACTATGCTTTTACCAAACACCAAGACTGATCCATGGACCTTTCAAATATATGAATTTAATAAAATACGATTCTTTAAGCACTCTCGGGATTAAATACTAAACCCGACCAACAGCAGCGGTGAAAGGTTATTTATCATCGGGCTTGGTTTTGGGGAGACATTTTTAGGTGTCTACAGAAGCCCCCACTTTGACTGAGTTTGTAGAAACGTTAGTTTCGAAAACGATAGTCAAAGTAGTCGATAGGGACGGAGAATGATTTAAGACGTTCTGCGATCCTAAATCAATCTGTATACGCCGATACCTGCAGAAAAATGTTAGTTCTACAGATAAAAGAGTAAAGGGATAGAATACATATCTGGCACCAGTGTGTCGGTGACAAACGAGTTTGGTATTTTCCTATACTTGAAGGAATCTACCGAGTGACATTGGTTGAAATGCTTTCCATGCTTGAGGAAAGCCGACTGAAGAGTTTGGTACCTTTCTAAGCCTGAAGAAAGCTACCGGATAATACTTTCCATGCCTGAGGAAAGTCGACAAACGAATTTGGTGTCATTCTATGCTTGAAGAATTCCACCGATAATGCCTTCCATACTTGAGGAAAGCCAACAAAGGAATTTTGTGGTTTTCTATACTTGAAGAAAAATCCACGGATGATGCTTTCCATGCCTGAGGAAAGCCGACTTGGCGGTTTTCTATACTTGAAGAAAAATCCACCGATAACGCTTTCCAAGCCTGAGGAAAGCCGACTTGGCGGTTTTCTATACTTGAAGAAAAATCCACCGATAACGCTTTCCAAGCCCGAGGAAAGCCGACGAAAAAGAATTGATAAGTATATGGTGGTTCGATTATCCCCGAACGTGGGTCGCAGATGATTCACAATTTTTAAGCCAATTATCCGACCATATTAAATGTTTAGAATGCCGAAAAATAGGCTTTGGCGCTTGCCAGAGATATCAGTTGGGATTTTCTGCGTAACCGTAGCGAAAAATCATCGCCCAATAAACTCGAAAAGTGAACCAAACTGGTCAAAAAAGCTAAGAATATTCCTTGACCAGGCTCAGATTTGCCGCGCCACGTCAGCAGGGTCCCGTGACACGGTCAGGGATTCCCGTCTAACGGGACTAGTATCCCGTGTCACGGGACACGTTCTTTTTTTTTTTACTTTTTTTTTGCTGTTTGAATCAGTCAGCAACGGTTACTTTTGCTCCTTTTTATCCTTTTCTGCCTTTAAATCCGCATGCTTGCTTTCACCATTTCACATTTCACATTTCACATTTCTTCTTCATACTTGTTTTCACACTTCACCATTTTTGCTACTTTCTTACTAAAAACTGCCGCGCCACGTCTGAGGTTAACCGCCGGCCGGTCAAAGCTCGCCGTGACACGGTAAATGGCAACCGTGACACGGTTGTTCTGATTTTCGTTTTATTATTTTTTTTTATTTTCTTTTGTCGCGTTTTGCTGCTGCTGTTGTTTGCTGCTGTTGTTGCTGTGTCCGCCGGAACTGCCGCCTAAATTATCGGAGCTCCGTCGGCTTTGAAGCTCGCCGTGACACGGGACTGCTTCGCCGTGTCACGGTTGTTGTTGACCGTGTCGCGGCAGTCGTGCTGGTGGCCGGAAATTTGTTCTTGAATTTTGGAGTTCGATCTCACCAATTTGCTGTAATTCCTCGATCTTCTCCTTATTTTCGACTTTTTACACACATCTATGTAAGTTCCCTTTGATTTTTGCTTTGAATTTGCTTCATATTAACAATTTCATGACAAACCCTAAAAAAAATCAATTTGGGGTTTTTTTGATTTTGAAGCTTTATGTTGAAATTCTTGCCATGATTTTATTTGTATATGTGTACATATGTGTTTGTGAGAAATTCGAGATAAAAATTGCATGATTAGATGGAGAATTGAGCAAATCACCCATTTTTGGGTGCTACTTTGTGAGATAATGTCCATGCTTTGAAATGGTGAAAAAATAGTGATGAATCTTGTGAAATGATGTGTTGATGTATATGTACTATATTGTCATGGAGAACATAGTATCATGCGACTAGGAGCACTGTAGTATTAGTTTGTCATGGAGAAACTAAATACTATAATTTTTGCCAATTTTTAGCCTTGAGGTAAAAATTTAGCGTATAATTCAATAAACAATTAAATAACTCAGGAAATGATGCCGAGTATTTAGATTATTATTTTGCAATTTAAAATGTTTAGGAAATGATGCTAAACATTTAGATTTTGATAAAATTTAGCATGTAATTCAATAAACAACTAAATAGCTTAGGAAACGATGCTAAGTATTTAGATTTTATTATAAATATGCAATTTGAATTAAATGTTTAGGAAATGATGCTAAGCATTTAGATTTTGACAATAGCATGCCTAGACGACGAGATTGCGACATTTCTACCCGCGGTCGGCGTCGGGCTTTTCGGGAGGACACTCCCACTGTCCCTGAGGGCGTGGACGACGACGTCTTGGAGTCCGAGCCTCGGACTTCTACGAGTAGGGGTAGGTGGGTTCCACCTCCCTGGACTCCAGACCAGTTGGTTTTCTGCCGTGAAAACCACGTTTCTCATCGTGCACTCTCCGGCATAGTCGATGGCACACTTCGCCAACATGGTTCCGGGGCCGGTGATTTGATCCCTCGACTTCACCAGATCATTACGGAGGATCCTGCTACGAGCGCCCTATGGGAGTCGTCTGGCTTGGTCGATTTCTATGCGGCGATTGTAGGGTTTCGCAGCCCCCGGGGTTGCGGCGCGACGGTTGTTCGTGCGTTGTTGGAGTATTTTTGGGATACTACCAACACGTTTCACTTTGCCTGGGGGGAGATGACGGTGACCCCTTTAGACTTCAGTATGATCAGCGGGCTGCGCTTTACCGACCGAGCAGTAGGCCAAATGTCTGATCTATCCTGGGCATCGGCTGAGGTAGCTGATTTGTTAGGTCCGATCGTTCAGCACATCAGGACTCGTCCGGTGTCACGAGGTGGTCCTAGGAGTGGACGATCAGAGTCGGCTTCAGTTCTTGCTCGCGGCTTTGACATGGAGGACACGACGGCCGAGCAGCGGGTGCGGATCTTCATCTTGATCCTGATCTCTATGACCCTCTCTCCTGACAGGAGTTCACGCGTGCTCCTCTGTTACCTCCCTTCTTTGGCCAGGATTCCCGAGATAGGATCCTACAGCTGGGCCAGTCTTGGATACGCGGATCTTCTTCTATCTCTACGTCATGGCTGCCGTCAGCTGAATGACGAGTCCCCTGTCACTGTTTACGGCCTGTGGAGAGTCGTAGAGGTGATGGTCTTTTCCCTTTCTTGTTCCATTCTGGCTTTTCGATTCATATGCTGAATGTTATTTTTGTTGCAGTTATGGTTCTATGAGTATTTCCCAGGCTTGGCTCCTCGCCGGCGTCGGGGAGTGGTCCATGACTTCCCCGTCGGGGCCAGCTGGCGTGACCGAGGAGAGTCACGGGTGGAGTCTGTTCCGGCGCTTCGTGGGGTACTACGCCGAGGCACCTCTTCCGTTGGCGTAAGGATTAGTTTTGTTGCGTTTTTTCCTTCTGATGTTGTTTCTGTCGTTTCACTCCTAATATTTTATGGTTTTCAGGTTCCCATTGATGTTCAGTATCGTCCTTGGGCCGGGATGACTGATCTGCCCGAGGCCCTACGTCTTTCAGTGTACCGTACCATTTTGGTTGGTACTGGGCGCTTTGTCTGGTATTTGGGGGAGCGAGTCGTCCGTCAGCATAGCGGCGATCGCTTTGTGGTGCCTTCTTCCCCGCCAGAGTCGATGCTAGACTCCCGCTTGATCAGAGGGTTGATCAACAGGGGAGAGCGCTACACTTTTCCGTGGCAGGAGCTTGTTCACATGGAGAGTGACTACGCGCGGGATTTGCTTCCCTCTCTGGCTCTTCCACCCCGTCTTCCCGAGGTATGACTTTGAGAATCTTTTTTACTAGTCTCTGTTTTAAATAGTCAAATAACTTGATTATTCGATCATATTTTCAGACGACCATTCATCCTGTGGGGAGGATTCCGATTCCTCCTCAGTCTGTCCGCTACCCTGGGCCGATAGGTATCACGGAGGACCATATTGCTGACGCGCCGGAGGGTTATAGACAGGCGCAGGAGTCAGTGCCTGAGGCTTTTGAGCCGGTGAGTTTTCTTCGACGTATTATCCATTCTTTTAATGATGCTTATTACTGATTTTTCTTTGTTTTGTCCTCAGCCTAACCGCCCGGAGGTGATGGGAATTATGAAGCTGGTGGACGCGCTGAAGTATTGCATCATCAAGCTTCGGCGTGGTGCGAGTTGTCGGAGCTCTAGCGACGTCCTTGAGGTATCACTTATTACTTTTTCATTTCCACCATTTGTTTTGTTTTGCATCATTGACACCTTTTGATTTTGTGTTTTTTCAGGAGCGACAGAGGTCCCGCTCGCGCTCGAGGCCCAGAGGCTCGGACGAGGAGGAGCTTGGTCGTAGTAGACGATCTCCTGAGGCTCACCGACGTTCTCAACGAGAGCCGCGGACTACTCAGCCGTTCCAGGAGGCTCAGCAGGGGCAGTCTTCTCAGCGTCCGTCATTTTCACAGCCTCCAGTTCCTGAGTTTGGGTCTCCTTTGGATCCTGGTTCATTCTCGGCCCCATTATCCGGGGTTCCTCCACCACTGTCGGGCCTATTCTCAGTTCCGCTATATGGGACGATGCCTTCGCCGACGATTCCAGTATCTTTGGGCCAGTCTACTCCGCTTTCCGGCTGGACGGGTCCTGCTTTGAGCTTGACTACTACTGGGCCTGCGGGGACTAGTAGGGACGTTACTCCCCGTACTCGGATGGTCGAGGGACTCTTTGGTTCGCCGTTTCCATACACACAGGGAGGTCCACATGCACAGGGACAAGATGAGACTGATTCTGATTCTAGAGATTTTTGACCGAGGGTTTATGTGCATACTGTGATGACACTTGATACATTTATGTATTACGACTCTTTGTACATTATTTACAGTTTATATATCTACTATTGTGTGTGTTAGTGTGTGTTTGAGACTCTTTGTGTGTGATTGTGTACTTAGTGATGACACGATGAAGGAAGACATAAGTGGAGTAATGGAGGGTACCGACCTTCCCCAAAAGAAAAGAAATAAAATTACTTCCCCAAAAGAAAAGAAAAGAAAAGAAATAAAGATAAAATGATGAATAAATGAAAAAAAAAATCTTCCCCAAAAAGAAAAATAAAAAATAAAAGCCATCGTACAATAAAGATAAAGATAAAAAATAAAAAGCATCGTAAAATAAAGATAAAAATAAAATAAAAAACGGTGAGAATCTTATTAGGAATAGAACTCTCAGAAAAGACTGAAAAAAAACAAACGTTAAAGATAAGAAAATACAAAAAATCCGGATAGATACGGGAAAGATGAAACAAAAGCAGGCGCGTAAGGTGCCGTGACACGGCACTGTTTACCGTGTCACGGTAAAACCTGCCGTGTCACGGCAAAGGTTCCCGTGACACGGTGGAATTTCCCGTGTCACGGGAAACTTATTATTCAGCAGATTGTTTCACGCGTGCGTAAAGATAAATTCTGGGCAGTTTCGAGCGCTTTTGCTATAAAATAAGACCAGGTTATTCATGATATGCATAATTACGAAACACAAGATAATTTAGAATTTCATATTTCAATAATCATGTCTCAGAATTTTGATAATACATTGCGCGACTGGTCTTATTCTTTGACCAATGCCGAAAAAAGAGAGTTAGAATTATTTCATGTCAGGGGTTTGCTAGCCCTGCGACATGTAGCTATTGAACATGATTTTCTTAGGGCAGCATTAGATTATTGGAGTCCAGAAACGCACTGTTTCAAATTTGATTATGATGAGACCTGTCCTCTGCCGGAGGAATTTGGCGCAATTTTTGGATTTCCTGCTAGGAATCTTATAGCCATGCCTACCTTACGTGAATACTATTACCAAGACTTTGAACGCCATCTGAATCTAACAGATCCAGATTTAAATAGAATTGTTTGTGGTAATGAAGTAGACATAGAAAAACTTGCGAACTTATATTTTAATCGCCCTGTCTCTGAGTCTTATCATGTGTATCGTAGAAGGGCATATATTTTTTGCATGTTTAGCAAGCTACTTTTTGCAAACGGTAGGGTAGGACATGCTTGTCTAGCGTCTGTGCTTGAGCATGTAGAATCCGGAAGATCTCCTATGCCGACGTGCCTTGGAGAAACATTTCGTGGTTTAGACGAGGCAAAATCTGACCGGAAAGCCATCAGGAAGGGCTCTCTGGTACTATTACAGGTAAAATACGCTCTGAATAGCCCCCGTGACACAAAACAGTCACCGTGTCACGGTTAGGTTCCGCCGTGACACGGTCAAAACTGCCGTGTCACGGGAATCTGCATTTTTTTTTTTTTTTTTTTTTTTGACGATTAATGTTCTTTTTGTTTTCTTGTTTTGCAGATTTGGTTGATGGAGCGTTTGGAATTATTTGAAGCCCCCGATGACATTGAAAAATATGGCCCTAACGACTTAGTCCGTAGGAAGAAGAATTATTCTGCGAACATGTCGTATGAAGATTGGAAAAATTTCTTTGCAAAGAGAGAATTTTCCATTCGTTGGGTGGTGCCTTGGTGGAGGCTTACTAGGATGGTTGGCACGAATGAAACACCATATTGCCGTGTTCCTAGTATCTCCAAATTGACCTTTTACTGTCCCTCTCGACTGATGCGGCAGTATGGACTTGAACAAGTAATTCCACGCTATAACGATAGTCCTCGTGAAGTATCGTTGCATGAAAGTAACGTTCACAAGTACGAGACTTATTGGATTGGAAGACCTTTGTGGACCGTTTCTGCAAGTGACCAAGCTCCTCCTCCCTTATCTAGTGCATACAAGGCATGGTTGAACCCTAGAAGCAAGAGGGAACGATTCAGATCACGCAAGTCTGATGTGAAGAGTCGTCTTGGAGATAAGAAAGCTCCTCTTAACGATCGCCTAGGTCCGAGAACACAAGGAATTGAGTTTAAGACTCCTAAGATTCCAAGGAAGAAGACCTATGTGAAGGGAAAGGGTAAAGAAAAGATGGTGTATAGGGAAAAACAACCAAAAAAGTTCAAGAAAGGTGAAAGGGGCGAAAGCTCGACTAGGGGTGTGACGGTTCGGGCTACAAAAGACACACTAATGGTGAGGGCCGACCTAATTGAGCAAGAGAAGGATGTTCCTAAAAAGAAGAGAGATTAGATCAATAGTGCTTTGCATTTGATTATTTAATTTTTATTTAAAATAAGGCGTATGATGCCAATATTGTAATCGCATTTATTTTAATAATAATAGCGCATTTATTTCTTAAATAAAAATTACAATGACTTTTGTATATTATCCGAGTCAAGGAGTCGGACGCAATGGAAGAACAAAGCTAGAACAGGAAATTCGCAACAAATGCGCCAATAAATAAAACGGGAAAAAAAAAAAAAAAAAAAAAACTGCCGTGTCACGGTCAAAAGGTCCCGTGACACGGTTGAAGTTCCCGCGTCACGGCAAAACTCTTTTTTTTTTTTTTTTTTTTTTCAGATTTTGCCGTGACACGGGATTTTCTCCCGTCAGACGGGAATTCTTCCCGTGTCGCGGCATATGTACCCTTTTTTTTTTTTTGTTTTTTTTTTTTTTTTTTTTTTTTTTGCCGTGACACATATTAAAGCAATGGAGGGAGTATGTTTTCATTTTAGTGTGGCCGGGCCCCCTTGAGGGGTTGCCTACGTATCCTAAAAGGAATCAGGCCAGACGTAGCTCTATTGGGTCATGAACCCATGCGACTAGGCGTAAAACTTTTTGAGTTGATCCAAGTTGGTTAAATTATGAAAGCCGTTACCGTCCATGTCTACCAATTGTGCCGCTCCGCCGGACAGAATGGCTTTAACAATGTACGGTCCTGACCAGTTTGGTCTGAATTTTCCTCTTGGATCTAACACATTTTTGCGGAGGGCCTTAAGCACTAGGTCACCCTCCTTGATGTTCCTGGTCTTGACTTTTTTATTAAAATGTCGTGCCATACGCTGTTGGTAGGTTTGGACATGATGCAAAGCTGCCAAGCGTTTTTCATCAAGCAAGACCAGTTCGTCGTATCTTGCTCTAATCCAGTCGACTTCATCTAGTTGGCTTTCCAATGCGATTCGGAGAGAAGGTATCTCGAGCTCGATTGGTTGTACCGCTTCGACGCCATAGACCAAGGAAAAGGGGGTAGCCCCTGTCGATGTACGGACAGAGGTTCGATAACCCCAAAGGGCGAAATGTAGTTTACTTGGCCAATCTTTATAATTTTCCGTCATCTTTTCGATGATGGTTTTCACGTTTTTGTTGGCCGATTCGACTGCTCCGTTTGTTTGTGGTCTGTAAGGTGATGATCGATGATGTTTGATGTGATATTTCTGCAACAATTCCGCGCATTCGGCTTGGAAATGTGTTCCATTGTCACTGATCATCTCATGTGGTACCCCATAGCGGCATATAATATTTTTCTCAATGAATTGAGCTACATGTTTTGCCGTCAGTTTGGCATACGAGGCTGCCTCAACCCATTTGGTGAAGTAATCGATTGCTACGAGAATGAATTCATGCCCCCCTTGTCCTGGTGGTGTGATTTTTCCAATGATGTCGATACCCCAAGTGGAGAAAGGCCATGGAGAAGTATACGTGTAGAGGAGTGAAGGTGGAACATGCTGTAAATTTGCATAGATTTGGCACTTCATACATTTCTTGACGTACTCGTGACAATCTCGCTCCATAGTAGTCCAATAGTAACCTTGTCGTTGAATCTTTTGGACTAACATCTTTGCATTCATGTGAGTTCCACATATACCAGCATGAAGGTTTTCCATGGTTTTATGTGCTTCTTTTTTAGTTACACATAAGAGATTCCTTCCTGTTGCGGTTCTCTTATGGAGTTCTCCCCTGATGAGCACATACTGTGAGGCCAGGAGCCTCAAAGCACGGCGTGCCCTTTTATCAGTATTAGGAGGATACTCTGCTCTTGTCACATAATTGAGGATGTCTGTATACCATGGCTCTTCATCTTCTTCTTGTTCATCATCAAGTGCATGAACATAAGCTGGTTCGTATCTTCTCTCTATGGTGAGTGGCATTCTGATCGTGTCAGCTGGAATTCGCACCATTGATGCTAACTTAGCTAGTGCGTCGGCGAACTGGTTTTCTTCTCTTGGCAAATACGTATATTCTACTTCATCTAGTTGCTCCGTGAGAGTTTCCAGATGAGCTTGATACGTAGCGAGACTTTCACTCCTCACTTTCCATCTCTTAGAGATTTGGTTAATGATTAGTGAGGAGTCACCATAGATTCTGAGTTTCTTGATTCCCAAGGCGACAGCTGTTTCTAATCCCAAAATGCATGCTTCGTATTCTGCGGCATTATTGGTGACGTCAAAGTCGAGCTTCATGGAAATTGGGATGTGTTCTTCATTGGGCGATACAAGCAAGACTCCCACACCACATCCCTTTTGGTTTGAGGCTCCATCGAAATAGAGTGTCCAACTATCGTCTTCGGTCATGAGTAAATCTTCGTCAGGGAAATCGTACTCATCTTCTTCTTTTTCAGCTTCTTCTAGCGGAAAGTCTGCTAAGAAGTCAGAAACTGCAGAACCTTTGATGGCCTTTTGTGGTACGAATCTCAAGTCAAATTGAGCTAGATTGACTATCCACCTTGATAATCTGCCGTTGAGTGTTGCTTTCTCGAACAGATATTTGAGAGGATCCATCTTAGATACGACATGCACTGTATGAGTGAGCATGTAATGTCTCAGTTTTTGTGCGGCCCATACAAGTGCGAGACACAATTTCTCGAGTGGCGTGTATCGCGTCTCATATCCTTGGAGTTTCTTGCTTAGGTAATAGATTGCATTCTCCTTGTTTTCGATCTCTTGTGCTAGCATTGCCCCCATCGTTTCTCTTGTGACCGTAAGGTAGAGTCGAAGAGGAAAGTCAGGTATTGCCGGCGCTAGCACGGGTGGGTTTGCCAAATACTCTTTGATTTTGTCGAAAGCCTTTTGGCACTCATTATCCCATGTGACTGGGACATTCTTCTTAAGCTTCTTGAATATAGGTTCGCATATCGCTGTGAGCTTTGATATGAACCTACTTATGTACTGCAACCTTCCAATGAAGCCTCGAATCTCCTTCTCATTTTTGGGCGGTGGCATGGCCATGATCGCTTTTACTTTTGAAGGATCTATTTCAATCCCTCGCGAACTGATCACATATCCAAGTAATTTGCCTGACGTGACTCCGAATGCACATTTTTCTGGATTTAATCTCATGTTATACTTACGGAGTCTTGCAAAAAATTTGCGAAGTGCGACAATATGGCCTGGGCGATCTTTAGACTTGACAATCATGTCATCAACATAGACCTCCACCTCTTTGTGCATCATGTCATGTAAAAGTGTTGTAGCTGCTCTTTGGTAGGTGGCACCCGCGTTTTTCAACCCGAATGGCATTACCGTATAGCAATATGTACCCCACTGTGTGATGAATGTGGTTTTCTCCATGTCTTCTTCGGCCATCAATACTTGATTATATCCGGCGTAACCATCCATGAATGACAGGAGTGCATGGTTTGCTGTATTATCGACCAGAATGTCAATGTGAGGTAGAGGGAACCCATCTTTTGGGCTTGCTTTATTGAGATCCCTGTAATCAACACACATTCTGACTCTTCCGTCCTTCTTTGGAACTGGGACCACATTTGCTATCCATTCCGGATATTTGGATACTCTGATGAAACCTGCGGCCAATTGCTTCCTGATTTCTTCTTTGATTTTGAGAGCCACATCTGGTTTCATTCGGCGCAGCTTTTGTTTGACAGGCTTCATACCTGGGATGAGTGGTATCGTGTGCTGAGCTATATCCCTGTCAATTCCTGGCATATCTTGGTATGACCAAGCAAATACATCAACAAATTCACTAAGCAAGTTAATTAGCTCTTTGCGTTCATCTTGACTTAGCGTTAATCCAATTTTTACTTCTTTAACAGCCGTATCATTGGAAATATTAACTGTTTCTGTATCTTCAATAACTGCTGTTTTATTTTCATGTTCTTCCATTGCTTTTATTATTTCTTTGTCATTTTTATCATTAGCAAAGCAATATTGATCAGGGCTAGGGAAATGGCACACATCGTAAGCAAAGGTATTCATTTTATTGAATTTACTGGCTAAAACATCAAGAGAGGCAAGGTCAGCTGCGACCTCACCAGAATTATTAGGACTAGAAAGATAAGGCTCAACAAGAGACTCAGGGCTGAATTCTATAGCAGAAAGAGGGTCGGCCTCAAACTCTAAGGACTCATCTACAGACTTAGACTCAGACTCGGACTCGGACCCAGATGATTCAGACTCATCAAACATAGGACCCTCGCCAGCGGTTATTTCCAACTTCTCTCCACTTGGCGTAGTGATCCTCAATGTCTTGCGCCATCCCCTTGAAATGTTGTCAGCTTGGACGATTAACTCGGAGGGGTCAAACCCCTTGTTTGCTATGACCGCTTGAACGAGCTCAGAGTTATCATTGCAGACCGGCTTGGATTCATTTTTCTTCATTCCAAAAAGAAGATTAATTCCCAGATCATCAGAGTTCAGGTTGGCTGACTTCTCGACTGTGGAGAGTTCTTCATCGAGGAAGTCACAATCGAGGAATACTTCGAATCCTGATTCACGGATCCCATCATGGACAAATGGCTCGGGGAATTCATAGCATGGGAAGTCTTCCCCTTCTTTGATGTACTGGCCGTTGAGAGTGAACGGATATGGATCCATGGCCATTTCTGTCTTCGTGATTCGAGCATTGTTGCGAGCCTTCAATTTCAAGGCGGCCTGTTTCAAGTCTTCCTTTGTTGGTTCGAATCCTAAGCCAAAAGTATCCTTCTTGATTGCACCAGGATGGCCCCAAGATTTAGCCATTTTCTTCTTGAGCCCAAGGGTCATTCCAGGAAAGTGACCTTGCTTCTTCAGAATGGCGTTGATACTAGTGTTTGAATAAGGATCAAAGTCGAGATGACACTTTTCCTCTTCTTCGATCGCAAGAACATCATCTAAAGAAAAACCCCACAGATCTTCATCTTCCTCGTCGTGTTCAACATGGACGATAGGGGTATCAATAACTTGAATGCGCATAGGAGAAGCATCGATAGTAATCGGAATTCCTCCCGCTATGGCTTTCACTTTCTGGTGGAGCGACGACGGAATCGCCTTTAGCTCATGAAGCCAAGGGCGTCCTAACAGCAGATTGAATGAGGCCTTGATATCCACCACCTGAAACTTGGTGCGACGCTCAACGGTCCCAGTAGTTATATTCAGTATGATAGTACCCACGGCTTGACGGCGAGTATTATCGTAAGCGCGAATCCCCTGAGTGGAGGGAGTCAACTCTTCATTCTTTATACCCAACTTCTTTGCAGTACGGAGTGGGCACACATTGATTGCAGAGCCATTATCAACCAGGCTCATAGGAACATTCATCTGCCTACACACAACAGTGAGGTGTAAGGCCTTATTATGTTGATCCCCTTCCGGGGGTAGATCCTTATCAGAAAAGGAAATCAGATTGCTAGTACTCGGCAGCTCAGTAGTGAGGAAGTTGACCAGTCCTTGGGGAGTCATGTCGTCATCGACTCCTATCTTCACCAGAGCATTCATTACAGCCTTTCGATGCTCGTGGGAAGTGGCCAAAAGCTTCCATACATTCATCTCCACCTTGGTTTTTTGTAGCTGTTTGACCACATCGCTATTCACAGGGTCGATGGGATCAACTATCGGATCTGATTGTGGTGGAGGTGGAGGTGGGTTAGGTTGTTGCAACCGTCCACTTCTAGTGAGAACCTTGACCTCAAGGTCCCCCCAAACATCTTCACTGGTGCCGAGAGACGAACAGACTATATCTTTGAGATAGATATCTTCATCATCGCTATCCCAAATCCCATTTACTTCTTCAGTGCTTGAGATAAATACAACTTCTGGCAGAGGTTCATTCACAGGTTGAATGAGTATTGACGGATCAAAGGAGACTTCATCTCCCATGATAGCCAGAGCATCAGAAAGAGGACCTGTTTGAATGTTAGGCTTCTTGCCCCCCGGAGGGACAGGAAGTTGGTTAGCATCTATTAGGTCTTGGATTGCGTCTTTTAGCCTCCAACACTTCTCAGTATTATGACCCTTGCCTTGATGATACTTGCAATAAGCATTGGGGTCATAATTAGCGGTCCTATTCTCAGGTCGAGGTTCTGGGAAAGGTCCAATTGGCATAATCAATCCCTTACTATGAAGACGGTCATAAGCAGCATCATAAGTCATTCCCAAAGGCGTATAAATCCTCCTTTGCCTTTGGAATTTTTGAGGAGGAGCATTAAGGGCCAGCACATCACTAATGTCGATGTTGTTGGTAGCATTATTGGGCTTAGAAGACGAAGAAGAAGGAGTGTCGTTCTTCTTGTTTTTCCAAGTGTTGCTGTTATTGTTGTTACCAACAGACTTCATCAGTTCATCTTCGATATTGATTCCAATATCGTATACAGCTTCAAAGGTACTTAAAGGCAGAAACTTCAAGTGTTGCTTGTATTTATGCGTCAGATTGGAAATGAACAAGCGAACCATTTCCTTCTCCTTGGGAGGGTCTACCAGGAGTGCAGCTGTTTCTCTCCACCTACTTAGGTAAGTAGTGAAGCCTTCATTCTCTTTCTGTTTGAGAATGGAGAGTTCACGTTCAGAAGTCTTGGCCTGAATGTTGCACTTGTATCGGTTCATAAAGCTTTCAGCAACATCTTCCCAGGTCGCAACATGCTTGGATTCTAGGGAATAAAACCACTGTTGACAGGCATGCTCTAAGGAAAGAGGAAACACCGTAGGGAAGAGTGTCACATCTACTCCCTTAAGAGCCATAGTTGCAGAAAAAGCCTTCAAATGGAACAGCGGGTTATCAGTAGGCTTGAACTTTGGAATATCAGCAGTGGAAAATTTTTCAGGGAGTTTCTCTCTTATGGACGAGGAAGTGACAGGTTGTTCCACATAAGTGAACTCTTCTGAAATCTTACTCATCTGTTCCTTGATCTTGTCCATCGCAGCAACAGTAACACTGTTTTGCTTGTCTTGCTCTACAGTGCTGACTCTAGTAGTGAGTGTCTGCATCATGTCAGACAACCTTTCGATTGTCCTGTTGAGGTTCTCGATGTCTTCCTTAGTGGCCATTGGTTGAAAGTAGACTGGAGACGGATCTTGTGGAGATGACTGAGGTGGTTTCCTTGTACGCCTCTTTGGTACAAGAGGTTGTTGAGGTATGGACTCGAACCGTAACAATCTACCCTTGCTTCTTGCCCAAGTGCTGTGACACCGAAACAAACACACCTTTAATGACCAAACTTGACCTTAACCTATCCGGATTAAAGAAAATTTTTTTTTTTTTATCGAAGCTCTACTTATTAAAAAAAAAAAAGGAAACATGGGAGGATACCATCCGACTTACTCCGAAAAAAAAAAAAACGACACAAAAAAACGAGACTTCCCTAAAATACGGTCAAAGTGATGTACGACTAAAAAGAAAAGTGTGTGGACATAACATGTAAGTGATTAGGTGAGTTTATAGACACGTGTTTTGACCGTATAACTAGACACGACTCAATACTGGACACAAAAATCGAGAAAAAAGACTGACGGGACACTTTCCTGGGCACCGTGTCACGGTACAGACTGGCGTGACACGGTTAAGGCTTACCGTCAGACGGTAGCCTTTACCGTGTCACGGCACTGTTCACCGTGACACGGCAGAAAATGTCGTGACACGGTGCGCAGTTCCAGGTCAGTTTTGTGATTTTTTTTTTTTTAGACTTTAATCGATTTTAAGTCCGTACTAATTACTATGTGAGAAAAAACCCTCGGTCATGGGTCAAACAAAAAAATCAAACACATTAGGGTTAGCACCGAACAAACACATAGCATGTAGGCACGATGATGTAAAAAAAGTTCGCAACCTAAAGTCAAGGTCTATGTTCAACTATTGGTCAAGCTTTGGGTGTCAAAAGGGTACCATGGTTAAGAGTTTGGACGCGTTAGCAAGGCAGCCTCCCTTGAGGGTGTATGCCAACGGGCGGCTCCGCGAGTTCGTGATGAAATCGAACTCGACTCCATGGTTTGGGTGGATTTAATAACTCGGATGAACCCTTATTGCCATGAGCGTTTTTTGGTTGATAGAGCTTAAATCCCCCGGGGCTAAGACGTATGTAGAACACATACGTTTTTTCAGAAAAATCGAAGGAAGTCGACTGTGGAAAAAGAAAATAGGTCACCGGACAGATTTTAGGACTGCCGTGACACGGCAGAAATCCCCGTGTCACGGTACAGTCTACCGTCAGACGGTACACTGTACCGTGACACGGCAGACTCTGCCGTGACACGGCAGTCAGAAAATCTGACTGGTGCCCTGTTTGCTTTTGCGCGCAACCGAGTTATCCAATTTTTCCTACGGGACAGACCTGAATGTGACGTTAAAACGTCTATGCAGATGCAAAAAATGCCAAATTAATCACAGGAATATTTTTTCAAGAATCTTTCAAGTCTCATCCACTCATCTTAATTAAATACCGATCACTCAAATCGATAAATAATTAAGAATCCTCCCCAGTGGAGTCGCCAAATTGTAGGCGTCGCTCGAAGTGCGCCTACGTTAAAAGCATGTTGTGAATATGCTTGGCACTCATAGGAAGTGGGAATTGACATATACGATAAGGGACACGATTAGGGACAAATAACGTAGGGAGCCGCCAACAAGTTTTTAAGGAACTTGTAAACCGTTCACGGATCATAAAAAGGCAACCACGATAAGGGACAACGATAGGCAACAACGATTGACCCGTGAAGGTTACACCCCATTCATAATCCATGAGATTACTAACTCCATATGGTTCGGAACCACGAAAGGAGGATCGGGGATGATGGTACGAAGTGAGTCATGGAGTCACATTCGCCCGTATTGGCCTCTACTCGATTCTTATAGTGAAAAACATTCCTGCGATCTCAAAGGCATACAAACAAAGATTCAATTTGCTCCAAACTATTATTTAACTAAATTGATTCAAAATTAATGCACACATAATTCTAAATATTTGGTGATCACTTGATTACACAACAAGATTAAAAAGGAACCTAAACCGGTTGTCCAAATTATCTTATTAGTCGTGATTTTCAATTACATATTCCCTTTAACATGCAATATTGTGATCAAAATAAATAAAAGAATCAATATCAACATAAAAACCAATTTAATCATAATTCCAACAACATAAAAATCGTTAGAAAAACCAATAATAAAAAGAGCATGATCCTTACTTTGAATCTGTTTGTTTGCAACTACAAAATAATAAACGAGTTAGTAACTTCAAGAAAATAATAAAGCGATGACTAAATTAAATTAAATAAAATAAAGTTGATTTTGGGGCCAAACCCTCAAACGATTCTACCTTTCACGCCTTGGTTTAAGGACAGAACCTCGAGTAAAATATGGACTCCTTTGAGTGCTTGAAGAAGGAATTTTGAAGTGAAAAGGGTAGGCTAGTGTTTAGGTTAAGAGCATAGAAGAGAGAGAAATAAGAATCATAGAATTCTCGTTGCCCCGTTCATCAGAAATGAGGGGGTATTTATAGGGAAATGTGCTGAGGGAGCACACGGAACCCTAAAATGATAAAAAACCCTAAAAAATATCCCGTGACACGGTCAGAGTGTACCGTGACACGGTTAGACTGTACCGTCAGACGGTACAAGTTCCCGTGACACGGTCAGTCTTTGGAGTGTCGCGGGAAATTTTCAGAAAACGGAACGGAAAACGCGTTAAGGGTTTACGCGGAAAGGACGCGGAGCTTCCCGTGTCACGGCAGACCTCCCGTGTCACGGGAAGTCCCACCGTCAGACGGGAACTGTTCCCGTGACACGGTCAAGCCTGACCGTGACACGGTCAACTCCAGTCCATTTTTCCGTCTAAATTCATTTTTAACCCTAATTTCTTTCGGCTTTTTGAGTGCCGATTGATAATTACGGGCTTTTTTCTGACTTTTAAAATTCGGGCTAAAATGAGAAAATAATAAATTAAATAAAATAAAATATTTGGTCCAAAAATAATAAAATAATAAAAAGGTTTGGGCTTAAAATTAATTAACAAATTAAAACTATGCTTTTACCAAACACCAAGACTGATCCATGGACCTTTCAAATATATGAATTTAATAAAATACGATTCTTTAAGCACTCTCGGGATTAAATACTAAACCCGACCAACAGCAGCGGTGAAAGGTTATTTATCATCGGGCTTGGTTTTGGGGAGACATTTTTAGGTGTCTACAACGAGCAAGAAACTTTGTTCTTCCGCAACCCAGCCGGACCCGCCTTCCTTCAGATATCAAATCCAAAGGTACCGTCTCTGTCTCTCTCAGCTCTTTTCTTTTTTCACCGCTTGTACATATTTCTTGCAATAAATGGATGCATCACCAACACACACGGCACAGCCTAGGTTAGAGTCCAGCCGGTCACCAGGGACGGCTGAGTCTAGGACTGGGAGTGCCGGCTCGGGGTGTTGGGACCACCCTTTGCCATGGATTCCGACAAGTTATGTGTCTGTGCAGGACACCATGGCTCGGACAATGCAGACGACAACTGATCCAAATTACAGAAGCGAAGGCTCAGGCGGCCAGACGGCTCTGGTGAGATCCCCTCCGCATGCCCCTTCAACCCCTGCTGACTCTTTCTTGGAAGAGTGTGATCAAGGCGGCGACGAGGCCGCCTATGCCCCCATGGACCAAAGTGAGGGGGAGACGGAGAGTGACAGCTCCGCCTCTACCTCTGAGAGCAGCGATGACTTGCCCCCTCTTCCGGATAGCGAGGAGGAAGAAAGGAAAAAGTGGAGTGAGAAGGACGATCCCTTCAGCATCCACGTCTCCTCCAAAGACCGGATCCAAATGGGGGAGAACTTAGAGAACTTTAAGAAAATGCACCCGCTTGGAGACGGGTAGAAGATCCGGGTGCCGCCTGAGCTGGGCACCGTCGCTTGGGGGGATGATCAAGAGAACGCCAACATCTATTTTGGCTGTTATGAGGCGGCGTTCAAAGCCGGCCTTCGCTTCCCCCTTCACCAGGCGGTGAAGGCAATTTTGAGAGGCTACGGCCTTGGGCTCTGGCAACTTACCCCCAACTCCTGGACCAACATTTTGGGGTATGTTGCCGCCTGCGAGTTCCAAGGGCTTAACCCCGGCTGGGAGGCTTTTGCAAGCATGCACTACCTCAGTAGGAGCCCAGGCGGCTGGAGGGCGTGGTACACTCTAACCACGCAGCCGCAATATATGATGACCTTGGACAAGGTCTCCAAATTCGATGGCTGGAAACACAGGTTCTACCTGATGTCAGCCCCAACCAGACGGGAAAACTATGAATTCCGTCTGTACAATAAGAAGCCTTACTTGTTGGGCAGGAAGTGCACTCTTCCCAGGAAGACTTTGACAAAATAATTGAGGCAGACTTTTTCGGCCTCACAGACGCAACTCTGTCAACCGGGGAAACAATAAAAGCCCCTAAGAACTGGATTCCCAAGAGCGCCTGGTTCAGGGATGAATGTTTCTTAGCCGCCTGCGGGCTAGGGCACATGTTTAATAAACGTATGCACCTGAGTTCATACCGTCTGTAGTATTTTTCTATCGGTATTGATTTATGATGTTGACCAATTTCTTTCTTCTTGCAGAAGAAGCATTGAACATGCTGCAGACGGAGAAAACTCCCAAACGGTCTTCTGCGGCCATCCGCAAAGAGCTTGCGGAGAAAGCTGCGGCCGAGCTCAGGGCCAAGATATTGAACGCCTGACCCTTTCTTAACAAGATAAAAAAGTCCGCCTTTGCGTCAACTCCTGGCGCCTCAGCCGGGGCTAAGACGATGCGGATAGCGGGGCGACTCGAGAAGGTAGGCGGCAGCCTGTGCCTTGATCATGTCAACCCCTCAGCAGCCGTGGGGTTCACCACGCCTGCAAGCGTTTCCCGCTTGGCCGGCTCTGAAGGTAAGAACCCTTTTGAATCCCCGCTTGAGCTGGGGTGGCCTTTACGGGTGAAATCCCACTCCCAACAGACGTCATCCTCAGACGGTCGGCAACAAATAGGTGCTGCCTTAGTTTCGCACTCATCACGTATTGATTGTGGTGCAGATCAATCTCCCCGCTGGCCAGACGTCCAGAAGCACGCCAAGGCCATGCTGGACGCCGTCCGGAAGAGGGATAAGGACAATATCCCTGGGATAGAGACGTTCAATCTTGAACACATTCTATCCCTTCTGGCTGAGGTAAGAAACTTGTCAATTCCATGTTATTTTTTTTTCCAAGTAATTACCCCGCCTGTAATTCTTATACCGCCTACTTTTTTGCAGGCCATGCTGCGGGTGGACGGGCTCAAACGTCCTTATTCCCGCAAACGGGAAGAGGTAAAAAGGGCCAAGAAGTCTGCCATAGACGCTGATAATATTGCTTTCCACTCAACTATCGTAAATGAACTTGAAACTAAATCAATAATTATGACACAGGCGTCTAAAATCCAGCAGCTGGAGCTAGATCTGAAGGCGGCCGACCAGCGGGTAACGGATGCTGAGACGGCCAAGAAGGGGGCGGAGGAGGCCCAGAAGAAAGCAGATGAGAGCGCCAAAAAGGCTGAAGAGGCGCTCAAGAAGACCTAGGCGGACCTTGGCAAACTGAAATCCAAGGTTGAGAGGCTGGAGAAGGATGCTGCTCAAGCTTAGAAAAACTTTGCAGCAACCCTGGAGGCGGAGCAAAACCGCCTTGTTGCTGAGAGTGATGCTGACAACGACGCCCGTATGAAGATTGCTTGGGTGCCTTGTATCCAGACGCTGATTATAGCATCTGGACAATGGCACACAGCTATGCCGAGTACGTGGTGTACTTGAGAGAGCAAGGTGAGCCAGAGCCTGCCTCCTTTGAAGCCTGGCTCAACAACAATGAGCCGTCCGCGCCTGAGCTTCCTGGTCCCGACGAAGCGCACCAAATTCTCTCAGATGATGAGGAGAAGGGGGAAAACCAGGAGGCTCCGTCTGCAGGCCAGAAGTGACTTTCAGCGGCAGTATGCCAATCTTTGCTTTTTATTTTCTTTTATTCAGCGGCTGTATGCCAAGACTTACCTTTTCCGGCCTGCGTGCCAAGTATCTTTGTATTTACCGGCTAAGGAGCCGGGTAAATTAACAATTACTTTCACCCGGACGGGGTCCGGTTAACATTTGATCCACTACAACCGTTTGGTTGGGTGGACTTTTATGAAGTGCACCGACTGAGTCGGTTTTAATCATTTTGCATTTAATTTTTAATTTTTTTTTTTATTTTTGCCTAACTTATGAAAAGCATGCGGCGATTCTTTGCCTAACTAGTCAATAGTCTGGCTGTCCTTGCCCCTGGACGGCTGTGTGATTGGTTTCAGTTGGAGCTGGTTGATTGACTTGAAAACGTCTGATGCTGCTAAGAGCATGATATGTTTGTAAGTCAATCAATCACAGTAGTGATTGCCCCAAACCAAGTGCACAGCCGTACACCCACAGGCGTTTCGGTCACTACCCAGACAGGTTACGCCCGTCTTGGTAGAGATTTCATAGCCATTGAACTCTTGCCCCAATTGGGGTGAGGTGCAATTTTTGGAATGGATAACCTAAGTGAGAACTTCAGCCGGTGACCGACTGATGCCTATGGGCATCCGGTATTTAGGGACTTATTCGTTCTTCGTAGGTTATTTCGGTCAGACGGCTATGAGTTGACCAATTCGGTCGTTCAATTTTTGCCGTCTGCATGGATACGTAGAACCGACAGATAATCTGTTCTCTGCGACGATTGCACCCGGAGGGGTGTCGCCGGACGCCTTTGTCCATGTTGGGACATGCGATTTTATAAAAAGAGCAACCATCCGGCCATTTTAGCCTCTGGTCTTGTTTGAGACCGGTTGTGTAGCCACTAAACGTTTTTGTGCTTAGTTTCTTAATCAGTGTTGAATTTACACTAAGTATCGAACTTAGTTTTTTAATCAAACGAGTCTGTCTGGGTATTACCCAGGCGGATCATGCTAAGTATCAAACTTAGTTTAGAAAAATGGAGAATCCGTCTGAGTATTACCCAGGCGGATCATGCTAAGTATCAAACTTAGTTAGAAAAATGGAGAATCCGTCTGAGTATTACCCAGGCGGATGATTAAGCAGTGGAATAAACAAAGTATCCAACTAAAGTAAACAAGGGATCCGAGCATTACCCAGGCGGATAAACAAATGTAACCTTTACCAAGTATCGAACTTAGTTTGGTAGATGGGGAATCCGCCTGGATATTACCCGGATGGATAATCAAACGATAACTCAAATTTGCAAACAAAGACTTTATCTTCAATAATTGACTCATTGTTTGCAAAAAGTTACAATCTCAGAAGTAGTACTTTTTTAGATTGTCTACATTCCAAGTTATAGGCAGGCGCCTGCCGTCTGGAGTTTCCAGGCGGTAGGTGCCGTCCCTTACTTCTTCATAGATCCGGTAGGGGCCTTCCCAATTTGGGGTTAGCTTTCCCAGCTCATTGGCCCTACCGGTTGCCTCCATTTTTCGTAACACTAAGTCGTCAACTTTCAAAGGACGCTTGTGTACTTGTTTGTTGTAGGCTCTCGTCATTCTCAGACGGTAAATCTCATGACGCAAGGCGGCATTGCCCCTGCGTTCTGGGAGTGAATCCAATGCCAGGCGCATTGCTTCCCAGTTTGCCTCTTCATCATACAGCATGACTCTGAGAGTCGGCTCGTAACGTTCGATGGGCAAGACTTCTTCAGCACCGTAAACCATGAGAAATGGGGTTTCACCGGTTGCCCCTTTCGCTGTTGTCCGGATGGCCCACAGGACATGGATTAATTCTTCTGCCCATAAGCCACCGGCCCTTTCTATTTTCTTTTTAATGCCGTCTGAGATGAGTTTGTTGAAAGCTTCAACTTGGTCGTTTGCTTGGGGCCGGCCAACAGATGCGAAATAGCTTGAGATCCCCTAATCTCCCAACCAAGTTTTTAGCTGAGGCGTCTCAAACTGAGGACCATTATCAAACACCATAGACATGGGTACCCCGTACCGGGTGATAACATTCTTCCAGATGAAGGAAATTACGTCTGAGGTCTTGATGTTTTTAACCGCCTCAGCCTCCACCCACTTGGTGAAGTAATCCACAGCCACCAAGATGTAGCGCTTTCCGCCTGGAGCAGGCGTGTAAGGACCTAGAATGTCCATTCCCCATTTTGCAAACGGGATTGGGCTGTGGATGGCCGTCAGATCAGTAGCCGGACGGTGAATGAGTTTTCCAAACTTTTGGCACTTGTCACATTTTTTCACCAATTCCTTGGCGTCTGCTTTAAGAGTGGGCCAAAAGTAATGTCGTCTGGCTCTGACGGCTAGGGACCTGCCGCCTATGTGAGAGGCGCAGAATCCTGAGTGCAAGTCTTCGAGAACTTCTTTCCCCTTTTCTGGGGTGACACACTTCAACAAAGGCTTCAGAAACCCCGCCTTGAAGAGTTCTCCATTTTTCAACTCGAATCTTGCAGCTCGCTTTTTCAGGACGGCTGCTTCCTGTGGCGAATCAGGAAGTGTGCCGTCTGAGAAATAGGCCCGGATGCCATCCATCCGGGTAGAGCTTCGGTCCAGAATTCCAACGGGATCCCCATAGATGCTTCTCTTTTCAAGAACTTCCCAGAAGACTGACCGAGGCGTATCATGGCCGGCGGAAGATGCCAGCTTTGACAATGCATCCGCCTGGTTGTTTTCCGACCTAGGCACCTGATTCAGCCGGAATTCCTCAAGTGCCTTGGTCTCTTCTTTGACTGCCTGAAGATATTTAATCATAGCCGGATGGGTAGCCTCATAACTTCCCTCATACTGGCTAACAACCAATTGAGAATCAGAGTAGGCGTCAATTTTCATGGCCCCTGCCGCCTTACACATGCGTATGCCGGCTAGCAGGGCTTCATATTCCGCCTCATTGTTAGAGGCCTGAAACTTGAAGCGTAGTGCATATTCAAATCTGTCTCCTTCATGACTCTCATAAATTACGCCTGCACCACAGCCGTTCTTTGTAGAGCTCCCGTCTACATACACTTTCCAAACCTGATCAAGATTATCCGGAGCCACCGGACGAGTCATTTCTACAATGAAGTCGGCAAACGCCTGACCTTTCACTGCCTTTCTTGGTTCGTAAGTGATTTCAAGACTTTGCATTTCAATAGCCCATTTCAACATTCTCCCGGATGAGTCCAAGGTAGACATCGGCCGCTTGAGTGGCTTGTCCGTGTAGATCACCACCGGATGTGCCAAAAAGTAAGGCTTCAATTTTTTGAATTCTATATACAAAGCAAGGCAAAATTTCTCAACCATGGGGTACCGGAGTTCAGCATTTTTAAGAACATGACTAATGAAGTAAACCGGGAGCTGCACGCCGTCTCTCTCAGTAAGGAGAACGACACTGAGGGCATGGTCTTAGACGGCTAGGTACATATACAACGTCTCTCTAGGCAAAGGACTGACCAACCTAGGCAGAGAGTGCAAATGCTCTTTCAACCTCTGGAACGCCGCCTCAGCATCATCCCCCCACTCAAATCTGGTCTTCTTCCTGATTGCTTGGAAGAAGTAGAGGCATTTGTCGCATGACCGGCTGAGGAACCTCCCCAAGGCGGCCAGGCAACCGGTGAGTCTCTGGACTTCCTTGACAGAACGGGGTGACTTCATGTCTATCACCGCCTGTATCTTTTCAGGGTTAGCCTCTATCCCCCTTTGATCAATCAGGAATCCGAGAAACTTCCCAGACTCAACACCAAAGACGCATTTCTTAGGATTTAACATAACCTTATGCCGCCTGAGGGTGGTGAATGTTTCTCGGAGATCAGCAAGGTGATCCGTCTGCAGCTTGGATTTGACTATCATGTCATCAATGTACGCCTCCACATTCCTCCCAATCTGATTAATAAAGACCGTATTAATCATCCGTTGGAAAGTGGCAGGCGCATTTTTCAAGCCAAATGGCATCACAGTATAACAAAATAGCCCCTGATCAGTGACGAAGGCCGTCTTCTCTTGATCTTTCTTCCACAGGGGTATCTGATGGAAGCCGGAGTAGGCATCCATAAAACTCATCAAGGCGTGACCGGCTGTAGAGTCGACCAGACTGTCGATCTTTGCAAGCGGATAACTGTCCTTTGGACACGCCTTGTTGAGGTCTATGTAATCAACACACATGCGCCAGGTCCCATTCGGTTTCTTAACAAGGACCACATTGGCCACCCAGTCGGGAAAATTACAGGGCCGGATGAACCTGGCGTCTAGCAGCTTTTTAACTTCGGCAGCTGCCGCCTGACTTCTTTCCTCGCCGTGGTTTCTTTTCTTTTGTCGGATGGGCTTCTTTTTGGGGTCCACGGCGAGCTTGTGGACAGCAAGATCCGGGCTGACGCTTGACATCTCTTCCACTTCAAAGGCAAAAATGTCTTTGAATTCTTTCAGTAGAAGGTGCAAGCTTGCACCCAAGGTAGCATGAGCTACCGTCCCAACCTTAACAGTACGTTCTGGACGGCTGTTGTCTAGAACGAGATCAATGCTTTCACCAGCCAGTTGAGGACGGAGCTCGTCTGACCGTTCACCGGTCAGTGATTGCTATTTTTTCTCTTTCTTCACCTCCACCGGCAGGGGAACCTTTCTTTTCTTCCCGGCTGCTGATGGGGCGGGAACTGGGTCGGCATCCTTGACATTGTCAAGGTCTATTGGTTCCTGACCGCCTAGGGTCACTGTATCTCGGACGGCTGAGAGATAACACTCTCGGGCCGTCTTCTGATCACCATTCAAGGAACCAACAGAGCCGTCATCCCTCTCATACTTGATGAGCATGAGAGACGGGATGATTACGGCCTTGGCTACGTTGAGGGTTGGCCTGCCAAGGATGATGTTGTAGGCGGTCAACTCCTCAACGACCAAGAATCTGACGACAATGTGTCGTCCCTGGCCTTTCTCCCCCAGCCGGATGGGTAAGTCAATTCTCCCGGCAGGGTAGACCATCCCACCCCCAAAACCAACCAAGGGGTGGGTGACCGGATGCATGCTGCTGACATTGTATTTCAGCTTTTGCAGGCACCAGAGGCTGATGATGTCTGATGAGCTGCCGGTGTCAATAAGGATTCGTCCAACCAGCTGGTTGGCAACCTTACATTCAATGACCACCGGGTCATCATGCGGGCGGCGGACGCTGCCCCTATCCTTCTCAGTGATCAAGACGTCTGGGAAGGAGGAGCTGGCTTCCGCCTGCTCATCATCATCTTTGTCCATCTTTCGAAGATGGCTCTTGGTGCCCCGGATGGTAGGGCCACCACATGAAAACCCGCCTGCTATAGTGTAGACCGGCTCCTTGTCGGTATCCGAACTACTAGCAGGCTGGGGGGTAGTCTTGGAGGACTGACCCTTGTTTTTCTTTTTCGCCCCGGCTGGGGACTTAGAAATGTAGGACTTCAGCAGCCCTTTGTCAGCCAGACGGTCCAACGCCCGCTGAAGACTAAAGCAGTCGTTGGTGTCATGGCCAACTTCCTCATGGAACTGACAGAATTTATTCTTGTTCCGCGACTGGACAGAACTCTTCATAGGATTCGGCTTCTCAATGGACAGCCGGTCCTTTACCTCCATGAGGATGGAGTTACAGTCTTTGTTAAACTCGTACTTGGGGACGTACGGTTTAAACTCTTTCTTTTTCTTCTGGGACGGCTGGTCAGAGTCAGTAACCGCCCAGACTTCTTTTCTTTTCTTGCTCTCTTCTTTGTTTTTGGCCGGCTGAGGTGACCGGCTGTCTTTCTGCTTGTCGAACTTTTTGGAGTCCGACTGGCTACCAGGCGAGCAGAGGTCGGTAGCTTGGATGTAGCTCTCCGCCTCCCTCAGGGCCACCTGTAAGGTGAAAGCTCCTTTTCTGACGAGGTCGAACTTAAAGGTCGACCCGTCTCTCAAACCCTTAAAAAAGTCTGTAAAAGCTACCTCGTCAGACAGTCCCTGAATCTGAATTCTTATCAGATTGAACCGCCTGACATATGAGCGCAACCCTTCTCTCTCTCCCTGCTTAACAGTGTTCAAATCAAGGCTTCTTTTCTTAGCAGGGATGTTCATTGAGAAGTTGGAAACAAACAGGAAGGCGAGCTTCCTGAAGCTATCAATGGACCTGGCTGGCAGATTGGCAAACCATTGTTGGGCAATGCCCTTCAATGTAGCCGGGAAACACCGACACCACGTGGCATCATCCAACCCCTGTAGATACATGAGGTTGGTGTACGCCATGAGGTGGTCTTCCGGGTTGGAGGTACCGTCATAGGTACCAACCAACACATTCTTAACCTTGGTCGGCTGAGCCGCCTCGGTTATCTCCCGAGTGAACGCTGAAGGTTGTTCACCCAGGCGCAGCAGGCGAAGCTGCCAGTCCAATGGTTGGACGTTTGGGTATGCCGCCTGACCCCCAAAGAAGGCCGGCTGCATGAAGTGAGGAGGATACTGCCCGTAGGCCTGAGTAAGCACATACGGGACAACTCCGATCATATGAGGGCCAGTATGGACGGTATTACCGCCCGTCTGACTCTCATGCAAGGAAGGTGCACTTCCTGCAGAAATGTTGTTGAAGATGTCTGGGAAATTCGACGTTAAAGCCGACTCAGACAGCGATTGATTTCTCTTCCGGTTGATGATCTCCCGGGCATCAATAGTTGATTTTTTACTTCTCACCGGCTGCTGAGGCCGGCGAGTGTTGTTGGTATTGTTCCCAGGAAGGAGAATCTTTGACCAATCAATGGTCCCGGCTGCCTTCTCCTTTGGATTGGGAGTGGGCTGCCGGTTTCTGACTGACTTCCCCTTCCCTGGAGGAGTCTTCTTTGCCGACTGGCCTTTACTTGGACCAGCTCGACTCTTAGTGATCAGCTCTGTGATTTCACCCTTGAAACTCGTCATGAACCTCATGAGTTCATCTCGGGTGACAGGGGCTGATCCAGCTGTCGTTTGGGTTGCCCCTTCTGGCTGCCCAGTGGGTCTGCTCGGACCCGCCTGGGAGGCGCCCCGCTCCAGATGCGCTTGACTATGAGAGAGCCATCCTCGGCTGTAGAGGTTTTGACCTGAGGATCCTCATCCTCCTCATGGTCTGTAAAAACTTCTGGGTCTTCACCCAGACGGTTAGGTGGCACAAACTCTTGAACCATCTTCGAGGTACTCTCCCCACAGACGGCGCCAAATGTTTTGGATGTTTTTGTCCCTCGGGAGAGTTACAACACGAAGACTGATCCGGGGTGAGCTGTACCTGCACAACAAACGGAGACACCTGTTGGGTGGTGCTCCGCCTCCAACGATCAAGTTAGTAACTTGAAAAGGAATAAAGAGTACGGAAATTTAGGTGGGAGTCTACTTGGATTCCAAGCTCAGGGGTTTCTCTGATGTAAGAGAATGCAGGTGTAATAAATGGTAAAACGTGCCCTCAAAATGAGGGACATCTCCCTATTTATAGGGTCATTGGGAATTGTGCCCCTGATTAGGTCACTGAACCCTAATCATTGGTGAGCTGTGCCGTTTGACTTTCTTTTGATTCAAAAAGATTTGTTTGAATGTGTTTGACTTTCATTTGATTCAAAAAACTTTGTTTGAATGTGTTTGACTTTCATTTGATTAAAAAAACTTTGTTTGAATGTGTTTTACTTTTTTTCGATTCAAAAAGACGTGTTAGAATGCATTTGACTTTCTTTTGATTCATAAAGCTTTGTTTGAATGTGTTTGACTGTTTTTCGATCCAAAAAGATTTGTTTGAATGTGTTTGACTTTTATTTGATTCAAAAAGCTTTGTTTGAATGTGTTGGACTTTCATTTAATTCAAAAAGATTTGTTTGAATGTGTTTGACATTCATTTCATTCAAAAAGCTTTGTTTGAATGTGTTTGACTTTATTTCAATTCAAAAAGATTTATTTGAATTTGTTTGATTTCATTTGATTTTAAAAGCTTTGTTTAAATGTGTTTGACTTTCAATTTATTCAAAAAGATATGTTTGAATGTGTTTGACTTTCATATGATTTAAAAATATTTGTTTGAATGTGTTTGACTTTCATTTGATTCAAAAAGCTTGTTTGAATGTGTTAGACTTTCTTTTGATTAAAAACGCTTTGTTTGAATGTGTTTGACTTTCTTTTGATACAAAAAGATTTGTATGAATGTGTTTGACTTTCATTTGATTCAAAAATCTTTGTTTGAATGTGTTTGACTTTATTTCGATCTATAAAGATTTGTTTGAATGCGTTTGACTTTCATTTTATTCAAAAAGCTTTTTTTGAATGTGTTTGATTTTTATTTGATTCAAAAAGCTATATATGAATTTGTTTGACTTTATTTTGATTAGAAAAGCTTTGTGTGAATATGTTTGACTTTCTTTTGATTCAAAAAGATATGTTTGAATGTGTTTAACTTTCATTTGATTCAAAAAGCTTTGTTTGTATGTGTTTGACTTTCATTTGATTCAAAAATCTATGTGTGAATTTGTTTGACTTTATTTTGATTCAAAAAGCTTTGTTTGAATGTGTTTGACTTTATTTATATTTAAAAAGCTTTATTTGAATGTGTTTGACTTTTATTTGATTCAAAAAGCTTTGTTTGAATGTGTTTGACTTTCTTTTGATTAAAAAAACTTTGTTTGAATGTGTTTTACTTTTTTTCGATTCAAAAAGACGTGTTAGAATGTGTTTGACTTTCTTTTGATTCATAAAGCTTTGTTTGAATGTGTTTCACTTTTTTTCGATCCAAAAAGATTTGTTTGAATGTGTTTGACTTTCATTTTATTCAAAAAGCTTTGTTTGAATGTGTTGGACTTTCATTTGATTCAAAAAGCTTTGTTTGAATGTGTTTGACATTCATTTCATTCAAAAACCTTTGTTTGAATGTGTTTGACTTTATTTCAATTCAAAAAGATTTATTTGAATGTGTTTGATTTCATTTGATTTTAAAAGCTTTGTTTAAATGTGTTTTACTTTCATTTGATTCAAAAAGCTATTGTTTTGGGTGTTTTTGTCCCTTGGAGAGTTACGTCACGAAGTCTGATCCGGCTGAGCTTTACTTGCAAAATAACGGAGACTCCGGGTGGTTGGAGCTCCGCCTCCGGCGGTCAAGTTAGTAACTTGAAACGGAATAAAGAGAACGGAAATTTTGGTGGGTATCTGCTCGGATTCCAAGCTCAGGTCTTTCTCTGATGTAAGAGAATACAGGTGTAATAAATGATTGAATGTGTCCCCAAAATGGGGAAATATCTCCCTATTTATAGGGTCGTGGGAGAATGTGCCCCTACCTAGGTCACTTGACCTAGATTTTAGTGGGCTGCGCCGTTTTACGGCGCTCTTAGGGATTTGGGCCCTTGAAGGCCGCCATTTCAGAGGCATATCTGGGGGCTCCAAGTGTCAAGAGGATGTTGAGCCACATGGGCCATCCTTACCTCGACACGTGGCGTCCTCTCGTTGGTCCACGTGTCTAGGCATAAATACCCCAAACATTTGCCCCTCACGGGTCGCACGTGCATATTACGTGGGGCCTGTGACACGTGTCCACCTTTCATAGGTGAACATTATCGGGTAAAATTTTTGAATTTCAAATCAAAAATTTTCCCCCCACTTTTACTTTCTATAAATAGAAAGTTACCCCCCTCCTTTTCACACCTTACGTTCACATTGACTTTTTAGAGAGAGATTCTAGAGAGAGATTTCTCTGCTCCCGTCTGCGTCACAGCAAGTTTCAAGCTTCCGAGTTCTAGCAGTTCATCACCCGGTTCACCGGCTGTAGCGGTTTTCAGATTTTTCCAGAGTAAAAGCGAGGTAACCGCCTGTATCATTTTAGCTTTCCTCCCTTTCAATTTGTATACCATTTTTTCCGCCTGTATACCCGGCTTTTTTTAGAGAATATAAATGAGTTCCCAATCCACCCACTCGGCACTGCCTAGGACACTCAACCGATCCCCCGGAACGGCTGAGTCTAGAACAGGGGGTGCCTCTTCTGGACTGTCGGAACCAATATGCTCATCTCCGAATTCCTCCTTCTCTGTGTCTGTGCAGGACACAATGGCCAGAACGAAACAGACGGCCAGGCGGTCTAAGAGCCGGCGCACTATGAGAGTGCCAGCCGATGAAGTTTTCCCGGAAGGGGAACAGAGGGATTGGGAGGAGAGCGGATCTGACGAAGAGGCTCCCTCTACCTCCGGGAGCTCTGGGATAAGAGAGGTAGACGACGAGGGAGCCACCTCCTCTAATGAAGTCGGCGGTGCTGAGGCCGGCCAAGGATCAAGAGCCGAATCTTCCGGCTCCGACCAGGATGATTTTGCGGCTGACTATCAGCAGCCGCCCAAGGTTGCTGACAATCCCAACCCCAAAAAGACCCGGATGCTGCCGAGTAATATCGCCCTACTTAATAGCGGGTTCAGGGCCTTTAAAGAGAAGCACCCCTTTGGAAGGGGTTGGGAGATTATTGTCCCTCCGGCTGATGCTGTAATGGTCTGGAGTGACGACATTGATCATGCAGATGATTACTTCATCTGCTACGAGGCGGTTATCGAAGCCGGCCTCCGGTTCCCCCTCCACCCCGGGATTAGGAAAATCCTTAAGGGGTACGATCTGGGGGTTTGGCAGCTCACCCCTAACTCGTGGGTGAATATCTTAAGTTACATCGCCGCCTGCGAGTTTCAGAACTTGAACCCCAGTTTCTCTGCCTTCGCTCACATGCACTATTTGAGCAAGGCTCTAGGCGGCCATGGGGCATGGTATACTCTGACTACCTTGCCCCAATACTTAATGACTTTGGACAAAGTGTCCAAATGGTCCGGGTGGAAGGACAAGTTTTATTTGATTTCCTCCCCCACCCTAAGACACAACCGGACACTGCGCCGGTACAATACTGAACCGGCTCTTCTTGGACGCAAATGCCCTCTCCCGGCACTATCTACTAAGGCCCGGGAGCAAATAATGGAGCCGAGATTCTTTAAAACAACAACTAAGCCCATGGGGGATGGGACTCATATTATTGTACCCAAAAACTGGATTCCCCATCCGGACTTCTTCAAGGACGAGTGCTTCTTGTCCGCCTGCGGGCTAAGTACCATGTTTCCAAGGGGTAGAATACTTCTCATCCGGAATGATTGTTATTTTATTTTAATTGCGAACTTGCCTTAATTTTCTCTAACTTTAAATTCTTGTTCTTGCAGACGAAGCCTTGAGGATGGTAGACCAGGAAAAAACTCCGGCTAAGTCCGCGGCGCTGCTGCGCAAGGAGGCGGCACTTGCCAAAAAGGCAGCCGTCGAGGCTAAAGATTCGAAGAAAGGCGGGGTAAGACCGCCTGACTTTATGTGTTTGCATTTTTTTTTTTACCGGTTGGGTATGCTTACCCTTTGATTATCTCTCAGGAATCCGTCAAGAAGATTCCACGATCATTCTCCAAGCTGCTCAAAAGGCAAGGAGATGATCTGGAGAAGGCTCCGGTTGCGAAAGCCGCCAAGAAGGACCTCCCTCCACCCCAGAAGCAAACATCTGCCCAATCCGGTCGTCCAACGACTTGGGGCAAATCTCCTGTTGTACTGAGATAACTGAGCGAAAGCTTAGAACGCTCACAGCTGAAAGCGCCGGATGTCTCTACGGCATCAAAGGGTGGCGAGCCAGCTGAGGTTGCAAGCGGTGCGGAAACCACTAGGGAGGAGAAGAAGCCGGAGACCCAACCGGAAGCCCAAGGTAAGGAACGAACTGAAATACCTTTGCCACTTGATTTTATGAGAGTCAAGACCAAGGTTGATCCTTCAAAAGGGTCAGTCAGCAGCCGGAAACGGATGAATGCCGACTACGCTGCTTCTATCTCACAAAGCGCTACTTTTGATGCAGATCTGACTTCTGACGAGCCGGATCTTGCAAGCTTTGCAAAACGGATGGTGAGGACCCTCACCCGGTCTGAGAAGAACTCCATACCTGATCTGCAGGTCGTGGACTTCGACCGGATAATGGGTTTCTCTGGCTGAGGTAAATGATCCCTCTACCTTGATGTCTTTAATCTTTAATTTGACTAAGTAACTCATAGACCGGCTGTTATTGTCTCAGGCTATGGTGAGAGTGGACAGTCTTCGGGGCCCCTTCAGGTGGAAGCAAGAAGAGGTAAATGACGCCAAACAGAGGGCCCTAGAAAACCTCAACTTTGCTGAACATTCTGATTATATGTGTAATTTAAAGATTAAAGCAGTAGAGTTGAAACAGAAGGAGCTGATCCGGAGTTTGACGGCTGCAAACGATGAAGCTAACAGCCGGGCTGATGACCTTGACAAGAAGCTGAAAGATGCCAAATCAGATCTCAAGGCATTGGAGGATGCTGACAAGGAAAATGCCCAACTCCGGATAGACAATGACCGCCTGAAGGTCGAGCTTATGAATCTGCGCAACAAGCAGTCGGATGAGCTGGCCCAGGAGCAGACCCGGCTGACTGAGGAGAATGAACGGGACAACTTGGCCCGGCTGAAGATCACCTGGGGCCTCATTTACCCAGAGATAGACTTTGAGGTCTATAAGCTGAGGTATGATTACGCCACTGCGGTGTATGATGCCCAGCAACTGGGTGATGCTCCACCGCCTCGCTTCAAAGACTGGGCTGCTGAGCAGGGATATGAAGTCTCTGATGATGAGGAGGCGGCGGATGATCATCACGAGGGCCAAGCCATCCAGACTCAGCCGGAGAAGACTCCACCTCAGCCTTAGGCGGGTCTCCCCACTTTCTGCGGCAGTATGCCATTCTGTTTCTTTACCGGCTTGTATGCCGTGTATTATTGTATCTTTACCAACTATGGAGTTGGGTTAACATTTTATCTTTCTTTCTTCGCCGGATGTGTCCGGTTAACACTTACTCTGGCCCTTGTGCCATTTTAAATATTAATGAAGTATTCCGACTCAGTCGGTGTTTATAGCATATCTGGGGGCGCCCAGTGTCAAGAGGATGTTGAGCCACATGGGCCATCCTGACCTCGACACGTGGCGTCCTCTCGTTGGTCCACGTGTCTAGGGCATAAATACCCGAAACAGCTATGTTTGAATGTGTTTGACTTTCATATGATTTAAAAACATTTGTTTGAATATGTTTGACTTTCATTTGATTCAAAAAGCTGTTTTAAATGTGTTTGACTTTCAGTTGATTCAAAAAGCTTTGTTTGAATGTGTTTAACTTTCATTTGATTAAAAAAGCTTTGTTTGAATGTATTTGTCTTTCATTTGATTCAAAAATCTTTGTTTAAATGTGATTAACTTGATTTCGATTCAAAAAGATTTATTTGAATGTGTTTGACTTTCATTTTATTCAAAAGCTTTGTTTGAATGTGTTTGACTTTCATTTGATTCAAAAAGCTATGTTTGAATAAGTTTGACTTTCAAATGATTTAAAAAGAATTGTTTGAATGTGTTTGACTTTCATTTGATTCAAAAAGCTTTGTTTGAATGTGTTTGACTTTCTTTTAATTCAAAAAGCTTTGTTTAAATGTGTTTTACTTTATTTCGATTCAAAAAGAATTATTTGAATGTGTTTTACTTTCATTTGATTCAAAAAGCTTTGTTTGAATGTGTTTCCCTTTCATTTAATTCAAAAAGCCATGTTTGAATGTGTTTGACTTTTATATGATTTAGAAATATTTGGTTGAGTGTGTTTGACTTGCATTTGATTCAAAAAGATTTGTTTGAATGTGTTTGACTTTCTTTTGATTCAAAAAGCTTTGTTTGAATGTGTTTGACTTTCTTTTGATTCAAAAAAATTTGTTTGAATGTGTTGAACTTTCATTTGATTCAAAAAGCGTTGTTTGAATGTGTTTGACTTTGTTTCGATCTACACAGATTTGTTTGAATGTGTTTGACTTTCATTTGATTCAAAAAGCTTAGTTTGAATGTGTTTGACTTTCATTAGATTCAAAAAGCTATGTATGAATTTGTTTGACTTTATTTTGATTCAAAAAGCTTTGTTTGAATATGTTTGACTTTCTTTTTATTTAAAAAGATTTGTTTGAATGTGTTTTAACTTTCATTTAATCCAAAAAGCTTTGTTTGAATGTGTTTGACTTTCATTTGATTTAAAAATCTATGTGTGAATTTGTTTGACTTTATTTTGATTCAAAAAGCTTTGTTTGAATGTGTTTGACTTTATTTTTATTTAAAAAGCTTTATTTGAATCTGTTTGACTTTCATTTGATTCAAAAAGCTTTGTTGTAATGTGTTTGACTTTCTTTTGATTAAAAAAACTTTGTTTGAATTTATTTTACTTTTTTTTATTCAAAAAGACGTGTTAGAATGAGTTAGGATTTCATTTTTTTCATAAAGCTTTGTTTGAATGTCTTTGATATTCATTTGATTCAAAAAACTTTGTTTGAATGTGTTTGAATTTCATTTGATTCAAAAAGATTTGTTTGAATGTGTTTGATATTCATTTGATTCAAAAAGCTTTGTTTGAATGTTTTTTACTTCCATTTGATTCAAAAAGCTATGTTTGAATGTGTTTGACTTTCATATGATTTAAAAATATTTGTTTGAATGTGTTTGACTTTCATTCGATTCAAAAAGCTTTGTTTGAATATGTTTGACTTTCTTTTGATTAAAAAAGCTTTGTTTGAATGTGTTTTACTTTTTTTCGATTCAAAAAGATTTGTTTGAATGTGTTTGACTTTTATTTGATTCAAAAAGCTTTGTTTGAATGTGTTGGACTTTCATTTGATTCAAAAAGCTTTGTTTGAATGAGTTTGACATTCATTTCATTCAAAAAGCTTTGTTTGAATGTGATTGACTTTATTTCAATTTCAAAAAGATTTATTTGAATGTGTTTGATTTCATTTGATTTTAAAAGCTTTGTTTAAATGTGTTTGACTTTCATTTGATTCAAAAAGCTATGTTTGAATGTGTTTGACTTTCATATGATTTAAAAATATTTGTTTGAATGTGTTTGACTTTCATTTGATTCAAAAAGCTTTTTTAAATGTGTTTGACTTTCAGTTGATTCAAAAAGCTATGTTTGAATGAGTTTAACTTTCATTTGATTCAAAAAGCTTTCTTTGAATGTATTTGTCTTTCATTTGAATAAAAAATCTTTGTTTAAATGTGATTAACTTTATTTCGATTCAAAAAGATTTATTTGAATGTGTTTGACTTTCATTTTATTCAAAAAGCTTTGTTTGAATGTGTTTGACTTTTATTTGATTCAAAAAGCTATGTTTTAATAAGTTTGACTTTCAAATGATTTAAAAAGAATTGTTTGAATGTGTTTGACTTTCATTTGATTCAAAAAGCTTTGTTTGAATGTGTTTGACTTTCTTTTAATTCAAAAAGCTTTGTTTGAATGTGTTTCACTTTCATTTGATTCTAAAAGCCATGTTTGAATGTGTTTGACTTTCATATGATTTAGAAATATTTGGTGATGTGTTTGACTTTCATTTGATTCAAAAATATTTATTTGAATGTGTTTGACTTTCTTTTGATTCAAAAAGCTTTGTTTGAATGTGTTTGACATTATTTCGATTCAAAAAGATTTATTTGAATGTGTTTTACTTTCATTTGATTCATAAAGCTTTGTTTGAATGTTTTTTACTTTCATTTGATTCGAAAACCTATGTTTGAATGTGTTTTACTTTCATATGATTTTAAAAAATTGTTTGAATGTGTTTGACTTTCATTTGATTCAAAAAGCTTTGTTTGAATGTGTTTTACTTTCTTTTGATTAAATAAGCATTGTTTGAATGTGTTTTACTTTATTTCGATTCAAAAAGAATTATTTGAATGTGTTTTACTTTCATTTGAATCAAAAAGCTTTGTTTATATGTGTTACGCTTTCATTTGATTCAAAAAGCTATGTTTGAATGTGTTTGACTTTCATATGATTTAAAAATATTTGTTTGAATGTGTTTGACTTTTATTTGATTCAAAAAGCTTTGTTTGAATGTGTTTGACCTTCATTTGATCCATAAAACTTTGTTTGAATGTGTTTTACTTTTTATCGATTCAAAAAGAATTGTTAAAATGTGTTTGACTTTCTTTTGATTCATAAAGCTTTAATTGAATGTGTTTGAATTTCTTTTAATTCAAAAGGCTTTGTTTGAATGTGTTTGACTTTATTTCGATTCAAAAAGCTTTGTTTGAATGTGTTTGACTTTATTTCGATTCAAAAAGCTTTGTTTGAATGTGTTTGATTGTGTTTCGATCTAAAAGGATTTGTTTGAATGTGTTTGACTTTTTTTGATTCAAAAAGCTTTGTTTGAATGTGTTTGACTTTCATTTGATTCAAAAAGCTATGTTTGAATGTGTTTGACTTTCATATGATTTAAAAATATTTGTTTGAATGTGTTTGACTTTTATTTGATTCAAAAAGCTTTGTTTGAATGTGTTTGACCTTCATTTGATCCATAAAACTTTGTTTGAATGTGTTTTACTTTTTATCGATTCAAAAAGAATTGTTAAAATGTGTTTGACTTTCTTTTGATTCATAAAGCTTTAATTGAATGTGTTTGAATTTCTTTTAATTCAAAAGGCTTTGTTTGAATGTGTTTGACTTTATTTCGATTCAAAAAGCTTTGTTTGAATGTGTTTGACTTTATTTCGATTCAAAAAGCTTTGTTTGAATGTGTTTGATTGTGTTTCGATCTAAAAGGATTTGTTTGAATGTGTTTGACTTTTTTTGATTCAAAAAGCTTTGTTTGAATGTGTTTGACTTTCATTTGATTCAAAAAGCTATGTTTGAATGTGTTTGACTTTCATATGATTTAAAAATATTTGTTTGAATGTGTTTTACTTTAATTTGATTCAAAAAGCTTTGTTTGAATGTGTTTGACTTTCTTTTGATTCAAAAAACTTTGTTTAAATTTGTTTTATTTTTTTTCGATTCAAAAAGAATTGTTAGTATGTGTTTGACTTTCTTTTGATTCATAAAGCTTTGTTTGAATGTGTTTGACGGTATTTTGATCTAAAGTGATATTTTTTAATGTATTTGACTTTCGTTTGATTCAAAAAGCTTTGTTTTGATGTGTTTGACTTTTATTTGATTCAAAAATATTTGTTTGAATATGTTTGACTTTATTTCGATTAAAAAATATTTATTTGAATGTGTTTTTCTTTCATTTGATTCAAAAATCTTTGCTTAAATGTGTTTGACATTCATTTGATTCAAAAAGCTTTGTTTGAATGTGTTTGACTTTATTTCGAATCAAAAAGATTTGTTTGAATGTGTTTGACTTTCGTTTGATTCTAAAAGCTTTGTTTGAATGTGTTTGACTTTATTTCGATTCAAAAAGATTTTTTTGATTTTATTTGACTTTCATTTGATTCAAAAAGCTTTGTTTAATTGTGTTTAACTTTCATTTGATTTAAAAAGTTTTGTTTGAATGTGTTTGACTTTATTTCGATTCAAAAAGATTTATTTGAATGTGTTTACTTTCTTTTGATTCAAAAAGCTTTGTTTAATTGTGTTTGACTTTCATTTGATTCAAAAAGCTATGTTTGAATATGTTTGACTTGCATATGATTTTAAAAATTGTTTGAATGTGTTTGACTTTCATTTGATTCAAAAAGCTTTGTTTGAATGTGTTTTACTTTCTTTTGATTAAAAAAGCATTGTTTGAATGTTTTTTAATTTTTCGATTCAAAAAGAATTGTTTGAATGTGTTTGACTTTCATTTGATTCAAAAAGCTTTGTTTGAATTAGTTTGACTTTATTTCGATCTATAAAGATTTGTTTGAATGTGTTTGACTTTCATTTGATTCAAAAAGCTTTGTGTGAATGTGTTTGACTTTATTTCGATTCAAAAAGATTTAATTGAATGTGTTTGACTTTCATTTGATCAAAAAGCTTTGTTTCAATGTGTTTGATTTTATTTTCGATCTACAAAGTTTTGTTTGAATGTGTTTGACTTTCATTTGATTCAAAAAACTTTGTTTGAATGGGTTTGACTTTCTTTTGATTCATAAAGCTATGTATGAATTTGTTTGACTTTATTTTGATTCAAAATGCTTTGTTTGAATGTGTTTGATTTTCTTTCGATTCAAAAAGATTTGGTTGAATTTGTTTAACTTTCATTTGAACCAAAAAGCTTTGTTTGAATGTGTTGGACTTTCATTTGATTCAAAAAGCTTTGTTAGAATATGATTGACATTCATTTGATTCAAAAAGCTTTGTTTGAATGTGTTTAACTTTATTTCAATTCAAAAAGATTTATTTGAATGTGTTTGACTTTTATTTGATTCAAAAAGCTTTGTTTAAATGTGTTTGACTTTCTTCTGATTCAAAAATATTTGTTTGAATATGTTTGATCTTCTTTTGATTCATTAAGCTTTTTTTTTAACGTGTTTGACTGTATTTCGATCCAAAAAGATTAGTTTGAATGTGTTTGTCTTTCATTTGATTCAAAAAGCTTTGTATGAATGTGTTTGACTTCATTTCGATTCAAAAAGGTTTATTTGAATGTGTTTGCCTTTCATTTAATTCAAATAGATTTGTTTGAATGTGTTTAACTTTCTTTTGATTCAAAAAGCTTTGTTTAAATGTGTTTGACTTTATTTCGATTCAAAAAGATTTATTTGAATGTGTTTGAATTTCATTTGATTTTAAAAGCTTTGTTTGAATGTGTTTGACTGTATTTCAATCTAAAAAGATTTGTTTAAATGTGTTTGACTTTCATTTGATTCAAAAAGCTTTGTTTGAATGTGATATACTTTGTTTTAATTCAAAAAACTTTGTTTAAATGCGTTTTACTTTTTATCGATTTAAAAATAATTGTTAGAATGTGTTAGACTTTCTTTTGATTCATAAAGCTTTAATTGAATGTGTTTGACTTTATTTCGATCGAAAAGATTTATTTGTATGTGTTTAACTTTCCTTTTATTCAAAAAGCTTTGTTTGAATGTGTTTGACTTTTATTTGATTCAAAAAGCTTTGTTTGAATATATTTGACTTTCATTTGATTCAAAAAGCTATGTATGAATTTATTTGACTTTCATTTGGTTCAAAGCTTTGTTTGAATGTGTTTGACTTTCATTTGATTATAAAAGCTTGTTTGAATGTTTTTTACTTTCATTTGATTCAAAAAGCTATGTTTGAATGTGTTTAACTTTCATTTGATTTAAAAAGATTTGTTTAAATGTGTTTGATTTTCATTTCATTTAAAAAGCTTTGTTTGAATGTGTTTGACTTTCTTTTGATTCAAAAAGCTTTGTTTGAATGTGTTTAACATTCATTTCATTCAAAAAGTTTTGTTTGAATGTGTTTGACTTTCATTTTATTCAAAAAGCTTTGTTTAAATGTGTTTGACTTTCATTTGATTCAAAAAGCTATGTTTGAATATGTTTGACTTTCAAATGATTTAAAAAGAATTGTTTGAATGTGTTTGACTTTCATTTGTTTCAAAAAGCTTTGTTTGTATGTGTTTTACTTTATTTCGATTCAAAAAGAATTATTTGAATGTGTTTTACTTTCATTTGAATCAAAAAGCTTTGTTTATATGTGTTACGCTTTCATTTGATTCAAAAAGCTATGTTTGAATGTGTTTGACTTTCATAAGATTTAAAAATATTTGTTTGAATGTGTTTGACTTTCATTTGATTCAAAAAGCTTTTTTTGAATGTGTTAGACCTTCATTTGATCCATAAAACTTTGTTTGAATGTGTTTTACTTTTTATCGATTCAAAAACAATTGTTAAAATGTGTTTGACTTTCTTTTGATTCATAAAGCTTTAATTGAATGTGTTTGAATTTCTTTTAATTCAAAAGGCTTTGTTTGAATGTGTTTGACTTTATTTCGATTCAAAAAGCGTTGTTTGAATGTGTTTGACTTTATTTCGATTCAAAAAGCTTTGTTTGAATGTGTTTTATTGTGTTTCGATCTAAAAGGATTTGTTTGAATGTGTTTGACTTTTATTTGATTCAAAAAGCTTTGTTTGAATGTGTTGGACTTTCATTTGATTCAAAAAGCTTTGTTTGAATGAGTTTGACATTCATTTCATTCAAAAAGCTTTGTTTGAATGTGATTGACTTTATTTCAATTTCAAAAAGATTTATTTGAATGTGTTTGATTTCATTTGATTTTAAAAGCTTTGTTTAAATGTGTTTGACTTTCATTTGATTCAAAAAGCTATGTTTGAATGTGTTTGACTTTCATATGATTTAAAAATATTTGTTTGAATGTGTTTGACTTTCATTTGATTCAAAAAGCTTTTTTAAATGTGTTTGACTTTCAGTTGATTCAAAAAGCTATGTTTGAATGAGTTTAACTTTCATTTGATTCAAAAAGCTTTCTTTGAATGTATTTGTCTTTCATTTGAATAAAAAATCTTTGTTTAAATGTGATTAACTTTATTTCGATTCAAAAAGATTTATTTGAATGTGTTTGACTTTCATTTTATTCAAAAAACTTTGTTTGAATGTGTTTGACTTTTATTTGATTCAAAAAGCTATGTTTTAATAAGTTTGACTTTCAAATGATTTAAAAAGAATTGTTTGAATGTGTTTGACTTTCATTTGATTCAAAAAGCTTTGTTTGAATGTGTTTGACTTTCTTTTAATTCAAAAAGCTTTGTTTGAATGTGTTTCACTTTCATTTGATTCTAAAAGCCATGTTTGAATGTGTTTGACTTTCATATGATTTAGAAATATTTGGTGATGTGTTTGACTTTCATTTGATTCAAAAATATTTATTTGAATGTGTTTGACTTTCTTTTGATTCAAAAAGCTTTGTTTGAATGTGTTTGACATTATTTCGATTCAAAAAGATTTATTTGAATGTGTTTTACTTTCATTTGATTCATAAAGCTTTGTTTGAATGTTTTTTACTTTCATTTGATTCGAAAACCTATGTTTGAATGTGTTTTACTTTCATATGATTTTAAAAAATTGTTTGAATGTGTTTGACTTTCATTTGATTCAAAAAGCTTTGTTTGAATGTGTTTTACTTTCTTTTGATTAAATAAGCATTGTTTGAATGTGTTTTACTTTATTTCGATTCAAAAAGAATTATTTGAATGTGTTTTACTTTCATTTGAATCAAAAAGCTTTGTTTATATGTGTTACGCTTTCATTTGATTCAAAAAGCTATGTTTGAATGTGTTTGACTTTCATATGATTTAAAAATATTTGTTTGAATGTGTTTGACTTTTATTTGATTCAAAAAGCTTTGTTTGAATGTGTTTGACCTTCATTTGATCCATAAAACTTTGTTTGAATGTGTTTTACTTTTTATCGATTCAAAAAGAATTGTTAAAATGTGTTTGACTTTCTTTTGATTCATAAAGCTTTAATTGAATGTGTTTGAATTTCTTTTAATTCAAAAGGCTTTGTTTGAATGTGTTTGACTTTATTTCGATTCAAAAAGCTTTGTTTGAATGTGTTTGACTTTATTTCGATTCAAAAAGCTTTGTTTGAATGTGTTTGATTGTGTTTCGATCTAAAAGGATTTGTTTGAATGTGTTTGACTTTTTTTGATTCAAAAAGCTTTGTTTGAATGTGTTTGACTTTCATTTGATTCAAAAAGCTATGTTTGAATGTGTTTGACTTTCATATGATTTAAAAATATTTGTTTGAATGTGTTTGACTTTTATTTGATTCAAAAAGCTTTGTTTGAATGTGTTTGACCTTCATTTGATCCATAAAACTTTGTTTGAATGTGTTTTACTTTTTATCGATTCAAAAAGAATTGTTAAAATGTGTTTGACTTTCTTTTGATTCATAAAGCTTTAATTGAATGTGTTTGAATTTCTTTTAATTCAAAAGGCTTTGTTTGAATGTGTTTGACTTTATTTCGATTCAAAAAGCTTTGTTTGAATGTGTTTGACTTTATTTCGATTCAAAAAGCTTTGTTTGAATGTGTTTGATTGTGTTTCGATCTAAAAGGATTTGTTTGAATGTGTTTGACTTTTTTTGATTCAAAAAGCTTTGTTTGAATGTGTTTGACTTTCATTTGATTCAAAAAGCTATGTTTGAATGTGTTTGACTTTCATATGATTTAAAAATATTTGTTTGAATGTGTTTTACTTTAATTTGATTCAAAAAGCTTTGTTTGAATGTGTTTGACTTTCTTTTGATTCAAAAAACTTTGTTTAAATTTGTTTTATTTTTTTTCGATTCAAAAAGAATTGTTAGTATGTGTTTGACTTTCTTTTGATTCATAAAGCTTTGTTTGAATGTGTTTGACGGTATTTTGATCTAAAGTGATATTTTTTAATGTATTTGACTTTCGTTTGATTCAAAAAGCTTTGTTTTGATGTGTTTGACTTTTATTTGATTCAAAAATATTTGTTTGAATATGTTTGACTTTATTTCGATTAAAAAATATTTATTTGAATGTGTTTTTCTTTCATTTGATTCAAAAATCTTTGCTTAAATGTGTTTGACATTCATTTGATTCAAAAAGCTTTGTTTGAATGTGTTTGACTTTATTTCGAATCAAAAAGATTTGTTTGAATGTGTTTGACTTTCGTTTGATTCTAAAAGCTTTGTTTGAATGTGTTTGACTTTATTTCGATTCAAAAAGATTTTTTTGATTTTATTTGACTTTCATTTGATTCAAAAAGCTTTGTTTAATTGTGTTTAACTTTCATTTGATTTAAAAAGTTTTGTTTGAATGTGTTTGACTTTATTTCGATTCAAAAAGATTTATTTGAATGTGTTTACTTTCTTTTGATTCAAAAAGCTTTGTTTAATTGTGTTTGACTTTCATTTGATTCAAAAAGCTATGTTTGAATATGTTTGACTTGCATATGATTTTAAAAATTGTTTGAATGTGTTTGACTTTCATTTGATTCAAAAAGCTTTGTTTGAATGTGTTTTACTTTCTTTTGATTAAAAAAGCATTGTTTGAATGTTTTTTAATTTTTCGATTCAAAAAGAATTGTTTGAATGTGTTTGACTTTCATTTGATTCAAAAAGCTTTGTTTGAATTAGTTTGACTTTATTTCGATCTATAAAGATTTGTTTGAATGTGTTTGACTTTCATTTGATTCAAAAAGCTTTGTGTGAATGTGTTTGACTTTATTTCGATTCAAAAAGATTTAATTGAATGTGTTTGACTTTCATTTGATCAAAAAGCTTTGTTTCAATGTGTTTGATTTTATTTTCGATCTACAAAGTTTTGTTTGAATGTGTTTGACTTTCATTTGATTCAAAAAACTTTGTTTGAATGGGTTTGACTTTCTTTTGATTCATAAAGCTATGTATGAATTTGTTTGACTTTATTTTGATTCAAAATGCTTTGTTTGAATGTGTTTGATTTTCTTTCGATTCAAAAAGATTTGGTTGAATTTGTTTAACTTTCATTTGAACCAAAAAGCTTTGTTTGAATGTGTTGGACTTTCATTTGATTCAAAAAGCTTTGTTAGAATATGATTGACATTCATTTGATTCAAAAAGCTTTGTTTGAATGTGTTTAACTTTATTTCAATTCAAAAAGATTTATTTGAATGTGTTTGACTTTTATTTGATTCAAAAAGCTTTGTTTAAATGTGTTTGACTTTCTTCTGATTCAAAAATATTTGTTTGAATATGTTTGATCTTCTTTTGATTCATTAAGCTTTTTTTTTAACGTGTTTGACTGTATTTCGATCCAAAAAGATTAGTTTGAATGTGTTTGTCTTTCATTTGATTCAAAAAGCTTTGTATGAATGTGTTTGACTTCATTTCGATTCAAAAAGGTTTATTTGAATGTGTTTGCCTTTCATTTAATTCAAATAGATTTGTTTGAATGTGTTTAACTTTCTTTTGATTCAAAAAGCTTTGTTTAAATGTGTTTGACTTTATTTCGATTCAAAAAGATTTATTTGAATGTGTTTGAATTTCATTTGATTTTAAAAGCTTTGTTTGAATGTGTTTGACTGTATTTCAATCTAAAAAGATTTGTTTAAATGTGTTTGACTTTCATTTGATTCAAAAAGCTTTGTTTGAATGTGATATACTTTGTTTTAATTCAAAAAACTTTGTTTAAATGCGTTTTACTTTTTATCGATTTAAAAATAATTGTTAGAATGTGTTAGACTTTCTTTTGATTCATAAAGCTTTAATTGAATGTGTTTGACTTTATTTCGATCAAAAAGATTTATTTGTATGTGTTTAACTTTCCTTTTATTCAAAAAGCTTTGTTTGAATGTGTTTGACTTTTATTTGATTCAAAAAGCTTTGTTTGAATATATTTGACTTTCATTTGATTCAAAAAGCTATGTATGAATTTATTTGACTTTCATTTGGTTCAAAGCTTTGTTTGAATGTGTTTGACTTTCATTTGATTATAAAAGCTTGTTTGAATGTTTTTTACTTTCATTTGATTCAAAAAGCTATGTTTGAATGTGTTTAACTTTCATTTGATTTAAAAAGCTTTGTTTAAATGTGTTTGACTTTCATTTGATTCAAAAAGCTATGTTTGAATATGTTTGACTTTCAAATGATTTAAAAAGAATTGTTTGAATGTGTTTGACTTTCATTTGATTCAAAAAGCTTTGTTTGTATGTGTTTTACTTTATTTCGATTCAAAAAGAATTATTTGAATGTGTTTTACTTTCATTTGAATCAAAAAGCTTTGTTTATATGTGTTACGCTTTCATTTGATTCAAAAAGCTATGTTTGAATGTGTTTGACTTTCATAAGATTTAAAAATATTTGTTTGAATGTGTTTGACTTTCATTTGATTCAAAAAGCTTTTTTTGAATGTGTTTGACCTTCATTTGATCCATAAAACTTTGTTTGAATGTGTTTTACTTTTTATCGATTCAAAAACAATTGTTAAAATGTGTTTGACTTTCTTTTGATTCATAAAGCTTTAATTGAATGTGTTTGAATTTCTTTTAATTCAAAAGGCTTTGTTTGAATGTGTTTGACTTTATTTCGATTCAAAAAGCGTTGTTTGAATGTGTTTGACTTTATTTCGATTCAAAAAGCTTTGTTTGAATGTATTTTATTGTGTTTCGATCTAAAAGGATTTGTTTGAATGTGTTTGACTTTTATTTGATTCAAAAAGCTTTGTTTGAATGTGTTTGACTTTCATTTGATTCAAAAAGCTATGTTTGAATGTGTTTGACTTTCATATGATTTAAAAATATTTGTTTGAATGTGTTTGACTTTAATTTGATTCAAAAAGCTTTGTTTGAATGTGTTTGACTTTCTTTTGATTCAAAAAACTTTGTTTAAATTTGTTTTATTTTTTTTCGATTCAAAAAGAATTGTTAGTATGTGTTTGACTTTCCTTTGATTCATAAAGCTTTGTTTGAATGTGTTTGACGATATTTTGATCTAAAGTGATATTTTTTAATGTATTTGACTTTCGTTTGATTCAAAAATCTTTGCTTAAATGTGTTTGACATTCATTTGATTCAAAAATCTTTGTTTGAATGTGTTTGACTTTATTTCGAATCAAAAAGATTTGTTTGAATGTCTTTGACTTTCGTTTGATTCTAAAAGCTTTGTTTGAATGTGTTTGACTTTATTTCGATTCAAAAAGATTTTTTTGATTGTATTTGACTTTCATTTGATTCAAAAAGCTTTGTTTAATTGTGTTTAACTTTCATTTGATTTAAAAAGTTTTGTTTGAATGTGTTTGACTTTATTTAGATTCAAAAAGATTTATTTGAATGTGTTTTAATTTCTTTTGATTCAAAAAGCTTTGTTTAATTGTGTTTGACTTTCATTTGATTCAAAAAGCTATGTTTGAATGTGTTTGACTTTCATATGATTTTAAAAAATTGTTTGAATGTGTTTGACTTTCATTTGATTCAGAAAGCTTTGTTTGAATATGTTTTACTTTCTTTTGATTAAAAAGGCATTGTTTGAATGTTTTTTACTTTTTTTCGATTCAAAAAGAATTGTTTGAATGTGTTTGACTTTCATTTGATTCAAAAAGCTTTGTTTGAATTAGTTTGACTTTATTTCGATCTACAAAGATTTTTTTTTTTTTGGAAAATAAGATTTTATTACCAAAAAGAGAAAGTTACAACTTACAGAAGCTAAGTTATAACTACCACCAGATCACCAAAAGACTTGAAAACAACAGGTCACCCCACGACCAATTCTAGACCCAAACCTAGCCACCTTCTAGGAAGGGTTCTAGGAAGGGCCTAGAACAACTGGACTCAGATTTCCGGCCACCTTCTAGGAAGGGTTCCGGAAACCAGGACCAGACAACAAAAAAAACCAGAAAACAACAAAGCCAGACACCCAAAGATCACCAAAACCTACAGCCAGAAGCAGACAAACCTGCAAACCGACTAAAGAAACTTAAAAAAAAAACAAAGAAAAACCACAAAACGAGCACCAAAGCAACAAAAACAACAAACTGCAGCAACCCAGCAGCTCAGCAAAACACGAACAAACAGCAACACCACACCAGCAGTGTAGCATACAGCAGCACCCAGCACAACACAGCAGAACACCCAGCAGCAAGGCAGACAGCAGGTAGCAGAGCACAGCAGAACAACAAAGCAGCAGCAACAAAAACCTCCCACAGTCTACAGCAGCACACTGCAGCAACAACAACAGCACCAAAGCAGACATCAGAGTACTAAGCAGACCAGGGCAGCAGCATAAAGACCAGAACAGCAAGGCAGCAACACCACCAGACACTAGCAGCACACTGCAGCAACAGCAAAAGCACCAGAACAGCAAAGCAAAGGCCAAACCAGCAGGGCAGACAGCAGTGCATAGCAGTGTACAGCAGAACAAAGCACAAAGACAGCAAGCAAACAGCCCCACCAGTAAAAAGAAACCGCAAACAAAATAAGAACAACGGGAACCTCAACTGAAAAAGAAAGAAACCAGAACACACACACAAGGATCCCGAGACAAGCCCTAGACAAACAAATACTTGCTTCCCTCCGGGATTCTACAAACTGAATGAAAGACAATATCCCGAACAAGAGCATCAACTGATTTGCAGCAACCAGTAAAGAGAACTGCATTCCTTTGAATCCAAATACCATAAACTGTTTCAGTGAAGGCCACCTGGATCACTTTATTCTTTAATCTGGAACTTCTGCAGATTTTCTTCATCCAATCAATCTCATCACTAAACTGCTGTACAGGCTTGGAAACACGCAAGATCCCCAAAACCTTACTCCAAACCTTCCTAGAGAAATCACAATCAAAAAATAGATGCTGAACACTTTCATTGCTATTCAAACAAAGGAAACACTTTGGATCACAAGAGATGTGCCATTGAAGCAACCTATCCTTAGTGACAAGCCTATTCTATAAAGGTAGCCACAAGATGAAAACATTCTTGGGAGTTGCTAAGTTATGGCAAGTAACTCTCTTCCAAGGAACTTTAGGCACTTCAGGCCTAATAGCAGCATAAAGCTTCTTGATTTTCAGCTTGTTGCCCTGAACGAAACCATCCCATCCCCCTTGATCATTCACAATATCTCTACAACTCAAAATCTTCTTCAAAAACCAAGAGCATCTAGCAAGGGTAGGAGTGGTCCAACAATCTTTATGCTTGAAATAGTAGATATGAACCCACTTAACCCAAAGATTATCAGCCTTGTGAGTAATATCCCAAATTAACTTAGTGATAGCTGCTTTATTCCACTCAGGAAGAGAAAGCAGGTTCCAGCCACCGCAAACTTTAGGAAGACAGACATTATTCCAAGCAACCAAAGACTTCTTAGCAGGAGCAGAGGAACCAGTCCAAAGAAAGCATCTGAACCTCGCCTCAATCTCTTTCAGAATTTTCTTCGGAAGAATAAAAATTTGAGCCCAATAAGTCTGGATACCAAACAACACACTCTTCACCAATTGAAGCCTCCCAGCATAGGACAAGTGTTTAGCCATCCATCCTTGAATTCTAGCAGTGACTCTCTCCACCAAAGGCCTACATTGAGCAATAGTAAGCTTCTTTGAAGAGAGAGGGACCCCAAGATACCTAAAAGGAATGGAGCCTTGAGAAACACCAAGAAGCTCTCTCAACTCATTCTGAACATCAATAGAGACTCCTCCAAAGTAGACTTCACTTTTATCAAGATTAGCAGAAAGCCCAGAGGCACCCGAGAATTTCGAGAAGGCTTGGAAGAGAAGCTTAACAGAAACACTATCAGCTCAAGAAAACATCAATAAGTCATCAGCAAAAATCATGTGAGTTAGGTTTAACTTTTCACATCTAGGGTGAAAGTTAAAGTCAGGAGACAACCTAAGCTCATCAAGGCATCTGGAGAGGTATTCCATACCAATAGCAAAGAGAAAGGGAGACATAGGATCACCTTGTCTTAACCCTTTCTTAGCTTCAAAAGGGGGGTGGGGCAGGAAAACCATTAATAAGAATAGAATAAGAGACAGAAGTAAGACAATTCCAGATCCAATCAACAAATCTCGGAGGGAAACCAAGCTCTTGCATGACAGTGATCAAGAAACCCCACTCAACCGAATCATAGGCTTTCTTCAAATCCACCTTAACCATACACCCGGGGGGGATAAATTTGTGATCATAGCCTTTGATTAATTCAGTTGCAAGAAGAATATTGTCACCAATGTGCTTGCCAGGGATGAACCCTGCCTGAGCATCATCAATCACCTCACCAATGACAGCAGCAAGCCTAGCAGTTATGATTTTAGAAATGAGCTTATAGACCACTGTACAACAGGCTATAGGTCTAAAATCCTTAACATGAGGAGCAGAAAGGACTTTAGGGACTAAAGTAATAGTTGTACAATTCCATTGCCTAGGCAAAATCCCATTATTAAAGAAATCAATAACACTTGCATAAATATCATCTTTCACAATATGCCAAGCTCTCTTAAAGAAAAAGGAGTTAAAGCCATCAATACCAGGAGCTTTAGTGTTATCAATTCCCTTAAGACCAGCATCAATTTCAGCATGAGAGATAGGCCTAATGAGGTAGCTCTGAGCAGCATAGCTAAGCTGCTTACCCCTCCGCATAGTAACAAGGTCAACAGCAGGGAGCCAAGGAGCCTGAGTCCCTAAAAGAGACTTATAGAAAGAGATAATTTCATGAGAGATAGCATCTGGGTCCTTGAGCAACACCTGATTAGAATAAAAAATGGAGTCAATTCTATTCCTTGCCTGCCTAGTCTTGATCTACAAAGATTTGTTTGAATGTGTTTGACTTTCATTTGATTCAAAAATCTTTGTTTGAATGTGTTTGACTTTATTTCGATTTAAAAATATTTAATTGAATGTGTTTGACTTTCATTTGATCAAAAAGCTTTGTTTCAATGTGTTTGATTTTATTTTCGATCTACAAAGTTTTGTTTGAATGTGTTTCACTTTCATTTGATTCAAAAAACTTTGTTTGAATGGGTTTAACTTTCTTTTGATTCATAAAGCTATGTATGAATTTGTTTGACTTTATTTTGATTCAAAAAGCTTTGTTTGAATGTGTTTGATTTTCTTTCGATTCAAAAAGATATGTTTGAATTTGTTTAACTTTCATTTGAACCAAAAAGCTTTGTTTGAATGTGTTGGACTTTCATTTAATTCAAAAAGCTTTGTTTGAATGTGTTTGACATTCATTTTATTCAAAAAGCTTTGTTTAAATGTGTTTGACTTTCTTCTGATTCAAAAATATTTGTTTGAATATGTTTGATCTTCTTTTGATTCATTAAGCTTTTTTTTAACGTGTTTGACTGTATTTCGATCCAAAAAGATTAGTTTGAATGTGTTTGACTTTCATTTGATTCAAAAAGCTTTGTTTGAATGTGTTTGACTTCATTTCGATTCAAAAAGGTTTATTTGAATGTGTTTGCCTTTCATTTAATTCAAAAAGATTTGTTTGAATGTGTTTGACTTTCTTTTGATTGAAAAAGCTTTGTTTAAATGTGTTTGACTTTATTTCGATTCAAAAAGATTTATTTGAATGTGTTTGACTTTGATTTGATTTTAAAAGCTTTGTTTGAATGTGTTTAAATGTATTTCGATCAAAAAAGATTTGTTTAAATGTGTTTGACTTTCATTTGATTCAAAAAGCTTTGTTTGAATGTGTTATACTTTCTTTTAATTCAAAAAACTTTGTTTGAATGCGTTTTACTTTTTATCGATTTAAAAATAATTGTTAGAATGTGTTAGACTTTCTTTTGATTCATAAAGCTTTAATTGAATGTGTTTGACTTTATTTCGATCAAAAAGATTTATTTGTATGTGTTTAACTTTCCTTTTATTCAAAAAGCTTTGTTTGAATGTGTTTGACTTTTATTTGATTCAAAAAGCTTTGTTTGAATATGTTTGACTTTCATTTGATTCAAAAAGCTATGTATGAATTTGTTTGACTTTCATTTGATTCAAAGCTTTGTTTGAATGTGTTTGACTTTCATTTGATTATAAAAGCTTGTTTGAATGTTTTTTACTTTCATTTGATTCAAAAAGCTATGTTTGAATGTGTTTAACTTTCATTTGATTTAAAAAGCTTTGTTTGAATGTATTTGACTTTCATTTGATTCAAAAAGCTTTGTTTGAATGTGTTTGACTTTTATTTGATTCAAAAAGCTTTGTTTGAATGTGTTTGAATTTATTTCGATTCAAAAATATTTATTTGAATGTGTTTTTCTTTTATTTGATTCAAAAATCTTTGCTTAAATGTGTTTGATATTCATTTGATTCAAAAAGCTTTGTTTGAATGTGTTTGACTTTATTTCGAATCAAAAAGATTTGTTTGAATGTGTTTGACTTTTGTTTGATTCTAAAAGCTTTGTTTGAATGTGTTTGACTTTATTTCGATTCAAAAATATTTTTTTTATTGTGTTTGACTTTCATTTGATTCAAAAAGCTTTGTTTAATTGTGTTTAACTTTCATTTGATTTAAAAAGTTTTGTTTGAATGTATTTGACTTTATTTCGATTCAAAAAGATTTATTTGAATGTGTTTTACTTTCATTTGATTCAAAAAGCTTTGTTTGATTGTGTTTGACTTTCATTTGATTCAAAAAGCTATGTTTGAATGTGTTTGACTTTCATATGATTTTAAAAAATTGTTTGAATGTGTTTGACTTTCATTTGATTTAGAAAGCTTTGTTTGAATGTGTTTTACTTTCATTTGATTAAAAAAGCATTATTTGAATGTTTTTTTTACTTTTTTTCGATTCAAAAAGAATTGTTTGAATGTGTTTGACTTTCATTTGATTCAAAAAGCTATGTTTAAATTAGTTTGACTTTATTTCGATCTACAAAGATTTGTTTGAATGTGTTTGACTTTCAATTGATTCAAAAAGCTTTGTTTGAATGTGTTTGACTTTATTTCAATTCAAAAAGATTTAATTGAATGTCTTTGACTTTCAGTTGATCAAAAAGCTTTGTTTCAATGTGTTTGATTTTATTTTCGATCTACAAAGTTTTGTTTGAATGTGTTTGACTTTCATTTGATTCAAAAAACTTTGTTTGAATGGGTTTGACTTTCTTTTGATTCATAAAGCTATGTATGAATTTGTTTGACTTTATTTTGATTCAAAAAGCTTTGTTTGAATGTGTTTGACTTTCTTTCGATTCAAAAAGATTGGTTTGAATTTGTTTAACTTTCATTTGAACCAAAAAGCTTTGTTTGAATGTGTTTGACATTCATTTGATTCATAAAGCTTTGTTTGAATGTGTTTAACTTTATTTCAATTCAAAAAGATTTATTTGAATGTGTTTGACTTTTATTTGATTCAAAAAGCTTTGTTTAAATGTGTTTGACTTTCTTTTGATTCAAAAATATGTGTTTGAATATGTTAGACTTTCTTTTGATTCATTAAGCTTTTTTTTAACGTGTTTGACTGTATTTCGATCCAAAAAGATTAGTTTGAATGTGTTTGACTTTGATTTGATTCAAAAAACTTTGTTTAAATGTGTTTGACTTTATTTCGATTCAAAAAGATTTATTTGAATGTGTTTGACTTTGATTTGATTTTAAAAGCTTTGTTTGAATGTATTAGACTGTATTTCGATCTAAAAAGATTTGTTTAAATACGTTTGACTTTCATTTGATTCAAAAAGCTTTGTTTGAATGTGTTATACTCTCTTTTGATTCAAAAAACTTTGTTTGAATGCGTTTTACTTTTTATCGATTTAAAAATATTTGTTAGAATGCGTCAGACTTTCTTTTGATTCATAAAGCTTTAATTGAATGTGTTTGACTGTATTTCGATCTAAAAAGATTTATTTGTATGTGTTTAACTTTCATTTTATTCAAAAAGCGTTGTTTGAATGTGTTAGACTTTTATTTGATTCAAAAAGCTTTGTTTGAATGTGTTTGACTTTCATTTGATTCAAAAAGCTATGTATGAATTTGTTTGACTTTGTTTTGATTCAATAAGCTTTGTTTGATTGTGTTTGATTCAAAAAACTTTGTTTGAATGTGTTTGACTTTCATTTGATTCAAAAAGCTTTGTTTGAATGAGTTTGACTTTCTTTCGATTAAAAAACTTTGTGTGAACGTGTTTTACTTTTTTTCGAATGAAAAAGAATTGTTAGAATGTGTTTGACTTCGTTTTTATTCATAAAGCTTTGTTTGAATGTGTTAGACTTTCATTTGATTCAAAAAGCTTTGTTTGAATGTGCTTGACTTTCATTTGATTTAAAAAGCTTTGTTTGAATGTGCTTGACTTTATCTCGATTCAAAAAGATTTGTTTGAATGTGTTTGACTTTCATTTGATTCAAAAAGCTTTGTTTGAATGTGTTTGACTTTGTTTCGATCTACAAAGATTTGTTTGAATGTGTTTGACTTTCATTTGATTCAAAAAGTTTAGTTTGAATGTGTTTGACTTTAATTTGATTCAAAAAGCTATGTATGAATTTGTTTGACTTTGTTTTGATTCAATAAGCTTTGTTTGATTGTGTTTGATTCAAAAAGCTTTGTTTGAATGAGTTTGACTTTCTTTCGATTAAAAAACTTTGTGTGAACGTGTTTTACTTTTTTTCGAATGAAAAAGAATTGTTAGAATGTGTTTTACTTCGTTTTGATTCATAAAGCTTTGTTTGAATGTGTTAGACTTTCATTTGATTCAAAAAGCTTTGTTTGAATGTGCTTGACTTTCATTTGATTTAAAAAGCTTTGTTTGAATGTGCTTGACTTTATCTCGATTCAAAAAGATTTATTTGAATGTGTTTGACTTTCATTTGATTTGAAAAGCTATGTTTGAATGTGTTTGACTTCATATAATTTAAAAATATTTGTTATAAGGTGTTTGAACTTCATTTGATTCAAAAAGGTTAGTTTGAATGTGTTTGTCTTTCAATTGATTCAAAAACCTTCGTTTGAATGTGTTTAACTTTCATTTGATTCAAAAAGCTTTGTTTCAATGTGTTTGACTTTCATTTGATTTAAAAAGCTTTGTTTGAATGTGTTTAACTTTCATTTTATTCAAAAAGCTATATTTGAATGTGTTTGACTTTCATATGATTAAAAAATATTTGTTTGAATGTGTTTGACTTTTATTTAATTCAAAAAGCTTTGTTTGAATGTGTTTGACTTTCTTTTGATTAAAAAAACTTTGTTTGAATGTGTTTTATCTTTTTTCGATTCAAAAAGAATTGTTAGAATGTGTAAGAATTTCTTTTGATTCATAAAGCTTTTTTTTTAATGTGTTTGACTGATCTAAAAAGATTTGTTTGAATGTGTTTGTCTTTCATTTGATTCAAAAAGCTTTGTTTGAATGTGTTTGACTTTCATTTGGTTAAAAAAGCTTTTGTTTGAATGTGTTTGACATTCTTTTGATTCAAAAACATTTGTTTGAATGTGTTTGACTTTTTTTTATTCATTAAGTTTTTTTTTAATGTGTTTGACTGTATTACGATTTACAAAGATTAGTTTGAATGTGTTTGACTTTCATTTGATTCAAAAAGCATTGTTTGAATGTGTTTGACTTTCATTTGATTCAAAAAGATTTGTGTGAATGTGTTTGACTTTATTTGGATTCTAAAAGATTTATTTGAATGTGTTTGACTTTCATTTGATTCTAAAATCTTTGTGTGAATGTGTTTGACTTTTATTTGATTCCAAAAGCTATGTTTGAATGTGTTTGACTTTCATATGATTTAACAATATTTGTTTGAATGTTTTTGACTTTCATTAATTCAAAAAGCTTTGTTTGAATGTGTTTGATTTTTTTTTTTTATTCAAAAAACTTTGTTTGAATGTGTTTTACTTTTTATCGATTCAAAAAGAATTGTTAGAATGTGTTTTTCTTTCTTTTGATTCATAAAGCTTTAATTGAATGTGTTTAACTTTCATTTTATTCAAAACGCTTTGTTTGAAGGTGTTTAACTTTCATTTAATTTAAAAAGCTATGTTTTGAATGTATTTAACTTTCATTAGATTCAAACAGCTTTGTTTGAATGTGTTTTAATTATATTCGATTCAAAAAGATTTATTCGAATGTGTTTGACTTTCATTTTATTCAAAAAGCTTTGTTTAAATGTGTTTGACTTTCATTTGATTCAAAAAGCTATGTTTGAATATGTTTGACTTTCAAATGATTTAAAAAGAATTGTTTGAATGTGTTTGACTTTCATTTGATTCAAAAAGCTTTGTTTGAATGTGTTTGACTTTGTTTCGATCTACAAAGATTTGTTTGAATGTGTTTGACTTTCATTTGATTCAAAAAGTTTAGTTTGAATGTGTTTGACTTTAATTTGATTCAAAAAGCTATGTATGAATTTGTTTGACTTTGTTTTGATTCAATAAGCTTTGTTTGATTGTGTTTGATTCAAAAAGCTTTGTTTGAATGAGTTTGACTTTCTTTCGATTAAAAAACTTTGTGTGAACGTGTTTTACTTTTTTTCGAATGAAAAAGAATTGTTAGAATGTGTTTTACTTCGTTTTGATTCATAAAGCTTTGTTTGAATGTGTTAGACTTTCATTTGATTCAAAAAGCTTTGTTTGAATGTGCTTGACTTTCATTTGATTTAAAAAGCTTTGTTTGAATGTGCTTGACTTTATCTCGATTCAAAAAGATTTATTTGAATGTGTTTGACTTTCATTTGATTTGAAAAGCTATGTTTGAATGTGTTTGACTTCATATAATTTAAAAATATTTGTTATAAGGTGTTTGAACTTCATTTGATTCAAAAAGGTTAGTTTGAATGTGTTTGTCTTTCAATTGATTCAAAAAGCTTCGTTTGAATGTGTTTAACTTTCATTTGATTCAAAAAGCTTTGTTTCAATGTGTTTGACTTTCATTTGATTTAAAAAGCTTTGTTTGAATGTGTTTAACTTTCATTTTATTCAAAAAGCTATATTTGAATGTGTTTGACTTTCATATGATTAAAAAATATTTGTTTGAATGTGTTTGACTTTTATTTAATTCAAAAAGCTTTGTTTGAATGTGTTTGACTTTCTTTTGATTAAAAAAACTTTGTTTGAATGTGTTTTATCTTTTTTCGATTCAAAAAGAATTGTTAGAATGTGTAAGAATTTCTTTTGATTCATAAAGCTTTTTTTTTAATGTGTTTGACTGATCTAAAAAGATTTGTTTGAATGTGTTTGTCTTTCATTTGATTCAAAAAGCTTTGTTTGAATGTGTTTGACTTTCATTTGGTTAAAAAAGCTTTGTTTGAATGTGTTTGACATTCTTTTGATTCAAAAACATTTGTTTGAATGTGTTTGACTTTTTTTTATTCATTAAGTTTTTTTTTAATGTGTTTGACTGTATTACGATTTACAAAGATTAGTTTGAATGTGTTTGACTTTCATTTGATTCAAAAAGCATTGTTTGAATGTGTTTGACTTTCATTTGATTCAAAAAGATTTGTGTGAATGTGTTTGACTTTATTTGGATTCTAAAAGATTTATTTGAATGTGTTTGACTTTCATTTGATTCTAAAATCTTTGTGTGAATGTGTTTGACTTTTATTTGATTCCAAAAGCTATGTTTGAATGTGTTTGACTTTCATATGATTTAACAATATTTGTTTGAATGTTTTTGACTTTCATTAATTCAAAAAGCTTTGTTTGAATGTGTTTGATTTTTTTTTTTATTCAAAAAACTTTGTTTGAATGTGTTTTACTTTTTATCGATTCAAAAAGAATTGTTAGAATGTGTTTTTCTTTCTTTTGATTCATAAAGCTTTAATTGAATGTGTTTAACTTTCATTTTATTCAAAACGCTTTGTTTGAAGGTGTTTAACTTTCATTTAATTTAAAAAGCTATGTTTTGAATGTATTTAACTTTCATTAGATTCAAACAGCTTTGTTTGAATGTGTTTTAATTATATTCGATTCAAAAAGATTTATTCGAATGTGTTTGACTTTCATTTTATTCAAAAAGCTTTGTTTAAATGTGTTTGACTTTCATTTGATTCAAAAAGCTATGTTTGAATATGTTTGACTTTCAAATGATTTAAAAAGAATTGTTTGAATGTGTTTGACTTTCATTTGATTCAAAAAGCTTTGTTTGAATGTGTTTTACTTTATTTCAATTCAAAAAGAATTATTTGAATGTGTTTTACTTTCATTTGAATCAAAAAGCTTTGTTTATATGTGTTACACTTTCATTTGATTCAAAAACCTATGTTTGAATGTGTTTGACTTTCATATGATTTAAATATATTTGTTTGAATGTGTTTGACTTTCATTTGATTCAAAAAGCTTTGTTTGAATGTGTTTGACTTTCTTTTGATTCATAAAGCTTTAATTGAATGTGTTTGAATTTCTTTTAATTCAAAAAGCTTTGTTTGAATGTGTTTGACTTTATTTCGATTCAAAAAGCTTTGTTTGAATGTGTTTGACTTTTTTTCGATTCAAAAAGCTTTGTTTGAATGTGTTTGATTGTGTTTCGATCTAAAAGGATTTGTTTGAATGTGTTAGACTTATATTTGATTCAAAAAACTTTTATTTGATTCAAAAATCTTTATTTGAATGTGTTTGACTTTCTTTTGATTCAAAAAACTTTGTTTAAATGTGTTTTATTTTTTTTCGATTCAAAAAGAATTGTTAGAATGTGTTTGACTTTCTTTTGATTCATAAAGCTTTGTTTGAATGTGTTTGACGGTATTTTGATCTAAAGTGATATTTTTGAATGTATTTGACTTTCATTTGATTTAAAAAGCTTTGTTTGAATATGTTTGACTTTTATTTCATTCAAATAGATTTGTTTGAATGTGTTTGACTTTGTTTCGATTCAAAAATATTTATTTGAATGTGTTTTTGTTTTATTTGATTCAAAAATCTTTGCATAAATGTGTGATATTCATTTGTTTCAAAAAGCTTTGTTTGAATGTGTTTGACTTTATTTCGAATCAAAAAGATTTGTTTGAATGTGTTTGACTTATGTTTGATTCTAAAAGCTTTGTTTAAATGTTTTTGACTTTATTTCGATTTAAAAAGATTTTTTTTATTGTGTTTGACTTTCATTTGATTCAAAAAGCTTTGTTTAATTGTGTTTAACTTTCATTTGATTTAAAAAGTTTTGTTTGAATGTGTTTGACTTTATTTCGATTCAAAAAGATTTATTTGAATGTGTTTTACTTTCATTTGATTCAAAAAGCTTTGTTTGCAATGTTTGACTTTCATTTGATTCAAAAACCTATGTTTGAATGTGTTTGACTTTCATATGATTTTAAAAAATTGTTTGAATGTGTTTGACTTTCATTTGATTCAGAAAGCTTTGTTTGAATGTGTTTTACTTTCTTTTGATTAAAAAAGCATTGTTTGAATGTTTTTTACTTTTTTTCAATTCAAAAAGAATTGTTTGAATGTGTTTGACTTTCATTTGATTCAAAAAGCTTTGTTTAATTTAGTTTGACTTTATTTCGATCTACAGAGATTTGTTTGAATGTGTTTGACTTTCATTTGATTCAAAAAGCTTTGTTTGAATGTGTTTGACTTTATTTCGATTCAAAAAGATTTATTTGAATGTGTTTGACTTTATTTTGATTCAAAAAGCTTTGTTTGAATGTGTTTGATTTTATTTTCGATCTACAAAGATTTGTTTGAATGTGTTTGTCTTTTTTTTTATTCAAAAAACTTTGTTTGAATGGGTTTGACTTTCTTTTGATTCATAAAGCTATGTATGAATTTGTTTGACTTTATTTTGATTCAAAAAGCTTTGTTTGAATGTGTTTGACTTTCTTTCGATTAAAAAAGAATTGTTTGAATTTGTTTAACTTTCATTTAAACGAAAAAAGCTTTGTTTGAATGTGTTGGACTTTCATTTGATTCAAAAAGCTTTGTTTGAATGTGTTTGACATTCATTTGATTCAAAAAGCTTTGTTTGAATGTGTTTAACTTTATTTTAATTCAAAAAGATTTATTTGAATGTGTTTAACTCTTATTTGATTCAAAAAGCTTTGTTTAAATGTGTTTGACTTTCTTTTGATTCAAAAATATTTGTTTGAATATGTTTGACTTTCTTTTGATTCATTGAGCGTTTTTTTTTAACGTGTTTGACTGTATTTCGATTCAAAAAGATTAGTTTGAATGTGGTTGACTTTCATTTGATTCAAAAAGTTTTGTTTGAAGTTGTTTGACTTCATTTCGATTCAAAAAGGTTTATTTGAATGTGTTTGCCTTTCATTTAATTCAAAAATCTTTGTTTGAATGTGTTTGACTTTCTTTTGATTCAAAAAGCTTTGTTTAAATGTGTTTGACTTTATTTCAATTCAAAAGGATTTATTTGAATGTGTTTGACTTTCATTTGATTTTAAAAGCTTTGTTTGAATGTGTTTGACTGTATTTCGATCTAAAAAGATTTGTTTAAATGTGTTTGACTTTCATTTGATTCAAAAAGCTTTTTTTGAATGTGTTATACTTTCTTTTAATTCAAAAAACTTTGTTTGAATGCGTTTTACTTTTTATCGATTTAAAAAAAATTGTTAGAATGTGTTAGACTTTCTTTTGATTCATAAAGCTTTAATTGAATGTGTTTGACTGTATTTCGATAAAAAAGATTTATTTGTATGTATTTAACTTTCCTTTTATTCAAAAAGCTTTGTTTGAATGTGTTTGACTTTTATTTGATTTAAAAAGCTTTGTTTGAATGTGTTTGACTTTCATTTGATTCAAAAAGCTATGTTTGAATGTGTTTAACTTTCATTTGATTTAAAAAGATTTGTTTGAATGTGTTTGATTTCCATTTCATTTAAAAAGCTTTGTTTGAATGTGTTTGACTTTCTTTTGATTCAAAAATCTTTGTTTGAATGTGTTTTACTTTTTTTCAATTCAAAAAGAATTGTTTGAATGTGTTTTATTTTCTTTTGATTCATAAATCTTTGTTTAAATGTGTTTGACAATATTTTGATCCAAAAAGATTTGTTTGAATGTGTTTAACTTTCATTTGATTCAAAAAGCTTTGTTAAAATGTGTTTGACTTTATTTCGATTCAAAAAGACTTATTTGAATGTGTTTGACTTTCATTCGATTTAAAAAACTTTGTTTGAATTTGTTTGACTTTCATTTGATTCAAAAAGCTATGTTTGAATTTGTTTGACTTTCATTTGATTCAAAGCTTTGTTTGAATGTGTTTGACTTTCATTTGATTATAAAAGCTTGTTTGAATGTTTTTTACTTTCATTTGATTCAAAAAGCTATGTTTGAATGTGTTTGACTTTCATATGATTGAAAAAGATTTGTTTGAACGTGTTTGACTTTCATTTGATTCAAAAAGCTTTGTTTGAATGTGTTTGACTTTCTTTTGACTCAAAAAGCTTTGTTTGAATGTGTTTTACTTTTTTCGATTCAAAAATAATTGTTTGAAAGTGTTTAATTTTCTTTTGATTCATAACGCTTTGTTTAAATGTGTTTGACTGTATTTCGATCCAAAAAGATTTGTTTAAATTTGTTTGACTTTTATTTGATTCAAAAAACTTTGTTTAAATGTGTTTGACTTTCATTTGATTCAAAAAGCTATGTTTGAATGCGTTTCACTTTCTTTTGATTCAAAAAGCTTTGTTTGAATGTGTTTGACTTTCATTTGATTCTACAAGCTTTGTTTGAATGTGTTTGACTTTATTTCGATTCAAAAAGATTTTTTTGAATGTGTTTGACTTTCATTTGATTCAAAAAGCTTTGTTTGATTGTGTTTAACTTTCATTTGATTCAAAAAGTTTTGTTTGAATGAGTTTGACTTTATTTCGATTCAAAAAGATTTAACTGAATGTGTTTTACTTTCATTTGATTCAAAAAGCTTGGTTGGATTGTGTTTGACTTTCATTTGATTAAAAAAGCTATGTTTGAATGTGTTTGACTTACATATGTTTTTAAAAAATTGTTTGAATGTGTTTGACTTTCATTTGATTCAAAAAGCTTTGTTTGAAGGTGTTTTACTTTCTTTTGATTAAAAAAGCATTGTTTAAATGTGTTTTACTTTTTTTCGATTCAAAAAGAATTGTTTGAATGTGTCTGACTTTCATTTGATTCAAAAAAGCTGTGTTTGCATGTGTTTGACTTTATTTCGATCTACACAGGTTTGTTTGAATGTGTTTGACTTTCATTTGATTCAAAAAGCTTTGTTTGAATGTGTTTGACTTTATTTCGATTCAAAAAGATTTATTTGAATGTGTTTTACTTTCATTTGATTCA